>NW_028327179.1:52990018-54240018 GCF_987537825.1 Furipterus horrens
CGTTACCCTATGTCTTTTAATTGGAGCATTTAATCCATTTACATTTAAGGTTATTATTGACATGTATTTATTCTTTTCCCTTTGTATCTCTGTTCCTCTACTCTTTTTTAATTTTTTCTCTTCCTTTTTCTTAGAATATTCCCTTTAGCATCTCTTGCAATGCTGGTTTGGTTGAGATGTATTCTTTTAGTCTTCCTTTGTCTGAGAAACTCCTTATTTCACCTTCTATTTTGAATGAGAGCCTTGCTGGGTAGAGTATTCTTGGTTGTAGGTCTCTGTTTTTCATTGCTTCAAGTATTTTTGACCATTCCCTTCTGGCTTGTAATGTTTCTGTTGAGAAATCCGTCGATAGCCTTATTCGAGCTCCGTTGTGTTATTTGCTGTTTTTCTCTTGCTGCTTTTAGGATTCTCTCTTTGTCTTGGAATGTTGCCATTTTAACTATGATGTGCCTTTGAGTGGGTTTGGGGGGGTTCCTCTTTATTGGAACTCTCTGTGCTTCCTGGACTTGCATAACTTTTTCTCTCATCAGGTTGGGAAAATTTTATGTCACTATATCTCCTATCAGTTTTTTAATTCCATGCTCCTTTTCTTCTCCCTCTCTAATTCCAATGATCTTGATATTATTTCTTCTCATGCTATCCTGTAATTCCCTTACATCTTGTTCATATTTTTTCAATCTTTTTTCATTTTGCTGTATCGTTTGAGAATTATTTCCTACATTATCCTCTATCTCACTAATACAATCCTCTGCTTCGTGTAGTCTGCTTTTGACTGATTCTACTGTGTTTTTCAGTTCAGAGATTGCATTCTTCATTTCTTCCTGGTTCTTGTTGATAGTTTCTATGTCTTTTTTTATGCTGGTGTAGTTCTCTGCAAGTTCCCTGTAATTTTCTTGGAGCTGTTGGTAACTTATTGGAGGCCGTCATAGTTGTTTTTAGGGTTGTCGAGTATATTGAGCTTCTTCACCACCATTGTTTTGAATTCCATGTCTGACATTTGGGCTATGTCTATTCCATCTACCTCTCTTTCTGGGGACTCCTCTTTTCTTTTCATTGAGAGGTTGTTTCTGCGTCTTACCATGTTGGATTCTTCTTGTTTGTTTTTGTTTTTTGGATTTGTCTGCTTTGCCTTTCCACCTTTGTGGTATGAGATTCTTTATGGTAGATCTGGGGGTTTCAGTGGTACAGTCTCTTTGATCTCCTGAGCCTGATGCTCTTGGGGTACCTTTTATGTTGTTTGTTTATGCTGTCTCGTTATATTTCAGATGTTTTTTGTTAGGATATTCCTTCTGGCTAGTTGATTGAGAGTCACTCTATCCACTTTATCTTGAATTCTTTTGTGGAGATGTCAGTTCAGCCTTTGTGTGTTGCCTTGTTTTTCTGTATCCACAGCTGGTGTAATGAGGTACTTCAGAGGTTCCTGTTCCTTGCAGCAGTGGGCCCCTGCACAGCGCGTTCCTTAGGTGTCTGTTGGAGCTAGCCAAGGTGTCTTTGCAAGCACACCTGTGAGCGGGTAAGGCAGCCTGAGAGCTTGCCTCAGGCCTGTCGCATAGCGCTCCAGGAGTTTTTCAAGATGGCCAGGGAGTTCTTCTCAGGTCTGCCGCATGGTGCTCCAGGAGTTGGTCTATTGCCTGCCAGTGCTGGGCCCCAGACACTCCTGTATAGTGGAAGTGAGTGATTGGTGCCTATTGATGTCGGTGAGGTATTTTTGCACTCGCGCGCCCTTGTTCGCCCAGAGTAGCTGGGGAGCTAGCCTCCGCCCAGTGCTCCGGGTGTTTGTCTGTGATTCGCTGCTGCCTGCTGTTTCTCACACGCCCCTGCTCACCCAGGGCAGCCAGGGAGCTAGTCTCTGCTTTGCGCTGCGCTGCGCTCCAGGTGAGTGTCTGTGAGTCGTTGCTGCCTGCTGTTCCTCGCGCGCCCCTGTTCGCCGAGGGCATCCGGGGAGCTAGCCTCCATGCAGCGCTCCGGGTGATTGTGAGTCGCTGCTGCCTGCTGTTCTGACGCCACAGCCGCCCACCATTCCCGCACCCGCCTGGGTGGGCACGATCCGAGCCTGAGCGAGTGCTTTGCATTCTGGCCTGGGACTCGGGCCTGGCTCCCACTGGAGCTGGCCAGGGGCGGCTGCGCACAGTCTTCTGTGTATTCAGTGAGCCCTCCCTGCGCCTATTGGGGCACTGATCTTATGTTTGTTGGGGTGTGTCTGAGGGGCCCCTGGACTCTCGGCCCTGCGCACCTGGGCCAGTGAATGAGTGCACTTCCCTATGCGCGCCCCTGACCCAAGGGGAGGGTTGGGGAGTGAGTGCGTGCACTTCTGCGCCTGCACTCCTCAAGAATGTACTTTCACCCCCAAACTTTCCCCCCCACTCTGCAGTTCCCAAGAGAAAAATATAAAGAAAAAAATTACGATTTCACTTGCTCAGCAGCACGCTGTCTCCCGTCTTTCAGCGCCTATGCCACCTGGTCGAGTACTGTCTCTGCCAGGCGGCAGAGATCCCCTTTCCTCCTGACTTCCCTCTGGGGAAGCCTGTGGTTGCCAAAAAGCCTTTGTGTCCTTTCAGCTGCAGCTCGGGCAGCCACCCCAGTCAGGAATCCTGTTTCGTCCCTTTTTCTTCTTTCACTATCCTCATTAAACAGGTTGTTCCCAGATGGTTTTTCTCTAATCCAGCAGTGCCAAGACTCAACACCTGCCAGTGTCCAGCTGCTCACTGAAATGTTCTGTCTGCAATTAGTCCAAACTACAGACGGGTCTTGGGAGCCTGAGAGTGCAGCCTCCCCTCACTCCTCTGCCATCTTCCTTCTCCTACCCTATGTCTTTTGATTGGAGCATTTAATCCATTTACATTTAAGGTTATTACTGATAAGTACTTATTCATTGTCATTTTCCCCCTTTGTACTCATGTTCCCCTCTGTCTCTCTCTGTTTCTTCATCTTCTTAAAGCAGACCCTTTAGCATCTCTTGCAATGCTGGTTTAGTGGAGATGTATTCTTTTAGCCTTCTTTTGTCTTGGAAACTCCTTATTTCACCTTCCATTTTGAATGAGAACCTTGCTGGGTAGAGTATTCTTGGTTGTAAGCCTTTGTTTTTCATTGCTTGGAATATTTTTTGCCATTCATTTCTGGCTTGTAGTGTTTCTGCTGAGAAATCTGTTGATAGCCTTATTGGAGCTCCCTTGTATGTTATTAGTTGTTTCTTTCTTGCTGCTTTTAGGATTCTCTCTTTGTCTTTGAATGTTTTCATTATAATTATGATGTGTCTTGAAGTGGGCCTGTTGGGGTTCATCTTCATTGGGACCCTCTGTGTTTCCTGGACTTGCATGACTCTTACTCTCCTCATGTTAGGGAAGTTTTCTGTCATTAGTTTTTCAAAGAGGTTTTCTATTCCTTGCTCTTCTTTTTCTCCTTCTGGAATTCCTATGATACAGATATTATTATGTTTCATGTTGTCCTGCAGCTGTCTTAGAATCTCTTCAGTCTTGTTCAGTCTTTGTTCATTTTGTTGAACTGCCTGGGAGTTTTTGTCTACATTGTCCTCCAACTCGCTGATCCTATCTTCTGCTTCCTCTAGCCTGCTTTTAATTCCTTCTACTGTGTTCTTCAATTCAGAGATCGTATTCTTCATTTCCTCCTGGCTCTTATTGATCACCATGTACAAGAACAAAGGAGACCGCAGCGACTGCAACAACTACCGGGGCATCTCTCTCCTCAGCGTCGTCGGCAAAGTATTCGCCCGGGTCGCTCTTGCCCACCTGCAGACCCTTGCTTCCCGCGTCTACCCAGAGTCCCAGTGTGGCTTCAGAGCTGGCCGATCAACAGTGGACATGATCTTCTTCCTACACCAGCTGCAGGAGAAGTGTCACGAGCAGCATAAACCACTCTACCTCGCCTTTATCGACCTCACGAAGGCGTTTGATCTGGTCAGTCGAAGCGGACTCTTCAGCTTGCTACGGAAGATTGGCTGTCCACCACATCTGCTTGCTGTGGTCATGTCCTTTCACGACAACATGCACAGCACGGTGTCATACAACGGCGCAACCTCTGAGGCCTTCCCAGTCAGCAGCGGAGTAAAGCAGGGCTGCGTCCTCGCGCCTACACTGTTCGGAATCTTCTTCTCCATGCTCCTCCAATACGCCTTTAAGGACTGCAGCGAGGGTGTCTTCATTCACACCAGATCCGATGGCAAGCTCTACAACCTGGCCCGTCTACGAGCCAAGACCAAAGTCAAAGAGGTGCTCATCCGTGAGATGCTCTTCGCCGATGACGCAGCCTTGACATCACACTCCGAAGAGGGACTCCAGCAGCTAGTCACTTGCCTTTCCCATGCATGCAAGGAGTTCGGACTAGCCATCAGCCTGACAAAGACGAATGTTATGGTTCAAGGCACGGGGACTCCCCCATGCATCACCATCGACGGATACACCCTGGAGGTTGTCAACGACTTCACTTACCTCGGGTCCACCATCTCGAGCTCTCTGTCAGTCAACTTGGAGGTCAACCGGAGAATCGCCAGGGCAGCCACAGTTATGGCCAGACTGAACCGGCGAGCGTGGAACAATTCCAGCCTCAATGAGAAAACCAGACTGCGCATCTACCAAGCCTGCGTACTCAGCACTCTCCTCTATGGCAGCGAGACGTGGACCACCTACGCAAGGCACGAAAGGAAACTCAACAGCTTCCACATGAGGTGCCTGCGACGCGTCCTGCATGTCGCCTGGCAGGATAAGATTCCCAACACCGAGGTGCTGAAGCGAGCCTATATGAGCAGTTTGCATGCAGTTCTTAGTGAGAGACGCCTCAGGTGGCTCGGCCATGTCAAAAGAATGGATGCAGGCCGTATTCCCAAAGACCTCCTCTACGGCGAGCTAGCAGAAGGCCAGAGGATGACAGGGCGCCCAAAACTGCGGTTCAAAGACATCTGCAAAAAGGACATGACGCAGTGCTACATCAATCTCAACACATGGGAAGTTCAAGCAGACGACCGCCTAGCCTGGAGGCTCACGGTCAGACAAGGTACGTCACGCGCAGAGGCTGCGCGCAACGAGGAGGCTGTCCAGAAAAGATCGAGGCGGAAGCAGCGTCAACAGCAGCAACAACAGCCATCTGCCTTCACCTGTAACAAGTGCGGCAAGGATTGTCACTCCCGAGTCGGACTGCACAGCCATTCTCGGCGGTGCAGATAGACTCTCAAGAAGCTACGCCATCGTCTCTCGAGACGGACGGCTGCCGATGATGATGACGATGATGTCCTTTTTCACGCTGGTGTAATTCTCAGTAAGTTCCTTGTAGTTTTTCTGGAGTTCCCTGTAGTTTCCCTGGGGTTCTTTGTAGTTCCCGTTGAGCTCATTGAGCTTCTCCATAATCCATGTTTTGAATTCCATATCTGAGCATTTGCTCCCCTCTATTTCATTTAGCACTCTTTCTGGGGATTCTGTCTTTCCTTTCGATGGGGGGGTTGTTTCTCTGTCTCCCCATTTTTGTGACTCCTATTGTTTGTTGGTGCTTCTTAGAATGATTTGCACTTTCTGGATCTGCCCCTGGTGGTGTCAGATCATGTACCATTCTGGCCCTAGGCAGCCTGTTGGAGACTTCCAGGGATCTACTGCCTTTGTCTGTCTTCTTTAGTTGTTAATCTATTCAATCTGTGATTAACTTTAGGCTTAAGGACTGTGGGTGTGGCAGCTTAATTCCTGTAGGCAGGGCTTTTGCTTCCCCTCAGGCTGTGATTAGCCATTAGGCTTAAAGACCATGGGTGTGGCAGCTTAATTCCTGTATGCAGGGCTTTTGCTTCCCCTCAGGCTGATGTCACTTGGAGGGGAATGGTCTGCCTGCAGTACTGGGGATGAGTCAGCACTGGGACCTGGTCGGCTGCTCCCCCTTTTCTCCCATCAAAGCTACCATGCCAAACTCTCCCCAAGTGTCTCCAGTCCTTGCTGCCTTCCCTCTGCTTGAGTCCAGGGTAAGTGGGGGCCAAAATATTTTCGTATGTGATCCACTTAAGAGCTCTTTTACTCCTGCTGTTTCTCTCTGGCTTGCAAGAAACCCTGTGGCTTTTTGCTTTTCACAGCTGGATACTATTTTACTTTCCACTCTGTTGCTGTAGGCTGAGAAGCCCAGCTGGGGGTTTAGACCCTGCCCTTCTCAGGGGGAACCCCAAGCTGCTGATCTGTTTCTCAGTCCCTTCAGCTGCCACCTGTGGGAGCCCAGTCAGCCCTTCCACGTCTCTGCACTCCCTACCAGCCACGTTGTGATGTGGCGGCCTTTTCTGTCTCTCCGTGGTTATAAGACTTCTCTCCAGCTAGTGTTCGGTTGGTTATTCCAGATGATTTCTCCAAAATTAAGTTGTAAATCCAGATTTGTCCTGGGAGGAGGATAATGTAGCTTCCACTTACTCCTCCGCCATCTTTGATCGTCTCTGTATACTGATTTTTATACCTTGTAACTTTATTGAATTTGTTTTTTTGATGGAGTCTCTCAAGTTTCTATATAAAATATGTCATCTGCAAATAGTGATAGTTTTACCTCTTCCATTCCCATTTGGATATCTTTTATTTCTTTTTCTTGTCTAATTGCTGTGATTAGGACTTCTAGTCATACGTTGAGTAAAAGTGGTGAGAGTCAGAATCCTTGTCTTGTTCCTGAAGAAAAAAAGCTTTCAGTTTTTTTCTTTTTTACCATTGAGTATAATGTTAGATATGGACTTACCATAAATGGCTATTATCATGTTGATCTATGTTATCTCTAAACCCCATTTGTTGAAAGTTTTTTTTATCATGAAAAGATCTGAAATGTTTTTTCTTCATCTATTGAGATGATCATAATTTTTTATCCCTTTTTGTTAATATAGTATATCACATTGATTAATTTATGGATATTGAACCATCTTTGTATCCCTGGAATAAATCTCACTTGATCATGATGTATGATTCTTTTAATGTATTGTTGAATTCAGTTTGCTAAAATTTTGTTGAGGATGTTTGCATCCATATTTATCAGGGCCATTTGCTTATGCTTTTCTTGTAGTATCCTTACCTGACTTTGGTACAGGGTAATTCTGGCCTCTTAAATTGTATTTGGAAGTATTCCCACCTATTTTATATTTTGAAGAGTTTGAGAAGGATTGTTATTCTTTTAAAAGTTTAGAATTCACTAGTGAAGCCCTCTAGTACTGGACTTTTCTTTGTTGGGAGGTGTTTTTATTACAAATTCAGTCTCCTAACCAGTAATTGGTCTATTAATGTTTTCTATGTCTTCATGATTCAGTTTTGGTAAGTTGTATGTTTCCAGGAAATTACCCTTTTCTTCTAGGTTGTCCAGTTTGTTGGCATATAATTTTTTATAGCAGCCTCTTATGTATTTGTGTGGTATCAGTTGTAATGCTTCCTCTTTCATTTCTATTTACTTGACTTCTCTAATGGGGAGTCAGGCTACAGGTGTGTCTGTTTTATCTTTTTTTTAAAAAAAGTCATTTTTTCCCATTTATATTTTCTATTGGGTTTTAATCTCTATTTCATTTACTTCTTCTATGATGTTTGTTATTTCCTTCCTTCTACAAACATTGAGCTTAGTTTGTTCTTTTCCTAGTTTCTTGAGGTGTAAGGTTAGATTGCTTATTTGAGACCTTTCTTGTTTCCTTTTTTAAATTCTCACTCAAGGGTATGTTTATTGATTTTAGAGACAGGAAAGAGAGAGGAACATTGGTTGGGGCACACAGTGGAGAGAACCATCGATTGGTTCCCTCCAGTGTGTGCCCCAACTGGGGATTGAACCCACAACCTAGGTATGTGCTCTGACCAGGAATCGAAACTGCAAACTTTTGGTGTACAGGACGATGCTCCAACCACCTGAACCACCTGGCCAGGGCTCTTGTTTCTTTATGTAGGCATTTATCACTATGATTTTCCCTTTTAGAGATGCTTTTTGCATCCTATGAGTTGATATGTTGTATTTCCATTTTCATTTGTCTCAAGATATTCTTTGACCCACTGGTTGTTCAGCAGCATTTCCAGATATTTGTGAATTTTCCAGTTTTCTTTATAAAAATTTTTTTCTATTACAGTTATCCCAAATTTTCCCGTTGCTCTCCACTGCTCCCCCAACACCCCTAGTCAATCCTTGCCCTGTTGTCCATGTCCATGGGCCATTTATACTAGTTCCTTTACTAGTTCCTTCCCCTTTTTCCTCCCATCTGGTCACTGTTAGTCTGTTCCTTGTTTCCATGCCTCTGATTTAGTGGTCAGAAAAGATGCTTGATAAGATTTTAGTATTTTAAAATTTATTAAAACTTGTTTTGTGGCCTAGCATATGATCTATCCTGGAGAATGTTCTAAGTGTGCTTCCAATAGGTTTTAAAGAATTATGAAATAATTGAGGAAATTTGCACACTGGCTAGATATTTGATATTAAAATTATTGTGCTTAGATATGAAGAAATATACTATAAATAACAAAATTTGGGTTTCATTTAGAATGAGTAAAAATACTTTCCTTCTCACTTCAGATACTTTATAGGAATCAGCTCATTGGAAGTGCTAAAAATTTGGAATAGATACTACTACCCCTCATGAAGAAATGTGCTCATAGATAGATGGGTTATATAAATGTCAAAACTTTTGATAAGGAGCTAGCTATGGATATAGACATAACATTCAGACCTGTGATAAGCTCAAAAAACAGAAAAGGATCCATTGACTATACTGAAAAATGGTGTTTTTCTTATCTTACTCTAAAAAACAGAGAAAAACTGAAAAACTAATTCCTTTTAGTCTACTTAACTCAAGACAGACTGGTTCAAATTATTTGAAAAGGCCTGGCTTGTTCTTTTGTCTAGTTTCTTTGAGCAAAGGTGTGAATTCATACAACTAGAAGAACTGAAAAAGTTATTTTTTTTTTAAAGAACTAATTATCATCCCTAATGTGGGTCTCTTAGGGTGAAAGTGTAAAGTATAATCTCTGTCTCTCTTAATATCTTACATAATCACATATATATTCCATGTATCTTTCTATATCTACATTCTCTACATATCCTTAAACCAATGGATATAGAAAAGTTTGTAAAAGTGAGATTGGGTCAGGATACGCTGAATTGGCGTCTGGGCAGTTAGATATCTTAGAGTGTTCTAGTCTGAAGAAGGAGACATTCCAACCAAAGGAATTTGCCTTGGGTCTATTAGGCTGCTCCCCCTTTACCAGGGTGTGAGTGCAGAAGGCTTCTCCAGTGCATAGTCTAGACAAGTTATTCCCAGTTTCCCATGGTACTATGTATGCCAGAAAACTTTTGAGGAAAGCTCAAGGAGGACATCAGGGAGGGGAGCTTATCTCTGGTTCTTTTCATGGTTTTGCTCTTTCCAGTTGGTTGGTTGCAGATACGTTAGGGTGCCCTTTTCTCCCTCTTCATGCTCTTTGATGTCTTTTCTCCTACAGTCTCAGCTGGCTGAGGTGGCAGTCTGGATCACTTGTTCTTTATTTCCCCACCTGGAAAACTGCAAATTTAATTCCTTATTTTCAGCCCTTGTCCCAAAGATGCAGGAAGTAAGCTGCCTGAGAAGTCTTTTTGATGAGGCTGATATGGCCCTTCCCAGCTCCTCCTGCCTCCTCAGTGAACACCAACAGCCTGTGTCAGCTTTGGAAGGAACTAAATAGCCAAAAATTCTCTCGCTAGTCATTCTCAAGTAGCTGGGTCAGATGAAGCACCAGAAAAGGCAATTGTGGAGCCTGATGTACAGATTCAAGAACTGCAAGCCCCTATTTACTGAAAGCCTGTCTGTGATTTTGGCAGAAAAGCATTAGATACACCCATTTATACCCACTCATACTGTGCAGATATAGCACATACAATGACCAAGCACTGCAGAACCTTGTGGAAAAATAAAGTGCCAGCTGTATATCTAGAGATTGGCAAACAGTGGCTTCTTGGAGGAGCCCTCCTGGAGGAAGTGACATAAGGCCAGATCTGGAACGAGATGCTGTCTGTGGGTAGCCACAAGTAAAAAGGGTAAGAGGGAAGGACCCTTCCTTGTGGCTGGTGCAATATAGTCAGAAAGATGAGCACGGTAGCCTGTGGAGTACATAGCCCTGGCTAGAAACCTAACTTTGTTTCTCCGTAGCTTGTTACTTTCTGTTTTCATCATTTTTTTCCCACCTTTAAAATTGAGTTGATGCCTACCATAGTTGTTGAGAGGAAAAGAAAGGTCGTTCCTGCAAAGTACCTAGCATGCCTAGCACAGAGTTGGCAGGCATAACTGTTATTCTTTCTCTTCGTTTATCTTTCTTTACAAAGGAAACAGCAGTGAGCAAGGTGGTTAACTTCATATGTTCCCGATGCTCATCAAGTTATAGTTGGAGCCCCTAAATTTGGCTTCTGAGTCTGCTTGATGTGGGGATTCCTGGAGGACTATGATCTTGTGAATATGAGAACAAGGTGGGTGAAGCTATACTGGGGTCATTTTAAGCCAGTTTTTGAACTGGAGGCTATGGTCATTAGTGGTTCAAGAAATCAATTTTGTGGGCTAGAACAAGCATTACAAAACAAACAATAGAGTAGACTAGAACCAAGCCTAGCAGAAGCAGCAGTGTCAGAGTGCACTGCACAAACTAAGGGCTTTAGCAACAACTGCATATGTGTGTGACAGGGTTGCAGTGGGAAACGCTTTTGACTGAAGGTTGTGGTATAGAAGTAAAAACAAATAAGCACAAATTATGCTCTAGAGCAGCGGTTCTCAACCTGTGGTTTGCGACCCCTTTCGGGGTCGAACGACCCTTTCACAGGGGTTGCCTAAGACCATAGGTAAACACATATATAATTAACATATTGTTTTTGTGATTAATCACTATGCTTTATGTTCAATTTGTAACAATGAAAATATATCCTGCATATCAGATATTTACATTATGATTCATAATATTAGCAAAATTACAGTTATGAAGTAGCAAAGAAAATAATTTTATGGTTGGGGGTCACCACAACATGAGGAACTGTATTAAAGGGTTGTGGCATTAGGAAGGTTGAGAACCACTGCTCTAGAGGATCAGAGATTTTGTTTAGGGGATTCTGACTATCCTGGGAGTTCACGTCTCTGAATAGCAAATTCTGGAGGAAAGCT
This sequence comes from Furipterus horrens, assembly GCF_987537825.1. NCBI lineage: Eukaryota > Metazoa > Chordata > Mammalia > Chiroptera > Furipteridae > Furipterus > Furipterus horrens. Next base: position 53,001,114 of record NW_028327179.1, read on the forward strand.
TCATACCACTTGTAGTAGTTTGGTGGGTTGGGGGAGACTATTTGGGATATTTATCTAATTTGACCTTTTCTGGGTAAAGTAGATGGAAATGCTGAAGTTCCCAACAAAATGCTGATGAATGAGGAATATGTGAATGGTTGAGCAGTTCCACCAATCATTTGTTGCCTTAAAAAGCACTGGTGTTTGGCTTCCGGTAATGAGGACCTTAGGGGTATGGAGTGGAAGAGGCAGATAGAAAAAAATGAGATGTTGTTAGACAGTGGAGGCGTGGTTGAGGTAGAAGTGAGAGTTTTAGTATTATGAGTCTTCACACACTCAATATTTACTGTTGAACCTCTACTATGGTCCAGGCCCTAGGTTAGGCCTTAGGATTCACAGTTAAAAAGGTCCGGCATCATTCCTGCCTCATGGAGCATTGCCTTAAGTGGTGGAAACACATAACCACCTGCCAAAGAAACAGTTTCATCCAATGAGTTATATTATTTTACCTATCAAGATTTAAAGTGCCACTGGGCATAATATGTGATTTAAATAGTTTTTTAAACTATTCATGATACATATATTATTTTGTTCTGTTCCTACTTTCAAAACTGGCCAAGAGGAAAAGGAACGAGGCATTTCTGTGTGTTTATATAAACACATAGTATGCATACACACACATATTCACATACACAATGCTAAAATAAGTTGCTTTGTAGTTACATGGTTCTCAGGATTTTCAACGGGCCAGGCCTTCAATAGCAGAAAGCTCTCCTCACCCACCCCCAAAGATGGAAAACTCATTTCCTGAGGATTCTGAACACAGGACTGTTTTGATTTATTAAGCCAGCACTTGTAATTCCATTGATCAAAAATACTTGTTATTTCTTGGTAACTGTAATACTTGCCTCTTGTAGAGTACATAGAAAAGTATATACCCAGAAGTTTTTTTTTTTGGTACATGGAAATTGTTGCTAGGAGCCTCCTTAGAGGTTTGTTTTTCCAGGTTATCATTAGCAAAGAGGAGAGGAAATGACAAGTTTTGACATGTTAATAGATTTGCAGAGCCTAGAAATGATAATACATATATCCTTTTCTCAGAGCTAAATTACTCTCCTCTTTGCTCACTGAAGGAAAATTACAGTGACCATCCCTCCCTCAGACAGGCTACGGTGATGACTGTACTAACGTCACAGAACCATCCTTGGCTATCTTTCTCCGTGCCTTGCTCTCTAAGCAGCAGGGAGAACACTTGTTGATTTTTGAGTGGAGGTAGTATGGTTTATAGAGTGCTTAGCGATCAAGTCCTGCATTAACATTTGGGTAGTGGTTTATACACAAAGCAGTGGTTCTCAACCAGAGATGGTATGTATTTAAGAATGATCTGGTGGTTTATCCAAACGATACATGGGCCTTTCCCGCTGTCCTATCCTGGCACTTCTCAGATGTTCAGGAGTAAACTTATGAGGTTCAGAAAAGCACCCCAGATAATTTTCATCCTGTCTCTCTCCTGCTCCACCTACTGATACAAAGGGGAACGGACCTAAACCCAGCTCAGATGCTTTTGCATCTTATATTTTAGACATTTCTCCTTTAAGTAGCAAATAATTGGGTTAAAAAACAAAACAAAACTCAACCATTCTATCTTTTAATTGCTTTTATGTGTGTATAGGACATATATATTCATTCACGTTATATATATTATTTTATTTTTATTTATTTTTATTTATTTTTGCTATTTTCCCTTTTTCTTTTTCCTCATTTTGGGGATTCTTTTGAAAAATTTTAACCTTTTCCTGTTAGTTTGAAAGTAATATACAGTATTCCCTCACTTATCGCGGGTATTAGATTCTAGACCCACACCCCCCCACGACATGTGAAAATCCGCGAAGTAGGAACTTTACATTTATTTTAGTATTTATATATATTTTAAGGCTTTATAAACGCTTCCCACACACTTGTAAACCATTCCCAGTCCCTTATTAACCTTTTCCACTCCCTTAACCATTTTCCACACTTTTATAAACACTATGTTCTTAAACATATTCTACACTCTTAAACCTACGTAACTTTAACAACATACGTATACAGTACCACAAAATCCTGCGATATAGCAAAAACTCCTAAATAATTAAATATAATATTTTAGTTTGGTCCGGAAGTTGGTGGAGGAGTGAGGGGAGGCTGTGCTTGCTTGCTTCCGAGACCTGTCTGTAGTTTGGACTAATTGTGGACAGAACATCTCAGTTAACATCTGGATAATGACAGGAGTTGAGCCTTGGCGCTGCTGGATCAGAAAGACTTGTCTGGGAGCGACCTGTTTGGTGAGGAGAGCAGAGGAGAACAGGACAAGATGGGATTTCTGACTGGGTTCGCTCCCCAAGCTGTGGCTGGCAGTGTGCAAAGATTTTTTAGTGACCCCAGGTTTCCCCAGAGAGGAATCGAGAGGAGAGCAGGGCTCTGCCTGCTTGCAGAGCCAGGAGAGGGCCAGGTGGCATCTGGCTCTGAGAGGCAAGAAGCAGCGTACTACTGTGTGTGTATGAATGTGTTTTTTCTGTTTCTTTTTCTTTCGTTTTTTGTGGAGAGGGGAGGAGAGGCTAGAGGTAGGATGAGATTCTTGAGGTGCGCAAGAGCAGAAGCACACTTGCCACTCTCCAACCCTACCCGAGTCATGCGAGTGCACACACGGACAAGCCCCAGTCTGCCCGCCCAGGCACACAACCAACTTGCCAGCCACCATGCCCAGGTGCACCCTGGCCTTCCCCAATAGGCGCCAAACGAATGTGCCAGCTGCTGTGTCCAGGTGACACCCAGGCACGCCCCAGTGGGCCAGCCACGGCGCATAAGTGCCCACCGCCACCGCGCACAGGTACCCGAGGCCCCACTCTAATGGGCACAAAGCCAACACGCCAGCCACCGCACGCTGGCCAGCATGCTGGCCGCTGTGCACAGGTGCCACCCAGACCTGCCCCAACAGGCATGAAACCAACGCGCTGGCCACCCCAATAGGCCTACAACAAAACCGCCCACCAGCGTATAGAGGCCTCCCCCTCTGCCGGAACAGGAGAGCAACCAGTCTGCCTTGGACCTGCATGCCCCAGTGCGCAACGGGTCAACCCACCCCTGGCCTGTGCAAGGGAACGCACTTGCCTCTGCCTGAGGCCAAAGGGCAGTGAAATGAACTAGAGGCACTTTGTAACAAGCTTTGGGTGCTGTCTCTCAAGAAAGAGCTGGGAGAGCAGTGAACTAGGCCCTAGGACCGAAGCATCCCAAGTGCTACAGGAGAAATCACTTAAGCAGACTGCTCCCCTCCAACTGTTAGCTGGAGGCAGCAGTTCAAAAACTGTATACAAGGTCACACCATAAAGGCAGAAAATAAAAGCAGATCAATCTAAGAAGCAGAAACAAGACCAGTGCCCAAAATGGGGAGGCGGAATAACACCCACCAAATAGAAACAACACCCCACCAAAAGAAAAGGAGGAATTCCCAGTAGGAGGGATAGCTGACATAGAAGCAAGCAAGCTATCAGACATGGAATTCAAAACAATAGTAATGAGGAAGCTCAATGAACTCGACAAACTCAAAGAAAACTATAACAAACTCCAGGAGAACTATAAAGAACTCCAGGGAAACTACAAAGAACTACAGGGAAGATACAAGGAACTTACTGAGAACTACACCAGCACAAAAAAAGACACAGAAATTATCAATAAGAACCAGGAAGAAATGAAGAATACAATTTCTGAACTGAAGAACACAGTAGAATCAATCAAAAGCAGGCTAAATAAAGCAGAGGATTGGATCAGTGAGTTAGAGGACAATGTAGAAAAAAATTTCCAAACAAAATGAAAAAGACAAAAAAAGAGTGAAGAGGGTTTAAGAGAACTGCAGGACAACATGAGACAAAACAACTTTAGAATCATAGGGATACAAGAAGGAGAAGAAGAGGAGCAAGGGATAGAAAACATGATTGAATAAGTAATGACAGAAAATTTTCCTAACTTGATGAGAGAAAATGTCATGCAAGTCCAGGAAGCAAGAGAGTCCCAATGAAGATGAATCCAAAAAGGCCTACTTCAAGGCACATCATAATTAAAATGGCAACATTCAAAGACAATGAGAGAATCCTAAAAGCAGCAAGAGAAAAAAGACAGATAACATACAAGGGAGCTCTGATAAGACTATCAACTTATTTCTCAACAGAAACACTACAATCCAGAAGGGAATGGCAAAGAATATTTCAAAAAATGAAAGAAAAAAAAGGCCTACACCAAGACTACTATATCCAGCAAGGCTCTCATTCAAAATGGAAGGTGAAATAAGGAGCTTCCAAGAGAAAGGAAGACTGAAAGAATACATCTCCACCAAACCAGCATTGCAAGAGAGGTTAAAGGGAATGCTGTATGAAAAAGAGAAAAAGAGAGAGGGAGAGGAACACAGGAACAAAGGGAAATGAATAAATACCGGTCAATAATAACCTTAATTGTAAATGGATTAAATGTCCAATCAAAAGACATAGGGTAGCGGAATGAATACGAAAACATGACCCACATATATGCTGTCTACAAGAGACCCACCTTAAAACAAACGATCTACACAGACTAAAAAGAAAAGGATAGAAAAAAGTATTTCAAGCAAATGGACATAAAAAAAAAAAAGCTGGGGTAGCAATACTTATATCAGAAAAGAACAGATTTCACAGCAAAGGCCATAAAAAGAGACAAAGAAAGACATTTCATAATACTTAAGGGAAAAAACCATCAAGAAGATATAACCCTGATAAACATATATACACCCAAAATAGGTGCACCGAAATATATAAGGAAAATATTGGAAGACTACAAAAAATATATCAACAGCAACACACTCATAGTAGGGAATTTTAATACCCCATTGTTAACAATGGACAGATCTTTGAAGCAAAGAAACACCAACGATATAAAGGCACTGAACAAAACTCTAGACAAAATGGACTTAATTGATATACATAGAACTTTTCACCCCAAAGAAGCAAAATATACATTCTTTTCGAATGCACATGGGACATTTTCAAAGATAGACCAAATGGTAGGACACAAAACAAGCCTCAGCAAATTCAAGAAATTGAAATTATATCAAGCATCTTCTCAGATCACAATGCCTTGAAACTAGAAATTAATCTCAAGAAAAAAAATCAAAGACATTCAAACTCATGGAGAATGAATAACGTGCTATTAAATAATGAATGGGTTAACAATGACATCAAGGAGAAATCAAGTTTTTGTAAACAAATGATAACGAGCACACAACAGCCCCAAACCTATGGGACACAGCAAAAGCAGTTCTGAGAGGGAAATTCAAAGCAATACAGGCCTACCTAAAAAGGACAGAAGAATTTCAAATAAAAAAATCTAACCGTACAGCTACAAGAACTAGAACAACAACAACAAAGCCCAGAGCGAGTAGAAGGAAGGAAATCATCAAGATCAGAGCAGAATTAAATGACATAGAGACTAAACAAACAATTCAAAAGATCAACAAGAATAGGAGCTGGTTCCTTGAAAAGATAAACAAAATTGACAAGCCTTTAGCCGGGCTCATCAAGAAAATAAGAGAGGACCCAAATAAACAAAATCATAACAGGAAGAGGAGAAATCATGACCGATATCACAGAAATACAAAGAATTGTAAGAAATTAATACAAACAACCATATGCAAGAAACTTGACAACCTAGATGACATGGACAAATTTCTAGGAACATATAATCTTCCAAAACTCAATCAGAAAAAAGCAGAAAGCCTGAACAGACTGATAACAAACAGTGAAATTGAAACAGTAATCAAAAAACTCCCAGCACACAAAAGCCCTGGACTGGACGGCTTCACAGGAGAATTTTACAAAACATTTAGGGAAGAACTAATACCTACTCTTCTCAAACTATTCCAAAATATCCAAGAAGAGGGAAGACTCCCAAACCCTTTCTATGAAGCCAGTATTACACTAATTCCAAAACCAGGTCAAGACACAACAAAGAAAGAAAACTACAGACCAATATCACTGGTGATCATAGATGCTAAAATCCTCAACAAAATATTGGCAAACTGGATCCAGCAACACATCAAAAAGATCATACATCATGATCAAGTGGGATTCAAGGATGGTTTAATATTTGCAAATCAATAAATGTAATACACCACATAAATAAAATTAAAGACAAAAACCACACGATCATATCCATAGATGCTGAAAAAGCATTTGATAAAGTACAACACCCATTTATGATGAAAACACTCAGCAAACTGGGAATAGAGGGAGCATACCACAACATAATAAAGCCCATATATGAGAAACCCGAAGTCAACATCATACTCAATGGACAAAAACTGAAAGCATTCCCCCTGAGATCAGGAACAAGACAAGGATGTCCCCTCTCTCCACGCCTATTCAACATAGTGTTGGAAGTTCTAGCCACAGCAATCAGACAAGAGAAAGAAATAAAAGGCATCCAAACTGGAAAAGAAGTAAAAATGTCACTATTTACAGATGACGTGATAGTATATGTAGAAAACCCTATAAACTCCACGAAAAAACTACTCAACCTAATAAGTGAATTGGGCTAAATAGCAGGGTACTAAGTCAATATTCAGAAATCAAAGGCATTTCTGTACTCCAACAATAAAATATCAGAGATAGGAACTAGAAAGAAATTCCCATTTACTATAGCAACAAGAAAAATAAAGTACCTAGAAATAAATTTAACCAAAGAGATAAAAGACCTGTACTCGAAAAACTACATAACCCTGGAGAAAGAAATTAAGAAAGATACAAATAAATGGAAGCATATACCATGTTCATGGATGGGAAGAATCAACATCATTAAAATGTCCATACTACCCAAAGCAATTTGTAGATTCAATGCAATCCCTATTAAAATACCAGCAACATATTTCACAGACCTAGAACAAATGCTTCTAAAATTTATATGGAACCAAAAAAGACCCCGAATAGCCACAGCAATCTTGAGACAAAAGAACGCAATAGGAGGAATCAGAATAACTGATATCAAACTATACTACAAGGCCACTGTAATCAGAATAGCCCGGTACTGGCATAAGAACAGACATATTGACCAATGGAACAGAACAGACAGCCAGAAATAAACCCAGGCGTCTGTGGTCAACTAATATTTGACAAAGGGGAAAGGAACATAAATGGAATGAGAAGAGCCTCTTCAACAAATGGTGCAGGGAGAACTGGACAGGGACGTGCAAAAAAATGAAACTAGATCATCAACTTATGCCACACATGAGAATAAATTCAAGATGAATCAAAGACTTAAATGTAAGATGTGACACCATAAAAATCCTAGAGGAAAACATAGGCAGAAAATTTCAGATATCCCATGTAACAATATTTTCACTGATACATCTCCTAAGGCAAGGGAAATAAAGGAAAAAATAAACAAATGGGACTACAGCAAACTAAAGAGTTTCTTCTTAACAAAAGAAAACATCAGCAAGATGAAAGGGAACAAACCATATGGGAAAACATATTTTCCAATGATACATCAGATAAGGGATTGGTCTCCAAAATATACAAAGAACTTACATATCTCAACACAAAGAAGACAGCCAGCCAGTTAAAAAATGGGCAAAGGACTTGAACAAACACTTCTCCAAGGAAGATATACACAGGGTCCAGAGGTATATGAAAAAATGCTCAACATCACTAGTCATCAGAGATGCAAATAAACCACAATGAGATACCATTTTACATCAGTCAGAATGGCCATCATCAACAAATCAACAAACAACAAGCACTGGCGAGGATGTGGAGAACAGGGAATCCTAGTGCACTGTTGGTAGGAATGCAGACTGGTGCAGCCACTATGGAAAATAATATGGAATTTCCTCAAAAAACTAAAAATGAAACTGCCTTTTGAACCAGCGATTCCACTGCTAGGATTATACCCAAAGAATCCTGAAATACCAATTCAAAAGAACCTATGAACCCTTATGTTCATAATAGCACTGTTTACAGTAGCCAAGTGCCAAAAACAACGTAGGTGCCCATCTGTAGATGAGTGGATTAAAACACTGTGGTACATTTACACAATGGAATACTATGCAGCAGAAAGAAAGAAGGAAATCCTGCCATTTGCAACAACATGGATGGAACTAGAGAGCATTATGCTTAGCGAAATAAGCCAGGCAATGAAAGAAAAATACCATATGATATCACCTAATACAGGAGATTAATGAACAACACAAATGAACAAAATTAAACAAGGAACAGAATACCAGTTATCAGGGGGAGGCGGGAAAGAGGGAGGGAGGGGGGTAAGTAGGGGAAGGGTTTATTAAAGGAACTAATATAAATGACCCATGGTCATGGACAACGGGGTCGGGATCGACTGTGGGAGAAAGGGTGGGCTGGGTTGGGGGTAGCAATGAGGGAAAAAGTGGGGCAATTGCAATAGAAAAATAATAAAAATAAATTTAAAAAATATTTTAAAAAATCCCGTGATAGTGAGGCCACGATAAGTGAACCGCGATATAGAGGGACTACTGTCGTCGGCAGCCGTCTGTCTCGAGAGACGATGGTGTAGCTTCTTAAGAGTCTATCTGCACCGCCGAGAATGGTTATGCAGTCCGACTCGGGAGTGACACGGTATCTGTCTCCTCCCGTGTTGAATCGACATCTTGCGATGACACTGGAGTGTCGTCTCCAGTGAAGCTGAAGCTACAGAGCCTGGGCAGGGTGATATGGAGGGTCTGCTGTTGCCCATGCAGCAGACCCCCCCTCTCTTCGCAGCTGAAGGGTCCAAGGGAAAGACGGAGTCAATACAGCTTGGCTTCAGGTGCGCCGCAGGAGTTGCCGGTGTTGACTACAACGTCAAACCGCCTTAGGGACTCCGGCTCCGGATTTTCTGTCGGGGTTTACTCCCTTAGCCTTTCCCCTGAAGAGGTATGCCGCAAGGCAGCGGAGGTTTTTTGGAATCAGAGTTTTCCTTCTCTGAGGGACTACTGTACTTTGCTACTAATCCTATTAGTTTGACATACATCATACCAGTCTAAAATTGACCAGGAAGTTTAACCTCATGACATTGAAGTTTTAATTACATTTACCTTACTCCTGACTTGCAGATTTTAAATATTAATTCCATAAGATATCATTATTGTTTCATACAGTCAATTTTGTTTCATTTCCCCATATATATTTACTACTTCAATTGCTAGTGGCAAACTCCCATTGTTTGGTGATCTGAAAATGTCCTTATTTTATCCTCATTCTTGAAAAATATTTTTAGTTGGGAATAGGATTCTATATTGGTGGTCATTTCCTTTTATGATGTAACATGGACTTCTGGCTACCATTACTGAGAGTTCAGCTATCTATCTCTTTTTTTTAGAATGCCATCTTTTCCCCTCTGGCTGCTTTTTGGACACTTCCTTTGCTATTGTTGATTTGCAGTTTTACTCTAATGTGTCTTGGTGTGGATTTTAAAATTTATCTTGCTTAGAATTCATTGAGTTTCTTTAATGTTTTGGTTGTTGCTTACCAGTTCAGGTAAATCCTAAACCCTTATCTCTTGAAAAATAGCTTCTACTCCATTTTCTTTCCCCCTTCTCTTATAGCTTTGATGAGACTTACATTTGGTGTTTTCACTCTTCCCTGTTGCTTAGCTTTTTTGACTTTGTCCATTTGTTTTGTGTTGCATTCTGAATAATTTCTTCTGACCTGTATTTTCTTTGGTTCCCTCTATGACTGTATAGTCTGATTGTTGATTTCCGGGTTTTTTTTTTTTTTTTATTTCTACAAATTCTACCAATCCCCTTTTCAAATCTGTTAGGTCATTTAAAGTTTCTTATTCCTTGCTGATGTTTTCAAGATATTTTATTTTTTTACAAACATATTAAGCATAATTTATTTCATAATTTCAATACACTTTATGGATTCTATTTCTGCTGTCCTCATTCATGGTGTTGTTTCCTTGCATGATTACTTTGTGAGTTGCCCATTTTCCTTAGAAAGTTAACTTAGGAATTGTTTGAGCATCAGGATGAGAGTTTCCCTTCAGAAAGGATGTATATTCTGTCAGCCATTTTGGGAATTCCACCAGTCCACTTTACATTTATAGCTTGAGTTTTGGTAACATGTAGGGGTGTGCATTGGACTGCAAGTAGGAATAAGGGCTTATCTGCAATGACAACTTCTTGGTGACTGTTCTTAATTTGGTCTGCCCAGAGTTAAAGCAACTTTCCTTGTAGTGCCCTAATGGTGTGGGTTAGGGGCTTACTACTTACTACTGGTTCGTCCTCATCCTGAGTATAGCCATTTGGGGAGCTTGCATCATAACAGGAGGATTTTTGATTTGTTTCCTATGTCTTGTCAGGCCCTAAAAATTGAAGGTCAGAGGCACCAGGTTTGGTATGTACCCCAATATAAAAGCACTCTCAGTGATTGACTATCACTTCAGTCCCATTTTCACTTGGATTTTGACCTCATAACTTCTGTCTGGTTAGTTCAATACTTTTTAAATAAAAAAAAAGTGACCCATTAGTTTTTGTTTTTTTTAGTGGGAATGTGGTCAGAATTACCTAGCCTGCTTACATATCTGTAAATAGAATCTTTTAGTGATAAAAATACAAAGAAAGCTTTTGTCAAGTTTGGTATTGCTGCATTGCATAGAAGAATACTGGAATTTCTCCTTAATCTTCCCATAGCACATGATCAGATTTCCTTTACTTTCTAAGCTTCTCTTTCACCATCTGTAAAAGTTATTTAAAATAGCCACCAATCTTGGAATCCACATCAATGAAGTCTATAGAATCCCTTGAGAGTTGAATTAAAATTCTATTTAACATGATTCAAATCTTAAAATTTCGAAGAGCACCACTAGATGTTCAAATAGAGAGGGAAGGGCACCTGGGAGCATGTACCCCGAATGCTAATCCCGGCTCTGCAGTTAACTAGAGTTCTCAATGTGGTCTGCGGAACAGTCCTTCTAAATTATACTCAAATTGTTTTATTTGTAAATGAGAATTTTTCTGTGATGAGCACCCATAGCTTTAAGCAAATTCTCAGAGGTCTAATACCCAAGGAAAGTTATGAACTACTAAACTACATACAAGGCAACCTCAGGCAGGTAACTTATTCTTTCAACCTTAGTTTTCTAATCTATATTTTGAAGAAACAACCTTAATTCATGAAAATACGTAAGGATTTTTCAAAAAGACAATAATATGTGAACATGCTTTATAAGTTATGTATAGCTAAAAAAAGTCAGTGAAATGTTCCACCTTTTTGAAATACTTATTAATAGGTTCAGGGTATATTATAGAGGGTATCAAAACACTGTAGAAAAGTGTCTATCTTAATGACATTTACTCACCAAACAAATGACAGTCTACTCTGCGCTGAATGTAGGAGGCACAGATGAATAAAACACCATCCTCTGCTGCCTTGTGCAGGACAGACGCATGGATTCTGAATGTTGTTTTACAAATAGACTTAATACCTATGGAGATGAGGAAGGGCACCTAGGGTGGGGATAGCAGAATGAGCCTGCAGAATGTTTCTTGGAGGTGTCATCACCTAATACTTACAATGACCCGCCTAAAGGCGGCATCCTGCTTGAGGGGTCAGTATAAGCAAAGGCAGAGAAACAAAATGGTGTAATATTTTTGTGTGCATGTGTGTGAATGCTGCAGAGTAAGTTAGTGATGCTGGCACAGAAAATGAAGGATGAGGCATGGTCTGGATATGAATGTGAGAAGGGAGAGCCAGAGTTAGTGCTATCAATGTGGCATATTAAAAAAAAAAAAAAGGATGGGAGAAACAGGAACACGTGTTTATTGGCTTGGTAGAAAGGAATAGAAAAGGAGAGGTTGAATGTTAGGAGATTGCTTTTCCCAGGCTCAGAAATCTGGTAGAAATCTTCAATTACTCAGGAAGACCGCATCAGAATTAAACTTTTGGCTAACTCATCAACAAAGCTTGTAAGCACAGAGCTAATTTATTTTAATAAAAATCACAGAATGACCTCCTTACAGTAAGTCAAAAAAAAAAAAAGAGCTCAGTAGCCAATTACAAAATTAAAAAATCAGAGTAGGCAAATTTTCACTATTAAGTTCTCAATCACCAAAGAGTTGGGTCCTCTACACTGTTCTATAGTCCTATTTCATCTCTGGTCACTTTCTTCGCCACAATAACTTTTAAAATCTCAATTTAAAAAACTCTTATCCCCTCTGTCTCCGACTTGGCAGAGAAAACCTGCACATGTACCTAGTCTCTCTTCCTTTCTCCTAAAATAGAAGTACATCCCACTTCTGGCCAAGATGGAGGCTTAGACAGACATACTGCATCTCCCTCCACAACTAAGGAATACAACCCACCTCAAAACTAGAGACAACCAGAAGTTCCAGAAAACTGAGCTGCATGGTAGTCCAACAAACAAAGATATCAAGAAGAAATGCTCATCCAGACAGTTAGGTGGGGGGAGCCAGGGCAGAGGACGCGGTGTGGTGGCGGCAGCAGCAGGCTGGCAGAAAGCACAGTCGCATGTTTTAAAAAGTCAGGAGGGACACCTAGGGAGTGCTCCCAGTACCAGATCAGACTGCATAGCTCATAGTTCCAGCGCCAGGGAAAATAAAGCCTCATTGCTTCTGACTGTGCAAAACAGTGGGGGTTGGGGCAGAGGAAGAAACTGCCAGTCTCTAAGTAGAGCCCGCTTGTTTAAAGGGCCCCCACGACCAAGAATATCTGCAGACCCACCCACTTGGGTAAAGAGAGCCAGTGCAACAGCTAGAGAGGAGCTAGTCCCATACAGAAGTGGGAGAAGTGCCTGGAAAAGGGGCAAGTGCTGAGCAAATGGCATTGTTTCCTCTTAGACCCCTCCCCCACATACAGTACCACAACGTGGTGAAACGGGTCACTCTGTACTGACCAATACCTAAGGCTCCGCCCCTTACAATGTAACAGGTGCGACAGCTCTAAGACACAGAGGAAAACAAACACAGGAGCCTGATAAGATAAGGAGACAGAGAAATATGGCCCAACGGAGGGAATGAAATCAAGGTTCCAGTGGGAGAACTAAGCGATGAGGAGGTAGACAACCTAACAGATTAAAGAGTTCAAAACACTGGTCATAAAGATGCTAATAGGCTTGATAGATATGCTTAAGTACGGCAAATACATAAGGTAAGAAGTGAAGACTATGCTAAATGAAACGGAGGAAAATCCACATAAAACCAATGGTGAAGGGAATGAAACTGGGGTTCAAATCAATGATTTGGAACATAAGGAAGAAATAAACAGTCAGCAAGTACAGAATGAGGAAACAAGAATTGAAAAAAAAATGAGAAGAGGCTTAGGAACCTCTGGGACAACTTTAAACATGCCAACGTCTGAATCATAGGGATGCCAGAAGGAGAAGAGGAAAAGCAAGAAATTGAAAGCTTAAATGAAAAAACTATGAAGAAAAATTTCCCAAATTTGGTGAAGGAAATAAGACAAGTCCAAAAAGCACAGAGTCCGAAACAAGCTGGACCCAAGAGGACCACATCAAGATACATCGTAATTAAAATGCCAAAGGTTCAAGATAAAAAGAGAATCTCAAAAGTAGCAAGAGAAAAGCAAAAGAGTTACCTACAAAGGGGTGCCTATAAGACTATCAGCTGATTTCTCAAAAGAAACTTTGCAGGCAAGAAGGGACTGCCAAGAAGTATTCCAAGTGATGAAAAGCAAGGACCTACAACCAAGATTACTCTATCCAGCAAAGCTGTCATTTACAATGGAAGGGCAGATAAAGTGCTTCCCAGACAAGGTAAAGCTAAAGGGATTCATCATCACCAAGCCATTATTATATGAAATGTCAAAGAGACTTAAGAAAAAGATCAAAATTACGAACATTAAAATGACAACAAACTCACAGCTATCAACAACTGAATCTAAAAAATAAAAGAAAATCCATCTAAGCAAACCAGAATAGGAACGGAATCATAGGTATGGGGATCATTTGGAGGGTTATCAGCTGGGAGGGGGAAAGGGGAGAAATGAGGAAATGGTGCAGGGATTAAGCATATTTGGTTGGTACAAAATAGGCAGGGGGATGTTAATAATATAGGAAAGGGTGAAGCCAAAGAACTCATATGAATGACCCATGAACATGAACTAAGCGGGGTGGAATCGCTGGAGGAAAGGGATTTACTGGGCAGAGTGGAGCAAAGGGAAAAAAAATTGGGACTACTATAACAACATAATCAATAAAATATACTTAAAAAAATAACATAAAAGCACCCCCATTTAAGAGCCAATCCCTCCACCAGTGCCATCCTCTTCCACCTTCTCTGGAACCCAGTACCATCACTGATCCCTTTTGGCTCTTTTATCTTCAATTTCTCCCTCTTTCTTGGGTCCTTTTCAAAGATAAAACCATAGCTAAAAAAGGAAAGAAAGACACACTATTACCTCATTCTCTCCTTTTCACATCCCAAATTCAGAGTTGTGAAGTAGATTCTTTCTGAGATCTACCTCCTCTACTACCTGGAAGGAGATCTCTAAGCCACTAATTACTGCCAGGCGGTTAAATCTAATAGATGCTATTAGTTCCTCACTCTATTTGACTTCTTAGCAGCTTTAAACAGCTGCGCAAACTGTCTTCCTTTTGCTTTCATGACTTTCTTCCTACCAATTTTCTTCTGTTTACCTTTGCTTATCAACCTCCTTTGCCTGCTCACCTTTTGCCACTTAACTTTTAGAGATCATATGGTTTTGCTCTAGGTCCTCTTTCTGTAAGCAGAAATGGGCACATATTTTTCTTTAAAGAACGATATAGTAAATTATTTTAAGTTTTTTTAAGCCATAAGGTCTCTGTCATAACTACTCAACTCTATCACTGTAGCATGAAAGCAGTCATAGACAATAATTAAACTACAAGTACAGCTGTGTTCCAATAAAACTTTATTTACAAAAATAGATCATGGACTACACTCTCCCTTGAGAAGTACTTTTTTCCTATGTCTCCTGGGGCCATCTATACATCAAATTCTTATCTTGAGACCCTCTTGTCCAAAAATCTGTATATCCAGCTACCAAATATACACTTCTAAATGTCTGAAAGACATCTCAAAATCTTAATATAGGAATTGTGCTCTTTCTCCCCAAAGCTGGTCTCCTTCCAGTGTTCTTAGTAAGAGTCACTGCCATTCATATAGTTGCACAAAGTAGAAAACAGGAGTCGTCTTTGACACCTCTCCCTCTCTAAATAATTCTTTGAACTGAAGAAATACCTAAAAAAGGCAAGTCTGGAAATATGCTATTATTGGAAGCACACAGTCAAATTTAACATTTCACTAATAGAGCTAAACTTTATTTCCATGTTTATTAAATGTTTATCTTTGATGTTGAATACATATTAGAATCGCTTTAACATACAACTTCGGAGAAAAGCGGACATTCTCCACTGAATGGGTTAAAAAGGAATGTAAAACTACAAAATACTTGTTTAAATGTTGAATTCTAAATTATGGCAAACAGAACAATAAATACCGTGCCATTTTTCTCTTTCTAGTTTTCCAAATTATATTTTTCATAACAACTTATTTCAAGAACGGAAATAAGGGATAATCTCTAAAACCATTTTAGTTTAAGTATAAAGTACAAATAAAGAGTCTTAACACAGAACTCCTATCTCCTATTTAAAATACAAATACTTCACGATGTTACGAATTGAGGATTAACTGACATCAGCTGCAAATCTAAACACTTAAGCAAACCCACATGCCATTTGCTTTTGTCTGGAATAGTTAGGCTGATTTAAGGGTGACACAGTAGAGTTCTGATTATCTATGTTAACCACTGCTACTCAGAATGGTCCTAATACTAAGTGCTTAGTGATGGAAATTCAGGATTAGTCAGTTATAAGTGGCTAAGAGCTAACAGAATTAATCATTCCATCCAGTTATCTATGGCCACGTCCAAATGGACAGATTTTGGCATTCACTGAAAGTTTTAAAATAAAACTCCTTTAGATACTCTGAAACTGCTGAAATTCATAGTACAAAAGAATATTGTTTGTATTGTAATTGCAGTGTTTAAACCAAATCAAACTTATGGGTGGTTATCAGGTATTATTGGTAATATATTTTCTTTTAATTCACTGTAAGCCCCTTAGCACATTTTGCGAAGATGTGTTCTTCTTAATGCTACTAATCTTTATTTAGATACATTTAAAAATCAGCTTAAAATGATTTCCTACCAGAAATTACAGGATGAAAACTTTTACTGAAAGTGAATAATGCTTATTATTCACATTAAATAAGTGTTTAGAATCATCTGCAAAAACTTGAATTCTTTATAATGATGCTTATAAAAGACATTTAATAAAGGTAAATCACCTCTCAGATTATTCTCACAAAATACTTTCTCATGTAACTGTTCAGGTCAGATGATTTATGGCTTTTCAATTTATAAAATTTCACATTTAATATCGTGTTGTTAAAGCTTTTCTAAACCAATCTTCCAATATCAGATTCTTAGATGAGAAAAGAAAGGACAAAAGAGAATCTCTGTATCAACTTAGCCTCCTCCCTTCCCTGAAAAATAAAATTTCTCTTAAAATTCAAGGCACACTCCTAAAGGGCCAGATAATAAATATTTCAGGCTTTCTGGGCCATGTGATCACTACTGCAACTACTCCTGCTGCTGTCTAAGAAAGCAGCCACAGACAAAATGTTATTTACAAAAAAAGAAAAGAAAGAAAGAAAAAAAGCAGTCTAAATTGGCCTGTGGGCCATAGTGGTGGCCCAACTCCCTGCCTTAGAAGAACAGACCTAAAATAAAGGAATCATTTACAAATCCAAAAAAACAAAAATATGGCCTCCTGTGGGATGTGATGACTGACTCAGAATCTAGCAGTTAATCACTTAACAACACTGTGACGTTGAACACTTTGAATTTAGTCAACTTTCTGCTTTTGGTTAAGATTCTTCTATTCAAACATGCCATCATGCTTTTCATTGGGGATATTACATCTTCATTTAAAAACTTGATGAAATATTATTAAGGAACTCATCTTAAAATTAACAAATGATGTCCATACAGTTTAATATTCAATTTAATTTTTAAAAAACTTAATGAAAAATATAACAGAATCAAAAAATTTAAGATAAGTACACTCACTACCCATTCCAGTATTAAGTCATATCGACTACAGAATAGGAAAAATAAATTCAGACATGTAATTACTTTAAAATACACTACTTCCACTTTTGTCAATATTTTACATTTATGTATATATTCTATAGTGGAAGCAGAAATTCTTTCTAAAAACATTATCTCCTTAAAATCTTGAGGTGCATATTATAGCCACAGGCAATATCCGACATATAAAACTGCAGTACAGGCCTTTCAGATTTGGCATTTCACTGGTACAATACAATGACCAACATATATAATCACTGTACAGTGCCTAGACATTCCAGTAAGAACCATTATTTTCTTTAATGTAGAATGGTTAATACATATTCTACAAGGGGCAGTGAAGTTAGTAATTCTACAGGATGTGTCCTGACATAATTTTCAAATTGTACAGCAACACAAACAACTTTGTTAAGGCCATGTTTTATTTGCTGATTAATGGACAAAAGGCAATGTAAATTATTTTCAAGTATTTTCTTGAAAGTCTGTGCTCATAAAAATCATGAAAAGTTGGAAAGACTGTTAAATCACTGAAACTTTAAATATATTGTACACAATCTTGTTTGTACAAAAATACAAGTTAAATATAAACATAAAGCGATCATGATAATTTTATGCAAATCTGTTTTATGTGATCTTTAGTTATATATAAAAGTTTCTTAGTTCTGTTATTTGAGAAAAGATCGGTCCAGATTAAGTTACTATCTATTTTGGCAAAGGGCCCTAAAAAGCTTACTTTAGCATTAATCTTTTACATGGTCAAGTTCATTTCCTAATTTGAGATCACCTAAACACTGGGAAAAAAGAAAAGAATTAAAGGGCAGTATGTCCATAAACCAACAAATAATTTGGCTGTAATGTATCATAAAACAAAGAAACTCCACTCATCTGTACAAAGAACATTATGTATCACTCACACACACACACAGCTGTATATGCGTGTGAATTCACGCTCACACACACAAGAACACACACACAGTCATAAAACAAAGCCTAATGAGGTGCTGCTTCCAGTTCAATATTCAGCTTTGCATTTTTTCTTACTTCATCAAATGAATAGCTTTTTGTCACCTTCCCATTCTTGAAGACAGTATGGAGAAGATCCTGCACAAATATAACAATAGTACAATTTAATGATTAGACTATCAAGCAAAATACTTATGCAATGCTTGCTGAGTTAAGATTGACTAGTTAAATACAAGATGTTGATGGTGTTCAGTTATAAAATTTTTTTATACAAAGAATACTGGTGGAGGAGGCAGAGAACAAGACACTATCTAAAATGGTTATTAACTTGTATGAACAGGAATGACGTAATAATACATTCTTAAAAGTTTTCCTTAAAGGATAAACCAAAACACCTAGTTGACCCACTCTTTTTTTTTCAGGTGGGAAATGTGTTGCCCAGAATCCTGACTGTTGCTGATAACCACCACTGATAGTGCAACAACAAAAACCCACCACACATCTCCTTGTTCCCAGCCAACAGACTCAACACCAGTTAAATGCATAAGCCTGGAATTTAATAAATTTGTTAGTTACTGAGTTTTTGACTTAAAATAAGCAAACCAAAAATCCCTAAAAAGCAATAAACCAAACGTAGGCAGAAACAAAAATAATTATTGATTTCTTAACTAATGCACAGTGACTGATTTACAGAGACTTTGTTTATATCCAAAAATCACTGATACGTGTAATCCATTTGATCCTTTCAAGGGTAGCAAAGATAAATTAGCAAAGATAATTTAAGAAATTAGGACTAAATTCCCTTTTGGGGCTGATAAAGTCACTCCTGTGTCAATGAAGAATTATCTCCTTCTAATTTCTCTTTGAAAAATCTGTAAGTAATCTATCATGCTTAAGTTTCCATCTAGTCTGAATATTGTGCTACATATGACATTACAGTATTTCCTCCTCATTTATCGCAGGTATTACATTCTAGACCCCCCCGTGATAGGTGAAAATCCGCGAAGCAGGAACCTTACATTTATTTTAGTATTTATATATATTTTAAGGCTTTATAAACCCTTCCCACACACTTATAAATTGTTCCTAGTCCCTTATTAACCTTTTTCACACTTTTATAAACACTACTTATGTTCTTAAACATATTCTACACTCTTAATTAAACCTACGTAACTTTAAAACATACCGCAGTAACTTTAATAACAGTACCGCAAAATCCCATGATATAGCGAAAAATCTGCGATAAATAATTAAATAGTTTAAAAAATTTTGTGATACAGTGAGGCCATGATAAGTGAACCGTGATATAGAGGGACTACTGTATATAATGTTTTTGCCATCGTGTTGTTTCAAATCGCACTGTTCTAGCTATAGCATTTTCTTTCATAAGGTTAAATATAATTATCAAAATGCTTATCAAAATGCTTAATTATAAGTTAACTACTGCCTTATGTATTCTGGAGTATCATTCACATATGTTTAAAATCAATGCCTTTTTTCAATAATAGTTATGACTATATCTAAAGTAATTCATCAAATTCCTGGTAGCTACAATTGCTAAGTGAAAACTACTCAAAGAACTGCATTAACAGGCTATATACAGTGATCTAATTCTAAAATTTGTTTAGAAACATTTTTTTTAAATTAAAGGTAACAAAAATGTTATTTTATTAACTCTGGTTCAAAATCTTAATATATAATGAAAGTAACAAGCAGAATATTTGATATGGTATAATGAATCTAAAGTAATAATGTGTTTATGTTTAATGTAAATTTTCTCTGAGAATATAAATATTCATGAGTAGTTTCCCTCTAAAGATGAATAGTATTTTCAATCCAGTGGTTTAAAAAATAAAGATTTTATAACTTTGAGTTAACAAATATAAATGTACTTTTGTATGTTAAAGACCTTTAGATCATATGGACTTTAGCATACTATAAATTTTCCCAGTTTGGTTGACTTGAATCAGAAAACTTAGTTAAGTCTAGGTTTCACCTTTTATCCTTATGTAATCTGAATCAAGTCCTGTAGTTTTCACCTCTTACACCAGTAAGATAACACAATTTGCCTCTTTAGCCCACAGAGTTGCTGTGACAATCAAATAAGACTAAAGAAAACTATCTAAACTAGAGTCTGTTGTTTTTAAAAAATGGAGTTATCTTTAACAACATTTTAGAATTTGGATAGCCTTTCTTTTAACTATTAAAATTACCAAAGTTTACTATAATACAAATAGTTACGAGAAATGTAAGAACAGCATCCTTAAAATATTTGTAACTATTCCTCTTCAGAAAAAGAAAAAAAAAAATCACTGCTAATTGGTCGTAGGAGTAAGATCAAATACAGCTTGTTGAAGGTATTAGTCACTACCCTGCTGGTTGCTATCTGGAAAAACTTTTATTATTTTTTGAATGTTGCAAAATATTTCACCCACTATATGTATAAGTCTCATATTTATGATCTAACCACTTTATGTTTTCCATTTTATTTTGGTAGGCTAAGTCAGATATTGTATAGTTTATAATAAAACTACTTTGTCCTCCAAAAAAATTTGTTCTGAAAATAATTTAAAACTAAAATACAACATAAAGTCCTTTCTTAATTTGGAGAGCCAAACTATTATCATTGAAAACAAAACAAAAACCCAATCAGCACAGATACATACATGACCATATTCCTCAAGGTCTCCTTTTCCTTCCTCAAGTGTAACAAAATTCCCTGCTGGTGTCCTATGTAAAGATAATCGACCCTTTTTGGACCTTTTGTTGGGATCAGCAACTGGGTCCTTGAAGACATTAATCTGAAATCCAAATTCAGAAAGAGAAAAAGAAGACTAATCATCAGAAATGGTCATTCAACTCTTTAAAAAAACTATATACATAGTTTAAATATAAATTTTAAGGCATAATGAACCCAATCAACATCAGGCTTTTAGAAATATAATTCTAGCCTATTTTGGAGGACAGAGTGAGTGAGTACTTTGTCAGGCAAAAATGAAATCCAAACCCTGGCTATCCTTTCTTATGACTGTAGAATACCAAGTACTCCTTTCTGTAGGAAGTCATTGCATGTAATCCCTAAGGTATCTCCTTTTCTATTACAAATTGTCTTTAAACTGATTGAAGGATAGCACAGGAATGTTATCGAAAAACAAATTTAGGTCAACTCAATTATATAATCTGTGGCTCCAGAACTAGGATTTTTACTAAGGCAAAGGGTTTCTTTCCTATTCCATAAACTTTCCATTTGTTACTTTTTACTCTATAACCTTGCTACTGTCAGAAGCAAAAAAAGACCTCGAGAACCCAAGAGCAGAATGCTTGCTTCAGGATCAGAAGGTAGGAGGCAAAACATAAGCAACTAGTCATGGCTTTGAAAGGAGGGAGATGGGTCAATCCCAGTAATCTCCAAAGAAAAGTGGAGGTGAATAAAGCAGAGTACCAAACAGTGTGTTCTTAGGTGAGTATTCCCCACCCCCATCCTTTGACCCAAGACCATGAAGAGTTAGGGGGATTGTTGTTCAGCTACCTAACAGCTTGGGTTCCTCTATTCTAAGGCTACTAGAACATGATTCTGGTATCACAACTCCAACCTCATACTCCACTTTCTAGGTTAGCTGATGTTCTCAATCAAATATGGTCAATTTTTAATTCAAAGTTATATACTATAAAAAGCAGTGGAAAATGACTACCCTGCATTGTCTCTTAATCTCTCATCTTATTTTTCCTAGTCTCTTTTATTCTCTTATTTATTACCTAATGTCTCTTTTCTTTCCTTTTTTCTGAGCCAAGGTCAGTGATGCCTGACAATATATTAATAGTTCAGGACCTTTCATCCTCTGTAACTGAATTTTACCTAGATACATAAAGAAGGTATTAACATAGGAATAAGGTTAAAGGACATACCCCAAGGCCATTGGTTATAACATAACTACATTTGAAGGAACAATTCAAGAGATCTCTTGTTAATTTCTGTAGCAAAGCTCCACCGGAACCGAAAGAAACATTTTCAATGCTCCATTTTTTTTGCTTCATGCCTTCTACAATCTAGAAGATTAAAAAATAAAACAAACAAATACTAAGTAATTTGGAAGAGGAAAAATAAAAAAGAAAAACCAGATAAGTAATTTGGAAGAAAAAGAGGTAATTTTTCATGGGCATTATTGATAATTGGTTAAGGTTAAGAAAATGAAGGAAATTAGAGAGTGAGGAAAAAGTTGGCTCTAAGGTTACATGAGTAAACTTCTCTTATCTGCCTCCTGTAGTTGTAGCCCAGATGCCAGTAACACAAGCAATGAGACCTAGACATTTGCCCTGAATTACTACATGTTATCACATGTCATAATGCATGTCAGATGTAATGGGGCATTTAAAAAATCAACAGATATTGGTATCAAAACAAAATAAAATATTCTCTCCTACATGTCAGTTCAGACACTGGCAGTCATTTTACTCTGATTAGAATCCCAGTGCCATAAGCAAAATTATGAATAGACTGGGCATTAACATTTATCATTGGATCATTTTTGGCAGAATACAAGCCAGGTGGAGAGACCTGTATGAACACATAGTTCTGGCAACTAAAATAGTTTTTTTCAAGGGACACATAACTTAAGTTACATTGATTGGTTAAACGACATTATTATTAATGTCATTTATATTTCCTTTTCCTAAGTAGGACTTATTCACCCAGCATCTGTCTTATTCAACATATTTAATCACTTGTAAGATAGAAGGTTGCAAGTGAAATTTAGTAATCATTCCTTTAATTTCATGAGAATAGTCACAACAAAGTATTGGGAAATGGTTCCATTTTATTGAAACAGAATTTTCCAAAAAAATTAAAAATCATAAGATTTAATATTTTATATAAATCATTAATATAAATTCACCATATTCCCCTCAAATAGGTAAGAGTCTTGACCTGACATAGCTATTAAACAATGAATAATAAATATATTTTAACAATCCCACATTAAAAAGGCAAGTTTCTTCTTAAATCTCATGTAATTCTACTACTATATGTGAGGAATCAAGATGAAAACATACACAATTTATTTTAAAGCGATTCCTTAAAAGTATAAGTAAAACAACAATAAAAACCTTATAAAAAATACAAAATTAAAAAACGTTCCAACAGTAAATTTCATGGAAGAAATGTAAAGTAGAAAACAAAAATGGAGGAAAAGAAAGGGAAACATATAAAAGGAGGTTAAGGTGGATTAGTTAAAAAAAAGAAAAGAAAAGAGAGAGAAAATAGTTTCAAACCTGTCACATGATTTCATGAGTTTAGATATGCCTCAGAAGCATAAGAATGAGGAAATTACTAAGAACAGTAATCAACTAATGCCCTATCTCTGTACTTCTGGCCCAGTTTCTTTAAGATATTTTTCCAATATAGCTGCACCAAAAGTTATAAAATTCAGACAATTTAAAGTTTAAGTGAATTGTTCTGTAAGAGTATAGGAAATTACAGAATTTGGGAGAAAATTACTACTTAAAAATATTTACACATACAATCAGAAGGAAATCTGACTAGACATAAATTGACAAAATTTAACTGTTCAACACTATTTATTTTCTTATTTATGTCCAAGGTATCTAACTGAAATGAGAAGAGTTGTATTATGCCATCAGAATTTAAATAAAATGTTTTTGTGCCCTGGCTGGGTACCTCAGTTGTTAAGAGTGTTGTCCCAATACACCAAGGTTGTGGGTTCGACCCCTGGTCAGGGCACATACAAGAATCAACTAATGAATACATCAATAAGTGGAACAACAAATTGGTATCTTTCTCTTTCTGTCTCCCTCTCCCTCCCTCCCTCCCTCTCACCCCCTTCATCTCTCTAAAAATCAATCAATAAAAAATTTTAAAATATTTTTATCACATCCATACATCTGAATCATGCACTATGATCTATAATTGTTTCCACAATTCATTATATTTAGATAAAAATATTAACGTGTCCCAACCATTAAGATTTACATAAATCTTCTATATAGTCTATGGCCCAAAGGTATGAGGGTCAGAGGAAATTTCCTAGAAAGGTAGAGAAAAGGGCTCAAGGGAAAAAATTAGGTTAGCTAAAAGGAAAGAAAAATATTTAAAATATGTGGGACTTCACTTGCAAAGAAATCTTTTCACCAAATTTGAGAATTTGATATCATTTTAATGTCATTAACGAACACTCCAATGGATAGGTCTCCATGATAATCAAGATGACTGAATCCCTAACCAAGATACAAACAGAAAGAGAAGATAATCTGTATTCTGTTCAACACAAAAGAGATTTTTGCTTCTTTTCATATATAAGCAGATTGATTTTGGTACACACGAACTAAAGTACGCTTATGTTGTAAATTTTATGGGGATGTCACAGGGAAGACTGACTGTGAATAAGCAGTCCAACAAGTGAGGCTGACAGTCAAAGAAAGAAGTCAGTTGTTTGAAATTAAACAGATTTTTCATTTTGTCAAAATTAAGGCATCTAATTTAGTATATGTACAAAGCAAAACCACTATATTAATTCTTCCTTTTGCTTCTAAAAACTTATTTTGACCCATCTCCAATAAGAAGAGAGCAAGTATCACTCTTTAGGTAAATCAACACAAGTACATTTGCATTACACAAATTATTCATTCCCTGATCGTTCTGTTTAAGGTTTCACGACTGTCAAAGAATATTTGTATATCTGTCTCAATACCTGACTTCTTGTTCATAGTTAAAAAAAAAAAAAGAAAAAGAAAGGAAAGCCAAGAGCTTCAGTTTTTAAAGGGAAGTTCAAATATCTGATTGAACAACCCAACCTAAAAGAGCTCACCACTACAACAAGGAAGGGCAGATATAAGGTATGGGAAGAGCATGGGGCTAATGGGTATTCTGAAAATGGTACAGTACCCTGTCCATGTTTCTTCATCTGAAAGAGGGATTAAGAGGGTACCTGCTAAACTGCCTAAAATGTAGAAATGGGTCTTAGTTCTTAATTGATACCAAGATAAGAAACTTTAATTGAGCTGAGCTAAGGAGACAACAGCAATTACATATGCCAGCTGAGTTTTCTATAATCAGATTCTCCTCCTCTTCACTGCAGACTTTTCTTCTATTTCTTCTTTCCCTTTCACAGGAAAGCCCCAAATGTCCTAACACCAAATGTCTTACAGGAGTTTGGAGTTTCCACTTTCCTTAGGCAAAGCAGTATGGGAGAGTTGGTGGAAGAAACCTCATTTATGTTATTGCAAGAAATCTATTCCAGATAACCTCCTTTTGGAACTCTTAAATCCACATCACCACAGAAATACTGTTTATTATATTCAGTCATTCTTCCTTTTAAATGACTCTTTGGAAAATAAGCTATTTAAAATCTGGGTACTGATCTTCCTCTAACCACACCAAACTCTGTCAAACAGAAAAATCTTTGATAACTTGCATTATGTAAGTGATACCACTGGAGACTGGTATACATTAAAATGTCAATGGTTTATAATGGCAGACAGTCCACATTATGAAATCAGTGATATCCTTAACTTTTATGGAGTATATCTCATGAAATTATAGCTCTTCAGAAGCTTATTTGAGAATAAAAGAGGCAAAGATTTTAATATAATACATTATTTGACTAAATCTAAACAATAATAGTGATGGCAGTTGAGGCTTAATTTAGAAGAGCTGACAAACCATTTTATAATTTTGAAAAAACACAGAATACATCTGAATTTCACATTGTTAGAGAATGTGAAGCTCCATTCTACTAAAAAACCTATATGAGCAGTGTCAACACTTTTTGTTTTATATACAAGGAACATTTCTTAACTGGTATTTTCTTGTTTCATAGTGATACTTTGTTAGGCTTGTCATCCAGTGTGGCCAGGGAGAACTGGGAACAGTAAATGTGGTTTGGCTGGTACTTCTATACTTCAAATTACTATTATTTATAAAATTTAAGCAACCAACAAAAAAGACATATTATAAACGCTTATGAAAAGAATCATAATTGTGCTGAAATTATAAATGTTTATCAAATTAATAAAAAGGAGTTTAATGTTTACCTTATTGGAACATTTAATATAAACACATACCTCTTGTAAAGTATTAATATCTACTCCATCCCCTTGAATAACTCGAAGATAAGGTGGTAGCAGCTTGTAGCCCTTTGAGTTCTCAGTAACAGGGAACTTCTTACCTAAAATATCCAAAACCTGTACAGAAAAATACACACCCAACATAAAATAACTAAAAATGAAAAAAAACAAAAAAAGTGTAAAAGCTTTCCAAAGTTAAAAAAGTGACTTTGCTATTCTAGACAATCTTTAGAATATAAAAATTAATTTACTTAAAAATTTTTACAACACTATTTATAAACCTTCTAAAATTTAGTCTCAATTCATTTTGATTATGTTAGAAACAAGCATTCTATTTTCTGTCAAGTCAAAGTGGCTCAAAACACCTTTCAAATTACATTAATTCATAAAAATACTCTAACATTAGAAGCTTAAAACACTAAATATAATAAAAGTTTTAAAAGGTATGGAAAGTACCACTTAAACTCACGATTATACATCTGATTTGGATTTATTCTGCTTGTGCCTAAAGAGTTTTGTTTGGTTTAATTTTGATAAAAATAAATATAAATCCATTTGAATTACAAAGTTCAGAGAAATAAGATATGTAAGGCAAAGTTGGAAATGAACCATATATAACCCCGTTTTTCTGAAGTTCTCAACTAAGGATGATATCCAAATTTTAAGCTAAACTGTATAATATGCAAGTCATAAAACTCATTCATTAACTACTAAAAGTTGTATAGCAGCTAAAATATCTGAACATTGACTTAAAATTTCTCAGAAAGCTTAGTCAGAGATTCAAAAGACCTATCAGACAATCTTCCTCCCCAGCAATCACTCCCTTTTTCTAAGCAGATTTAAGATTTTAACAATGAGAAAATTCCATATTAATGATGTTATTATTCCTAAAACTAGGTCTACACATTTTTTTATCAGGTAATAGGAAAAACATGAAACCTGTTAAGTTTGCTGAAACCAAATCTGTTAATATTTCAGGCTAAGATAAGACTTTAAGATTGGCCTACTATGTAACAGGTTAAGAAAAGACTTCCTTGATTCTGTGTCCCTTTTTTTTAAGTGGTGATTTATCATCTAATCATTAGCTGGGAAACTTGTGGTAAAATGAGAAGGTGACAATGGATACTTGGCTTATTTTACATATTATATGACCTTGAGCAAGTTACTTAAACTTCTCTGTTTCTTTGTCTATAAAAAGAGAATGTAACATTTATCATAGGTTTTTCATAGAGATTAAATGACAGCTTAAGTAAAGCACCTAACAATATTTTTCTAGTAGTAAAGATCAAATAACCTGCTCTTATTTACTGCTTTTCAAAGAAGGCAAACCAAGTCCTGACCACTAGTAGATAACACTGCTACACTGAGGACTGATGTACCTTTAAAGAATCACTACTTGAAGAGTATTTTCAACAATATCTTTTATCACATCATCTTGTATATATTTCTTTTGGACTAAGAACTTCAAAGGTATAGCAATATCTGTGATAAAGGAAAATAAACAAACTATAAACTTGGTAACCAAATCACAGAATTCCTTAAAATGGTAATGCTATTAATTAATTTTGAAAGTAGAAAATATCAACAGTACTTAACTGTGTATTTGACAGTTTATATAAATAACCCATAACTCTGGGTATCCTTTCTGTTATTAATGTGTGACGTTGGGCAAATCTATTACTCTCTCTGGCTGCAGCCCTAAAGGAAGGTCCAGAGAGCTCTGAAATGGAATGTATAAATAAAATCAAAAGTAGTGTTGATGTAGCTGGTCGATAGATATTTTAATAATCAAGTTATGTATTAAAATTTACCTTTAATACAGTGTCAAGAGGATTTCCAGAATCGGGTCTGATTACTAGTGGTGCTTCTGTACTTCTTGATACTATTAAATGTCTTAGATCTTCACCCCATATTTTCTCACACGCATTATAAATATCATAGCTATCGCTGACCACAGATACAGGCACTGATGAAAACTGTGTTACTATATGTTCAAAAGCATCTTTTTCATGGTCTTTCCCCCAAGCTGTTATGGTACTAGAAAACAAAATGAAAATACAGATTTACTTAGGCAGATACCTTACCTGTTCCTGAATCACATCTCATGTTTACTATACTATACCACCAACACTGCAGAGAAAGTGGGTGATTTAGTTTAATGAATGCACATCAGGTTAGTTAAATAGCTGGGCCAAACCACCCCTTCAATAATTTTTTTAAAGACTAAAAGTAATGTTATTCTTCCCAAACAGTTATTTTAGCTTTTAAGTCATATTCAAATTTTTGGAGGGTATTCCTAAACCTACTCATTTAAACTCAGTGAACTAAAAAGCACTTATTAAATGCACTCTATTCATTATGCCAAGATGCTAGAAAGAACACATGCTCCCATTATTTGCTAGACAATGTAAAGCACTTAGCTCCCGCCTGTGAATTTTCAAAACCACATACCAATAATAGCAGACATATATTTGATCTTTTTATCTTTCAAAATCTTACACTTAAAGGTAAGCTATACCACAGATACACACAGTCAACTAACTTTACCTATTATATGTTCAAATGGCCAGTAAGTCCTTTATTTCATTTATAGATTATCCACTACTAATTAACATATGCCCAGGGAATGAAAATTTTAATATTTAGTTTGTGCCAAACATAATTTAATGGGAAATAAAGTGTGAGAGTTTCTGAGGCAAGAATGGTTACAGTGATTTTTATAATGTCCTCAATAATGGTTCCTCTTATTGAACAGATTAATTATATGTAATTTAAGTATTGTGGGTTTTCTAATACAGGGGTAGGCAAAGTAGGTTAATAATAAATAATTAATAATACAAGAATAAACTGTTTTGCATACCCACACCAGTAAACCTACTTTTGTCCACTCCTATAATTTTTCAAATTCTTAAACAGAATGAATTTGAAAATTGCCATTTCCTCATGCCAACCAATTTTTCTTTATTCCCGAATTTTCTAGTCTTTGCCTCTACCCCATTTTCATAAGTAAAATAATGAGAAGATAACCCATTCATTTACTATGGAACCCAATGTAGGTATAAGTTTATCTCAAAACTATTTGAAGAATCATACTAACTTATGTTTGAAATTGTCATTTCATTTTTACTTTTTTGCTGAAGGACTGAAGTAACCAACTTTTTCTGTACTGTCAATGGTATGCTGGGGATAGCAGAGCATATACAATTCAGGGTTAAAAGACTTAACTATCCAGAGATGCTACTCTAGTCTGAAATGGAAAAATTGCTTATTCATATGGTGAACACTCTCTTCTAACTACTACAGAGGCTGCCAGTAGCTATAATGCCAACTCTCTAATTTACATAAACATCTGCAGGCTAAGAGAAAATTAAGACATGATGAAGAGAAGCCCCTTCTTCATATCAAGACCGCTACTGTCACCCTGGCCTGGTGGCTCAGTTGGTCAGAGTTGTTCTGCACACCAAAAGGTTGTGGGTTTGATCCCTGGTTGGGGCGCGCATGGGAGAAAACCAACTGATGTTTCTCTCTCACACTGATGTGTGTGTGCATGTGTGTGTCTGTGTCTTTCTCCTTTCCTCTCTCCTTAAAAATCAATTTAAAAAATATCCTCAGGTGAGGATTAAAAAAAAAAAATTGCTACTGTCTACATTATAAGGGAGATAATTAAGAGCAAAGAATATCAGTACTGGAGAGCTTTGTAATTGAAGAAAAAAAAAACCCTACAGTTAGAGGTCATTGCTCATGCAGTTGTTTTACTGGCATTGTATCAATCATCTAATCTGTTATTTGTGTTTATCATGTCTAGCAAATGTAATTGTTCGTTTTCAGCCTTTATCTTATTTATTTTCTCTGTGGCATTTGAACTTTCCTGAAGCTTTCTCTCCCATGACTTCAATGACACTTCCCACGTTTCAATTTTTTTTTGAAGTATGGCTGCTTTTCAGTCTCCAACAGATGCTATGCTTTCTCCTTTCTTTAATCTGACCAAAGGCTCTGATCTGGGCACTTGTCTCCCTTTATACACTTCCATGTATGAAAAACACTCTAAGCTTTTAAAAATACCTTGTGATGAGGGTCTCCAAAATCTGTACCCCAGTCCAGGTTTTGCTCCTGTACTCCAGATGCACTTTGTTAGGTAGGAAGATGACTATCCTTATCTCATTATTCCAGACATTTCCTAAAGCACCCTCTACATAATCCATTTGTTACACCTATTCTTCTAGCATTTGGTGCATGGAAATGAAAAATATTTATTCAATGAACTCTACTCATGCTAACATTCCAATTTCCAGTACCAAATTAGATACCTTTCCCAAGTTTGAAGGAAAAGTTATGTAACTGAGTATTTCTAAATCCAGAATCATATATTCCTTAAGAAAATACTTATAACAATGGCAGTGCTGTAAAATTTAGAGTTCTCTTATTTTAAAGTTATTTTAGATATTAGCTCATTTATTCTCAATGACCTGATGTTAAAGATGTAAAATTTTAGCTCCTCCTTTCGTTGGATGGAGGAACTAAAAAAAAAAAAAAAAGAGAGATAAATGACTTGCCCAAGGCCACCTGGTATGTAAGCTGTAAAGTTCTACTCACTATACTGTTGTTTAAAGGACTTCTATATTTAAGGACACCTGAACACTTATAAATGTAGTAAATATGTGATTGTATAAGTAAAATGGATTTTCACTGTTTTAACGTGAAAGACCTAAACATGCCCTATTTTATTCTCGGATTTGTAGTACCGTACTCATGATGCTATTACTTTGAAACAAAAGTCAAGAGTCTAACACATGGATACTACATTAAGTTAAAAATACATCTAAGTCCGAAATAAAAATACTGTTAACACTAAAACCATTGTTGGTTGATAAATATTCCCAGTTTTACTAGTCTTAAATGTGGTATTCAATAAGGCCCTACTAATATGGCAATCCTCATAAATGTTAGCTCAATCTACTCTATACTGAGCCCCAATTCAAATCATCAAGTTCTAGCAATTTCATCTCCCAAGCCATTGCTCATGTTTATCTGCTTCTTTCCATTCATTTTGGCCACTTGGTTTTGAACCTTGTCACCTCTCATAACTGCTGTAATAGCATCCCATAAAGCCTCGTACCTTCTCATTTCTCTTTTCCTATTCAAAATATATCCTGCTATCAAAACAATATTCCTTAAATATTTCTCTGACATAGCTTCTTTGCTCAAAAACTTCAATGCCCACTCCCATTTGAAAACAGAATTAGAATAACCTAGCATAAATTTGAAAGTCTTCACTAACCTGTCTTCCCAGTTTACCTTATGTTCCCTCCAGTCTCAATGTTTTATCCCTGATTCCCTCAACACATTCAGTCTCCTCTATCATTCTGCTCTTTCAGGACAATGCCCAACACATGGCAGACAATGCAGTAAATATTCATTTAGAGAATGAATAATTCCCTGTGACTGCCATTAAATTTTACCATTCCTTCAAAGTCAAGATTTCACATCCTACTTCTATAAAACCTTTCTTGATTCTGCCATCGGAATACAATTCTTCCTTCCTTTCCCTTGCATCACTAGAACACTTAAATTGTACCTCTTTAAAAGTACCTAATAAACAGAGCAGAATGTCACTACTGTACTATTTTATCCTGAAGACAGTCAGATTTTTATCTTTCTGTCCCTTGTAGCACTCAGTAGATTTGAATAAAAGTTTAGCTTTTGCATCGTATAAAACAAGTGCTTAACAAATAGAATTTTTTTTTTTTTTTTAAAGCTCAGGTTTATTCTAAATTCATTACTGGTTTTGCAATATTCAAGTATAAGTAGGACTTAATAAACCTCCCCAAAGAGCAAATAAATTTATTATAAGAACCAGAAATAAGCACTGGCATGATAGTCTGTTTACTCTTCATTTTCTAAAGTATATTTATTGATTATACTACTACAGTTGTCCTTTTTGCCCCTTTGCCCCCTCTGCCTGGTTACTCCCCTTCCTTCCAGCAATTCTCACCCCTTATTTCATGTTCATGGGTCGTATATATATATAAGTTCCTTGACTTCTCCATATCCTTTACTATTCTTAAAATCTATTTTGTATCTACCAATTATGCTTCTTAATCCCTGTACCTTTTCCTCCATTCTTTCCCTTCCCGTTCCCCACTGATAACCCTGCATATGATCTCCTATTTATGATTCTGCTCCTGTTCTAGTTGTTTCCTTTATGTTTTTTAGATTCAGTTGTTGATAGCTGTGAGTCTGTTGTCATCTTACTGTTCAGTTTTGATCTTCTTCTTCTTAAATACGTCCCTTTAACATTTCATATAATAACGACTTGGTGATGATGAACTTATTTAGCTTTACCTTGTCTGGAAAGCACTTTACCTGTCCTTCCATTCTAAATGATAGCTTTATTGGATAGAGTAATTTTGGTTGTTAAGTCCTTGCTTTTCATCACTTTGAATACTTCTGGCAAGCCCCTTCTTGCCTGTAAAGTTCCTTTTTAGAAATCAGCTGACAGTCTTATGTAGGTAACTCTCTTCTCTTGCTACTTTTAAGATTCTTTATCTTAGGCCTTTGGCCTTTTAATTATGATGTGTCTTGATGTGGTCCTCTTTGGGTACAACTTGTTTGGGACTCTGTGCTTCCTGGACTTGTATGTCTAGTTCCTTAGCCAAATTAGGGATTTAAGAAGAAATTAGATTTCTTTCATTATTTTTTAAAATAAGTTTTCAGTTTCTTGCTCTTCCTCTTCTTCTGGCACCCCCATGATTCGGATGTTGGTACATTTAAAGTTGTCCCAGAGGTTCCTAATTCTCTCGTTTTTTTCAATTCTTGTTTCTTCTTTCTGTACTGGGTGAATGTTTATTTCTTCCTTTTGTTCCAAATTGTTGGTGTGAATCTTGGCTTCTTCCCATCACTGTTGGTTCCTTGTATATTTTTCTTTATTTCACTTTGTATAACCTTCACTTCTTCCTTTATTTTGTAGATGTACTCAATCGTTTCCCTGAGCAGCTGTAACACCAGTGTTTTGAACTCTGCATCAGATAGGTTGGCTGTCTCCATTTCACTTAGTTCCTTTTCTACAGTTTTGTTTTGTTCATTTGGGCCATACTTCTTTGTCTCCTCAACTTGACAGCCTCCCTGTGTTTACTTCTGTGTCTTTGGTAGAGCTGCTGTACCTGTTATGTTGTAAGGGGCAGAGCCTTAGGTGTTCGTCAGTGTGACC
Organism: Furipterus horrens; assembly: GCF_987537825.1. Classification (NCBI taxonomy): domain Eukaryota; kingdom Metazoa; phylum Chordata; class Mammalia; order Chiroptera; family Furipteridae; genus Furipterus; species Furipterus horrens. Next base: position 53,034,528 of record NW_028327179.1, read on the forward strand.
TGTTTCACAGCCTTGTGGTGGCATGTGGGGGAGGGGTCAGAGAGGGAACAAATGCTGCTTGCTTGGCACTCATCCCTTTTCCAGGTACTTCACCTACTTCCTATATGAAACTGGTGCCCCTCTAGCTGTTGCCCTGGTGATAGTCCCCAGAGTGGGTGACCCTGTGTATATTCTAGTACCATGGGTGCCCTCTATATGGACTCTCCTGAGAGAAGGGCAGTTTATTCTGCTGCTCCAACCCACACTGATTTTCACAGTCAGAAGCTATGAAGCTTTATTTGCCTGTTGCTGGAACCATGAGCTGTTTGGTCTAGCCTGGGGCTGGGATCACTCTCCACATGTCTCTCCTGTCTTTATCTGCCACACATGAATGCAGGACTGCTTGTTCTGCCTGCTACCCCTGCCTTGCCTCCACCACACCACCCCGGCTCCTTGTCTCCACCCATTCTACCTGTCTGAATGAATATTTCTTCTTAAATCCCTGGCTGTCAGACTTCTGTACAGTTTGATTTTCTAGCAGTTCTGGCTGTTTTTTGCTTTGAAGTACAGTATTCCCTCACTTATAGCAGGTATTAGATTCTAGACCCCCCTGCAATAGGTGAAAATCTGCAAAGTAGGAACCTTACATTTATTTTAGTATTTACATATTTTTTAAGGCTTTATAAACCCTTCCCACATACTTATAAACCCTTCCCAGTCCCTTATTAACCTTTCCCAGTCCCTTATTAACCTTTTCCACATTATAAACACTACTTATATTCTTAAACATATTCTATACTCTTAAACCTATGTAACTTTAATAACATACCTATACAGTACTGCAAAATCCCGTGATATAGCGAAAAATCTGTGATAATTAAATATATTTTTTAAAAATATAATATTCTTTAAAATCCCGCGATACAGTGAGGCCGCAATAAGTGAACTGCAATATAGAGAGGGACTACTGTAAATGTGGCCCTGGCTGGTTTAGCTCAGTGGATTGAGCGTCGGCCTGCGAGCTAAGTGTCGCTGGTTCGATCTTCCAGTCAGGGTACATCAGAGAAGGAAAACTCTGACTCCAAAAAACCTCCGCTGCCTTGCGGCATACCTCTTCAGGGGAAAGGCTAAGGGAGTAAACCCTGACAGAAAATCCGGAGCCGGAGTCCCTAAGGCGGTTTGACGTTGTAGTCAACACCGGCAACTCCTGCAGCGCACCTGAAGCCAAGCTGTATTGACTCCGTCTTTCCCTTGGACCCTTCAGCTGCGAAGAGAGGGGGGGTCTGCTGCATGGGCAACAGCAGACCCTCCATATTACCCTGCCCAGGCTCTGTAGCTTCAGCGTCATCGCAAGATGTCGATTCAACACGGGAGGAGACAGATACCGTGTCACTCCCGAGTCGGACTGCACAGCCATTCTCGGCGGTGCAGATAGACTCTTAAGAAGCTACACCATCGTCTCTCGAGACGGACGGCTGCCGACGACTGTAAATGTAATTATTCTTATGGTTGTGTCCGGAGGTGGTGCAGCATGTCTATCTACACCTCCATCTTAGCTGGAAGCCCTCTGTTTGCTTTGTATTTTATTGTTTTTTTCTATTACTATTTATTCCTCCATACCCTCTTCTACAAACCCGCCCTCCCCCACCACCATATATCTGGCATATCCTTTAAAAACAAGTGAACTCTAGGATCAGACCAACTGCTGCTTAGATTGCAACTGCCTTCTAGTTCAACTTGAGATGATTTAGTAAGATTAGATAAGGAATCAAAAGAAGAATCTGAACTTTCTTCCTTTCATTGAAAAGGCTTACTTGCTCATCTACAATTGAGGGTACTGGCTCTAGGTGACAATTTCCAAGGCAAAGATAGGTGAAGTCATGTAGAAGAGCAGGGAAAAGGAAAAAAGTGATCAGGTTTGAGTGCTTCTAGACTTAACATATAAAATCTATCTGCATGTGGCAACAGAGCAGCTGAAAAAGTCCTTTAAAGAAAAACCTATATGGCAAAATACCAGTTGGAAAAAGGCTCTTAAATTGTTTCTATTAGGATGGTTAAAAGTTCTCTACCTCCCTGATAGTAATTTTTTACAAAATATAAATAATGAATTTGTATTGCTTAAGTTCATGAAGATTTACTGGCGAACACAAGCTATGTAGTTAAGCAAAATATTACTGAATTACAAATACATGAAGGAAAAAACTTAGTAATTATAGAAAACAAATGTTTAGATGACTAGAGAATGAAAACAGAATTTTACCTGTGTTCTGCCGCTGGAACAGAATAGCCTGGAACAGGATCTTTAGTTCCGTAGTATTTTTTAATTAAAGCAATTCCTGCTACTGTATCTGTTCCTTTGAAGTTAACCAAATGAGCAGATGCTCCTATGCCAGCAGTCTGAAAAATAAACCATAAACCAAAATCCCCAAAAAGAAAAAAAAAGACCCATACTTAAGGTATAGATCATATAGTTGCCAAAGAATTACTGTCTTCTATTATTCTTAGCGAGCACTTAACTATTATCAAGAGATAATAGTTCCTATGACAAAGATAGTTTTTCTTAAGTGTTTAAGGATTCAATTGTTACTTCCTCAAAGGGAACTATTTAATAGTGACCCACCTCCATTTACCATCACTCTCTTCTCCCTTACTCTGCCCAATGCTTCTCTGTAGCACTATCTGACATTGGCTATATTTATTATGTCTGTCTGTCTGTCAGTCTATTCACCCTCTCATCTAATATATAAAGCATAGAAACATTTGTTGAAGGCTATATTCCATGAACTTTCGACAGAGCCTAACACACAGTAGGTACTTTATCTGTTCCCTAAACGTCTGGAATTTCAAAATGTGGCCTATGTAGACCAACATCAACCTCGTAACTTCCCAGAAAGTTTATAATGATAATTTACTGCAATCTACATTTTATTCAAATAGGTTTACTTCAGTTTCTTACCTCTTGGGAAGAGACTCCCCTGTAGCCAAAATCATGCAGCTTGTATTCCAGACCATCTAAGTTACCAGATGTTTCTAACAAATATTTGGCTAATATTTTCTTCTGTTCTCTAGAATTTGTGGCCACAGTGATTGGATACCAGGACTGAACAAGAATAGTCTGTAGTAATAAAATTAAGCACAATTATTAATACATAAAATATTGGGTTCTTTCTCAGGAAAATCCTAGCTTTCTCTGGAGGTATGTTCTGCACTTCCACACTACCGGAAATACCATTTAGACATTTCAACTGTATAGCAGGATGCCAACACATGCATTCCAGATACAGTGCATAGTTCGGCTCTCAAATCAGCAACATGAAAGAAAAGCACATCAGGCCCTTAACAGTTGAGATCATCACATTTCTACCCAAATCTCCAAAGCAGCAAATAATAGTTAGAAAGACTATCTGTGATGAAGGACCAACTTTTAAAAAGATTTTCAATCTGTCATGGACCAATAGTTTTATAAGATACATACACACTTGGATGGTGAGGAAACTATCATTAAAAGTTTCTAAATGCTTATCCTTGATTTCTGTATTTAATATGAACCTGCATCAAACAGTTCATGGACCAGCGCTGGTCCATGGACTACACCTTGAACACTATGGTATGGGTCTAAGATTATTCATTTACTCCTCTAGGTAGACTTGGATCTAATTTTTCCTTAACAGCTAAATGACTATTGGTAGGTTATATACTTGAATACTTTTGCTTAGCACTAGACAATTTTATTCACTGAGTTATACTTTATGTCCATGGTTTTTATCAGAAGTCATTATAAGAAGGCCACATGAAACATTTCTGCATGTATTGTAAAACTGCGAGGTCACTGTCTACATTATGCTTAGTACCTATTATGTAAGTTCCCAAACGAGGACGTGAAAGAATTGTTAGGTTCCTGCTCTCTGATAAGAACTGCACCTTGGTTTTCTTTTTTTCCTTGGCTGCCAGTAAACTCCAAAGTAAGTCTGATGCTTAATCATGACAAATATATTAATTACTATGGCTTAGGAATTCATTCCTTCTCCATAATAGGATAATTTTACATCTTTAGTTTATAAACCAGACAAGTCTGTTATTAGAAGCAGTCTCAAATTTGTTTCAGAAAGACCTCAAATGACAATAATGTTTGGCTCAATCAAAAAGCTACTTAATGTACGAATTAAGTTTTACAAAATTATCATTTACTGAATACCAGGTTAAGTAGTCAATAAATAAGTAAACATAAAAGATTATTTAAACTTTGGACTTTCCAACTCAGTCACATAAAATGAAAAAATAAACAAACAAAAAAGCTGTAGCATTAGACTCCTATGACTGATTAAATATGGCCCCAAATCTTTGCAACTCTTCTCATCAAGAGATGGAATTTGTTTCTTCATCCCTTGATTCTGGGCTGTACTTATGCTTTGCTTTTAACCAAAAGAATGTGGCAGAAGTCATATTGTATGACTTTCTAGCTACTGTTTCAACAGGTTTTACAGGTCTCGTTCCCCTGGATCCTTGAGACTACAATGTTGTGGAGGACCTAGGTTACTGAGAGAGCCCCAGCAGTCCCTGCTATCTCAGAGAGGCCCCGGATGTGGAGGGAGGCCATTTTAGACTGTCCTGTCCCAGCTGAACCCTCAGCTGCATGCGGATACAAAAGTCTAAGCAAGGGCAGCAGAGAACCATCTAGTTAACACAGAATCATGAGAAATAACAGCTGTTTTATTTTGGGATAGTTTGTTAAATAATAATAGAAAACTAAAGCAACTACTAACTTAAACTCTATAACCAATAACCTTTACTCTCTAACCACTGTTTCTGAAATTACTCTTCTGATTTCACTGTCACTGCCTATGATTATCCTACCTCTAATCTTTAGTTTCTCTGACTTCCTCTTCATACCACTGATTATCATCCCAAAGCAATGTTTTACTCAGGTCCTGTTATTCCTTAAAATCCTTTAATGACTATCATCCATAGAGGGAAAAAGCCAATTTGTATGGAAATTTGAGGCTTCCTAAAATCTTGCTTTGTTTACCATCTAAAGGTTGATTTCCCACTTTTATGCTGCAGTTCCCTTTGGGCTATTTGCCATTCAAAAATATTGTGCCATTTGCTCAGCTATTCCTTTCCTTTCTTAAAGCTCATTTATAGGGCTGGACAAAAAGTTCCTTTGTTTTTTTCTGTATGATGGCTCTAGTAGGGCTTAGTTGTCTTTAACTTCATTTAAAACAATTCTGTTATATTGTATTGTGACAGATGTCATATCAGCATTAAAAAAAAAAAAAAAACTTACCAAAATCGGAGAATTTTTGTGTAGCCATTTTAATATTGAAAATGAAAGAAAATTTGCCACATTTTTGGTGTATTATGCTTTATTAATCAAGAAAGGTGAAAACGCAACTGCAATGCAAAAAAGATTTGCATAGTGTGTGGAGAAGGTGCTGTGACTGATCAAGTGTATCAAAAGTGGTTTGCATGGTTTCTTGGTACTATTGACATGTTGGCCAAAGAATTCTTTGCTATGGGAATATCTTATGCATTGGAAGATGTTTAGCAGCACCCCTGGCCTCTACCCACTAAAAGCCAATAGTGGGAGTTAGCTGACATACTCAAAATAGCCAAATCAATAAAGTTATTGCTGATAATGAAAAATGTATCTTTTATTTTACAGAAAAAACATAGCAGACTTTTTGGCCAACCCAATATGTTTTCCAACTCAGGTTCCTTAGACAGAATTACCTATTTTCCTGCCACCAATTTAGGATTCTTACTTACGTTAGTGGTTAGTTAAGAATGAATTGCTCGTCCTGCAAAGGCCCTTAAATAAGACATATCTTGCCCTAATTTCTGTGTCCTGCATTATTTTGCACATAGCTGGAACTCAATCAATGTTCACTTGTTGAATTTAATTCAATCAATTCTCACATTTTAATTTAACTTAGATTGATATTATCTAGGAGTATGAGAAAGATAAAACATAGTGTGAACAACTCTAGTTGAGTTATAAAGGTAGAAGATTGACCTTACCCCTCGAAAAATGCCAGGGAAGGAAGGAAATAACTATCAGACACAGTGATCCTTCACATCACCATTTCCTTTCCATAGTCCAACAAAATCAGCTTAAATTATACTCTTAATAAAATCAGTCCCCTTTAAAAAAGATCACTGTAGGTGTAAGCAAGGGAAAAAAAAAAAAGGCAGGTTAGTTTGGGTTAATCCAAGGTCTAATAAAAATAGGCCTTGTTGGAAACTTCCAAAACAGCAATTTGCCCATACAAATCAAGATTAAATTTTTAGCTGAAAACTAAGACTAAATTAAATAAACCTGCAAATTTCATCTCAGATGTGTTTATTATAATGTTACTGTGCAGGATGAAGAATTTTAAAGAATAAAAAATGGTGTGGTATAGCAGAAAGGGGACTGGACCTACTCTGTCCACAACTCTAGTCCATTCACCTCCCAGGGCTCAATTTCCCCATGTGTAAAATGAGGGCATCTGATTAATGTAATGGTTTTTAAAGTCATCTTTTCTTTTTAACAGCAAATGGTTTTTGTTTTTTGGTTGGCAGAGACTGGTAAGTTTAGCCTAACGTGCTCAATCCTTGGCCCCTCATAAGTCTGAGACACTACTGCAGAACCCTCAGGCTCTCTTAAATATATTTTGAAATTTGATTTGAAGACTATAATTTCTTCTAGCACTAACAATGAAATTGATAAAGCAATTCAATAACTTTAATGGGTTTTAAAGGTCACTGTATGGTGAATAACAATGGAAGAATGGTATTAATAACTTTGAACACAAACAGGGAGAATTGGAAGGAGCACTATTTACTACTATTATTTAAAATGTTTTAAATCAAGAATTGCCTAAGAACAATCTTCAAGTTTTTAAATAACAAATTTATGGAATTTGGTAAAAGATTTCATATTATAAGGTGGTAAACTTTGGGATGAGTAAGAGTAGAATGAATCTCCTCTAACCCCAAATAAAAACCCAGTCTCTTCTAGAGACCTGGTATTGAGAGTAAACACTGTTTTATAAAACATGGATTGCTCAGAAACAACAATAAGGAATTTTCAGACCATAAATGCTTTCACCTAGAAAAAAATACCTGAACTTATAGAAAATAATATATATTAGAAGAATAGAAGATAAACTTGACATAAGTTGTTTCAGGTTATAAGCAAATAAAAACAAAGAACGATGTACTTCTTTTCAAAATCTAAGTCTCATATTGGATTTTACATTAAAATTTTTTTTTTTAATTTAAATAATTTGTTTGTTTATTTATTTTAGTGAGAGGGGAAAGGAGAGAGAGAGGGAGAGAAACATCACTGTGTGGTTGCCTCTCACTCGTACCCCCAGCTGGAGACCTGACGTGCAACCTAGTTATGTGCTCTGACTGGGAATCGAACCAGCAACACTTGGCTCGCAGGCCAATGCTCAATCCACTGAGTCATTACATTTAAAATTTTTTAATGAAAAATATTTATAATTTTCTAACAAACTATTGTTCTAAGATGTCTATATATAAAATTTTTTACTTTATGGTTTTTCAGTGAAATAAGCCAAAACAATAATTATTATTAAAACAATCCTTTTTTAAGGCTAGTGTTTTTTGACTTTCTGAAGAGGATAAGTAAAAATGTACATGAAGCAAGGCAGACTGGGAACTAGTTCTTTATGTCCATAAATATCTGCTTTACAGAGGACAATTAGACACAAGGAAAGAGTACTGAATGACTAACTCCTCAATCAGAAAACCAGGAAGAAAAAGTGAAAAAGAGGTTATGCAAAGATGATGATTTTGACAGTGAGAGTTATCTGTCTAGGATCTTTTGTCAGTGAACATAAAATGATATATTAGATTATGTGGTTAAGAACCCTTCTATCTTGTGTTTATTATAATACCATCCCCTTAAAATCAAATACTGGACAGTACAAATATTATAACAACTATACAAAAACTAAAGATACATTTTTTTTTTGAGTTCACAGTTAATTCAAAGTTTAAAGACATAATGGTGAACAATTTAAAATCTCCACTTCAGTTAACTGTAAATTTTTTGAACCCATTAGCCTATTATTAGTTGATGGCCCATTAAGAATCTGATATGAAAGTTTTAAATTTCATGTCAACTTAGCAAAAATATGAATTTCAAACATATTTTTGGACTTCGTTTTCTAAATCTTTTCCAGTTTTAAAAATAAACCTCAAATGTATTATTTTATAATATAACAACAAATTAGTTTAAGTAATAAATATGACAGTCAGTTCTATGCACTAGGTAAACACCTCTCAAAAAGAAATGTGGTATTTCTATAGTCACTTTTCAGATTATTTTAGAGAAAATATAAATTAAGCTGGTATCACTTCTCTGCTTTTTGGCTATGATCAAGTGTAAATTAAGCTGTTGAGGAGCTAAGTAGATATTTAATATCAAAACTATAAACACGTGAAAAAACATGACTGCCTAGGTATAGATGCAAGGAAAAACAAACAAAAAGCCTTGTAATCTAAACTCAGAGTCTATAATACAACCTCCTTTTACCCTCAGAAATCAAAATAATTAGTCAATCTTAAATGTATTTAGGTGAGAAATTGCAGGAAGCAGAGCCTAGGCCCTTAACTGATTAGTTAAGAATAAAGAAAGCAATTATTAAAAATTTGAACAAAATTCTTTTAGTCTAACTGGAACAGAATATCTAAAAATTGTTGTAAGTTACTAAAAATGTTCCTATCACGTTTTTCTAATTTTTCTCTATGATAATATACATTTAGAATTGCAACAAATAAAATGGAAGCCAAATGAGCTTTAACAGTTATAATTCTTAATAATTTGGTTTAGATAAAATCTCAGAATATTAGATTTCACTGGAAGGAACCTTAAGGATTATTTAGTCCAACTATCATTTTATAAATGAGGAAATTGAGGAATGGAAAGGTTTATTAAATTGTGGAAGGTAACATCACTTTATTAGTAGCATTTAAAAAACTAGAACCCCTGTTGAATGGGTTTTACAACTTCAATTACTGTTAAATAAGAAATAAAAACAAAATCATTCACCTCAATCCAATTAGTAAGCCAATAACACTCTGGATCTGTGTTTTCCACTGTGAACAGAACATTTCCTCTGGGTATGACAGAGCCCTCAGGAACAGCTTTTACTTCTATTGGAAGATGCCCATCATATTTCTGGTAAGAGACAATAATGAATTTATGTCATTCAACAGGTGACGTTCAGTGACCTATTTTTATATAATTCTTTGTATTTTACAGAAGCTAAACTTATGTGATAGAAATGACAAATGTAGATGTTATTATAATGTTGCCAAATAACCATGCCCTTTCTTAGTGTATTTTCAAAGAAAGGGTTAAATCACCTCTCTTTCAAAAATGCTAGTTAATTAAATAATTCATTTGTATTATAACAAATTTGACCTGCTGTGGATTCTAGACACTAATAATTTGCCACCAGAAAAAAGATTTAAATGTTATCCTTAACTTTTCATAAGAATGTCTAAAATAGCCATCATACTTAGGTCATAGATGGAAAAGAGTTGCAATTACAGTCTAATCCTTCTATTCAAACACGTTTGCAAGAAATTTTGAAGTAAAAGCAAAACCAAAATAGTAGACCAAACCATGAAACCAGTTTTTACCTCAAGAATGTAGTTCCATCCCTTTTCATTAAAGACATCATCTTGGAAATGCTCTTTGTATACCTCTTTGGCTTCCTGGATCTTCTCTTTGGTCACTACTTTACCTGAAAGCATAAACATCTGTTTATATTTCAAAAGGCATTCTGTGAACTGTTGAGGTGTCACAGGATTAATGTCTCTAGATATTTCACCCATTCTATGGATTAAAAAAAGCAAGATCTGAGAGGTCAAACAACTCACCCACAGACAACAGCAAAACCAGAAAATGATTTTGCTCTTTAAATCACTCGGTCTAAGCATATTAATTTATTTGAAAAGTAAATGTGCAGAAGAAATTATAATATGGATAGTATTTTTTAAAAACCACAATAAATTAATTTCTAAGAATATATCTTTCCTATTCCTACTAATTTCTATACCCTTCAAATATGAGAGAGTAAGCCTTTGATATAGATAATTTTCTAAGTGAAACTTCTCACTTTATTCATAAAAGATATCCAACAATTTTCAGGGCTGTTAATCCAACAATTTTCACAAATACTACATTTTTGTACCCAAAATACACTTTTAGTTAATTATCTTTATCTGTAAAATGAGGGTAAAATTGGAGAATACCTACTTATGAGTGGTTGTGAGGACTAAATGAGTTACAACATATGAAGCATTTAGAATAATGCTGGCCTACAATAGGCAATCAATATGTTTCAGCTATAATTAATAACTAACATCTTATGAAGTTTTTGAGCTACAGAATTGAAGTGTGACATCAGTCTTTGGTAACTTTCTCAAAATAAGATCACTAGTAAACTCCTTTAAAATATCTTGGGTAGTCTTGCTCGTGAAGTACTTTTGATACCAAGTAGGTTTTCAAGTAGTATAATATATCTGAACTTTCTAATCTTAAAATTGCCAAGATTATGGAAAAAGGTTATTACATAAAATTCAACTTAATCTGTATTTAATTCTGATTATTTTTATTTGAAAAGGTTAGATATAAAAATTTCCAAAATATTTAAAACCCTTGGGAACTGTTTCATCTCCTAGAAATAACATTACAAAACAGACTAGGAATGGACTTTCAAGTAAAAAGGAAAGGGAATTATTTTGGGCATTTTTCCGCTTTAATATGCATTTGAGACTAAGTTCATAGTTAGAAGTAGTTTTGAAAATTGGGCTTTTAAGGTAAAACTGACTAGCATAAAAATATTACAATTGGTACCATAATTCAAAATGAGTTCCCAGGTCAGTAACAAATCCTTTATTTTGAATCAATGACTAAAGTCTATTAATAAACCAGACTAGCCTTAGAAAATTAGTGACTTTTCTAAACTTATTAGTTTCAGAAAATCTTTCTCCTGTTGAGAACCCCAAGCACCCACACAAAATTGTAAGACTAAATGTATTCAAAATTAAAGATTTTTTAAAAAATTCCAAAAGAACTCCTAAAGTAAATTAATTAAATAAATATGAAAATTGGGCAATTCAAAAAGTTATACTTCAGATAATAGAATATAACAACACTGGAGAAAAATTATAAAAGCAATGCTTTAAATGTACTGAGACAAACAATACCTTTTAAGTACTTATTAAGAATGTACTGCAATCCATAAAATACTGTTTCCTCGTATTTCACTTTCCTTATTTTGGAATTTTCTGTCTTCTTTTCACGGCATTCAAAGTAGGAATAAACTTTGCTTGTGTTGGGTGGGTACTGTTTATAGTGAGTAACCTATATAAAAGAGAAATATTGAGTTAAAAATACCAGAAGAACAGACCATAAATCACAACAGCAAGGGCTTGAAATTATTTAAGTCAGAGAAACTACACTTATTTGCAATTGATCAGATTTTTCCCCTGACTATAAAAAAATAAAAAATAAGAAAAATACTTAGTAAATACTTTTAATACTTCAGTATCTTAAGTTCGAAACCACAGGATACCATTAAATTTTATAAACAAGCAGACTGAACTTAAGGAAGTACAAGGCCTCTAAGCTGCACAGCTGGAACAGAAGTACAAAGACAGGTATCTTATTTGACCTTGGGAAACAGTCTTCATTCAGGGGAAGAGAGATGCAAACTGCTGGGGTTGGGAGGTGGGGACACAGCACACATGATATAAAAGAATGACATGATAGCAGGATTTGGTACTATTACTATCTAAATGTGGTATGTTTGATAAGTCAATACATATTCAGTGACTTCCCAGGACTCTACTTGTTTATCTGTATAATGAAGTAGTAAGAATGATCTTTTTCTAGTCTTCATAGTGACTCTGAAAGCTTAAATGAAAGCAAAAGAAGAAATAGCAGGAAAAAAAATTTTTTTTTTGTCTTTGTAATCTTTTACTCAAATTACCTCTGAGAGGAAAGAAATGTCTATAAAATGCAACACCAAATCCTTATAAATTTAAAAACATGAAGAGGTATCATAGATTTCTTTTCCATGAATTTGGTTAAGAGTCACTGTTGAAATTTACCTGTTTTTAAGAAAATAAAGTGAGTGCTCATTATAATTTGAATTTTATTATATTTTAATGTGGTTAAAACATTTTACTGATAAAAAAATAACTGGAAGAATAATGTGTATTTATTTGCCCCATTGAAAGAGTTCATGTTGTCCAGTAGCTCTCTTAAAACCTCTTCAGTCTTGTTCACTCTTTTTTCATTTTGTTGCACTGTCTGGGAATTTTTTCTACGTTGTCCTCCAGCTCACTGATCCGATCTTCTGCTTCCTCTAGCCTGCTTTTAATTCCTTCTACTGTGTTCTTCAATTCAGAAATTGTATTCTTTATTTTCTCCTGGATCTTATTGATAGCTTCTATGTCTTAGATTCTTTAGCTAAATCCTAAAACAATTCTCTAAAGTTTTCCCAAAGAAGATTTTAGAAGTCATACTTCATTTCTAATATAGCAGCCTAGACAATTTTGTGTTTTCACATTTGTTTTCAGAGAAGGCATTCTGAATATTTATCCCAGGTTTTAAGTACCATAATTAAAGAACTCAGATAAAGTTTTAAAATTTTAACATATTTAAACTGTTGTCCAGTACTGGAACTGTATTTGTAAGATCAAAAATGCTTATTATACTTTTAGGTCAAGATGGGATTACATTGTTTAGGGACATTTCCATTTAGATTTTGACTGCTTGGTCTACTGAGAAGATGAAAATAATTCATTTGCATTCTAATCTATTGAAAAATCAGTTTATAAAGATGCACCATTATATATCTGAACTGTGAAGAATGTCAAACTATTGAGAATCACAACTAAGAATCTTTTATAAACTTGTGTGATGTGATCCAGACCCTTATTCATATTTTACGTCATCATAATTGGCTTTTCTTTTATCTCACTGCTTATTCCCATTAAAGTAGTTGGAGTTATTTAGATTGTAAACTGGACATTTTCATTTTTGTATACATCTTAAGTCCATTTTAGGTAGTGGTATCTTTTTCAATTAGTTTCTTAAATAGTTGAAATAGTAATCATTTGTTACTAGGGTAGTATGTATATATACTACCCTAGTAATATATATATATATATATGTATGTATGTTTTTGCATCTTAGTGAATTGTCTAATAGATTTAATTGCTCTAGATTTCCAGTGGTATCAGTCCCTGGGTTCTAACCTGAAAGAAACTGGCAAATACTTTTAGGTTTTTATGAGGCCTCCCAATGCCTTGTCATATATAGATCTCTGTTGTACCTGAGTGAAATAGAAAGTTCTGACTCTATTGCCTGAGTTAGGCAATCAGACCACATATCAATATAAAGAGTCACCTACAAGGTTGCCTAATAAGCAACATGAGGGTGCTATTTTTATAGAGTTGCAAGGTGCTTCTGCTGAGAGAAAACATTTTAAATATTGTGGATTTTTTTTTCTCTCTATACAGAGTATATTTGTTTTAGAATTTTTGTGCTAAACTGCAGAGATTCTTTAGATTAAAATCAAGTTTTACTGGGATTAAGATTGTACAGCCAAACAAGGAAAATACTGTTTTCCCTAAACTTGAGATCAGAGCTAAATAGGGAAAATGGTTAATGTTCACAGTGGTCATCCAGGAAATTTGGATTGCCAAGATTTATTCAACCATTAATATCTGTAATAATATCCATTAATATCTGTAATAATATCCATATCACAGAAAGGAGGAGGAGAGGAAGAGGAGCAAGGGATAGAAAACCTGTTTGAAAAACTAATGACAAAAAACTTCCCTAACTTGATGAGAAAGTCATGCCAGTCCAGGAAGCACAGAAGGTCCCAATGAAGATGAACCCCAACAGGTCCACTCCAAGACATATCATAATTAAAATGGCAACACTGAAAGACAGAGAGAGTCCTAAAAGCAGCAAGAGAGAAACAGCTAATAACATACAAGGGAGCTCCGATAAGGCTATCATCAGATTTATCAACAGAAACACTACAAGCCAGAAAGAATGGTGAAAAATATTCCAAACAATGAAAAACAAAGGCTTACAGCCAAGACTACTCTACCCAGCAAGGCTCTCATTCAAAATGAAAGGTGAAATAAGGAGTTTCCCAGACAAAAGAAGACTAAAAGAATACATCTCCACCAAACCAGCATTGCATGAGTTGCTGAAAGGTCTGCTTTAAGAAGATGAAGAAACAAAGAGAGACCGAGAGGAACACAAGTACGAAGGGGAAAAATGACAATGAATAAGTACCTATCAATAATAACAAAAGAACTTATGAACCCCTATGTTCATAGCAGCACTATTTACAATAGTCAAGTGCTGGAAACAACCTAAGTGCCCATCTGTAGATGAGTGGATCAAAAAACTGTGGTACTTCTACTCAATGAAGTACTGTGTAGCAGAAAGAAAGAAGGAACTCCTGCCATTTGCGACAACATGGATGGAACTAGAGAGAATTATGCTTAGCGAAATAAGCCAGGCAATGAACACAAATACCATATAATATCACCTAATACAGGAAACTAATGAACAACACAAACAAATGAGCAAAACTGAACCTCAGGCATGTAAACAAGGAGCAGATTAACGCTGACAAGGGGGGGAGGGGGGAGGGAAAGAAGAGGAAGGGTCTAGTCAAAGAACTATAAATGACCATGACATGGACAATGGGGCGGGGATTGACTGGAGAAGGGGTGGAGGAGAGCAATGGGGAATAAAGTGGGACAACTGTAATAGAAGAACAAACAAACAAAAATTTTTAGTGGGGGGGGGGAAATGAAGGCAAAATAAATAAATAAATGAGCCAGCACCCCTCCCTACAAAAAACTTCACATGTAGGAAAGTGAACATAAGAAAGTGTAAAGTATGGAAATGGAATTTTAGTGAATATTAGGACAAGGATTTTCCTTCACATTGTATATTTTTCTCCCTACCTGATCCCTCCAGAATTTGGCATTCTGAAGAAGTAATGACATAAGGTTCTTTGCATAAAACTAGTAAGACCAGTTGTTAATAAAGGTTTTGTTAACCAAGACTTTGACTGGAATGTCATGCCTAAAGGAGACATGCTTGGGCTTTGGTTGTTACCAAAGCCCTGAGCAACTGGGATTGACTTTCGAAGATGATAAAAGCCCACGAGAAAAAAGGCCTGGTACCTTGCTTGGTTGTGCGGTTCATGGCAATCTTTTCAGGGAAGGAACAAAGGTTGCTTTCCTGAAAGATGGTTAGAGGGGACCCTGAGGCAAAATGGAAAACCCAAAGGACTTGGAAAAGACAGGTGTTTACAGGCACGGCTGAATGGCAGGTATGTGGCTCAGCTTCTGTGCCCTGAAGGGCAGACTGAAGGTCACCCTAAAGGTTCCTGGTGTAAGTTCCAGCAAAGCAGACTTAAAGATCATATGTGATCATTTGCTGCTCTTGTTGTGTTTATGCAAATGAACAGGATAAATTAAAAGTGAACTTAATGCAGTCCCTTTAATGACAAGGAAGGTAATCTTAAGGAGAAAAATCACAATTCAAGGAAAATCACAACGCTCAGTGGCAGACTAGAAACTAGTGCAGCTAACTGTCTCTAAAGTTTATTTTCATTTAAAGTTTGTTTTCATCTGAAAGTTAAACTAGGTCTGTGACCTCATCAAAGATGCTTAATTTACAAGCAAGAAGAATGTCAAATGCCTTGCAACTGGATGTCTTCCTAATAAGACAGTCTCGAAGGTCTAGCGATTGGTTTGTGGGTTATGTTGCATAAATTAACATGTGTGCTTTGTTTTTATAGGGCATAAGCCTATGATCTCAAAAAAAAAAAAAGAAGAAAAGAAAGAAAATAATCTAAGTTGTCTAGGTAAACTCTCAGGCAATTAACTATGTAACATAATTTACTACTGATTGCCTACTAACACCCAATACTTTTATAGAAGAATAAAAGAGTATGTTCAGATCGATTTATACTGGCATATAACATTGTTTTATGGGCAAACATTTTAAACAGAGCTTCGTAGTAAATATTATTCTAAAATACAGCCAATAAATGATCTATAATAATTCTAGTTTTGCTAGGTTTTTTCATCCTCTTTGTTTTACTTTCTGCTAAACTGTTCACTCTGAACCCCTTGGAACCTTTACCTAAAATTGAGATGATAGAGCAAAATTGAAATTAATAGATTGTTACTTTATAAATAGTAAATTCATCTACAAATATATAGGGTGAGGCAAAAAGTAGATCTACAGTTATTTGTTTATATGGAAAATAACACAATAATTAACATATAAGAATAAACTGTTTCATGTACTCACAACAGTAAACCTACTTTTGCCCCACCCTGTATATGCTGTACCTACTATGTATCAGGCACTGTCTCTGATGCTGAGGACAGGGATATAAAGACCAAAGTGGTTTCTATTCCCATAGGACTAATGAAGACTGGAAAGTGGAAAAATAACAATAAATAAATGAACAAAATAATTTTAGATCTAGATGGATACTAGAAAAAATTAAAAGAAAATGATGGGCTAGAGGGACCTGGGAGACTACTTTAAATAGCAGGCCAGGAAAGCTTCTCTGAAATGTTGACATGCTAGCAAGACTTAAATGACAAGAAAGTAGGAAATAACGCAAGGTACAGAAAAGAATGAACAGCAGAGTGGCTGGTGCTTAGAGAATTGGGAGGAGAAGGAGGCGCATGGTACAAGTCAGAGAGAGATACAGAGACAAGACTGGGTAAGACTTACAGGCTACAATAAGTAGCTTGAATTTAAATCAAGTACAGTGGGAAGCCATTAGTATGTTTTAAGCTGGAGTGATTCACATTTTATAAGGATCAGCCTGCTGATGACTTGGAGAATGGATTACAGGTTGACCAGAGTGGAAGTAGGAGCATCAGGTAAGAGGCCAAAGACTAGGTTAGGTGAGAGAATGGCTCAGTATCTTTGGAGGTAAAGAAGAATTATGCTGATATTTTAGATATGGGGGATAAGGAGGGGGAAGAATTAACGATGTCTCTAGATTTCTGACTTGATCGACTGGGTAAATAATGGTGCCATTTACTGAGATGCGGAAGGCTCTAGAAGGAATGCGTAGGAAAATTGAGAGCTCAGTTTTAAATGTTAAGAAATACTAACAAAATTTTCATAGTATTCAAAATTAAAAGTGAACTACAAAAAGGGAGTTCAAATCATATTTTTTAAAGCATTGTTTTGACTTCAATCACCAGAAAAAATGGCTTCACAATAAATTTAAAATTTATAGATGAAGAGAAAATAACAAATTTCTCAAAATATCCTCAGTAAACTTTTCCTAAAAATGTTGCCTAAACTGGTATGGCCTTCCTGCGGCTAATAGAGCACTGCCAGTGCATAAATATATGTGCAGTAAAGATACAGGCACAGAGGAAAAGATAGTTCTTAAAATAAAACTTAATTTTAGTTATGTGATTGATTTACTACATGAAAAGACAAGCTTCTAAAAACTGTAATCCCAAGTATTACATTTAAAGACAATATGATAAATATTTAGATTGCATAAAATATTTCTGTGAAAGCGAAGTCTAAATCTCTCCTCAGCTTCTCTAGATTTCCCATAAGGTTGATTTGTTATCTTCCCAAAAGCCTTCCTGCCACAATGTGATTACATGACCAAAGGTAACTATTACTAACCTACTTTTCCATTATAATTTTATTTTTAACTTCTAAAAAGTAATCACAGCCAACATTTTAGCAATACTATATGCATAAAAGAGCACATGGGGTACATACACAAGGTCACAGAATAAATTAATCTGCATATCTAAGGGCACTCAAAGGAGGATCCACTCAGCTGGCTAAGACTTCCTACCTCTTCGAAACTAATGTGCAAGAAATAGCAAAAACACAACTGAATTCTTTTTTTCAATATAACACAATTTCTCAAGCCCTGGAAATATCTCTATTTCCTCGGAAAATAATTCATTGCTATTTGGCTTTTGAAGCAAGAACTTAAAAAACACATCTTATGAATTTTTTGGATTACATTATTTTGGGGAAGGGGAGAAATTGTAAAACTAGCTATAACCATTATGTTGACTCCTCCCTTAAACCTCCTGACACAGAGTTCCTGGCAACTTGTACTTTCCTCCACACTTTTAAAAAAGATTTAATCAAAAAAATGGGCAAAGGACCTGAACAGACACTTCTCCAAGGAGAATATACAGAGGGCCCATAGGCATATGAAAGGATGGTCAACATCACTAGCCATCAGAGAGATGAAAATTAAAATCCGAGTGAGATATCACCTCACACCAGTCAGAATGGCCATCATCAACAAATCAACAAACAAGTGCTGATGAGAATGTGGAGAAAAGAGAACCCTAGTGCACTGTTGGTGGGAATGCAGACCGGTGCAGCCACTAGGGAAAAACAGTATGGAATTTCCTCAAAGAACTATAAATGGAAAATGACTTCTGATCCAGCGATTCTATTGCTAGGATTATACCTGAAGAATCCTGAAACACCAATTCAGAGGAACCTATGCACCCTTATGTTCATAGCAGCACTATTTACAGCAGCTAAATGCTGGAAACAGCCTAAGTGCCCATCAGTGGGTGAGTGGATCAAAAAACTGCGGTACATTTACAGAATGAAATACTATGCAGCAGAAAGAAAGAACTCCTACCTTTTGCTACCACATGGATGGAACTGGAGAGTATCATGCTTAGTGAAATAAGCCAGGAGGTGAAAGACAAATACTATATGATCACACCTAATACAGGAAACTAATGAACGAAACTAACAAACGAGCAAAATAGAACCAGAGGCATGGAAACAAGGAACAGACTGACAGACCAGAAGCGGGAGGGGTGAGGGGAAAGCAAGGAAAGAAGGGGAAGGGTCTAGTCAAGGAACTGTTACAAATGACCCATGAACGTGGACAACAGGGTGGGGACTGACTGTGGGAGAGGGGAGAGGTGGGCAGGGCAGAGGAGAGCAGTTTGGGGGAAAAAAGGGGACAACTGTAATAGTAAAAAAAAAAATTTTTTTTTAAAGGCAAAAAAAGATTTAATCAACTGACAAAGAGGACACCAGCTTCTGGTATTTTTGTTTTGCAAGATATACAATTATTACTGACCTACATTAATTTTCCTATGAAGTACAGTCATGATTTATATGTAGGATTTATTTCTGTTGCCTTAATTTTTCCTATAACTTATAATGAAAACTTAGTGTAAAAACTGCATCATAAGCCATGGCCAGGGGCTCGGTTGGAGCGTCATCCCGTGCAGCAAAAGGTTATGATTTTGATTCCCAGTTAGGGCACATACCTAGGCTGCGGGTTTGATCCCCAGCTGAGACAACCAACTGATCAATGTTTCTTTCTTCTCCTCCTCCTCCTTCCTTCCTTTCTCTCTAAAATCAATAAATATATCCTCGGGTGAGGATTTAAAAAAACTGCAACATAAGAATGCACAGGTAGTCTCTGCCATACAAACTATAGCAGTGCCATATTCCTCACAAGGTTCAGGCTGCCATGAGAGCCACTGTGATAATTAAGTGTCCCTTCAGAAGTTGTGAAAGGGAAGCAATATGACAAAGAGGAATAGCTCAGAGGAAGCCACTGGATAGCTGAAGTATGGGCAACACTAACTGGCTGTAAGATGACTCTCATCTAACCCCAAATCTTTTCCTCCCAAAAGCCCAAACTTTTAAGACTTGCTATTCTGCCATTAACAAGGAGGCAAAATATTTTCTACTAAAGCTGCTTTTGGTGCCTAATCACCACACATAAATTATACAACCTTTCATAAGTTCTCCAATATTTATTAAAGGAATAATGAAAAGAGTTCTAGATTACCTGTTTACAAACGACCTTTTGAGGCAACCCACACTGGACAGCAGAATTCACAAATAATGTGTGATGTGGTTTAAACTATAAGTTGCTAAGGGATTACTTTTATATACTATATATATTTTTCAACAATAGTTCAACTGGCAACATCTTCTGTTTTAATCTGCTAATAAGTAAAACGTTCAGAAATGTTAAAACTATTCTCTGCAGTAGTTTGTTATGAACATTTATCTACATAGAAGCAAGGGAAAGAAAGAATGGAGCAGAAATAAATCTTTTAATGATCCCCAGTTATTAGAAAACTGATTTAAGGCTATTCCAGAGAAAAGTGAAGAAAACAACCTGTCTCCTTTACAAAATGCTTTTTAAGCACTGCAATGGCCATGGCCAGGACAAATGCACCTTTCCCTACCTAGCTTAGCAAAATATAAACACAATCCAGTAGATAATTTTGTTCTAAGCCATTTTGAAAATGATTGAAGATGATTAACACAAGACTTAAGTCTTTTTTATTTGTAACAAGAACCTAGGATGAAAACAGAACCACCACATTTATCTGTTGTCCTAGTTCTTTATTATGTACAGTAAAGTATGAGATTACAGAAATGAATATATATTTTAAATGTTCCTCCTTTGGTCCAACTGTCCGGAACTCTTTGAAGAGGATACAAGTAAAAACAAAACATCCAAATGTTGTCAGGTGCTTGGACATTTCCTCATCTACTTGCAAAATACCTTTTTATAGTCCGTACACAACCAATGATCCTTTCTTCAGTTTTAGAAAGAAACCAACAATATTCTGCTCTATTTCATCAATACATCTAAAGCCATTGGTTTTCTAACTCGCCAATAGTTGTAGTACAAATAAGTATATGTAGTATTATGTAATTTCCAAATAAGTTTCATTGCTTCTAATTTCAAAATGATCATTTCTGTTTCTTCTTTACCCAAGAAGATAAAAAGGCAAAAATGAAATACAGGCTATAAGGACCACTAAAAATGCAAGGAAAATAAAACTTAAAGACTAAAATGTGAGTGTGGAATACACAATCTCTTTTCCTGTACTGCTGTAAACCATTGGTATAAAGACATATCAACCTGATTAAACCCTCTTGAGGGAATTTTTTGTGGAAAAAGGTCAAATCTTACTAAGATGGAAATCTTCTAAAATGTTTTCATATTAGAAAGGGGATAAATATTTCAGTCTCACTTGAAAATTGACAGGAATAAACCTTATTAAATAAATGTAAATACTAGTACTGCAGTTAAGCATACCTTGCTAGGATATTAGAAAACTTGAGCGTAACTCATTCTCACTCTTCTAATTAAGGAAACTGATGTTAAAGCAGTTTTACATTCCTTAGATATAATGGCTAGAGGAACTACAAACAAGAAATTTGTACCGTTTTGTTTTTAAAAGACTAATCCAAGATCCGTTTACATTTCCCATTTCAATCAAATCATGTCATTACATAAAATTTTTTGAAAATTATTTTAAAGATTTAGTTAAGAAAAATTAAGTTAAAAGTTAAGAAAAGACTATGAATGAAACCATTTTAAAATCACTATTAAGGATACTCAAAACACTATGAATGAACTAAGAGCACAGTAGAAAGTTTTAGGGCCAAATAAACCATTCTTGATAATACCATGATCTTTCAATAGTGTAGATTTCCACTTTACAAGTCCATTAAAAAGACCACTCGTTAATGACACTTGGTTCTACTTTAAGTAATCACCCATCTAAACTATTCTAAGTAGAATCTTAAGCCAATTGGAGAGAAATGGACAAAACAGAACTTAAGTAAAATGGGATTCTCCAAAACACTTTTACTGTTTAATAAAACAAACAAAAAGCAAAAAAATTTTTCACAATGAACACCAAAAACATGAGAGCATGTACGCTTTACCACTGCTTTCCAAAACATCATGTTGCTCAAGTAAAAACTAAAATATATTTTTCTCAAGTCGGGTTTCTGGTCTGGCATTTTATCTTTTAAGTGTGTTGGCTAACAAAGCTTAGGAAAGTAGTCATATAATTTGGAAACGAGGGGGAATGAACATCTGCCAGATTTTTTCTAATCATTCTTTCCTTTCTAATGTGTATTTTAAATAAAATTAATGGGGCAGCTATACATGAAACAGTCCAATACGCACACAAGTTCTCCAGGGTTAAAATTACAAGTTCATTTAAATCCTCATGTTTCGCTTTCCTTTTCACAGAAATCCTGTAGTGGCCGTAAGGGCATAGGGCCTTTGCTTGCAACAAGGGGTTAAGGTTCGCGAATGATCAGCAAGAGCAAAGGAGCTGGAAAAGGAGCCCAGTGGAATGGGACGAAGAAATCCAACACAGCTACCGGGGACAGTTAATTGTCCTCCGTACCCGGGCCAACGGCAGAGGAATGTGGCTGGGTGCTCCAGTACCCCTACTAGGACTTCGCCCACACCTTCTTCTAGCAGGGACATTATCTGCCTAGCAAGGACTGAGCACACCCGACTCAGCTCCGCGGGAAAAACCCACTTCTCAAACCCAGCTCCTCTCCACCACTGGGCCCCAGGGGCTGTTACTTAATTAACTGACCCGCTCCTCGGGCGAGCTCTTGCCCAGGCCAATGCAGCCCGACCCAGGGCCAAAAAGCCGTGCGCTCGGCCGGTAACACCTAAGACGGCCCGACCCCAGGCCCTCCGCGTCGGCCGGAGCCCCGAGCCCTGGGCAGCGGGCAAACCCGTGGGCAGGCAGCGCCGGATAGGCCCGCCTCAGCCCCTCGCCGCGCCCCCACAACCATGCACCGCCAGGCCCCGCCTCCTGCCATCCATCCCTCTATCCACCTCCTCCCTACCGCAGCGCCAGCTTCACCTGCACCGCGCCACTTCCTGCGCCTTCCCTTGGGGCTGCCCGGCTGCACGACCCCAACCGGCCTTCCCCCGCCCCGCAACCCCGCGCTCGCCCCCAGTGTGCCCTCTCCTCCTCCCTCACCTGCCCCTGCCCCTAGCCTCTACCTTGTAGGAGTCTGTGGCCAGGAGGATGTTGAATTCGGCTTCTGCGGCAGCATTCATCTCGGGCCGGAGTGGGGGCCGCGAGCTGCAGGTTCCCCGGCGTCGCTGCGAGGAAGGAGACAAAAATGGACTTCACCGCGCTCCGTTGCTTAAGTCACCGCTCATCGGAGGGGGAGGGGAAGAGGAGGGGGAAAACGGAGAGGGGAGGAGGGGCCTGAGGAGGAACGGCTCAGGAGCCCTGACGTAGCAGGGGCGGTGGCGGCCTGCGCAAAGGCAGCTAGGGACTCCTACAGCCTCTTCACCTCGGCTCCCCGCCCTTGCCCCCGCCCCATTATTCCCTCGGAACGCGAGGGGCGGGGCGAGGCCGCGCTTGCGCAGCGCATAGGGGGCGAGGCCGGCAGGGACGACGTGAGGCACGCGCTCCTACTCGGAGACGGAGATGCCAGCCCTGGCCCTTGACCCAGGCCTTCGCCTCTGTTTCGTTTCCCTGCAGGGCAAGGCGGGGCCAGGAGGAGGGCTGTTCTAGTCATCGCCACTCCGCAATCACCGGGTTCGCCTGCCTCGCGCTCACCTTCCTGTCCTACCCAGTCCTAGCCCACTTTCGGAGTCCTCTTGAAGTCACGCCACCCGGCTGGGGGCCGAGGAGCCTCCCTCTGCCGGTTTTCCCGTCTCGTCACGCAGTACCTTTGTCTCCAGCTTAAGGATCGAGCCTTTACCTCCATCCTTCTTGTAGCTCCTGATCCTCCTAACCCTCGCTTTAAAAATCTGAAAACCTGCCGTGAGGATTAAGGTCTGAGGGGCCCCTTTAAAACTGACATATCGACCCCGCTTTCCTCCGGCTCTGTGGCTTAGCTCTTTGATCTTTTGAGGGATGTTTTGACTTTCCTGGAGAAAATAACTGCCGAAAGGCAGGGGCTGAATTCGGTCCTCACAGATAAAGAGACGACGAGACCTAATTGAATCTAATGCTGCCGAAAAGAATACGGCAACGGCCCAAGTCTGACAGGGTGCGAAACTGATTTGCCGTTGTTATCAATAATTAAATCTGTGGAAACGGATTGGCAACCAAATACACAAGTGAAACGACGTCGGATGACTTAGCCGAAATGCATACCGTCCACTTGCGCAGTTCGCATATGTGGTTGCATTTTTAAGTAAAACTAAGATTCGCTTTGTCCACGTAGTCAATAGCTGCTGCTGCTGCTTTTTAATTTTGATTTGGGTTTTACAAGATACAAGTAGCTGGAAAAAAGTGGTTTAATGAAAACTGATTAGGGACTTTATAGATTATCCTTCAAGTTAGTGGAAGTCTCATTTTTTTGTGGGGGAAGAAGGGGAGTGTGACTAGAGATTCATCACAAGAAAATTAAGACCTCTTCAATAAAACTAACAAGTCCAGACTATGTTTTGGAATACATACAGATTCTTGACAATCGCCTCCATCTATAGATAGATTCCATACAGTCAAAATTTACAGAAGTGGTGAGATAGCTCTCAGGACACTCAAGTAGTAAATAATATGTTTAGAATTCTTTTCAGCAACAAGGTTTAAAACAAAGAAAGTTTTGTTTGTTTTTTGTTTTGCTGTGATCCTGTATTTACTGAAGGAAATTGCTTTTAAAAACAAATTAAATTATTTAAAATTTTTTATTTTGGGAGATTTTGTTAATTTTGTTCAAGCAGTGCAGTTCAGAGAAGGAAAACGATCCTTTTTGCCACTCTCAGGTGCTTTTTTCTTTATTCATTTGAAATTTCCATAACCTACTTTGCTTAAATGAAATACAGTTTTAACAGCTAGCATACCTAGTAGTATGTAAAAAATCTGAGAAACTTTCTCACAGGTCCCCACAAAATGACAAAAACCAGACTAGTACAAAACTCAGATGGACCCTGTCACTTAATTCAAAGCCCTGGATTAATCTATCATTCCTACCAAGCAGCCAGTCAAGCAGGGTGAATTGGGCATCCAGCTCCTTTATATCCCACAAGAGTGCTATGAAAGGCCTCTGGACCCATACATTTGGTCAGGCAAAGTGTGTGTTACCACACCATTCCTGTTTCCACACACCCTTCCAGACAGCCTTTGTACACTTGTATTTCTAAGTTGCCTCAGAATTCCATTCTGACCTTATTTCACCTCAGAAAAATACACTGGAGAAATAGATGTAGGGCTCATCCGCCTGCAAGTCGTGTTGGTGTTCATATCCATCACCCTTCAAAACTTCCTTCAGCCTTACCAAGCAGCAATTGTCAAAAGACAAACATAACAAAGGAATTTTTAAATTAAAGTTAGACTTTTTTCTTTTTCAAACTTCCATTGTTTCTTAGGGACCTCCCAGAGTTCTAATTTCCTAAGGAAAAGGCCTCATCTACAGAAAGACATGGGTCTTCATGGATCCAATTACCAGTGCTAACTAACCACCCCTGAAACACTCTTTAATGATTCAGTCTGCTGCATCCTCTATAATCACACAGAGACAGGCAGAAAACTGCAGAGTCTTAGCCTACAAGTGTGGAAGTGACAGAGTAACTGTAACCCATATATGGGAAGAATTAGTGCATGCACTGAGTTGTTTACAGGCATTGCAAAATGTTCTTGTTGACTAAAAAATATTGTCAATCAGGTGTCTCATCACCAAAAAGGGTTTATTCAGAAAAAAGATAAGAGGTTGCAACCTAGTGCATGCAGGCATAGCAAGCCACACGCACACTCTGGCCTGTGTGCCAAGATAGGCAAGTATTTATATAAAGGAAAAGGAAGTTAAGGGAAGGGGAAGTTAGAGATTTTGTGATTACATGGTGTATGGTAGAGTATGAGAACGTCTGTAAGCCCTAGCTCTTCCCATAGACCCAACTGATTATGTTTCCTTAAAGTTTCACTTAGTCTTTATCACTGTATACTTTTTGTGGCATCCTTGTGCTCTGACTATGCTATGCTCTTTAACCAAATATTTGCCTGGGCAATGCTGGCTCGATTATCTATCTATTGTTAAACTTTCTTCAAATCTCATATCCTGCAGGAAGTCTTCCCAGTCTATATATGCTGCATGGCAAATCTCAATTTTCCAACCTTTTAAGTTGTTTTTGGTTTTCATTATATCCAAACATAAAATCTTCTAATCACAACCAAATAAAATGGGACATAAAGGTAGAAAGCAAAAAGAAAAGGTTTGAGTTCATCTTTAAAAGTAAAGTAAATGTAGACGTACATGTTATGATGTTATGTGTGGAGATTTGGGTGCTATAATTACTTATAAATTTTGCTGATGGCCACTGTGTTTAAGGCTCAATGGCCAAAATCAGTGACTGAGTGAATGAAACTGTTGGAAGTATAAAAAATTGTCAAGATCTTTTAATGAAGTGTTTTCTTATGTGAGGATTACTTATTTGAGATGCATATCAGTGGTACTCAGATAAACACTTTTAACTTTAATAATTATTTTAAGTAGGTTTTAGAAAAATATACTAGCACAGAAAACTTGATTTTTTTTTTTTTCTGGGGAATTACTATGTAGGATGAAACCAACGTACGTGGGTACTCAGACTGGTGAACCTTACTACTTTCTTTGCTTTTTTTAAACCTATAAGTTGTTTTTATAGCCTCAACATAAGACTGGTTTCCTTGAGAAAGCTAAACATGAAAGGCTACATGATCTATGATTTCACTTATATTAAGTTTTAGAAATTCTGTAGTGAAAAAAAAGGTCAGTGATCGTCAGAGACGGGTTAAGGCAAACAGGATTTCAGTAAATATTTACTGAATGAATGAAGGTGCAACTTCTATCACCAACAAAAGCAGGATGGACCTTGTGATAGATTGCATTGTTTGCCTGTATTCAAAGCCCCTCTCTATTATATTGTTCGAAGTATTCATTATTTCTCTCCTATGTTCTTGTTCTACTGAACTCAGGCATGATCATGGGAGTTGCCTAAATGAAATGTGGACTGATGTGATATGCATCATTCCCCATCAGAAGCTTTAAGGGCCCATGCATGACTTGTCATTCTCTCTTTTTCTTCCCTCACAAAGAGGGCAGTAGTCCAGGTAGGGGCTGATTCATAGCCTAAATCCTGAAATGTGAACAACAGAGAACTGAATCATAGCCAACTTGCACTGGCCAGGTAATATGAGTGAGAAATAAACCTTTCTTTCTTTTTTAAAAAAATTATTTATTTGTTTGTTTATTTATTTGTAGAGAGAGGGGAAAGGAGAAAGAGAGGGAGAGAAACATCACTGTGTGGTTGCCTCTCACTCGCGCCCCCAACTGGGGACCTGACATGCAACCTAGTCGTGCCCTGACTGGGAATCGAACCAGTGACACTTGGCTCGCAGGCAGAAGTAAACCTTTCTTGCTGTAAGCCATAGAGATTTTGGAGATTGTCACCACAGCATGACCACGTTTATCCTGACAGATATAGACATTCACATGTTTTTTCTTTTTTTTTCTCTAGACTCAGGGAAAGAGGTATCCCTCCTTGTGCCCCAGGTTAATCTTTCTCACCTGTGCTCTAGATCCATCCCACATCCTCTCCTCCCCTTCCCCACCTATTTTATGTCCTGTCCATTAGTCATCACCCCTTCTCTCTTCTGAACCTTCAAACACCCCCTTCCTCCTAACTTCTCCTTGTCACATAAACATATTTGAATCTCTTCCATCTTAAAGAACAAAACAAAACAAAAAAACACCTTCTCTTTCCCAGTTACCACAATATCTCTTTCCTTTTCCAGAAAAAGAAGTCTCCAACTCCCATCTCTACTACTTTCATTCCTCATTTTACCAATCTCTGTGTGGCCGTATAAGCTGGCAGACCCAATGGCTGTAGTTCACAGATATTGGCTAGTAACACCAGTAAAAGAAAAAGAAGTTTCTTTTTCTCATTTAATCATTATTCCTCTTATTTTTCCCTCTGGCGTTAGGGTGAGAGAGTATTTTCTCCAAAGAAAGCCTAACCATAGTCTATCTGCTAGAACTTGGCTGTGGGTCCCAGAAAAAACCATGTGTTATCTACCTTAAATTTTATCTGAGTCTGGGCTAGGTATTTCTTTCTTTCTCAGCGGTAAATTTTCTATTCCCCTGAAACACCTGTTAATCAGAGGTGAGAGAACATTTTGGATCCCATCTCTGTAGAGGTATTAATCATAACATCCTGGGACCAACTATGAAACCCAAAAAGCTTTTCCCCATTTTTTTTTTTTAATCCAAGGATGAGAGGCTCCTCATGCAAAGAGGAATCCCTGCAGTCTGCTCTGAAATTCAGAATTCTCGTGGGCTTGTGGACAGGATGTCCCACAGATACTGGTCCAGAAATAATTTTTTCAGGTCACTCAAAGGTGATGAAGCTATAGAGGACTGCGAAACACTAACTAAATTGGCAAGCAATACATTGGTCTCTTTGAGGGAAAATTTAAGTAACTGCAATGTGAAATGAACCTCACTTGACAATGGGATCCTGTTATTTGTACAACAAGTTCCCCCTGAAAACCAATAATTTGTTTGGCAGATACAAAATAAGACACTGAGTGTTAGATTTTCTAAAAAGGTATCTCCATTAAGCCATCTAAGTCTTGAAAAGTAGCTTTCTTTATTCTGAGGATATTTCTGTCCAAGTTAGGGCTGTTGGTCTTCTAGAATCAATGTACCCTCTATTTGGATAGTATCAGAACACTGACAAATTCCACAGGTACCATTTCAATGTCCAGGCAAGTTACAGTGCAGTTTTATTTTACATTAGTGATACTTGCGCCTTGTTCGTCACATGGGGATTGGTCATTTTCCAGGCCTTCCACTAGCACATTTGTAAGCTGTCCCTTCAGATTTTACTGTTATAATTATCATTGGGTTGGCCAAAAAGGTCATTTTTTTTCCATAAAATGAAAGACACATTTTTTATTTTCACCAATAACTTTATTGAGTTGGGCATTTTGAGTATGTTGACTATCTCACACATGCTATAACGTTGATTGTTCTCAATTAATGTCTAGATTTGATCACTTTCAACTTCAACTGGTCGACCCAGCCATGGAGCATCGTCCAACAAGACATCTCCAGCACAAAACTTTAAAAACCACTTTTGACACATTCTATCAGTTACAGCACCTTCTCTGTACACTGCACAAATCTTTTTTTGCATTTCAGTTGCATTTTTACTTTTCTTGAAATAATAAAACATAATATGACCAAAATGTTGCGTGTTTTCTTTCATTTTCAATGTTAATATGGCTACACAAAAATTCACCAATTTTGATAAGTTTTTTTTAAAATGCACGCTGATATGACAGCTACACAATACAATCTAACAAAATTGTTTCAAATGAAGTTAGACAACTAAGGACTACTAGAGCCATCATACAGAAACAAACAAACAAAAAAATATTTTGCCAAACTAATACATTGCTTTTTGTTTTCACATTCAGAAGATGATCTTTTCCTTAATCTATCCCCATGTTCTGGATATTCTTGTGTAGTCCTTCATGGGCCAAAAATATTCAAGTTTTAGGAATGACTTTAAATCTGTGTGCCAGAGCCATCACATTTACTAAGAATTCACATGTTTATTCACAATAAAATTATTCAAAGTAATTATTTATGTGTGTGACTATACTGAGATGTGATGACTTGCATAATTTGGGAGGACATAAATGCTCCACAGGCCCTGAATTTTAATTAGCATATGTATATATTTTAAAAATCAAAGAAGAAATGAACTCATACTTATTCATTTAAATTATTTTTATACATTTAGAAGTTTGTATTATATTTGATCATGTGACAGAGTCTGTGCGAACAGAGATATAAAGGTGGACAGCTGGAAAATTATGTAATAACTTTGATACAACTTATTGATCATTTTGTGCATGTATTGTTATGTTTTAATTAAACAGGCATTGAACATGAAAGTCATTGGTAATATAGGATTCAGAAGTACATGTATACATAGAGTTAAAAGTATAAGTTGATTTTTATGTCATGGCTTGCTATGAATTTTTGTTTTTTAAACATGAATGGGTGTTGACTTTTCTAAAATACTATTTTGGTATCTAATGAAATAATCACATGGCTTTTATCTTTTAATCTTTCAGTTCAAAAAATTATGTGGAATGATTTACTAGTACTGAACGGGCCTTGTTTACCTGAAATAAACCCCACTTCCTTATGTTATAGTCTTTAATATATTGTTATATTCAATTTGTTAATATTATACTTAATTTTTTTTTTTCAGGAAGCCAGCCCTGCTTACAGCTGACCTTAAATTTTTAACAGTTATGTTCAGGAGTGACATTAGCCTAAAATTTTCTTTTCTTTATCTCAAGCTCTATCCCTGTCTGGTTTTAACATTAGAGTTATACTAGTCTTGAAGAATGAGTTGAGAAGCTTTGCATCTTTTCTTATCTTCTGCGAAAGTTTGTACAACATAACAGTTCCTTGTTAGGATTCTTCTGTGAAAGAATATGGCTTAGTGCTTTCTTTTATTTGTTCCTTTTTTTAAAATAACTTTTTATGATTGAGAACTTCAAACATATACAGCAGTAGAATAATGAAACGATGCACCCACCATGCAGCTTCAATAATTGTCAACTCAAGGTTAATCTTGTTAAGTCTACCATTTTATGTATTGTTTTGAAGCAAATCCTAGATTGTATATATTTCAGTATGGATCTTTAAGAGATAAATGCTCTTTTTAAAAACATCCATAAGATCATTATCAAACCAAATCATAACAATTCCTGAATCATATCGGTGCTCAAATTTCCAATTGTTTCATAAATCATCTTTTACAGGTTGAAAAATCACAAATAAGGTCCACATATTGCAACTGGTTGATATATTTTAAAGTCTGTTTTAATATGTGGGTTTTCATTTTATATCTTTCCTTGCAGTTTACTTACTAAAAAAAATTAGGTTTTCATGTAGTTTCCTATGGTCTGAATCAGTGGTACACAACAGAAATAAACCAAGAGCCACATGTGTAACTTTAAGTTTTCTAGTAGCCACAATTAAAAAAATATATATATATAAGAAGAGACCAGTAAAATTTATTTAAATAATACATTTTATTTAATCTAATATATTAAAAATGTTATAATGTTAACATGCAATCAATATAAAACTTATTAATGAGATATTTCACATTCTTTTTGGATACAAATCCAGTGTGTATTTATTTTGCACATATATCCCATCTTAATTTTGACTAGCCACATTTCAGGTGCTCAACTACCACATGTGGCTAGGGGTTACAGTATTGGACACTGTAGGTCTGGATTTTGCTGACTGCAGGTCTGTGATATAGTTTCACTTATTCCTCTGGACTCTATTTTCTGTAAATTGGTAGTTCCTGCAAATCAAGAGGCTTGATCCTTAGATTTTTTTCAAGATTACCTCATAGATGGTATGTGAGGAAGCATCAGGAGGTACAAATGTCTAGTTGTCACTCCTCTGTTGTTGGACAACATTGATCTTCAATATTTAAATCTATTAATTTATTTGAAGTTATACAATGGTGATACTCTATTACTTCTTTTCATCTATTAACAGAAATATGTCTATAAGGAGAAACTTCCCAGCATGCACTATTTGGATATCTGGATACCAATTTCAATTTTGCACAAGAGAAGCAGAAAAAATTCTCAATTCTTTCTTTTATGTACTATTTTTCAAAATAATGAGTAAATTTTCTAATATCCTCCAATTTAGATTAGTAAGTTTTACCATTATTTCCTGTTTTGGTTAGCCATTGTTGCATAAAAATTGGCATAAACTTTATTATTTTTTAAAAGATAGACGTAAAATTTTATTAATTTCACAGCTAAGGCTAATCATGTGTGAACATGAAGGTAGCATAAAAGAATATACATATCATAAGCAGTAACAAAGTAAAAATAATATAAGGAAAATCTGGAGAAGTGAGGGAGAAGAAAGAGATAAGCACAGTAATTCTTTTACCTTTTGTAATAGGGTCAACACACAATAGCCTTTGGCCAAATCCAGCCCACCACATGCTTTTGCAAATAAAATTTATTGAAACACAGCCATGCTCAGTACACTTATGTATCTGGCTGCTTTCTTGCCATAGTAGCAGAGCAGAATAGTTGTAATCAAGGTCTTTTGTCTCATAAACCCTAAAATATTTACTCTCTGTCCCTTCACACAAAACATTTGCAAACCCATTTTATAACACTGAAATAATATCAATTTATCAAAATTTCATAAATAGATACATATATCTAAAATTAAATATGTGGCCTAAAAAATGAGTGGATTTTAAATTGCTTTAGTTTTTTTTTTTTTTTTTTTTTTTTTTTAATTCTAGAGAGATCTTTATTGTGGACAATTTTTTTTTTTTTTTTTTTTTTAGTTTTTCCTACATATTTTTAAGTTCTTTTTTTCTATTACAATTGTCCCACATTTTCCCCCATTGCCCCATTCCACCCTGCCCACCCCTTCTCCCACATACCATCCCCACCCCATTACCCTGTTGTCCATGTCCATGGGTCATTTATACTAGTTCCTTGACTAAACCCTTTCCCTTCTTTCCCCCCTTCTCTCCACCCACCTCCCCTCAGTCACTTTCAGTCTGCTCCTTGTTTACTTACCTCTGATTCTATTTTGCTCATTTGTTTGTGTTGTTCATTAGTGTCCTGTTTTAGGAGATATTATATGGTGTTTGTCTTTTGTTGCCTGGCTTATTTCACTAAGCATAATACTTTCCAGTTCCATCCATGTTGTCGCAAATGGTAGGAGTTCCTTCTTTCTTTCTACTGCATAGTATTTCGTTGTGTAAATGTACCACAGTTTTTTGACCCACTCATCTACAGATGGGCACTTAGGCTGTTTCCAGCACTTGGCTATTGTGAATAGTGCTGCTATGAATATAGAGGTGCATAGGTACTTTTTGAATTGGGGTTTCAGGATTCTTCGGGTACAATCCTATAAATGGAATTGCTGGATCAAAAGGCAGCTCCATTTTTAGTTTTTTGAGGAAATTCCATACTGTTTTCCATAGTGGCTGCACCAGTCTGCATTCCCACCAACAGTGCACTAAGGTTCCCTTTTCTCCACATTCTCATCAGCACTTGTTTGTTGATTTGTTGATGATGGCCATCTGACTGGAGTGAGGTGGTATCTCATTGGGGTTTTTATTTGCATCTCTCTGATGGCTAGTGATGTTGAGCATTCTTTCATATGCCTACGGCTCCTCCTTATGTCCTCTTGAGAGGTGTTCATTCAGATCCTTTGTCCATTCAGATTGTCTGTCTTCTTGGTGTTGAGTTGTATAAGTTCTTTATTTATTTTGGAGATCAAACCCTTGTCTGAGGTATCATTGGCAAATATGTTTTCCCATACTGTTGGTTCCCTTTTCATTTTGCTGATGTTTTCTTTTGCTGAGCAGAAACTCTATGTTTGATCTAGTCCCATTTGTTTATTTTTTCCTTTATTTCCTTGCTATGGGAGATATATTGGCAAAAATATTGCAATGTGGGATATCCTGACTATGTTTTCCTCTATGAACTTTATGGTGTCACAGCTTATATTTAAGTCTTTGATCCATTTTGAGTTTATTTTGGTGTATGGTGTAAGTTGGTGATCTAGTGTCATTTTTTTGCAAGTCCCTGTCCAGTTCTCCCAGCACCGTTTGTTGAAGAGGATATTTTCATTCCATTTTATGTTTCTTCCCCCTTTGTCAAATATTAGTTAATCATATAGACCTGGGTTTATTTCTGGGCTCTCTGTTCTGTTCCATTGATCTATATGTCTGTTCTTATGCCACTACCAGACTGTTTTGGTCACAATAGCCTTGTAGTACAGTTTGATGTCAGGTATTGTGATTCCTCCTATTGTGCTCTTCTTTCTCAAGACTGCAGCAGCTATTTGGGATCTTTTTTGATTTCATATAAATTTTTGAAGTATTTGTTCTAAGTCTGTGAAATATGCCATGGGTATTTTAATAGGGATTGCATTATATCTATAAATTACTTTAGGTAGTATGAACATTTTAATGGGGTTGATTCTTCACATCCATGAACATAGTATATGCTTCCATTTATTTGTATCTTCTTTAATTTCTTTCTTCAGTGTTATGTAGTTTTGCGAGTACAGGTCTGTTACCTCTTTGGTTAAGTTTATTGCTAAGTACTTTATTTTTCTCGTTGCTATAATAAATGGGACTTTTTTTCTAGTTTCTCTCTCTGATATTTTATTGTTGATGTACAGAAATGCCTCCGATTTCTGAATAGTGACTTTGTACCCTGCTCTTTTGTCAAATTTACTTATTTGATTAAGTTTTTTGGCAATGTCTATAGGGTTTTCTATGTATACTAACATGTCATCTGCAAATATTGATAGTTTTACTTCCTCTCTTCCAATTTGGATGCCTTTTATTTCTTTTTCTTGTCTGATTGCTGTGGCTAGAACTTCCAACACTATGTTGAATAGGAGTGGAGAGAGTGGACATCCTTGTCTTGTTCCTGATCTTAAGGGGAATGCTTTCAGTTTTTGCCTATTGAGTACGATGTTGGCTTCGGGTTTCTCAAATATGGCCATTATTATGTTGAGGTATGCTTCCTCTATTCCCATTTTGCTGAGTGTTTTTATAATAAATGGATGTTGTACTTTATCAAATGCTTTTTCAACATCTATTGATATGATCTTGTGATTTTTGTCTTTCATTTTGTTTATGTGGTGTATTTGTTTATTGATTTGCAAATATTAAACCATCTTTGCATCCCTGGGATGAATCCCACTTGATCGTGGTATATGATCTTTTCAATGTGTTGCTGGATCTGGTTTGTCAATATTTTGTTGAAGATTTTTGCATATATGTTCATCACAGATATTGGCCTGTAGTTTTCTTTCTTTGTTGTGTCTTGACCTGGGTTTGGAATTAGGATAATACTGACTTCATAAAAAGATTTTGGGAGTATTCCCTTTTATTGGATTTTTTGTAATAGTTTGAGAAGGATAGGAGTTAGTTCTTCCCTAAATGTCTTGTAAAATTTGTCTGAGAAACAATCCAGCCCAGGGCTTTTGTGTGCTGGGAGTTTTTTGATTACCGCTTTAATTTCATTAGTTGCTATTGGTCTATTAAGACTTTCTGCTGCTTCTTGATTCAGCTTTAGAGGATTATACATTTCCAGAATTTTGTCCGTTTCATCCTGGTTGTTAAATCTCTTGTCATATAGGCATTCGTAGTAATTCTTACAAACCTTTGTGTTTCTGTAGTATTGGTTATGATTTCTCCTCTTTTGTTTCTGATTTTATTTATTGTATCTTCTCTCTTTTTTGTTGATGAGCCTGGTTAAAGGCTTGTTGATTTTGTTATCTTTTCAAAGAACGACCTGTGGATTTATTGATCTTTTGAATTGTTTCTTACTCTAGTTTTTGTAGCTTTGGTTTAGGTTGTTCACTTGAGATTCTTCTGTCTTTTTTAGGTAGGCCCGTATTGCTATGAACTTCTCTCTCAGGACTGCCTTCGCTGTGTCCCATAGGTTTTGGGCTGTTGTGTGTTCATTATCATTTGTTTCCAGAAATTTCTTGATTTCTTCCTTGATGTCATTGTTAATCCATTCATTATTTAATAGCATGTTATTCATTCATCATGAATTTGAATGTTTTTGAGTTTTTCCCTTAGGTTGATTTCTAATTTCAAGGCATTCTGATCTGAGAAGATGCTTGATATAATTTCAATTTTCTTGAATTTGTTGAGGCTTGTTTTGTGTCCTACCATGTGCTCTATCTTTGAAAATGTCCCGTGTGCATTTGCAAAGAATGTATATTTTGCTTCTCTGAGGTGAAAAGTTCTATATATATATATCAATTAAGTCCATTTTTTCTAGAGTGTTGTTCAATGTCTCAATATCCTTGGTGTTTCTTTGCTTCAGAGATCTGTCCATTGTTGACAATGGGTTGTTAAAGTCTCCTACTATGAGTATGTTGCTGTTGATATCCTTCTGTAGTCTTCCAAGATTTTCCTTATATATTTGGGTGCTCCTATGTTGGGTGCATATATGTTTACCAGAGTTATATCTTCTTGATGGATTGTTTCCTTAAGTATTATGAAATGTTCTTCCTTTTTATGGCCTTTGCTGTGAAATCTCTTTTGTCTGATATAAGTATTGCTATGCCAGATTTTTAAAAATTTTTGTTTGCTTGAAATACTTTTTTCTATCTCTTCATTTTCAGTCTGTGTAGATCTTTTGTTCTGAGGTGGGTCTCTTGTAGACAGCATATATGTGAGTCATGTTTTCTTATCCATTCAGCTACCCTATGCCTTTTTATTGGAGTATTTAATCCATTTACATTTATGGTTATTATTGATAGGTACTTTTTTTTTTAAGTTTAAATGCATTTTATTTTTAGACAACCTACATGACATGTTTTTTTCTTAAAAACAATGCCTCCACTCCAAATAAATCAAGGTCAAAATAAATGAAGAGCTCAAGATAACATCAGTCCCATTTGTCCAAGTCCTGGTGTGTGGATGAAAAGCAGCCAGTTATGATGACAGGTGATAGATTCAGATTGCCAATTTGTTAACATTTTTCCTTTCTAAACCATCCTTAAAGAAAATCATATATGGGGTCACACCATCCTCACGGTAGTCCAGCAGAGCAACCATGCCATCTGGATTCATGTTTTCACCAAAAAAGAACTGGTAGTTTTTGAAATTAGCAAGGGTGTGCTTGATGTGTTCTGCAGCCCCTGTCATAAAAGGCTTTACTCTTTGTGGTCTCTGTTCTTCAAGTTTCCCTTTGATTGATTTCATGTAATCTTTGATGTACTTCTTGTAGGCTTCTTTTGTGAAGCTGGTTTCCTGCAAATGATAGTTCATAACAATATCAACACCAGTGATTACTGTGCTTTCTGTTCCTTCACCTTCGGGGCCTTCAGTAGAAGCATTTCCACCAATAACTGAATCATCAATATTACCCTCTGTCCTACTGACCATCTTCCCCTCTACCTCCAAACACAGCCCGTCTGCGACTTCCCGGCTCTTGTAGATATGGGAGAACATCTCATCATGGCTAATCAGGTCCCAGTAGTTGATCATGATGGCAGCTGGAAGAATACGACAGCGGCGCTGGCTGAGCAGGAGCCCAGAACTCTAGAGAGTGCATTGCAGCCTGAACGGCACTCTAGGGGTGGGGGAAGCAGGTGGAAAAGGCCAACTCAGCCGCTCCCCAACCTCATATAGAGGGCTAGTCCTTGATAGGTACTTATTTATTGTGATTTTCTTCCCTTTGTACCTGAGTTCTTCTCTCTCTTTCTCTCTTTTTCTTCCTCTCTTAAAGCAGTCCCTTTAGCATCTCTTGCAGTGCTGGTTTGATGGAAAGGTATTCTGCTGGCTTTCTTTTGTCTGGGAAACTCCTTATTTCACCTTCCATTTTGAATGAGAGCCTTGCTGGGTAAAGTAGTCTTGGTTGTAGGCCTTTGTTTTTCATTGCTTGAAATATTTTTAGCCATTCCCTTCTGGCTTGTAGTGTTTCTGTTGAGAAATCCGCTGATAGCCTTATTAGAGCTCCCTTGTATGTTATTTGCTGTTTCTCTCTTGCTGCCTTCAGGATTCTCTTTTTGTCTTTGAATATTGCCATTTTAATTATGATGTGTCTTGGAGTGGACCTTTGGGTTTATTTTGATTGGGACCCTTTGTGCTTCTTGGACTTGTGTGACTTTTTCTCTCCTCAAGTCAGGGAAGTTTTTTGTCATTACCTTTTCAAACAAGTTTTCTAAACCTTGCTCACCTTCTTCTCCCTCTGGTAGCCCTATGATATGGATATTATTACGTTTCATGTTGTCCTGTAGCTCTCTTAAACCTTCTGCATTCTTTTTTAGTTTTTTTTTTTTTTCATTTTGTTGCACTGTGTGGAAATTTTTTTCTATGTTGTCCTCCAGCTCTCTGGTCTAATCCTCTGCTTCCTCTAGCCTGCTTTTTATTTCTTCTATTGTTATTCAGTTCAGAAATTGTATTCTTCATTTCCTCCTGGGTCTTATGGATAGTTTCTATGTCCTTTTTAATGCTGGTGTAGTTCGAAGTAAGTTTCTTGTAGCTTCTCTGGAGTTCACTGTAGTTGCCCTAGAGTTCTTTGTAGTTTCCCTGGAGTTCTCTTGAATTTCCCTGTAGTTCTCTGAACTTCCCCTGGAGTTTGTTGTAGTTTTCTCTGAGTTTGTCGAGTTCATTGAGGTTTCTTATAACCATTCATTTAAATTCCATGTCTCATAGTTTGTTTGCCTCTGTTTCATCCAGCACTCTTTCTGGGGATTCCTCTTTTCCTTTCATTGGGGGCTGTTTCTTTGTATTACTGTTTTAGGGAGTCTTCTTCTCCTTTTTTTCTCCCTTAGATTTGTTTCTTTTGATTCCCTGTTTTTGTGGTGTGACCTTCTGTAATAGGAGGCCTAGAGGATCCAGTGGTGTAGTCACTTTGATCTCCTGGGTTTGATGCTCTTTGGATGACCTTTACGCCATTTATTTAGGCAGTCTGGTTGTGTTTCAGTTTTGGTTATTGTTATGTTGTTTTTTGGTGGGATCTTCCCTCTGGCTAGCTAGCTGAGAGTCACTCTGCCTACCCCATCTTGAATTATTTTGTGGAGATGCTGTTAAAGCATAAACACACAACCCAGGCAAGAAATCCACACTCTCAAAAATATCCCTCACCCACAATCACACTATCAACAGCAAATGAGCCAGTACTAATATAGATGTAAAGAGATTAAGACTATATTACTATAGGAAAAACATAAGGGTTGGCTAACTGAAAAAAAGATGATTTCTGAGAGGGAACATGGAAGATTAATAATAGTAGCGAGTAGGGACAAAGCAATGTGAGATAGTAAGTAAAATTTACATAATATGTTGTAAAAGGGAGGGGAGAAGGCAGAATGAAGTAAAAGAATGGAAGTGTATAGTATTAGGTTTATACAGAAGTTACAGGATATGTATTTAGTGTGAGAGGGAACATAAACAAAACAAAAAAATAGAGAAGAAGAAGAAGAGGAAGAGAAGTTAGGAAATAGATTAAAGAAAGAGATTTTCCCCAGTACTATGGACAACTTTTGGTCTATTATTGATATAAGTGGAATGGGAATAAGAGGGAAAAAAGGAAGAAATAAAAGTTTAAGAGATGTCCAAAGGAAAGGGAAGTGAATCTGAGATGATAGAGGGGTAGGTATACTAAGAATGCGGAGTGAAAATCAGGCTAAGAGAAAAAATTTTCAAATTTAAGCTGAAAGAATGGATACTAGTTGTAGTAGGTGAGAAGATAGAATTTAAGACCAAAGTAAAAAGAGGAGATCAGATGTTAAGGTGGGGTAATACAAGGGAGGAGCAACATATGATATTTGGAATAAACTATAATATAACAACTAGTGACTTAAAATGCATAAACTGGGAGGACAAGAAAATAACTCACGAAGAACACCACGGTGGAAGTCATCCTAGTAATATCTGGTTTTTACCACTTTCTTATCTTTCTGGATCTGCCCCCAGTCAAAGTTGCATGGGTTTCATATCTTCCTTTCTGGCTGGTTGTCTGTGAGGAGATCTGGTGCAGCTCTCCACTGCGAGCCACATTGAGTTCAGTCCCCTGACTGGTCCTGTGGGACCCTCTGCTTTCTTTGTTTTCGTTTAGTAGCGCTAGTATGCCAGTGAACTGGTGTGCACACCCTTTGTCCTTGCCAAGCCTCTGGTCTAGGTTCAGCTCTTCTTCCAAAAATGTCTCTGCGTGGCTTCCAAACTGCAGCACCAATTTATGTTCTGTTTGGCAGTGCCTTTATGCATGCACATTGGGTTGCCAGCCTGGGAGACCCTATTAAGTTCCAGGTCCTGCCTAAGCTTTCCTCTGTGTTGGCCTCTGGAGCCCTTGTGCGCATGCCCGTGCAGTCTTTCTGGCCCAGTAGACCCTACCAAGTCCTGGATCCTGCCTCAGTTTTTCTTTTAAAATAGTCTACGTACTCCAAAAATCATAAGTCTCTGGCAGTCAGGGATGGCCTGTGTCTTCCTGCGCCTCTGATTGTTTTCACCAAACCTTCTTGCTGACTCCCTCCTGGTTGTCACTGGTCAGGGAACCTAGGGCGGTAGTGCAGTTTCCAAGCAGATCCCTGCTAATGAGCCAGTTAGCAGCTGACCCTTTGTGGTGTGACAGAGGCACTGGGGTGGGAAGCCTGGCGTCTTTACTTGGAGGGTGCAGGCTGCGGTTTTTGCCCTCTCCCTCGCTGTTCCCACACTCCTATCTCTGTTTGCTCTCCCTGAAAGCTGCTCTCACTCACTCTGCTTGTGTTTGTACTCCAAGTCCTGCCACAATGGGAGCAAGTAGACAACACTGCTACTTACTCTGCCGCCGTTTTTTCTCCCTTTCACTGTAAACTTTATTTTTATTGAAAAAATAAAATATTTCAATTAAAGTTGACATTTAATATTAGTTTTAGGTATATGGCACAGTGGTTGGACATTTACATAGTTTACAAGGTGATCACCTGATAAGTTTAGTACTCACCTGGCACCATACATAGTTATTACAATATTATTGACTATATTTCCTATGTTGTACTTGACATTCCCTATTATGTAACTGCCAATTTGTACTTCTAAATCTCTTTCCCTTTCTTACCCAGCTCCCCAACCCCTCTCCCATATGGCAATAATCAATTTATTCTCTGTATATATAAGTGTTTTATTTGTTTTTTGTTTTGTTGTTTAGAATCCACAAGTAAGTGGATTCATATGATATTTGTTGTCTTTCTCTGTCTGACTTATTTCACTTAGCATAATACTCTCTAGGTTCATCCATGTTGTTGCAAATGAGAAGACTTCATCCTTCTTTATGGCTGAGTAATACTATATTGTATATCACATCTTCTTTACTCATTCATCGATCTATGGACACTTAGGTTGCTTACATATTCTGGCTATTGTAAATGCTGCAATGAACATAGGGATGCACATATTTTTTCAAATGACTATTTTGGATTTCTTTGGATAAATACTCTGAAGGGGGATTTCTGGGTTATATTGTAATTCTATTTATAATTTGTTGAGGAAATGCCATACTATTTTCCATAGTGGCTGCACCAACTTGCAATCTCACTCACAAGGGTTTCCTTTTCTCCACATCCTTGCCAAACCCTTGTAGTTTGATTTATTGATGATAGCCATTCTGACAGATGTGAGCTGATATCTCATTATGGTTTTAATGTGCATTTCTCTGATGATTAGTTACATTAAGCATTTTTTCATATGTCTATTGGTGATCTGCATTCTTCTTTGGAGAAATGTTTATTTAGATCTTCTGCCCATATTTTAATTGAATTGTTCTTTTTTTTTGGTGTTACAATTGAATTCTTGATATAATATATTTTGGACATTAACCTCCTATCAGGTGTATCATTGGTGAATATTTTCTTCCAATCAGTGGGCTGTCTTTTCATTTTGTTGATTGTTTCCTTTGCTATGCAAAACCTTTTTAGTTTGATGTAGTCTCATTTTTTTTCTTTTGTTTTCTTTGCCTGAGAAAACATACTAAAAAAATTGTTCTAAGAACAATGTAGAACAGTTTACTCCTTATGTTTTCTTCTAGAAATTTTATGACTTCAGATCTTACATTTTCTATAGTTCATTTTGAGTTTATTCTTGTACATGGTTTAAGAAAGTGCTCTAATTTCATTTTTTTGTCATGTCTCCTTCCAGTTTTCTCAACTCCACTTATTGAAAGGACTGTTTTCACCCATTGTATATTCTTGCCTCCTTTGCTATAGATTACTTTGACCATATAAGTGTGGGTTTATTTCTGGGCTCTCTGTTCTCTTCCATTGATCTATTTGTCTGTTTTTATGCCAGTAACATGCTGTTTTGATTACTATAGTTTTGCACTATAGTGTGATATCGGGTAACATAATACATCCGAATTTGTTTTCTTTTCTCAAGATTGCTTTGACTATTCTGACTCTTTTTGTGGTTCCATATAAAATTTAAGATTATTTGTTCTAGTTCTGTGAAAAGTGTTATTAGTATATTGATAGGGATTGCATTGAATCTACAGATTATTTTGAGTAGTATGAACATTTAAAAATGATGTTGATTCTTATCTACAGCATGGTATATGCTTCCATTTAGTTGTATCTTTTCAATTTATTTATTCAACGTCTTATAGTTTTTGAATACAGATCTTTTATCTCCTTGGTTAAAATTTTAAAAAATTTTTTATTTATTTTTAAAAAGAGGGAAAAGGAAGGAGAAAGAGAGGGAGACAAACATCGATGTGAGAGAGAAACATCAGTCACATGTGTAGAGTTGTCTCTCTACACATCCTAACTGGAGACCAGACCTGCAACCCAGGCATGTGCCCTGACCTGGAATCAAACTGGTGACCTTTTGCTTTGTGGGAAAATGCTTAGCCATCTGAGCCACTCCACCCAGGGCTCTCCTTGATTAAATTTTTCCTGTTATTTTATTTTTTGGTGCAACTGTAAATGGAATTGTTTTCTTAATTTCTCATCCTAATAGTTTCTTATTGGTGTATAAAATACAACCAATTTATGAATATTAATTTTGTATCCTGCTACTTTACTGAATTCATTTATCATTTCTAATAGGTTTTTGGTGAATCTTTAGGGTTCTTTATATATAACATCATGCCATCTGCAAATTTGGATGCCTTTTATTTATTTTTCTTGTCTGATGACTGTGGTTAGGACTTCCAATATTATGTTGAACAAAAGTCGTGAAAGTGGAAAATTGTCTTGTTCCTGATCTTGAAGAAAAGGTGTTTAGCTTTCTCCTATTGAGTATGATGTTAAGTTGGGTTTGTCATATATGGTTTTATTATGTTGAGGTGTGCTCCCTCTATCCCCATTTTGCCAAAAGTTTTTTTATCATAAATATGTGTTGGATTTTGACAAATGCTTTTTCTGCATCTATTGATATGATTATATAATTTTTATTTTGTTTATTTTCTATCACATTAATTGATTTGTAGATATTGAACAAATCTTGAATTCTAGAAATAAATCCCACTTGATCATGGTTATGATCCTTATAATGTATTACTAAATTCAGTTTGGTAATCTTTTCTTGAGAAATTTTGTATCTATGTTCATCAGGGATATTGATCTATAATATTGTTTTCTTGTAATATTTTTGTCTGGGTTTGATATTAGAGTAATGCTGGTCTCATAACATGAGCTTGGGAGCCTTAATTCCTCTTCAATTTTTTGGAATAGTTTCAGAAGGATAGTTGTTAATTTGTTGAATATTTGGTAAAATTCACCTGTGAAGCCATCTGGTCCAGAACTCGGTTTTGGGGAATTTTTGATTACTGATCAAATTTTATTAGTAGTTATTGGCCTATTAGACTTTCTGTTTCTTGTTGACTTAGTCTTGGAAGAAAGTATGTTTATAGAAATGTATCTATTACTTCCAGATTGTCCAATCTGTTGGCAAACAGTTTTTTGTAGTATTTTCTTATAATCTTTGTATTTCTGTGGTGTCAATGGTCACTTTTTTATTTATTTGGGTCTTCTCTTTCTTTCTTAATGAGTCTGATTAAAGATTTATCAATTTTTTTTTTACCTTTTCAAAGAACTAGTTCTTTATAAATTGATTTTTAATTTTTTATAACTTCTATTTTATTCATTTTCACTCTAATCTTTATTATTTCCTTTCTGCTACTCACTTTAGGCTTTGTTTGTTCTTTTTCTTTAGGTATAAAATCAAATTGTTTATTTGAGATTTTCTTTGTTTCTTTTTTTTAAGTATATTTTATTGATTATGTTGTTACAGAAGTCTCAAATTTTTTTCCCTTTGCTCCCCTCCGCCCAGCATCCCACCTCCCTCCAGAATATCACCCCCCTTAGTTCATGTTCATGGATTGTGCATATAAGTTATTTGGATTCACCCTTTCCTATATTATTCTTACCTTCCCCCTGTCTATTTTGTAACAACCAATTATGCTTCTTAATCCCTGCACCATTTCCCCATTTCTCCCCCTTCCTCCTCCCAGCTGATAACCTTCAAAATGATCCCCGCACCTATGATTCTGTTCCTATTCTGGTTTGCTTCATTGGAATTTTTATTCATTTTCCAGATTCAGTTGTTGATAGCTGTGAGTTTGTTGTCATTCTAATGTTCATAATTTTGATCTTATTCCTCTTAAGTAAGTCCCTTTGACATTTCATATAATAATAGCTTGGTGATGATGAGCTCCTTTAGCTTTATCTTGTCTGGGGAGCACTTTATCTGTCCTTCCATTCTAAATGATAGCTTTGCTTGATAGAGTAATCTTGGTTGTAGGTCCTTGCTTTTCATCACTTTGAATACTTCTTGGCAGTCCCTTCTTGCCTGCAAAGTTTCTTTTGAGAAATCAGCTGACAGTCTTATAGGCACCCCTTTGTAGGAAACTCTCTGCTTTTCTCTTGCTGCTTTTAAGATTCTCCCTTGATGGGGGGGAGAGGGGAGGGAGAGAAGGGGGATAAGTAAGGGAGGGGTTTAGTCAAGGAATGTGTATAAATGACTCATGGACATGGACAACGGGGAGGAATATGATTGTGGGAGAAGGGGTGAGCTCGGGGGGGGAGCAAGGGGTGAAAATGGGACAACTGTAATTGAAA
Source organism: Furipterus horrens (assembly GCF_987537825.1). Taxonomy (NCBI): domain Eukaryota; kingdom Metazoa; phylum Chordata; class Mammalia; order Chiroptera; family Furipteridae; genus Furipterus; species Furipterus horrens. The sequence goes on from NW_028327179.1 coordinate 53,079,010, forward strand.
AACCAAAAAAATAAAAATAAAAAATAAAATAAATAAATAAAAAGATTCTACCTTGATCTTGAAACTTTGGCATTTTAAATATGATGTATCTTGGTGTGGTCCTCCTTGAGTCTAGCTTGTTTGGGACTCTCTGTGCTTCCTGGACTGGTATGTCTATTTCCTTTGCCAAATTTGGCGAGTTTTCCTTCATTATTTTTTCACTTAAGCTTTCAATTTCTTGCTCTTCCTCTTCTCCTTCTGGAACACCTATTATTTGGATGTTGATATGTTTAAAGTTGTTCCAGAGGTTCCTAAGCCTCTCCTTATTTTTTCAATTCTTGTTCCCTCATTCTTTACTGGTTGGCTGTTTATTTCTTCCTCATGTTCCAAATCATCTATTTGAACCCCAGTTTCCTTTCCTTCACCATTGGTTTTGTGTGGATTTTCCTTCATTTCATTTAGCATAGTCTTCACTTCTTCCCTTAGATATTTGCCATCTCAAGCATATCTGTCAAGCCTGTGACCATCTTTATCACCAGTGTTTTCAACTCTAAGTCTGTTAGGTTCTCTATCTCCTCATCTGTTAGGTTGGCTATCTCCTCGTCGCTTAGTTCTCCCACTGGAACTTTGTCCGTTCCCCCTTTTGGGCCATACTTCTCTGTCTCCTCATCTTGACAGGCTCCTGTGCTTGTTTGCCTCTGTGTTTTAGTTAGAGCTGTTGCACCTGTTACATTGTAAGGGGAGGAGCCTTAGGTATTCAACAGTACAGGGCTACCCACCCCATCATGCCATGGCGCTGTGTGTTGGGGAGAGGTCCAAGGGAACAATGCTGCCCTCTCAGCACTCACCACCCCCCTCCAGGAACCTCTTCCACCTTTGTACGGGACTGGCGCCCCTCCAGCTACTGCCCTGGCTGTTGTTCCTAGGGTGGGTGGGCCTGCGAACACTTCAGGACCGTGAGGACCCCCAGACAAGCGGATTCTGCTGAGAGACCAGCAGTCTCCTCCTCTGCCCTAACCCCCACTTGTCTGCACAGTCAAAGGCAATGTGGCTCTATTTTCCCTGGCGCTGGGACCATGAGCCGTGCAGTCCAGTCTGATGTTGAGGGCGCTGCCCAGGTGTCCCTCCTCACTTTTTAAAATGTGTGACTGCTCTTTCCACTGGCCTGCCACTGCCGCCGCTGCCGCCACTGCCACACCGCATCCTCTCCAGCCGGGATCCGCCCCTCCTACCTGTCTGGATGAGTATTTCTTCTTTATATCTTTGTTTGTTGAACTTCCATACAGCTTGATTTTCTGGAACTTCTGGTTGTCTCTAGTTTTGAGGTAGTTGTATTCCTTCTTAGATGTGGAGCGAGATGCAGCGTGTCTGTCTAAGCCTCCATCTTGGCCGGAAGTCCTCCTTGTTTCTTAAGGTAGGCCTGTATTGCTATGATTTTCTTTCTTAGAACTGTTGTGGCTGTGTCCCATAGATTTGGGGTTATTGTGTTTTTATTTTAATATATCTTAAATGATCTTTTAATTCTTTTCTTGATCTCATTGTTTAGTAGCAATTATTTAGCCTCTATGTGTTTGTGTGTTTTTCAGTTTTCTTTTTGTAATTGCTTTCTAGTTTGATAGCATTGTACTTGGAGAACATGCTTGATATAATTTTAATTTTCATAACCTTATTAAGAACTTTTTTGTGACCTAATATCTATCCTAAAATATATTCCATGTGCATTTGAAAAGAATATATATTCTGTTGCTTTGGGGTGACATGTTCTAAAAATATCAATTAATTTCATCTGGTCTAATATGTTATGTAAGGCCACTGTTTCCTTGATGATTTTCTGTCTGGATGATCTACCCATTGATGTCAATGTAGTGTTAAATTTTCTGCTCTGACTTTACTACTGTTGATCTCTCCTTTTATGTCTGTCAATATTTGTTTTACATATTTAGATATTCCTATGTTGGATGCACAAATGTTTACAAGGGTTATAGCCTCTTGTTGGATTGACCCCTTTATCATTTGAAATATTTTTTTAAAATAATTTATTTGTTTGTTTATTTATTTATTTTTAGGGAGAGGGGAAAGGAGAAAGAGAGGGAGAGAAGCATCACTGTGTGGTTGCCTCTCACTTGACCCCCAACTGGGGACCTGACGTGCAACCTAGTCATGTGCCCTGACTGGGAATTGAACCAGCAACACTTGGCTCGCAGGCCGATGCTCAATCCGCTGAGCCACAGCGGCCAGGTTTCATGTGAAATATTCTTTCTTGTCTCTTGTTATGATCTTTGTTTTAAAGTCTGTCTTGTCTAATGTAAGTATTGCTACTCTAGCTTTTTAAAAAATATCATTTGCATGAAATATCTTTCCATCCCTTTACTTTCTGTCTGTGTGTGTCTTTCAATCTGAAGTGGATCTTTTTTTAGGCAGCATATGTACAAGTCTTGTTTTCTTATTCATTCAGCCACCTTATGCCTTTTGATTGGGGCATTTAGTCCATTTACATTTAAAGTAATTATTGATAAGTATTTAGTTATTGCCATTTTGTTAATTATTTTCTGATTGTTTTTGTAGTTCTTTATTTCTTTTTTATTCTCTTGCTCTTTTATATATTGATAAGCTTATGTAAAGTTATATTTTGGATTCTTTTTATTTCTTGGGTATCTATTGTAGATTTTGCATTTGTGGTTATCGTGTGCTTTATATATACAAGCTGTTTTTATAGCTATGTTAAGTTGATAGCAGCTTAAGTTTGAACACATTTTATAATCACTACTATTTTTACTCACCCCTACACTTTTATGTCTTTGTCATTATTTTTTTACTTCTTTTGTGTATGTATTTGTGTGTATCCCTTAATTTACTGTTGTAAGTACACATGATCTTTCTACTTTTACCTTTCAAGCTTTTTACTAGCATTATAGTTGGTTGATCCACTGATTTATTAATGTTTGCCTTTTTCAGTAAATTTTTTTCTTTGTAATATTTTCCAATTCATATTTTTGACCCCCTGTTATAATTCACATTTTTATCTTCTTCTTTTTCTTCTTCCTCTTTAAGTAGTACCTTTAACATTTTTTATAATGCTGGTTTGATGGTGATGAATTCCTTTAGCTTTCTCTTGTCAAGAAAGCTCTTTATCTCTCTTTCAATTCTAACTGTAGTTTTCCTGGGTAGAGTAGTATTTTTTTTTTAAACAAATGTGTTGGCACTTTAAAAAACAATTATATATAGCAACTGTAATATAAAAACAATAAATAAAATTAAAAATATTTTTAAATGATAAAAAATAAAATAAAATAAAAACAATTATATTTATTTATTTATTTATTTATTTATTTATAGAGAGAGGGGAAAGGAGAAAGAGAGGGAGAGAAACGTCATTGTGTGGTTGCCTCTCACATGCCCCCAACTGGGGACCTGATGTGCAACCTAGTCATGTGCCCTGACTGGGAATTGAACCAGTGACACTTGGTTCACAAGCTTATGCTCAACCCACTGAGCCACAGCAGCCAGGGCTAGAGTAGTCTTGATTGTAGGTTGTTGCTTTTCATCACTTTGAATATTTTATGCCAGTCCTTTCTTGTCTGCAAAATTTCTATTGAGAAAATGCTGACAATCTTATGGAAGTTCCTTTGTGGATAACTACCTGTCTTTCTCATGCTGCTTTTAAGATTCTGTCTCTTTAATCTTTGGTATTTTAATTATAATATGTTCTTGTATGGGCCTCTTTGGGTTCATCTTGTTTTGAACTCTCTGCACTTCCTTAACTTGTGTGTCTATTTCCTTTGTCAGGTTAGGGAAGTTTTCATCATTATTTCTGAAATAGATTTTCAATTTCTTGCACTCTCTCTTCTTTTTCTGGTATCCCTATTATGGGAATGTTGGTATTCTTGATAGTGTCCCAGAAGTTTCTTAAATTATTCTCATTTTTTATGCTTTGTTTGTTTGCTGTTCTAATTGGGTATTTTCTGCTACCTTCTCTTCTAAATCACTGATTCAGTCCTCTGCTTCATCTCATTTGATTTTGATTCTATCCAACATGTTCTTCATTTCAGTTGTTATAATTTTCATTTTAGGCTGGTTCTTCTTTGTGGTTTCTATCTTGTTGTGTAAGTTCTCAGTGGGTTTATCTATTCATCCTCTATGTTTATTGATCTTATAACCAGTGTTTTGACCTTTGCATCTGGTAGATTGTCTTCTTCATGTTGTTTATTTCTTTTTATGTAGTTTAGTTTGGTTCTTTGATTTGAAATACATTTCTTTTTCTCATCATTTTGGTTATCTCCCTGTGTTCATTTCTATGTATTGGGTAGATATGCTATGTCTGCTGATCTTGGCTGAGTGGCCTTTAGTAGTAGATGTCCATTGGAATACCTTCCCTGGTCACCTGAGGTGGGTGTTCCAGGTGTGTCCTTTCTACAGATTGTGTGTGCTCTCCTGTGGTAGTTGGGCCATGATTGCTATTGGCATGTCAGTGGTTGGGATTAAAGCTCAAGCTTAATGGTTCTGTGGACTGGTGTGACTACAGTAAATGAGCTATTTTGCAGGGCTGACCCTACAGAGTGAGATACTCTTTAGTGGAGATTGATGCCTGCCAACTCCACCCTTTGTGTTGTTTGTGGTCATAACTGGGTGGTGCTCTGCTTTGGTCTGAAGCTGGCCACCATGTATGTTGGTTTCCAGGATATTTTAGAAGGGGCTCCATGCAGGCCCAGGTCAACAGCTGCCTGTGTCCAGCCAGTGTCCACTTGGTAAGAGCTAAAAAATGACCTGCTGCTGGTAGCTGCCTGTGCTGGGCTTAAAGGTACCTGGGAGAGGTCATGCTGTGAACTGAGGCTGGCTATCACTAGTGCTGTGCTTGGGAACCTCATAGCAAGAGGTATAAAGTATACTGAGATCAGTCGCTTCTTGTTAGAGGCTTGTTGAACTTTGAGAAATTTTAGGGAAATCTGCAGCATGGGCAGAAGGTAGCCACTTGTGTGGAACAGCCACTAAAATGTTTTTCCAGACATATATTTGGGTAGGTTTGAGTTTTCAGGGAATTATCATGGTGGGGCAAGTGTTGTTAGCCATATTAATTGAGACTCATATTTGGTGCTGTCCTGTGCCTGCAGGCTGGGTGTGGGCACAGCTCAACAAAGGATCAATGGCACTTGCTAGCAATTTAATCACAGAGAAATCTGCCCCTCCAGCCCTTGACCTCAAGCCAGACAATTCAGTTCCTCACAATATATGCCTGGCACTTTTTGAGCTGCTATTCCTTTTCTGGAGTCCTGGGTGGGTGTTTGTGAGTGAATCTGTGCTGGAGCCATTTAAGAGGATGCCTCGGTTTCTAGACGCCCTCTGTTGCACCTGGACTGTAAATCAGAAACCTAGGACAGATTCAGCTGTCTGTACTTCTGGTTCAGTGTCTCTGCTGTAGTCAGAGAGATGCTGGAGCCGAATCAGTGTTATCCTAGTGAAACTGAGGACTGGCTAGGCATTTTTTTTCCTTTTTTAAGAGTTAAGAACATTTAAAAATGTTTTTTCCCTGTAGTCTCAGGGCCTTTTCATCGGGTCACCCGACATGAATTAGTTTGGACTACTCACAATATGTCAAGCTTAAGGTAGCCTATATAGTGGCTAAATGCGTCTAGAGCAAATATTTTAGTGAGCAAGGTGGACAGCTACATTGCCTTTTATGACCTAGCCTTGGAAGTCACACGTCATCACTTCATCATTCTCTCCCTCCTGGGAGTGATTATTATTGCACAGATTTGTGGGTCAGAAGTCTCTGTATGGCTTAGCCATGTCCTTAGCTTCATGGTCTCAAAATGCTATAATTAAGAAATTGGTCATGATCTCAGTCTCATAGGAGAGTTGACTGAGGAAGGATTTACTCTCAAACTCATATGGCTTTGGTCAACAGTCCATTTTTATGTACTGACTGTTGGACTGAGGATCTCAGTTTCTTGCTGGCTATTGACTGGAGGCCACCCTTATTTCTTGTCATATGGACCTTCCCAGTATAGTTGTTTGCTTCCTCAAAGTCTGAAAGATGGATAAGGCCTCCCAACAAGATGGGCTGCAATCTTGTGACAGTTAATCAGGTATATGTAATCATGTATATCTTTTCCACCTTTGTAATATTCAGTTGGTTTGAAGCAAGGCTGATTCCCATCCACACTCAAACAAGGAGGCTCACATAAGACACTTTGGTTTTCTTTCACTTCCCAGATATGCCATGATCTGCTCTGCCTCAGAGTATTTGCATAAACCAATCCTCTTCCCCAAATAACCTTTTCCTCCCCCAAGTTTACCCAGTTAATTACTACTCCTGCAAATTTCATCTCTGTCTTAGTTGCTCTCTCAGTTTCTTAGAAAAAAACCCAGAAAGATTTAAAACTATGCTGTCACCACAATCTTCCCCCAGGGAACTTTTAGTAGCAGATTTTTTGGTTACCTTCTAAATTTCTTCTGTGATTTTTCATCTTTTCAAATTCTTTCTCTGTCTCTCTTTAAAAGCTTTGTTGTATATAACGAAGAAAATTTTTAAAAGTTTTGTATCTATTTTCCAACAAGATAATTCACTTTATAAAAATATTGGTCATTTTTAATCTCCAAAAGTTAAAACAAATCTCCTCCATCTACATGATTGTCTCCTTTTCTAATGTGGTTTATTTGTTTTTTTCTCTTTTTTCATAATCAGACTTGCTAAAGATCTATTTCATTGCTCTTTTAAAGGAAATAACTGGTAATATTACTTACATTATATTTCTTACTTAATAAATTTTTGATATTAATATTAGGAATTACTTGCTTTTACTTTCTTTGATTTCCTTTTTTAAGAGTTGTTCAAAAACATTTAAAATGTTTTATTATCTTGCTAATTTCTAATTTTATTTGAGGTCAGAAAATCAAGACTACCATTTCTGCTTTTAAGAATTTCATGAAATTTGAGCTCTTTTCAGCCTAGGAGGCATATAAGGCTTGGTCCACAGACTGGGCAATGCTGGTGGGATGGTAGTAGCAAGGATCAGCATGTGTGCCCTGGTTGTAGGGGTTGGTGCTGGCCTAGTACATATTCACCTTGAGAAGGAAGATGAGGTGGAAGACCAAAATCATCAAGATAATGCCAGAATTCTAGAAAAGTGTAATTCACATCAAGAACCCAAGAGCAGAAGAAATTATGTGGTCTTATCAAAGGAGGAGCTGTCAAACTTCAGGTAATACCAGACTTTGATATGATTGAGTAGATTTTCCTATGAATGGAAAAGATATCCAACATGTCATGATGTTATTGACAACTGTGGCTGGTTTCAGATGAATGTCAAAGAAGTTACTACAACTAAAGGAAAAATACTATGTTATTGAACTTGATCCTGTTTTTACTGTAGAAGAGAAGTACCCTTATATCAATAATTTTCAACTGGTTTGCTGCAAGGATTTTTAAAACATGTAACACCTAACTGTTTAGTCAGGGGCACTGACCTCTTTTCCCTTAGATTGTCAAGTAAAAAAAAATGACAACGGGCAACACAACAATAGCTATCCAGTGTGAATGAGTCAAAATTATACCCCCCCCTTTTTTTTTTCCAGATTGACAAAAAATATTTTATGGTGTGCCACTGAATTTTAGTAATTAGTTTATGTGTGCCATGAGATGAAAAAGGTTGAAAATCGCTGCCTTACATGGTAGAATGGTATACTAAATCACATGGTTTGCTTGTTGAACAGACTTTACAGAAAGCTAAACTTAGAGAAATTGAGTCAGAATCTGACATTATGCTCAAAGAAGGATATGAAAATTTCTTTGATAAGCTCCAACAACACAGAATCCCTTGTTCATATTTTTGTTTGATATTGATGATATATTAGAGAAGATTATCAAGCTAGTATTCATGATCAAAATGTCAAAGTAGTGTCTAATTTCATGGATTTTGATGACAATGGGTGCTCAAAGGATTTAAAGGAGATCTAATTCATGTATTTAACAAATATGGTGGTGCCTTGAAGAACATGGTATTTTAATAAAATAAAAGACAATAGCAACATAATTCTGCTTGGTGACTCCCAAGGAGACTTAAGAATGGCAGGTGAAGTAGCTAATGTTGAACACATTCTGAAAATTGGACATCTAAATGATAGAGTACATGAACTTTTAGAACAGTACATGGACTTTTATGATATTATTCTAGTAAAAGATGAGTCATTGTAGGTAGCCAACTTTATCTTACAGAAGATTCTGTAAAGCAGCATTCTTCAAGAAGATGTCTCTCCTATGGGTACAAAATTGATGCAAGAACAGCTCATGAATTCATCTTGATGAAAGACTTGTTTATAACATATTCTTGCTCTTGAAGTTTTTCTAAATATTTTCAGAAATGTTGAATTCATCAACTGGAAGCTCTTTCTTTCTCCACCTCTCTCAATATACTCCTCATAATCTTTTTAACATTAAAAAAAACTTAAAGTCAAAATTTGAAAAATAACTTCCTATATTTCCAGAGTGAATTTTATAGATTAATGTTATCATGAAGTTATTTAAAATTTTTTAATCTTCACCTGAGTATATGTTCATTGATTTTAAAGAGAGAGGAAGGGAAAGAGAGGGAAATATCAATGCAAAAGAGAAACATCCATTGGTTGCCTTCTGCATGCACCCTGACTAGAAATAAAACCTGCAACTTAGGTATGTGCCCTGGCTGGGAATTAAAACTGCAACCTTTTGATGCATGGTACGACATTCCAACCAACTGAGCCACCTGGCCAGCGCTACTGTGAAGTTTTGAGGAAACCTTTTACACTATGAAAGTTTGATGTGCATGATTTTAAGTATTGCCTTTATTTTTTTTGGAATTGCCATTTTTGTAATTTAGGTAAATTGTGCTGATGGTATCACAGTTTCTTGAAATGGTGTTATGTTAATTATTTTGTTTGGGGAAAAATTGAAATTTACCAGAAAATAGTGGCACTTGCTGTTTGAAGCAACTTAGTACCCACATAGCACTAATTATTATAAAATGTTCCTTATCGATGCACTGAGAATAAACATGAAATGAAAAGCCTTATAAAATTTTTTGAAATTTGAGGTATTTCTCTTTGACTTGATTAATGCTCAATTTTTGTAGGCATTTCATTGGTATTTGAAAAACAATGGGCATGCTCTCTTTTTCTGTGAGTGAAATTAAATATATATTAGATCAAGTTTATTAATTAAATTATTCAAATTATTTATATATATCAATAATTGATCAATTGAGCAAACAGAACTTAAGAAAAAAGGTAAAGGATATCAATAAGTTAATTAACAAACTTGATCATTCATATATACATACATATATATATACACACATATAGTCTCCCACTATGTTGTGCACTTGTCATTTTCTTTTTGTATTAATAACATTTTCAAATTTATGCTTTGTAAGTTATGTCAGTTCAAAGTTTTTGACTCTTCTATCTTTTTTGTAGATTGTTCTTTTCATTAATGTAAAATATTCCTGTTTTTCATTTATTAATTTTTTATCTTGAAATTTATTGCATATGAAATATATATCACATTTTTCTCTTTATTAGCATTTATCTTGTTTTTTTTTCCTAACACTTTATTTCGATTATTTGGGGTCATTTTGTTTTATTTGTATTTATTTATTTACTTTTAAAATTCTCACCCGGGAGAAACAAGATGGCGGAAGAGTAAGTGGAAGCTACACTAACTTCCTCCCAGAACTAGTCTGGATTTACAACGCAATTTTGGAGAAATCATCTGGAATAACCAACCGAACACCAGCTGGAGAGAAGTCTTATAACCACGGAGAGACAGAAAAGGCCGCTACATCACAACGTGACTGGTAGGGAGTGCGGAGACGCGGAAGGGCTGGCTGGGCTCACACGGGTGGCAGCTGAAGGGACTGAGAAACAGCTCAGCAGCCGGGGGTTCCCCCTGAGAAGGGCAGGGTCTAAATCCCCAGCTGAACTTCCCAGTCTACAGCAACAGAGTGGAAAGTAAAATAGTATCCAGCTGAGAAAAGCAAAAAGCCACAGGGTTTCTTGCTAGCCGGAGAGAAACAGCTGGAGAAAAAGAGCTCTTTAGTGGATCACATACAAAGATATTTTGGCCCCCACTTACCCTGGGCTCAAGCGGAGGAAAGGCAGAGAGGACTGGAGATGCTTGGGGAGAGTTTGGTGTGGTGGCTTTGAGGGGAGAGCTGGGGAAGCAGCCGGCCGGGTCCCAGTGCTGACTCATCTCCACACTGCAGGCAGACCATTCCCGGCCAAGTGGCATCAGCCTGAGGGGAAGCAAAGGCCCTGCCTACAGGAATTAAGCTGCCACATCCACAGTCCTTAAGCCTGACGGCTAATCACAGATTGAATAGATTATCAACTAAAGGAGACAGACAAAGGCAGTAGATCCCTGGAAGTCTCCAACAGGCTGCCTAGGCCCAGACTGGTACAAGATCTGACGCCACCAGGGGCAGATCCAGGAAGTGCAGATCATTCTAAGAAGCACCAACAAACAATAGGAGTCACAAAAATGGGGAGACAGAGAAACAACCCCCCATCGAAAGGAAAGGCAGAGTCCCCAGAAAGAGTGCTAAATGAAAGAGAGGGGAGCCAACTATCAGATACGGAATTGAAAGCATGTATTATGGAGAAGCTCAATGAGCTCAGCGGAAACTACAAAGAACTCCAGAAGAACTATAAGGAACTTACTGAGCACTATACCAGCATCAAAAAGGACATGGAAGCTATCAATAAGAGCCAGGAGGAAATGAAGAATATGATCTCTGAATTGAAGAACACAGTAGAAGGAATTAAAAACAGGCTAGAGGAAGCAGAAAATCGGATCAGCGAGCTGGAGGACAATGTAGACAAAAACTCACAGACAGTGCAACAAAATGAAAAAAGGCTAAACAAGACTGAAGAGGCTCTAAGACAGCTGCAGGACAACATGAAACGTAATAATATCCGTATCATAGGAATTCCAGAAGGAGAAGAAGAAGAGCAAGGGATAGAAAACCTCTTTGAAAAACTAATGACAGAAAACTTCCCTAACATGAAGAGAGAAAGAATCATGCAAGTCCAGGAAGCACAGAGGGTCCCAATGAAGATGAACCCCAACAGGCCCACTTCAAGACACATCATAATTAAAATGCCAACATTCAAAGACAAAGAGAGAATCCTAAAAGAAGCAAGAGAGAAACAACTAATAACATACAAGGGAGCTCCAATAAGGCTATCATCAGATTTCTCAGCAGAAACACTACAAGCCAGAGGGAATGGCAAAATATATTCCAAGTAATGAAAAACAAAGGCGTACAACCAAGAATACTCTACCCAGCAAGGCTCTCATTCAAAATGGAAGGTGAAATAAGGAGTTTCCAAGACAAAAGAAGGTTAAAAGAATACATCTCCACCAAACCAGTATTGCAAGAGATGCTAAAGGGTCTGCTTTAAGAAGATGAAGAAACAGAGAGAGACAGAGAGGAACACGAGTACAAAGGGGGAAAATGACAATGAATAAATACTGAAAGAAAGAAGGAACTTCTACCATTTGCAACAACATGATTGGAACTAGAGAGAATTATGCTTAGCAAAATAAGCCAGGCAACAAAAGAAAATTACCTTATGCTATCACCTGTTAAAGGAAACTAATGAACAACACAAACAAATGAGCAAAATTGAACCAGAGGTATGTAAACGAGGAATAAACTAACAGTAACAAAGGGGGAGATGGGAGGGAGAGAAGTGGTAAAAAGGGGAAGGGTCTAGTCAAGGAACATGTATAAATGATCCATGGACATGGACAGCTGGGTGGGGACTGAATGTGGGAGAAGGGAGGGAAAGGGTGCAGAGAAGCAAGAGGGGGAAAAAAGTGAGACAACTGTAATGGAAAAACAAACAAACAGAAAAATTTTTAGTGGGGGGAAAAATAAAAATATAAAGAATAGAAATGCAAGTTCAGTGAATATTAGAAGGACAAGGATTTTCCTTCACACTGTATATACTTTCTCCCTATCTGATCCCTCCAGAATTTGGCATTCTAAAGAAGTAAGTAATGACCTAAGTTTCTTTGCATAAAACTAATAAGACCAGTTGTCAATAGCGATTTTTTGACTAAGACTTTGACTGGAATGTCATGCCTAAAGGAGACATGCTTGGGCTTTGGTTGTTACCAAAAAGCCCTGAGCAACTGGGACTGACTTTCAAAGGTAATAAAAGTCCACGAGATAAAAGGCCTGGTACCTTGGATGGATAAGCGGTCCATAGCAATCTTTCCAGGGAAGGAACGAAGGTTGTTTTCCTGAAAGATTGCTGGAAGGGACCTTAAGGCACAATGGAAAACCAGGAGGACCTGGAAAAGACAGGTGTTTACAGGCAAGGCTGAATGCCAGGTATGTGGCTCAGCTTCTGTGCCCTGAAGGGCAGACTGAAGCTCACCCTAAATGTTCCTTGCGTAAGTTCCAGCAAAGCAAAACTAAAGATCATAAGTGATCATTTGCTGCTCTTGTTGTGTTTATGCAAATGAACAGGATAAATTAAAAATGGACTTAATGCAGTCCCTTTAATGACAAGGAGGGTAATCCTAGGGAGAAAAATCACGATTCAAGGAAGATCACAATGCCCAGTGGCAGACTATAAAGTAGTGCAGCTAACCGTCTTTAAAGTTTCTTTTCATTTAAAATTTGTTTTCATTTGAAAGTTAAACTATGTCTGTGGCATTATCAAAGATGTTTAATTTACAGGCAAGAAGAATGTCAAATGCCTTGCAACTGGATGTCTTTCCGATAAGACAGTCCTACAGATCTATAAACTTGTGTGTGGGTTATGTTACATAAATTAACATGTGTTTTCTGTTTTCAAAGGGCATAAGCCTACGATCTCATTACCTGAGTGATTGTCTGTACGTATAGGCCTCACTTAATCCTGTCTGCATTGCTGCCTCCAGAGACTCAATGGTTTGGCTGAACTAAGTGGCTGGGTTGGTGAAGAATGGGGTGGTCTGTGGGCTTCACTTTAAAACTGGTTTCTCTTTCCTATCCTAATGGCTTGGATAGAAAGAGCCCAGAGGCCTGAGAGGGGGGAAACCTAAAATATTTCCCTCAGTCCAAACTAAGTATAATGGGCAAAAGGGTTTTGGACAGGTGAGATGTACCTGGCATACCTTCCTCTAAAGAAGCCCTTCTTTTCCCTAATGTGGGACATTGAAAAATTAATACCTGTCTTTTGTCATCTAGTGGTTACGGATTGAATGATGTCCTTTAACCCTGTTGCCCCCAGAATACAACAAGGATGCCAGCCTGTTAAACCAAGCATGCCGTTGTCCAGAGACAGCCAACCAACCTGGAGTCTGCACGATCCTTCCCCTTGTGGGAAGGCCACCCTCCCCTCCACACCCCCACTCTTATTAGGGATTTCTTGACCCAAGGGTAGGTAGGACGACGTCCATGCCCAGCTTGAAGCAGCTAGAGGAGCTCGAGACCTTCGTCCATTGTCCTTTATAAGATTGTAAAGGGTCTTAAGTCTGAGAGGGAGGGATTGTTATTTTTTATTGTTAAAATATTTAACTAATTAATTAATTATTTTTTAAAAAAAGAAGAAGAATATATGAAAGCGTGAGCCATGGGCATGGACTTGGCGGGGGGAATGTCGGGGAAGGGGGGTGCTGGGCGGAGGGGAGCAAAGGGGAAAAAATTGGAACTATTGTAACAATATAATCAATAAAATATACTTAAAAAAAAATAAAATAAAATTCTCACCCAAAGACATTTGTACAAATTTTAGAGAGTGAGGAAGGGAGAGAGTGAGAAAGAAACATTGATATGAGAGATAAACATCTATCAGTTGCCTCCTATACACGCCCTTACCAAGGATTGAACCCACAACCTAGGCATATGCCCTGACTATTAATTGAACCCCCAACTTTTTTTGTATGGGATGATGCTCCAACGAGCTGAGCGACTCATCCAGGGCTGGGATCATTTTGTTTTAGATATATTGCTTATAAAAAGCATACGAGGAAAGACTCCATTCTTGTTCTAAGTCGCTTGGGAACTTAAAAGTTTTTGAAGTTTTCAGTCTTGTGTCAATACATTTAGATGTATATGAAACCTCCAGATAATCCTCTGAATACTCCCTGAATTTATCAAGACCACCTGACATCCACCTGACATTCATTATCCAGACCACTGGATATGACCAGACCTTCTGGTACCCATCATACAGACCTCCAACATCTTAGTAATAACTGTCCTGGACCAATCCTAGGGCTAAGAATGCTGAACTGGTTATTCTCAATAATGTACTTTCTACTATAGAACTCTTAATTTTGCTTTGTTTTTTGGGATACTTCTGGGTTCCTTCTTAACTGTGTTTCAAGTGTGAAAACTCTAAGATCTTTGAATAAATATTTATCACTCATTTTTAACAAAGCCTCCAGACATTTTTGAGTAAATTGACATATATGACTGGATTTAAAAAAAATACAAAGTTATTTTTCCTGTTTATTGATAGAGGAACTCAGTTCATATCTTGATATTTTCTTTTATGTTTCCCATCTTCTATACTTTCTTGATGGCTTTTACTTCTCTTCAAAGACCAAGAGAAAATCCTAAAAGTTCACAGAGTAAAAACAAAGATTACTTCTCACACTGGTCAGAATGGCTATCATCAATATATCAAAAAAAAAAAAAAAGTGCTGGTGAGGATGTGGAGAAAGGGGAACCCTTTTGCGCTGTTGGTGGGAATGCAGACTGGTGCAGCCACTATGGAAAGCAGAATGGAGATGCCTCAAAAAATTAAAAATGGAACTGCCTTATGGCCCAGTGATTCCATTTCTGGGACTTTATCTCAAGTAACCCAAAACAGTTATTCAAAAGAGCATAAGCACCCCTATGTTCATTGCAGTGTTACTTACAATAGCCAAGTTATGGAAGCAGCCCAAGTGCCCATCAGTAGATGAGCAGATAAAACTGCAATGGGACATTTATATAAAGGAGTACTACTCATTGGTAAAAAAGAAGAAAATTTTATCCTTTGTGACAGCATGGATGGACCTGGAGAACATTATGCTAAATGAAATAAGCCAGAGAAAGACAAATGCCATATGACTTCACTCAAATGTGGAACCTAATGAAAAAACTGAACTAACAAATGAAATAGACAGACTCATAGCTAGACAGCAGGGAGACAGCTCCAGGGGGCTGTCTGGAGATGGAAGGACTGAACAAAAAGGAAAAAGGACTCATGGACGTGGACAACAGTGTGATGATTATGGGGAGCAGACATAAGGGCGATAAATGGTAATGGAAAACAATTAAAATTATTAAAAAAAGAAGAAGAATCAGAATATCAATGGCCTTTGCATCATCAATACCAGATACTGGATGACAACAGAATAGTCAGTTCTGAGGGGAAATTATTTTTACATTAGAACTCTACAGTCATCAAGTGTGACAGCATTAAAATGTGAGATGATTTTTAAAGGACAGTTTTGAACATCTCATGATTCTATAGGATTTGGGAAATTACACTGCTGCACCCTGCTCAGTATGGAGTGGGGAAAACCAAGCTGAAAGGGGAGGGTCTTCTCTGGTCTAACTCTTTTTACTATTCTTGCCAATTGTGCTTCATTATATTTCTGGCAGGGGCCAGAAAACTATGATTCTCAGGCCAAACTCACCCTGCCACCCGCTTTTGTAAATAAAGTTTTATTGGAACATAGATATGTTCATTTATTTACATATCTTGGACTGCTTTTATTTCACAATGACAGAGTTGAGTAATTGCTGTAGAGACTGCATAACTCACTAAGCCTAAAATCAGAACTACGACTAAGGTGAGGAGAGAGGTGCCTATGATGCAATACCAAGGAGGTGCTCATTTTTAAGACTGACTATGCACTTGCATGACCCTGAGCATGAGCATCTTCTTAAAGTATGCTCACTAGCCACTTCTATGGCCTCACTCCATTCCACACTGCCTAAACATTTACTATGTCGCTCATAATAGAAATTGTTTCCCTGGCTTAGAGTTTCTCTGAAACTATATTTCTGGAGTAGTCTTCTTCATATGATATGGACCATGGTTTTCTACTTTCTGCTTTCTCTATCAATCTAATCATACCTTTTTATTTTGTGATTCATTATTTTTAAAAATATTTTTTTCTAGGTATTTTGGGTAGGAGGAAAGGTAGATCTATTTTATAGAGAAATCTAAGGACAAATCAGTCTAAAATATAGTATTTTAATATAAACTGCTATTCTTCTCTTGTTCCTTTCTTCCCAGTTTTCTTATAGAATCTATTCTTAAGAGGTTTATTTATTTTTTTCGGATTAAATCTGGCAGCACAGCAAAAGACAGAGCAGAGGTATATATCCTCTCCCAACCACCTTTTCATTCAGTTGCTAAAGGTTCATAAATATGTTGCTGGAAATTTTATTTGTGTTGATTTTTTTCCTCCCTTGAGTCTTTTTATATTTATATTATGTGAGGCATAATATCTTTCTTTACCTCTTATTGCCTGCCTTGAACAGTAAAACACTATTACTGATACGTTTGTTTATTCAGCATCTACTTTGTGCCAATTGCTGTTCTAGGTTCTGGGCCTACAATGGTGATGGAAATAATGATGCTCTTTTTTCTCTCATGGAGTTTACAGCATAGCTGGGGAGACAGAGATTGATAAAATATTGTATTATGAACCATGGGAAGCAGTGTGAAAGAAAGGTATAAGAGTCTTCAATAATGTCTAAGAGGTTGTCTTGACCTGGAATAGTAGCTCTGGGAATGCTTCCCTGAGAATGTAATGTTTGAATTAAAATTTGCAGGAGGAGTAATAATTAACTAAATAAACTTGGGGAGAACAAAATATTATTTGGAGGAGAAAGAGCACTGCAAATGCTTGAGGCAGTACGAAGCATGGTACATTCCCCTATGAGGAAGAATATTGAGAACTGAGGCTGGAAAAGGGGGGCTGGATTTACATTATATACATGATGCATATTTTGGTCTTAATCATTGGCACAACTGAAATCTATTGACAGGCTTTTAAGCTGGGAAATGGCATCATCATATTTAGGTTAAATTAAACAAAAATCAGTTTTCAAACAGAGTAGAAAATTGGATAGAGGATATGAAGTGGCCACTTAATGGCTTTTATATTGATCCAGGTGAGAGTTAGTGAAAGATAGGACTATGGTAGTAAGAGAGGAAAGAAAATAAATTGATTCAAGGAGGTATTCAGAAGGTAACATGAACAAGTCTTTGTAATAATTTAAATATGGGGGATGAGCAAGTGGTGGGTGGCAAGGACAACTGCCAAGCTTTGGACTTCCTCGGATGAATGGATTTTGGTGTGGCATTATTTACTGAAATAAAAAACACTGTAGATGAGCCAAGCTGAGGGGACAGATCATGTTTCAACTTGGGATGTTTGAGTAGAAAGAACCTGTGATACATGCAAACAAATATTTCACATAGCTCTCTTGACCCAGAGCTCAAAAGAAAGGTCCAGGATAGATGCACATTTAAGACATATGGTATTTAAGCTGTGGGTGTGTTTGAGATTGTCTAAGGAGGTAGTCTGGAAGGCCTAGAACTGATACTTGAGAAACTTAAAGGCAGCATAGAAGAGGATGAGCCAACAGAGAAGACAATGAAGTAGCAGCCACAAACGAAAGAGAAAAATCAAAAGTGCACAGTATCATGGAAGCCTAAGGATAAGCAAGTTTAAGGAAGGGATTGACCATCATTGTGACTGCTGATTGAAGAAGAGGATAAAAATATTTATCAAATCTCTTGGCATAAAAATTATTTGTGGTCTTTATGAAAATAGTTTCATAGTTTGGTAAGAAAAATACCCAGATAGAAATATGTTGAGAAATTGATGGCAGGTGAGAAAACTTTTGGAAATGTAACTAATCTCTTTGGTGATGAAGTGGAGTCTCTAGAAAAGGAAATAAATTTAAAATCTTTTTGTTTTTCTTTGTTTTCTATTTTATTTTCCTTTCATGTACCCTCTTTCCTCTTTTTTATCTTCTTGTTTTCATTCTTTATTTTTAAAATTTTTTGTTAAGTCTTCATCTGAGGATATGCTTTTTGCTCTTAGAGAGGGATGAAGGGAGAGAGAGAGAAAGAAGGAGAGAAACATCAACATGAGAGAGAAACATTAATTGGTTGCCTCCTGTATGCATCCCAACCCAAGACCAAACCTGCAACCTAGGTATATGCCCTGACTGGGAATCAAATACACAGCCTTTTGGTGCACATGACAGTGCTCCAGTCAACTGAGCCACCTGGCCAGGGCTCATTCTTTATTTTTAATACAAGAAAAGTGGGTATGATTAAATAGGATAGAAGGATTCAGAAGAGACCAATAAGTTAAAGATACTGAAGAAAAACAAAGTAATAAAAAACTTAAGGATCCTAAAACAGGAGAGTGTGGGATTCAGAACTGCAGTGTGATTGCTCTCTCACAGTCTCATGTCTTCTCAGTGCTTAGGACAGTTATGTCTTTGAAGTACTGTTCAGGTGGATGTATGTCATGACTGTTTTTTGTTTGTTGTTTTTAGCTCAGTGAATGATAATGAAATGGAGCAGGATCATTTAAGTCATTTGCCCTTGACATCATTATTCTAACATTATGCACACAGCCTTTTTACTTTTAAAATACATTTGCAGCATGTGCTTTTTAGGGCATGTGGTCCTTCATATCAAGGACTCTTTGCCAATGTTGTTTTATATCTCCCCTAGCTCTCTTTGTGGGATTCAATGTTTTGCCTAAAGTCTAGTTCAGATTGCAGATAAATGGGGAAGATGAGGTACAGGCAGTTCTTACTTCTCATCATTGCTGCTGAGTCATCTGGCACCACCAGTACTTCACATCTCTCTGTTATTCTGTAGGCAGTGTTTTCTGCATAGGCTCAAATGATAAAAATCAATGACAAATGAGCAGAATTACACATGACTGTCAAGAGTTTATCTTACCTCAAGGTGATTAAATACATGGTTTTCAGAATATGTACATCTGAAGATGAGCTAATCTGTATCTGAAGGTTGGTATCCCATCTTTTAATAACCAGAAAAAAATATAAAGACCTAGTCCACATTAATCAGATAAGCCATTCTAGAATTAAGCAGAAAAATTTATCACTTTAAAAAAGATGTCAATCCTGTATCCTTTTTCTTTCCCTTGTATTACTTAGTGATATTATCCAGCTAATCAAGAGTGAAAAGCTAAGAGAAAGATAGTGCAGGATAAAAGAAAAGATATGATTAACCCAGTAATTTAATTACTTCCAATTCTTAAAAGCATTTTTTACAAAAGAAATTTCAAAATGTTCAGCAGACCTAGAAGGCAATAATCCAAATTAAAAGGGAAACTCAATGTTCTTTAAAAAGAAGAAAAAAAATGGTGTAACTTCTATGTACTAGCATGAGTAAGAAGCTGGAATTCATTTATAATGAATAAAAAATGAGGTATTTTTTCTCTTTAAGACATATGCAATCAGAAATACTAGAAAAAAAAAGCTATACAAGAAATCTAGGATCCAAATATGCAATCTAATATGTATAGTGCTTTCAATAATTGGTGGAGAGGAAGAAAGGAGAATCCTTAAAACCCTGACTCCAGAACATACTTCTCTGAGTGGTACAGGGGTTATGGTGTTGGTGCCACCTGGCTGTGACTGCTTCATCTCTACAAAAGGTACTGCTCCTAAAGGACACCTCTTCCCTTCAGCCACTGCTCTCCCTGGAAATTGTCTTTCCCCGGGATTGCCAACCAAAGGGAATCATGGTCCCTTGCTGATTTTCCTTAACATTGCCCACACTTTTGTAAAAATCCTTCCATTAAACTCTCTTTAATCACCTCTTCTGAAATATCTATTAGTAACCCAAAATCAAGAGAAAAAGAATAAGACAAAACTAAATTCCATTTAAGTTTCACCCAGTGATGATTACAGGCCATGAGGTAAATGTGTGATGAGTTAAGAGACACAAAACTCCTCTTCCCTCTGTCAGTCTTAATTTCATATCCATATGCTTCTCATAATGTGCTCTTCTGGTGGCACATATAATTTTACTGCTTATTAGGTACAAATGGCTCCTAAATGCAAACATACTATCTTGGATGTAAGTGAGTAAACAGAAATCAATTCCCAAAGGCACTGTTAACTCATTAGAACTGATGTACAAGCTACTAAAAAGCTCCTCTCCTGTATCTTGGCAAATAGATCAGGCTAGATCTGCCCCAACTCACCCCTCTGGAGACCTTGTGTGGCCTAGGCACAGCTTCCACCACCACATGCAGTGGTTCTTCCTGCCTGTATGCCAGAGGGAAAACTGGTTATGTTGAATTTGCTGAGAAATGATTCAGTCTTGAACTTTATAGGCTGATGAAATAAAATATTGATGAAAAAACATGCCCCCAAATCATAGCATAACCTTGAAAATCAATCTGGTCTTCTCATGTGTAGGGTTATGAAAAAGGACTTGTCAGATATTTTGATGTGATACAAACACATCTCAACAGAAACCCAAATCTAAGCAATGGGTCATTGACTAATGATTGAATTTTCCATTTTTTAAAAATATGCTTTATTGTTTATGCTATTACAGTTGTCCCAATTTCTTTTCCCTTTGTTCCCCTCCACCCAGTGACCCCCTTAATCCATGCCCATTGGTTGTGCATATAGTTCTCCTCAACATCTTCCTATCACTCACTCCCTCCTACTATGCTTCTTAATTCCTGTACCATATACCTCCCTATACCCCCTTCCCCCTGCCCATTGACCTCCCCCAAAACGTTCCCCATACCAATAATTCTTTTCCCACTCTTGTTGCCTACTTAGTCTGCCTTTGTTTCAATTCCCTAGCTTCTGTTGCTGGTTGTTGTGATACAGTTTTCATTTTAATGTTCATAGTTTTGATCCTCTTTCTCCTAAACAAGTCCCTTAACATTTCATATAAGAGTGGTTTGGATCTGATGAACTCCTTCAGTTTTACTTTGTCCTGGAAGCACTTTCTCTGCCCTTCTGTTCTGAATGACAGCTTTGCTGAATAGAGTAATCGTGGTTGTAGGTTTTTGCTTTCATTATTTTGAATATTTCTTGCCAGTCCCTTCTTGCCTGCAGTTTCTTTTGAGAAACCAGCTGATAGTCTTATTGGGACACCTTTGTACGTAATTCTCTTCTTGTCTCTTGCTGCTTTTAAGATTCTCTCTTTATCTTTAATTTTTGACATTTTGATTATAATGCGTCTTGGTGTGGTTCTCCCTGGGTCCAGTTTTTTTTTGGAATGCTCTGTGCTTCCTGGGCATGTAAGTCTATTTCCTTCCCCAAGTTAGGGAAGTTCTGCTTCATTATTTTTTCACATAATTTTTCAATTTCTAGTTCTTCTTCTTTACTTTCTGGCAGCCCTATGATTCAGATGTTGGCCCGCTTATAGCTGTCCAATAAGTTTCTGAGCCTCTTCTCATTTTCCTCACTTATTGTTTCCTTTTCTGCTCTGGTTGACTGTTTGTTCCTTCCCTATGTTGCAATTTGTTGATTTGATCCCTGGTTTTCTCTCCCTTACCATTTGTTTCTTATGTGTTTTTATTCTTTTCAGCAGGACTAGCCTTCATTCCTTCCCCGTCTTGTTTAAGATCTGCTGTCTGGTCTGTAAGAATTCTTATAACCAAAGCTCTGAACTGAGCCTCAGAAAGATTTCTCATCTGCTGCTTCTTAGATTAGATATTTGCTGTCTGGTCAGCTGCATCACTGGGATCTCTATCATGATCTGCGCCATCCTGACCATTTTGTCTTTACCTTTGCTCCCTGGGCAGGGCTGTCACATCTCCTATGCTATAGGGGGTGGAGCCCTGTGCACTCATCACAACCGGGTGACCCATCTCACCATACTGTGGCGTTTTCTGTTGGGGATTGGGGTCCAAGATGGATTCCTGACATTCAATCTCCACTGAGATGCCGGGAGCCTCCTCCTCCATCCCTACCTCCTCAGGGCCTCACAGTCCAAGGCAATGAAAGTCTGCCTTCCCCGGCTTTGGAATTGCAAGCTGACAGATCTGGTCTGCAGCAGGGTGTGCTTCCCAGGTGCTTCTTGCCTCCCCCTAAATATGGGTATCTGTGCTTACCGCTGTCCTGCCTCCATTGCTGCTGTTGCTGTGGATGGCACAGCTTGACCTCTCCTCCCCGGCTTCACCCCTCCTACCTGTCTGGACAAGCACCACCTTTTTATAACTTCATATGTTGGATTTTCATTTATTTTCTGGAACTTCTGGTCATTTCTGGTTCTGTGGTAGTTGTATTCCTTCTTAGTTGTGAAGGGAGATGGAGCATATCAGTCTAGGCCTCCATCTTGGCTGGAAGTCTCCTGTGTTTGTTTGCTTCCATGTCCCATGGAGAGCTGTCGCTCCTACTAAGTTGTAAGGGGAAGACCCTTAGGTATTTGTCAGTAAGAGGTGACCTGTTTCACCACGTTGTGGTGTTGTATGCAGGGGAGCGGTCTGAGAAGGAATAATGCTGCTTGCCCAGGACTAGCCCCTTTTCTAGGCACTTCTCCCACTTCTGCACCAGACTGGCACTCCTCTGGCTGCTGCTCTGGCCGTCATTCCCAGAGTGGGTGGGTCTGTGGATGTTCTAGGTCCATGGGGGCCCTTTAAACAAGCGGACTCTGCTGAGAGACTGGCAGTTTCTGCCTTCATCCCAACCCCGACTGGTTTGTACAGTCAAAAGAAATGAGGCTTGATTTTCCCTTGTGCTGGGACAGTAAGCTGCGTGGTCTGGTGAGGAGCTGGGAATGCTCCCCAGGTGTCCCTCCTGACTTTTTAAAATGTGTAACGGCACTTTCCACTGGCCTGCTGCTGTTGCCGCTCCTGCCACCACCACACCGTGTCCTCTCTTCCCTGACTCCGCCCCTCCTACCTGTCTGGATGAGTATTTCTTCTTTATATCTTTGTTCGCTGGACTTCCATGCACTTTGATTATCTGGAACTTCTGGTTGTTTCTAGTTTTGAGGTAGTTGTATTCCTTCTTAATTGTGGAGGGAGGTGCAGCATGTCTGTCTATGCCTCTGTCTTGGCCATCGAATTTTCCATTTTTTAATGAAAATATCTTTCTTGGTGTTCAGGTCAGCTCAAATAGTAAAAATCACTGCCTCTTCTTCCTTCCTGCTTCAGATATACTTCCATTTTGACATTCTTCTTGCACTTGCCTGAGCCTTTCTGTGTCTGCTTCACTCAGTTGCCCATGGGCTACTATACCACAAGCATTAAAATTTCTCCCCACCCTACTATTTCACTCAGTTGTGAAATAGGCAATATGAACTAAGAATTTCCCCACGCAGGGTCCTTTCCTCTTTCCTTGGTGCTCTCTTGCCCTATCACACAATATCTTTTTACTTGAAAGCAAACTCATACCCCTAAAATAAAATTTTCAGTTATTTACATTTCACCTGAATCTCCAGTCTAATAACAGTAAATCATTGAATTAAGTACACAGGGTTGGTGTTGTGGTACTTTGATATGGTTACGGTGCTATTGTATGATTACCATTTTTAACCCAGTATGGTTGTGGCCAGATTCCTCTGATGGTGCAACATAGCACTACCATCTTTCTCAACATAGAGCCATTAAAGGGTCCATTTTTACCCAGCACTAACCTAGTGCTTGCCATTAAATAAACTGATGGGTTGTGTGTCAAGCTTGTGTGGGGTACTTTATATGTGCTATTTACAACTACTTCGGTGTTTTTATTTTCCCTACTTTAAAATAAGAGACTAAGCCTATTACTTCTTAATGCTACTGTGGATTTTCTTTCTTCTGTTTTTAACATAGGCTTTTGGGGGGTTTATTTTTAGGATGAGAGTTATCCCAAATAATAATATGAGGAACAATAACTGCTATTTATTGGGTACTTACTATATACAAACAGAGAAGGAAAACTCTGATTCCAAAAAACCTCCGCTGCCTTGCGGCATACCTCTTCAGGGGAAAGGCTAAGGGAGTAAACCCCGACAGAAAATCCAGAGCTGGAGTCCCTAAGGCGGTATGACGTTGTAGTCAACACCGGCAACTCCTGCGGCGCACCTGAAGCCAAGCTGTATTGACTCCGTCTTTCCCTTGGACCCTTCAGCTGCGAAGAGAGGGGGGGTCTGCTGCATGGGCAACAGCAGACCCTCCATATCACCCTGCCCAGGCTCTGTAGCTTCAGCTTCACTGGAGAGGACACTCCAGCGTCATCGCAAGATGTCGATTCAACACGGGAGGAGACAGATACCGTGTCACTCCCGAGTCGGACTGCACAGCCATTCTCGGCGGTGCAGATAGACTCTTAAGAAGCTACACCATCGTCTCTTGAGACGGATGGCTGCCTCCAACTATATACAAAGTATTGTGCCAAACTTTCTACAATAATTATGTAATTTACACTTTATAACAATCCTTTGGGGTGGAATTACTTTAAAGAACAGAGAGATTAGATACGCTATCCTGAATTACACTTCTAAAAAGTGGGAGAGTGGGGTTTGAAGCTGAAACCATCTGACTCTTGCTCAACACTGGAGTCACCCTAGTTTCTTTCTTTCTTTCTTCCTTCCTTTCTTTCTTTCTTTCTTCTTTCTTTCTTTCTTTCTTTCTTTCTTTCTTTCTTTCTTTCTTTCTTTCTTTCTTTCTTTCTTTCTTTCTTTCTTTCTTTCTTTTAAATTGTTGTTCTATTACAGTTGTGCCATTATTCCCCCATTGCTCTTCCCTGCCTCACCAAACTCCTGCCTCTCCCACAGTCAATCCCCACCCAGTTGCCCATGTCCATGGGTCATTTACATTAGTTCCTTGACTAGACCCTTCCCCTTCTTTCCCTTCTTCTCCCACTCACCTCTCCCCTCTCATCACTATCAGTCTGTTCCTTGTTTCCATGACTCTGGTTCTATTTTGCTCATTTGTTTGCTTGTTCATTAGGTTCCTGTATTAGGGGAAATCATATGGTATTTGTCGTTTGTGACCTGGCTTATTTCACTAAGCATGATCCTCTCCAGTTCCATCCATGTAGTTGCAAAAGGTAGGATTTCCTTCTTTATTTCTGCTGCATAGTATTCCATTGTGTAAATGTACTACAGTTTTTTGATCGACTCATCCACTGATGGCCACTTAGGCTGTTTCCAGCACTTAGCTACTGTAAATAGTGCTGCTATGAGCATAAGGGTGCATAGGTTCCTCTGAATTTGTGTTTCAGGATTCTTTGGGTATGATCCTAGCAGTGAAATCCCTGGTTCAAAAGGCAGTTCCGTTTGAGTTTTTTGAGGAAATTCCATACTGTTTTCCACAGTATCTGCACCAATCTGCATTCCCTCTAACAGTCCAGTAGGGTTCCCATTTCTCTGCATCCTTGCCAGCACTTCCTGTTTGTTTAGTTGTTGATGGTGGCCGTTCTGACTGGTGTAAAGTAGTATCTCATTGTGGTTTTAATATACATCTCTCTGATGGCTAGTGATGTTGAGCATTCTTTCATATATCTATGGACCCTCTGTATATTCTCCTTGAAGAACTATTTGTTAAGGTCCTTTTCTCATTTTTTAATTGGATTGTCTGTCTTGGTGTTGAGTCATATATGTTCTCTTTATATTTTGGAGATCAAACCCTTGTCTGAAGTATCATTGGCAAATATGTTTTCCCATACAGTTGGGTCCCTTTTAATCTTGCAGATGTTTTCTTTCACTGAGCAGACTTTTTAATTTGATGTAGTTCCATTTGTTTATTCTTTCCTTTATTTTCCTTGCCCTGGGAAATATATCGGCAAAAATATTGCTGTGTGTGATAACTGTGATTTTACTTCCTATGTATTCCTCTATGACTTTTATGGTGTCATGGCTTACATTTAAGTCTTTTATCCATTTTGAGTTTATTTTGGTGTATGATGTAATTTTGTGTTCTGGTTTTGTTTTCTTCATATCCTTATCCAGTTTTCCCAGCACCATTTGTTAAAGAGTCTCTTTATACTCCATTTCATATTCCTTCCCCTTTTGTCAAATATTAGTTGACCGTGTAGACCTGGCTTTATTTCAGGGCTCTCTATTCTGTTCCATTAATCTATATGTCTGTGCTTTTTTTTTTAATGTGTTTTATTGATTATAATGTTACATTTGTCCCAATTTCCCTTCCCTCTGCTCCCCTCCACCCGGTGGCCCCCCTCCCTCCAGTTGTCCCCCCCTTTTAGACCATGTCCATTAGTTGTGCATACAGTTCTTCTCAACCTCTCTCTGTCTATTCCACTCCCTCCTACCATGATTCTTAATTCCTATATCATCTCCCTCCCTCTCCCCGTTCCCCCTCCCTGTTGACCTCCCCCCAATATGTTCCCCATACCTATAGTTCTTTTTCCACTCTCGTTGCCTGTTTAGTTTGCTTTTGTTTCAATTCCCTAGCTTCTGTTGTTGTTTCTTGTGATGCAGTTTTCATTTTAGATTTCATAGTTTTGATCCTCCTTTTTCTAAACAAGTCCCTTTAACATCTCATATAACAGTGGTTTGGATCTAATGAACTCTTTCAGTTTTGTTTTGTCCTGGAAACACTTTCTCTGCCCTTCTATTCTGAATGACAATTTCACTGGATAGAGTATTCATGGTTGTAGGTTTTGGATTTTCATTACTTTGAATATTTCTTGCCAGTCCCTTCTTGCCTGCAGGGTCTCCCTTGAGAATTCAGCTGATAGTCTAATTGGGACCCCTTTGTACATGATTCTTTTCTTCTCTCTTGCTGCTTTTAAGATTCTCTCTTTATCTTTAACTTTTGACATTTTGATTATAATGTGTCTTGGAGTGGTTCTCCCTGGGTCCAGTTTTTTTGGAACTCTCTGTGCTTCCTGGACCTGTAAGTCTATTTCCTTCCCCAAGTTTGGGAAGTCTGCTTTATTATATTTTCACTTAATTTTTCAATTTCTAGTTCATCTTCTTCACCCTCTGGCAAACCAATGATTCTTATGTTAGGCCTTTTATAGCTGTCCCAGAGGTTTCTGATCCTCTCATCCTTGCTTCCCGTTTTCTCTCTCTGCACTGGTTGACTGTTTGTTCCTTCTCTATGTTCTGGTTTGTTGATATGAACTCTGGATTTTTTTTCCTTACCATCTGTCTCATATATGGTTTTGTTCCTTTCAGTATGTTTTTCAATTCTTTCTCATCTTTTTCCAGATCTTTTGTTAATTCTGTAAGCCACCTGATAACAATGGCTCTGAACTGAGCCTCTGACAGGTTTCTTATTTGTTCATCTGTCAGATTCTTCATCTGTTGCCTGGTGGGCTGTGCCACCGGGATTTCTATAGTTGTCTGCCTCATTTTGACAGATGCGTTTTGTTTTCTTGGGCCGGCTATAGGGGGCAGTGCCTGTGTACTCGTCACGACCCAGCGACCTGCGGCAATCTGCAACCTTTTTCGCTGCGCCATGGCCCTTTGTCGTCACAACCCAACGACTGGCGCCATTCCGCAACCTTTCTCGATGCACTGTGGTGCTTTGTCTTCACAACCCAGCAACTGGCGTCTATCCACAACCTATTTCGCAGCCCTTTGGCTCTTTGTGTGGGGGCGGGGGTCCAAGATGGATTCACACAGTTATTCCGCTAGGAGACCCGGATCTGTCCTCCCGCCCTCTGGGCCTCACTGTTCAAGGCGATGTAGTGGCTACTTTCCCCAGCATTGGGGTTGCAAGTTGCCGCGGGTTCGACTGCAGCCGGGATTGTTCTCCCTGCTGCTGGGACTGTTCTCCCTGCTGCTGGGATTGTTCTCCCTGCGCTGTCCCTGGTGCCACCGCAAACAGCTCCACCCCCTTTTGCTCTTCCTACCTGCCCAAAGGGTGCCGCTGGTTTATAACTTCATACGTTGGTCTTCCATGTAGTTTTATTTTCTGGAATTTCTAGTTATATTTTGTTTTGAAGTAGTTGTATTCCTCTCTAGTTGTAGAGGGAGACCGAGCGTGTCCATCTAAGCCTCCATCTTGGCCGGAAGTCCCTATATGTCTGTTCTTATGCCAGTACCAGACTGTTTTGATTACCATGGCCTTGTAATACAGTTTGACATCAGGTATTGTGAGTCCTCCTACTGTGTTTTTCTGTCTCAAGTGTGCTGATGCTTTTCAGGGTCACTTTTGGTTCCATATAAATTTTTGAAGTATTGGTTCTAGGTCTGTGAAGTATGTCATTGATATTTTAATAGAAATTGCATTGAATCTATAGATTGCTTTGGGTAGAATGGACATTTTAATGATGTTAATTATTCCCATCCATGAACATGGTAAATGCTTTGATTTATTTGCATCTTCTTTAATTTTTTTCTTCAGTGTTCTCTAGTTTTCTTAGTACAGGTCTTTTACCTCCTTGGTTAAGTTTATTCCTTAGTGCTTTATTATTCTTGTTTCTAGAGTAAATGGGGTTTAAAAAATAATTTATATCGTTGATATTTCATTGTTGGTGTACAGAAATGCCTTCAATTTCTGAATAATGACTTTGTGTCCTATTATTTTACCAAATCCACTTGTGAGGTCAAGTAGTTTTTTGGTGGAGTCTACAGGGTTTTTTACATACACTATCATGTAGCCTGCAAATATTGATAGTTTTACTTCCTCTTTTCCAATTTGGGTGCCTTTTATTTCTTTTTCTTGTCTGATTGTTGTGGCTAGAATTTCCAACACTATGTTAGAAGAGAGTGGAGAGAGTGGACATCCTTGTCTTGTTCCTGACTTCAGGGGGGAATGCTTTCAGTTTTTGCCCATTGAGTATGATATTGGCTTCAGGTTTCTCACATATGGCCTTTATTATGCTGAGGCATTCTCCCTCTATTCCCATTTGCTGAGTGTTTTCATCATAAATGGGTGTTGTACGCTATCAAATGCTTTTTCAGCATTTATTGATATGATCATATGATTATTGTCTTTCATTTTGTTTATGTGGTGTATTATGTTTATTGATTTGCGAATATTAAACCATCCTTACACCCCTAGGATGAATCCCATATGGTCGTGGTGTATGATCTTTTTTTTTTTTTAAGTATATTTTATTGATTATATTGTTACAATAGTTCCAATTTTTTCCCCTTTGTTCCCCTCCGCCCAGCAACCCCCTTCCCCAACAATCTCCTCCCCAAGTCCATGCCCATGGGTCGTACATACAAGCTCTCCTGCCTCACCCTTTCATATATTCTTCTTCTTTATAAAAAAAAATAATTAATTAATTAGTTAAATATTTTAACAATAAAAAATAACAATCCCTCCCTCTCAGACTTAAGACCCTTTACAATCTTATAAAGGACAATGGATGAAGGTCTCGAGCTCCTCTAGCTGCTTCGAGCTGGACATGGCCGTCATCCTACCTACCCTTGGGTCAAGAAATCCCTAATAAGAGTGGGGGTGTGGAGGGGAGAGTGGCCTTCCCACAAGGGGAAGGATCGTGCAGACTCCAGGTTGGTTGGCTGTCTCTGGACAACGGCATGCTTGGTTTAACAGGCTGGCATCCTTGTTGTATTCTGGGGGCAACAGGGTTAAAGGACATCATTCAATCCGTAACCACTAGATGACAAAAGACAGGTCTTAATTTTTCAATGTCCCACATTGGGGAAAAGAAGGGTTTCTTTAGAGGAAGGTATGCCAGGTACATCTCACCTGTCCAAAACCCTTTTGCCCATTATACTTAGTTTGGACTGAGGGAAATATTTTAGGTTTCCCCCCTCTCAGGCCTCTGGGCTCTTTCTATCCAAGCCATTAGGATAGAAAAGAGAAACCAGTTTTAAAGTGAAGCCCACAGACCACCCCGTTCTTCACCAACCCAACCACTTAGTTCAGCCAAACCATTGAGTCTCAGGATGCAGCAATGCAGACAGGATTAAGTGAGGCCTATACATACAGACAATCACTCAGGTAATGAGATTGTAGGCTTATGCCCTTTGAAAACAGAAAACACATGTTAATTTATGTAACATAACCCACATACAAGTCTCTAAATCTGTAGGACTGTCTTATCGGAAAGGTATCCAGTTGCAAGGCATTTGACATTCTTCTTTCCTGTAAATTAAACATCTTTGATAATGCCACAGACATAGTTTAACTTTCAAATGAAAACAAATTTTAAATGAAAAGAAACTTTAAAGACGGTTAGCTGCACTACTTTATAGTCTACCACTGGGCATTGTGATCTTCCTTGAATCGTGATTTTTCTCCCTGGGATTACCCTCCTTGTCATTAAAGGAACTGCATTAAGTCCATTTTTAATTTATCCTGTTCATTTGCATAAACACAACAAGAGCAGCAAATGATCACATATGATCTTTAAGTCTGCTTTGCTGGAACTTACACAAGGAACATTTAGGGTGACTTTCAGTCTGCCCTTTAGGGCACAGAAGCTGAGCCACATACCTGGCATTCAGCCTTGCCTGTAAAAACCTGTCTTTTCCAGGTCCTCCTGGTTTTCCATTGTGCCTTAAAGTCCCTTAGAGCCATCTTTCAGGAAAACAACCTTCATTCCTTCCCTGGAAAGATTGCTATGGACCGCTCATCCATCCAAGGTACCAGGCCTTTTATCTCGTGGACTTTTATTACCTTTGAAAGTCAGTCCCAGTTGCTCAGGGCTTTTTGGTAACAACCAAAGCCCAAGCATGTCTCCTTTAGGCATGACATTCCATTCAAAGTCTTAGTTAAAAAAAAAACAAAAAAACCCCTCTATTAACAACTGGTCTTATTAGTTTTATGCAAAGAAACTTAGGTCATTACTTACTTCTTTAGAATGCCAAATTCTGGAGGGATCAGATAGGGAGAAAAATATACAGTGTGAAGGAAAATCCTTGTCCTTCTAATATTCACTGAACTTGCATTTCTATTCTTTATATTTTTATTTCTCCCCCACACTAAAAATTTTTCTCTTTGTTTGTTTTTCCATTACAGTTGTCTCACTTTTTTCCCCCTCTTGCTTCCCTGTACCCTGCCCCCCTTCTTTCACATTCAGTCTCCACCCAGTTGTCCATGTCCATGGGTCATTTATACATTTTCTTTGACTAGACGCTTCCCTTTCTTACCACTTCTCTCCCTCCCATCTCCCCCTTTGTTACTGTTAGTTTATTCCTTGTTTACATACCTCTGGTTCAATTTTGCTCATTTGTTGTTCATTAGTTTCCTGTAACAGGTGATAGCATAAGGTAATTTTCTTTTGTTGCCTGGCTTATTTCACTAAGCATAATTCTCTCAAGTTCCAATCATGTTGTTGCAAATGGTAGAAGTTCCTTCTTTCTTTCAGTACTTATTCATTGTCATTTTCCCCCTTTGTACTCGTGTTCCTCTCTGTCTCTCTCTGTTTCTTCATCTTAAAGCAGACCCTTTAGCATCTCTTGCAATACTGGTTTGGTGGAGATGTATTCTTTTAGCCTTCTTTTGTCTTGGAAACTTCTTATTTCACCTTCCATTTTGAATGAGAGCCTTGCTGGGTAGAGTATTCTTGGTTGTAGGCCTTTGTTTTTCATTACTTGGAATATATTTTGCCATTCCCTTCTGGCTTGTAGTGTTTCTGCTGAGAAATCTGATGATAGCCTTATTGGAGTTCCCTTGTATGTTATTAGTTGTTTCTCTCTTGCTGCTTTTAGGATCCCCTCTTTGTCTTTGAATGTTGGCATTTTAATTATGATGTGTCTTGAAGTGGGCCTGTTGGGGTTCATCTTCATTGGGACCCTCTGTGCTTCCTGGACTTGCATGATTCTTTCTCTCTTCATGTTAGGGAAGTTTTCTGTCATTAGTTTTTCAAAGAGGTTTTCTATTCCTTGCTCTTCTTCTTCTCCTTCTGGAATTCCTATGATACGGATATTATTATGTTTCATGTTGTCCTGCAGCTGTCTTTGAGCCTCTTCAGTCTTGTTCAGTCTTTTTTCATTTCGTTGCACTATCTGTGAGTTTTTGTCTACATTGTCCTCCAGCTCGCTGATCTGATCTTCTGCTTCCTCTAGCCTGTTTTTAATTCCTTCTTCTGTGTTCTTCAATTCAGAGATCGTATTCTTCATTTCCTCCTGGCTCTTATTGATAGCTTCCATGTCCTTTTTGATGCTGGTATAATTCTCAGTAAGTTCCTTATAGTTCTTCTGGAGTTCAGTGTAGTTTTTCTGGAGTTCTTTGTAGTTTCCGCTGAGCTCATTGAGCTTCTCCATAATCCATGGTTTCAATTCCATATCTGGTAGTTGACTCCCCTCTATTTCATTTAGCACTCTTTCTGGGGATTCTACCTTTCCTTTCGATGGGGGGTTGTTTCTCTGTCTCCCCATTTTTGTGACTCCTATTGTTTGTTGGTGCTTCTTAGAATGATCTGCACTTCCTGGATCTGCCCCTGGTGGCGTCAGATCCTGTACCAGTCTGGGCCTAGGCAGCCTTTTGGAGACTTTCAGGGATCTACTGCCTTTGTCTGTCTCCTTTAGTTGATAATCTATTCAATCTGTTATTAGCCGTCAGGCTCAAGGACCATGGGTGTGGCAGCTTAATTCCTGTAGGCAGGGCCTTTGCTTCCCCTCAGGCTGATGCCACTTGGCCGGGAATGGTCTGCCTGCAGTGTGGGGATGAGTCAGCACTGGGACCCGGCCGGCCGTTTCCCCAGCTCTCCCCTCAAAGCCACCACACCAAACTCTCCCCAAGCATTTCCAGTCCTCTCTGTCTTCCCTCTGCTTGTGCCCAGGGTAAGTGGGGGCAGAATATTTTCATATGTGATCCACTTAAGAGCTCTTTTTCTCCAGCTGTTTCTCTCCGACTAGCAAGAAATCTTGTGGCTTTTCCCTTTTCTCAGCTGGATACTATTTTACTTTCCACTCTGTTGCTGTAGACTGGGAAGCTCAGCTGGGGGTTTAGACCCTGCCCATCTCAGGGGGAATCCCCGGTTGCTGAGCTGTTTCTCAGTCCCTTCAGCTGCCACCCATGTGAGCCCAGCCAGCCCTTCCGTGTCTCCGCACTCCCTACCGGTCACGTTGTGATGTAGCGGCCTTTTCTGTCTCTCTGTGGTTATAAGACTTCTCTCCAGCTGGTGTTCGGTTGGTTATTCCAGATTATTTCTCCAAAATTATGTTGTAAATCCAGACTAGTTCTGAGAGGAAATTAGTATAGCTTCCACTTACTCCTCCGCCATCTTGTTTCTCTCTGTATGATCTTTTTAATGTGTTGCTGGATCTGTTTTGCTAATATTTGTTGAGGATTTTAGCATCTACATTCATCAGTTTTAATGGCCTGTAGTTTTCTTTCTTTGTTGTGTCTTGACCTGGTTTTGAAATTAGGATAATACTGGCCTCATAAAAAGAATTTGGGAGTCTTCTCTCTTCTCAGATTTTATTGAATAGTTTGAGAAGGGTAGGCATTAGTTCTTCCCTAAGTGTTTTGTAAAATTCACCTGTGAAGCCATCCAGTCTGGGGTTTTTGTGTACCGGGTGTTTTATTTTTTATTTTTTATTACTGCTTCAATTTCACTAGTTATTTGTTTATTCAGGTTTTCTGCTTCTTCTTGATTCAGTTTTGGAATATTATGTTTCCAGAAATTTGTCCATTTCATCCACATTGTCAAATTTCTTGTCATGTAGTTATACATAGTCATTTCTTATAATCCTTTGTATTTATGTGATATCAGTTGTGATTTCTCTTCTTTTGTTTCTGATTTTATTTATTGGCTTCTTCTCTCTCTCTCTCTCTCTTTTTTTTTTTTTTTTTTGGTGAATCTAGTTAAAGGCTTGTCAATTTTGTTTATCTTTTGAAAGAACCAGCTCCTGGTTTTATTGATCTTTTGAATTGTTCTTTTAGTCTCTGTGTCATTTAATTCTGCTCTTGTCTTGATTGTTTTCTTCCTTGTACTTGCTCTGAGCTTTGTTTGTTGATTTTCCTCTAGTTCTTATAGTTGTAGGGTTAAGTTGTTTATTTGATATTCTTCTATCCATTTTAGGTAGGCCTGTATTGCTATGAACTTCTCTCTCAGGACTCATTTCACTGTGTCCCATAGGTTTTGGTCTGTTGTGTGTTCATTATCATTTGTTTCTAGAAGCTTTGTGAATTCTACCTTGATGTCATTGTTAGCCCATTCATAATTTAAGAGTGTGTTATTCAGTCTCCATGATTTTGAATGTTTTTGAGTTTTTCCTTGAGGTTGGTTTCTAGTTTCAAGCCATTGTGATCTGAGAAGATGCTTGATATGATTTCAATTTTCTTGAATTTGTTGAGGCTCATTTTTTGTCCTACTACATGGTCTACATTTGAAAATGTTCCAGATGCCCCCGAAAAGAATGTGTATTTTGCTTCTTTGGGATAAAATGTTCTATATATATCAATTCAGTTTATTTGATCTAATGTGCTGCTTAGTACCACAATATTCTCAGTGTTTCTTTGCTTGGAAGAGCTGCCCATTGTTGATAGTGGGGTGTTCAAGTCCCCTGCTATGAGTGTGCTGCTATCAATATCCTCCTTGAAATCTTCCAAGATTTACCTTACATATTTCGGTACTCCTATGTTAGATGCATATGTTTTACAAGGATTATATCTTCTTGATGAGTTGTTTCCTTAAGTAGTATGAAATATCCTTCTTTTCTCTTTTTTATGGCCTTTGTTGTGAAATCTGTTTCACAACAGATTTTTGTATTTTTTTTTTTGATCTAAGTATTGCTACCCCAGCTATATTTTCATGTCCATTTGCTTGACATATTTTTTTCCCACTCTTCATTTTCAGTCTTTATAGATCTTTTGCTCTGAGGTGGGTCTCTTGTAGACAGTATATATGTGGGTCATGCTTTCTTATCCATTCAGCCACCCTATGTCTTTTGATTGGTGAATTTAATACATTTACATTTAAGGTTATTATTGGTAGGTACTTATTCATTGTCATTTTTCCTCTTTGTACCTGTGTTCCTCTCTGTCTCTCTTTGTTTCTTCAACTTCTCAAAGCAGACCCTTTAGCTTCTCTTGCAATCCTGGTTTGGTGGAGGTGTATTCTTTTAGCTTTATTTTGTCTGGGATCTCCTTATTTCACCTTCCATTTTGAAAGAGATCCTTGCTAGGTAGAGTAGTCTTGGTTGTAGGCCTTTGTTTCTCATTACTTGAAATATTTTTTTTGCCATTTCCTTCTGGCTTGTAGTGTTTCTGTTGAGAAATCAGCTGATAGCCTTATTGGAGCTCCCTTGTATGATATTAGCTGTTTTTCTCTCACTGCCTTTAGGATTCTTTGTCTTTGAATTTTGCCATTAAAAAAAGATGTCTCTGGGAGTGGGCCTCTTTAGGTTCATCTTGATTGGGACCCCTGATGTTTCCTGGACTTGCACGACTTTTTCTCTCATCAATTAGGGAGGTTCTTTGTCATTACTTTTTCAAATAGGTTTTCTATTCATTACTCCCTCTCTTCTTCTTCTTGCATCCCTATGGTATGGATATTATTACATTTCATGTTGTCCTGCAGCTCCCTTAAGCCCTCTTCATTGTTTTGGGGTCTTTTCTATTTTGTTGCTCTGTCTGGGAATTTGTTTCTACCTTGTCCTTCTGCTTGCTTATGTAATCCTCTGCTTCATCTAGCCTCTTTTTAATTACTTCTGCTGTGCTCTTCATTTCAGAAATTGTATTTTTCATTTCTTCCTGGTTCCTATTGATAGTTTTTTGTATGTTTTAGTGATTATGCTGATACAGTTGTCCCAATTTTTTCCTTTTGCTTCTCTCTTCCCAATGTCTCCCTCCCTCCATCAGTCTCACCCAAGTAGTTCATGTCCATGGTTCATGTGTACAAGTTTCATGATTTACCCTTTTCTATACTATTTTTAACATCCCTGTCTATTCTTCACCCTCCTACTATGCTTCTTAATTCCCGTATCATTTCCCTCCTTCTGCCCCTTTCTCCCTCCCAGCTGACACCCCTCCACCTGTTCCTCATACCTATGATTCTGTTTCTACTCTGAGTGTCTGCTTAGTTTGTTTTTGCTTTTATTTTTTAAAATTCTGTTTATAGTTGTGACTTTGTTGTCATTTTAATGTTTATAGTTTTGATATTCTTTTTCTTAAATAATTCCCTTTAACATTTTATATAATAATGTACTCCTTTAGCTTTACCTTGTCTGGGAAGCACTTTATCTGCTCTTCTGTTCTAAATGATAGCTTTTCTGGATAAAATATTTTTGGTTTAGGTCCTTGCTTTGCATCACTCTGAATACTTCTTGCCAGTCCCTTCTTGCCTGTAGAGTTTCTTTTGAGAAATCAGCTGATAGTCTTATAGGTACCCCTTTGTAGGTAATTCTTCTCTTCTCTCTTTACTTTTCACCTTTAGCATTTTAATTATGATGTGTCTTGGTGTGATCCTCTCAGGGTCTAGTTTGTTTGGGATTCTCTGTGCTTTCTGGACCTTTATGTCTATTTCCTTCCCCAAATTAGGGAAGTTTTCCTTCATTATTTTTTCTCATAAGTTTTCAATTTCTTGCTCTTCCTCTTCTCCTTTTGGCACCTCTATGGTTCAGATGTTGGCATGTTTAAAGTTATCCCAGAGGTTTATAAGCCTCTCCTCATTTCTTTTTTCAATTCTCTTTTTTTCCTTCTGTACTGATTGACTATTTATATCTTCCATCGTCGTCGTCGGCAGCCGTCCGTCTCGAGAGACGATGGTGTAGCTTCCTGAGAGTCTATCTGCACCGCCGAGAATGGCTGTGCAGTCCGATTCGGGAGTGACAATCCCTGCCGCACTTGGTACAGGTGAAGGCAGATGGCCGTTGTTGCTGCTGTTGACGCTGCTTCCGCCTCGATCTTTTCTGGACCGCCTCCTCGTTGCGCGCAGCCTCCGCGCGTGACGTACCTTGCCTGACCGCGAGCCTCCAGGCTAGGCGGTCGTCTGCTTGAACTTCCCATGTGTTGAGATTGATGGAGCATTGTGTCATGTCCTTTTTGCAGATGTCTTTGAACCGCAGTTTTGGGCGCCCTGTCATCCTCTGGCCTTCTGCTAGCTCGCCGTAGAGGAGGTCTTTGGGGATATGGCCTGCATCCATTCTTTTGACATGGCCGAGCCACCTGAGGCGTCTCTCGCTAAGAACTGCATGCAAACTGCTCATATTGGCTCGCTTCAGCACCTCGGTGTTGGGGACCTTATCCTGCCAGGCGACATGCAGGACGCGTCGCAGGCACCTCATGTGGAAGCTGTTGAGTTTCCTTTCGTGCCTTGCGTAGGTGGTCCACGTCTCGCTGCCATAGAGGAGAGTGCTGAGTACGCAGGCTTGGTAGATGCGCAGTCTGGTTTTCTCAGTGAAGCTGGAATTGTTCCACGCTCACCGGTTCAGTCTGGCCATAACTGTGGCTGCCCTGGCGATTCTCCGGTTGACCTCCAAGTCAACTGACAGAGAGCTCGAGATGGTGGACCCGAGGTAAGTGAAGTCGTTGACAACCTCCAGGGTGTATCCGTCGATGGTGATGCATGGGGGAGTCCCCGTGCCTTGAGCCATAACATTCGTCTTCGTCAGGCTGATGGCTAGTCCGAACTCCTTGCATGCGTGGGAAAGGCAAGTGACTAGCTGCTGGAGTCCCTCTTTGGAGTGTGATGTCAAAGCTGCGTCGTCGGCGAAGAGCATCTCACGGATGAGCACCTCTTTGACTTTGTTCTTGGCTCGTAGACGGGCCAGGTTGTAGAGCTTGCCATCGGATCTGGTGTGAATGAAGACACCCTCGCTGCAGTCCTTAAAGGCGTATTGGAGGAGCATGGAGAAGAAGATTCCGAACAGCGTAGGCGCGAGGACGCAGCCCTGCTTTACTCCGCTGCTGACTGGGAAGGCCTCAGAGGTTGCGCCGTTGTAGGAACATATCTTCCATATGTTCCAGTTTATTGATCTGAACACTGGTTTTCTTTCCTTCACCACTAGTTTTGTGTGGATTTTCCTTTATTTCACCTAGTATAGCCTTTATTTCTTCCCAGTCCTGCTTAATATTTTCTGTCAAATGTGTGAGCATCTTTATCACCAGTGCTTTAACTGTGCATCTGTTAGCTTCGCTATTTCCTTGTCACTTAGTTCTCCCACTGGAACCTTGATATGTCTCCCCCCCCCAATTTGGGCCATATTTCTCTGTCTCCTCATCTTGACAGCTTTCTGTGTTTGCTGTTGTGATTTAGGTAGAGCTGTTGCACCTGTTTATGGGTGGAGCCTTAGGTATTCATTAGTGCTGGTAGCCTGTTTCACCACGCTGTGGTGCTGTATGTGGGGGAGGGGTCTGAGAGGAAGCAGTGCTAGTTGCCACTGCTTTTCCAGGTACTTCTCTCCTTTTCTGTATTAAGCCAGCTGCCTCCTTTGAAAGATCAGTAGTTCTCTGCCCCAGCCCCCACTGGCTTTCAGTCAGAAGCAATGTGGCTCTGTTTTCCCTGGCCCTGGAACCGTGGGCTGCGTGGTCTCATTTCGGTGTGGGATCGGTCTGGCCTGGGGCTGGAATTCCTTCCCAGGTTTAAAATGTGTGAGTTTGCTTTTGGCTACTGCTATTGTCCCTGTGCTGTTGCCACTGCTGCCAGCCCTACTGCCACTGCCAAGCTCTGCCTCCGTAGCTGCACAGCCTCCCACCTCCAGCTCTCCATCCCAGCTCTGCCCCTCCTATCTTTCTGGCAGAATATTTCCTCTTTATTTACTTTTGAACTTTTATGTAGTTTGATTTTCTGGACCTTCTGCATTTTTTTTAGATTTCAAGTGGTTGTAAATTCCTTCTTAGTTATAAGGGAGATGCAGCATGTCTGCTTATGCCTCCATCTTGGCCAGAAGTTGTGTTAACACTTTTTATTGTATTTTTTTCTATTACCATTTAGTCCCTTTATACCCTTCCCCACAATCGCCACACTGTTGTCCGTGTCCAAGAGTCCTTTTTCCTTTTTTTGTCTTTAGGATAGTTTTTCTATCCTTTTTCATGCTGGTGTAGTTTGCAGTAGCTTCCTTATAGTCTGCCAGGACTTCTTCATAGTTCTCACTGAGCTTGTTGAGCTTCCTTATAACCATTATTTTTAACTCAGTGTCTAATAGTTTGCTTGCCTCTATTTAATTTAACACTTTTTCTGGGGACTTCTTCTTTCCTTTTAAATGGGGGTTGTTTCTTTGTCTCCCAATTTTATGTGACTCTTCTTGTTTGTTTCTGTTTCTAGATTGATCTGTTTGACTCCCTGTCTTCATGGTGTGTGCTTCTGGGGTAGAAGACCGGTGGGACTTAGTGGTGCAGTGTCCTTAATCTCTTGAACTTGATGCACTTGGGATGCCCTTTATGCCATTTATATGGGCTGTCTGTTTGCATTTGGATTTTGGTTGTTGTTGGGTCATTTTTTGGTGGTCCTTTACACCAGCTAGCTGACTGAGAGTCACTCTGCTCACCATCTTGTGTGCTGTTGTACAGGTGCTGTCAGAACAAAACCATGCAGATCAGGAAAGAATCCCACAAAAATAACCCACTCACTATTACACTATCAACAGCAAATGAGCCAGTACTAATAAAGGTATAAAGAGGTTAAGATTATTATAAGAAAGAAAAAATGAATATGAGATTAGTAACTTAAAGAAAACTAATTTTGAGAAGGTAGATGGAGGATAAATTAAAAGAATAGGAAATAGGAACAAGATGAATGAGAGAAAGTAAAATTTACATCATAAATAAAAGTGAGGAAGAAGGTGGAATGATGTAAAAGAAGGAAAGCATATGGTATTAGGTTTAAACAGAAGTTAAAAATATATGTGTAGTGAGAGTGAACTAAAAATGTGACGAAGGAAAGAAAAAATAGAAACCAAATGGGAGAAAATGATATACCACAGCACCATCAACAACCACTTCTCACTTCATACTGCATTCTCCCCTCCCTTTTTCAACATACAATGTAAATATTACTGTCTCACATAGCCTTGACCCTACTTTCTCCTGTTATTATTCTGCCATCTTCCCTCTCAAAAATCATCTTTATTTCATTTTAAACAACTCTTATCTGTTTTTCCTATAGTATAATAGCCTTAACCTCTTTACATTTATATCAGTTCCATCCCATTCGCTGATGATAGTGTGATTGTGGGTGGGGGATATTTTTGAGAGTGTGGGTTTCTTGCCTGGGTTGTGTGTTTATGTTTTAACAGCACCTTCACAAAAGAACTCAAGACAAGGTGGGCAGAGTGACTCTCAATCAACTAGCCAGAGGGAAGGTTCCACCAAAGAGAAACTAAAGTACAACAAGAGAGCTTAAAAAAACCGTATAAAGGGCATCCCAAGAGCATCAAGCTCAAGAAATCAAAGAGACTGCACCACTGAATCCACAAGTCTCCTATACAGAATTTCATACTATGAAGGCCAGAAATCAAAGCAGACAAATGTAAGAAACAAAAGCAAACAAGAAGCATCCAATATGGGGAGACACAGAAACAACCTACCAATAAAAGGAAAAGAGGAATCCCCAGAAAGAGTGCTAGATGAAACAGAGGTAAACGAACTATCAGACATGGAATTGAAAAGAATGGTTATAAGGAAGCTCAATGAACTTGACAAACTCAGAGAAAACTACAAAGAACTCGAGGGGAATTACAAAGAACTCCAGGGAACCTACAAGAAACTTACAGAGAACTACAACAACATAAAAAAAAAAAAAAAGACATAGAAACTTTCAGTAAGAACCAGGAAGAAATGAAGAACAAAATTTCTGAACTGAAGAATACAGCAGAATCAATCAAACTCAGGCTAAATGAAGCAGAGGATTGGATAAGTGAGTTAGAGGACAATGTAGAAAAATATTCTCAGACAATACAACAAAATGAAAAAACATTGAAAAAAATGGAGAGGGTTTAAGAAAATTGCAGTGCAACATGAAAAGAATAAATATTCGCATTGCAAGGATATAAGAAGTAGAAGGAGAAAAGCATGGAATAGAAAACCTGATTAAAAAGTAATGAAAGAAAATTTTTCTAACTTAATGAGAGAAAAAGTCATGCAAGTCCAGGAAGCACAGAGGGTCCCAATGAATATGAACCCAAAAAGGCCCACTTCAAGGCACATCATAATCAAAATGGCAACATTCAAAGACAAAGAGAGAATCCCAAAGGCAGCAAGAGAAAAACAGCAAATAACATAACAAGGGAGCTTCGATAAGGCTATCAACTGATTTCTCAACAAAAACACTACAAGCCAGAAAGGAATGGCAAAAAATATTTCAAGCAATGAAAAACAAAGGCCTACAACCAAGACTACTTTACCCAGCAAGGCTCTCATTCAAAATGGAATGTGAAATAAGGAGTTTCCCAGACAAAGAAAGACTAAAAGAATACATCTCCACCAAACCAACATAGCAAGAGATGCTCAAGGGAATGCATTAAGAAAAAGAAGAGAAAGAGAGAAGGAAAGGAACACATGTACAAAGGGAAGAGAATGAATACCTGTCAATAATAATCTTAAATGTAAATAGATTAAATGCTCCAATAAAAAAACATAGGGGAGCAGATGGATACAAAAACATGACCCACACATATGTGGTCTACAAGAGACACACCTCAAAACAAAAGATTTAAACAGACTGCAAATGAAGGGTTGGAAAAATGTATTCCAAGCAAAGGGACATGAAAAAAACCTTAGGTAGCAATACTTATATCAGAAAAACAGATTTCACAGCAAAGGCCATAAAAAGAGACAAAGAAGTGCATTTCATAATACATAAGGGAACAAGCCACCAAGAAAATATAATCCTGGTAAACATATATCCACCCAACATAGGTGCACCCAAATATATAAGAAAAATATTAGAAGATGACAAGAAGGATATCAGCAGCAACACACTTATAGTAGGGGACTTTAACACCCCATTATCAACAATAGACAGATCATCAAAGCAAAGAAACACTAAGGATATTGAGGCACCGAAGAACACACTAGATAAAATGGACTTAGTTAATATACATAGAACTTCTTACCACAAAAAAGCAAAATATACATTCTTTTCAAATTCACATGGGACATTTCAAAGATAGACCACATGGTAGAATACAAAACAAGCCTCAACAAATTCAAGAAAATTTAAATTATATCAAGCATCTTCTCAGACTACAATGCCTTGAAACTAGAAGTCAACCTCAAGGAAAAAACTCAAAGACATTCAAACTCATGGAGAATAAATAACATGCTATTAAATAACGAATGGGTTAACAATGACATCAAGGAAGAAATCAGGAAGTTTCTAAAAACTAATGATAATGAACACACAACAGCCCAAAACCTACGGGACACAGCAAAAGAAGTCCTGAGAGGAAAGTTCAGAGAAATACAGGCCTACCTGAAAAGAACAGAAGAATCACAAATAAAAAATCTAATCCTACTGCTACAAGACTATAACAACAACAACAAACAAAGCCTAGAACGAGTAGAAGGAAGGAAATCATCAAAATCAGAGCAGAATTAAATGACATAGAGACTAAACAAACAATTCAAAAGATCAACAAAAGCAGGAGCTGGTTCTTTGAAAAGATAAACAAAATCGACAGGCCTTTAGCTAGACTCATCAAGAAAAAAAAAAGAGAGAACCCAAATAAACAAAGTCAGAAACAAAAAAGGGAATATCACAACATATATTACAGAAATACAAAAGATTGTAAGAAATTACTACAAACAGCTGTATGGCAAAAAAGTTGACAATCTAGATGAAATGGACAAATTTCTAGAAACATATAATCTTCCAAAACTGAATCAAAAAGTAGAGGACTTCTGGCCAAGATGGAGGTGCAGAGAGACACACTGAGTGTTCCCCCACAACTAAAAAGGAACTCAACTACCTCAAAACTAGAAACAACCAGAAGTTCCAGAAAATCAAGCTACATGGATATGGCGGAAGTGTCACACACACCCTAGGCTTGGTTGGAAGTTGCTCTGTCCAGCAGAGGCTTTGTGACCATGGCGGAACAAACTTTTACCCAGGACACTTTGTTATGTCTGGGGGAAGGAAGGTGACTGCCTCTCTAGTGGAGACCAGCAGCCAAACCTTCATCCCGTATGTCTTTTATTGAAGAGCATACATACGAGAGATACAAGGTTAAAAAATCATAAATCATCAATCGCATTCAGGCGTTTGACAGTAACAGATAATAAATACTAATTCAGGGGTCACAATGACCGATTAGAGTCAAGGTCTATAAAACATTTGGACCAGGTGCAGGGTTCCATATACTCCCTGCTAGAGATAGCTTACACTACATTACTGATAAGGAAAGCAGAACAAGTTCTAAAGACAATGAGCTTAATAAGTGATCTTTGATCTAATTCTCATGACAACCCTCTGAGTGGTTGACAGTTATATTCCACACACAGCCTTATGTTGAGACTTAAGAGACAAGCACGGCCAGGATGCTGGCGGCTTGTCATGCTCAGGCCAGGTCTACAATTCCCT
This sequence comes from Furipterus horrens, assembly GCF_987537825.1. Taxonomy (NCBI): domain Eukaryota; kingdom Metazoa; phylum Chordata; class Mammalia; order Chiroptera; family Furipteridae; genus Furipterus; species Furipterus horrens. The sequence goes on from NW_028327179.1 coordinate 53,122,326, forward strand.
AAACCACGAGGATTGGTTGCCCACACATGGAAGTCCACATAAAGATATAAAGAAGAAACACTCATCCAGACAGATAGAAGGGGCAGAGCTGGGATGGAGAGGATGCAGTGTGGTGGTGGTAGCAGCGGCAGTAGTAGTGGCAGGCCAGCAGAAAGCACAGTGACATGTTTAAAAAGTCAGGAGGGACACCTGGGGAGCGTTCCCACTCCTCAGCAGACCTTTCAGCTCACAGTCTCAGCACCGGAGAAAATCAAGCCTCATTGCTTCTGACTATGCAGACCAGTGGGGTTGGGGTGGAGGCAGAAACTGCCAGTCTCAGCAGAGTCCGCTTATTTAAAAGTCTCCCACTGTCCTAGAACATCCACAGACCCACCCACTCTGGGAGTGATGGCCAGGACAACAGCTAGAAGAAAGTCAGTCCAGTGCAGAAGTGAGAGAGGGCGAGTGCTGGGCAGGTGGCATTGTTCGATCTTGGATCCCTCCCCCACATACAGCACCACAACGTGGTGAAACAGGTTGCCCTGTACTGACGAATCCCTAAGGCTCCACCCCTTACAATGTAACAGGAGTGACAGCTGTACCTGGGATGTGAAGGCAAACACAGGAGCCTGTCAGAATGAGGAGACAGAGAAGTATGGCCCAAAAGGGGGAATGGATCAAGATTCCAGTGGGAGAACTAAGGACAAAGTAAAACTAATAGCTGAGGAAATAGACAACTTAACAGATGCAGAATTCAAAACATTGGTGATAAAGATGCTCACAGACTTGACAGATATGCTTGAGTATGAAAAGCACATAAGAGAAGAAATGAAGGTTATGCTAATTGAAACAAAGGAAAATCCACATAAAACCAATGGTAAAGGGGAGGAAACCGGGGTTCAAATCAATGTTTTGGAACATAAGGAAGAAAAAGACAGTCAACCAGTACAGAATGAGGAAGCAAGAATTGAAAAAAGTGAGGAAAACTTCCCAAATTTTGCAAAGGAGATGGACATACAGGTTCAGGAAGCAAGGAGGGTCCTGGGCGAGCTGGACCTAGAGGGGACCACTCCAGGACACACCATGATTGAGATGCCAAAGGTGAAAGATAAAGAGAGTCCTGGGGGCAGCAAGAGAGGGGCAGAGAGTTTCCTATAGGACTATCAGCTGATTTCTCCAAGGACACTTTGCAGACAGGAAGGGACTGGCAAGTAGTATTCAATGTGCTGAAAGCAACCTGGAACCAGAATTATTCTATCCAGTAAAGCTATCATTTGGAATGAAAGGGCAGATGAAGTGTTCTCCAGACAAGGTGAAGCTAAAGGAGTTCATCATCACCAAGCCATTACTATATGAAATGTCAAAGGGACTTACTTAAAAAAAGATCAAAACTATGAACACTAAAATGACAACAAACTCACAGCTATCAACAACTGAATCTAAAAAATAATAACAAAATCCGAGTAAGCAAACCAGAATAGGAAGAGAATCATAGGCACCGGGATCATTTGGAGGGTTGTCGGCTGGGAGAAGGGAGGAAGAGAAATGGGGAAATGGTGCAGGGACTAAGAAGCATAATTGGTTGGTACAAAATAGGCAGGGGGATATTAAGAATAATGTAGGACAGGGTGAAGCCAAAGAACTTATATGCATGACCCATGGACATGAACTAAGAGGGGTGGGATTGCTGGAGGACGGGGATGTACTGGGCAGAGGGGAACAAAGGGGAAAAATTGGAACTACTGTAACAACATAATAATATATCCTTAAAAAAAAAAAGAAGTAGAAAGCCTGAATAGACCAATACAAAGAGTGAAATTGAAGCAGTAATCAAAAAACTTCCAGCACAAAAAAACCCTGGACCAGATGGCTTCACAGGCGAATTTCACAAAACATTTAGGGAAGAACTAATGCCTATACTCTGAAACAATTCCAAAAAATCCAAGAAGAGGGAAGACTCCATACTTTTTCTATGAAGCCAGTATTACAATAATTTCAAAACCAAACAAAGACACAAGAAATAAAGAAAACTGCAGGCCAATATCATTGATGGACATAGATGCAAAAAACTCATAAAAAGGTTGGCAAACAGGATCCAGCAACACATTAAAGAGATAATACGCCACAATCAAGTGGGATTCATCCCAGGGATGCAAGGATGTTTTAATATCCGCAAATCAATAAATGTAATACAACACCTAAACAAAACGAAAGACAAAAATCACAAGATCATATCAATAGATGCTGAAAAAGCATTTGATAAAGTACAACACCACTTATGATGAAAACTCTCAGCAAAATGGGAATAGAGGGAGCATATCTCAACATCATAAAGGCTATATATGAGAAACCTGAAGCCAACATCATACTCAATGGGCAAAAACTGAAAACACTCCCCTTACAATCAGGAATAAGACAAGGATGTCCACTCTCTTCATTACTATTCAACATAGTGTTGGAAATTCTAGCCACAGCAATCAGACAAGAAAAAGAAATAAAAGGCATCCAAATTGGAAAAGAGGAAGTAAAACTGTCAGTATTTGCAGATGACATGATAATGTACACAGGAAACTCAATAGACTCCACTAGAAAAGTACTCAACATAATAAGTAAATTTGGCAAAATAGCAGATACAAAGTCAATATTCAGAAATTGAAGGCATTTCTGTATATCAACGATAAAATATTAGAGATAGAAACTAAAAAAAAAAAATCCCATTTACTATAGCAACAAGAAAAATAAAGTACCTAGGAATAAACTTAATCAAAGAGATAAATGATCTGTACTTGGAAAACTACATAAAACTGAAGAAAGAAATCAAGGAAGATACAAATAAGTGGAAGCATATACCATGTTCATGGGTGGGAAGAATCAACATCATTAAAATGTCTATACTACCCAAAGCAATTTATTGATTCAGTGGAATCCCTATTAAAATACCAGCAATGTATTTCACAGACCTTGAACAAGTACTTCAAAAATTTGTATGGAACCAAAAAAGACCCCGAATAGCCAAAGCAATCTTGAGACAGAAGAACGCAGTAGGCAGACTCACAATACCTAATATCAAAGTATACTACAAGGCCACTGTAATCAAAACAACCTGGTACTTGCATAAGAACAGATGTATAGATCAATGGAATGGAATAGAGAGCCCCAAAATAAACCCAGGCCTCTATGGTCAACTAATTGTTGACAAAGGGGGAAGCAATATAAAATGCAATGAGAAGAGCCTCTTCAACAAATGGTGCTGGGAGAACTGGACAGGGACATGCAAAAAAATAAAACTAGACCACCAATTTACAACACACACCAGAATAAACTCAAGATGGATCAAAGACTTAAATGTAAGATGTGACACCATAAAAATCATAGCGGAACACAGGCAGGAAATTTTCAGATATCCCATGTAACTATTTTCACTGATACATCTCCTAAGGCAAGGGAAATAAAGGAAAAAATAAACAAATGGGAGTACATCAAACTAAAGCGTTTCTGCTCAGCCAAAGAAAGCATCAGCAAGATGAAAAGGAAACCAATCATATGGGAAAACATATTGCCAATGATACCTCAGACAAGAGTTTGATCCCCAAAATATATAAAGAAGTTACACATGTCAACACCAAGAAGACAGCTCAATTAAAAAATGGGCAAAGAAGCTGAACAAACACTTCTCCAAGGACAATATACACAGGGTCTAGAGGTATATGAAAAAATGCTCAACATCACTAACCATCAGAGAGATGAAAATAAAAACCACAATGATATACCACTTTACACCAGTCAGAATGGCCATCATCCTAAAACCCTAATTCAAAAGAACTTATGCACCCCTATGTTCATAGCAGCACTGTTTACAATAGCCAAGTGCTGGAAACAACCCAAGTGCCCATCTGTAGATGAGAGGATTAAAAAACTGTGGTACATTTACACAATGGAATACTATGCAGAAGAAAGAAAGAAGGAACTCCTGCCATTTGTGACAACATGGGTGGAACTAGAGAGAATTATGCTTAGCAAAATAAGCCAGGCAATGAAAGAAAAATACCATATGCTATCACCCAGTACAGGAAACTAATAAACAACACAAATAAATGAACAAAATTGAACAAGAAATAGAGAAACAGTTATCAGTGGACAGGAGGGAGGGAGGGAAAGGGTTAAGTAGGGGAAGGGTTTAGCAAAGAAACTAATATAAATAACCCATGAACATGCACAACAGGGTTGGGATGGACCATGGGAGAAGAGGGTAGGGAAAGAAGGGGGTAAATAGGTGAAGGGTCTAATAAAGAAAGTAGTATAAGTAACCCATAGATAAAGACAATGGAGTGGGGAATCACTGAGGGAGAAGGGGTGGGCTCGGTGGGGGGGAGCAATGGGGGGAAAATGGGACAACTGTAATCAAAAAAGAAAATAAAGCAAAAAATAAATAAATAAAAGCTATGCAGGAAAGAAAATAATGCAAGTCATGAAGACCAGGGTGGAATTTGCCTCAATATTATTTAGTGTTTACCACATTTTTTTCTTTTCGGATCTGCCCCTGAGATCCACAATATGTGGCTGTGTCCTTCAATTGTTAATCTAGTCAATCTATAATCAGCAGTCATGCTCAAGAACCACAGGGTGGATCAGAGTAATTCCTGCATGTGAGGCTGGTTCTTCTCAGATCGATGCCATTCAGAGAGGAGTGGTCGGCCTGAGCAAGATGGTTCCTGCAGTATGGGGGATTACTCAGCACAGGGATCCTGGTGGCTGCTGCCTCAGTTCTTTCCCTAAAGCCACTGTCCCCAAACTTTTAAGTGTCTCTAGTCCACTCAGAACCCCTTTTGCTGAAGCCCAGTGTAAGTGGCTGCAAAGAAATTTTTATGTGATGGCCATTTAAAAGGCTCTCTGTGACTTAGCCATCTCTCCCTGGCATTTACAAACCCTGCTGTTGTTCACAGCTGGATGTTATCTGGGTGTTTTTCTGGCTCCAATGCTGTAGGCTTCAGAGCCCAGTATGGGATTTAGACCCTGCTCCTCTCAGGAGGCATCCCCCCAGCTGCTGAAATTTCTCTCTGGCACTTCAGGTACTGCCTATGGGAGCCCCTCCGGCACTCTCACATCTCCTTTGCACTCTGTACCAGCCAGGTTGTGGTGAAGCAGTTTCTTCTGTCTGTTTGCGGTTATAAGGCTTCTCTCCAGCTAGTATTCAGTGGTTATTCTGGATGATTTCTCCACAATTTAGTTGTAATTGCAGATTGGTCGTGGGAGGAGGTTAGTATAGCTTTCACTTACTCCTCTGCCATCTTGGATCCCCCCAGGCACAACTCTTGTGTTCATAAACCTAATGTTGTGTCACTTTCACTCAGGAAATTGCATGTCTTAAATTGAAAGGGTCTGTACATTTTATGCTAGTCTTTTTTTTTTTTCAATTTCCCTTTCTCCAATGTTTCTTTTCTTTAAAAGTTCCTTAAACTTGCTACTCAATTCTTCTTTTCTACTTCTTGAATCCTTGTCCACTTCCTCAAGAAAAAAAATTAGAGACATTCTCCAAGGGTTCTTTCCTGGTCCTGTGGGGTTTGTAATTCCATTTAAGTTAGCAGCATTTTTTTTTTTTTTGCATAAATTCCTGTATCCTGAATTATTTCCTCGAGTAAACTTTTTATGTTTTTTAAAATTTCTTTCACATTTTAAACAATTTATTTTAAATTATAACTGTTGTACATTATATCTACTTTCTTTTTTCTCTCTTCCTCTCTACCATTTTTTTTCATATGGTTTCTGTTAAATATCAATTTTTCTTTTCAATCTTTTTGTTCCATTCTTTCTGGTCCTTTGTTCTTCCACCCATTTGTTGGCAAGACTGCTAACCCATTTCTACTTCTCATATTCTGCATGCTCCAAATTGAAGTATTGATTTTAAGACTGATCCCCTTACCCTCTCTTTCTTCTTCCTCCAAAGTTAAAGGTTTGGCTCCTGTTGGCTTATGGAACTCTTGTTTCTTGTATGATTGTAGGATGGTGGTTATCAGATTGACTTGGGATATTTTCTCAGAGAACTGTATCTGACCTTCTCATATCTTCTACCCTTATTTTGATATTCTCATAGTGTAATGGTATAGAGGATAGAGAGCAGACACAAGCTTTTTGACAAAACTCCTCAGGTGATTTCTCTATTCCTCTTCTGATGTAGCTCCGCTACTCTAGAGGCTTCCACTTCCTGGGTTAGAAATAGATATCTTTGTTTAAGGTAATATCCTGCCAGTTGATGAATTTGCCATCAGTTTAGTAAGCAGTGAATGAAGGGTTTCTGAGGCAACATGTGAATGGCACAAGGAAGGGGTCAAAAGCTCCTTTTACACCTTCTCCAGAGTAACTTACTTGCTGGATGCAAGTGTTAGGGGTGAGCCAACACTTGCTTTATTATAATTGAGTAGTTCTACACACTGTAATTGAACTTACTTAAAGTTGGAATCAAGAAATTTTTTGAAAAATTGTTGTTCTGAGTACATATCAGACTAAGCCTCTGGTCCACATATAGAGTTTGCCTCACTTCTCAAATAACTAAAAGTTCAAAGAAAAATACTGAAACAAGTAATTTTCAAACAATGTCTAGACATTGTCTGCTGGTTTGTCTGACTTGGACTCAGAGCTTTGGATAGAAATAAAAATAAAAATTAGATATTGTCCATCACCAGAGAAATTCAAGGAATCATTGTCTGTATATGATGAGGCATCAAATCAACTGCACCCTCAAGAATTTGATTTTTGTGTTTGAGAAAGAGATGTAACAAAAAGAAATAAAAAAAAAACAAAAACCCAAACATCTACTATTGCTCTGATAATGATTCAGATTGTGAAATTGATTACAAGAATTTAAACAAGATTTTGATTATACCCTGGCTGCTGTTGGCCTGGGAACCAAGTGTTGCTGGTTCGATTTCCAGTCAGGGCACATGACTAGGTTGCAGGTCAGGTCCCCAGTTGGGGCCGTGAGTGAGGGGCAACCACACAGTGATATTTCTCTCTCTCTCTTTCTCCTTTGCCCTCTCTCTAAAAATAAACAAACAAACAAATAAATAAATTATATATAAAAAAAGACAAAGAAAAAAAAGATTTTGATTATAACTGAGATGTTGCTTTACCTCAGAAAACATCCTGGATGAGATCTAATAGGAAGCAAAATCTATATCTAAACTTGCTAAACTTATCGATGATGGTCTATATTCCTTTGAATAGGATTTGTGCATGGAAGAGGACAAAGACAAACACACAACCATTAAGAAAGTGAGAAAGTGGTCTAGAATGCATATGGAAATTCAAGGAACTCAGCACAGCCAAAATCATCTTGGAAAAGAAATACAGAGTTGAAGGGCTCACACTTCCTGATATAAAAAATTACCACAAAGCTACAATAATCAAGAGAGCATAGTGCTGGCATAGGGGTAAATATTTAAATCAATGAAATAGAATAACTAAGTGCCCAGAAACAAACCATGTGGTAGGCTGATTTGTGAAAGGCATGTCAAGACAATTCAATATGAAAAGAATAAGCATTTCAACAAAATGATGCTGGAACTGTTGGATAGTTACATACAAAAGATTGACAACTATTAACTGGAAATGGATTGAACACCTAAATGCAATCGCCTAAAACTATAAAACTCTTGGAAGAAAACAGGCACAAATCATTGTGAACTTGGATTAGGCAATTGTTTCTTTTATGACATCAAAAGCACAAGTGACAAAACAGAAAATAGTATATTAGAGTTCATCAAACATTAAAACTTTTGTATTACAAAGGGCACCATCAAGAAAGTGAAAAGACAAAACACAGAATGGGAGAAGATATTTGCAAATCATATATATCTAGGATTGTATCTAGAATACATAAAGAACTTTTACAACTCAATAATAAAAGAATAAATGAAGTTGTCATTGTCATCGGCAGCCGTCCGTCTCGAGAGACGATGGCGTAGCTTCCTGAGAGTCTATCTGCACCGCCGAGAATGGCTGTGCAGTCCGACTCGGGAGTGACAATCCCTGCCGCACTTGTTATAGGTGAAGGCAGATGGCTGTTGTTGCTGCTGTTGACGCTGCTTCCGCCTCGATCTTTTCTGGACTGCCTCCTCGCTGTGCGCAGCCTCTGCGCGTGATGTACCTTGCCTGACCGCGAGCCTCCAGGCTAGGCGGTCGTCTGCTTGAGCTTCCCATGTGTTGAGATTGATGGAGCATTGTGTCATGTCCTTTTTGCAGATGTCTTTGAACCGCAGTTTTGGGCGCCCTGTCATCCTCTGGCCTTCTGCTAGCTCGCCGTAGAGGAGGTCTTTGGGAATACGGCCTGCATCCATTCTTTTGACATGGCCGAGCCACCTGAGGCGTCTCTCACTAAGAACTGCATGCAAACTGCTCATGTTGGCTCGCTTCAGCACCTCGGTGTTGGGGACCTTATCCTGCCAGGCGACATGCAGGACGCGTCGCAGGCACCTCATGTGGAAGCTGTTGAGTTTCCTTTCGTGCCTTGCGTAGGTGGTCCACGTCTCGCTGCCATAGAGGAGAGTGCTGAGTACGCAGGCTTGGTAGATGTGCAGTCTGGTTTTCTCAGTGAGGCTGGAATTGTTCCACACTCGCCGGTTCAGTTTGGCCATAACTGTGGCTGCCCTGGCGATTCTCCGGTTGACCTCCAAGTCAACTGACAGAGAGCTCGAGATGGTGGACCCGAGGTAAGTGAAGTTGTTGACAACCTCCAGGGTGTATCCGTCGATGGTGATGCATGGGGGAGTCCCCGTGCCTTGAGCCATAACGTTCGTCTTCCTCAGGCTGATGGCTAGTCTGAACTCCTTGCATGCGTGGGAAAGGCAAGTGACTAGCTGCTGGAGTCCCTCTTCGGAGTGTGATGTCAAGGCTGCGTCATCGGCGAAGAGCATCTCACGGATGAGCACCTCTTTGACTTTGGTCTTGGCTCGTAGACGGGCCAGGTTGTAGAGCTTGCCATCGGATCTGGTGTGAATGAAGACACCCTCGCTGCAGTCCTTAAAGGCGTATTGGAGGAGCATGGAGAAGAAGATTCTGAACAGCGTAGGCGCGAGGACGCAGCCCTGCTTTACTCCGCTGCTGACTGGGAAGGCCTCAGAGGTTGCGCCATTGTATGACACCGTGCTGTGCATGTTGTCGTGAAAGGACATGACCACAGCAAGCAGATGTGGTGGACAGCCAATCTTCCGTAGCAAGCTGAAGAGTCCGCTTCGACTGACCAGATCAAACGCCTTCGTGAGGTCGATAAAGGCGAGGTAGAGTGGTTTATGCTGCTCGTGACACTTCTCCTGCAGCTGGCGTAGGGAGAAGATCATGTCCACTGTTGATCGGCCAGCTCTGAAGCCACACTGGGACTCTGGGTAGACGCGGGAAGCAAGGGTCTGCAGGCGGGCAAGAGCGACCCGGGCGAATACTTTGCCGACGACGCTGAGGAGAGAGATGCCCCGGTAGTTGTTACAGTTGCTGCGGTCTCCTTTGTTCTTGTACATGGTGATAATGTTGGCGTCTCTCATATCCTGGGGGATGTAACCCTCCTTCCAGCAGAGACAGAGTAGATGGTGGAGCGGCTGTAGCAGGACTGGTTTCCCGCTCTTTAGGATTTCTGGAGGGATTCCGTCACTTCCTGGTGCTTTCCCGCAAGCGAGGCGGTCGATGGCTTTGCCGAGCTCTGCCGCAGTAGGTGGGGTGTCTAGCTCCTCCATGACTGGTAGGTCTGGGATGGCGTTAAGAGCAGTGTCTGTTACGGTGTTCCTCGTTGCGTACAGCTCGAGGTAGTGCTCGGTCCACCGCCGCATTTGCTGTTCCTGGTCAGTGATGACCTCACCTGTCTTGGACTTAAGGGGGGCGACCTTGGAGGGGATTGGGCCTGTTGCCTTCTTGATACCCTCATACATTCCTCATGCGTTGCCTATATCGGCGGCTTCCTGGATGCTTCTGCACAGGTTTAGCCAATAGGTGTTGGCACAGTGGCGGGCGGTCTTCTGGACTTTGTTCCTGGCAGCCCGTAGAGCTTGAAGTGTACTGGGAGTGGGCGTGGCCTTGTAAGCCAGTAGGGCCTTCCTCTTAGCCTCGATCACGGGTTCCATTTCTTCCCAGTGAGCCTCGTACCAGTCAGCGTTCTTCCGCTCTTTCTTCCCGTAAGCAATAATGGCGGAGTTGTATATGGCGTCGCGGAGACGTGGCCAATTGGATTCGATAATGTCATCTGCCGCCATTCCCTCGCCGAGTGCATCTTCCATCCTGTTGATGAATTGCTGGGTCTTAACTGGGTTGCTGGCACAACTGGTGTTGATGCGTGGGCGACCCTTCATCTTGGAGTGGTGCAACCTCTTCGGCATTATGCGCACCTTGCTTACCACGAAGGCATGGTCCGTGTTGCAGTCTGCACTGTGGTAGCTGTGGGTGAGGAGGGTGCTGCCAATATCCGTTCTTCTGGTGATGACGAGGTCAAGCTGGTGCCAGTGGCCGGAGCGGGGGTGCCTCCATGACACCTGGTGGATCTCTTTGCACTTGAAGAATGTGTTTGTCACGCACAGGCCGTGGTGACACAAAAGCTCAAGCAGACGCTGACCATTCTCATTGATCTTTCCTCTCCCAAAGTTTCCAAGGCAGGTGGGCCAGGCCATGTGGTCGGCTCCTACTCTTGCGTTGAAGTCTCCAAGGAGATAGAGAGTGTTACTTCTGGGGATCTTGGATAACACTTCGTCCAGTGCATGGTAGAACTGTTCTTTCTCTTCGATGGTGGCGCAGAGGGTTGGGGCGTACGCGCTAAGAATGCTGACTGGGCCGAAAGTTGTTGACAATCGGAGGGTAAGTAATCTCTCTGTGCCTCCTGTGGGTGGCTCTATGGAGTTAACAAGCGTGTTCTTCACAGCGAACCCAACACCGTGCTGTCTTGGTTGGTCCGGAGACTTCCCTTGCCAGTAGAAGGTGTAGTTGGTTTCTCTGATAGTTCCGTTGTCGGCCAACCGGGTCTCCTGTAGAGCCGCAATGTCGATGTTTAGTCGTGCCAGTTCCCTATCGATGACGGCGGTTTTCCTGGCACCATTGATCCACGGAAGGTCTGCAGTAAGTCCGGGACACATGGTCCTGATGTTCCAGCTAGCGAGGCGAAGAGCTGGAGGCTTCTTTCTTGTTGTTTGCTTGGAATTGCCTGGTGCGAGTGTTTTGTGGCCCACTTTTCAAGAGATGCCTCTCTGATCCCCATGCACCCAGTGGGGCAGGCGAGCCATGGCGAGACGGCACCTAATTGGCTGGGGGCTGCCCAGCTTGAGGCGGGCGGTAGCTGTCCAGTGAGGTGCGATGACCTCTCCCACCATCAGAGGAGACCCCTGGCGCTCGTTTCCTTCGCCAATCGGATGAGCTTATAACCGGTAACTGTCTCCTCCCGTGTTAAGTCGACATCTTGCGATGACGCTGGAGTGTTCTCTCCAGTGAAGCTACAAAGCCTGGGCAGGGTGATATGGAGGGCCAGCTGTTGCCCATGCAGCAGACCCCCCCTCTCTTCGCAGCTGAAGGATCCAAGGGGAAAGACAGAGTCAATACAGCTTGGCTTCAGGTGCGCCGCAGGAGTTGCCGGTGTTGACTACAACGTCAAACCGCCTTAGGGACTCCGGCTCCGGATTTTCTGTTGGGGTTTACTCCCCTAGCCTTTCCCCCGAGGAGGTATGCCGCAAGGCAGTGGAGGTTTGGAGTCAGAGTTTCCCTTCTCCTTAGCCTTTCCCCTGAAGAGGTATGCCGCAAGGCAGCAGAGGTTTTTTGGAGTCAGAGTTTTCCTTCTCTGGTGTGCCCTGACTGGAAGATCGAACCAGCGACACTTAGCTCGCAGGCCGACGCTCAATCCACTGAGCCAAACCAGCCAGTTGAGCCCTGGCCGGGTGCTCAGTTGGTTGAAACATCGTTTCATACACCAAAATATTGTGGGTTCAATTCCTGGTCAGGGGATATACCCAGTTTGCAAGTTTGATTCCCAGCTGGGGGGCATACTGGAGGCAATCAATGCTTTTCTCTCTCTCATCCTTCCCCTCTCTCTAAAATCAATAAACATATCCTCTGGTGAGGATTTAAAAAAACAATAAAAAACCCAACAATTGAGCTAATACCTCACTAGCTAATATCTCATCCACCCACTAGAATGGTTATAATCAAAATGACAGAGTAACAAGTACTGACAAGGATGGGGGCAAAGTGGAACTCTCATACCCTGCTGGTGGGAATGTAAAATCATGCAACCATTTTGGAAAACTGTCTAGCAGTTCCTCAAAAGGTTAAATAAAGATTTCCATATGACCCAGCTTTTCTGCTGTTAGGTATAAACCCAAGGGAAATGAAAACATACAAGGTCTACTTGGAAAAAGTTCAGCCATTGTTAATATAATGAGAATGGTTTGCACAACATCAATGTAACCTGGCAGCCAAGGAGAGTGGACCAGATTGTGCATGCATGAACAATGACAACTTCACTTTACTAGTCAGCGAGGGCGGTAGATGCTGATGAGTGAGCATGTGTACTGTGTGACTGTCACATTCAAACTGACAGAGTGAGTAGAGCAACAAATCTGCATCAAATTTTGCATTAAGCTCGAACATTCCTCTTGGAAACTATTCAGATGACTCAGAAGGCTTCAGCTATGGGCAACTGGTGATTGGAAATTTTATCATGACAACACACCTGCTAATGCTTCATGTGTTATTCAGAGTTAAGCCACCTATAGCACAGATTTGGTGCCCTGTGACTTCTGGATTTTTTGAAAACTAAAATTACCTTTGAAAAGGAAGAGATTTCAGACCATCAATGAGATTCAGTAAAATACGATGGGGCAGCTGATGGTGACTGGGAGAACAGTGTGAGGTCCCAAGGTGTCTTCTTTGAAGAGGACTGAGGCATTATTGTCCTATGTACAATGTTTCTTGTATTTTGTATCTTCTTCAATAAATGTCTCTTTTTCATATTAAATGGGTGGATACTTTCTGGACAAATCTTGTATGTCCAAACAAAAACTTGTACATGAATGTTCATAGAAGATTGCAAAAGTGAAAAGAACTCAAATGTTCATCAATTGATAAATGGTTAAATAAAATGTAATATATCTATAAAACACAACATTATTTGACAATAAAAAAGAAGTACTGATACATTTTGCAACATGAAAACATGCTAAATGAACAAAGCCAGTGATAAATGCCACATACTTTATGATATCATTTATGTTAAATGTGCAGAATGAGGAAAGCTGTAGAGACAGAAGGCTGTTGAGGTGGGGGAGGTAAAATTGGAAGTAGCTGAAAATTGGTACCATGTTGGTTTTTTGTATGGCAATTATAGTGTTCTAAAATTGATTGTGGTGGTTATTGCAGATTTCTGTTTATGTACAAAAACTACTGAATCGTACCCTTTAAATGGTTGAACTTTATCACATGTAAATTATATCTTAATAAAGCTGTTATAAAAAAGGAAACATTGCTGCTTTGTTCATATAGAATAAAGCCCTTAAAAACTACTTCTGAAGACATTTTTCCTTGTAGAACCTTAAGCCACTAATATTTCACTGCCAAGCAGGCTGATAATGAATTACTAGTGGATATTACACTAGAATACTGGAGAAAGCCTTCAAAAGGGGTAAGTTAAATAGAATATAATTGAAAACTACCTCTCTGATTTCACAAATTTTTTCTTCCTTCCCTCCCTCCTTTCTTTCTTCACTATTTAAAAAATATTTTATTTATTTATTTTTAGAGAGATGGGAGGACAGGGAGAAAGAGAGGGAGGGAAACATTGATATGTGAGAGATATGCTCCCAACTGGGGATCTGGCATGCAATCCAGGCATGTGCCCTGACTGGGATTTGAACCAGCAACACTACGGGTCACAGACCAGTGCCCAATCCACTGATCCACACCAGCCAGGGCTCTCTCTCTCTCTTCCTTTTGTGGCACACCAAAAAAATATATATGCTATGTTTTTCTGATGTGATTAAAAAATAGGTATAATTTTGATTCACTCGCCCTGGATGGTTATTGGTTGTGTTGGCTGTTGTCATTCTTTTTAAAATCTGATAATCTAAGGCAAAAGAGGTTAATGCCCTGACTGAATAGTCAGGTATTGTATGTTTTAAAAATTCTTGCAGAACATCAATCACAAAATATTTCTATTCTCAGTGGCAAGATTTTATTTTTCAACTTTCTTACTTATGCTTTGGAAAATGTAAGACTTCAGAAGAAAAGAGAAAAGAGAGTGGAAATGCTAATTCATCATGGTTTGGAGCAAAAAATAAAAGTGTAAACTTTTGCATTAGACAGACCTGTGTTCACATCCTGACTCAGCTCATTGTAGGGCAACATAAAAATGTTATTCAGCTAATTTAAGGCCACAGCTGAGGAAAAACAGTTAGAGAGAGAGAGAGAGAGAGAAATTGATTTGTTGTTCCATTGATGCATTCATTGGTTGTTTCTTGTATGTGCTCTGAATGGAGATTGAACCACTGAACCTACAACTTTGGTGTGTTGGGATGATGCTCTAACAAACTGAGCTACCTGGCCAGGGCTTCATGGACCCTTCTTTTGATGCCAGTGTCCAGAAATTTCTTTGGGGGAAATAACTTCCTCAACTCCTGTTCTTTTGCTGTATTTGAATTCACTCCTAATTTTCCATATATGTGCCTCTAGCCTGGCTGATCAGTACATTCCATGGTTTAGGGATGGGACAAATCAAATTTATCCCCTGGGATTAAGTTTAAGACCTTTATTTGAATTGTTGTAGTGTTCTCTTTGCTGCTGCTTCTGCTGAATTGAATCTGACAGGGTAAATAACCGAAACTGCTCAATTTTTTTGCTTATATGAAGCCTGAGAGTGTGGTCAACATGGTGATGATAGAGTGGAGAAATGCAGAAAGTCTGAGCCTTGGGGGACATCATGTATGGCCCTTGATAAAAGTGTCCATGTCAGTCCTGGACTTTTCAGTTCAGTTATATAAGCTGAAACATTTGATTTTAAGCTTACACAAATATAAACTGGCTTTTTAATTTACCTGTACCTAAATGAATCCTAAATGTAACATTATCTACTATTTTAGTTACTATGGCTGTGTAACAAATGACCCCAAAGCTTCATGGATTAAAATGAGATAATTTCATGTTTTAAAACAAGGAAATATTCATTTTGCCACAGTCTTGGCAAGAATTGGAGGGGTAGCTTATTTCTGCTGTGTTCAGTGTTAGCTGTGGTAGTTTGAAGACTGTAGGCTGGAATCATCTGGAGACTCAATCACATGTCTGGCACCTGAACTAAGAAGTCTCAAACAGCTGAGACGGATGAAGGTGGACTTCTTTCTCTCTCTCTCTCTCACCTCTCTAATCTCTTCATGTGGTCTCTCCATCATAGTCACTTCAGGAAAGCAGAAGTCCTTACATATCAGCTAAGGGCTCCCAAGGCACATGTTTTAAGGGAGATAGTACTGGGGAGAAGTTCCATCATCTTTTGTGTTCTAGCCTCAGAAGTCATAGAGTCATATTTACTGTACTCTAAGTCTCATTGAAATTCAAGAGGAGCAAACATAGACCTCTACTTCTTGATGGAGGAACCAATATCACACCATAAGAACTTATGGATTGGGATATATTGGTGTGGCCATCTTTGAAATTACAATCAGACAAACTTTGTGGGGTATTTGTAAACGTCAAATAAGAAAAATTTTCAAGACTCCATGGCAAAAACATAATATAGAGCTAAAGACCTGAATGGTCTGAGGGATCCCAAAGAGACCAGTGTGAACTTAAAATAATTCTCTGGCTGAGTCAGAAATATGCTAGTGAGGAGAGATCTAACCAAAACATTAGTAGAAAACTTACCCAAGTTTTACCATATTGAACTTTAATGGCAATAAACACAGAAGCCTGGAAAAAGAAATGTAAAAATAACATTTATGTCATAAATTTCTCATATGCTAGTATTTATGATTCAAGTCATTTATTTACTTATTTTTACAGTTGTGTTTCAGAAATAAGGGGTTGAGAAATGGTGCCAGCTTTTTTCTTTATTCCTAAAAATTTTTTGATATATCATTTTTTATTTTTAGTTTTTTAAATTTATTTTTATTGTTTGTCTATTACAGTTGTCCCACTTTTTCCCGCATTGCTCCCCCACACCCAGCCCACCCCTTCTCCCACAATCAATCCCTACCCCATTGTCCATATCCATGGGTTATTTATACTAGTTTCTTTACTAAACCCTTCCCCCACTTACCCTCCTTCTCTCCCTTTCCCCCATCCCCCTGATAACCGTTACTCTGTTCCTTGTTTACATGCTTATGGTTCAATTTTGTTCATTGTTTGTTTTATTCATTAGTATATAAAGTTTTTTTAATTGATTAATTTTAGAGAGAGGAAGGTGGTGGAGTAGGGGGAGACATCAATTTTGTTGTTCCACTTATTTATGCATTCAATGGTTACTTCTTGTATGTGTCCAGACTGAAGATTGAACCTGCAACCTTGGTGTATTAGGATGACACTCAACCAACTGAACTACCTGGCCAGGACACTAGCCTCTTTTCTTGGTTCAAAATTCCCATGACTGAAAATGTTAATCGCATGACTGAGCACACTGCTGACATCACTGTTCCTGAAACATATCTTTAATACTTTTTTGAGAAGTCAATATAAGTATTTTGGAAGTTAATCCCATAAAATTAAAGTTAAAAATTGTCTCCCAATATCATTCACTCATATAAAATAAAATCAGATTATTCCTCAAGATTAAATTAGAATGCTACAATAAAATGGATAAAGCCAAGGCTAACATAAAATTTACTGGTGAGGCAATTACAATTAAATTTATCAACAAGTTATAGTAATAAAAAGCTCCTTTTAGATCTGAAGTCTAATATAATCCAAAGGAACTAACTCTCCAGCTTTGTAAGTTATTTCATCATCACTAAACTTCAGTTTCTTCATGAATAAAATGAAGACGTTGGATTATAAGAGGTTCTTGACTTTTGGAAGGAGTGTGTCAAATTTCTTTCATAATTAGGTAAAAAGTTTTGGACCCTCTGCACTTCCCAGTGAAAATACATAGACACAACATTTTTCCATTTGATCAAGAGTTCAGGATTGAGGACCTGTCAAGTCCCTGACAGGTCTGGACCCTTCACTTTCTCTATCTTTTTATTATAAATTCTGTGATTTAGTATAGTTGATTTTGGCACAATTTTCATGTCTTTTCAGCTTTGGCAGGAATTTAAGCTCTGCTTGAATTCCCCATCAATTCTCTAACCAAGAGATAACTTCATGAGGTGTTGCACACAGCTCCATACTTAGAAGAGACTCACACTTGGTTAATGCTCTGTTGTTGCCATCTCGACATTCTTAACAATTTTTGGACAAGGAGCCCCACATTTTTATTTTGCACTGGGCACCACAAATGATGTAACTGTCTTGTTCTGGCCATCCTCTGAGTCTCAACTCTCCCTTTTCATATTCCTGAGAGGTGGTCATCCAGTTCCTGTGTGTGGACTTGTTGAGCAAGAAGGAACTTGAAACCTTTCCAAGCAGTCCATGCCACTCTATTTAAAAGATCGAATGGTTAGAAAATTTGTTTTCATATTATGCTGGAATTTACCTCTCCATCACTGCACCTATTGATTATAGTCTTCTGTGTCTTGTGTGATAAGTTTCTTTCAACATAACAATGTTTTGCAGTCAAGGAACACGTACAAATTACCTATGGACATGGACAACAGGGTGGGGATTGACTGTGGGAGTGGTGGTTGGGCAGGGCAGGGGAGGGCAACAGGGGAAAATTGGAACAACTGTAATAGAACAATAAAAAAAGAATGTTTTGCGTATTTGAAGACAGACACCATTCCCTGCCACACCAGAAGAAATCTAACACAAATTAATGAATTAACCTTCCCTTGTTTGGTTGATCCATATGGAAAGAGGAAGACTGTTGAAAGCTAATGTGAAATGCAAGATAATCCAAAAGGGCCAAATATTAAAGGGAAATAAAATGATTAGGATTGTGTTCCTAGGATAAAAAATCAGGGAAAAATTAAGGAGGAACAGCAGGTTTGTGCTTCTGAAATGGAAACAAGCCTTAGAGTGTTTTGTTTTGTTTTTTTACATCATAAAAACATTCACAAAAAATGAACTATGCTAAATGTAATTTGCTCTTATTTTGAAATTGGGGGGTTGAGGAACAGATCTTTCCTTCGTAAGGAAATGACTGAGCTTTTGGTTATTTCTGAGGCTTTTGTTTTTAAATAAGTATCTTAAGCAAACAAATAACACTAATAAATAGGCTATAACATCACCATGACAAAATATGTGCATTTATTACGTGCCCTGACAGAGTATGACCTTCTTAGAGAGAGACTTACATTTTATTCACCTGTGTTTTGTTTTTCTACTCACTCTGCTATATACACAGTACCTGGAACATAGAAGGCTGTCATTAAATGTTGATTCTGTAGTGTATACTTCTGTGTCTGAAGAGAGAGGGTGGCCATCCTGCAGGCACAGGTGTGCAAAGATGATTCTTCAGGTTGAGGGGATGGAGGAAGCAATCCTGACTACCACACATTAACTGCTCCCTTCACTGGGTATCAGTGCTGACAAAGTGGGAGGCAGCAGGGCATGGAAGCTGGAAGGAGATCTTAGGACAGTGTTAATGGTGACTTTTTTCTTTTTAGGTGGTCCTCACCCACTGTTAATATGTGTAGTGTTTTCTGAGAATATAAATAAATTTAAAACCATCCTCATATTCAAATTCAGAATTTTCAAAATAACCTCCCTGTTATTATAAAATTTATACATCAAGTCTGGTCAGAAACTTTGTTCCCCATTCATTCTCTTTTCCAATTATTTATTAATTATTTTATTTTTTATTAGGTATCCTATGGGTCAAATGTACAAAATATAAAGGAGTAAACAATGAAAGTTTCCTCTCCCACCACTGTACTTGGGCCATCATTCAGTTTCCCCACAGGCCACCAGCATCATTAGTTTCTCATCTACCCTTTCTTAATCTTTTGTGTAAGGATGAAAAATTAAATATTGATTCATTTTGATTTTACTAAGAATGGGGCTATTACTAACATCTTGTGTGTAGGTGGGTGGGGGATGAGAGGTTGGGACTTTCCTTTTACAATTTTCAGCTTTGATCTCCCATCTTCAGACTTGTAAAATTAGCCTGGAACAGCCAGTGGTTCCATTGCACTCTATTCCTCTGTCCCATAGAGCATAGCTAACAATGTAACAAAGTCTTTTCATGAAGCCACAATAAAGCAAATATTACTGTACTGGGCAAGACCTCTCCCAGTTATTTTCCATCCCTCTCTCAGATACTATCAATCTTCAGAGTTCTATGCCAGAAGGTTTCTCTGGCAAGATATCAAGAGATGAAAGATTTAGTTTGTCCTTTACTCAAGCTAGTGGGATTAAGTCTCTATTGTTAATTTCTCCCTGTGATCTAAAAAAAAAGTTGCTTTATAAAAAGTTCCCTACAAAACAGTGATTCAGAGCCTCTAAACCATCTTTTGAAGAGAATTTTTTCTTCATTTCTCTCCACACTTGTCCTCAACAAAGTTGGAGGAAACTTTTTAGTAGGTTTGAGGACAGATTGGATTTAGAGAATTTTACCATTGGATTATTGACTGATTCCATTATTTTGTGTGCCCAAAACTCACCCACTTCCTTTTCTGTGTATTGCCTCCTCCTTCTAGGAACTACTCATCTTCCTGTCTATCCACATGATTAATTTGGGAGCAATACATTAGTTTAGACCCCCGCTACAATTTATTGTTCTTGGTTAAGGTAGACACCAAATTCAATCTGGGTCAATAGAGTTCCTTCTCAGGGAATTTAGACTTGGGTCTGGGACAAGTCAGTCTATTTCCAGATGGCTGGACCTACAAGGAATATGTAAAATGTAGGATCTTTGACTCCATTTAATGTTATGAGCCTGGAAGAAGTGGAGGCAGATGGTTTGAAGAGAGGCAAACAAGAAAGAAGCAGAAATGAGGTGGACAGCTATCGACAGCATTCCTGTCCCTGGCTGTAGCTCATGCTGCCCTTGCTTTCTGTAAGCCACCTCAATCTTCTTTTGGTATAAGGTACTTCAGGTTGATTTTCTGTTACTTGAAACCAGAGTCTAATAAATACAGAGGGGTGTGGTAGGAACAATCAGGCCTGTGCTCTAACTGATGAGGCTTTGAGATCTAGTACCACTCCCTGCAGCATTTTATCCCTTCTGTTAGTTAGAAGTTTGTACTCTTAAAAACTTAACCTCTGCATCTTATTTCTAACTGAAATACTCATCTGAAATGATTTTTCTTACTTGAATGTTGAATTGCACTAGTTTATCATTGACACCTATGTTAATGTTGTTTGGGGGTTTTAATTTGTATTTGTTTTCTCTGAAGTGTTTTCCCTTCTCCTAGTCAAGCAAACTTTCATTAGTATTCAAGGAAAAATCTAAGTCTGCTAACTCTTGTGTGTGCAAAAACCTGAGTCCATACAAGAATTAATGCTAACTGCTTCTGGGGAAATTCATAAAAGCTAAGTAGGAACTTCCCACCTAAGGGATCCAGGGTAGAGATTCTGGGAAATGGAAAAACTCCAGGAAAAAGTATAGAAGTGGTGTGTCTATGCAGATAGGTAGCCACAGACATTTTTGCTGAGATTTGCATGCTTCAGAGAGGCAAGGAAGCAGGAGAAAGATATCCATTCCCACTTACATTGTAGAAGTCCAATAGAAAAGAGCTGGACTGAAAGGCACTGTGAGGGTAGGAATGGGTATTTCAGTCCTGACCTGGGAGAACTGTGCCCGAGACCATAAGTATAGATGTTTAAGTGGATACGTGTGGAGACAGAGGACTTGAGGACAAGATGCCACCACCTCTACCACCCCACTTGGTGCCTTAGCTCCATTAGAGCCTCCTGGAATGTAAGACAAACCTTGGGAAGTGGAAACTCTAAACTGGTAAGTTAGTTTATACCACCCTAGCAGAATGTAAGTCAAGGAGAGAAATTGAGATGATAGAAAAATAAAAAGGTATATTTTGTGCTCATTTTAATTTCTGGACTGAGAGTCATACATGTATACCTGTTATTATATTATACTTTACTTTATATTTAGGATAAACAGTGTATCCCCAATCACAACTATATTCAGTTAAAATTTTTAATGATAATCCAAGAAACTGTTGTTTATTTTGTTCATAATAACTTTTGTATATTCTATTATGCTAAGGCCTTTAAATTATTATATCTAATATTTATATCTTTAATGGGAGAAAATTCTTTTTTTAAGTCAATTTATACTATGCAGTATATTTTATTTTATTTTTAAAAGTATTTTATTCTTTGTGCTATTACAGTAGTCCCAATTTTTTCCCCTTTGTCCCCTTCCATCCAGCTCATCCCCCCACTTTTTCACAGTTAATCCACACACTGTTTGTTTTCCATGTCCATAAGTCGATCCTATATGTTTCTTAACTAATCCCATTCACCTTCTTTCACCCAGTCCCTAACACACCCCTCCCCTCTTACAGCTGTCAGTCTCTTCATGTTTCTATGCCTCTGATTCTATTTTGCTTATTAGTTTATTATGTTCATTATATTCCACTTCATATGGTATTTGTCTTTCACTGATGGACTAATTTCACTTAGCATAATAGTGTCCAGTCCATCCATGCTGTTGAAAAGGGTAAGAATTCCAGGAAGAAAATTCTTCTTATCAGTATTTTATAGATAAGAAAAGTGAGTCATTGAGGGTGTAAAAAACCCTTTTAACCATTTTAAAGGATTCCATTGTTTGTAGTGATTGCATCTTTCAGGTGAATATTTAGATGGAATGGATATCTATGGCAGAATAAAAGTTCTCTAGGGATTCCAAACTATACAGTGTATGAAGCCAAGATCATCATTAAGTAACTTTTATAAATTGTTCCTTAGCATAAAAAGTCATTCATTGAGGGCCAGTCTGAACCAGAAACTGTGCCAGGAACTTGGGTTAACAATGTCATTCTCTCCTTCAATTAAACCTGTATATTGTGGAGTTTGTTAGGAGATACTCTAGATTTACTTTCTCAAGCATACTAGCTGTTAGGTCAGAAAGCCACAGCTTTAAGGAATTGAAAGGATCACCAAAAATCAGTTCAGCAAGTTATTGCCTAGACAAGCAGAGCACCACTATCCTACTTCTATTGGTGGCACAATGAAGTCCCTGAGTGATCAAGGGGAGCAATGGGTACTAATAATCTTGTCTTTTAATACAGTACTTTTCCCACACTATCATCCTGTCCCTCATTTCTTCCAGAAGAGAATTATTTATTTTATGAAAACTCTCAAGAAGATTCATATTACATGAGAAGACAAAAATCAGAGAATGGAGATTTATATTATTCTATATAGGTATTTGGTTAAATCACAACATAATACCTGCATGTTAATCAGGGTTCTCCAGAGAAACAGAACCAATAGTAATATATCTATACCTATCTATAGCTATATCATCTATATCTATAATCTGTATCTTCTATCTCTATCATCATCTATTGAAATGTTGCTTTAAAAAATTGGCTCATATGATTATAAGAGTTGGCAAGTCTGCAATCCATAGGGCTGGTTGGCAGTATGGAAACTCAGGTGGTAGTTGAAGCACTGTTGAGGTCAAAATGCACAGGGCAGGCTGGAAACCCAAGTAGGATTTCTATGCTGCCATCTTGAGGCTGAATCCCTTCTTCTTCTAGAAACAGAATTTGCTCCTAAGGCTTTCAACTGCTTAGGTGAGGCACACCACACATTATGAGAGGGTATTCTGCTGCACTCAAAGTCCACTCATTTAAATGTTAATCCCATCTAAAAAACGTCTTCACAGCAACATCTAGACTGGCGTTTGACCAGGCCAACTACAATCATTGACCTATGAAGTTGGAAAATCTCCTCTAGTTCAGAGTACCACCAAAGACAGAACTGAAATTTTTAGTAAGCATGCCAGCCAGAAAGTTTCATGGCCAACATTTTACTTTTTGTTCAAACAATGTGAAACTCATTTATATATTATAGAAAATCTTTCTTATTAAAAAAAATTTAACTGCATTTTTTTAAATTCCAATTTTCCCCAATATACCCTCTCCTCCCATAATCACCATACTGGTGTCCATGTCAGTGAGTTCTTTTCTTTTTTTGATCAATCCCTCCACCCCCTCACCCCATCCGAGAGCTGTCAGCCTGCTCTCTATCTATGAGTCTGTCTCTATTTTGCTTGTCAGTTCAGTTTGTTCATTAGATTTCACATACATGTCAAATCATATGGCATTTGTCTTTCTCAGACTGACCTATTTCACTTAACATAATGATCTCCAGGTCCATCCATGCTGTTGCAAAGGGTAAAATTTTCTTCTTTTTTATGGCTGAGTACTATTCTATTGTGTAAATGTCCCATTGTTGTTTTATCCACTCATCTACTGACTGACACTTGGGCTGCTTCCATATCTTGGCGATTGTAAAAACTGCAATGAACATAGGGGTGCTTATGTTCTTTTGAATTAGTGTTTTGGATTTCTTCAGATAAATTCCCAGAAGTGAAATCCTGGGTCATAAGGCAGTTTCATTTTTAATTTTTTGAGGGATCTCTCCTTTCCACAGTGGCTGCACAGTCTGCCTTCCCATCAACATTGCAAAAGGGTTCCTCTTTCTCTACATCCTCCCCAACACTTGTTGTTTGTTGATTTATTGATGATAGCCATTCTGACAGGTGTGAGGTGATATCTCATTGTGGTTTTAATTTGTATTTCTCTGATGCTTAGTGATGTGAGCATTTTTAAAACTATGCTTTATTGATTATGCTGTTAGTAGTCCCAATTTCTATTCCCTTTTTTCCCCTCCACCCAGTGACATCCCTCCCTCCGGTTGTCCCCTCCCCTTAGTCCATGCTCATTGGTTGTGCATATAGATCTCAACACCTTCCCTTCCTCCTACTATGCTTCTTAATACCTGTACCATCTCCCTCCCTTTCCCTCCTTCATCCTCCCCGCTGACCTCCCCACAAAATGTTCCCCATGCCTATAATTCTTTTCCCACATCTGTTGCCTACTTAGTTTGCCTTTGTTTCAGTTCCCTAGCTTCTGTTGTTGGTTGTTGTGATGCAGTTTTCATTTTAATGTTCATAGTTTGATCCTCTTTCTCCTAAACAAGTCCCTTTAACATTTCATATAACAGAGGTTTGGATCTGATGAACTCCTTCAGTTTTTATTTTGTCCTGGAAGTACTTTCTCTGCTCTTCTATTCTGAATGACAGCTTCTCTGGATAGAGTAATTGTGGCTGTAGGTTTTTGCTTTTCATTACTTTGAATATTTCTTGCTAGTCCCTTCTTGCTTGCAAAGTTTCTTTTGAGAAATCAGCTGATAGTCTTATTGGGATCCCTTTGTATGTAATTCTCTTCTTCTGTCTTGCTGCTTTTAAGATTCTCTTTATCCTTAATTTTTGACATTTTGATTATAATGTGTTTTGGTGTGGTTCTCCCTGGGTCCAGTTTTTTTGGAACTCTCTGTGTTTCCTGGGCCTGTAAGTCTATTTCCTTCCCCAACTTAGGGAAGTTCTGCTTCATTATTTTTTCACATAATTTTTCAATTTCTAGTTCTTCTTCACCTTTTGGCAACCCTATGATTTGGATGTTGGCCTGCTTATAGCTGTCCGAAAAGTTTCTGAGCCTCTCCTCATTTTCCTCACTTCTCATTTCCTCTTTCTGCACTGGTTGACTGTCCCATACCTATGTTCCGATTTGTTGATTTGATCCCTGGTTTTCTTTCCCTCACCACTAGTTTTGTATGTATTTTTGTTCATTTCAGTAGGACTAGCCTTCATTCCTTCCCCGTCTTGTTTAAGATCTGCTGTTAGGTCTGTAAGCATTCTTATAACCAAAGCTCTAAACAGTGTCTCAGAAATATTTCCTATCTGCTGCTTTGTTAGATTAGATATTTGCTGTCTGGTCAGCTGCATCACTGGGATCTCTATCATGATCTGTGCCATCCTGACCATTTTGTCTTTACCTTTGCTTCTTGGGCAGGGCTGTCACACCTCCTACACTATAGGGGGTGGAGCCCTGTGCACTCATCACAACCAGGCGATCTGTCTCACCACACTGTGGCATTTTCTGTGGGGGTGGGTCTCCAAGATGGATTCCTGCTGTTCTCTCTCTGCTGAGAGACCGGGAGCCTCCTCTTTCATTCCACCCCCTCCGGGCCTCACAGTCCAAGGTAATGGAGGTCTGCCTTCCCTGGCTTTGGAATCACAAGCTGACGGGTCTGGTCTGCAGCTGGGGGTGCTCCCCAGGCACTTCTCACCTCCCCTTAAATAAGGGTGTCTGTGCTTACTGCTGTCCTGCACCATCGCTGCTGCTGCCACGGACAGCTTAGCTTGAACTCTCCTCCCCGGCTTTGCTCTCCTACCTGTCCGGATGAGCACCACTTCTTTATAACTTCATACATTGGACTTCCATTTATTTTTCTTGAACTTCTGGTTATTTCTGGTTTTGTGGTAGTTGTATTCCTTCTTAATTGTTGAGGGAGATGGAGCATGTTAGTCTAGGCCTCCATCTTGGCCAGAAGTCTCCTGTGTTTGTTTGCTTCTGTGTCCCAGGCAGAGCTTTCACTCCTATTTTGTTGTAAGGGGTGGAGCCTTAGGTATTTATCAGTAATGGGCAACGTGTTCCACCACGTTGTGGCACTGGATGTGGCATAGGGGTCTGAGAAGGAACAATGCCACTTGCCCAGCACTCTCCCCTTTTCCAGGCACTTCTCCCACTTCTGCACTGGACTGGTGCTCCTTTAGCTGCTGCCCTGGCTGTCATAGGTCCATGAGGACCCTTTAAATAAGTGGACTCTGCTGAGAGACCGGCAGTTTCTGCCTCCATCCCAACCCCCACTGGTTTGCACAGTCAAAAGTGATGAGGCTTGATTTTTCCCTAACGCTGGGACAGTGAGCTTCGAGGTCTGGTGAGGAGCTGGGAACACTCCCCAGGTGTCCCTCCTGACTTTTTAAAAAATGTGACTGCACTTTCTGCTGGCCTGCTGCTGTTGTGTCTGCTGCCACCACCACACCATGTCCTCTCTTCCCTGGCTCTGCCCCTCCTACCTGTCTGGATGAGTATTTCTTCTTTATATCTCTGTTTGCTGGACTTCCATGCACTTTGATTATCTGAAACTTCGGTTGTTTCTAATTTTGAGGTAGTTGTATTCCTTCTTAATTGTGGAGGGAGATGCAGCATGTCTGTCTACACCTCTGTGCTGGCCGGAAGTCTGACATTGAGCATTTTTTTATATGTCTATTGGCTATCTGTGTGTCCTCTTTGAAGAAGTTTCTATTCAGGTCCTTTGCCTATTTTTTAATTGGATTGTTTGTTTGTTTTTTGGTGTTGAATTTTATGTTTTTTCTAAATTTTGGGCGTTAATCTCTTATCAGACTTATTAGCAAATATGCTCTCCCATTCTTTCTATGTTCACTATAGTGGAAATGCCCCAAGGAGGGCCTATAGTTTGCAGTGATCTTTGGTTTATATAATCATATAACCTTTATGTGTGTGTATGTGTGTGTGTGTGTGTGTGTGTGTGTGAGAGAGAGAGAGAGTCATCTCTCTGAACCAATGTTTCTTGATCAAAGAGATTAAAACCAATCTCTTTTTATGCAGCTGTGAAAACTGAATCACAGAGAGGTGATGGGGCCCTGGGTCTCAGAGAGTTGGTAACTATTACAGACCTAAATTTGTTATCTACAGTGTTCTTGTCAATGTAAAATATAAAAAGTTAGTAATAAGTGGTGAGAATTGGGGCCATTCCTAGGGAGGTGTTTAACCTGGGTCAGACAACTGCTATTGATTCTGTACCTTGCTAGCTTTTCTGTATAGTTGTAAGTAAGGCCTGAATAATTAGATGACAGATGGTTACATGATAGATGTGGCAGCCCAGCTGGCTCTTTTTTGATGATGATTGTGTATGTACATTATCTTTTTTCCCTGAGACCAATTTCCCTAGTGACAGCTCAATTGCCAGCATGGGATTTTGGGAGGAGGGTTGAGTGGATTAATCTTGGAGTTTGAGGCAATTGCCTCCACGTGCCATACTTTGAGCATGAAGAATTTCTACCTATTTAAAAAATATATGAAAGGCTATGACTCAATGAGGCATGTCACTCAAAGAGGAAGCTATTCAAGTTAATAGAAGAATATCTCCGAAGCTTTTTTCCAGGCAAATAAAACATTCTTCTTACATTGATCATTTTTTCTTGCCTGTTGGTTTGGGCAGGGATTTAAAAACTGTAATTTCAAATTTATTATATTCTCTTTCAAAAATAGACATCACCCAATGAATGAACTTCTTAGATTCATTTAAATCTTTACATTAAAGCTTCCTGGGAACTTTTTTGGTGATCCCATGTTAAATAACCCTGTTCATATATTCTTCTGTGATAGAAGCATCAAGTATTATGTGTCAGTATTTAATTTATTATGTCACATGGCCCAATGCTCTCAAAAAACTGTGGATAGGATATAGACATATACTAAAAACATGAAATTAACCCATAGAATCAGACTGGTGATATAGTTTGAAAATGTTTTGTGGTAGATCTTCAGCAACAAAGCTTAAAAATCATGAGAGAATAACTTATGCATCCCCCTTTTGCCACCCTGTCCTCTTAATTTTCCTTAAAATTTTCTCTTAAGATTGAGAGTATCTAGATATTTAATATCCATGTTATAAAGCAGTTCCTGGTGTAACTCTCGCTCCTGCACTCTATCTTAGGCACTTATTGTTTCTGAGAAATACAGAACAATAGAAGTGATAGGCCTATGCATGTTCTTTAAACTTGGTATAGTAGGGTTTCCTCATAGCAGAGCCTGCAGCAGGGATTCTTGCACACGTGATTAGCTGAGAGGGTGATCTTTTGTGAATGCTGTAAGGGGCTGAGAGGAGGAGAATAGCACAGAGAATAAGCTAAGTAAGATGCTGAAGTCTAGCTTCAGTATGATCCCATGGGGAGCTCTGGAGCAAGAACATCACCAGAGAGTTAAGGCTAGGGAGGCTTTTGTATTTCTGTATCTGTCAGTTAATGGTTAGAGGTTTCTCTGGGGGAAAGTGTAACCTCTCAATCATTCCTGGCTACCACAGCAATTCTCTGATAAAAAATGCAGCAGCTGGAAAATGGTGTATTGGTCCAGTAAAGGAAACCTGAGTAAGTTACCAAGAACAGCTATTATTCCTAGGCCCCCTTATTATCCTCAATACCTACTTTTCTTCTTATTCTACTAATCTTAGCTTAACTACCTAGAAAGAATGATAATGACATCATATTGTTTTCCCTTGACTTAAAAAAAAGACCCAGGTCTTGGCATTCATCTCCCTCTTATACCCTGCTATGTAACTGAAACCTCAACTAGAGTTTCTAACTTTGAATACCAAATCCACTCTCACATCTTCAAGCTTTGAAACCATTTTATCTTCCCTGGTTTCATCAACTCTTTATTCCATGAAAAATGTTTCTACTCAACAGTCACCCAGTGTTGGTCCTGGGAGGGCAGTGTAATAGTTATCTGTTACTGTGTAATAAGTTACTTTAAAATGCAGTGACTTAAAACAACAATAAATCTTATTTTCTTATCATTTCAGTGGGCTTGGGTAGGTTTTTGGGCTCAAGATTTTGTTTTATATTTTCTTTTGGTGAGTTTTATTCATATGTTGGCTGAAAGCTTGACTGGGAATGGAGCATTGCTTCAAAGGGGGCTGGGTCATATGGCTGGCAAGTTGGTGCCAGCTATCAGTGGGAGACCTCATTACTCCCTATGTGGTCTCTTGTAAATGAATGGAGGTTCAGCTGCCTGCCGATTCAAAAACCAATACTCAAGGGACAGGTGTTGGTATAAAAGAAAGTGGTTTGTTTTCAGGTGTCAACAACCTGAGAAGATAGGGGACTTGTCTCAGAGCCTATCTCATTATAGGCAGAGGTTCTTATAAGGAGGGAGAGGGGAACAGAACAAAGAGATCAAGGGAAGAATTTAAGAAGTCTGTACATGGAGATGAGTACAGTCCATTCTGATAAGGCAAGTGATTGGCTGGTGGGTGTCATCCTGGTTTCGTAATCCTGCCTTCATGTCTTCCTGGCTTTACATAATCCTCACTCCACTGTTGAAGGTCAGCAAATATTCTGGAGCTGGGATGCCTGAAGGTCAGGGTTTGTAACTTTTGAAGGTAATTCCTAGGATTTTTATACAAACTTGCTGTTTATCTACTGGCTACGTTATTAGCCAGAGTCAGCATTTACAAAAACAATGTCAAAAGAATGGAAGAATAGTGGAGTGGTTTACAATTTCCTGCTGTTACACTTTTCATAGGGCTTCTTGAGTGTCTTCATGGAATGGCAACTAATTTTTCCCAGAAAGAGTGATCTAAGAGAACAAGGCAACAGGAGCAATGACTTTTATGGCCTACCCTCAGAATTTGCACATAATTATCTTCATCAATTTGCCACACAGTCCAACTTTGATTCAGTATGGGAGCAGCCTGCACCGGGTATGAGTAGAAAGAAGGAATAATTACTGAGGATCATTCTGGAGGCTGGCACCACAGGGTAATATATTCTTATAATCTCTCTTAATATTCTCATGCCTTCCTACTCTGCCTGTTGACAAGAATATGGCAACTCCTCACCCTTCTACCCATAATTTCTTCTTTTTGTATCTTTTATATTTCTCAAGACATTTAGTTGAATTGAGTCATGTAGGATGTGAATCTAGTAGGCAGTTAGATAGGCATGATCAGTGCAGGAATGATGGGGTAGGTGGAGAGTGTTACCAGGACAAAGATCCCCAGGTGCCTAGCATTGGGCAAAACTGTAAGCCCTTGCATGACCACTCTCTTTAAGCATTAACCTCTGGAGGATGACATCCAGGCTTCAGCTGTGTTTCAGCTCCAGGCCCAGAAATGCAGCAAAACCAGGCAGAGCGATGCCATGGCTGACATCAGGACCAGCTGCACTGACAAATGACACCTCCCCTGGCACTGACCAATCAGTGGAGACCATGACCCTGAGGAGACACACAAGGAAAGCTGTTGACTATTCTATTAAAATCCTCCCCTGAGACCTCAGACAAAGGCCTCAGGATGGAGGACCCAGGGCAGCTTTCTCTAAGGAACACATTGTGCCTTTCTTCACCCATTCTTTCTTCAGGACTCTCTCTCTCCCCAACCCTCTCTCCAGAACATGCCCAAAATTCTCCTCCCTCTTTTGTCTCTCAAAGTGTGTATCTTCCTTTCTCTTTTAAACTCCAAGTGCCCTTCTTTTGCTTCAACTTATTTCCTGAGCCCATTTCTTCTATAGCTTACTTATTCTACCTCTGTGATTTTCTAAATAAACTTTCTCTTATAATTTAAATTTTGGCTCTGAATTCTTCTCTTAGCCAGAACTCAAGAATGGAGGTTGCTGAACCGAGGTCTACACCAGGTGCTGTTTTCTTGCCACTAACAAAACCAAAAGTATATTAAATGAATTTCAGCAGTTTATAAGCTTTCAAAGATGTCTATTAACTTTGTGAAAGTTGGTGGAGCATTATCTCTAATCTTCATGATTATATAATCTTCAATTATGCCTACTTCCAGGCTTCATCTTCTCCTGATCAGTCCTGACTTATAAAACATATCTGTCTTTCTACAGTTATGCTTTTGTTCTTTCCCTGGGTGTTCAACCATATGTGTTTTGTCTACTCAGCCACAAAGATTAAAAAATGAAATCTCTTTCCCAGAAGATGGCAACCCTGAGGTAGTATTGTATTTGAACCTGAGTTGGAATTACAAAATTAGGCAGCTTGGCAGGGGAAAGCTAGAATGGGATACCAGAAGGGCTTACCTGATCTCTAAAGAGACCAAGGCTTTTGACCAAAAACCATATTCTGTGATGTCAGAATCAGGGAGAGTGGTTTTTGATTTCACAGTGCCTGGATTTGATAGAGTCTTTAAAATTCTGATTGTACAGTAGCACTGCAGAAAGGTTATATAACTTAGGCTCTGCTTATCCATATGAGGCTTGGGACATTAATAAGAATTTGTCTAAGCCTGACCACTCTGCCTTCTCATTTACTTCCTACCTTTCTGATGCTTTTCATCTGTTCTAAGGCAGGAAACCTCTGGTACATTAATGTAGGCAATACTCCTAACCCTGCCAGCTGTCTTACAAAGTGTACATCATTAGTCACTAGAGGAAATGGAAGGAAAAGTCTAACTATTTCTATGGTCCAAAACAAATCTCAATAGAGATAGAAAACATTTTAGGCTTTGCAGGCCATATATGTCCCTGTCACATATTTTTCAGTGCTTTTGTTTGTTGATAACTCTTTAAAATGTTAATAACAATATTAGCTTTGAGGGATGTACTAACACAAGCTTTTGGTGGGATTTGGCTCATGGACTCTGGTTTAACAACCCCTACTATGTCAAACAACTTACAAATGTAGCAATAACTGCAACAAAATTGAAAAAAACAAACCTTTAGTAAAATTACAACCATTTGAGAAAGTGCTGATTCCTTTAAACAGTGATGAGAATCTCAAAATAAACAGTAGATAACTTCCTAAAAATAGTGAAAAGGATCAGGAGATGTGCTACTTAGCAAGAAGATCTTATTACTTAAAACAGAAAAAGCCACACAATTGTTAAGAGCCTAATCATATGATCATGTACAATTATTGAAAATAAAATGTTAGGGCAAAATGCAATGCAAGAAATTGGGAAGTTTCCACACACTCAAACAGTGTGAAGAGTTGAAGTATTGATGACACATTACATGATCTTGAAAAGGTCTTGCGAAATAAATTCAAAGACCACAACAACTTTTTAATCTAAATTGATGTCAGTAGATTTCATCAATAAATGCCATGTTGGAGTTTTGGTAAGATTTGAAAGCAATTGTGAAATTCAAGAACACAAAGAATTGCCCACAACAAGCAAAGGCCAAGATAGAATTAATGTTTGGTCTTCATATCTGTAAACAAATCGTTTGTCATGGGAGAAGTGTGTTAATTTCTGTATTAATGGTCTTGGTCAATGATTGGTTCTATGAGAGTTTTTGCATCTTGTAAAAGGAAAAATTTGTTCATATTGTCACAACACACTTCCTTCTTCTCGGAGAAGTGCAGTTGTGAAACACTCTTCAAGAAGAAGTGGTAAAAAGTTTTGGATGATGCTATAATATGGCTAATTTGATATACAAAGACTAATTAACTTGAGAATATTTTAAAATGATGTGAAAATATGGACAAAGACCATATAAATATCCTGCAGAAATTTGGTAGTTTACCACAGGTTGAGTTTTTACAGGGTTTTAGAGCTAAAAAGTGCAATTAAGAAGTACTTTCAAAATAATATTGGCCAACTAAGTGCTTTGAAGATAAATGATGACTGCAGAAAGTATCTCTTTAGTAGATACTGTTCATCATATGAGCTAGTTGAACAAGTTTCTGCAAGGTCCTGGAGAAAGTTTGACTTCAAGTGATAAGATTCTTGAATTTAAAAGATACATGGGAGGGATTTCTGATTCAGGTGATGATTGAATAAGACCATCCTGGAAATCTTCCCTGCAGTAAACAACTATAACACCTGGACACAAAGCAAAAAGCGGAAATCAAATGACACTGAGCAAGAACAGAAGCAGACATACACTGGTGAAGAATCACTACTTTGAGGAAGGAGCTGTATTAAGTAAGTCCCCAGTACCTGTGAGTTTTAACCTAGGTGCATGGTCAATGCATAGTGGCGGAGGTGTCACAAAATCCACCATGTTCCTAGTAGGGAAATCCACAGCTGATGGAAAGAGTTGGAGAATACCAGAAGAGAAAGAGACGGGGAGGATATTCAAGTCCCAAATTCTGCCTACCAGTTTCTTTGATTACTGAACCACACTACATGAAATAGATTCAAGGCATCTTAGCTAAAGACAGATGATCTGAACTGAGATTGAAGTTGCCAATCAAGACGCAGAGTTGCATGAGCAAGAGAAAACCATTTGTTAGAGAAAAACAACATCTCTGGCCAGTGTAGCTCAGTTAGTTGGAGCATCATTCTGTGATGGGAAAATTGCCTGTTCTGTTCCCAGTTAGGACACATGCCTGGGTTGTGGGTTTGATCCCTGGTCTGGACAAAAATGATCCCCAGTTCAGGAGTATATGAGTGGCAGCCTGTTGATGCTTCTATCACATCGATGCTTCTCTCTATCCTGTCCTGTCTCTGAAAGCAATGAAAAAATGTCCTTAGGTGAAAACAAACAAAACAGAACAACAAAAAAAGAAGATAAAAGAAAGACAGAAAGAAATAATAAAGTAAGTAAACTCAAAGATCAATAGTAATTGTCCAATGTGAAGAATAGAGAGAAAAGAGATTGGAGAAAGAGAACAGAACCTTTTATATAAATATCATGTTCCAACATATGTGTAATTGGAATCTCAGAAGAAGAGATAAAATAAGTTTAGTAAAAATGACAAAAATATTCCCCAAATTTGATTAAAAATCCCAGAAATTTATAGATGAAGCATGCTCAAAGGACATCAAGTAGAAAAAGCATAAACAATCCCATATCAAGGCACATCATAGTCAAATGGCTGAAAGCCAAAGAGAAAGAGCAAATCCTCAAAGAATGAAGAAAAAAACAACACATTATATATAAGGGAACCATAATTTAACTAATGGCTGAATTTTCAGCAGAAATCATGGAGGCCGAGAGAAAGTAAAAAACATCTTTAAAGTGCTGAAAGAAAAAATTCATCAATGTAGATTCTATATCCAGAAAAAATATCCTTCAAGAATGAAAGTAAAATAAAGATATTCTCAGATAAAATAAACCTAGAAGTATCATCACCAGCAGACCTAAACTACAAGAAATGCTAAAGGATGTTCCCTAGGCTGAAAGTAAATGATACTATATGGGTATTTTTGTCTCTATAAAAGTATGAATAACATAAAAATTGTAAATGTAAAAGAATATTTTTGCCCCTTTTCTCTTAATTTCTTTATATAAATTCCATAACTATTTAAAGAAAAATTATGATGGTGTCATGTGATTTATAAAAAATGTAGATGCATTATATGTAATAATTATAACAAATAATGAGGCCATATGAAAAAATGGCTTCATGGTTTCTGTATTTTATTTTAGTGGTACAACATTAAGTGTAAGTGAATTATGAGAGATTAATTATGTATATTGCAATCATTGAACAATGACTAAAAAGAAAAATACAAAGAAGTATAGCCAATTCTGATAAGATAAAGTAACAGGGATGGGATATATCTTCTTCCTGAAACAACTAAAAAGATAGAAATATATATAAACATGAAGACACTGGATATCAAGAAATAATAAAAAGTGATTTCTAAGAGGTGAGAAACAAATAAAAAAACCCCACAATTATCCCAGCTCACTGGAGAGAGTTTCAGGCAATGGTGTAAAGAAGAAAAGACCAGGAAGGACCCAGCTGTGCCCTGAGTTGAGGACTCAGAGTTCAGAGAGTGAGGAGACCAAGGAAGTGACATAGAGAGAGCGAGAGGGAGAGAGAGAGAGATCAGTGAATGCATATGTCTGAGACTCGCAATGGTAAAGAAAAAACTTGAAATAATTAGAGGGAAAAATACCTGAAGCTAACACAGATCTTGAAAGCATTCATGTTCCAAACAGCCAGAGTGGAAAATCTCATTTATGAAAAATTAAGTAAGATGTTGGCCTTACTACTCAGGAAAAAATTAGTCCTAGACTAAACACTGTTCTGGTCCAACCCAAGAAAGTTTAAAAACAACCCACAAAAGATCAAACTGTTGCCAAGTAACTGCACTATGTCTAAGGACAGAGACCAAGAATTTTTAAAGGAATACAGATTTAAAAAGTTAAAATTAACAATACCTAAAATACTATAAAATTTAGCAGTTGTATTAATTTTTTGTTATGTAGAAAAAAACCACAAGATTTCTGGCTTAAGACAACACCCATTTATCATCTCACAGTAATACAGGTCAGAAGTCTGGGCAATGCCCAATTGGGTTCTCTGCTCAGGGTCTTACAAGTTGTAATCAAGATGCAGGCCAGGGCTGTGGTCACATCGAAGGCGCACTTTCAAGTTCATTTAACTGTTGGCAGAATTAATTTCCTTGCAGCTGTAGAATTCATAGAGATTGTGTCTTCTTTGAGGCCATCAAAAATATATAAGGAGGAGAAGATGGCAGAGGAGTGAGGGGTGGCTGCACTTTGTGGCTCCCGAGACCCGTCTGTAGTTTGGGCTAATTGCAGACAGAACATCTCGATGATCAGCTGGACACTGGCAGGAGTCAAGCCTTGGCACTGCTGGATTAGAGAAAACCATCTGGGAGTGACCTGTTTGGTGAGGATAGCGGAGGAGAAAGGGACGAGACAGGATTTCTGACTGGGGTGGCTCCCTGAGCTGTGGCTGGAAGTACACAAAGACTTTTTAGTGACCACAGGCTTCCCCAGAGAGGAATCGGGAGGAGAGCAGATCTCTGCCCACTGGCAGAGCCAGGAGAGAACCTGGTGACATTTGGCGCTGAAACACAAGAAACACTGTACTGCTGTGCATGTGAGAACGTGATTTTCCTTTATTTTTTTCTCTTGTATACTGTGGAGAGGGGAGGAAAGGTTGGGGGTGATAGGACATTCTTGAGGAGTGCAGGGGCAGAAGTGCGCTCACCCACTCCCCAACCTTCCCCCTGGGTAGCGCAGGTGCACACAGGGAAGTGCCCTCATACACTGTCCCAGGCGCGCAACCAGTTCGCTGGCCGAGCATCTGGGTGCCCCTCGAACACACCCCAACAGACATAAGATCAGTGCCCAACGGGCACAGGGAGGGCCCACTGGGCATGCAGAAGACTGGGGGCAGACACCCCTGGCCAGCCCCAGTAGACACCAGGCCAGAGTGAAGACCACTTGCGCAGGCTTTGCTCATGCCCACCCAGGCAGGTACGGGAACGATGGGCGGCTGCGGCACCTGAACAGCGGGCGGCGGCAACTCACAGACGCTCACTTCCACCATGCACAAGTGTCTGGGGCCCCACCCCAAGGGGCGAGAGACCAGCTCCTGGGGCATGGCTCGGCAGGCCTGAGGCTAGCATGTGCACATGCACTCACGCACAAGCACACCTGCGGGATCCAAACAGGCGCTAAACCTGCAAAGATCAGAAACCTCTGGCCCGCCTCATTAGACCAGCTGTGGATCCAGGAAAAGAAGACGAAACACAAAGGCTGAACTGAATAAAAACTTTTTCTTTCTTAAATAAACTATATCTCTAATTTGTTTCATACAATCTCTCCTTCTCATCCTTCCTCTTTAATTTTTGTTTATTTCTTTGTCTGTTTTATTTAGCCTCTCTTTCACACTAAATAAATAAAATATAACTACTATATAAATTTAATACTATACAATTCCACTTTCTTACTATATTATGCATTCTTCCCTCTTTTTCTTTTATTATTATTAACATACAATGTAAATATTTCCTACTATCTTGCATAGTCTCGACACTACTTGCTACTATTACTAATCTATCATCCCTTCTCTCAAAAATCATATTTTTCCTCTTTAAAAACAACTCTTACCTATTCTTCCTATAGTATAAAAGCCCTAACCTCTCTACATTTATATTAATACTGGATCATTGGCTGACGATAGCGGGATAGAGGGTGGGGGATATTTTTGAGGGTGTGGGTTTCCTGCCTGGGCTGTGTGTTTATGTTTTTAAGAGCATCTCCACAAAAGAACTCAAGACAAAGTGAACAGAGTGACTCTCAATCAACTAGCCAGAGGGAAGATCCGGACAAAGAGTATTGGAAATATAACCAGACAGCATAAACAAATGACATAAAGGGTATCCCAAGGACATCAGGCTCAGGAGATCAAAGATACTGCACCACTGAAACCCCCAGATCTCCTATAAAGAATCTCATACCACAAAGTGGGAAGTCAAAGCAGACAAACCCAAAAAACAAAAACAAACAAGAAGAATCCAACATGGTAAGATGAAGAAACAACCTCTCAATGAAAAGAAAAGAGGAATCCCCAGAAAGAGAGGTAGATGGAATAGACATAGCCCAAATGTTAGACATGGAATTCAAAACAATGATGGTGAAGAAGCTCAATATATTCGACAACCTCAAAAACAACTATGACAACCTCCAAGACAGCTACGAAAACATCCAAGAAAGTTACCAACAGCTCCAATAAAATTACAGGGAACTTACGGAGAACTACACCAGCATAAAAAGGACATAGAAACTATTAACAAGAAACAGGAATGAAGAACACAATCTCTGAACTGAAAAACACAGTAGAATCAATCAAAAGCAGGATAAATGAAGCAGAGGATCAGATCAGTGAGAGGACAATGTAGAAAAAAATTCCCAGAAAATAAAAAAATGAAAAAAGATTTAAAAAGAATGACGAAGATGTAAGGGAATTACAGGATAGCCTGAGGAAAAACAACATTCGAGGAGAGGAACGAGGAATAGAAAAGCTGATAGGAGAAATAATGACAGAAAATTTTCCCAACCTGTTGAGAGAAAAATTATGCAAGCCCAGGAAGCACAAGAGTTCCAATGAAGAGGAACCCCCAAAAACCCACTCCAAGGCACATCATAATTAAGATGGCAACATTCAAAGACAAAGAGAGAATCCTAAAAGCAGCAAGAGAAAAAGAGCAAATAACATACAAGAAAGCTCCAATAAGCTATCGACCTATTTCTCAACAGAAACACTACAAGCCAGAAGGGAATGATCAAAAATATTTGAAGCAATGGAAAACAAAGGCCTACAACCAAGAATACTCTACCCACCAAGGCTCTCATTCAAAATGAAAGGTGAAATAAGGAGTTTAACAGACAAAGAAAGACTAAAAGAACACATCTCCAAAAAACCAGAATTGCAAGAGATGCTAAGGGGAATACTTTAAGAAAGAGAAGAAAAAAAAAAGGAGAGGAACAGAGGTACAAAGGGAAATGAATAAATACATGTCAATAGTAACGAATGTAAATGGATAAAATGCTCCAATTAAAAGACATAGGGTAACAGAATGGATAGGAAAACAGGACGCACATATTTGCTGCCTACAAGAAACACACCTCAAAACAAAAGATTTACATAGACTGAAAGTAAAGGGATACAAAGAAGTATTCCAAGCAAACGGACATGAAAAAAAAAAGCTGGGGTAGTAGTACTCATCAGACAAAACAAATTTCAAAGCAAAGGCAATAAAAAGAGACAAAGAGGGTATTTCATAATACTTAAAGAAACAATCCATCAAGAAGATATAACACTGATAAACGTATATGCACCCAACATAGGAGCATCCAAATACATAAAGAAAATACTAGAAGACCACAATAAGGATATTAACAGCAACACACTCACAGTAGGAGACTTTAACACTCCATTATCAACAATAGACAGATCTTTGAAGCAAAGAAACAAGGATATACAGGCATTGAATAACACACTAAGCCACACAGACTTAAATGATATATATAGAACTTTTCACCCCAAAGAAGCAAAATATACATTTTTTTCAAATGCACATGGAACAGTTTCAAAGATAGACCACATGATAAGACACAAAACAAGCCGCAACAAAATCAAGAAAATTGAAATCATATCAAGCATCTTTTCAGACCACTATGCCTTAAAACTAAAAATCAGCCTTAGAGAAAAAAAACAAAGACATCAAAACTCATGGAGAATGAACAACATGCTATTAAATAATGAATGGGTTAACAATGACATCAAAGAAAAAATCAAGAAATTTCTGGAAACTAATGATAATGAACATACAACACCTCAAAACCTATGGGACGCAGCAAAAACAGTCCTAAGAGGAAAGTTCATAGCAATACAGGCATATCTAAAAAGGACAGAAGAATCTCAAATTAAAAATCAAACCCAAAAGCTACAAGAACTAGAACAACAACAACAAACAAAGCCTAGGGCAAGAAGAAGGAAGGAAATCATCAAGATCAGAGCAGAATTAAATGACATAGAGACCGAACAAACAATTCAAAAGGTCAATGAAACTAGGAGCTGGTTCTTTAAAAAAAAAAAAATCGACAAGCCTTTAACCAGGTTCATCAAGAAAAATAGAGAGAGGACCCAAATAAACAAAATCAGAAATGAAAAAGGAGAAATCACGACTGATACCACATAAATAGAAAGGATTGTAAGAAATTATTATGAACGACTGTATGGCAAGAAACCTGAAAACTTAGATGAAATGGACAAATTTATAGAAACATATAGCCTTCCAAAAACTGAACCAAGAAGAAATAGAAAGTCTCAACAGACAAATAACAAAGAAGGAATTTGAAACCGTAATCAAAAATCTCCCAGCACACAAAAGCCCTGGACCAGATGGCTTCACAGGCAAATTTTACAAAACATTTAGAAAAGAACCAACTCCTACCCTTCTCAAACTATTCCGAAAAATCCAAGAAGAGGAAAAAATTTCAAACTTTTCCTATGAAGCCAGTATTACCCTAATTCCAAAACTAGGTCAAGACACAACAAAGAAAGAAAATTACAGGCCAACATCACTGATGAACATAGATGCTAAAATCCTCAACAAAATATTGGCAAACAGGATCCAGCAATACATCAAATAGATCATACACCACGATCAAGTGGGATTCATCCCAGGGTTGCAAGGATGGTTTAGTATATGCAAATCAATTAATATAATACACCACCTAAACAAAATGAAAGACAAAAATCACATGTCATATCAATAGATGCAGAAAAAGCATTTGATAAAGTACAACAACCATTTATTATAAAAACTCTCAGAAAAATGGAAATAGAAGGAGCATACCTTAACATAATTATGGCTATATATGGGAAACCTGAAGCCAACATCATACTCAATGGACAAAAACTGAAAACATTCCCCCTGAAATCAGGAACTAGACAAGGCTGTCCACTCTCTTCACTCCTATTCAACATAGTGTTGGAAGTACTAGCCACAGCAATCAGACAAGAAAAGGAAATAAAAGGCATCCAAATAGGGAAGAAGCAGTAAAACTATCATAATATGCGGATGACATGATAGTATACATAAAAAATCCTGTGAACTTCACTAAAAGACTACTCGATATAATAAGTGAATTTAGCAAAATAGCAGGGAACAAAATAAATATACAGAAATCTAAGGCATTTCTGTACACCAACAATAAAATATCAGAGACAGAGACAAAAAAAATACCACTTAGTATAACAACAAGAAAAATAAAGTACCTAGGAATAAACTTAACCAAAGAGATAAAAGACTTGTACTCTGAAGAAAGAAATTAAGGAAGATACAAATAAATGGAAGCAAATACCATGTTCTTGGATGGGAAGAATCAGCATCATCAAAATGGCCATATTACCCAAAGCAATTTACAGATTCAATGCAATCCCTATTAAAATAACAATGACCTATTTCACAGGCCTAGAATAAATACTCCAAAATTCATATGGAACCAAAAAAGACCCCGAATAGCAAAAGCAATCTTGAGACAGAAGAACACAGCAGAAGGAATCACAATACCAGATATCAAACAATACTACAAAGCCACTGTGATCAAAACAGTCTGGTACTGGCATAGGAACAGACATATAGATCAATGGAACAGAATAGAGAGTCCAGAAATTAATCCAAGAGTCTCAGTCAACTAATATTTGATAAAGGAGGAAGGAACACAAAATGAAGTGAGAAGAGCCTCTTTAACAAATGGTGTTGGGAGAACTGGACAAGGACATGCAAAAAAATGAAACTAGACCACCAACTTACACCACACACGAGAACAAATGCAAGATTGTTCAAAGACTTAAATGTACGACATGACATCATAAAAGTCCTAGAGGAAAACATAGGCAGGAAAATTTTAGATATCTCATGTAACAATATTTTCACAGATACATCTCCTAAGGCAAGAGAAATAGAGGAAAAAAAATAAACAATTGGAGCCACATCTAACTAAAGAGTTTCTACTCAGCAAAAGAAAACATCAGCAAGATGAAAATGAAGACAACCATATGGGAAAACATATTTACCAATGATATCTCAGACAGGGGACTGACCTCCAAAATATATAAAGAGCTTATATGACTCAACATCAATAAAACAGATAACCCAATTAAAAAAATGGGCAAAGGACCTGAACAAACACTTCTCTGAAGAGGACATACAGAAGGTCCATAGACACATGAAAAAATACATGAAAAAATGCTCAACATCATTAGCCATCAGAGAAATGCAAATAAAAACCACTATGAGATACCACATTACACCAGTCAGAATGGCCATCATCAACAAATAAACAAACAAGAAGTGTTGGCGAGGATGTGAAGAAATGGGAACCCTAGTGCACTGTTAGTGGGAATGCAGACTGGTGCAGCCTCTATGGAAAACAGTATGGAATTACCTCAAAAAACTAAAAATGGGACTTCCGGCCAAGATGGAGGCTTAGACGGACACGCTAAGTCTCCCTCTACAACTAGAGGGGAATACAACTACTTCAAAACAAAGGATAACTAGAAATTCCAGAAAATAAAACTACACGGAAGCCCAACATATGAAGTTATAAACCAGCGGTGCCATTCGGGCAGGTAAGAGTTAAAGAGGGCAAAGCTGTTTGCGGAGCGGCGGGGCGGCGAAAAATCCCGGAGGCAGTCAAGCCCCTGGCAGTGCGTGACCCCAGCGCTGGGGAGAGCGGCCACCGCATCGCCTTGAACAGTGAGGCCCAGGGGGGCGGGAGGACGGATCCCGGTCTCCTAGCTGAATAACTGTGTGAATCCATTTTGGACCCCCGCCCCCAAAGAAAGAAAGCACCACAGGGCTGCGAAATAGGTCGCAGACAGGCGCCGGGCGCTGACTTGTGACGCCAAACGGCACCGGTCGCTGGGTTATTATGAGCACACAGGCACTGCCCCCGACAGCCGGCCCAAGAAAACAAAACGCATCTGTCAAAATGTGGCAGACAACTATAGAAATACCGGTGACACAGCTCACCAGGCAGCAGATAGAGAACCTGACAGATGAACAGATAAGAAACCTGTCAGAGGCTCAGTTCTGGGCCATTGTTATCAGGTGGCTTACAGAATTCACAAAAGAGCAGGAAAAAGACAAGAAAGAAGCGAAAAACTTTCATAACGAAAGGAACAAAACCGCATACGAGACAGACGGTGAGGAAAAGAAATCCAGAGTTCATTTCAACAAACTGGAATATGGAGAAGGAACAAGCAGTCAACCAATGCAGCGAGAGGAAATGGGAAGCAGCAATGAGAGGATCAGAAACCTCTGGGACAGCTATAAAAGGCCCAACATAAGAATCATTGGTTTGCCAGAGAATGAGGAAGATGAACTAGAACTTGAAAAATTGAGTGAAAATATAATAAAGGAGAACTTCCCAGACTTGGGGAAGGGAATAGTCTTGCAGGTCCAGGAAGCAAGGAGAGTTCCCAAGAGACTGGACCCAGGGAGAACCACTCCAAGACACATTATAATCAAAATGTCAAAAATTAAAGATAAAGAGAGAATCTTAAAAGCAGCAAGAGAGAAGAAAAGAATTATGTACAAAGGGGTCCCAATTAGACTATCAGCTGACTTCTCAAGGGAAACCCTACAGGCAAGAAGGGACTGGCAAGAAATATTCAAAGTAATGAAAATCCAAAACCTACAACCACGAATACTCTATCCAGCGAAATTGTCATTCAGAATAGAAGGACAGAGAAAGTGTTTCCAGGACAAAATAAAACTGAAAGAGTTCATTAGATCCAAACCACTGTTATATGAGATGTTAAAGGGACTGGTTTAAAAAACAGAAGCTAAGGAGATGAAACAAAGGCAAACTAAACAGGCAACGAGAGTGGAAAAGGAACTGTGGGTACGGGAAGCATATTGGGGGGAGGTCAACAGGGAGGGGGAATGGGGAAAGGGAGGGAGATGATATAGGAATTGGGGATCAAGGTAGGAGGGAATGGAATAGACGGAGAGAGGTTGGGAGGAACTGTATGCACAACTAATGGACATAATCTAAAAGGGGGGGACAACTGGTGGGAGGGGGGCCACCGGGTGGAGAGGAGCAGAGGGAAGGGAAATTGGCACAAATGTAATATTTTAATCAATAAAACACATTAAATCTGAAAAAAAAAACTAAAAATGGAACTGCCTTTTGAATCAGCGATTCCTTTGCTAGGATTATACCTGAAAAATTCTGAAACCCTAATTCAAAAGAACTCA
Source organism: Furipterus horrens (assembly GCF_987537825.1). Taxonomy (NCBI): domain Eukaryota; kingdom Metazoa; phylum Chordata; class Mammalia; order Chiroptera; family Furipteridae; genus Furipterus; species Furipterus horrens. The sequence goes on from NW_028327179.1 coordinate 53,165,622, forward strand.
TGCACCCCTATGTTCATAGCAGCACTGTTTACAATAGGTAAGTTCTGGAAACAGCCTAAGTGCCCATCTGTAGATGAGTGTATCAAAAAACTGTGGTACATTTACACAATGGAATACTATGCAGCACAGAGAAAGAAGGAACTCCTGCCATTTTGCAACAACATGGATGGAACTAGAGAGAATTGTGCTTAGTTACATAAGCCAGGCAAAGAAAGAAAAATACCATATGATATCACCTAATACAGGAAACTAAAGAACAATATAAACAAATGGACTAGATAGGACAAGGAGCAGAATAACAGTCAATAGGGCGGAGGGGGAGGGAGAGAAGGAGGATAAGTGAGTGAAGGGTTTAGTCAAGGAACCTGTATGGAGGACTCATGGACATGGACAACTGGGAGGGATTTGATTGTGTGAGAAGGGGTTGGCTGGGTGGGGGGGAGCAAAGGAGGGAAAACGGGACAACTGTAATTGAAAAATCAAAAAACAAAGTACAAAAATCAAACAAACAGACTTCAGGCCAAGATGGAGGCATAGACATACAGACTGCGCCTTCCCCCACAACTAAGAAGGAATAGAACTACCTCAAAACTAGAAACAACCAGAAGGTCCAGAAAATCAAACTGCATGTAAGTCCATCAAACAAAGATATAAAGAAGAAATACTTATCCAGACAGGTAGCAGGGGTGGAGCCGGGGTGGAGAGGGCATGGTGTGGTGGTGGCAGCAGTGGTGGTGGCAGTGGCAGGCCAGCGGAAAGAGCAGTCACATGTTTTAAAATGTCAGGAGGGACACCTGGTAAGTGTTCCCAGCTCCTCACCGGACCTCCCAGCCCATGGTCCCGGCACCAGAGAAAATCAAGTCTCATTGCTTCTGACTGTGCAGGCCACTGGAGCTTGGGGCGGAGAAAGGAATTGCTGGTCTCTCAGTGTAATCCACCTGTTTGAAGGGCCCCACGGTCCTAGAACATCTGCAGACCCACCCACTTTGGAAACAACAGCCAGGGCAAGAGCTAGAGAGTGCCAGTCCCATACAAAGTGGAATAAGTGCCTGGAATGGGGACGAGTACTCAGCAAGTTGTATTGTTCCCTCTCAGGTCCTCCTCCACACAGCACCGCAACATGGTGAAACAGGGTGCCTTGTAGTGATGAATCCCTAAGGCTCTGCCCCTTACAACATAACAGGTGCGACAGCTCTACCTAAGATGCAGAGGGAAACAAACACAGGAGCCTGTCAAGATGAGGAGACAGAGAAGTATGGCCCAGAAAGGGGAATGGATCAAGGTGCCAGTGGGAGAACTAAGCGATGAGGTGATAGCCAACCTAACAAATGAGGAGATAGCCAACCTAAAAGCTACAGCATTCAAAACACTGATCACAAAGATGCCCCCAGGCTTGACAGATATTCTTGAGTATGGCAAACGCATAAGGGAAGAAGTGAAGGCTATACTAAATGAACCGAAGGGAAATCCACACAAAACCAATGGTGAAGGGAAGGACACCAGGGTTCAAATCAATTATTGGGAACAAAAGGAAGAAAAAACAGTCAACCAGTACAGAATGAGGAAACAAGAATTGAAAAAAATGAAGAGAGGTTTAGCAACCTCTGGGACAACTTTAAATGGGCCAAAATTTAAATCATAAGGAAGGAGAAGAGGAAAAGCAAGAAATTGAAAACTTATGTGAGAAAATAATGAAGGAAAACTCCCCAAATTTGGTGGAGGAAATAGACATACAAGTCCAGGAAGCACAGAGTCCCAAACAAGCTAGACCCAAAAAGGATCACACCAAGACTCATTATAATTAAAAGCCAAAGGTTCAAGATAAAGAGAGAATCTTTTTTTAAAATATGCTTTATTGATTATGTTGTTACCGTTGTCCCAATTTCCTTTCCCTTTGTTTCTCTCCACGCAGTGACTCCCTTCACTCCAGTTGCCGCCTCCCTTAGTCCATGTCCATTGGTTGTGCATATAGTTCTTCTCAACATCTTCCTATCTACTCCACTCACTCCTACTATGCTTCTTAGTTTCTGTACCATCTCTCTCCCTTTATTCCCCCTTCGCCCTCCCTTCTGATCTCCCCACATAATGTTCCCCATTCCTATAATTCTATTTCCACTCTTTTTAAATTTTCTTTTTCCACTCTTGTTGCCTACTTAGTTTGCCTTTGTTTCAGTTCCCTAGCTTCTGTTGTTGGTTGTTGTGATAGTTTTCATTTTAATATTCATAGTTTTGATCCTCTTTCTCCTAAACAAGTCCCTTTAACATTTCATATAATAGTGGTTCGGATATGATGAACTCCTTCAGTTTTACTTTGTCCTGAAAGCACTTTCTCTGCCCTTCTATTCTGAATATTGAAGTATTCAATAGTTTTTGCCCACTGAATATGATATTAGCTGTACCTTTCACATATATGGCCTTTATTATGTTGAGATATGCTCCCACTACTCTCACTTTGCTAGGTATATTTTTCACAAATGAGTGCTGTATTTTATCAAGTAGAGCATCTATTGATATGGCCATGTAATTTTTGTCTTTCATTTTGTTTATGTGGTGTATTATGTTTATTGATTTCTCAATATTATACCATCCTTGCATCACTGGGATGAACCCCACTTGATTGTGGTATATAATCTTTTTATGGTATTGCTGGATCCAGTTTGCTAATATTTTGTTGAGGATTTTAGCATCTATGTTCATCAGTGATATTAGCCTTTAGTTTTGTTTCTTTGTTGTGTCTTTACCTATTTTTGCAATTAGGATTATACTGGTCTCATAGAAAGAGTTTGGGAGTCTTCCCTCTTCTTGAATTTTTTTTTTTTCAGATTTAATGTGTTTTATTGATTAAAATATTACATTTGTGCCCCTTTCCCTTCCCTCTGCTCCCCTCCACCCGGTGGCCCCCTCCCTCCAGTTGTCCCCCCCTTTTAGATTATGTCCATTAGTTGTGCTTACAGTTCCTCCCAACCTCTCTCCGTCTATTCCATTCCCTCCTACCATGATCCCCAATTCCTATATCATCTCCCTCCCTCTCCCCACTCCCCCTCCCTGTTGGCCTCCCCCCACTATGTTTCCCTTACCCACAGTTCCTTTTCCATTCTCGTTGCCTGTTTCGTTTGCCTTTGTTTCATCTCCCTAGCTTCTGTTTTTTAAACCAGTCCCTTTAACTTCTCATATAACAGTGGTTTGGATCTAATGAACTCTTTCAGTTTTATTTTGTCCTGGAAACACTTTCTCTGTCCTTCTATTCTGAATGACAATTTCGCTGGATAGAGTATTCGTGGTTGTAGGTTTTGGATTTTCATTACTTTGAATATTTCTTGCCAGTCCCTTCTTGTCTGTAGGGTTTCCCTTGAGAAGTCAGCTGATAGTCTAATTGGGACCCCTTTGTACATAATTCTTTTCTTCTCTCTTGCTGCTTTTAAGATTCTCTCTTTATCTTTAATTTTTGACATTTTGATTATAATGTGTCTTGGAGTGGTTCTCCCTGGGTCCAGTCTCTTGGGAACTCTCCTTGCTTCCTGGATCTGCAAGTCTATTCCCTTCCCCAAGTCTGGGAAGTTCTCCTTTATTATATTTTCACTCAATTTTTCAAGTTCTAGTTCATCTTCCTCATTCTCTGGCAAACCAATGATTCTTATGTTGGGCCTTTTATAGCTGTCCCAGAGGTTTCTGATCCTCTCATTGTTGCTTGCCATTTCCTCTCGCTGCATTGGTTGACTGCTTGTTCCTTCTCCATATTCCAGTTTGTTGAAATGGACTCTGGATTCCTCACCATCTGTCTCGTATGTGGTTTTGTTCCTTTCGTTATGAAAGTTTTTCGCTTCTTTCATATCTTTTTCCTGCTCTTTTGTGAATTCTGTAAGCCACCTGATGACAATGGCCCAGAACTGAGCCTCTGACAGGTTTCTTATCTGTTCATCTGTCAGGTTCTCTATCTGCTGCCTGGTGAGTTGTGTTACCGGGATCTCTATAGTTGCCTGCCTCATTTTGACAGATGCGTTTTGTTTTCCTGGGCCGGCTGTCGGGGGCAGGGGGCAGTGCCTGCGTACGCGTCACAAATCAGCGACCGCCGGCGCCTGCCTGTCCGCGACTTATTTCGCAGCTCTGTGGTGCTTTCTGTGGGGGCGGGGGTCCAAGATGGATTCACACAGTTATTCAGCTAGGAGACCGGGATCCGTCCTCCCGCCCCGCTGGGCCTCACTGTTCAAGGCGATGCTGCGGCTGCTCCCCAGCGCCCGGAGTCGCGCAAGCCAGGGGCTTGATTGGAGTCGCGCACGCCAGGGGCTTGATTACCTCCAGGATTTTTCGCCGCCCCGCCCCGCCGCTCCGCAAACAGCTTTGCCTTCTTTAACTCTTACCTGCCCAAATGGCACCGCTGGTTTATAACTTCATATGTTGGGCTTCCGTGTAGCTTTATTTTCTGGAATTTCTAGTTATCCTTTGTTTTAAAGTAGTTGTATTCCACTATAGTTGTAGAGGGAGACCTAGCGTGTCCGTCTAAGCCTCCATCTTGGCCGGAAGTCTCCCCTCTTCTTGAATTTTTTGGAATAGTTTGAGAAGTATAGGGGTTAGTTTTTCTCTGAATACTTGAAAAAATTCACCTGAGAAGCTATCTAGTCCAGGGCTTTTGTGTGCTGGGAGTTTATTTATTACTGCTTCTATTTCACTGTTTTTTATTGGTCTATTCAGGCTTTCCGCTTCTTTTTAATTCAGTTTTGAAAGATTATATGTTTCTAAAAATTTCCACTTCATTCAGCTTATCAAATTTCTTGGCATATAGTTGTTCATAGTAATTTCTGTAAATTTTTGTTTTTCTGTAATATCGGTTGTAATTTCTCCTCTTTTATTGCTGATTTTTTTTACTTATATCCTCTCTCTTTTTTTCTTGATGAATCCAATTAAAGGCTTGTCAATTTTGTTTATCCTTTCAAAGAACCAGCTCATAGATTTATTGATCCTTTTAATTGTCTTTTGTATCTTTGCCATTTGATTCTGCTCTGATATTGATTCTTTCCTTCCTTCTAGGGAATCTGGGCTTTGTTTATTGTTGTTCTTTTAGTTCTTGTAGATGTAGCGTTAGGTTGTTTTTTTGAAATTTTTCTATCTTTTTTAGGTAGGCCTGTATTGCTATGAACTTCCTCAGGATTGCCTTTGCTGTGTCTCATAGGTTTTGGGCTGTTGTGTGTTCATTTTCATTTGTTTCCAGAAACTTTCTGATTTCTTTCTTGATGTCATTGTTAATCCATTCATTATTTAATAGTATGTTATTTATTCTCCATGAATTTGAATATTTTTGGTTTTTTTCCTTGAGATTGGTTTCTAGTTTCAAGCTGCAGTGATTCAAGAAAATGCTTGTTTTGACTTCAATTTTTCTGATTTTGTTAATGGTTTTTATGTGTCCTACAGTGTGGTCTATTTTTGAGAATATTCCATATGCATTTGAAGACAATGTGTATTTTGCTTCATTGGGGTGAAAGTTTCTGTACATGTCAAATAAGTCCATTTTATCTAGAGTGTTGGTCAGTGCCACGATGTCCTTGATGATCCTTTGTTTGGAAGATCTATCCATCATTATAGTGGGGTGTTAAAGTCCCCTACTGTGAGTGTGTTAGTGTCGATATCTTTCTTGAAGTTCTCCAATATTTTTCTTTTATATTTGGGTGCTTCCATGTTGGGTGCATATATGTTTACAAGTGTTATATCTTTTTGATGGATTCTTCCCTTAAGTATTATGAAGTGTCCTTCTCTGTATCTCTATGGTCTTTGTTTTGAAGTCTTTTTTGTCTCAGGTGAGTCTCTTGTAGACAGCATATATGCTGGTCATGTTTCCTTGTCCATTCAGCTACACTCTCTTTTGATTGGAGCACTTAATCCATTTACATTTAAGATTATCATTGATAGGTACTTATTCATTGGCAGTTTTTTCCTTTGTAACCCCCCTTTTTCTTCATTTTCTTAAAACAGTCCTTTTAACATATTTTTCAGTGTTGGTTTGCTGGAGATGTATTCTTTTAGCCTTCTTTTGTGTGGGAAACTCCTTATTTTGCCTTCCATTTTGAATGAGAGCCTTGCTTGGTAGAGTAGTCTTGGTTGCAGGCTTTTGTTTTTTATTACTTGGAAATTTTTTTGCAATTCCCTTCTGGTTTGTGGTGTTTCTGTTGAGAAATCAGCTGATAACCTTACTGGAACTCTTGTATGTTATTAGTTGTTTCTCTCTTGCTACCTTTAAGATTCTCTCTTTGTCTTTGAATTTTGCCATTTTAATTATTATGTGTCTTGATATGGCCCTCTTAAGGTTAATCTTGACTGGGACTCTGTGCTTCCTGGACTTGCATGGCTTTTTCTCTCATCATGTTTGGGAAATTTTCTGTCATTACTTTTTAAAACAGGTTTTCTATCCCTTGCTCCTCTTCTTCTCTTTCTGGTACCCCTATTATGTGGATATTATTATGTTTCATGTTGTTTTGTAGTTCCTTTAAACCCTCTTCATTATTTTTGAGTCTTTTCCATTTTGTTGCTCTGTCAGGGATTTTTTTCCTACCTTGTCTTCCAGCTCACTGATTTAATCCTCTGTGTCATCTAACTTGTTTTTAATTCCTTCTACTGTGTTCTTCATTTCAGATATTGTATTTTTCATTTACTTACCTGCCCTTATTGGTATTTTCTGTGTCCTTTTTCATGCTGGTATAGTTTGCGGTAAGTTCCTTATACCTGCCCTGGAGTTCTTCAGTGTTCTATCTGGGCTCTTTGAACATCCTTATAACCATTATTTTGAACTTGATATCTTATAGTTTGTTTGCCTCAATTTTATTTAGCACTCTTTCTAGGGATTCCTTCTTTTCTTTTGATTTGGGATTGTTTCTTTGACTCTTCTTCATTTCTTTGTATTATATGGTCTACTTTGCTTACATGTCTTCATGGTATGATGTTCTGTGTTTAGATACCTGTGGGACTCAGTGTTGAAGTCCCTTTGAGTTCCTGAGCTTGATGCTCTTGGGCTTTCATTTATGCCATTTATGTGGGCTCTTGGTTGTAATTGGGTTTTGGTTGTTGTTGGGTCACTCTTTGTTGGGTCCTTCCCTCCAGCTGGCTGACTGAGAGTCACTCTGCCCACCTTGTCTTGTATACTGTTGTACCAGTGCTGTCTGTTAGGGCATCTAGCTGGCTGCAGCAAATCTCAGGCATCCAGTTCTTGCCTCCCAATCCTGAACCCACTGTTCTCTGGCTGGAAGCTTGGTTGAACTCTCCACTCTGAACAGCCCTCTGCTTTCAAGCTGCAACAGGTTGGTTCCCACCACTCCTGCAGTGCACTCTATCCCTCTAAGTTTTTGTTTAGCAGAGCCACTGTGCCTGCATGCACAGGTGTGCAAAGCCTGGTCCTTGCTGAGTCTCTGGCTTTGCCTCAACACCCCCTTTGAAAGAATCTGTGTGGTCCTCACACTGCAGCACTGATCCCTGGGGATCCTGTTCTCCATGTGCTTTCCCTCCCCCAAAATCACACAGTCTCTCATGGTCAGGTCTGGTCACTGCCTTCCTGAGCCTCTGATAGTTTCATACAAAGTTTCTCACTGGATATTTCCCAGATGGTGCCAGAAAGAGCCCTGGAGCTATACAATAACACAGGGTGGTGGCAGAGTGCTAACCCTGCTCTCTGCAGATATCTTTAGCATCAGATGTGCCTGCTCTCACCATGCTGTTTCTTAGGCGAACACCTTCTAGGCCTTCTCTCTCTACCCTGATAGTTCACAGCTGCTGAGCCAATCTGCAGCTATCCTAACTCTGCGCAGCCAGAGGCACTGCGCTGGGCAGCTGTGGAGGCTCAGCTTAGAAAGTATGGGCTGGGGGGGGGGACCAAGATGGCTGCGGAGTAGGAACAGTGTTCTCAGCTCGCTCCTGTTAAGGAGACAATCCAGGAGGAACAAACGCGGGGAGGAATGACTGAGTGAGTGTGAATATCTGATAACGTGAACGGGAAGGAGATCGTGGGAGCAGCGTGGAGGGGGGTGGAGGGGTTTATCACAAACTGCAGGCTGAGTCATTCTGAGACTCCGTGCGTTTGCAGTATCAAGCCGGAGAGCGCACTAGCCGGGAGTGAATTCTTGTAGGGAGTTAGGGAGAGGATTTGGCCGAAAAAGCCAGAGGAGGGAGAGAACAGTGAACAATCAGGACTGGGAGAAACTGTGTGATCTGAGTCTAGAGAGAAACATCCTCAGCTGCAACCTCCGACGGAAAGCTCGGCATCCCGGGCGCACCCAGCACTTGCGCTAGGGCCCTACAGAACAAAGGAGCAGTTTTGGGGCAAGGAGAACGGCAACACAGAAAAGCTGCTGCGGAACTCCGGACCGGGGGAGAACTGTGTTCTTGAAATCAGTGTTTGCTCTTTAGTCGCGCTAGAATCCCACAGAACAAAAGGCAGGTTTGGGGCTAAGAGAGAAATAGGACGTGCAGGGTGTGTAAGTAGGGAAGAGAGCAGAGGTGGAGGTTCTGGAGGGGAGACGGTTTTAGGGCAAGGAGAAGGGGCCGCAGGGAAGGGCTGCTGCGGAGCTCCAGACCAGCAGAGAGCTCTGGGGAAGGAGAGTACTGCACTGACTGACCACACTAGAGTCCCACAGAACAAAGGGACGATGCTGTGGTGGGAAGAAAGATAGAGCGCACAGGCCGATAGACAGGGAAGCCAGCGGAAGCGGTAGCTCGGAATAGAGAAAGTTTTGGGGCAAGGAGAAGAGCACAGGCAGGAAAGCCACTGCAAAGCTCCAGACTAGGGGAGAGGCCCGGGGCAGGAAAGTGCCACTGGGCCCGGCACTTTGACCGACTGTGCCAGAGTCCTGCAGAACAAAAGGACGATCTCGAGACAGGGAGAGAGGTAGGGTGCACAGGCATATAGACAGGGAAGAGAGCAGAAGCTGTAGCCTGGGAATAGAGACAGGACTGGAGGCAGGGCGGGGATTGCTGGCAGGCACAGGCTGGACCAACAGAGGGAAGGAGTAGCTGGACAAGCCTGAGGAGGGCTGAGGCTGCCTCAGGAGGGAACAACTAAAGGCAGCTCACAGCAGAGCGGTGGTAGGCCCACGAAAAAAAGACTAGCAACCCCAGAATCAAGCAGAACCCTCCCACAGCCAGCCAACCAACCAGAAAAGATTTGAAACTCATGGAATTTTGAATAGGAGCAGACTCAGGAAGGAAGCAAGGAAAAACCAAAAAACAAACAAACCAAAAATACCCAGAGACTGTGCATAAAAGTTGAATTGAGTTAAAATCCTCATTCTTTTATCTCTCACTCTCTCTCTAACTACCCCTACCGTCAGTCCCTTCTTATTCTCACTCCTTTTCTCCCCTCCCCTTCCCTCCCTTCTCTCCCCTTAGCATTCTCCCCTGCATCCTATTCTCAGTTAATTTTATAATTTTAAGTTCTCTCCCTTTATCACCCTCTCCTTTCTCTGTGCTACACACCTTCAACTTTATTAAATTTCTTTCTTTATTTTGTCCCCCTCCAGTCTATATTCGTTTTTCTTTCATCTCTTGTCCTTATTTTCCTTCTCTCCCTATACATAATCTCTCTCTCTCCCTATTACACTTTATATTCTAATCTCTTAATATTCAAATTATAATTCTAATCTATCACCCTCTCCCTTTACTCTCCCATTCTTACCCCTTCTCTTTTTCTACCCCACCCCCCACTTCTTTCCCTACCTCTTGTATTTCTCTCCTTCATCCTATCTTTTGCCAACTCTTCAATTTCAATCCTCCCCTCACTGATATCTCCTCTTCCTCCTGATTTCCTTCCCTCCTCTGAGCTCTTTTCCTCCCAAATCCTCTTGCTTTCCTATCTCCTATTCCTCTCTCTCTATATTCACCTTTTCTCTCTATCTTGCAACTTTATATCATGTTTTAATCTCCTAATCTTTTTTATAATATATAATTTAAAAAAGAATTTTAATCCAGTCCCCTCTCTTCTACCTCCCCTTCTTCTTTCGTTCTCTCTCCTACCCTTCTCTTCTCTACTTTCTCTCTCTCTCTTTCCTCTCTCCCTTCCTGTCTTGCTATTTTCTACTCTGTATTTTTATCCTTAAAAAATTCTCTCTCAATCTATTTCCTACCTTCTAACCTCCCCAGCCCTCTCTTTCAATTTCTGGCTGTCTGTCTACCTGGATGTCTGTTGTGTCTACCCTACCTCCCACGCTAATCATATAGTATATACCGATTATATAATCCTAATACTATACACTTCCACTTTCTCACTCCACACTGTAACCCTCCCCTCCTTTTCAAACAGACAGTGTAAGTGTTAATTGCTCTCTTACATAACCTTGATCCCAATTGCTAATATTAATACTCTATCAACTTCCAGCTCAAAAATTACCCTTCCTTCATTTAAAACAACTCCTTTCTGTTTCTCCTACGAAATAAGAGTCCCAGTACCTCCACAAGTATATTAACACGGGCTCATTGGCAGCCTATAGTGGGATTGTATTTGGGGGAGACATTGGAGGGTGTGGGTTTCTTGCCTGGGTTGTGTAATTATGTTTTAGCAGCACCTTCACAAAAGATCTCAAGACAAGGTGGGCAGAGTGACTCTCAATCAACTAACCAGAGAAAAAGATCCACTAAAAAGTAGCTGAAATACAACCAGACAGATTGAAGAAATATCATCATGGACAACATAGACGGAGATCCAGGAGGGCGGAGGAGTAAGTGAAAGCTACACTAACCCCCTCCCAGGACCAGCCAGTGCTGACTCAGCCCTAGTACAGCAGACAGACCATCCCCCTCCAAGTGGTGTCATACTAAGGGGAAATAAAAACCCTGCCTACAGGAATTAAGTTGCCACACCCACGGTCCTTAAGCCTGACGGCTGATCACAGATTGAGTATAGTAACAACTAAAGAAGAGAGACAAAGGCAGTAGATCCCTGGAAGTCTCCAACAGGCTGCCTAGGGCCAGTCTGGTACATGATCTGACGCTACCAGAGGCAGATCCAGGAAGAACTGATCATTCTAAGAAGCACCAACAAACAAAAGGAATCACAAAAATGGGGAGACAGAGAAACAACCCCTCATTTAAAAGGAAAGGTAGAATCCCCAGAAAGAGTGCTAAATGAAATAGAGGGGAGCAAAATATCATATACAGAATTTAAAACATGGATTATGGAGAAGCTAAATGAGATCAGCAGAAACTACAAAGAACTCCAGAAAAACTACAGTGAACTCCAGAAGAACTATAAGGAACTTACTGAGAATTATACCAGCATCAAAAAGGACATGGAAGCTATCAATAAGAGCCAGGAGGAAATGAAGAATACAATCTCTGAATTGAAGAACACAGTAGAAGGAATTAAAAGCAGGCTAGAGGAAGCAGAAGATCGGATCAGCAAGCTGGAGGACAACGTACACAAAAACTCCCAGACAATGCAACAAAATGAAAAAAGACTGAACAAGACTGAAGAGGTTCTAAGACAGCTGCAGGACAACATGAAACATAACAATATCCGTATCATTGGAATTCCAGAAGGAGAAGAAGAAGAGCAAGGGATAGAAAACCTCTTTGAAAAACTAATGACAGAAAACTTCCCTCACATGAGGAGAGAAAGAGTCACGCAAATCCAGGAGGCACAGAGGGTCCCAATGAAGATGAACCCCAACAGGCCCACCTCAAGACACATCATAATTAAAATGGCAACATTCAAAGACAAAGAGAGAATCCTAAAAGCAGCAAGAGGGAAACAACTAATAACATACAAGGGAGCTCCAATAAGGCTATCCTCAGATTTCTCAGCAGAAACACTACAAGCCAGAAGGGAATGGCAAAAAATATTCCAAGCAATGAAAAACAAAGGCCTACAACCAAGAATACTCTACCCAGCAAGGCTCTCATTCAAAATGGAAGGCGAAATAAGGAGTTTCTCAGACAAAGGAAGACTAAAAGAATACATCTCCACCAAACCAGCAATGCAAGAGATGCTAAAGGGTCTGCTCTAAGAAGATAAAGAAACAGAGAGAAACAGAGAAGAACACGAGTACAAAGGGGGAAAATGACAATGAATAAGTACTTATCAGTAATAACCTTAAACGTAAATGGATTAAATGCTCCAATTAAAAGACATAGGGTAGCTGAATGGATTAGAAAGAACGACCCACATATATGCTGTCTACAAGAGACCCACCTTAGAACAAAAGATCTACACAGACTGAAAGTAAAGGGATGGAAAAATGTATTCCAAGCAAATGGACATGAAAAAAAAGCCGGGGTAGCAATACTTATATCAGACAAAACAGATTTCACAGCAAAGTCCATAAAAAGAGACAAAGAAGGGCATTTCATAATACTTAAGGGAAAAATCCATCAAGAAGATATAACCCTTATAAATATATATGCACCCAACTTAGGAGCACCCAAATATGTAAGGAAAATTTTGAAAGACTCCAAGAAAGATATAGACAGCAACACACTCATCGTAGGGGACTTTAACACCCCATTGTCAACAATGGACAGATCTTCAAAGCAAAGAAACACCAAAGATATTGAGGCACTGAACACTTTAGATCAAATGGACGTAGTCGATATATATAGAAGTTTACACCCCAAAGAAGGAAAATATACATATTTCTCAACTGCACATGGAACATTTTCAAAGATAGACCACATGGTAGGACACAAAACAAGCCTCAATAAATTCAAGTAAATTGAAATTATATCAAGCATCTTCTCAGATCACAATGGCTTAAAATTGGAAATCAACCTCAAGGAAAAAACTCAAAAACATTCAAACTCATGGAGAATGAATAACATGCTATTAAATAATGAATGGGTTAACAGTGACATCAAGGAAGAAATCAAAAAGTTCCTGGAAACCAATGATAATGAACACACAACAACCCAAAACCTATGGGATACAGCGAAAGCAGTCTTAAGAGGAAAGTTCATAGCAATACAAGCCTACCTAAAAAAGCTAGAAGAATCTCTAATAAAAATTTTAACCCTACAGCTACAAGAACTAGAGGAAGAACAACAAGCAAAACCCAGATCAAGTAGAAGGAAGGAAATCGTCAAGATCAGAGCAGAATTAAATGACAGAATCTAAAGTAACAATTCAAAAGATCAACAAAAGTAGGAGCTGGTTCTTTGAAAAGATAAACAAAATTGACAAGCCTTTAGCCAGGCTCATCAAGAAAAAAAGAGAGAGAACCCAAATAAATAAAATCAGAAATGAAAGAGGAGAAATCACAACTGATACCACAGAAATACAAAGAATTATAAGAAATTATTATGAACAACTGTATGGCAAGAAATTTGACAACCTAGAGGAAATGGACAGATTCCTGGAAAACTATAGTCTGCCCAAACTGAATCAAGAAGAAGCAGAAAGTCTGAATAGACCAATAACAGCTAGCGAAATTGAAGCAGTAATCAAAAAACTCCCAGCACACAAAAGCCCAGGACCAGATGGCTTCACAAGTGAATTCTACAAAACATTTAGGAAAGAACTAACTCCTATCCTCCTCAGACTATTCCAAAAGATACAAGAAGAGGGAAGACTCCCAAACTCGTTCTATGAAGCCAGTATAACCCTAGTTCCAAAACCAGGTCAAGACACAACAAAGAAAGAAAACTACAGACCAATATCGCTGATGAACATAGATGCTAAAATCCTCAACAAAATATTGGCAAACCAGATCCAGGAACACATTAGAAAGATCATACACCACGATCAAGTAGGATTCATCCCAGGGATGCAAGGATGGTTTAATATTCGCAAATCAATAAACGTGATACACCACATAAACAAAATGAAAGACAAAAACCACATGATCATATCAATAGATGCGGAAAAAGCATTTGATAAAGTACAACACCCATTTATGATAAAAACTCTCAGCAAAATGGGAATAGAGGGAGCATACCTCAATATAATAAAGGCCATATATGAGAAACCTGAAGCCAACATCATACTCAACGGGCAAAAACTGAGAGCATTCCCCCTGAGATCAGGAACAAGACAAGGATGTCCGCTCTCTCCACTCCTATTCAACATAGTCTTGGAAGTTCTAGCCACAGCAATCAGACAATAAAGAGAAATAAAAGGCATCCAAATTGGAAAAGAGGAAGTAAAACTGTCATTATTTGCAGATGACATGATAGTGTACATAGAAAATCCTTTAGACTCCACAAAAAAACTACTCAATCTAATAAGTGAATTTGGCAAAATAGCAGGATACAAAGTCAATATTAAGAAATCGAAGGCATTTTTATACACCAACAATAAAAACTCAGAGATAGAAACTGAAAGAAAAATCCCATTTACCATAGCAACAAGAAAAATAAAATACCTAGGAATAAACTTAACCAAAGAGGTAAAAGACCTGTACACAGAAAACTACATAACACTGAAGAAAGAAATTAAAGAAGATACAAATAAATGGAAGCGTACACCATGCTCATGGATGGGAAGAATCAACATCATTAAAATGTCCATACTACCCAAAGCAATTTATAGATTCAATGCAATCCCTATTAAAATACCAGCAACATATTTCACAGACCTAGAACAAATACTTCAAAAATTTATATGGAACCAAAAAAGAGCCCGAATAGCCACAGCAATTTTGAGGCAGAACACAGTAGGAGGAATCACAATACCTGATATCAAACTATACTACAAGGCCACGGTAATCAAAACAGTCTGGTACTGGCATAAAAACAGACATATAGATCAATGGAACAGAATAGAGAGCCCAGAAATAAGCCCAGGTTCATATGGTCAACTAATATTTGACAAAGGGGGAAAGAACATCAAATGGAGTGAAAAGAGCCTCTTCAACAAATGGTGTTGGGAGACCTGGACAGGGACATGCAAAAAAATGAAACTAGACCACCAGCTCACACCATACACCAGAATAAACTCAAAATGGATCAAAGACTTAAATGTAAGCCGTGACACCATAAAAGTCCTAGAGGAAAAAATAGGCAGGAAAATTTCAGATATCCCACGTAGCAACATTTTCACTGATATATCTCCTAAGGCAAGGGAAATAAAGGAAAGAATAAACAAATGGGACTACATCAAACTAAAAAGTTTCTGCTCAGCTAAAGAAAACATCAGCAAGATGCAAAGGAAACCAACCATATGGGAAAATATATTCGCCAATGACATCTCAGACAAGGGATTGATCTCCAAAATATATAAAGAACTCATACGACTCAACACCAAGAAGACAGACAACCCAATTAAAAAATGGGCAAAGGACCTGAACAAACACTTCTCCAAAGAAGACATACAGAGGGCCCATAGACATATGAAAGTATGCTCAACATCACTAGCCATCAGAGAGATGCAAATTAAAACCACAATGAGATACCACCTCACACCAGTCAAAATGGCAATCATCAACAAATCAACAAACAACTTGTGCTGGAGAGGATGCGGAGAAACGGGAACCGTGGTGCATTGCTGGTGGGAATGCAGATTGGTGCAGCCACTGTGAAAAACAGTTTGGAATTTCCTTAAAAAACTAAAAATGGAACTGCCTTTTGAACCAGCAATTCCATTGCTAGGATTATATCCAAAAAATCCCGAAACACCAATTCAAAAGAACCTATGCACTCCAATGTTCATAGCAGCACTATTTACAATAGCCAAGTGCTGGAAACAACCTAAATGCCCATCTGTAGATGAGTGGATCAAAAAACTGTGGTACATTTACACAGTGGAATTCTATGTAGCAGAAAGAAAGAAGGAACTTCTACCATTTGCAACAACATGGATGGAACTAGAGAAAATTATGCTTAGTGAAATAAGCCAGGCAACAAAAGAAAAATACCTTATGCTGTCACCTATTACAGGAAACTAATGAACAACACAAACAAATGAGCAAAATTGAACCAGAGGTATGTAAACAAGAAGTAGACTAACAGTAACAAGGGGGGCGGGGGGGAGGAAAAAAAGGTGTAAGGGGAAGGGTCAAGTTAAAAAATATATATATATATGAATGACCCACAGACAGGGGCAACTGAGTGGGGACTAAATGTGGGGGAAGGGAGGGACAGGGTGCAGGGAAACAAGAGGGCTAAAAAAGTGAGACAACTGTAATGGAAAAACAAACAAAAAATTTTTTAGTGGGGGAAAAATGAAAATATGAAGAATGGAAATGCCAGTTCAGTGAATATTAGGACAAAGATTTTCCTTCACGTTGTATATTTTTCTCCCTATTTGATCCCTCCAGAGTTTGGCATTCTGAACAAGTAAGTGATGACATAAGTTCCTTTGCATAGAACTAATAAGACCAGTTGTCAACAGAGGTTCTTTTTTTTTTTTTTTTTTTTTTTGGCCAAGTCTTTGACTGGAATGTCAAGCCTAAAGGAAACATACTTGGGCTCAGATTGTTACCAGAAAGCCCTGAGGAACTGGGAATGACTTTCAAAGGTAATAAAAGTCCGTGAGATAAAATGCCTGGTACCATGGTTGGTTGTGCGGTCCACAGCAACCTTTCCAGGGAAGGAACGAAGGTTGTTTTCCTGAAAGATGGCTAGAAGGGACCTTAAGGCACAAGGAAAAACCAGAAAGACTTGGAAAAAACAGGTGTGTACAGGCAAGGATGAATGCCAGATATGTGGCACAGCTTCTGTGCCCTGAAGAACAGACTGAAGGTCACCCCAAATATTCCTTGGGTAAGTTCCAGCAAAGCAGAACTAAAGATCATAAGTGATCATTTGCTGCTCTTGTTATGTTTATGCAAACGAACAGGATAAATTAAAAATAGACTTAATGTAGTCTCTTTAAAGACAAAGAGGGTAACCTTAGGGAGAAAAATTATTATTCAAGGAAAATCACAATGATCAGTAGTAGAGTATAAAACAGGGCAACTAACTGTCTTAAAAGTTTCTTCTGCAGATTTAGAGACTTGTTTGCGGGTTATGTTACATAAATTAACACGTGTTTTTTGTTTTCAAAGGACATAAGCCTATGATCGCATTACCTGAGTGATTATCTGTACGCATAAGTCTCACTCCTCTCTGCGGCGCTGCCTCCTGAGACTCAACGGTTTGGCTGAACTAAATGGCTGGGTTGGGGAAGAATGGGGTGGTCTGTGGGCTTCACTTTAAAACGAGTTTCTCTTTTCTATCCTAATGGCTTGGACAGAAAAGGCCCAGAGGTCTGAGAGGGGGAAAACCTAAACTATTTACCTCAGCCCAAACTAAGTATAATGGGCAAAAGGGTTTTGGACAGGTGAGATGTGCCTAGCACACCTTCTTACAAAGAAGCCCTTTTTTTTTTTTTTTTCCTAATATGGAACATTGAAAAATTAATCCCTGCCTTTTGTCATCTAGTAGTTATGGATTGAATGATGTCTCTTAACCCTTTTTGCCAAATCTGTTGCCCCCAGAGCACAACAAGGACACCAGCCTGTTAAACCAAGCACGCCGTTGACCGGAGACAGCCAACTGACCTGGAGTCTGCACGATCCTTCCCCATGTGGGAAGGCCACCCTCCCCTCCACACCCCCACTCTTATTAAGGTTTTCTGGACCCAAGGGTAGGTAGGATGACGACCATGTCCAGCTTGAAGCAGCTAGAGGAGCTTGAGACCTTCGCCCATTGTCCTTTACAAGATTACAAAGGGTCCTAATATTTGAGAGGGGGGGGGATAGTTAATTTTTACGAACCAGGCATATGGACTTGGGGGGGATTGCTGGGGGAGGGGGGTGCTGGGTGGAGTGGAGCAAGGGGGAGAAAATTGGAACTGTTGTAACAATATAATCAATAAAAAAACATTTAAAAAAAAAAAAAAGAAAGCATGGGCTGCTGGTTCCTGGGAGCCCTGCATGTGGGCCAGTTCTTGCCCACTCCTGCACAGTCCCCTCACTCTCCTCTGTTTTCTTACTCACTCACAGATGTTCTTATTCATTCTCTTCTCTGTGTTTTTACTGCAGGTCTGGTCCACGATGGAAGCAAGTGGACAGGGCTGCTAGCTACTCTGCTGCCATCTTACAGATTCGTTAATTTAAAAGAAAGAAGAATGTTGACAAAAGTTTTTACATTTTAATTTTATAATTTATTCATTTATTTTACAAGAGTTTATTGGGTGAGGGCCAAGTTCTTTGCTAAGTGTTGCAGGTACAGAAATGAGACTCAGCACCTTAAATTTTACACAGAAGATCTTGCAAGGCTGTGAATTCAACCAAAAAGGAAATTTGGCAATCCGTGGGATCAATTATGCTTTTGATTTTTAGCTCCTTTTGATCTGTAGTTGCAATGGATAATAAACTTTTTTTTTTTAGCATCGTCATAAATAGTCTCTAGTTTCAGTCTAAGTCATGAACCCATAGTTTAGTAATTTAAGTTTGTCATTTCATTTCTTTAAGATGCTCAGTCTTAAAAATAGAATGCCATCATCCTCAAATTTCTCATGGCTTTTAAACCATTTATGATGCCAGTAATTCAGTTTCTCCAAAACCATGCCTTTAAGGGATACTTGATGCCTGGTGATAACAGAAATTAATTCAGTTAGCAACTTCTCTCCACCTTGCCATAGGCTACCAGTCACCCATCTCTGATTAGTGATGGGATCTTTAGCCTTCAACGATTTAGATAACCAGTCTCAGATTTCACGTTTGTTGATTGCAATCCACTCCTAAAACTAAGTTTTTTTGTTTTATTTTTTTCATCAGGGTTCTTGGTTATAAAAAACAGAACCAAACTCTGGTTAATTTTAAAAAGATAAGGCTAGAGACTTCCGGCCAAGATGGAGGCTTAGACTGACATGCTCTGTCTCCCTCCACAACTAAGTAGGAATACATACAACTACCTCGAAACCAAAGATAACCAGAAATTCCAGAATATAAAACTACATGGAAGCCCAGCGTATGAAATTATAAACCAGTGGTGCTTGTCTGGATGGGTAGGAGGGGCGAAATCGGAATCGGGACGGAAAGGTTGGGCTGTGCTGTCCACGGTAGCAGCAGGGATAGTGGCAGGACTGTGAGAAATGCCAGGGGAGCAATCCTGGCTGTAGTCGAGACCCGGCAGCTCGAGATTCCAACGCTGGGGAATGCAGACCCCCCCATTGCCTTGGATAGTGAGGCCATGGGGAAGGAGCCTCCTAGTCTCTCAGTGGAGAGTAAAGGCAGGAATCCATCTTGGATTCCCGCCCCCACACAAAGTGCCACAGAGCAGTGAAAGAGGTCGCTGGTCACCGGGTAGTGACAAGTGCATGGGGCGCCGCCCCCTACAGCCCGCCCAGGAAACAAAGGTAAACAGAAAACTGACAGGATGAAACAGACCATGATTGAAATCCTGGTGACGCAGCTCACCAGGCAGCAGATGAGAGATCTAACTAATGAGCAAATAAGAAATCTTTCTGCGGCTCAGTTCAGAGCTATAATCATAAGGTGGCTTATAGGATTAACAAAAGATTTTGAACAAGATGGGGAAGGATTGAAAGCTAGTCACACTGAAATGAACGAAAACACATACGAGACAAGTGGTGAGGAAATGAAAACCAGAGATCAAATTAACAAATCGGAACATAGGGAAGGAACAAACAGTCAACCAATGCAGAAAGAGGAAACAAAAAGGGAGGAACATGAGGAGAGGTTCAGAAACCTCTGGGACAGCTATAAGTGAACGAACATTCAAATTATAGGATTGCCAGAGGGCGAAGAAGAACTAGAAATAGAAAAATTATGTGAAAAAATAATGAAGCAGAACTTCTCTAACTTGGGGAAAGAAATAAACTTATAGGTCCAGGAAGCACAGAGAGTACCAGAGAAACTGGACCCAGGGAGAACCACTCCAAGACACATTATAATCAATTTGTCAAAAATTAAAGAGAGAATCTTAAAAGCAGCAAGAAAGAAGAAGAGAATTATGTACAAAGGGGTTCCAATTAGACTATCAGCTGACTTCTCAAAGGAGACCCTGTGGGTAAAAAGGGACTGGCAAGAAATATTCAAAGGAATGAAAATCAAAAACCTACAGCCACGAATACTCTATCCAGCGCGAAACTGTCATTCAGAATAGAAGGGCAGAGAAAGTGCTTTCAGAACAAAGTAAAACTGAAGGAGTTCATTAGATCCAAACCACTATTATATGAGATGTTAAAGGGACTGGTTTAGAAGAAAGAGGATCAAAATTATGAACATTAAAATGAAAACTGCATCACAACAACCAACAACAGAAGCTAGGGAATCGAAACAAAGGCAAACTAAGTAGGCAACAGGAGTGGGAAAAGAATTATAGGTGTGGGGAACATACTGGGGGGAGGTCAGCAGGGAGGGGGAAGGGGTAAAGGGAGGGAGATGGTACAGGAATTAAGAAGCATAGTAGGAGGGAATGGTATAGACAGGAAGATGTTGAGAAGAACTATATGCACAACCAATGGACATGGACTAAAAGAGGGGGCCAACTGGAGGGAGGAGGGTCACTGGGTGGAGGGGAGCAGAGGGAAAAGAAATTGGGACAACTGTAACAGTATAATCAATAAAACATATTAAAAATAAATAAATAAAAGATAAAGCTATATCTGTTGGATTTTTGGATTTCCTAGAGTTCATGAGAAGACCAGAAAACTGAGTTTAGAAAATGGATAGGAATGGAGGTTGACAGCTTAGATCAGCAGAATCTCTTTATGATGCTATCATAGGTACAACCACCGCCCATCCTGGATCCTGGCCACCACTGCCACTTGGGTACAAATCTTCAACCTTCCCCTGGCTTCTTTGTATCATTCAGAATCAATTTCAGGAGAAGCTGATTGGCTAAATACAGGTCTAGTACTCATGCCCTAGCTTCCGGGGGGACAAGAGAACAAGTAAATGGACCCTCACCAAGACTCATACAATGGCAGATTCTTCAACAAGATGGGGGTTCTGATACAGCCCCAAAGTGATGAATTTCCTGTATAGTTAATAAAACAGGAAATAACATGAACCCATATAAATTTTAGAAAGCAGATAAGATGATGGATTGCAACCATATGAGACTAGATGGGGACTGATAAGAGGTAGCTTTTGAACCCAGAATGGTGGAGCTTGAGGATTTATTAGATGTAAAGGTGGGAGAGAGGAGAAAATGGACTCCAAGACCATTCCCAGGTTTCTGCCTAATATGACTAGGTGATTTGCTATGCTATTGATCTAAAAAAACAAACAAACAAACAAACAAACAAAAAAAAAAAAACCAAGAAGCAGGTCCTTAACACTGGGACAGGTAGTGCAGTATAGCAGTTTAGATATTCTGGATATAGTTTTCTTGGGTTCGACTCCTAGCTGACCACTTTGCAGCTGTATAATTTTGGATGTGTGACTTAAATGCTCCATGCTTCATTCAATCTCCTTATCTTAAAGTGAGGGTAGTAATAATGTCTGTCTCAAAGACTGATTGTAAGGTAGAATGAGAATTTATATGTAAAGCACTTAGAACAGTACCTGACACTATTAAGTGCTCAATAAATGTTACTTACTATTTAACTATTATCAACCCAGTGCTTACTCATTAATCCAGTGTGTTTGCAGGGGGTAGAGGGTTGATTCTCTATATCCCTATGAAAAAATTGATTGAAAAATAGAAACAGTGGTCTTTAGATTCTACTTGTCATACTGCCCACCAGGGAAAAATGTAAGCTAGCCTGAGAACTGCCATTTAGAGCCTCTCACACATGTCAGAGAGAGCAGCTGCTTAGTTGAAGACAGTATTTCAGAGCATGTTGATCAAAAACCAAGAAAATAATTTCTGTAGATCTGACTGAGACCACATCTTCTACATATTCTGATTTCACTTTCAGAAACTACTAAATCACAAGTCATTTATTCCAGGGAAATGACACAGCATTATGAAACCTCTACTCTAGCAAGAGGAAGTCAGAGATGTTAGCACAAGGAAGTCAAACAGGTTTTTTACATAACAAGTGCTTTGGCATATCACCCAGGGTTTGGCTCCTTGTCAGTTCCTTCTTTTCCTAGAAAAAGGTAATGAACTCTTTGGAAAGCTGAGTCTGATTCAAGCTTAGGGCATTGGCCAATGGACAAGTCAGGACAGTGGGAAGCTGCTTCTACTCTGGCTTAGAGAGACTCTGGAATATGTGAGGTTGAATACAAATGAGAGGCAAATACTTAGAGACCTGTGGTGTTCCCAATTCCATCAAGGCATGCTTGGGGGAGTTCTGAGCCTAGACCTACCTGGCTCCAATAGAACCTTCAGAACTCACAAATCTCCAGGAGTTTCTTGAAGGGTCTTCAATTCTATATCAGGTAATAAAGGTTGGAACTAACCCCAAGAACCTTTCCTGATGTTCACAACCAAGAGAAGCTGCATGTAGAACATTCATCCACATTGAAAACCTTGCATAACAGAGCAGATCTAAATATTCTATGAGAAGTGAGAACATAGGAATGAGGAAGATAAAGATCAGATTTCAATCTGGAAAACAAATATCTTTTTCTGCCAGACTAACAAAAAAACCAAACTAAAAATTTACCAAAGCTTTCAGCACAAACATTCTATTCATTTTTCATTCTAAACTGCTGGGATAATCATAGAACACTTATGCTGCACATGAGGTTTGAGTGGAAAATGCTAATCAGTCCTATAAAATATATGATCTCTCTTCTTTTCTGAGTTCTCTTACTCAGAAAAATTGGCTTGGAGACTGGTGGGTCTCACTTCTGGTGTATGATTTAAAAATTTGGGTGTTTTTATGTTAGGAAAGTTAATTTATCAGGAATGTTATTTTTGATATTGCAATGCAAAAGAGAGACAGAATTTAAGCCACATATTAAGAGGACAAACACTCCATTTTATGAGTTTGTTCTTGCAATTTTAGTGAAAGGAGTCTTGTTAAATGGGATATTTATACTTTTATAATGAGGATTGCTGCTACTTATTATCAGGTATTATTCTTGGCACTTTACATGCATTATCTCTAATTCTCATGGTAAACATGCAAGGTAAATATAATTGCTCCTTGTAGAGATGAGGAAACTCAGGTTCAGAGAGGTTACTTTTCTACTAAGGGGCAGGCTTGCTACTCTAAAGCACCAACTTTTTTCATTGTACCATGATGTCTCCCACAAAAGAAATGAAATTGTCCTGGAGTAGGGTGTCTTCTGATTTAGGTAATTCAGAGCAGACCTAAACCTTCACTAGACTCTTGAAGGTGGAATCATACTTCCTTTAAGGGTCAAGGGTTTATGTTTTTCTTTATTTTTTCCTTCTTGCTTCAGTGCAATCAATCAGAACAGGCCAGCATGGAAGTACCTGCAATTTGTGGGCAGATTTTGGACAAATGGTGTTGAGAGCAATACCCAGTCCACCCATACCTTGTCCTGAAGGCTATATGAAAGAAGCCCCATGAGAGTCTGTTCCCCTTCAGGATAGTTCTTGCAACTACACAGTCTTTCTCTTTCACTGTGTGCAAGAAGAACCAACTCATCAACCAACCAGTCCCCACCATCTTCCCACCTCTGTCTGGTTTATCCTTTTACCTCCCATGTAACACTTACTAGAAGCCTGATGTTACCTGAGACCCTATTGATGTCTGTTGATCCAGTAAGTGGATGTGAAGCAAGATGCTACATGCCACAGGGAAATGAGGGCATTGAATTATTCACACTTCCCTGCTCTCACCAAGCTGATATTCTACTGGGGTGATATGGAACCACCAGAAAAAAAAATTCAGCTTGTGTTTGAACTGGGGCTCTGAGTTATTTATATGGTAAAGATCACAGGTACAGCAAGGAGCACTGTGGGCTAGAGTCCTCAGGGATGCTTCATGCAAAAGGAGAAATTTGAAAGATTGATTGGACTGGGGTAGGTGGGGAGGCATGGTGGATGAGGGAAACAAACATGGGGAGTAGGGGCTGGGGGAGAGAAAAATCATGTTGGGTGGAGGAAAAATCACTTCTCTCATATTGCTGCTGCTTTCTTCCTCTCTGCATTCATTGCATCCATTCAATGTGGACCTCTCAACAAGTTTCATTGTATTCCCTTGTTACTATACAGAACCCCCAGTGATGTGGTGGTGAGGTATGCAGGGAAGGGAAACAGAACATAGTCCTATGACTGGGGCTCAGCCACTTCCTGAGCCTGTGCCTCTGGGATGTAACCTTTACAAATGCTTCTCAGTCTTCCTCCCCTGTAGGTGAGACAGGAGAGCTTTAGTGGGCAGGTGCTGAGAAATTCTCCTCCCTTAGGTCACTTAGGCTTTAGTAAAACCTCTATTGATAACATTCAGAAATATAGTTTTCTCTGAGGGCAGACCCTATCAAGAACAGAGTGCTCTGATGTATTTCAGAATGGCTACTTTACTGCAAACTGGAAGCCAGAGGGACTCCCACACCCCCACCTTTTCTATGAGAGCCTGTTAGTGCACAAGTGTGGGGTGCCTTCTTAAGACAGATCCCCCCACTGGAGTTTTTATCTCTCCAACTGTTCACACTGAGACTCCAGCAACGCGTCAAGTCGTCGTTGGCAGCCGTCCGTCTCGAGAGACGATGGTGTAGCTTCTTAAGAGTCTATCTGCACCGCCGAGAATGGCTGTGCAGTCCGACTCGGGAGTGACACGGTATCTGTCTCCTCCCGTGTTGAATCGACATCTTGCGATGATGCTGGAGTGTCCTCTCCAGTGAAGCTGAAGCTACAGAGCCTGGGCAGGGTGATATGGAGGGTCTGCTGTTGCCCATGCCCGTCCGTCTTGAGAGACGATGGTGTAGCTTCTTAAGAGTCTATCTGCACCGCCGAGAATGGCTGTGCAGTCCGACTCGGGAGTGACACGGTATCTGTCTCCTCCCATGTTAAATCGACATCTTGCGATGATGCTGGAGTGTCCTCTCCAGTGAAGCTGAAGCTACAGAGCCTGGGCAGGGTGATATGGAGGGTCTGCTGTTGCCCATGCAGCAGACCCCCCCTCTCTTCGCAGCTGAAGGATCCAAGGGAAAGACGGAGTCAATACAGCCTGGCTTCAGGTGCACCGCAGGAGTTGCCGGTGTTGACTACAACGTCAAACCGCCTTAGGGACTCCGGCTCCGGATTTTCTGTCGGGGTTTATTTACTCCCTTAGCCTTTCCCCTGAAGAGGTATGCCGCAAGGCAGCGGAGGTTTTTTGGAGTCAGAGTTTTCCTTCTCTGATGTGCCCTGTCTGGAAGATCGAACCAGCGACACTTAGCTCGCAGGCCGACGCTCAATCCACTGAGCCAAACCAGCCAGGGGTAAACGTGTCAAGTACAATTTAGGTTTCCCTACTTAGCACTGGTTCCTGTAGATGTTTCTGCTCTGATAATCTCCGAACTGAGGGGCAGCAACTTGCCCTGTGATCTCAATTCCCTGATGGATTGAAGAAGAGTTGTTGATTTTTAGTTTTTTTCAGCTCTTTTGTTGTAATCATGAGTACCGAGTGATGACCTCCAGGTTCCTTACATACATTTATAAAAGCTGCATTTTTCCAAAGTGTGTTTTGCAAAATATGAATGTGAAAGAGGTTTACAGAATGTTAGTAGTTCTCAATAACAGAAGAGTCCCATGTTCAAGTAGCTGTGATAAATACTGGTTTCTTTACAACAGGCCTTTTCAGTGCTTTTTATATTATTTTATTTATTTTATTTTTTATTGTTATTCTATTATAGTTGTTCCAATTTTTCCCCTTCTGCCTTCTTCCTCCCAGTCAACCACTCACTCCCACAGTCAATCCCTACACCATTTCCATGTCCATGTGTCATTCATACATGAGTTGGTGCTTTTATTATACACATACATTTTATTCTATTTTATGGGAAGAGAGATTATATTGTTTCCTGAATTGATGTGATCATGAAATTCTTTTGGGGAAGAGTGTTCCATAAGACTTTATTTCTCAGAACTTGAGAAATACTGCCTTATAGTCTTTCTACACACCTTTCTAGGTACAGAAATATCATTCATCCCACAGATATTTATTAAGTTTCTGATATATGCAAGGCAGTATAATAGTTCCAGTGGATGGATATTAAATGACTGGGGCATGGTGTCTTTCAGAACTTAGAGTTTGGTATGGAAGGTTAGAAAGAAATGTAGAGGAGAAACTAATTCTAGAGACTTCAAAGAAAGAAGGCTCCCCAACATTTCAGCTATTTACCAAAGATAAATTAAATTAAATCTAGAGAGCCAAACTGAAAACTTTTTTTTTTTTTTTAATTGAGGAGCCAGGTTGGCTTCAAGATTGAAAAAGCCTTATGGAACAGGTTTCTGGGCAGGTCTTCACAAAGTTGCTCATGACCTGACATTCTGTTTGCTGGTCTGTGACCATTGTAACATATCCATATTATGTTACTAGGGATCCCTGTGAGCAGAACCTGCAGGCAGGGAAGTAAGGACTGAGTGGGTTCACTCCAAATACTCGTTCTCAGCAGGTGTTAGTTCTTTGTGAAGGGTGATGTTTGCTGTACCATTGACTGATTAGACTCTTGCAAGACTTTTGGATGCAACCTTTTCTGGCTAAAAACCTCATCTTCCACAGCATCACTCTAACTTATAGTTATTGACAATACAAAAAAGAAACCCCCCCCCACAAAAGGCAGAGATGCTTTTTCACTGGACGAAAACATCAAGAAGGAAGCAAAAATTAGCAATGAGTAACCAGCATGTCAATTATTGTGAAGAGAAATGGTCTTTTATTTAGGCAGGTAGTTCAGTGTGACCTGAAAGGGTTGAGAAGATGCTGACCCCCTCACTCAGATGCAGCTGTGCCTGAAATCCACACCTAGTCAGACTTTCTTTGTCTTAATTTGTTCTTCTCTGGAAATCATCTTGTTAAAAGGCAAATACCTAAGCAGAGGAGATATGACTTTATATTACATCTTTTGCATGGCTGTGTTATCAACTGACAAACTTCTTGGGGTAAAAGGAATCAGGGGCACACCACTTCATATATTGCTCTTCAGTTTCCTTGTTTATAAAATGACAAGGGATAAATTAAGAAAGTTCTAAGTTTTGTTCCCACTTTATGACTCATTACCACTCCCAGAATTGAGAAAGTATGAAGGCACTGGTAACTCAGGAAAGCCTCACAGGCATGAAATCCAGTTAGTGGGTTGTAATCAGCAACTGTTTTCTCTAATGAAAGAGAATAGAGAATACCAGACTACATTGTATGCAAAAAGATAAGTATTCCTTTGTGAATACTATATATAATACTTATATATTATATATGTATATTTCATTGGCGTTTTCCTGAGAACCAACAGAGAGAGAGAGAGAGAGAGAGAGAGAGAGAGAGAGAGAGAGAGAGAGAGAGAGAGATTGAGAGGCTAGCCTAGCCAGTCCAAAATCTGCAGGGCAGTTTATCAGGTTGAAGACCCAGGGAAGAGTTAATGTTGCAGCTCAAGTCTGAAATCATCTGGAGGCAGAGTTCTCTCTTTTTCAGAGACTTCAGTCTGTTTTATGTTAAGGCCTTCCACTTATCGAATGAGCCCTACTAATTGTATAGAGGATAATCTGCTAATGTCATCTAAAAAATACCTTCACAGCAAATCTAGTCTGATCTTTGACCAGATATCTGGGTAAAATTAACTATCACTTACATGTATGTGTATATACTGCATAGTGGAATAACATATTTCTTATATAGACATACCTTGGAGGTAATTGCAGTTCAGTTCCAAATTACTACAATAAAGCAAGTATTGCAATAAAGCAGGTTATAATTTTTTTTATGGTGGAGGGTCTTGCCTTCAGTTTGTACAACAATGCAATATTTGTCAAGAGCAATAAAGCAAAGTGCATTAAAAGGAGGTATGCCTGTAGTGGGTATTGGCCAAGAAGGTCAAAACCTCTGTGAGTCCACAAAGCCATTCTTGACACAGCTTCTAGGACACTATTGCCCCACCATAAGACAGGGTACCATACCCCCAAGTAGAAAGATGTCCTTACCACATTTTGGCTTATGTCTAACTAAGGGAGGCTTAGACACTATTTACAGCTTGCTACCCAATGTCCTTAGACCTCTATGCTGCTCATTTTGCTCCAGGCCTTCTGGCTCTTGTTTCTTCCTTATGGCCTCTTACATGTTCTCACCTCAGGAACTTTGCACTTGTTCTTCCCTCTACCTGAAGGGTTCATTCCCCCATATCTTCACAGTGGCTGAGTCCTTTTCACCTCTAAGCTCTATCCAACTGTGCTACCTCCTGAGAGGCCTTCCCTAATTGCCTCATTTAAAGCAATCTCTGCACCCATATACCCCATACATTCCCCGGTGACTCTGTCCTATTACACAATTTTATTTTCTCCATTGCACTTGTTATCTGCACAATCTTGTCTCTTTATTTTTTGCCATTCTTCCCCAACACAAAGGTAGGATCCAAGTATTTCCTGCTCACCTTTTCTTCTCAATGCCTAGAATAGTGCTGCATTTAAAGTCTCCATAAAGGTTTATAAAATAATTGATTAAAGATAATTGCCCATGATTTGGCTATCCATCATCTGAACCACCTTTATATTTTAGAGAACACCCACTTAATGGATCTTGATGTGAGAGAGTAGCTTATAATTTACTCACTTTTCCAGACTCCCTTTGTGGTGTGGCCTGGATGTGCAACCCAGTCTCGGCCAATTAGCAGTAAGAAGCAGACACAGCAGATGACCCATGTGGTGGTGAGTGGCAGCAGCTGCAATGGTCACTTCCAGGTGTGAGTGTAGCAATAGCAATGACATGGGCAGCAGCCATGCAAGGTGTGGCATACAGTGAATGGCAGTACTGGTTGGTGTAAGATTTCCCTGGACTGGTTCTGTGGTATGATTTGGCTCTATTCTGTACCAAAGTTTCCATGCTCCTGTCCTTCTGAGTCCAGTTCCCCAGTCTCCCACTGATTCTATAAGTTTCCAGATACCCTTTTCATAAAGTTCTGTCTGCTCAACTCTAAGTGGTTTCTGGTGCTGAAAACCCTCTTGTGTCTTCCCTTCTCTTATCTTCTTCATCTTGTGTCTTATCACTCTCCTTCAATTTTCATGTCCTTCTCTCGACTAGATTTTATGCTCATCCAGGACTCCTACAAGCCTTGGCAGTTACCTTGTTGTAAAAGAAATGAAAGCTTCTGTGATGTAGTTTTGTTATATATTGTACTACCAGCAAGGGTGAGAAGGGCTGAAGACTATTGTGTGGATCAGATCAACCACCAGTGTTGGCTGGGACTTAACTGAGGGACCACTATTTTTAACACCTCACAGTGTATTTAGGGCTCTTCATAAGTGCAATATGTATAGTTTAACCTTAACGAAACTCTGTAAAGTAAAATAAGAAAAAAATTCACATGATTTTTTAAAAGTCTGATGCTCTACTGATTGAGCTATCGGGGCTCCTTATGTCACATAATTTTTTAAAAGGAAGGCTGAAGACTGTACTTGTTAAAGATGACCACAACTATATCTTTTATATGCTCTTCTAGAGTTGTTTTGTCAAATCCCATCAAGACTTGGACTCTGTCTCTCCCCTTCCTTGAATCTGGATGAACCCTGTGACTACTTAGATCAATTGAATAAAGCATAAGAGATGCTGTGCCAGCACTGGGCATAGCATTCAAATGGTCTGACAGCTTCTGCATCCTGCCTCTTGAAGTCTTATTTCTTAAGAAATAAGACACATTGAGACCACAGTGCTGTGAGAAGCTCAAGCCATGTGGAAAGGCCATAGTAAATGTGGTACTGTGTGTAGAGAGAGAGAGAGGTCGAGGTGCCAGACTCACGAATGAGGAAGCCACATGGAAGGCAGATCCCTCAGGCCTATGTGCCCCAGTTGATGCTATGTGGATCACAGAGCAAGCACCTGCTGAGTTCTCCCTGACTTCCTGACCCACACAACTCTTAGTGAGATAAGCGGTCTTTTCAGTCACTGCATTCAAGGATGGTGTGTTATGTAACAATAGATAACTGGAACAAAGGGCAAGAAACCATATACATGTAATGCTTCTAAGCATCTGTTTGTGGCTATGCAGAGTGCTTTATGTAAGAGTAGAGAGTCTTCAGTGAGAACCCCAGAGCAGATGCTTCTGTCTCCTGGACATATTCAGCATCCTTAGAAAAGCCAGCCTTCAAAGAAGAGGAAACTTAAACAGGTTCAAGACTGAAAAGGATCTTGCAATCAGATGCTAGTGATATGTAGAATCACTAGGAGCATCTGGTATGGAGAAAGAAGACACAGAATCATTATCAAACCATATATACCCTTCATCATCTGGATAGGCACAATTAGCTTTTATCAGCTCTCCGCTCCCTACAACTAATGAATCAATTCTGGGAATCCTTCTATTTCTCGGCACTGGCAGAATCAAGGAGGTTTTTTCCCCTGACTCTTTCATTCCCCTACAAAATTGTATTTACCTAAAGCCTTGGAGAAAATCGGATTGCAATCAAACATCACTACAACAAGCACATACACTCCGATGCATTTTATACAAAGTGCTACAGCATTTTGTGTTAAATCCTGAAGGAAATAATATTTAAATAATCTCTTGTGTATTTATCTCTTGCTTATATATTTTCTGGAAACACATTCTATAGCTTGCACTAAAAGAAAAAAAGGATTGCTGTTCTGTTTTGTCTCATCTATGGCATCTTTTGTACTGGGTTTGGTAGCAACTTCCAGTTGAAATCTGAGTGTTTCTGAGTTAATCTGGGAATATATAACTCCACAAGGTTAATCTGAAAGTAAATAACTCCATGTTAATTTGTGGCATGTGTGCAGGTACTATTGGACCTGTGCTTTCTTTTGGAAAACTCTAGGTAGAGTAGTGTCAGCTAATGGTAATTGGCACCAATTCAGTGCCAAGAGGAGTCCCCAGTTTGGGGTACAGTGAAGAAATAAACATTATTCAGTTCAAACAGGCCAACTGTGATACAGCATGGCTGTAGGACAGCTCAATTATGAAGCAGCACAGCTGTGGGAAGAGCATAGCTGTGAGGTGACCCTGGGACAAGGCAGCTCTGGGGCAAGGCTTCTCCTCAAATAGATTGCCCTGCTCTGCTCTGCCTGTTCTTCTCTGCATTGGCTGGGGAAGTGCAGTCCTTGCTCTTAGAGGAATGGGAAAGTATATTCACTGAGCTAGAGGGGAGCTGAGTTACATAGACAGAAGTCCCCCCATTGGTCTTTGAGTGGTCCATCCTCATCCAGATGAGGACTCCAAATCCTTGCAGTTTGGGTGTTCCAAAAGACACTGTCCTGATTGGTCAAAATGAAGTTGTTCTGATTGGTCAGTGAAGATGCTGATGAGACTATAGCTGCAAAGCTACACTTAGGTGGAGAAAGTCTCGGTCCTATTGGTTGAAATATAATTCCAGGAACTCTTTTAGAAGGGCTGGTTTGGATAGCAGAAACACACTGCAGGCAGGTAGTTCAGTGCAGACTTCTTCCTGAAATGCAGTTTACACGAGAGGCCCCTGTTTAAAAACAGCTGTTAGGCTCTGCTTTTTAAATTGAGCCCAGTTAGTCACCAGGAACTCCTCTTGGTAGGTATTTTCTTTTTCTAGGGTCCACAATATGTTCAGTCTGTTGCTTACCCAGATATCATTCTCCACCTCACTTTAATAATAGACTCTGATGTTTATATTATTTTATTTTATATATTTTTGCATTTTCAAAACTAAAATTTTATTTTATTTTTGATTTATTTATTGTTTTTCTATTACAGTTGTCCCACTTTTTACCCCATTGTTTCCCTTCACCCAACCCACCCCTTCTCCCACAATCAATCCCCACCTCATTGTCCATGTCCATGGGTTATTTATACTACTTCCTTTACTAAACCCTTCCCCTACTTACCCTCCTTCTCTCCCTCTGTACCTTACCCCTGGTAACTGTTACTCTGTTCCTTGTTTCCATGCCTCTGGTTCAATTCTGCTCATTTGTTTGTGTTGTTCATTAATTTCCTGTATTAGGTGATATCATATGGTGTTAGTTTTTTGTTGCCTGGCTTATTTTGCTAAGCATAATTCTCTCTATTTCCATCCTAGTTATAGCAAATGGCAAGAGTTCATTTTTCCTTTCTGCTGCATAGCATTTCATTGTGTAAATGTACCACAGTTTTTGTACCAGTTTTTGTACAGTAAGTGTACGTCTCATCTACAGATGAGCCCTTAGGTTGTTTCTAGCACTTGGCTATTGTAAATAGCACTGCTATGAATGTACGGTTGCACAACTTCTTTTCATTTGGGGTTTCAGGATTCTTCAGGTATAATCCTAGCAGTGAAATCCCTAGTTCAAAAGGCAGTTTCATTTTTAGTTTTTTGGGGGAAATTTCATATTGTTTTCCATAGTGGGGGCACCAGTCTGCATTCCCACGAACAGTGCACTAGGGTTCTCTTTTCCCCACATCCTCGCCAGCACTTGTTTGTTGATTTGTTGATGATGGCCATTCTGACTGGTGTAAAGTGGTATCTCATTGTGGTTTTTATTTGCATCTCTCTGATGGCTGGTGATGTTGAGCATTATTTCATAGGCCGATGGACCTGCTGTATGTCCTCCTTAGAGAAGTGTTTGTTCAGGTCCGTTCCCCATTTTTTTTTGTAGCGACATCTCTTTTTTTTAAGTATATCTTATTGATTATGTTGTTACAGTAGTTCCAAATATTTTCCCCTTTGTTTCTCTCTACCCAGTACCCCCTTCCCTCCAGCAATCCCACCCCACTTAGATCATGTCCATGGGTCATGCATATAAGTTCTTTGGATTCACCCTTTCCTATATTATTCTTAACATCTCCCTATATTTTGTACCAATTGATTATGCGTCTTAATCCCTGCACCATATCCCCATTTCTCCCCCTCCCACCTCCCAGCTGATAACCCTCCAAATGACCCCATACCTATGATTCTGTTCCTATTCTGGTTTGCTCAGTTGGATTTTCTTTTTATTTTTTAGATTCAGTTGTTGATAGTTGTAAGTTTCTTGTCATTTTAGTGTTCATAGTTTTGATCTTCTTTTTCTTAAGTAAGTCCCTCTGACATTTCACATAATAATGGCTTGGTGATGATGAGCTCTTTTAGCTTTACCTTGTCTGGAAAGCACTTCATTTGCCCTTCCATTTCAAATGATAGCTTTGCTAGTTAGAGTAGTCCTGGTTTCAGGTTGCCTTTCATCACATTGAATACTGCTTGCCAGTCCCTCCCTGCCTGCAAAGTGTCCTCTGAGAAATCAGCTTATAGTCCTAAAGGCACCACCCCGTAAGCAACTCTGCGCCTCTCTCTTGCTGTCTCCAGGACTCTCTCTTTATCTTTCACCTTTGGCATCTCAATCATGATGCATCCTGATGTGGTTCTCTCTGGGTCCAGGTCACCTGGGACCCTCTGTGCTTCCCAGACCTGCATGTCCATCTCCTTTACAAAATTTGGGAATTTCTCATTTTTTTCAATTCTTGCTTCCTCATTCTGCACTGGTTGACTGTTTTTTTTTCTTCCTTATGTTTCAAAACATTGATTTGAACCCTGGTTTCCTCCCCTTCACCATTGGTTTTATGTGGATTTTCTTTCGTTTCATTTAGCATAGCCTTCACTTCTTCTCTAATGCGTTTGCTATACTCAAGCATATCTGTCAAGCCTGTGAGCATCTATATCACCAGTATTTTGAATTCTAGATCTGTTAGGTTGTCTATCTCCTCATCTGTTAGGTTGGCTATCTCCTTGTTGCTTAGTTCTCCCACTGGAACCTTGATCCATTCTCCCTTTTGGGCCATACTTCTCTGTCTCCTCATTCAGACAGGCTCCTGTGTTTGTTTGCCTCTACATTCCAGGTAGAGCTGTCGCTTTTGTTACATTGTAAGGGGCGGAGCCTTAGGGATTCATCAGTACATGGCGACCTGTTTCACCATGTTGTAGCGCTGTATGTGGAGGAGGGGTTGGAGAGGGAACAATGCCGCCTGCCCAGCACTTGTCCCTTTTCCATGCACCTTTCCCACTTCCACACCAGACTGGCGCCCCTCTAGCTGCTGTCCTGGCTGTGCTCCCAGAGTGGATGGGTCTGCGGACATTCTAGGACTGTGTGGGCCCTTTAAACAAACAGACTCTGCTGAGAGACCAGCAGTTTCTGCCTCCACCCAAAACCCCACTGGTCTGCACAGTCAGAAGCAATGAGGCTTGATTTTCCCTGGTGTTGGGACCGAGAGCTGCTAGGTCTGGTGAGGAGCTGGGAACACTCCCTAGGTGTCCCTCCTGACTTTAAAATGTGTGACTGTGCTTTCTGCTGGCCTGCTGCAGCCGCTGCCACCATTGCTGCCACTGCCTCTGCTGCTGTCACCACACTGCACCCCCTTCACGCTGGCTCTGCCCTTCCCATCTGTCTGGATGAGTATTTCTTCTTTACATCTTTGTTTGCTGGACTTCCATGCAGTTTGATTTTCTGGAACTTCTGGTTGTTTCTAGTTTTTGAGGTAGTTCTATTCCTTCTTAGCTGTGGAGGGAGACGCAGTGTGTCTGTCTGTACTTCCATCTTGGCTGGAAGTCTCTTTTCCCATTTTTAATTGGGCTGTATATCTTCTTGGTGTTGAGATGAGTAAGTTCTTTTTATATTTTGGAGATCAATCCCTTGTCTGAGGTATCATTGGCAAATATGTTTTCCCATATGATTGGTTCCCTTTTCATCTTGCTGTTGCTTTCTTTTGCTGAGCAGAAACTCTTTAGTTTGATGTACTCCCATTTGTTTATTCTTTTCTTTATTTTCATTGCCTTTGGCGATGTATCAATGAAAATATTGCTACATGAATTATCTGAAGTTTTCCTGCCTATGTTTTCCTCTAGGACTTTTATGGTGTCACAGTTTACATTTAAGTCTTTGATCCATCTTGAGTTTATTCTCGTGTGTGGTGTAAGTTGGTGGTCTAGTTTCATTTTTTTTGCATGTTCCTGTCCAGTCCTCCAGGCACCATTTGTTGAAGAGACTCTTCTCATTCCGTTTTATGTTCCTTCCCCCTTTGTCGAATAGTAGTTGACTATATAGACCAGGGTTTATTTCTGGACTTTCTATTCTGTTCTATTGATCTCATTGATGTTTGTTCTTATGCCACTACCAGGCTGTTTTGGTTATAGTGGCTTTGTAGTATAGTTTGATGTCATGTATTGTAACTCCTCCTACTGCATTCTTCTGTCTCAATATTGCTGTGGCTATTGGGCTCTTTTTTGGTTCCATATAAATGTTTGAAATATTTGTTCTAGGTCTATGAAATATGTCATTGGTATTTTAATAGAGATTGCATTGAATCTGTAAATTTCTTTGGGTAGTATAGACATTTTAATGATGTTGATTCTTCCCATTGGTGAACATGGTATATGCTTCCATTTATTTGTCTTCCTTAATTTCTTTCTTCAGTGTTATGTAGTTTTCTGAATACAGATTTTTTATCTCTTTGGTTAAGTTTATTCTTAGGTACGTCATTATTATTTTTTGTTGCTATAGTAAGTGGGATTTTTTTCTCTGATATTTTATTGTTGGCATACAGAAGTGCCTTCGATTTCTGAATATTGACTTTGTACTCTACTATTTTGCCAAATTCACTTATTATGTTGAGTAGATTTTTAGTGGAGTCTATAGGGGTTTCTAACTACACTATCATGTCATCTGCAAAAAATGACAGTTTTATATCCTCTTTTCCAATTTGGATGCCTTTTTTATTTCTTTTCTTTGTCTGATTGCTGTGGCTAAAACTTCCTAGACTATGTTGAATAAGAGTGGAGAGAGTGGACATCCTTGTCTTGTTCCTTATTTCAAGGGGAATGCTTTTAGTTATTGTACATTGAGTATGATGTTGACTTCACATTTCTCATAGATGGCCTTTTTATGTTGAGGTATGCTCCCTCTATTCCCATTTTGCTGAGTGTTTTCATTATAAATGGGTGTTGTACTTTATAAAATGATTTTTTGCATCTATTGATATGATCTTATAATTTTGTCTTTCATTTTTTTTATGTGGTGTATTATGTTTATTGATTTGTGGATATTAAACCATCCCTGCATCCCTAGGATGAATCCCATATGATCGTGGTGTATGATCTTTTTAATGTGTTGCTGGGCTTGGTTTGCCAATATCTTGTTGAGGATTTTAGCATCTATGTTCATCAGCAATATTGGCCTGTAGTTTCTTTCTTTGTTGTGTCTTGACCTGATTTTGGAATTAGGGTAATACTGGCTTCAGAGAAAGAGTTTGGGAATCTTCCCTTTCTTAGATTTTTTAGAATAGTTTGAGAAGGGTAGGTGTTAGTTCTTCCCTAATTGTTTTGTAAAATTCGCCTGTGAAGCCATCCAGTCCAGAGCTTTTTTGTTCTGGGCGTTTTTTGATTATTGCTTCATTTTTACTTTTGTTATTGGTCTGTTCAGGCTTTATGCTTCTTCTTGATTCAGTTTTGGAAGATTATATGTTTCTAGAAATTTATTAATTTCATCTAGATTGTCAAATTTCTTGCCATACAATTGTTTGTAGTAATTTCTTACAATCCTTTGTATTTCTGTGATATCAGTTGTTATTTCTCCTTTTTCGTTTCTGATTTTGTTTGTTTGGGTCCTCTATTTTTTTTGATGAGCCTGGTTAAAGGCTTGTCAATTTTGTTGATCTTCTCAAAGAACCAACTTCTAGTCTTGTTGATCTTTTGAATTTTTGTTTAATCTCCGTGGATTATAGACTCTAATTTTTAAAATACAGCCAGTGACTAAATCCTTCATGGGTAGACCAGGCAGTTCTTTAGCCCAAAGAAGTGATTCTTAAGTCAATGAATAGATTTCCATTCTCTTTGTCAGTGTTTAGCTCATAAACGGGCATGTTACACAGTTCTGGTCCATGAACATCAAAAGTCTGATGTAAGACTGCAGGAAAATTTTTCCTATCTTTTCAATAAGCATCCAAGGAAGGAATGTTCTCCATTCCTGACTTCTGTCATTTGAGTTCTAGATGGAGTGTGATGCCTGAAGCCACCACCTTGTCCACCATGAGGGAAGCCAGACCAAAGAAAAAGTCAGTGTGCTGATCAGAGCAAGGAGAGAAAAGAACCGGTGTCCTTAATTGTATTATGAGATTCTAAGTAAACCTAATGTGGTACTGTCCTAACTTTGGGTTTTTGTTATGTGAAAGAATAATTTTTGTTCCTTGTTTAAACCCTTTGTAGTTGAATTTTCTGTAACTTTCAACAGATTGCATCCTGATACAGTAATTAAGAGTAAGAAATAACAAATTATTATTCTTATACTAAGAAAACAAACAAACAAACAAAAAACCCTACCTTTAGCGTTGGGGAGGCAAACATATTGCATGCTTTTGTGTAGTAAGGATACAGGAACACATTCTGGGTTTTAAGTCATCTTTGGGGATCCATGTTTGTTCGGAGAGTGAAGGAAGACCACTTAGGAGCACCTGAATTAAGCTAAGTTTTGAAGAGCTCAGAATAAAAGAGTCAAGAACAAAAAGCCACTGGTATGTAGTGTTTCTCTAAAGCTTCATTAATTTGCAAAGAAAATGAAAAGTGCCTGAAAAGTCTGACAACCTAGAATGAGTTTGTCACAGCGCTGTGAAGAAGATGCATGTGTTTGCCTAGGCAAGGATGGAATCAAATGGGGAAAGTAGGGTTTTAATTATTGCCTCACCTAGTCATGATGTCTTAAAGTAAATGAATATCTACTGTAGCTCAGCTATGAGATTAGTAACAGAAATTCTTTGCAAAACACTTGTGGATGACAGAGGGAGTTGTCCAGCTCCATCTGACTGTCCCCAGAGAGTTGTCCTAAGCTGTGGGCCTCTTGGACATGCACCAAAATCTTGGTTTGTGTCTGGACACACACTGCCATCAGCTTCTTTGACTACAACCAAAATTATGAAAACACTCTTGACACTTGGAACTGTTCACATTTTAATTCATTTGTCACAGTATAAATGGGTTGTCTGTATGCTCTGAACAAAATCCTGATGTATTTATTGAGATAAAGAAAACAATTTTCTAATTTGACAGATAACAGCAATTCTTCAACAAGCAGCCAAAAGGCTAAAATTGAAGAGTAACCACTTCTTATAGCTCTCCCCAAACCATGAAGGCATTTGGGTGTAAGGGAGGACTTTTGAAAAGTTGATTTCTATTAGAAGCTTCCAAAAAAGAGACAAGCATTCCCTGACATCCTGGAGCCTAGTGTTCTCCCACTGAACATAAACAATTTTAGGGAACACCAACATAAGACAAGAGTACTCCATAATTTTAGTGAATCAAGATAGAAACTAGTCCACTTTGTAATCACATCTGAACACAGATACAACTTGAAAAATGTTCAAGTCACAGTACACTAAGTGTACATTTCTCCTGGATAGTAGTAGTGGCTGTCCTTCTTCTAGTTAAGATTTACCAAGACACTGTTTTAGTTTCCTAGGGCTGCCATAACAAATGACCAAAAACTGGGTGGCTTAAAACAACAAACATTTATTGTTTCACAGTTTTGGAGTCTGGAAGTTTGAAATCAAGGTGTACAGGATTGGTTGGTTCCCCTGGAGGCTCTGAGCAAGAACCTGCTCCATACCTACCTTGTAGTTTCTGGCGGCTGCTGGTAATTTTTGACAACACTCTAACATTTGCCTCTGTCTTCAAATTGTCTTCTCCTTTGAGTTTCACCTCTTTGTCTGTGTGTCTTCTCCTCATAGAAGGATTCTTATCATTATATTTAGATCCCACCTGGTTAATCCAGGATGATCTCATCTCTACAACATTTGTTTAATTCTATCTGCAAAGACTTCTTTTCCAAATAAGGTCACATACATAGGTACTGGAGTTTAGGATTTGGACATATCTTTTGGGGTAGGACAATTTAAGCCACTCCAGATTTCTATCCATAGAATTAATCCAGTTTTATGACAGCATTCAATCGAGAGAAGAGCCTCACTTTCTTAAACACTTTCCAAATCACCTGAACACAAACTCAAATCTTATCACAAATCCTTTTCAAAATTTTTTCTGAGGTGGCCCATAGTTCACCCTGTTGTGTGTCCTCCTTCACCGCAATGGGTAATGAACTCAACTTTTCCAATTATAGAAGTATTTCAGGTGGTCTTTGGCGGAAGGGAACTTCCTAATATTGTACTTAGCATTTATTGTATCGTGTCAATGCTCAGATGCAAGAATTCATTGAATATTTGTAGAAACTCTGAGTAGGTGTTATCAATTCTCATTTTATTGATGATAAAATTGAGGCTTAGAAACATTAGTATCTGTATTAGCCAGGGTTTGCCAGAGAAAAAGAAGGGATAAGTATACATCTATACCAATATTGTAACAGTAGGGAATTGTAACCTACTCTATCATTCTTTTGACATTGTTTCTGTAAATAGTATCTTTGATTAATATATAGCTTGTAGATAAACAACATGTTTGCTTGAGAATATTAAGAACTAACTTAAAAAAATACAGACTCTGACATTCAGTCATCCAAGCTCTGGGAGATTTGCTGATCTTCAACCATAAAATCAGAATGATGAATGCGAGATCATCATGCATCAGTCTCAACATCCTTACTGGAAAATACTGTGCTAGTCTGCACATAGAAAAAATTTCAACCTCCACCCCTTGATCTCTTTGTTCTGCTTTCATGTTTCCTCCTTATAAAAACTCTGCCTGTACAGAGATGTTAAGATAGGTTTTGAGACAAGAGTCCCCCATCTTCTCAGATTGCTGGCATTTGAATAAACCACTTTCCTTCTCACCAACACCTGTCTCATGAGTTTGGCTTTCATTGTGTCAGGCAACTGGACCTGTGCTTGGTTATAATATAATATAATATGTGATATGGAGCCTAAGTCCCAAGATCTGCAGCTGGCAAAATAGAGACCCTGAAGAGCCAATGCTTTAGTTCCAGTATGAGACTGAAGGCCTGATAACCAGGAGAGCCCATCATTCTGGTCTTAGGGCTGGCAGGCTTGAGATCCAGGAAGAGCTGATGTTTCAGTTCATGTCCAAAGGCAGGAAACAATATTGATGTTCCAGTTTTAAGGCAGTCAGGTGGGAAGAAGCCTCTCTTACTTAGCAAAGGTCAGCCTATTTGTTTTATTCAGACAACTAATTGGATGAGGCCCACCCACATAGGATGATCTGCTTTACTCATTCTCTTAGGGAAATTTACTCTGCTCCCTCTGCTGATTTAAATGTTAATCTCATCTAAACACACCCTCACAGAAACACCCAGAATAATTGTTGACCATACAAGTTAACACATAAAATTAACCATCATAGCACCTTTCCCAGGATCTCACAGATGGTAATTGGTGGAGCCATAATTCAAACCCTGGGCTCTCTGACTGTCAAGTCCATGCTCTGCCATAATGCTCCCCTATTACCTCCTTTTTCATAGGTGGGCTTTATCCACAGACAATCTACAATGGATTATATCCTAAGTCTCACTCATCTTAGAATCTGAACCAACACTTTGGAGCCAAATTACATATTGTCTCATGTTTTTGCTGTTGATTCATATGTGATTTCCTTCATCTTACCCATTAGATTATAAGGAACTTGGGACAAAGTACTGTGTCTTAGGCTTTACTAGTATCTAACATTATTAAATACTGCCAATGAAAGGAAACTGAGACTCTTTAAATTTAGGAAAACAAATTTATTTGGGTCAAACTGAGGACATGACTGAGAACAGAGCTCCAAGAAGCCTTGAAACAGTGCTCTAACTTTAGAAAAGTGAGAGGATGTCTATATAGGCAGGAGGATAAGGAAAAACATAGTTATGCATCAGCAGCTTTAGTTAGTTACATACATTCAAGAATTAATAGTTTTACATCAGTTGGAGAGAATGTGCAGTTAAGATAGGGTCGTCAAACACCTAGAGTTGGGAAGTCATGGGAAGGGGTCTGGAAGTAATTATTGTGAAACTTTTATCAGGATATAGAAAAAACAGGCACTGCTTTCTGTAATAATTTATCTTTGTAATAAGGACTGTTGAAAATATACATGGCTAGCCCCATGGAAGACCTTGGTTAAAAATTTACTGGGTTTCCTTGGTTACTGATTAAGTTGAGCAGCTTAGACACACTTTCCTTTTGTAATAGAGATTGGGAGAGGTCCCCAAAGTCCCCACAGCTCATGGTTTTGGGGATGGGGAAAGTAGATAATACAGCTTTCAAGGTACTTTGCATATCTATGGCAAGTTGATAACTAGATAATAGCTGTGCTGCAGCCCAAGGTAAAGGGGCACATGATAGGTTTAAGATAGGTTTTTATACTGCCCCTAGGTAAAAGGGCAGTTGATAAGCTTAAGATACTTTTATAATAATGATGTATGGTGCCCTGGGTCAGCATTAAAATAAGGACAGGCAGCCATAAGAAAAGAGAAGCCACAAGGTCTGAATAGGTGTAGATGGGAGTCGTCGTCGGCAGCCGTCCGTCTCGAGAGACGATGGTGTAGCTTCTTAAGAGTCTATCTGCACCGCCGAGAATGACTGTGCAGTCCGACTCGGGAGTGACATGGTATCTGTCTCCTCCCGTGTTGAATCGACATCTTGCGATGACGCTGGAGTGTCCTCTCCAGTGGAGCTGAAGCTACAGAGCCTGGGCAGGGTGATATGGAGGGTCTGCTGTTGCCCATGCAGCAGACCCCCCCTCTCTTCGCAGCTGAAGGATCCAAGGGAAAGACGGAGTCAATACAGCTTGGCTTCAGGTGCGCCGCAGGAGTTGCCGGTGTTGACTACAAGGTCAAACCGCCTTAGGGACTCCGGCTCCGGATTTTCTGTCTGGGTTTACTCCCTTAGCCTTTCCCCTGAAGAGGTATGCCGCAAGGCAGCGGAGGTTTTTTGGAATCAGAGTTTTCCTTCTCTGATGTGCCCTGACTGGAAGATCGAACCAGCGACACTTAGCTCGCAGGCCGACGCTCAATCCACTGAGCCAAACCAGCCAGGGAGTAGGCTAGGAGTTATAGGGTGTAAGGGGGAAGCCACATGGTTTGAAGAGAGAGTCCACCATGAGATCTGGAGTAAGAAAGAGGAGACCCACTGGGAACCTGCCTGGAGAACACAGTGGCATGGCTAATGAGGCTGTAATTGTGGGGACCTGCCTAACCAAACATGGATTAGTTGGAGATGCTGGAGATGCTGAAGATGCTGAAGATGCTGAACTGTGAGCAGGAATACTGAGCCACGGACTTCTGCTTTCATGAAAAACAATACCTCTGACTGGAATATTCTGAAACTGGCCTGGTTTGGCAAGCAGAGGCAGTATTAAGTGTTTTTGGGTGTTTTAAAGGGAGTGGGACATAATGATAGAAACCCGCCATTATTTTGAATCTGTAAAACTTTTAAATAATCCCCCTTCCCTTTTCCACCAAACTTTTGTATTGGGTGTCACACTTCTTGGAAATAGGCAATCAGATACCACAGCTGTTTCACAACAGTATAGGCTGGGGTTCTGTAACACTTTCTCAATACTTACTATGGACCAGGCACTTTACATGTACTTATTCATTTAATATTGACAAAAACGCTCTAAGGTGTTCCCATTTTACAGTTGAGGAGGCTATAGCCTAGACACTGATTCATCTTTGTAAAATCAATGGGGCAGGAAATGGAGCCAGGTTTCTAACTCAGGCAGTCCAACTCCAAGCCCTGTGCTCTTAACCACACTCCACTTTGCTTCTTGTACCTCCCTGCACCAACACCCCCAAGTTGGCCCAATTTCCAGTATTAACCTCAGTAGATACCACACATTTGCACCCAGGGGCTCTCTCTAAGCAGTTAAGTTCAGGGTACAGGAGCTGTTTGGGAGGCAGAATGGTTTTTAGGTTGGCTGATCATGTGTGTGGTGTGGAGTCCCCTTGGCAGGGTGTACCTGGCTTGTGGTTTGGCAAGTGCTACTCTCTGAGACTCCCCTGCCCAGATTCTTAGTCCTCCACTGGCCTCAGCTCAAGAACACACCCTCTGCAAAGGTACTCTCTAGAAAGCCACTCAAGCTGTCCTCACCTGCCTGTGTCCCTGCCCATGCTAGCCTTGAAAATGCAATGTCACCTTACTAAGCACAAACTGGCTCTTGTTATTATGAGAGGCCTCATTACCAGGAGATGTGCAAACAGGTTCTGTGCAGAAGAAGTCTGCAGACTCAGTCAAGGGGGGCATAGTGCCTGGGTCACCAGGCTTGGGTACATCTAGTTCTTTTGGGCTGCTGGAAGAAACTCTAACTCAGCACTTCAAGAAATTGGAGTCATAAGACCCATCCCCTAACTCCCAGTCCACTCAGCTCCTCATTATCTGAACAAACAGTTGATGTTTAAACTTTTTTAAAATGACAGTATTCCTTAAATATTCCAACAACCTTAAATTATCTGAATGTTGTCAGAATCAGAACGGGCACACAGTTTTCAGCTTGGGAAAGTGCCTCTTCTTGGTAGCCCTAAAGCAATTAGATATCTTCCCATACAAATCTGAAGAGATGTTTATTATTGAGGCATCATCTTTCTCAAAGACTAGATTGTTAACTCTCTAAGAGCAGTACCATATTTTATTGATCTTTGTGTTCCCAGTGCCTAGTAATGGCCTGCAATACAGAAGCCCCTTAGGGACTTCTTTCTGAATATAAAATCAATCTGTAGGATTTTCCCTTGATGTTTTATCATATGATC
Source organism: Furipterus horrens (assembly GCF_987537825.1). Classification (NCBI taxonomy): domain Eukaryota; kingdom Metazoa; phylum Chordata; class Mammalia; order Chiroptera; family Furipteridae; genus Furipterus; species Furipterus horrens. Next base: position 53,209,192 of record NW_028327179.1, read on the forward strand.
ATCAACATAAAACCTTGCTATAGATCAGCTTACATGTCCCATCTTTGCAACTTTGAAAATGTAAGTTTAGTTCTGGACCTCAATTTATTTATCTGAATGAATGTTTGGATTTGAGAAACTCTAAGTTACTTTTAGGTTTAACATCCTAGGACTCTGCACATAAAATACTCTGCAGAGAGTGGAGGTTATAGTAAGGTGGTTCCTGCTTTATCTGAATTTGTAGTCCAACAGTGAGAAAATGAGTCATGGCTAGGTGACTCAATTGGTTGGAGGATCGTTCTGCGCACCAAAGGGTTGTGCGTTTGTTTCCTGGTAAGGGCACATACCTAGGTTATGGGTTTGATATCCAGCTGCAGAGCATGAGGAAGGCAACCAATTGATTTCTCTCACTCCCTCCCTCTCTCTCTCCCTTCCTCTTTCTCTAAAACTCAATGAACATATGCTGGAGTGAGGGTATAAAAAAAAAAGTGTGAGAACATAGTCACAGTGCATTGTTATAACCCCAGCCCTTGAGCTAGCATCTTGATGGAGTGACTGAAAAGGAGTGAGAGTTGGTGGTGATAGTCCTTCCAAAGCCCTTGGGGAAGTGGGATTAAATTTAGGGCTCCTGCCTTATGGTCATGACACCTGCTGCCAAGATCCCACATTAGAGACCTTGCATAGTTCCTTCTGCCTCTCCCATTACTAATTTCAGTAATCATGCTGTCAGAATATGGTGCAGGCACCTCACTTTATGCCATATGCTTAGGAAAAACATCCTCACAGAGACTCCTGGGGGGAAAGGAAACACATAACTCTTTGATCTTGAACCCTAACAAAGAATTTGTCTTGAGACCTTTGGAATTTTGGGAGCAAAGTTAAAAGCTTTCCTCCTTTGATGCATATTATAGATGGGGGGTGGGTTGAGGAGGGTGGATATTTCCCTCTGGGGTAAATATTTTTTTCTTCTGGCAGGACACCACAATGAATATGTTTGTTTGATTATTAAAAGGAAAAAAAGTATTCTAGAACACAGAAATTCAGGTGCTGCTTTTCCAAGGGGATCTGGTATTATGCACAATAACATAAAAGCTGTTTTCATCATGCATGAAATGCATCTCTGCAAATTGTTTTTTATAAGAAAAGGTTTCATCTTTAAAGAAGATTTAGTCTTCAAAGTCTCTGAAAAATTTGTTTTCCATTCTTGGAAAACATGTGGATGTTCTTCTGGAATGGAGACTAGAAGCTGGGTGTGGGAGGGGGCATGGGAAACCCATCCTTACTCAAGCTGATGGGGAGATCACCAGGAGGGCTAGGCTGGGAGCTCCAGTTCTATTCTATACAATATTCTAGATTAATTACTCCAGATTTGAAAAAGGACAGATGTTTTATTTTTTGTCTTCTAGTTTAATGTCTTGATAAGGACCTTAAGGCAAGATGACCCTCCATGAATGATGAAAACATTTTAACTCTTAATCATGCTGGGACATGTTAGTAGGGGATCAAAAATAAGGGAGGACTTGGGGCACATTGAACAAGTATTATGAGGCAGGGACTCCATGGAAAGAAGAACCAGAGGCCCTTCTCCTCCTCCCTCCCTCTCCCACTCTTATCCTTCCTTTCTCACTTTCTCTCTCTAATGGAAGGAAAAGCAGACTCTAAGTCTGGGGAAGTGGCTCAAACTGGGCTGGGTGGTGACCAGCAGAGGTTATATTTAGAGAGATCTGACTTGTGAACTTTACAATCCTCATTGGCAGTACCACTTTTAACTCTCTCAGAGAGTTAAAAGTCTGTTATTTCCAAATGTTTATTAAAGTCCTGTTATTCATTAAACTTGGGATTAGCCATGCTGTTGGGAATTAAGGGCATGGATAATCATTAGCACTAGTTTGCAGGTTTAGGAGGGACTGGCAGTGAAGTGAACGAGGTCTGTGGAGGAACAGAGGATAAAGATATGGACTGACTGAAGGTTAGTGGACAACTGTGGTTGCAGATTGATGAGGTAGTTGTCACGTGGTAACCCCTCTTCCCAAATATATGAGAGGAGAAGGAATCTTCAAAGAGTGAGGCCAGGACCTATTAGATTTATGCTGATGGGGACACCATGTCAGCAAACAAGTGTTTATATTTAGTGAAGTTTCTCCTTTGCCTAGAATGACACAGGGAAAAGGATTGCAGGGCCTTCTCCTTGGTGGGAAGAAGGGGATTCCCATGGCTGTGATGAGCACAGAGAGGGCAATAAAGATAAGAATGAGCTGTGCAGAGAGAAAATTTAAAAAATGTTTGTTTTTGTTCTTGCTTTTTGTTTTTGCATTCAGGCACCAAAGTGTAGTAGAAACAGCATTAGAGACAGGTGCCCTGGACTAACTGCCAGGAGTGGGGCTCAGTCACATCTTTCTCTAGACTTCACTTTTCTCATACTGAGTGATTTGTACACTTAGGATGTTTCTCCTATCTCTCACTATATTCCCTCTCTAAGGGTGTCTGTCATCATCATGCAGCAGTTTGACCAACACACCTCTCTAGTCTTTCCTTCCTTTTTAGATCTTTCTAGGGACTCTGCTTAGAGGAACTCTGATCATGGATTCTAATGATCTAGGGATCAAAATAGGCAAGTGCCTCTACGGAACTGTGCTGATCCATCTGTTACCCAAATTTGATTTGACGGTTTATGGGAAAAGATAGTCAAAGGGCTTCACCAGGATATGGCTCAATAGTTACTGCAGTGAAGATTGTGAATTTTGCCATTTCATATCTGTTACAATTTTGGAAGAAAGTAATTTACGTATTAGAACCTCAGTTAGATGCTAGACATATCTGTAACTACTCATCTTGTTCTCCTTGTACCTTCAGTGACATGTTAGCCTGACACACATAGGCACTTAATATCTGTGTGTTGGGTAAATGAATTAATAAAATCTGCAGATAGTTATGGGAACCATATTTTCCAAGCCAGTCATCAAGCCATATTGTCTGCCATTTGCTTCCAGATGTGTGAGACAGTTTGGGAGATGTCATTTAATGCTGAAAATTCTAAATAAATTTTGGGACTATTTTGGAGGTTTTCGGGGACTGGGAAGAATTTAGCATCTTAAAAAAGTAGGTGAATAATCACCAAATAGTATTTAAATGTCCTCCCTGCCGTTAAAAAGCACAGCCTTAGTTAAAAGCCTAAAACAAGTGAGAATTATCCTTCATCAGTTTTGGTCAAGATGGCAGAGTAGGTAAACTGAGTACTTGCCTGCTCCCACAACCACATCAAAATTACAACTAAACTACAGAAAAATAATTATTCAGAACTTCCTTAAATCAAGCTGAATGGAAGTCCTACAACTACAGAATTAAAAAAGAAACCACATCAAGATTTGTAGGAGGAGCAGAACACAGAACAGACTGGTCCCACACCCATGTGTGGCAGAAAAAAATTAGGAGAAACATTAGCTTGCAGAGGTACCCACTGAGGAGCGAAGTGTCCTAGCTCAATACCAGGACACTCAACCCAGTGTTCCAGTGCCAGGAAGAAAAATCCCCATAACTTCTGGCTATAAAAACCAGTGGGAATTGAGATTGAAGAAGATGGAAACTTCTGGAGTCCCAGGCAGTTCCTCCTAAGGGGCCCACACATGAACTTTCTCAGAATCACTGCTTCTGAATTCCAGCATGGGGGCAGCAGCTTGAACGGCACTAGAGACATACAGGGAAGAACTGAATTATCAAGGCAAGAGCTAGAGGGGTAGAGTTCTCCCAGACAGAGTGCTGACAGAGGCCATTTTTCCTTTGACGAGCCCTCCCCATACAGAGCCAGCAAACTCCATCAATCTGGCTTATGCTGTTTGCCCCACCCTGGTGATTCCCTGAGGAGCTACACCACCCAACTTTCTGACTCACTCAAGCTGTTTCCAGTGGCTTTTTTTTTTAACAGGGGAGAGCACAAAGGCAGTCCCCCACTACCACAACTTATGCAGTCGAATTTCCTACATTTGGGGAAATCACAGAGGTCAGCACATCTGGAGTGCAATGGATTAGCCTCACTGTGGGAAAACCACCTTCATGATCAGGAAAGTATTCCAGTGGCTTTCTTATATGAATGGCTTGTCTTGGCTCATGCTTCAGATTTTCCTAATTTCCCTCAAACAAGCAGTGTCTGGCCCCATTGAGCCCCACACATCATGCTAAGTGGTCACACTAGCAGCAGCTAGTATTGGTTCACAGCTTGGCCTCACCTGGGACCTCCAAGCCTAGCAAGTAGCAGTCATATGAAAACTGCTTTGTAGCTTATGCTGGCTGGCCCTATGCAGGATATAGGTCATGGCTGACCTTGGCCTGCATCTCCCTGGAGGCCTCAGTGTTAGCACATTCAGTGGTCAGCCTCAAACCACATCAAAGTACTACCAAGTAACCACATCCACAAGTGACACACTCAAGAAGTGAACTCAGCAGACACCAAACTCTGCTGAAGTAAGTCCTGCTCTATGGGGTGGGCCCCTGCACAACTAATCCTCCACAATGGTCAGAGGTCAGTAGTCAGTGGTCACAGCCATTCCTTATAGCTGATTGGCCTGGGTAATTCTTCCCTTTGACACGCCAACAGCAATCAAGCCTCAACTACAAAGGGAAGGTGTACACAGCCCACACAGTGTGTGCACCTTGAATACCCAGCTTAGGTAATAGGGGAGGCTGTGTCACTGGACTCTACAGGACACTTACTATATTAGGCCACTCTACCAAGCCTGGGGAGGCTGCCAAAATGAAGAGACAAAGAAACATAGCTCAAAGGAAAGAACAGAACAAAACTACAGAAAAAGAACTAAACAAAATGTAGATAAGCTATCTACTAGATGCAGTTAAAAACACTGGTTATAAAGATGCTCAATGAACTTAGTGAGAACCCCAACAGTGTAAAAAAGAACCAGTCAGAATAAAGAATACACTAATTGAAGTGAAGAATAATTTACAGGAAATCAATGGTAGAGAAGATTAAGCTGAGAATCAAATCAGCAATTTAAAATATAAGGAAGCAAAAAAACCCAACAGACCACCCAATCAGAAGAGCAAAAATAAAAAAGAATTTAAAAAATGAGAATAGTGTAAGGAGCCTCTGAGACAACTTCAACTGTACCAATATTTACATCATGGATGTGGGAGACTGGTATGTATGGTACAGAGGGCTGTAGTCACTGAGTGGAGCCTGGACCAGAAATATGGACCTGTAAGACTTAACCAGCTGGCAAATGTGCCCCACATACCATGCTGCCAGTCCCACAATCCAGGGGTTTTAGAAGTAGAAAAGGAATGCAATGTACTCTTTGAAGCTGATGAAGCCTGTTTGCTCTGTGTAGAATCAAATTCTTATCAGTAGAATGTGAAATTTCAGAGGCATCTGGATTTCTGTGATATGCCTTGTCACCTCACAGTCTTGCTACCTATCTCCCTATATTGATTTATACTTCCCTTTGTTCATACTCCCAATCATTTGGTGGAGGTCTGCATGCTTACCCTGTGCATTTCTGCATGTAGGAAACTCAATAAAAACCCTGACTGAGAAAGGAGTGATAAGTGATCTCCTATGAGAGACACTCCCCCTTCCCTCTCCTCAGACTTTTTTTTTTTTTAGTCAGTTCTTTCATCCATGCTGAGGGAGCTGCAGGACAGGAAACCTCTCAATGGGGGTGCCAGAAGGAGAAGAGAGCAAGAAATTGAGACCTGTTTGAAAAAATAATTACAGAAAGCTTTCCTGATAGACATCCAAGTCCAGGAAGCACAGAGAGCCCCAAACAAAATGAACCCCAAAAGGCCCACCCCAAGACACATCTTAATCAAAATGCCAAAAGTTAAAGACAAAGATATAATCTTGAAAGCCACGAGAAAAAAGCAGTTAAGTTAGTTAACAACAAGGGAGTTCCCACAAGACTGTCAGCTGATTTATCAACAGAAACTTTGCAGGTCAGCTAGGATTGGCACAAAATATTCAAAGTGATGAAAGCAAGGATCTAAAACCAAGATTACTTTACCCAGCAAAGATATCACTTAGAATCAAAGGACAGATAAAGAGCTTCTGAGAAAAAGTTAAAGCAGTTCATCATCACCAAACCAATATTGTATGAAATGTTAAAGGCTTTTCTCTAAGAGGAAGATAAATAATATAAACAATAAAATGGCAATAAATACACATCATCAACAGTCAAATCTAAAAAACAAAATAAACAAACAGAAGGGAAACAGAATCATAGATATAAAGAACATTTTGAGGGTTTCCAGGTGGGGCATTGGGAAGATGTAAAGTACAGCACAGGGAATATAGTCAATAATACTCTAATAACTATGTATGGTGTTAGATGATTGCAAGATTTACCATGATAAACACTTAATAAGTTATGTTATGTCTAATCACTGGGGTGTGCATCTGAAACTCATATTATATGTCAACTGTAATGAAAATAAAAATTGATAAAAAGAATTATCCTTTGTGATTTCAATTCTCCTCTTAAAATTCTTATTTTCCAAAGGCTGCTAACTTTACTCTCCCCTGGATTGTCTAGGCCCCTTGTGTTGTGATCAGACACTGATACTACTTTTCTGACACTCACTCAGGCCCTTGATTTTCTGTGGTATTGGTTTAAGTGAGAAAGAGTAGAGAGGTCCCCATGCCTTGTCAAACCAATTTGGAGCTTTACAAATATCCTCTGGAAACGTTTGGACAGTTAAATGCTTTCCCATATCCAGAAACCTAACCACGTGCTGTAATCTAGCTTTGGGTCCAAGCTTCTTTTGTCTCTTCATTCTTCTTTATTTCATGGGATGTATGCATCTTTCAAAAAAAGCCTGGAGAATCTGCTGAAGACAAATGCTTGCTTCCTGAATCTAGTAATTTGAGAAGTCTGGAAGAGTCTTCTAAATAGGTCTGTGGGTAGAGAGCTGCCTTGGCAAATGTTTGGGCTCCTGTAAATGGGGCCTAAAGGTTTTTTTTCCACTCTGATAAAAAAACTATGCATCCCACCTGTCCATTATACACCTTGATGGATTAGTTGACATCCTGTAGCAGGGTCTTCAGATAAATGTAAGCAGGTCTAGCAGGGCCATTACTGGGGAGGCAGTGTAGGGTTCATGGATGACTTGGAAATTAACTGCCTATATTTAAGTTCTGACCCATATACACAAAAACTGAGTGCTGTCAGGCAGGTAACTTAACCTTCTTAAACTCGGTTTCCTAATTTCTGAAATATTTACCTCACAGAACCACTGTTACTACAGCTATCTTAAAAAGTACTTAAAATAATGTCTAAGTGTGGCCTGCTATTATTGTTCTAGGCAATCCTTGAGTCTGTGCTTTTCTAGAATGTTTGCATTATCTTAGGACACAAGATCCCCCAATGGCTTCTGATCAATGTCTAAAGACTTGTGTGGAGAAAATGAAATTGATTGATATCCTCTGGACATGTAAAAAGTAGGCCTAGTTCACAAAATTTTTTTGTGCTTCTCAAAAAATTCAGCTAGAAGAGTATCTACCAACACCCACGGTGATGCTGTGTGGGGCCAAGGAGGCTGGCACATGATGGGTTCCAGCGTCAGCCCAAACTGATGTTCTTCATTCTCATTGAGAGTCCTGTATTTGAACAGCTACCATTGTGCTTGGAATTGGGTCCCTTCCTAGGTTCAAGGGGGCTACACTTCTTCTTGCCCTAATATGAATGCGAAATGTATGCAGACCTTTACATTGTGGATGCCTGATCTTAAACAGGTGAACCCACCTACATAGTTTGATGGGTGCTTCTCCTAATTTATGGGGGCTTTACTGAACAAAGTTACTAAGAACTCTCAATTGTTTTAGTTTCATGCACTCTCAAAAGACCCTGAAGTTCATAGAAAGAAAATAGCTTTTCTCTTATAAGTTGAATATCAGATGTAGATGAGCCATCAAAAACTTTAGCTGAAATCCTCTCTAGTATACCATATTTAAAGATTGAAAAGCAATTTCCTCCAAATAATAATTAGGTCACCCAGTTACCAGTCCAGCTTTTGTATTTGTTTTAGGAGGGTTATTCCCTGATTTTGGTGAGGGAAAGCTACAATAGAAACTACTAAAAGTAAAAGGCAAAATTTCATATTAGGCTCACCTGTAAAGTAAAAATTAGTGTCTTAGCAAGTCAGTTGTCTAATAATAGTTATTAAGAATGTCTTCTGTTAAACAAACAAAGTAACCTCACAGGTCGATATGATCATAAATTCCTAACCAGTAAGGTCTTGGTGGGTAGTCATGACCCAGGCATATAACTTCTTCAAGTAAAATGTTTATCTTTGCCATAAGCAAACATTGTCCTTGTTTCTGTGCATCTAGGTTAACACACCTTTGAAATAAGCAGTAACCACTCTCAAGAAAGCACTTACTCTTGTTAACTACCCTGTAATCCAATCCCTGCCTTGCTTTTTTTTTTACCTCCATGTAATCTTCCTAACTTTCCCTCCTTAAATTCAAATGCATAAAAGAAGCAGCAAAATTGTTCTTCTCAGGAGCATTTGAGGTCTTGCCTCTTGGCATATGTCATTAGCTTGGCTCAGATAAACTCTTATAAACATTCTCTACAGGTTTGAACATTTCCTATATTGATAAAGAAAAAATAAATGCTAGAAAATTGAGGCAGCATAGTTTGGGCATTCAAGTCTGCAAAGGAGCAGCACAGGGCACATTTGTCCACTGGATCATGTCTTCCCCACAGAGTCAGTCCAACCACCTGTGTTTGCTTCTATTAGGTAGAGCAGTTTTATTCCCAGTCTTGGCGTACTTGTTATGTTGTATGGGGCAGAGCCTTAGGTAATTGCCGGGGTGGGGCAACCCACTTCACCACTTTGTGGCTCTGTATGTGGGGGAGGAGTTGGAGAGGGAACAATGCTACTGCCTGGCTGTTGGAGGCTTGCTTGTCACTCACCCCATTTCCAGTCACTTCACCCACTTTATATATGTGACTGGTGCCCCATAGCTGATTCCCTGGTGGTGGTTCCCAGAGTGGGTGGGTTTGCATACATTCTAGGACTATGCAGGTCCTTTAAATGGACTCTTGAGAGACCAGCAGTTTCTTCCACTACCCTAACCCCCACTGATTTTTACAGCCAGAGTTATGAGGTTTTATTTTCCCTTTATTGGAATCTTGGGCTTTGCAGTCTGGCCTGGGGCTGTGATCATGCAACCCAACACATGTGAATGTGGGATTGCCCATTCTGCTGGCCACCACTAATGCCACACCTCATCCTCTCTGCCCTGGCTCCCCATCTCCACCTCTCCTGCTCATCTGGATGAATATGCTTTCTTTAAATTCTTGGTTAAATTTTCTGGCAGTTTCTGGGTGTTTTTTGTTTTGAGGTTAGTTGTGATCCTTCTTATGCTTGTGCAAGGAAGCAAAGCAGGTCTACCTACGCTCCATCTTGACCAGAACATTCCTAATACCATCCATTTAACACTGGTTATATCATAACTCACAGTGTGGCATCTATCATGCCATCTGTGAATACTGTTTTTGATAGTTTCACTATGCTTCATTGCTGATGACCACAAATACAAGCTTTAGCCAGAGTGTGCAGAGAGATAAATTTTGCTCATGTTGCATTTATTTTTCATGATTTTAAAAACGTGGACATAGAAAAACACATCTTATACAATTCTCTTAAATTCTTTAGCTCACAATCACTGCATTTCTAGAATACAGTCTCTTTCAGTGTTGATGGCACTTTGCCTTCCACATGTAAATTAGTGGAGAACATAGGCCAGTAGGCTATGCACAGAGCAACTAGATTTTCATTAGCCAAAATATGCAACCTTCAATCCTTTTCCCATAGGGGTTGGAATAGTCTTGGGAAATGGCAAGATAATGATATCAATCATTGGTAAAACAGGACTTCAACTAAGAGGGCCTGTTGTCATTGCTAAACCACGGCTTCAAAAGCCCTTTGGGAAATAGGTGTGGTCACTCAATAAACTGTGCAACCAGACATGGGGGGTAGAGTCTGTGAGGCTGTGGGGGGAATCTTGGGTACTAGCAACAGAGGGGGCACAAGGTAAAGGAAGCTTGCTGCCATTTCTACTGTTTTCAGGTACTGTAGACTGGAAGCAGCAAGGTGGTCAGAGCATAAATAGGCAAAATCTAACCAAGGGGCTCACACTCAAAGCAATGGGTTAGCCCAGAGTCCTGAACTTGTCCTCTATCCAACACAAATGAAAACTACCCAGAATCAGCATGTCAGTACCACTCTGCTGGCCCACTCTCAAAAGAAATAGTTTATAGTCAACAGGAGTGATCAGCTCACCTGGCTACCCACTGGGACAAATTCAGGTAATGGGATCCCAGATCACCTTACAGGTGCAAGTCCTAGTTACTCCAGACATCTGATCAATCCAAATAGGAGGGGTTTTAAAGGTTTGGAGAGTTACTGAATAGAAGAAACAAAAGCCAGGCCCATACCTCCTGGACCAGGGCTCAGGGACCCCACTGAATGGTAATTTTGGGATGGGGAAAGACTCATGTTCCAAAGTGTGCCCTTCCTTTCCCTCCTCCTGTCCTTCCCTCCTCCATGCTTGCCCAGGTCTAAGGGTGGTACTGTCTGACCCCACAGCTCACAACCTACAAAATCAAATTTAATTTTACCTTAGGCTTGTCTCAATCTTATTAGTCAGCAAATTAGGCTTGTGCTTAGTCCCTGGGTTATAAATATTTTATATATTTCCATACTCTTATCAGCACAAAGAAGGTATATACATGAAAGTACGTGGCTAAACAAAGTGCTTTTTAAACCCAAGTGACTTACTTTTCAGTTTTCTTTGAATTAAAGTCAATTTCTTTTTTAAAGGGAGGCTTGTATTCCAAGTATCATATTTTCCTTTCCTAAAGCAAGGGCATATTTACACTATTCTTTTCCATGGGCTAGAGTGCAGATCTCCTGGTACTAAGGCCAAGGTGACCTAGGACATGCAAACCACATCTGTGCACTCTTGTAAATACTGGAAGCTATAGGCAACAAGGAAAGAGTGAGCTCAAGTCCCACTTCATCCTGGCACATCCCACCCTGAAACACCATCGGGCTCTCCGTGGTCATTCCCTCTGTCCATTGGTGAGCAGCTTTGCTGGGACCCTCACTGAGTTTAAAATTTTTGGCCTATATACTGTTTTGTATTTTGTTCCTCTCACACCTTTACTTCCTCCAATTGTTCTTGGTACCTGGGCTATGTACTTTTAGAGAAAGAAAGCATACTCTCAAAGTTTTGTAAAAAATAAATTTCTAAATTTAGTATCTTCCCATAAACTAATGCTACAATACCCGTAATGTTTTATCTTTTAGTTAAACTTTATATCAAGAGTGACTATTCTTCAAAGAGGTTTAGGCAGTTCTTAACTTTTACACAACTTTTATATGGTCTCCTGCTCTCATATGTTGGATCTCCATAACTCTGCTGATCAGGGCATTTATGCGCTAGTCTGCAAACAAATATTAAGTCATGTTATGGTGGTTCTGTCTGCCTGCCAACATTTTATTTTTGCCAGTCATTATTTTTGGATGTTCATGCAATTATTTAAATACCAATAGCTTTCTGCTTTTATTGTCTTGTAAAAATGTGTGGAAGGTGGCAATATGAAAGGGCCCATACCAGCGATGATGCAGTTAGGAATGCTGAGGGCAGGTCATTGTGACCTTCAGTTGGTTGCTCAATGGATGTGAGATGGTTGACTATAAGTTTAGTTGCAGAGGATAAGAATGAACTAGAGAGGACAGATGACATATATTATCAAAGGCAAGGTGTATTGATGGAGGAACTGGGGTGTCTACACAAGTGCTGACTGAGAATGAGCAGCTATACAAATGCAGGGAAAAGTACACAAGACTATAAGAAGACAGCTTCCCACCTGCCTCTTCTCAGAGGAGATGATGGCTGGCATTCCACTTGCTCTTGAAGATCATTTTAAGAAAATTGTCTGACACCATTAAATGGAATCAGCTAATCCTTAAATAATTTTTAATAAATTTCTTCTCTAGGCTGAGATAACTGGCAATTGAGGTAGGTAAGATATTATTTCAAAACATGTATTTTTATCTATATTTTGAGTTTGTTATTTTTAATGTGTTAGATAATATGTATACATTGCACATTCAAGCAAAAATGATATTTTATTTTATGTTTAAAGTATATTTTATTGATTATGTTGTTACAGTAGTCCCAATTTTTCCCCCTTTGCTCCCCTCCGCCCAGTACCCCACTCCCCTCCAGCAATTCCACCCCCCTTAGTTCATGTCCATGGGCTGTGCATATAAGTTCTTTGGTTTCACCATTTCCTATACTATTCTTAACTTCCCCCTGTCTATTTTGTACCTACCAATTATGTTTCTTAACCCCTGCACTATTTCCCCATTTCTCCCCCTTCCCCCTTCCAGCTGATAACCCTCAAAATGATCCCCATACCTATGATTCTGTTCCTATTCTGGTTTGCTTAGTTAGATTTTGTTTTTATTTTTTAGATTCAGTTGTGATAGTTGTGAGTTAGTTGTCATTTTAGTGTTCATAGTTTTGATCTTTTTCTTAAGTCCCTTTGACATTTCATATAATAATAGCTTGATGATGAGCTCCTTTAGCTTTACTTTGTCTGGGAAGCACTTTACCTGCTCTTCCATTCTAAAATGATAGCTTTGCTGGGTAGAGTAATCTTGGTTTTAAGTCCTTGCTTTTCATCACCTTGAATACTTCTTGGCAGTCCCTTCTTGCCTGCAAAGTTTCTTTTGAGAAATCAGCTGACAGTCTTATAGGCACCCCTTTGTCTTGCTGCTTTTAGGATTCTCTCTTTATCTTTAACTTTTGGTTTTTTAATTATGATGTGTCTTGGTGTGGTCCCTTGTTTGGGACTCTCTGTGCTTCCTGGACTTATATGTCTATTTCCTTCACCAGATATGGGGAGTTTTTCTTCATTATTTTCTCACATAAATTTTCAATTTCTTGCTCTTCTTCTTCTCCTCTCGCACCCCTATGATTCAGATGTTGGCACATTTTAAGTTATCGCAGAGGTTCCCAACCCTCTCCTCATTTTTTTCAATTCTTGTTTCCTTATTCTGTACTGATTGACTGTTTTTTTCTTCTTTATGTTCCAAATCATTGATTTAAACCCAAGTTTCCTTCCCTTCACCATTGGTTTTGTGTGGATTTTTCTTCGTTTCATTTAGCATAGCCTTCACTTCTTCCCTTATGCGCCTGCCACACTCAAGCACATCTGTCAAGCCTGTGACCATCTTCACTACCAGTGTTTTGAACTCTGCATCTGTTAGGTTGGCTATCTCCTCATCACTTAGTTCTCCCACTGGAACCTTGATCCGTTCCCCCTTTTGGGTCATACTTCTCTGTCTCCTCATCTTGACAGACTCCTGTGTTTGTTTGCCTCTGTGTCTTAGGTAGAGCTCAAAAATGATATTTTAAATGACAATTATGGATATTATAATGTTATGAGGTTTCTAAGAGAAGAACTCTCTGTATTTGACTTTCAGACTTCCAAATACATTTTCAGGAATTCATAATATATAAATTAAGGGACTTTATATACATATATGATTTATTGGGGGCAATCTAGTTAAGAACACTGTGTTGTTCTTTTGAAAACGGATATTCCCTCTTATAAAGGAAATGTTTTGAGTCTATTTTCTGTATATTTCCATAAATAAATGAAGAAGTGGCCTTCAGTATCAAGGTCACTTGCTCGCTGGTTTTTAGGCAGGTGACTGCTGCCTGGAGACACTTAAAAGGCAACAAGCAAATAACACTCTGAAATCACTCACCATTATGGATCTAACCATGTGCTAGAAATATTGTCACCATGATTCAAGTAGAACTAACCATTTTGTGTTGAAGAAAGCAAGAATCAAGATACCTCTGTTTAGTTTTCACAGGAAAAAAATGGAGGTAGACTTTACTCCAATCCCCATGGCTTGCCTTTTCCTGGAGTATCAGGTTAAAACAAAATTAAAACCTTAAAAACAAAGAGCTTAATTGACCTCCTAAGTGAATCAAGTATATATTCCTTCACCAATATATCTACTTTTACCTTTTTCAAATATTTTACAGCAGAGTTGCTCACAGCATCATGATCAGAATAGTTCAAAGCTTGTGATGACCTATTTTTGAACAGTTCTAAGAATAGATTTCTAAATATATGTTTTAGTGTATATTTTGAAGTTATAATCCCTAGTCTATGACTAAGTGTTTACAGATATCAAAAAAAAACTCTTTATTACAAAGCTATATCTTATTTGTATTTTGAAGAAAGTTAAAACAAATTTAAAAATCTCAATATTTAATAAATGCATCCATTTGATTTTCTGGGTTAAGACATGTTTGAACATATTTTGTTCCTCTTGAACCAGATTCCCAGTGGAAGCTGAAGGTATTCCCATAATAGACAATGCAGTTGAAACATTACTGAAGACGACGATAGATGGAGATTTATGTATTTAATAATATATACACATTGCATGTTAAAGCAAAAATGATGACTTTACTCACAATTATGGATTTTTATAGTGCTCTGAGATCTCTGGAAACAGAACCCTTTATATACCTACTATCTAACTTTCCGACACTTGATTTTTGTCATAAATTTGAGAAGGTATAACAGATTCTATAATATCTGAAACCAATTTTGAAAATATAAGAAGCACAGGAAAGAAAAGTCTGGAAAGATATACTACATTGTTAACAGTGGTTATACCTGGTTGATGGGATTATAGGTTTTATTTCTTTATTTTTTTTCAAAAAAAACTCTATAATAAAAATGTGTTTTTAAAGTAAAAGCAAACCATACTTTTTAAATGCAGAAAGGAAAAACTTGAAATAGGTAGGTAGTATTGTTAACGTCTTGCTATTCTGGTTCCCAGTAGTTTGAGAATTGAAATTGGTCTAGTAGAGGCTTAAGAAACAAAGTATTTTAAACACTACATTTTTCCATCAACAATGTAATAATCCCACTTTAAATTTCATCTGTGAAGCTTTAATGCTTTCTTTATACCTAATAATAGAACATAAAGTTACTAAATGGTTAAAACCCCAAACCTTGAATAAAACCTTCCTAAACCTGAAAGTTTTAAAATTTATTGAAAAAATAAACTCAGAGCCAACTCTAAGGTAGAGGCATGAGTTTATGTTCAGGCATGAGTAGATATTTGTAGATATTTATTGTAGATAAAATATACACTGTTGTCAAAGATACTATCTTAAAAATCAATAAAGGGATTAATTGATTAATTAATTGGGAGAAAATAGTTGTGATCTAAGACAGGATTTTTTATAGCACGTGCCTGAGGAGTGAGAAGATGTGAATTGCTGTTCTTCGCACTGTTTTTTACTCTGTGAACCCAGGCAAATCCATTTTTAACCTTTTTTTTTTTCAGTTTGATTTTCCATACAGCAAATTTGCCTTTGCTAGTGAGTGATAACTCCCTTGATTCAGGGACTACCAGGACTACTTTAAATGGTTATGCTATCTCATACTAGGCCTTTAAGAATTTAGTAAATTTTCAGCTGATTTCTTCTTACTATTTTTATGCTGGCCTTGCTCTGCCAAAGGTGAAACAGTTTATCTGTCCTCTCTCTCCTAAGGGATCTTCATGCTATAGAATTCAGTTTATGCTATTGCCTTGTGGTTACTGGTATAAAGTCCATGTGTCCAATGCTTCAAAAGGTCAAAACTCAAAATGTCAGAGTTTGGAGTAAGGAAAGGTTTACTGGTGGAGAATGTGCTGACAGAAAAGATGGGAGCACTAGTGGTATCTCAAATCCATCTTCTGAAAGTATAGAGTTCAGGCTTCTTTTATGTCAAGGGAAGGAGAAATGAAAGGAGCAAGAAGTGACTGACCACCTCAGATATCTGAGCACCAGAAGGGGTCTGAGAAAGATCATGAAACCTCTTTATTCCCAGTCCATTGACCCCCAGCTGATTTGAGTCTGGTCACAAGGCTCCTGCAAATAAATAATAAGTAATAAACAATGATAAACAATAATTATTTTTGTTCATATTTCCCCCATCTCCTCAGGAGAGGCACCTTCCAGTAAGGACCCTTTTTTTTTCTAAAAATTAAGCCAATAGCAGAGTTCATCTAATGATTAGCATGTCTCTGTGCAAGACTAAGCAGAAATTATTAGCTTGAAAGTCATGGGAACAGAGCAGGCTTGAAGATGGAGTCAGAGAGACTGAGCATTTCATTCTGTTACCATGTGATCTCAGTGTTGATGGATTCAAGAAAATTTATGATTTTTAAAACATCCAGTTTTTTTTTTCCATTAGTGTGGGAGCAAAGTTCTCTTAAAGCTTTCTACTTTGTAAATTTTAAGTGGAAGCAGAACTAAAATCTTTTCTGTCCTGTCTCTTACATTTGGGATCTAGAAAAAAACCTGGCTTTTTCAATTCTACCAAACTGTGGATTTCTGAACACTCTATTCAATTTCATTTCTGCTTGCCAGTTTTTCCTTTTGTTTGTCTCTTTCTTGTAATACATTGCCAAAGACCGCTGTATACACTATTTGCATAATTTTTTCTAACATCTTCCTTCAGAACTTATGCTCTATCTCCCCAAGTTATTGCAGGTGGAAGATTTAGAAAATGTTTTGCTGCTGCATAACATGGGTCAACAGCCTTTTAATCTCCAATGTTTGTGTCTTCACTGCTTGCCATTAATAAACATCCTTAGGTTTCTGTCGTGCAACATCCACAAAGGACCAATTTCTGGTTAAGAAAAATTATTATGCTATGCTGTGCAATTATCAGTGACTTAACACTTAGGTTTGTATTTCACATAAACTTTGATGCAGATTGGGTACCTCTTCTCTTTGGGATACATGGCCTCAATGTTGCTATGTCAAGAGAAGGATGAAAGCAGTGCACTGACTTTTATCCATCTGGGTCTAAAAGTGACCCATGTCACTTCTGCTAACAGTCCAATGGCCAGAATTACTAATGGTCTCAACCTAAATACAATGATGCTAGGAAATGGGAGAAAATGGACATTTGGCGAGCACTACCTCTATTACTCTGTACTCTGTCGTTCTAATAACTGATAAAAAAAGGAACAAGATTGCCCTATCTCTGGAAATTATTTTTGAAATAAAGTTAGTAAACATATGTCAGATAGTAGCAATGTCTAGTAATGTACAAACAAGGGTCAGGTCACCACAAATTATTCATTAGCTTCTGCCCCACCCCACCACACCCCTCCTAGTTTCTCATGAACTCAGATTGAACTGACACTGAAGGACTTTAGAGCTCACAAAGCCCCCTCATACCTTTCTAGGGAAATCACTTTCAGGTGTAGGAAGCACTGGTAATCATAGGTCATGTTAGATTGGCACACATTAATGTGGCACACTGCCATTTATAGCTGATAGTCATCTTGATTGGTTGAGTATTTACTTTAATGGGTCAGTGCACATGCCTATGACTGTTCATTATATTGACTATTACAGCTGCTTACTAGTCATATGTACCAAATTACCTGTAGATCTTGCTAGATTCTGCTGGTGCTTAGTATTCTGGTTTGTTCAAAACAAACAACCTATAAAATAATGTAAATACTTATGCTAAGTTCCTTGAAAAGGCAACTGAGAAGGTTACTTAGAGCATATCACCAGAACCTTTTCATATATCCTTTTTTTGAGTATTTCATCTTTTATTCTCTTGATTTTTAAATATATTTTATTGATTATTATACTGTAGTTGTCCCAATTTTTCACCCTTATCCCTTCCACCCAATACCCCAATTTCCTCTGGTAATCTCCCGCCCCTTAACTCATGTCCATGGGTAATACATGTAAGTTCTTTGGCTCCCAAAATTTCTATACTGCTCTTAATATTACCCTGTCTATTCTGTACTTAATAATTTATACTACTTATCCATGTATCTTTTTCTCCATTCTCCCTCTTCCCCTCCAGCTAATAAACCTCTAAATAAATAATCTCCATATCTATGATTCTGTTTCTGTTCTGCTTGTTTGCTTAGGTTAATTTTTAAATTCAATTGTTGATAGTTGTGAGTTAGTTGTCATTTTAGTGTTCATAGTTTTGATCTTTTTCTTAAGTAAGTCCCTTTGACATTTCATATAACAATGGCTTGGTGATGATGAGCTCCTTTAGCTTTACTTTGTCTGGGAAGCACTTTATCTGCCCTTCCATTCTAAATGATAGCTTTGCTGGGTAGAGTAATCTTGGTTTTAAGTCCTTGCTTTTCATCACCTTGAATACTTCTTGGCAGTCCCTTCTTGCCTGCAAAGTTTCTTTTGAGAAATCAGCTGACAGTCTTATAGGCACCCCTTTGTAGGTAACGCTCTGCTTTTGTCTTGCTGCTTTTAAGATTCTCTCATTATCTTTAACCTTTGGCATTTTAATTATGATGTGTCTTGGTGTGTTCCTCTTTAGGTCTGACTTATTTGAGACTCTGTGCTTCCTGGACTTATATGTCTATTTCCTTTGTCAAATTAGGGAAGTTTTCATTATTTTTTCAAATAAGTTTTTAATTTCTTGCTCTCTCTCTTCTCCTTCTGATAGCCATATGATTTGGATGTTGGCATGTTTGAAGATGTCCTGGAGAGTCCTAAAGCTATCCTTGTTTTTTAAATTCTTGTTTCTCCTTTTTGTTTTGATTGAATGTTTATCTCTTTCTTATGTTCTAAATCATTGAATCCTGCTTCATTCCCTTTTCTTTTGGTCCCCTGTGGGTTATTCTTTATTTCACTTAGTGTAACCTTCATGCCTTCCTTTATTTATTTTTTTTGCCATACTCAAGGAGTTCTCTGAGCATCCTGATAACCTAACCAGTGTTTGAACTCTGCATCTAATCAGTTGGCTATCTCCATTTTGCTTAGTTCTTTTTCTGGGATTTTGTTCTGTTATTTCATTTGGGCCATATTTCTTTGTCTCCTCAATTTAGCAGCCTTTGTGTGTTAGTTTCTGTGTATTAGGTGAAGTTGCTTCTGTCTTAGTAGGGTGGCTTATGCAAAAAAGGCACCTGTAAATTGTGTGTGGTGGAGGCTTAGGTAATTTCCAGGGTGGGACAATTCACTTTGCCACTTTGTAGCTGTGTGGTGAGGGCTCAGAGAAGGGTCAATGCCACTGTCTGGCTTCTTGTGGTTCACCCGGTACTTGCCCCATTTCCAGTCACTTCATTCCCTTCCTTTATGTGACTATCACCATTCCAGCTGCTGCCCCGGTGGTAAATCCCGAAGTGGGTGGGTCTGCACACATTTTAAGACTGTGCTGGCCTTTTAAGTGATGAAAATAGGTTGTTTCTTCTGCCACCCCAACCTCCACTTGTTTTTGCAGTCAGAGGTAATGGCGTCTATCTTCCCAGTGCTAAAACCCTGGCTGTGCAGCCTGGCCTATGGCTATGATTGCTCACTTTCAAGGTATCTCTCCCATCTGTTCTATCACTGCTGCCACATTTCTAGGCCATGCCACCTCTTCACCCCTCTCTGTGATTCTGCCCTTCCTACCTGACTGGATGATTGTGACTTCTTTAAATCCTTGGTTGTCAGACTTTGATTTTCCAATGTTTCTGGATGTTAATAGTTTTGAGATCTGGTTGTAATTCTTTCTGTGGTTGTGTGAGGAGGTGAAGCATGTCTACTGCCTCCATCTTGACTAGAAGTCTCCACATCTAGTATTTTTCACTCATAGAAGTGGCCAAAATTTCCTTTCTCTCTCTCTGTCTGTTCTCACACCATCCTCTTTATATACAGTGGTTTTTTGAGCTCTTATTCTCTTCCCCTCTTCCAGACACCTTATATATGGCCCTTCCTGATGCACATGGTCATTTGGATAATGTAGTCCGATCCCACTTAAACTGTTTTACCAGTACCTGAAAATCTGGTGATATAATTATTAGTCACTATTTTATCTAACATTGTACTAATTCTTCCATCAATGATACTCAAGTGTTTATCACAAGAAAAAAAAATGAGAAGATACTACTCAATATACTAACATTTTTGCCACAACCAGAAGATGAATAGGTAGCTCGCTATATTGCACCAGGCAGGTTTTCAGAAGCAGGGAGTGTGTTTCTATATCAGTCATTGCTGATGAAACCCTTCATAAGAGCAGATCTGCCAACTTAAT
Source organism: Furipterus horrens (assembly GCF_987537825.1). Taxonomy (NCBI): domain Eukaryota; kingdom Metazoa; phylum Chordata; class Mammalia; order Chiroptera; family Furipteridae; genus Furipterus; species Furipterus horrens. The sequence goes on from NW_028327179.1 coordinate 53,229,294, forward strand.
CACAAATGTATGTGAATGACAGATTTCCCCTGCCTCAGCCATGAACAAACTACAGATGGTAAATAGTCCTTCTCTCTAAAACATGGATTTATTCCTCAGTCTGTTAAAATGTAAATGCCCTCCAAAGTAAACACAGCTTCTTCCTACTGCAAAGTCTTTGTTCTTAAATACTCTTAGATATGACTGCCTTTTGAGAATTATACTCCTGGAATAAGCAACATTTAATGGTTGGATAATCAAACTGATTTTATCCAGAATGCTGTCCTTTTTATTTTTAACAGAAAAATAACACCAATCCTGCTAGAAATGGCTCTTCTCAAATTGATGGTTTAGAGCTGTAATCCCTTTGCCTCCTTGAAATGATAGATGATAGAGATAAATAGATAGATGGATGGATAGATAGATAAATGATAGATATATAGATGATATACAGACAGACAACTATGTAATAATTACATAATGGATATAGGCGATAAATGAAAATAGAGCAAATACTGACATCACATAAGAAGTATGTAACTGGGGACTGAATCATCTTTGTGACAGGAAAATAATCAATAAGGGGAGAAACAGTAGTTAAATTGCCCTCTTAGAAGTGCTGGGAAGAACAGTTTGGGAAAGGTAGATTAACTGTGTTTTAATAAAAGAGAAACTTTAACTGAAGTCAGAATAGAGAAATTAACCAAACTATGAGGTCTGAAACTTTCAAAGAAAAAATACTTCTTGATTCCAGGGACTGATCCTGGAAAGTATTGTGTTTTCTTGAGGATCTATTATTATGAGAGACTGTTTCCCCACAATTATATGGCTAGAAAATGATAGAGACAGGACTTGAACTCAGGTCCTTCAGATCCCCAGAGTTGCTGCTTTGCATCATGCAGATGGCCACATATTAAATCAGGAGGTAAAGACTAAAAGAAGAAGGAGATGAAGAAGGAGGGGGAGGGGGAGATGGAAGAGGAGGTGGTGATCTTGAAAGCTAAAGCAAACAGAAAAATCACCAGCATGTACTTATAACTTTAAACATAGATTTAACATAGATAAATAGAAATAGATCTGAATTTATAATACATATATTTATACTCCACATAATCCAATATTGATGAGCACATCTTGTGCCCAAATCTTGATTTCTAAATACCGTTCTCCAATAAAAGGAAATAACAATTGTTTTGAAAATGGGTGATTCTGGGCTAGGGCAAGGAAAGTGCAAGATATGCCTAGAACATCTTATAGTTCCACAAAGAAAGAAAGTGCTAAAAAAATGAGGACATGTCAGGGGATACAGAAGACAGATTGAATGGGCTTCACTAGCTAAACCAAGAACGTGAGCAAAAAGTAATTATTAATGACAGCAATAGATTACAACCCATAGCATAAAATAAGAATTAACAAACTCATACCTATATAAATAATTTTAAAAATAAATAAATGGCAGAGATAGGAAAGCTCTTACAGCAGAGTTCAAAATGATAAGTATAGAAAGTATGATGAAAATTATAAGGTTGGTGGAAAAATAATGTCCTTTTTTGAGGTTTATTTAAAAAATGAAAAAGCCCATGATTATGAAAATATTTATTTGTTAACATAACCTCTTTTGCTTTCTAGAACCTCATTTCATTTGTCAACTAGCTTATAAATGCTACACTTGTAAAATTCTTTAGGTTTTGAAGCAAAATATGAATCCAACTCATTTTCAACCTCCTCTCTTGATGTCAACCTAAGACCATCAAAATAGTTCTGTAGTCCCCTAAACAAGTGATAATCAAAAGGAGCAAGGTCAGGAGAATATGGAGGATGAAGCAATATTTCCCAACAAAGTTCTTTTGAGAAGTTTTTGGTGAGTCGAGCTGTGTGAGGACAAGCATTATCGTGATGGAAGATGACACCCTTTCTATTGACTAAGGAGGGTTGCTTTTGGTTCATAGCTGCTTTCAAACAATGAAGTTGTTCACAGTAAAGATTAGCAGTAATTGTTTGATTGTTGTCTAACAGTTAGTAATGGACAATTTCTTCCATATCCCACCATACGCTCAACATGATCTTCTTTAGATGAAGTCCTCCTTGTGATTGTTGAACTCTTCTTCTTCTTTGACTGACCTGCAATTGGCAGCATTTAATGTTATGGTAAAGGATCCATTTTTCATCACCTGTAACAAACCTACCTAAAAATGGTGCCTGGAGGAGTCATGAAAGCAATGATTCACAACAAGAAACACGCTGTTGCAGATTCTCTGGAGACAGTTCATTGGGACCCATTTTCCAACTACTGAAACCTTTCTGATCCTTTTTAGTTGGCATAGCATGGTTGTATGGGCTATGTTAAATTATTCTGCAAGTTCCCTAGAGGTAACGGTGGGGTTTTCTGAAACAATTGCCTCCAACACTTCAGACTCAAGTTTTTTTGGGGCGACCCTATTTTGTTTCATTTTTCAAACTGGAATCCCTACTTCAGAAATGGAAAAACCACCCCCTGAAACTTTATTCAGTCACTGCATTGTCCCCATATGTGCTCTGAGTAGACTTTGCTGCTGTACTTGCTTTGACACCTTTATGAAACTCATAGAGTAAAACACTTCTAATGTGGTCTTTAGATGAGAGGAACACGGGTGCAAATATTGTGGATGATTATGGACAATACTTCAATAATCTGAAAAAATAAGGTATAAATTAGTCACTGTGACATCAAAAAATTATAAGAAGAGGCACAAACTTAATAAATACTATCTAAAACTTCCTTTTAAAAAAGTTGAGCATTACTTTTGCACCAACCTGTTGGCCAGCTACTACAATAATTGTTTCAGGTAAGAATTATTAATGTATATAAAATTAATGAGTGAAAATGTGATGAGATAGTTAGGTTGACAGTGTCAAATGTCTCCCAACAACAAACATGTTTAATAAGAAAGAGATAAGTAGTGCTGGAAGATAACACCTTATTCAGAAGGCCATAGTTAACATTATTAGTAGTAAGATAAATTCATTTTTTTTTTGTTATATGATATGATGCACTGAGGAGGATCCAATATCACTTCTGTGATATTCTTGGTCCAAATTTACCACACAAACTTAATCCTGAGGAAACATTAGACAAATCCAACTTGAAGGACATTTTACAAAATAACTTGTCAGTATTCTACAACTGTTTCAAGGTCATGAAAGACATAGAAAAACAGAGAACTAAATGCAATCCAAGATGCTGGTTTGGATCCCAGGCCAGAAAACAATAATGAAATTTGAATACAAGAACAATAATAAAATTTGAATGTGGTCTATAGATTAATAGTACTATACCAACATTAATTTTCTGATTTAGATAGCTGTACTATGCTGAAGTGAGACTTAACATTTAGGGAATCTTTGTGAAGTATATAGAGACATTTTTGCAAGTTTTTTAGTCAGTATGAAAGTATTCTAAAATTAAAATTAGACATTCAAAATATTTTAAATAAAGCAAGTGACATTTCCTTTGCTTTGCTCCGTAGTTCCCAATTCAGAGCTATCCAGGGTAGGAGAAACTCATGGGTGGAGATTGACGTAGACTGAGTTATCCTCACTTAGCCACAGAATATAGAACTGTAGGTGATCTTAGAAGTCAACTAGGCTTTTGCTCCTCAAAGCACTATCCATACACCAGTCACAGAGGTATTACCTGGAACGTATTAAAAATGTGCTCTCCAGCCTACATGTACTACTACAATGACTGAATCAGATTCTGCATTTTAAAAGAATCTCTAGGTTATTTATATGTATATTATATGTTTAAAATCCCTGATTTATCTTAGTGGTTCTCAACTTTGGCTGCTCATTGGGAGAATCTGGGGAGTTAAAAAAAATTCCTGATGCTTAAGCCCTTAGAAACACTGATTTAATTAAAGAAAGGGAGACTTGAAGCCTATGGGATGAAAGTCAGGGATGAAATACAAGATCTTTTAAGGGTCTCATTTATCAATTTCTTCACTGGACAACTAATTTTGAGCACCTGTTATGGCCAGACACTCTTCAAAAATCTTAAGGACACAACAGTGAGTAAGACATTTTTGCTTTCATGAGATCAACTTCCAGATGGGGAGATAGAAGATAAATACATCAAGAAAATATATATCATACATGTAATTTGTGACTGTGATAAAAACTACAGACAGAGAAGATGGCGGAGGAGTGAGAAGAGGCTGCGCTTGCTTGCTCCGGAGACCTGTCTGTAGTTTAGGCTAATTGTGGACAGAGCATCTCAGTTAACATCTGAATACTGGCAAGAGTTGAACTTTGGTGTTGCTGTATCAGAGAAGATTGTCTGGGAGCGACCTGTCTGGTGAGTATAGCAGAGGAGAATGAGATGAGACAGGATTTCTGGCTGACTTGTCTCCCCAAGCTGTGGCTGGCAGTGCACAAAGATTTTTTAGTGACTCTAGGTTTCCCCTGAGAGGATTCAGGGGTAGAGAGCGAGGTTGTTCCCACTGGCAGAGCCAGGAGTGGTCCAGGTGGCATCTGGCTCTGGGAGGCAAGGAACAGCGTACTTTTGTGTATGTGTATGAATGTGTTTTTCTTTAATCTTTTTCTCTTTTGATTGTTTTTTTGAGAACAAGGGAGGAGAGGCTAGGAGGTGGGACAAGATTCTTTAGGAATTCAGGGGCAGAAGCACACCTGCCCATTCCCCAATCCTCCCCCTGGGTCACGCAAGTGCACACGTGGAAGTACCTCAGTCTGCTTGCCCAGGCGCACAACCAGCCAGCCTTCCAGTGTGCCCAGGCACCCCCAGCCCACACCAAGATGCACACAAAAAATCAGCCTTCCAGGGCATAGAGGCACCCTGGGCCCGCCCACAGAGGCATGCAACTGGTCAACCCACCCCTGGCCAGTGTGATGGAGTGCACGTCCCCCTGGCTGAAGCCAAAGAAGGGTGAAGTGAACAAGAGGAGCTTTGTAAAAAGTTTTGGGTGCTGGCTCTGGCGAAAGACCTGGGAGAGCAGCAGACTAGACCCCAGTACAGAATTACTCCCAGTGCTACAGGAGAAATCTCTTAAGCAGACTACTCCCCTCCAAGTGGCATCAGCTGGAGGCAGCAGCTCAACAACTGTATACAAGAAAGTCCCACAACAAAGGCAGAAAATAAAAGATCAATCTAAGAAACAGAAAAAAAAGGAACAAACAAGAGCAGCCACCCAAAATAGGGAGGGAAATTAATAAATACTTGTCAATAATAACTTTAAATGTAAATGGATTAAATGCTCTAATAAAAAGACATAGGGTAACAGAATGGATATGAAAACATGACCCACATGTATGCTCTCTACAAGAGACCCACCTCAAAACAAAATATCTACACAGGCTGAGAGTGAAGGAATGGAAAAAAGTATTCTAAGAAAATGGACATGAAGAAAAAGCTAGGGTAGCAATACTTATATCAGACAAAACAGATTTCACAGCAAACATCATACAAAGAGACAAAGAAGGACATTTCATAATACTTAAGGGAGAAATCCATCAAGAAGATATAACATATATGCATCCAACATAGGAAAACCCAAATATATAAGGAAAATCTTGGAAGACTACAGAAGGATATCAATAGCAACATACTCATAGTAGGGGACTAACACCCCATTGTCAACAATGGACAGATCTTTGAAGCAAAGAAACACCAAGGATATTGAGGCATTGAATAGCACTCTGGATCAAATGAACTTAATTGATATATATATATAGAGCATTTCACCCCAGAGAAGCAAAATATACATTCTTTTCAACTACACATGGAACATTTTAAAAGATAGACCACATGATAGGACACAAAAAAAGCCTCAACAAATTCAAGAAAATTGAAATTATATCAATATAAAGCATCTTCTCAGATCACAATGACTTGAAACTGGAAATCAACCTCAAGGAAAAAACTCAAAGACATTCAAACTCATGGAGAATGAATAACATGCTATTAAATAATGAGTGGGTTAACAGTGACATCATGAAGATATCAAAAGTTTCTGGAAATAAATGATAATAAACACACAACAGCCCAAAAGCTACGGGACACAGCAAAATCAGTCCTAAGAGGGAAGTTCATAGTAATACAGGCCTACCAAAAAAAGATAGAAGAATTTCAAATAAAAAACCTAACCCTACAGCTACAAGAACTAGAGGAATAACAACAAACGAAGCCCAGAGCGAGTAGAAGGAAGGAAATCATCAAGATTAGAGCAGAATTAATAAACATAGAGACTAAACAAACAATGCAAAAGATCAATAAAACCAGGCGGTGGTTCCTTGAAAAGATAAACAAAATTGACAAGCCCTTAGCCAGGATTATCAATAAAAAAAAGAGAGGACCCAAATAAACAAAACAAGAAACAAAGAGGAGAAATTACAACTGCTACCACTGAAATACAAAGGATTGTAAGAAATTATTGCACGGCAAGGAATTTGACAACCTAGATGAAATGGACAAATTTCTGGAAATGTATAATCTTCCAAAACTGAATCAAGAAGAATCAGAAAGCCTGAATAGACTGACAACAACTAATGAAATTGAAGCAGAATAAAAAACTCCCAGTACACAAAAGCCCTGAATTGGCTGGCTTCACAGGAGAATTTTACAAAACACTTAGGGAAGAATTAACACCTACCCTTCTCAAACTATTCCAAAAAATTCAAGAAAAGGGAAGACTCCCAAACTTTTTCTGTGAAGCCAATACTACCCTAATTCTCAAACTAGGTCGAGACACAACAAAGAAAGAAAACTTCAAGCCAATATTGTTGACGAATATAGATGCTAAAATCCTCAACAAAATATTGGCAAACCCAATCTAGCAACACATTAAAAAGATCATAACCATGATCAAGTGGGATTCATCCCAGCGATGCAAGGATGGTTTAATATTCATAAATCAATAAACATAATACACCACCTAAACAAAATGAAAGACAAAAATCACATGATCATATCAATAGATGCTAAAAAATCATTTGATAAAGTACTACACTCAGCAAAGGGGAATAGAGGGAGCATGCCTCAACATAATAAAGGCCATATATGATAAACGTGAAGTCAACATCATATTTAATGGGAAAAAGCTTAAAGCATTTCCCATAGATCAGGAACAAGACAAGGATGTCCACTCTCTCCACTCTTATCCAACACAGTCTTGGAAGTTCTAGCCACAGCAATTAGACAAGAAAAAGAAATAAAAGGCATCCAAATTGGAAAAGAGGAAGTAAAATCGTCATTATTTGCAGATGGCATGATACCGTACATAGAAAACCCTATAGACTCTACCAAAAAAAAAAAAAAAACTACTTGTCTCTTCTGGCCAAGATGGAGGCTTAGACTGACATGCTTGGTCTCCCTCTACAACTGAAAAGGAATATAACTACCTCAAAACAAAAGATGACCAGAAATTCCAGAAAATAAAACTACATGGAAGCCCAACATATGAAGTTATAAACCAGCGGTGCTCGTCCAGATGGGTAGGAGGGGTGAGAAAACACAGTTCTGTCTGTGGTAGCAGTGGGCATAGCAGCAGGACTGCTAGAAGTGCCAGGGGAGCAATCCTGGCTGCAATCGAGACTCCACAGCTCACGGGGTCAGACTCCAATGCTGAGAAGTGCAGCACCCCCATTGCCTTGGACGCTGAGGTCCAGAGGGCAGGGGAACAGATCCTGGTCTCTCAGCAGAGAATAACAGCAGGAATCTATCTTGGACCCCCGCCCCCACTCAAAGCGCCACAGTGCGGCGAAAAAGGTCACTGATCACTGCAGGTCACTGATTGCCTCCGATCGATGCTGGTCACCAGGCAATGACAAGTGCATGGGGCTCCACCTCCTATAGCCTTCCCAGGAAGCAAAGCTAAACACAAGTCTATTAGAATGAAGCAGACAATGATTGAAATCCCGGTGACACAGCTCACCAGGCAGCAGATGCGAGACCTGACAGGTGAACTAATAAAAAACCTTTCTGGGGCTCAATTCAGAGCTATAGTGATAAGGTGGCTTACAGAATTAACAAAAGATTTGGAACAAGACAGGGAAGGACTGAAAGTCATTCATAGTGAAACAAACAAAAACACATATGATCAAGTGGGGAGCAAATAAAATTCAGAGATCAAATCAACAAACCGGAAACATAGGGAAGGAACAAAGAGTTAACTAATGCAGAAAGAGGAAATAAAAAGCAAGAAAATTGAGGAGAGGCTCAGAAGCCTCTGGGACAGCTATAAGAGAATGAACATTTGGATTATAGGATTGCCAGAAGATGAAGAAGAAGAACTAGAAATTGAAAAATTATGTGAAAAAATAATGAAACAGAACTTCCTGAACTTGGGGAAGGAAATAGACTTACAGGTCCAGGAAGCACAGAGAGTACCAGAAAAACTGGACCCAGGGAGAAACACTCCAAGACACATTATAATCAAATTGTCAAAAATTAAAGATAAAGAAAGAATCTTAAAAGCAGCAGGAGAGAAGAAAAGAATCATGTACAAAGGGGTCCCAATTAGACTGTCAGCTGATTTCTCAAAGGAGACCCTGCAGGCAAAAAGGGACTAGCAAGAAATATTCAAAGTAATGAAAATCGAAAACCTACAGCCACGAATACTCTATCCAGTGAAAATGTCATTCAGAATAGAAGAACAGAAGAAGTGCTTTCAGGACAAAGTAAAACTGAAGGAGTTCATTAGATCCAAACCACTATTATATGAGATGTTAAAGGGACTTGTTTAGAAGAAGGAAGATAAGAACTATGAACATTAAAATGAAAACTGCATCACAACAACCAACAACAGAAGCTAGGGAACTGAAACAATGGCAAACTAAATAGGCAACGAGAGTAGAAAAAGAACTATAGCTGCGGGGAACATATTGGGGGGAGGTCAGCAGAGCAGGGGGAGGGGGAAAGGGAGGTAGATGGTACAGGAATTAAGAAGCATAGTAGGAGGAAATGGAGTAGACAGGAAGAGGTTGAGAAGAACTATATGCACAACCAATGGACATGGACTAAAAGTGGGGGACGGCTGGAGGGAGTGGGGCCACCAGGTGGAGAAGAGCAAAGGGAAAAGAAATTGGAACAACTGTAACAACATAATCAATAAAACATATTAAAATAAAAACAAAAAAATACTACTTGATCTAAGCGAATTTGGAATAATAGCAGGATACAAAGTTAATATTCAGAAATCGAAGGCATTTCTGTACACCAACAATAAAATATCAGAAATAGAAACTAGAATAAAATCCCATTTACTATAGCAACAAGAAAAATAAAGTTCTTAGTAAAAAACAACCACGGAGGTAACAGATCTGTGCTGAGAAAACAACATAACATGAAGAAATAAATTAAGGAAAATACAAAAAAATGGAAGTATATATCATGTTTATGGATGGGAAGAATCAAGATATTAAGATGTCCACACTACCTAAAGCAATTTATAGATTCAATGCAATCCCTATTAAAATACCAGTAACATACTTCAAGACCTAGAACAAATACTTCAAAGATTTATGTGGAATTAAAAAAGACCCCGAATAGCCATAGAAGTGTTGAGGAAGAATACGGTAGGAGGAATCACAATACCTGATGTCAAACTATACTACAAAGTCACTGTAATCAAAACAGTCTGGTACTGGCATAAGAATAGACATATAGATCAAAGGTACAGAACAGAGAGCCCAGAAATAAACCGAGGTCTATGTGGTCAACTAACATTTGACAAAGGGGGAAGAAACATCAAATGAAATAAAAAGAGACTCTTCAACAAATGGTGCTGGGAGAACTGGACATGAATGTTCAAAAAAATGAAACTAGACCACCAACTTACACCCTGCACCAGCATAAATTCAAGACAGATAAAAGATTTATATGGAAGCTGTGACACCATAAAAGTCCCAGAGGAAAACATAGGTAGGAAAATTTTGGATATCCCATGTAGCAATATTTTTGCCAACGTATTTCTTAAGGTCAGGGAAATAAAGGAAAGAATTAACAAATGGGGCTACACCAAAGTAAAGAGTTTCTGCTCAGCAAAAGAAAACATCGGCAAGATGAAAAGGGAGCCAACTGTTGGGAAAACATATTTGCCAATGATATCTCAGACAAGGGATTCATCTCCAAAATATATAAAGAACTTAGATGTCTCAACATCACGAAAACAGACAACCCAACTTAAAATATGGAAAAGGGACCTGAACAAACAGTTCTCCAAAGAGGACATACAGAGGTTCCATAGGCATATGAAAGAATGCTCAACATCACTAGCTATTAGAGAGATGTAAATAAAAACCACAATGAGATACCACTTCACACCAGTCAGAATGGCCATCATTAACAAGTGCTGGCAAGGATGTGGAGAAAAGGGAACCCTAGTGCACTATTGGTGAGAGTGCTGACTGGTGCAGCCACTATGGAAAACAGTATGGAATTTCCTCAAAAAACTATAAATTGAACTGCCTTTTGACCCAGCAATTCCATTGCTAGGATTATATCTGGAGAATCCTGAAACTCTAATTCATAAATCCTATGCACACCTGTGTTCCTAGCAGTGCTATTTATAGTAGCTGAATGTTGGAAACAGTCTAAGTGCCCATCTGTAGAGGAATGGAACAAAAAACTGTGGTAGATTTACACAATGGAATGTTATGCAGCAGAAAGAAGAAGGAACTCCTACCATTTGCACCAACATGGATGGAACTATTGAGAACTATGCTTAGCAAATAAGCCAGGCAGTGAAAAACAAATACCATATGATACCAACTAATACAGAGAAAATGAACAACACTAACAAAGGAGCAAAACTGAAGCAGAAGCATGTAAACAAGGAGCAGACTAACAGTTACAGGAGGGGAGATGGGGAGAGAGGCAAGGGGGGTAAGTAACGGAAGGGTCTAGTCAAGAAACTAGTATAAATGAGCCATGGACATGAACAACAGGGTGGGGATTGACTGTGGAGAAGGAGTGCGCTCTGTGTGGAGAGGAGCAATGGGAGAAAAAGGGGGACAACTGTAATAGGAAAACAATAAATAAATCAAAAAATAAATTAAAATTAAAAACTTAAAAAAAAATCTTCATAGAGGACATTGCTTTTATAGAGAGAGGAAGGAGAGAGAGAAGTATCAATGTAAGAGAGTAACATTGATTGGTTGTCTTCTGCACATGCCTGTTCTGGGGACCATGCATGTCTGGGCAAAAGCTTGCATGTGCCTGTACCTGGGCTGGGAACACACCCACAACCTAGGTATGTGCCCTGATGGGGAATTGAACCTGCAATCCTTTGGCTATGGGATGACGTTCCAACTAGCTGAACCACACCAACCAGGGCAAGGTCCCTTTTCTGACAACTGCAAGTTTATGTGCTGGAAAAAACTTGCAGGCCTGAGACAAATATGAAGTGAAATAAATAAAAAATAACAGTCCAACAGTGGAGGTGGGATGATGATAAAAGATGGCTACAACTGAATTCTTCAGCAGATTTGAATTCCTAAATCTTAATCAGCCTCTATTAACTTGCCTGGGAAGCAGAGAATTTTACTCCAAGGCTGGGTAGCAGGAAATAAAGGGGGAATACAAAAGTATTTGGCTTTTCCAAGTGTAGCATAAGTGTCATCTCTTTTGGTACCACCTTTCTAAACTTGACAGCAAAAGTAAAAGGATAAGATATGCTTGGTTGACCATAGATTTCACTCGCCATGGGCCCATTTAGTTTCAGAGAAGAAAATGTACCAACCATCTACCATCTAAATGCAGCAGGACTTTTCAGTAGAGGTCAGGGGTCTTGGGAACATGGGAACTCCTCATGGGTCTTCAAGTTCAAAGTTATCCACTAGGCTGTGCTATCTTGGGATGGTATGATCACTTGGATTTAATTGTGCCATGATAACTGTGTGACAGCTGTAAGGCTGCACTGTCTGACATCCTCAGCTGGGCTGGAATATGTGAGTGGGAAGAGGGTTTCTACTGATCCAATTTGCCTAAGGGCACACCCTATCCATCTTCTCAGGACTCTGCTGTTTTGATAGATGGTCTTTTAGTTTCACAGATAATTTTCCTTGAGTATTTTCTTAGCCCCAGCCTTGTATTTAACATTTAAAGCTATCTCTTTATCTGTCATCAACTTAAATGATTTCCAGAGAACTTACTATATATTACTTATGAGGCAGGATAGTAAGAAGCTAGGAAAATTCATTGGCAAGTGGAATAAGGAAACTGAAACAGATAGGTGAACAAAACGGCAGAGTAATTTACAGCCAGATACAGGAGGTCAGCTCCTTAGAGATAATATCTAGGCCTTCGTTGTATTTCAGCTCCAGGCCCAGAAAAGCAGCAAAACTGGGTGGGCAAAGCCATGACTAGCTGCAATGACTAATGACCCCCTGCCCTGTCACTGACTAATCAGTAGACCATGACCCTGAAAAAGCACCCAGGGAAAATGATGAATATTCTGCTGAAACTCTCCCCCGAGACCTCTCCTAAAATATCCATCTGCACGAGAGAGATAAAAACCCAAGACAAAGGACCCAGTGCACATGTTCTCCCTCTGGGGAAGAGCCCATGTCATTCCCTTTCCCCTCTTCTTCCCTCACTTCTGTTCCAACAGGCACACATCTCCCAAACTCTAAGGGACCCTGAGACTTGCAATCATGGAAGTAATGGGTGTCAGCAGCAGCTCATCCCAGGCTGATACCCTGAATATGTCCCCAAGGCTCCCTTTCCTCTGACAGCCCAGTGAACTAAGGCATTCCAGCCTAGGCTATTCTGTTGCTTCTACTATGCTAAGCTCTTCCTTTTTTTACTGTCCCCAACTTTAATGAAATATCATCATAGTCACCTGGACTCATGTTGTGGAATTTTTCCTGCATGAAATCAAGAACCCACACACTGCCAGCTGGTCCTAGAGAGACTCACTTAGGGACAGGCCCCTATCTGGTAACTCTTATGTGTAGAACAATGAAAATAGCTTTCTTATCAAATTCCAGACAATATTTATACTCCTACTCAATTTATAGTCAAAGCACATTGAAACCAAGATAAATATTGTGGGTTGTCAAGAATGGGGACTTAAAAGAGGGTATGTTTTCCCAAACCTTTCTACCTTATGTTAATATCTGGGGTTGTCCATCCCAAATGATACTTTCTTATGTTTGCTTGGTCAACAAGCTGGGAAATATTTTTCAACTTTGCAATTTGCTCCGATTTTTCTTAGTTTCACAGCCCTTAGAGGGGAGGGATATAATATGTTCAGAAAAAGAACAATTTACTTGACAAAGAGAAGCTCTGAACTGGTCTAAAGCTCTGAACAGCTCCAAGGTCTCCCTATTGCCAGAGACAGAGCGGTGATCCCAGTTTATGACTGCAATTCAGAAAAACACCCAAATCATGCAGCTAAATGGCATGTGGTCATGTACCCTGAAGCTAGAGAATGGATTTTGCCAACTCTTAGCCTGCAGAAACTGGTATGCTTAAAGGTCCTTGGGTCTAAACTTTTTGCTACATTTATTAAATATGAGTTCTTTAATTAATAAAAAACAGAAGGGAAGTACAGACAAAACATGGATTTGGAAAAAAAATTAGTAAAGTTATGGGACAATTAGAAACCTTTAACTTGTAATGCAGTCACCTAGAGAGACCAGACTTGCCAGAGGGGAGTTGAGGGTTGAACTGCCTAGTAGCTTACAGTTTTGTATTTTTTCTGTCATAAAGGGAAGGAGACTGAAGTTGAATTTGTTGGTAGTATGCTAGAAAAGAACACAATTTTCTTCATTTGGGTGCTAAGCCTTGTGTTAGGCACTCTATCTACAGCACTGCAATAATCCTCACCATAATCTAACCAGTTATTATTGTTTCCCATTGAATAGTTGGGAGAGGCTATTAATAAGGAAGGCAAAATGCTGTTACAAGAAACCCCCAAATCTCAGAAACCTAATACAAATAGAGATTTCTTTCTTGCCCAGGCAAAATTTCATTGTGGATGTTCCTGGCTGGGTGGCTATCCTGGGGGCTCCCCTCCTACTTACAACTCAGAGATCTGCTGCTTCCATCATGATGCTCCATCAATGGGTGTGGGGACAGTGAAGAGAATAATGTGGTATAATTATAGCTAAACTTGTAATTGGTGTATGACATTTGGAACCACACTTAAATGAATAGAACTCAGTTTTATATGCCTATTCAGATTCAAGAGTAGGTTGGAAATGCACTGTAACAATGTATGTGGCCAGAGGAAGAGGGAAGGTGAATACTAGTGAGTGTTACAAGTTTTGCCACAAACACTAACAAGTGAGAGGTTATTTCTTGTTGACTTTCTGTCTTATTTTAAAAAGATAAGGTGGAGGAGAGAGGAAGGTGACGGTGGAGTAAGTAGCAGTGTTGTCTTCTTGCTTCTATCGTGGAAAGCTTGGTATGCAGACAGAGAGACATGTGAGTGAGTACGAACTACAGACAGCATAAGTGGGGAAGGGAGAGTGAGAGCAGAGTGGAAAAGGGCAGAAGGCTCGCCAGCATTCTAGGGAGGAGTAGTTGGACCCACCAAGTCCCGTGCTCCTACTGGACTGCATCCCAGAGGGACAGCTGCAGACCAGCTCATCAACTGGAATCTGCTTGGAGATTGCGGCCTACTGTGGGCGCGGGGCCCAGCAGAGTCCCATCCCATAGGGAAACAATAGAAAGGTTTCTGTGAAGTGGCTGGAGGTGTGGGAGGATGGCGAGTGGCCTAGATTGTGGGAAGCTGTATGATCTGAATCTGGGTGGAGATCCCCTGAACAGGCAAGTCTGGGCTGGTGATCCCACGCCTTGGGTGCACGCATCGCAGCACCACTTAAAAGAGAGGAGCTGAACCGGGCCAGGAGATCTGTGTTAGAAACATGGTCTCGGTCAGAGCTCCAGACCAGTGGGCAGGGTGTGCAGGTGAATGGTGAGATGGCGAGCAACCCAGAATATGGGAGGCTGTGTGAACTGAGTATGGTGCTGATGGCACCACATACCAGACATACGCATTCATCACAGCACCACTGGTCAGAAAAAAAGTGGAATCAGGCCGGGAAAACTGCATTAGAAACACGTTCTCAGTCAGGGCGGTGAGATGCTGCCAGTCAGGGACCAAGCCTGGTGCTGCAGCTTGGAACACAGAGACTTCTTGGGAGGAGGAGCGAAGGCAGGATCCAAGGCAGGGCAGGGACTAGGATCATGCGCACTGCCTTTCCAACAGACCACTGTTCCTAAAGAAGCTTGAGAACTGCTGGAGGGCGCGGCAGGACAAGTGGGGAGAGACCAAACTCTTCGGCTCACAGCAGATAGTTAGAGCAGGCCCCTGAGTGAGAGAAAAGCAGCCATAGTAACCAGCCAGAGCTCCTCACAGCCAGCCAACCAGGAAAAAATTTGAAACTCATGGGATTTTGACCAGGTGTGGATCCAGTAAAAGAAGACTACACACAAAGGCTGAACTGAGTAAAAATTTTCTTTTTAATTTTAATTTTTTATAACTATTTTTTTCTCTTTAAACTATCTCTTTAATCTGTTTCATACCATCTCTCCCTCCCAACCTTTATCTTTAGTTTTTGTTTGTTCATTTGTCTGTTCTGTTTAGCCTCCCTTTCACACTAAGTAGATAGTATATAACTACTATATAAATCTAATACTATAACTACCACTTTCTTACTTTATCCTCCATTCTTCCTCTCTCTTTTTTATTTATTAACATACAATGTAAATATTACTTACTGTCTTGCATAGTCTTGACACTACTTGCTACTCTTATTACCCTATCATCCCCCCTCTCAAGAATCATCTTTTTCTGCATTTAAAACAACTTTTATCTATTTCTCCTATAGTGTAAGAGCCCTAACCTCTCTACATTTATATTAATACTGGCTCTTTTGCTGCCGATAGTGGGATAGAGGGTGGGAGATATTTCTGAGGGTGTGGGTTTCTTGCCTGGGCTGTGCGTTTATGTTTTTAACAGCATCTCCACAAAAGAACTCAAGACAAGGTGGGCAGAGTGACTCTCAATCAACTATCCAGATGAAAGGTCCCAACAAACAGTAACAGAAATATAACCAGACAGCATAAATAAATAACATAAAGGGTATACCAGGAACATCAGGCTCAGGAGATCAAACAGACTGTACCACTGAAACCCCCATAGCTCCTATAAAAAATATCATACCACAAAGTCGGGAAATCAAAGCAGACAAATCCAAAAAACAAAAACAAACAAGAAGAATCCAACATGGGAAGATGCAGAAACAAACTCCCAATGAAAGGAAAAAAGAAATCCCCAGAAAGAGAGGTAGATGGAATAGACATAATGTAATGTCAGACATGGAATTAAAAACAATGGTGGTGAAGAAGCTCAATATACTTGACAACCTCAAAAACAACTATGACAACCTCCAAGAAAATTACAGGAAACTCACAAAAAACTATACTAGCATAAAAAGGGACATAGAAACTATTTATAAGAACCAGGAAGAAATGAAGAACACAATCTCTGAACTGAAAAACACAGTAGGATCCATCAAAAGCAGGCTAAACAAAGCACAGGATCGAATCAGTGAGTTAGAGAGCAATGCAGAAACAAATTCCCAGACAATACAACAAAATGAAAAAAATATTGAAAAATATGAACAAGAAGTAAGGGAATTACAGGATAGCATGAGGAAAAACAACATAAGAATCATTGGAATTAAAGAGGGATCAGAAGAACAAGAAATAGAAAAGCTGATAGGAGAAATAGTGACAAAAAAATGTCCGAACCTGATGAGAGAAAAAGTAATGCGAGTTCAGGAAGCACAGAGAATTCCACTGAAGAGGAACCCCAAAAAACCCACACCAAGGCACATCATAATTAAAATGGCAACACTAAAAGACAGAGAATTCTGAAATCAGCAAGAGAAAAACAGAAAATAACATACAAGGGAGCTCCGATAAGGCTATCCACTGATTTCTCAACAGAAACACTGCAAGCCAGAAGGGAATGGTCAAAAATATTTTAAGCAATGAAAAATAAAGGCCGACAACCAAGAATACTCTACCCAGCAAGGCTCTCTTTCAAAATGGAAGGTGAAATAAGGAGTTTCCCAGACAAAGGAAGACTAAAAGAATACATCTACACCAAACCAGCATTGCAAGAGATGCTAAAGGGAATGTTTTAAGAAAGAGAAGACAAAAAAAAAAAAAAAAAAAAAAAAAGGAGTAAAGGAACACAGGTACAAAGGGAAATGAATAAACACATGTCAATAATAACCTTAAATGTAAATGGATTAAATGCTCCAATTAAAAGACATAGGGTAATGGAATGGATAAGAAAACAGGACCCACATATTTGCTGTCTACAAGAAACACACCTCAAAACAAAAGATTTACATAGACTGAAAATAAAGAGATATAAAAAAGTATTCCAAGCAAACAGATATGAAAAAAAAAAAAAAAAGCTGGGGTAGCAGTCGCCATATCAGACAAAACGGATTTCAAAGCAAGGGCAATAAAAAGAGACAAAGGAGGACATTTCATAATACTTAAAGGAACAATCCATCAAGAAAATATGACACTGATAAACATATATGCACCCAACATAGGAGCACCCAAATACATAAAGAAAATACTAGAAGACCAGAAGAAGGATATTAACAGCAACACACTCATAGTAGGTGACTTTAACACTCCATTATCAACAATAGACAGATTTTCGAAGCAAAGAAACGCCAAGGATATACAGGCATTGAACAACACACTAAACCACATGGACTTAACTGATATATATATAGAACTTTTCACCCCAAAGAAGCACATGTGACATTTCCAAAGATAGACCACATGATAGGATACAAAACAAGCCTCAACAAATTCAAGAAAGTTGAAATCATATCAAGCACCTTTACAGACCACAATGCCTTGAAACTAAAACTCAACCTCAGAGAAAAAAAATCAAAGACACCCAAACTCATGGAGAATGAATAACACGCTATTAAATAATGAATGAGTTAACAATGACATCAAAGAAGAGATCAAGAAATTTCTGGAAACTAATGATAATGAACACACGACAGCTTGAAACATATGAGAAACAGCAATAGCAGTCCTAAGAGGGAAGTTCATAGCAATACAGGCATATCTGAAAAGGATAGAAGAATCTAAAATTAAAAATCTAACACTAAAGCTCCAAGAACTAGAACAACAACAACAAACAAAGCCTAGCTCAAGAAGAAGGAAGGAAATCATCAAGATCAGAGCAGAATTAAATGACAGAGAGACTAAACAAACAATTCAAAAGATCATCAAAAGTAGGAACTGATTCTTTGAAAAAATAAACAAAATCGACAAGCCTATAGCCAGGCTCATCAAGTAAAAAAGAGAGAAGACCCAAATAAACAAAATCAGAAATAAAACAGGAGAAATCATGACTGATAACACAGAAATACAAACGATTGTAAGAAATTACTACAAACAACTGTGTGGCAAGAAATTTAAAAACCTAGATAAAATCGACTAATTTCTTTTTTTTTTAATGTGTTTTATTGATTATAATATTACATTTGTGCCAATTTCCCTTCCCTCTGCTCCCCTCCACCCGGTGGCCCCCCTCCCTCCAGTTGTCCCCACCTTTTAGACCATGTCCATTAGTTGTGCATACAGTTCTTCTCAACCTCTCTCTGTCTATTCCATTCCCTCCTACCATGATCCTTAATTCCTATATCATCTCCCTCCCTCTCCCCACTCCCCCTCCCTGTTGACCTCCCCCCAATATGTTCTCCGTACCTATAGTTCTTTTTCCACTCTCGTTGCCTGTTTAGTTTGCCTTTGTTTCAATTCCCTAGCTTCTGTTGTTTCTTGTGATGCAGTTTTCATTTTAGATTTCATTGTCTTGATCCTCCTTTTTCTAAACCAGTCCCTTTAACATCTCATATAACAGTGGTTTGGATCTAATGAACTCTTTCAGTTTTATTTTGTCCTGGAAACACTTTCTCTGTTCTTGTATTCTGAATGACAATTTCACTGGATAGAGTATTCGTGGTTGTAGGTTTTGGATTTTCATTACTTTGAATATTTCTTGCCAGTCCCTTCTTGCCTGCAGGGTCTCCCTTGAGAAGTCAGCTGATAGTCTAATTGGGACCCCTTTGTACATAATTCTTTTCTTCTCTCTTGCTGCTTTTAAGATTCTCTCTTTATCTTTAATTTTTGACATTTTGATTATAATGTGTCTTGGAGTGGTTCTCCCTGGGTCCAGTTTTTTTGGAACTCTCTGTGCTTCCTGGACCTGTAAGTCTATTTCCTTCCCCAAGTCTGGGAAGTTCTCCTTTATTATATTTTCACTCAATTTTTCAAGTTCTAGTTCATCTTCCTCGCTCTCTGGCAAACCAATAATTCTTATGTTGGGCCTTTTATAGCTGTCCCAGAGGTTTCTGATCCTCTCATCGTTGCTTCCCATTTCCTCTCCCTGCATTGGTTGACTTCTTGTTCCTTCTCCATATTCCAGTTTGTTGAAATGAACTATGGATTTTTTTTCCTCACCATCTGTCTCGTATGTGGTTTTGTTCCTTTCGTTATGAGTGTTTTTCGCTTCTTTCTCATCTTTTTCCAGATCTTTTGTGAATTCTGTAAGCCACCTGATAACAATGGCCCAGAACTGAGCCTCTGACAGGTTTCTTATCTGTTCATCTGTCAGGTTCTCCATCTGTTGCCTGGTGAGCTGTGCCACCGGGATTTCTATAGTTGTCTGCCTCATTTTGACAGATGCGTTTTGTTTTCTTGGGCCGGCTGTAGGGGGCAGTGCCTGTGTAGTCGTCACAATCCAGCGACCAGCGCCTGTCCGCGACCTATTTCGCAGCCCTGTGGCGCTTTCTTTGGGGGCGGGCGTCCAAGATGGATTCACACAGTTATTCCGCTAGGAGACCGGGATCCGTCCTCCCGCCCTCCTGGGCCTCACTGTTCAAGGCGATGTGGTGGCTGCTTTCCCCAGCGTTGGGGTCGCGAGCTGCCAGGGGTTCGACTGCAGCCGGGGTTGTTCTCCCCGCCGCTGTCCCAGGTGCGACCGCAAACAGCTCCGCCCCCTTTCGCTTTTACCTGCCCAAAGGGCGCCGCTGGTTTATAACTTCATATGTTGGGCTTCCGTGTAGTTTTATTTTCTGGAATTTCTAGTTATCCTTTGTTTTGAAGTAGTTGTATTCCTCTCTAGTTGTAGAGGGAAACCTAGCGCGTCCGTCTAAGCCTCCATCTTGGCCGGAAGTCCCTAAAATTGACTAATTTCTAGAAACACATATCCTTCCAAAATTGATTCAAGAAGAAGTAGAAAGTCTCAACAGACCAATAACAAAGAAGGAAATTGAAACAGTAATCAAAAATCTCCCGGCACACAAAAGCCCTGGACCAGATGTCTTCACAGGCGAATTTTACAAAACATTTAGGGAAGAACTAACTCCTACCCTCCTCAAACTATTCCAAAATATCCAAAAAGAGGGAAAGCTCCCAAACTCTTTCTATGAAGCCAGTATTACCCTAATTACAAAACCAGGTCAAGACACAACAAAGAAAGAAAACTACAGGCCAATATCACTGATGAACATAGATGCTAAAATACTCAACAAAATATTGGCAAACAGAATCCAGCAACACATTAAAAAGATCATACACCACGATCAAGTGGGATTCATCCCAGGGATGCAAGGATGGTTTAATATTTGCAAATCAATAAATATAATAAATCGCCTAAACAAAATGAAAGACAAAAATCACATGATCATATCAATAGATGCAGAAAAAGCATTTGATAAAGTACAACACCCATTTATTATGAAAACACTCAGCAAAATGGGAATAGAGGGAGCATATCTTAACATAATTAAGGCTATATACGAGAAACATGAAGCCAACATCATACTCAGTGGACAAAAAACTGAAAGCATCCCCCCTGAGATCAGGAACAAGACAAGGCTGTCCACTCTCTCCACTCCTATTCAACATAGTGTTGGAAGTCCTAGCCACAGCAATCAGACAAGAAAAAGAAATAAAAGGCATCCAAATTGGGAAAGAAGTAAAATTATCATTATATGCAGATGACATGATAGTACACCTAGAAAACCCTATAGACTCCACTAAAAACCTACTCAATATAATAAGCAAATTTGGCAAAATGGCAGGGTACAAAATAAATATACAGAAATCTAAGGCATTTTTGTACACCAACAATAAAATACCAGAGAAAGAGGCAAAAAAGAAAATACCATGTACTATAGCAACAAGAAAAAAAAAGTACCTAGGAATAAACTTAACCAAAGAAATAAAAGACCTGTACTCTGAAAACTATGTAACACTGAAGAAATAAATTAAGGAAGTTACAAATAAATGGATGTAAATACCATATTCTTGGATAAGAAGAATCAGCATCATTAAAATGGCCATACTACCCAAAGCAATTTACAGATTCAGTGCAATCCCTATTAAAATAACAATGACATATTTCACTGACCTAGAACAAATACTCCAAATATTCATATGGAACCAAAAAGGACCCCGAATAGCAAAGGCAATCTTGAGACAGAAGAACACAGCAGGAGGAATCACAATACCAGGTATCAAACAATACTACAAAGCCACTGTGATCAAAACAGTCTGGTACTGGCATAAGAACAGACATATAGATCAATGGAAAAGAATAGAGAGTCCATAAATAAATCCAGGACTATATGGTCAACTAATATTTGATAAAGGAGGAAGGAACATAAAATGGATGAGAAGAGCCTCTTTAACAAATGGTGCTGGGAGAACTGGACAGGGATGTGGAAAAAAATGAAACTAGACCACCAACTTACACCACACACAAGAATAAACTCAAGATGGACCAAAGACTTAAAGGTAAGCCATGACACCATAAACGTCCTAGAGGAAAACATAGGCAGGAAAATTTCAGATATCCCACATAACAATATTTTCATGGATACATTTCCTAAGGCAAGAGAAATAAAGGAAAAAATTAACAAATGGCGCTACATCAAACTAAAGAATTTCTGCTCAGCAAAAGAAAACATCAGCAAGATGAAAAGGGAACCAACCATATGGGAAAACATATTTCCCAATGATTCATCAGACAAGGGAATAATCTTTAAAATATAGAAAGAACTTATACAACTCAACATCAAGAAAACAGACAACCCAATTAAAAAATGGGCAAAGGACCTGAACAAACACTTTTCCAAAAAGGACATACAGAAGTTCCATAGACACATGAAAAAATGCTCAACATCACTAGCCACCAGAGAGATGCAAATAAAAACCACAATGAGATACCACTTTATATCTGTCAGAATGGCCATCATCAACAAATTAACAAATAACAAGTGTGGCGAGGATGTGGAGAAATGGGAACCCTACTGCACTGTTAGTGGGAATGCAGACTGGTGCAGCCACTGTGGAAAACAGTATGGAATTACCTCAAAAAACTAAAAATGGAACTGCCTTTTGAACCAGTGATACCACTGCTAGTATTATAACCAAAAAATCCTAAAATCCTAATTCAAAAGAACTTATGCACCCCTATGTTCATAGCAGCACTGTTTACAATAGCTAAGTGCTGGAAGCAGCCTAAGTGCCCATATGTAGAAGAGTGGATTTAAAACTGTGGTACATTTACACAATGGAATACTATGTAGCAGATAGAAAGAAGGAACTCCTGCCATTTGCGACAACATGGATAGAACTGGAGAGAATTATGCTTAGTGAAATAAGCCAGGCAAAGAAAGAAAAATACCATATGATATCACCTAATACAGGAAACTAAGGAACAACACAAACAAATGAACTAAATAGTACAAGGAACAGAATAACAGTTGTTAGGGAGTAGGGGGGAGGGAGAGAAGGGGATAAGTAAGGGAAGTGTTTAGTCAAAGTACACATATAAATGACTCATGGACATGCAGAACAGGGGGTGATATGATTTTGGGAGAAGTGGTGGGCTGGGTGGGGGTAGTAATGGGGGCAAAACTGTAATTGAAAAACAAAATAAAAATTCTATAGAGAAAAAATAATAATAAAAAGATAAGGCATAGCATTCAAAGTACATGCTCCAAGTCACACAGCTCTTAAGAGGTACAGCAAGGACTGAACTCACGTTCACATGGTTCTAAAGCCTGTAACAGTCTGAACCATACTATATATGGCTTCTCAAGCTATACTACACTCAGGAGGAACTTTGTAGTATACCTTTTTAGACACTGAAGAGCTTAAAGCACCTTTTTCATGCTGGCACAGGACACAGTCCCTTCAAAAGCCTATTAGAGAAGACCAAAGACAAATGTAATTGAACACTAAACAATGTGTGTGTTTTTTCAGGATATGGGGAGGAACAAGTTTAAAAGAGCAGAACCACAGTCTGTTTTGTTTCCTTCACTTTTATTTTATTTTTCAGAAGTTAATTTTTTGTTTATACATACTACTTAGACCTGTTGGTTGCCACCTCCTACCCTTTTAATCTATGTGCATAAAATGCTTCTGGAAAGGATGCTTTGCTCCTTGGTGTTTTATTCTTGATATAATTATAGGCTTAAATCCAGCTCCAGGTCAACTAGCACCAGGCACAACAGCAGTTTTTCCATATCCCTGGGAATAAAAACCTGCCATCAAAGCAAACACTTTGCTCTCATCTCAGTTTCAAAAAGTTATTCAGGGAATATGTATACTGAGGCTAGAAAAAAATGCTCTCTTTTTGTCTTTCTTTCTTACCTCCGTCCGTCCTTCCTTTCTTCCTTTCTTTTGCTTTTATTATTTTAAATTTTATATTGTTTTTACTAATGTCATCTTAATTTTTCCCCCTTTACCGCCGGCCCCCAGACCCCCTACCTAAAATCAATTCCCACATCATTGTTCATGTCCATGATGGTAGATATATGATCTTTATTTAATCCTTTTATCTTGTTTCAACTAGTCTGACCTCCCCTTCCCCTATTACAGCTCTCAGTCTGTTCCTTGTTTCTGTGCCTCTGATTCTATTTTGCCCATTAGTTTATTTTGTTTTTTAGTTTCCAGTTATAAGTGAGGTCATATGATATTTGTCTTTCATTGCCTGGATTCTTTCACTTAGCATAATAGTCTCCAGTTCCATCCCAGTTGTCGCAAAAGGTAAGAATTTCTTCTTATTTTACTACTGCATAGTATTTCATTGTGTAAATGTACCACAGCTTTTTTTTCTATCCACTCATCTACTGATGGGCTGTTTCCAATTCTTGGCTATTATAAATAATACGTCTATGGACATAAGGGTGCTTATGTTCTTTTAAATTAGTGTTTTGGGTTTCTACTGATATATTCCCAGAAGTAAGAATGAATGCTGGGTTAAAAGGCAGATCCCTTTTTAATTCTTTTTAAGCAATAAATTTTATGTTCTTCAGTGGAAATTCATTTGGCTATTTACACAAATGCATTTATATACTTGGGAACATAGAAAATATACAGTAATAAAATGGCTCATCATTTTAGAATAAAATTAATAACATAGTATTTCTGGAAATCACAAATGCTTTTATTTCTAGAGTCAATATTTCTGTCACTGAAACAAAACTTGTGCAAATTCAGAAAATTCAGGAATTCTAGGAACTGAAAAATCTATATTGCATGACAAATGTTTTCAAACTACTCTTTTTTTCCTCTTTTTACAATAGTAATGGACTAAACATTTCAGCTATAAGGTAGAAATTTCAGAATGGATAAAAGTGCAGACTCAGCTGTATGCTTCAACAAAAGATGCACTTTGGGTAGAGACCCACCTATGCTGAAACTGAATTAATGGGAAAATAAACCATGAAAGTAATAAGCATAAAAAGGTTGGCCTGGTTAAACTAATATTAGACAAAGTAAATTTCTATACTATAAGATTACCAGATGTGGGACTTCTGGCCAAGATGGAGGCCTAGACAGATATGCTGCATCCCCCTCCACAACTAAGAAGGCATACAACTTCCTCAAAACTAGAGACAACCAGAAGTTCCAGAAAATCGAGCTGCATGGAAGTCCAACAAACAAAGATATAAAGAAGAAATACTCATCCAGACAGGAAGGGAGGGTGGAGCCAGGATGGAGAGGATGCGGCATGGTGGTGGCAGCAATGGTGGCAGCGGCAGGCTGCCGGAAATGCAGTCACACATTTTAAAAAGTCAGGAGGGACACCTGGGGAGCACTTCCAGCACCAGACCAGACCTCGCAGCTCATGGTCCAAGCACTGGGGAAAATAAAGATCATTGCTTTTGACTGTGCAAATCAATGGGGGTTGGGGATAAGGAAGAAACTGCCAGTCTCTCATCAGAGGCCACTTGTTTAAAGGGCCCCCACAGTCCTAGAACATCTGCAGACCCACCCACTCTGGGAATGACAGCCAGAGCAACAACTAGAGAG
The DNA here is from genome assembly GCF_987537825.1 of Furipterus horrens. Taxonomy (NCBI): domain Eukaryota; kingdom Metazoa; phylum Chordata; class Mammalia; order Chiroptera; family Furipteridae; genus Furipterus; species Furipterus horrens. Next base: position 53,254,651 of record NW_028327179.1, read on the forward strand.
GTGTCAGTCCCATACAAAGTGGGAGAAGTGCCTGGAAAAGGGGCAAGTTCTGAGCAAGTGACATTGTTCCCTCTCAGACCCCTCCCCAACATCGTCAGCAGCCGTCCGTCTCCAGAGATGATGGTGTAGCTTCTTAAGAGTCTATCTGCACCGTCGAGAATGGTTGTGCAGTCCGACTCGGGAGTGACACGGTATCTGTCTCCTCCCGTGTTGAATCGACATCTTGCGATGACGCTGGAGTGTCCTCTCCAGTGGAGCTGAAGCTACAGAGCCTGGGCAGGGTGATATGGAGGGTCTGCTGTTGCCCATGCAGCAGACCCCCCCTCTCTTCGCAGCTGAAGGATCCAAGGGAAAGACGGAGTCAATACAGCTTGGCTTCAGGTGCGCCGCAGGAGTTGCCAGTGTTGACTACAACGTCAAACCGCCTTAGGGACTCCGGCTCCGGATTTTCTGTCAGGGTTTACTCCCTTAGCCTTTCCCCTGAAGAGGTATGCCGCAAGGCAGCGGAGGTTTTTTGGAATCAGAGTTTTCCTTCTCTGATGTGCCCTGACTGGAAGATCGAACCAGCGACACTTAGCTCGCAGGCCGACGCTCAATCCACTGAGCCAAACCAGCCAGGGTTGTCCTCATTTACACAGGAGAAAACAGGCACTGAGAGCCTGAGTAACTTGCTCAAGATCATACAATGTGTCAGTAGCAAAGCTGTAACAGAACCCAGGGGCTGTTAAGTTATTATGGGCCTGATTGCCCACCACCAGAAGCATAACTTTCAATACCTGAGTTTAGTGAAAAGAAAAAGAATTGTTTATTTAATAGTTATATAGATTTAGATTTGCAGATTTTTGCTATTAAGTCTTATTTTCTTTAAAACACCCCCACACACAGTTCTGCCTCCCCCTACCAAACCAGGCTAGTTTTAGAAAAGTCAGAGATACAGTGTTCCTACTTCCCAGACACAGTTCAGCTTTACCGGTAGCTCCCAATTATTCGATCCTGATTGGGGAGTTTTTTCCTGTGTTGTGGTGCCCTCCAGCTCTTAATGCAGAACTGTGTGGAGTTCCCAGCCTCCTTGTAAACTGCATGGAGTTCTCCCTTTCCTTTCAAAGTCACGTGGTGTTTGTCTTCCTTCAAATGTCTGCAGCTTATTTTTAAATCCCTGATTGCGTCCTGTGATGCAGTGGGCATGCCTCCCCAACATACAGTGCCACAATGTGGTGAAACAGGTTGCTCTCTACTGACAAGAAACCTAAGGCTCTGCCCCTTACAACATAACAGAAGTGACAGCTCTATCTAAGACACAGAGGCACACAAACACAGGAAACTGTCGGAATGAGGAGACAGAGAAATATGGCCCAAAAGGGGAAATGAATCAAGATTCCAGTGGGAGAACTAAGTGACAAGGAGATAGCAAAAAGAGATGCAGAGTTCAAACACTAGTGATAAAAATGCTTGCAGGGAAGAAGTGAAGGCTATGCTAAGTGAAATGAAGGAAAATTTACAGAAAACCAATGGTGAAGGGAAGGAAACCAGGGTTCAAATCAATGATTTGGAACATAAGGAGGAAAACAACAGTCAACCGGTACAGAATAAGAAGCAAGAATTGAAAAAAATGAGGAGAGGCTTAGGAACCTCTGGAACAACATTAAACATGCCAACATCCAAACCATAGGGGTCCCAGAAGAAGAGGAAGAGCAAGAAATTGAAAACTTATGTGAGAAAATAATGAAGGAAAACTCCCCATATTTGATGAAAGAAATAGACATACAAGCCCAGGAAACATTGAGAGTCCCAAAGAAGCTAGACGCAAAAAGGACCACACCAAGACACATCATAATTACAATACCAAAGGTTAAAGATAAAGAGAGAATCTTAAAAGTAGCAAGAGAAAAGCAGAGTTACCTACAAAGGGGTGCCTATAAGACTGTCAGCTGATTTCTCAAAAGAAACTTTGCAGGCAAGAGGAGACTGGCAAAAAGTATTCAAGGTGATGAAAAACAAGGACTTACAATGAAGATTACTCTATCCAGCAAAGCTATCATTTAGAATGGAAGGGCAGATGAAGTGCTTCCCAGACAAGGTAAAGCTAAAGGAGCTCATCATCAAGCTATTATTATATGAAATGTCAAAGGGACTTACTTAAGAAAAAGAAGATCAAAATTATGAACCTTAAAATGACAACAAATTCAACTATCAACAACTGAATCTAAAACATAAAAATAAAATCCAACTAACTAAACCAGAATAGGAACAGAATCATAGGTATGAGGATCATTTGGAGGGTTATCAACTGGGAGGCAGAAGGGGGAGAAACGGGTAAATGGTGCAGGGAGGAAGAAGCATAATAGGTTGATACAAAATAGGCAGGGGGAAGTTAAGAAAAATATAGGAAAGGGTGAAGCCAAAGAACTTATATGCATGACCCATGAACAAGAACTAAGGGGGGTGAGATTGCTGGAGGAAATGGTGGAGGGGAGCAAAGGGGAAAAATCTGGCACTACTGTAACAACATAATCAATAAAATATACGTAAAAGATACTAGATGTAATGAGCGATATTTTATAATAGCAAAAGTTCGTTAGAAGGAAAAGATCAATGTTTGTATGCATAATATAAGAGTTTCAAAATACATGAAATGAAAATTGACAACAATAAAAGGAAAAATAGTTGGATATTTTAATATTCATCTCTCAACAAAGATTTAAACAACACTATTAATCAATATGATGTAATTGATATTTATTGAATAACACACAATAAAAGGAATATACATCTTTCTCAAGTTTACATGCTACACTTATTGTAATGAAACATATGCTGAGCAATAAAAGAAATCTTAATATAGCCATTTATTAAAATGGTCCTCATCTATCTTGAAATAGAGGAAATTTTTATCAACCTGATTAAGAATGTTTACAAATACAAAAACAACAACAATGAAAAAACTATAGCTAAATTTATACTGAGTATTAAATGTCTCACTGTTTTCTATTTAAAGTCACTAGCAAAACAAAAATGTCAACTCTCAGTCCTATTCAGCATTGTATTGCAGATCCTAGTGAGTGCAATAAGAAAAACTAATAATATATATAAAGATTAGAAAGAAACAATTAAAACAGTTTCTATTTGCAGATGACATGAAAATGTATGTTGAAAATTCTAAGAAACCTGTTAAAAAGCTCCTAGAACTAATAAATAACTTTAGTAAAGTCACAGAATACAAGGTAAGTAGATAGGAATAAATTGTATTTCTGTATATTAGCAATGAGCAATTAAAAAATAAAATTTCAAAAAAAATAGAATTTTAAAATTTTATTTACAATAGCATAAAAAATAAAATACTTAAGAATAAAGTCATCAGAAGATGTATGAGATATGGACATTGGAATATATAGACATTGCAAAGAGTAATCAATGAATACCTAAATAAATAGTGAGATATATCAAGTTCATGGACTGGAAGATGTGATATCATTAACATAAGTTTACCTAAATTCATCTACAGATAGCATAAACTCTGAATAAAAATATAAACAAATTAAAAAATCAAATGGACAAACAGATGCTGAAAAGTTAGATGCAGGGGCAAAGGACTTGGATTAGCAAAAATATTTTGAAAAAGAAATATAAAGTTGAAGGACTTATTCTAACAGGTTTGAAGTGTTACCATTAAGCTCTGATGATCAGAGTGTGTGGTATTGTCATGAAAATAAACATCTAGATCAATGGAATATGATGGAAAGGCTAGAAATAAACCCACACATATGTGGTCATTGAATTTTTCACATAGGTGTCAGCATAATTTAATAACTGGATATCTGTATGGAAAAAAAGTAAACCTCATTCCTATAACTCTTCCTATGCTACAGTCTAACCCAAAGTAGACCATAGACCTAAATGTAAGAGCTAAAACAAGCACGGAGAAGAAAACATAGGTGAGTATCTTTGTGACGTGGAACTAGGCAAACGTTCTGAAACAAAACACAAAATGCACAAACAATGAAAGAAAATAGAATGTACTTTGTTAAAATGAAAAGCCTCTGCTTTTAAAAATATATGGTTAAAAATGTAAAAACAAGACACAGGCATAGAGAAAATGTTTGTACAACAAATATTTAATAAGAGTTTGTGTCCATTATATATAAAACACTTTTGTTCTGGCCAAGATGGAAGCATAGGCAGACATGCTTTGCCTCCTTGCACAACCATAAAAAGGATTACATCTACCTCAAAGCAAAAAACAACCAGAATTGCCAGAAAATTAAACTGCATGGAAGTCCAAGAAAGAAAGATTTAAATACTCATCCAGATGAGTAGGAGGGTTGGAGCCAGGGAGCCAGGGAGGAGAGGATGGGGTGCAGAAGCCATGGCAGTGATGGTGGCTACAAGACAGTGACTATGGCAGGCTGGCAGAATGAGCAGACACACATTATAAAAGCCAGGAGGGACATCTGGGGAGCAATCCCAGCACCACACCAGACTGAGCAGCTCACAGTTCTAGTGCCAGGGAAAAAAAGACTCATTGTTTCTGGCTGTGAAGACAAGTGGAGGTTGGGGCAGTGGAAGAGACTTCCAGTCTCTCAGGAGAGTGTTTATAAGACCCCACGGTCATAAAATATATACAAACCTATCCACTCTGGGAACCATTGCCAGGGCAACAGCTAGAGGGCTCTCAGTCGCATATGGGAAGTGGGTGAAGTGACTGGAAAAGGGCTAAGTGCCGCACAAGCGGCATTGTTCCCTCTCTGAACCTTCACCCAAATATAGCATCACAAAGTGGTAAAACTGATCACCCCACACTGACAAATATCTAAGGCTCCGCCTCTTACAATGTAACAGGAGTGACAGCTCTAACCTAATATACAGGAGGCTGTCAAGTTCAGGAGAAAGAGAAATATGGCTCAAAAGAAGAAGCGTATCAAGGCTCCAGATGGAGAACTGAGCAATGAGGAGATAGCCAACCTAACAGATGTAGTATACAAAACACTAGGATAATGATGCTCAGAGAAATGATTGAGTATGGCAAACACATAAGGGAAGAAATGAAAGCTATGCTAAGTGAAATGAAGAAAAATACACAGGAAATCTATGGTGAAGGGAAGGAAGCAGGGGTTCAAATCAACAATTTGGAAGACAAGAAAGAAATAAGCAGTCGACCAGTACAGAAGGAAGAAACAAAAATTGAAAAAAATGAGAACATGCTTAGGAACCTCTGGGACAACTTTTTTTCCCCCCTCTTTTATTTTTCGGTTTTTCAATTACCATTGTCCCGTTTTCCCCCATTGCTCTCCCCCACCCCGCCCACCCCTTCTGCCACAATCATATCCCTCCCCGTTGTCCATGTCCATGAGTCATTTATACACGTTTTTTGACTAAACCCTTCCCTTCCTTATCTCCCTTCTCTCCCTCCCCCCACCCCCCTATTGACTGCTATTCTGCTCTTTTTCCTATTTAGTTCATTTGTTTATGTTGTTCTTTAGTTTCCTGTATTAGGTGATATCATATGGTATTTTTCTTTCTTTGTCTGGCTTATTTCACTGAGCATAATTCTCTCTAGTTCCATCCATGTTGTTGCAAAATGGCAGGAGTTCCTTCTTTCTTTCTGCTACATAGTATTCCATTGTGTAAATGTACCACAGTTTTTTGATCCACTCATCTACAGATGGGCACTTAGGCTGTTCCAGCACTTAGCTATTGTAAACAGTGCTGCTATGAACATAGGAGTGCATAAGTTCTTTTGAATTAGGGTTTTAGGATTTTTCGGGTATAATCTTAGCAGTGGAATCGCTGGTTCAAAAGGCAGTTCCATTTTTAGTTTTTTGAGGTAATTCCATACTGTTTTCCACAGTGGCTGCACCAGTCTGCATTCCCACTAACAGTGCAGTAGTGTTCCCATTTCTCCACATCCTCGCCAGCACTTGTTTGTTGATTTGTTGATGATGGCCATTCTGACTGGTGTAATATGGTATCTCATGGTGGTTTTTATTTGCATCTCCCTGATGGCTAATGATGTTGAGCATTTTTTCATGTGTCTATTGACCTTCTGTATGTCCTCTTCCGAGAAGTGTTAGTTCAGGTCCTTTGCCCATTTTTTAATTGGGTTGTCTGTCTTATTGATGTTCAGTTGTATAAGTTCTTTATATATTTTGGAGGTCAGTCCCCTGTCTGTGACATTATTGGCAATTATGTTTTCCCATATGGTTGGTTTCCTTTTCATCTTTCTGATGTTTTCTTTTGCTGAGCAGAAACTCTTAAGTTTGATGTAGTCCCACTTGTTTATTTTTTCCTTTATTTCTCTTGTCTTAGGAGATGTATCCGTGAAGATATTGTTATGTGGAATACCTGAAAATTTCCTGCCTATGTTTTCCTCTAGGACGTTTATGGTGTCACATCTTACATTTAAGTCTTTGATCCATTTTGAGTTTATTCTCATGTGTGGTGTAAGTTGATGGTCTAGTTTCATTTTTTCCCACATCCCTGTCCAGTTCTCCTAGCACCATTTGTTACAGAGGGTCTTCTCACTTCATTCCATGTTCCTTCCTCCTTTATCAAATATTAGTTGACCATAGAGGTCTGGGTTTATTTCTGGACTCTCTATTCTGTTCCACTGATCTATATGTCTGTTCTTATACCAGTACCAGACTGTTTTGATCACAGTGGCTTTGTAGTATTGTTTGATATCTGGTATGGTGTTTCCTCCTGCTGTGTTCTTCTGTCTCAAGATTGCCTTTGCTATTCGGGGTCTTTTTTGGTTCCATATGAATATTTGGAGTATTTGTTCTAGGTCAGTGAAATATGTCATTGATATTTTAATAGGGATTGCATTGAATCTGTAAATTGCTTTGGGTAGTATGGCCATTTTGATTATGTTGATTCTTCCCATCCAAGAACATGGTATTTGCTTCCATTTATTGGTATCTTCCTTAATTTCTTTCTTCAGTGTTACATAATTTTCAGAGTACAGGTCTTTTATCTCTTTGGTTAAGTTTACTTCTAGGTACTTTATTTTTCTTGTTGCTATAGTACATGGTATTTTATTTTTTGCCTCTTTCTCTGATATTTTATTGTTGGTGTACAAAAATGCCTCAGATTTCTGTATATTTATTTTGTACCCTATTTTGCCAAATTTACTTATTATATCGAGTAGTCTTTTAGTGGAGTTTATAGAGTTTTCTAGGTATACTATCATGTCATCTGCATATAATGATAGTTTTACTTCTTCTTTCCCAATCTGGGTGCCTTTTATTTCTTTTTCTTGTCTGATTGCTGTGGCTAGGACTTCCAACACTATGTTGAATAGGAGTGGAGAGAGTGGACAGCCTTGTCTAGTTCCTGATTTCAGGGGGAATGCTTTCAGTTTTTGTCCATTGAGTATGATGTTGGCTTCAGGGTTTTCATATATAGCCTTAATTATGTTAAGATATGCTCCCTCTATTCCCATTTTACTGAGTGTTTTCATCATAAATAGGTGTTGTACTTTATCAAATGCTTTTTCTGCATCTATTGATATGATCATGTGATTTTTGTCTTTCATTCTGTTTAGGTGATGTATTATATTTATTGATTTGCAAATATTAAACCATCCTTGCATCCCTGGGATAAATCTCACTTGATCGTGGTGTATGATCTTTTTGATGTATTGTTGGATCCTGTGTACCAATATTTTGTTGAGTATTTTAGCATCTATGTTCATCAGTGATATTGGCCTGTAGTTTTCTTTCTTTGTTGTGTCTTGAACTGGTTTTGTAATTAGGGTAATACTGGCTTCATAGAAAGAGTTTGGGAGCTTTCCCTCTTGTTGGATTTTTTGGAATAGTTTGAGGAGGGTAAGAGTTAGTTCTTCCCTAAATGTTTTGTAAAATTCGCCTGTGAAGCCATCCGGTCCAGGACTTTTGTGTGCAGGGAGACTTTTTATTACTGTTTAAATTTTCTTTTCTGTTATTCATCTGTTGAGACTTTCTACTTCTTCTTGATTCAGTTTTGGAAGGTTATATGTTTCTAGAAATTTATCCATTTTATGTAGGTTTTCAAATTTCTTGCCATACAGTTGTTTGTAGTAATTTCTTACAATTATATGTATTTCTATGGTATCAGTTGTGATTTCTCCTCTTTCATTTCTGATTTTGTTTATTTTTAGTCTTATCTCTTTTTTTCTTGATGAGCCTGGCTACAGGCTTGCCGATTTTGCTTATTTTTTTCAGAGAACCAGCTCCTAGTTTCGTTGATCTTTTTGGATTTTTGTTAGTCTCTATGTCATTTAATTCTGCTCTGATCTTGATGATTTCATTCCTTCTTCTTGACTGAGGCTTTGTTTGTTGTTGTTGTTCTAGTTCTTGTAGCTTTAGGGTTAAATTTTTAATTTGAGATTTTTTCTATCCTTTTCAGATATGCCTGTATTGCTATGAACTTCCCTCTTAGGACTGCTTTTGCTGTGTCCCATAGGTTTTGGGCTGTTGTGTGTTCAGTATCATTAGTTTCTAGAAATTTCTTGACTCCTTCTTTGATGTCATTGTTAACTCATTCATTATTTAATAGCATGTTATTCATTCTCCATGAGTTTGGGTGTTTTTGATTTTTTTCTCTGAGGTTGTTTTTTAGTTTCAAGGCATTGTGGTCTGAAAAGGTGCTTGATATGATTTCAATTTTCTTGAATTTGTTGATGCTTGTTTTGTGTCCTATCATGTGGTCTATCTTTGAAAATGTCCCATGTGCCTTTGAAAAAAATATATATTTTGTTTCTTTGGGGTGAAAAGTTCTATATATATAAGTTAAGTCCATGTGGTTTAGTGTGTTGTTCAATGCCTGTATATCCTTGGTGTTTCTTTGCTTTGATGATCTGTCTATTGTTGATAATGGAGTTTTGAAGTCCCTTAGTATGAGTTTGTTGTTGTTAATATCCTTCTTGTGGTCTTCTAGTATTTGCTTTATGTATTTCGGTGCTCCTATGTTAGGTGCATATATGTTTACCAGTGTCATATCTTCTTAATGGATTGTTCCTTTAAGTATTATGAAATGTCCTCCTTTGTCTCTTTTTATTGCCCTTGCTTTGAAATCCATTTTGTCTGATATGAGGATTGCTACCCTAGCTTTTTTTTCATGTCTGTTTGCTTGGAATATTTTTTTATATCCCTTTACTTTCATTCTATGTAAATCTTTTGTTTTGAGGTGTGTTTCTTGTAGTCAGCAAATATGTGGGTCCTGTTTTCTTATCCATTCCATTACCCTATGTCTTTTAAGTGGAGCATTTAATCCATTTACATTTAAAGTTATTATTGGCATTTATTTATTTATTTCCCTTTGTACCTCTGTTCCTCTCCTCTTTTTTTCTTAGAACATTCCCTTTAGCATCTCTTGCAATGCTGGTTTGGTGTAGATGTATTCTTTTAGTCTTCCTTTGTCTGGGAAACTCCTTATTTCACCTTCCATTTTGAAAGAGAGCCTTGCTGGGTAGAGTATTCTTGGTTGTCGGCCTTTATTTTTCATTGCTTAAAATATTTTTGACCATTCCCTTCTGGCTTGCAGTGTTTCTGTTGAGAAATCGGTGGATAGCTTTATCGGAGCTCCCTTGTATGTTATTTTCTGTTTTTCTCTTGCTGATTTCAGAATTCTCTCTTTGTCTTTTAATGTTGCCATTTTAATTATGATGTGCCTTGGTGTGGGTTTTTTGGGGTTCCTCTTCAGTGGAATTCTCTGTGCTTCCTGAACTCGCATTACTTTTTCTCTCATCAGGTTCGGACATTTTTTTGTCACTATTTCTCCTATCAGCTTTTCTATTTCTTGTTCTTCTGATCCCTCTTTAATTCCAATGATTCTTATGTTGTTTTTCCTCATGCTATCCTGTAATTCCCTTACTTCTTCTTTATACTTTTTCAATCTTTTTTTATTTTGCTGTATCATCTGAGAATTTTTTTCTACATTATCTTCTAACTCACTAATTCGATCCTCTGCTTCGTTTAGTCTGCTTTTGACTGATTCTACTGTGCTTTTCAGTTCAGAGATTGAATTCATTTCTTCCTGATTCTTGTTAATAGTTTCTATGTCCTTTTTTATGCTGGTGTAGTTCTCTGCAAGTTCCCTGTCATTTTCTTGGAGCTGTTGGTAACTTCCTTGGAGGTTGTCATAGTTATTTTTGTGGTTGTTGAGTATATTGAGCTTCTTCACCACCATTGTTTTGAATTCCGTGTCTGACATTTGGGTTATGTCTATTCCATCTCCCTCTCTTTCTCGGGATTCCTCTTTTGTTTTTATTGAGAGGTTGTTTCTGCATCTTACCATGTTGGATTCTTCTTGTTTGTTTTTGTTTTTTGGGTTTGTGTGCTTTGACTTCCCACCTTTGTCGTATGAGATTCTTTATAGGAGATCTGGGGGTTTCAGTGGTGCTGTCTCTTTGACCTCCTGAGCCTGATGTTCTTGGGGTACCCTTTATGTCATTTGTTTATGCTGTCTGGTTATATTTCAGATGCTCTTTATTAGGATCTTCCTTCTGGCTAGTTGGTTGAGAGTCACTCTATCCACTTTGTCTTTAGTTCTTTTGTGGAGATGCTGTTGAAAACATAAACATACAGCCCAGGCAGGAGACCCACTCCCTCAAAAATATCCCACACCCTCTATCCCGCTATCATCAGCCAATGAGCCAGTATTAATATAAATGTAGAGAGATTAGAGCTTTTATACTATAAGAAGAATAGAGAAGAGTTGTTTTTAGGGAGAAGAAATATGATTTTTGAGAGAGAGGATGATAGATTAATAATAGTTGAGATGATGCAAAACAGTAGGTAATATTCACATTGTATGTTAACAATGATAGAAGTAAAGGAGGGAGGAATGCAGAATATAGTAAGAAAGTGGGATTGTATAGTATTGGGTTTATATAGTAGTTATATTCTATTTATTTAACATGAAAGGGAGGCTAAACTAGACACACAAACAAACAAAAATTAAAGAGGAAGGATGAGGAGACATTGTATGAAACAAATTAGAGATATAGGATTTTTTTTTGTTCCCCTTAGGAAAGAAAAAAACCCTATGAATTATAATTAAAATTAAATTTAGAATTAAAAAGAAATAAAAATATTTAAAGGAAAATAAAATACAAATAAAAAAACTAAGAAATAGAAATTTAAAAAGTATATAAAAGGAATGTTTTTACTCAGTTCAGCCTTTGTGTGTCGTCTTCTTTCTGTGTCCACAGCCAGTCTATTGAGATGGGTCAGAGGTTCCTGTTCCTTGCAGCAGTGGCGTGTGCCTGCGGTGGCCAGCATGGTGCATTTTTTTGGCGCCTCTTGGAGCTGGCAGATGTGCTTTTGCATGCGTGCCCATGTGCGCGCAAGGCGGCCCGAGCGCTAGTCTCAGGCCTGCTGAGCCACGCTCCGGGAGTTGGTCTCTTGCCTCTTAGCACAGGGCCCTGGACTCTTGTGCACAGTGGAAGCGAGTGACTGTGAGTGGTTACTGCCAGCTGTTCCCACGCCGCAACCGCCCACCATTCCTGCACCCACCTGTGTGGGCACAAGCAGAGCCTGAGCAAGTGGTCTGTGCTCCAGCCTGGTGCCCAATGGAGCTCGCCAGAGGTGTCTGCGCACAGTCTTCTGCGTGTCCAGCGGGCCCTCCCCTTGCCTGTTGGGGCACTGATCTTATGTCTGTTGGGGTGTGTCCAAGGGGCACCTGGACACGCAGCCCTGCACACTTGCGACAGTGAATGAGGCCACTTCCCTATGCGCACCCACGCGACCCAAGGGGAGGGTTGGGGAGTAGAGGAGCACACTTCTGCGTCTGCGCTCCTCAAGAATGTCCTATCACTCCAAACTTTCCTTTTCTCTCTGCAGTTCACAAGAGAAAAATATAAAGGAAAATTACATTCTCACTTGCACAGCAATACGCTGTTTCTTGTCTTTCAGCGCCAATGCCACCTGGTCGATTCCAGTCTCTGCCAGCGGGCAGAGATCCGCTCTCCTCTCAATTTATCTCTGGGGAAGCATGTGGTCACCAAAAAGCCTTTGTGTACTTCCAGCCGCAGCTCAGGTAGCCGCCCCAGTCATAAATCCCGTCTCATCCCTTTTTCCTCCGCTATCCTCACCAAACAGGTCATTCCCAGATGGTTTTTCTCTAATCCAGCAGTGCCAAGGCTCGACTCCTGCCAGTGTCCAGCTGCTCACTGAGATGTTCTGTCTGAAATTAGTCCAAACTTCAGATGGGTCTCAGGAGCCAGAAAACACAGCCTCTCCTTACTCCTCTGCCATCTTCTCTCCCACCCAACAAATTTTTTAAAAAATTGGTCTAACTAGTTAGTTCACACCATTAACATTGAATGAACTATTTGCTTGAATTTTCCATCTTTCAACTGGTGACTTTTGCATCATATTTAGAAAGCTTCAGCTTCCTGATTTATCAGTTTATGCTCTTCATTCAACAACACAGAGTGCCTGTTAGGCCAGGCACTCTTATAATTCCAGGGACTTTGCTTTGCAACACAAATCTTTTGCTATCAGGGACTTGAGATCAATTAATAATAGATAACTAAACAAGCAAAAAAGAAAAAAAAAGTCAAATAATGATAAAAGCTTCAGGGAAAATAAAGTGATGTACTAGAGAGTGTCTGCTATACTAATTCAGGAATTTAGCATGTGAAGATCTTTGGGAGCAGAATTCCAGATGAGTAAAAGGATGGATCCATGTTCCTGAGGCAAGGGCTCAATAAAGTGACTGAACCAATGCAAGTTGCTGGACCAAGACTGAAATGGAGGTCTTGTGGTTTACTCATTCATTCACTCATTCATTCATTCATTCAACTAATGAGAGCAACAAAGAGTCCCCAGCTCATGTCCTGGAGTGTGATTTCTTTCTGAATATTTAAGAGTCACCCTTTTCTGACTCTCAGCTTTCACCCATAAAATGCCTGAGGTCACACCCACTTCTCCATTTGTGGTTCTTCTAGTTTCTCAGTGGAAATCTCTATATAATTAGGGCTTACTTGGCTCAATTACTCTGCATAATTCTCCTTGCTTTCCAAAAAGTACCCTGTTTACATACTTAAATGTCTATCACCAACTGGTTTTCTGGTTAATTCCCTGGACCCTCAGCCAAGCTCTCCATTTAGCTTTCTTACTCTTTTGTCATAAATCTATTACTGCCAGCTCCATTTACTTTGACATGGGTTATGGTAAAATGCTGGAAATAGAACAGCTTAAAAGCACTGACCTCCAGAACTGGGGAAGGAGTTTTTCCTTAGTGAGATATGTGGCTTCTGTGGCAGAGACCTTGGATGATCTGCACCAAGAATGCTGGACAAGGAAGGGATATGGAAGCTATTGGGGCTCTCAGATCTTCCAGCCTAATTCTTCTCCAAGGGCTTCAAGTTGTGCAATAGCCTTTAGTTGCTCACTGCCTAGACTACATTTCTAAAAAGTTTGCAAATAAAGCAGCAGGTCTTTTCTAATAATTCTTGGGGAACTTCAAGGTATATTCTTCGGCCAGCACAAAATCTGAGATACTTTACTTTGTCTTGACTGTTCCTTCTCTGGAAAACTTGATGAAAAGATGCATTATTTTCCAAGATCCCCTGAAATGCAAGCAAGCCATTGTCTTTCAAATATCTCTGAAATTCATTCACTTCATCCCATCACTACAACCTGAGTTTACCATCTTCTCTCACCTGGACCACAGCATTAGATTCAAAACTCATCTCCCTTCACTTAATTCATTCTCCACTCAGCAGCCAGAGTGTCCTGTTCAAAATGCAAGTCTGATTTTGCCCTGCCCATGCTTAAAACCTTTCAGTGGTGCTGTTTTGCTCTATGATAAAACAGCCCTGGCCAGTGTGGCTCAGTGGATTGAGCGCTGGTCTGTGAACCAAAAGATTGCTGGTACGATCCCCTGTCAGGGCACAAGCCTGGCTTGTGGGCTGGGTCCCCAGTTAGGGGTGTGAGAGACACAACCAATTGATGTTTCTCTTGCACATTGATATTTCTTTCCCTCCCTTCCCCCTCTCTCAAAATTAATGAATAAAATCTAAAAAAGAAATAAAGAAAAGATAAAAAATCTCCTACATGTTTATGGCCCTTGCCAGAACTGTTTCCTTGCTGTGCCATCCTGAACAATTACCTCAGCATATTCAGGCCACAGTTCCTTCATCTACAAAATACTGAGAATAATATCAATCAACAAACAAGATAATGTGTGCAGCAGCTCAGCAAGTATAGTGGGAGACACAAGAGAACAAAGAGGAACACCGAACGTGGAGATGATCATGATGACTAGCCGCTTCAGCTTTGTTCTTTGGCATTTTTTCAGAACTAAGCAGCAATTCCTCTTGGGGATGATGACCTAGCTAATGTGGAACAGCTCTGTCCCACTCTTTCTTTCTTTCTTTCTTTCTTTCTTTCTTTCTTTCTTTCTTTCTTTCTTTCTTTCTTTCTTTCTTTCTTTCTTTCTTTCTTTCTTTCTTTCTTTCTTTCTTTCTTTCTTTCTTTCTTTCTTTCTTTCTTTCTTTCTTTCTTTCTTTCTTTCTTTCTTTCTTTCTCTTAATTTTATTTTTATTGTTGACACTATTACAAATGTTCCCCATTTTCTCTGTCCTTGCCCAATTCCACCCATGCCTACACTCTCCTCCCCCAGTCTTCACCACACAGTTGTCTGCGTCTATGAGTTGTGCATATATATTCTTTGGCTTATCTCTTCTCCTCCTTTATCCAGACCCTCCCCTCTGACATTTGTCAGTTTGTTTCATGTATCCATGCCTCTGCTTCTATTTTGTTCACCAGTTTATTTTGCTCATTAGATACTACATATGAGTGAGGTCCTATGGCATTTGTCTTTCTCGGAATGGCTTATTTCACTTAGCATAATATTCTCCAGGTCAATTCATGCTGTCACAAAGGGTAAGAGTTTTTTATTTTTCATAGCTGTGTAGTATTCCATTGTAAATGTACCACAGCTTTTTTATTCACTCAGCTACTGATGGGCACTTGGGCTGTTTTCAGATCTTGGCTATTTTAAATCACACTGCTATGATCATAGGGGTGCATATATTCTTTATGATTAGCTTTTTTTTGGATTCTTAGGTTATATTCCTTGAAGTGAGATCACTGGGTCCAAAGGCAATTCCATTTTTAAGTTTTTTGAGAAAATTCCATCTTTTTTTCCACAGTGTCTGCACCAGTCTCTATTCCCACCAGTGGTGTACTAAGGTTCCCTTTTCTCTACATCATTGCCAGTTCTTGTTTGTTGATTTATTGATGATATCCATTCTGGCAAGTGTGATGCTGGCAAATGTGGTCTTAGTTTGCATCTCTTTGATGATTAGTGATATAGAGCATTTTTTTAATGTTTATTGATCACCTGTACGTCCTCTTTGGAGAAATGTCTATTCAGGTCTTTTTCCCATTTCTTAACTGGATCGTTTGCCTTCCTGGTGTTGAATTGTATAACTTTATATATTTTTGGAATTAACCCCTTATTAGATGTACCATTGGTGAATATGTTCTCCCATACAGTGGGTTCCTTTTTCATTTTATTGATGATTTCTTAAGTTGTGCAGAAGCTTTTTAATTTGATGTAGTCCCATTTGTTTATTTTTTCCCTTTGTTTCCCTTGCCCTAAGAGACATATTGGCAAAAATATTGCTATGAGGGATGTCTGAAATTTTGCTATGTTTTCTTTTATAATTTTTCTGGTTTTGTGGCTTACATTTAAGTCTTTTATCCATTTTGAGTTTATTCTTGTGTATGGTGTAATTTGGTGGTATAGTTTCATTTTTTCACATGTACGTGTACAATTTTCTCAATATCATTTATTGAAGAGGCTGTCTTTACTCCATTACATGCTCTTGCCTCCTTTGTCAAATATTAATTGACCATAATACATGGGTTGGTTCTTGGGCTCTCTATTCTGTTCCATTGATCTATGTGGCTGTTCTTGTGCCAGTACCAAGCTGTTTTGATTACAATGACTTTGTAGTATAATTCGATATTTGGTATTGTTCTTTTTTTCTCAAGGTTGTTGAGGGTATTTGGGGTCTCTTTTGGCTCCAAATAAATTTTTGGAATATTTGTTCTAGGTCTGTGAAATATTCATTGGTACTTTAATAAAAATTGCATTGAACCTATAGATTGCTTTGGGTAGTATGGACATTTTAATGATGTTAATTCTTCTAGTCCATGTACATGGTATATTCTTCCACTTGCTTGTATCTTCATCTGTCTATTTCTTCTTCAATGTGCTATCATTTTCTGAGTACAGGTCTTTTACCTCCTTGGTTAAGTTTATTCCTAGGTACTTTATTTATTGCAATAATAAATAAGATTGTTTTCTTAGTTTCTGATAGCTCATTATGGTGTATAAAAATGCCAGCAGTTTCAGGGTATTAATACTGTATTCTGCTTCTTTTCTGAATTCATTTATTAGATCTAGTAGCTTTTTGGTAGAGTCTTTAGGGTTGTCTATGTATGATACCATGTCATCTGAAAATAATGACAGTTTTACTTCCTCCTTTTCAACTTGGATGTCATTTATTTCTTCTTGTGATCACTGTGGCTAGGACTTCTAGTACCATGTTTAATAAGAGTGGTGAAAGCAGACATCCTATCTTGTCCCTGATCCTAAGGGAAACAATTTTAGTTGTTCTTTTTTTTTTTTTTTCCACTTTTAGTTATTGCCCATTGATTATGATGTTAGTTGTAAGTTTTTCACATATAATCTTTTATGATGTTGAATTGTGATCCTTCTATTCCCACTTTGCTGAGAATTTTGAGTGTTTTTATCATAAGCGGGTACTGGATTTTATCAAGTGCTTTTTATGCACCTGGCCCACACTTTCTGACTCCACCAGGTAAATCTCCAAGGCCTCCAAAATGGTTGGCCAGGCTGGAAAGAGGGTGGAGGAATGAGCACCCAGCCTGGTCACAGCCATGGTACATCAGGCTGCTGCTTATCACCCTTGCTCTCCTTGGTCTTCCTTCCTCCTTGTTGCCAAGGAGGACCCCTAAAGCATCATCCCTGATCCTGAGGCTCAGCAGTTGGTACCACAGAGTCATTTCTTGCCATATCAAATAGCTTTGAAATGTTGAGTAATTGCTAGGAAGCCAAGTCTCAGTTTCAAGGATGCAGAGACTGAACTACTTATCAAGGGTAAACTCTCTGGTCTTGGGTGGACAAGTTTCTTCTTGGCATCCTGTAGCCTCTTAGTCACTCTTAGTTTTCCCTTTTCAGCTTATTTCTTGGGTTAGAGCCAATCGATCTCTCTAGCTTAAAATAGCAATGGTCAGCCAGTGCCCTGGTGGGGCAAAACTTGACAAAGGGAATCACGCACAAGCAGCCTGTACTGGAGCTGGTAGTGACCCCATAGGAGATATAAGTCAAGAACCCAGTACCATGCAGATGCTGACCCTTGTGAGCCAGCTGCAAGATTTCACTAAGACACCCTTACAACCCTTTGTGTTAAGTACAAGCTCCTTGCTTACCTTTAAAATAACCTCCAGCACTTTCTATTTGCCAGACACTTTGCTAAGCACTTTATGCATATTAATTAATATTTACCACAAACCTATAAGGTAGAAACAACTATAACTCTCATTTCAAAGATGAGGAAATAGCCACTGAAAGATTAAGTAATTTATCTAAGGTAATTTAATGAGTAAATGACAGAAACTGACTTCAGAGCTCACACTTATGATTTAGTCACCATGCTACATCGCCTTACAGGCCTTCAATATCTAGACTCATTGACCACAAGAACTGAACAAGTCAATAAATTTAAGGTACTCAAAACAGTACCAACAGTGCCTGACATAGAGTAAGTGCTCAGCAATCGTGCTTCCATTCTGTAGCCATATACCATGAAGTCAGTGAAAGAATGGACTCTTAGCCAGGCAGTCAGCTCTGCCACCAGATATGAGAACTCTGCAAGTTACATAATCCATCTTTCTTTCAATTACCTCATCTGTGGACTGGTAATAAGAGAACAGTTACTTCTTAGAGTCATTGTGAGTAGCAAATGAATTAATAGTTGTCAATCACTTAGGACAGAGTCTGAAACTTTCTAGATGCTGCATTTGTTACACTACATATAGGTACACGTGCCTGTGTATACAATGGGGTGGGCATAGACTTTGTATTCTTACAGTCCTGATTTCAAGTCCTGGTTCTTTCTTACTGTTTGGGTCACCTTGTATAAATGACCTGCCCTGCCTAAGCCTCAATTTTCTTATGTGTAAAGTAAAACCTAAATATCTATCTACAGAGCTATTTGAGAATAACATGAGACAAGATATACATGAAAACACAGAATTAAGCACATATTAGGTGCTTAATAAATGTGATTTCTTCTTTTTTCCCTAGAAGGGCTCTCCTTATAATTTCAAAGGCATGAACTCATTTCTGCTCTCAAAGCTTTGCTACTGTCTCTCCTATAATCAAAGCTCTCTTGTTTCCTCTTCCCCTCATCACCCTCTCCTCGGTCACCTTGGGAATGCTTCTGGTTCTAACTTTCTATAATACTCTGGGGACATTAGAAAATCTTGAAGATGTTTGATTACAGTAATTTTGAATTTCTAAAGGGCCAAAGGGGACTGCAGTTCCGTTGGCATTTTTATTGATGTTGCCTGCTGAGAAGAACACAGTATAGTATATTTGTCCCCAGACAGATGTGGGCCCTCGAATTCTGACTGCATTTGTTAGTGGGATCGATGTGGGATCCATCTAGTGCCAGTCCCTCCCTTGGTGTTTGTAGGAATAATTTTACTTTAGCATACAAAAACATATAAAGGGACTAAGTAAAAAGAACTGATGTTTCTCTGTCAGTGTGCTGTATGCTCCTGGTTCAGGGACATGTCTTCTTATCCTCTAATCACATTTAGCAATTAGATTCCTATATTATTGTCCCCATTTAACCTGAGTTGATTCACTCATTGAGCCTTCTGGTTAAGACAGATTTAGGGGAGTAAATTTCAAAAAAACTGGCTGAGCATCAGAATCTTCTGGAGTGCTTATTAACAAATCCATTCCAGACCTACAGCCAGTCAAGGGCCTATGTAGCCAGGATACCTGTGTTCACATGAAGGTCCTTCACCTAAGTGTGGCCTCAGAGAGATCATGGTCCCCTCTGCTTTGTAGTTTCTTCACCTACCGAGTGGACATAATTGTACCTGCCTTCCCAGCTCCTTTCATCGCTGTGAGGATGAAAGGAGACATGGAGATGAAACACAGGTCACAAATATGGGGCTCTTCCAGGTCTCTCAGCCATTTCTCTGACCCTCAGACTGGCACCCATCTGCTGCATTTCATAGCACTGGGCAGAGAAGTAATAATCAGAATTTTCTAACAATCTACTCAAGCTAAACCCAATGACTCCAGGTAGCACTTTAAAGAACTTTTCATTTGGTGACAGTAATACACTTGCGGAGTAAATGACAGCTCCATCTGAATAACTGCAATTCATCTTTTTCAGATCTTGATTAGCATAAAGTTCGCATCCTCAGGAAGTCAGCCCCCAAAAGATACGAGTTTCAAGCCCACCACAAACATTTGCTTATCTAAGTTTTCTAGTGCAATGTCTCTTTCCTTTCCTTCCTTCTAGTCTTTATTTCTTGACTGGTTCTTTTACTCTCTTTTTAAAATAGTGGCCCTTTGACAGCTGCAATTTTCATGTAAAGCTTCTGCAAATCTTTTTTGAAACTAAACTTTAATTAAAGAATATGTAACAATCCATGTCCCCAGACTCAGCTAACAAGTGAAAAGAGTCTTAATTAATATGGGACACAAAGCAGTGCTTTCTCGATTTACCCACATCACTATGTGAATGCTCTAACTCTCCATCCTCATGTCGTTTATTCCTCAAAGTCTGATAACACAGAGGAACAATTTTTAACATATTTCCTGTTGAGTTTGATTTTTCAGCTGTTTTAGGCTTAAATAGGCATGCTGATTTCAAAACTGTGTTAGTTTTCCTCTATCACATCAAGTTTTTCTGTACAGCTTATCTTAATGCAAACACTCTAGGCTTGATTAAGCCTGGATCGAGGGAAGCACTAGTGCTCTCCTATTGGCTGAGAGCAAACCTCCCTCGAGTGGAGAGGGGTGGGTGACGACCTTGGAGACCAGTGTCAGGTTCATACTTGTCTAGGCTATTCAGTTACACACGAGACAGTGTGGTGAGACATTGAGTGCCACTCTATATAGTGAATCATGTTCTGAAGTGTAGTCCGAGTTCTTGTCTCTATACAAGGAGTTAGCAGGACTTATTTTTTTTATTTATATACATACTTATTTCCTTTCCTTCAGATCACATCTGCCTCTGCTATTTCTCATCATAAGTGCCTAAGCAACCCTGATTCTTTTCCTTATATCTGTGGCAGTTTCACCATTCCCAGTCAAAGGACAAACATCAGCACATTTGTCTGGAAAGATATTTTGCATATTCTAAAGTAAAACTTGGTGATCAAGATAAGTGTTGGTCCCCTCACAAGGTGTGCAAGCAGTGTGTCAAGAGTTTACAGATGTGGATGAAGGGAACATGTGATAAATTTTCACTGGTATACATATGGTTTGGTGAGAGCCCAGAGATCATTCAAATGACTGTTTCTTTTGTATAGTGAAAACATCAAGATATAACAAGAAAAATAAATGTAAAATAGAGTATCCTAGTCTACCATGAGCTATATGCCCAGTGCCTCATTCAGCTGAAATCCCAGTGCCAGTTTTCATCGAACTACCCTCTTTTGAAAAACAAGAGTATGGTGAAGAACTAAGTGACAGCAACGATGAAGATTTTGAAATTGAAGATGACTAAGTGTGTAAGGGATTTGATCAGCATGAATTGAATGATTTGGCACGAGTTTTGGGACTAACCAAAGAGGCTTCAGAACTCCTAGCATCAAGACTGCATGAGGAAAACTTGCTTGAAAAAGAAGTGAAGGTATCCTATTTTCGATCAAGAGAAAGTGCATTTCTGAAATACTTTTGAAGTGATGGTGGCTTTGTGTATTGCCATAACATACATGGTTTCATGGAGGAATTGGGAATTCCAATCTATAATGCAACTGAATGGCAACTGTTCATCGATAGCTCAAAGCAGAGCTCGATGTGTGTCCTCCTCCACAATGGCAATTTATTTGGTGCAGTCCCAATTGGCCATTCAGTTTGTTTTAATAAATAATATGAAGACATAAAGAGAGTCATTGATCTGTTGCAATATCATAAGCACAATTGGATCATCTGTGTTAACCTTAAAATGGTCTGCTTCCTTCTTGGTCAGCAACGTGAATACACCAAGTATCCCTGTTTTCTGTGGATGTGGGACAGAAGAGCTCATGAGAAGCATATGGTGGAGTCCAATTGGCCACCAAGATCTGACCTCAAACGTGGTAATCAAAATATTCTACATGAGCCACTTGTAGACAGAAAGAACATTATATTGCCACCTCTGCACATAAAACTGGGTTTCATGAAGCAATTTGTTAAAGCTTTACCAACTGAAGGAGACTGTTTCAAGTACCTCATTTTGGCATTTCCTAGCCTGTCATTTGAAAATATAAAATGCCTTAATATGTATGTTTTATAGCAGAACTTTACTACTTGTACATAATTTGACTTACAGTAACAATATATAGCCTGTGTATGAATAAAATAACTCTAAATAAGCAGTATATTCATGTAATTTTTCTTTATTTTCCTTTGTATGTACATTTTGTATAATTTTTAGGACAAAGGGATGGTATTCTGTACCTTAAAAAGTTGGCATGATAGAGAAAAACTGAGGTCATTTTTGGATTCAGATGCCAAAAGTTAGTCAAAAACAAGTATCAGATCTAACTCAATGAAAATTGTGTTCCCCAGTGTAATCTTTAGTGATTATCCTACACATACTGAGCACCATGGCCCTGCTGTTACACATGGCACCTGCTGGTGCTTCCTGGGCTGAAGTCTCCATTGCTGCTCTCACCAAAAGTGGCCTTTTGAGGCCTTGCCTCCATGCTGGTGCCACCACTGTTCATGCCAAAACTCTGCCTGCCCAGGGCCAAGGAGATGACATCTGCCTGGCCCCAGGCTGCTGCTGTTGTTGTTGCTTTCTGTAACCTGGGGACATTTGAGTGAGAAGCTGTTTTAGTTTATACTTGTCCTTTTATTTCAACACCCTCAACTTAGGTCTTAGGTACAAGTCCCTGGGTGCTAGGCCAGAAGACATCTGAGTGACTGGTACTGTGTTGTTTCTAAAATCCCATCAGGACAACCCCAAACCCCACCCCAATCCTGGGCCATCACAATTGAACCTAGTAGGTGTTCTCTATTTCCTCTCCCTGTGGATTGAGTCCTTCCTCAGAGGCTCTTGTCCTTCAGGTAGTCTCACTCCACAAATGATCCAGGTATTCCCAGACTTAAGTCTAAATACTAATGGGGAAGGGTACTAGCTAGCTTAAGCTTGGACCCCAGATATAATGTAATAAATGAATAATTGGGTAACAAATAAAAGAGGAAGAGGAACAGAAATAAAATAAAAATGAAAGGAAATAATGTAAGTAAAAAGAAAAATAACCAAGATTTTGGAAAGCAGATTTTAATTCAAGTTTTAATCTCTCCCTCCCTCTCTCTCTCTCTCTCTCTCTCTCTCTCTCTCTCTCTCTCTCTCTCTCTCTCAATCAATCTGGTGGGTAGAGAGGGCAAAGGAAGAGATTGTGGGAAATATCATACTTCAGTACAAATATCAATAGCTAGATATAGAAAAACATATGTAAATTAGAGAGCTAAAGTTATCTAAGGCTGAGTAAGGCCCTTTGCTCACTCCTGGTCCTCAAGAATTTGGGAACCCCTGGGGAAAGCAGGCAAACCAGAGCAAACTTTGATCTCTTGTCAATTCATTGTTCTGGTAAGAGAACCTTGATACTTGAGATTTCCCCAGGACATCAAAGTACAATAATTTATTTTAACTTAATTTTATATGTGCTGCTTGGAAGCTGTATAACTTCCTGGAATAATGATTCCAGATATTCAAGAAATGAATTTGAGATGCCAGAGCCTATTAACACTGGTTGAAAATCATTGCTGTATAGCATGGGGGAGTGAAGATCAATGGCTTTTAGAATACCTTGTTAAACCAGAGAGTTTAAGAAGATAATCTTTGGTATCTGATTCCAGGATTAAATTATAGAAAATGAGTACTAGTTTTTATTGGCCAGGGTTGGGAAAGAAGGTGCTTGGGTAGGAGAAGGAGAGGCTTAAAGAATGGGAGAAGTCCATCTTGGCAGAATAGGGGTTGCCATCTACCATTCTACTCCCACCAAACAATTCCCAAGTGTCAACTTTCAGTTCCCAAGGAAGGCTAGATGGATGAGTGTTGACACTTGACATTGACAAGTCCACAACACGTCTCCCCTCAGTCTACTGACTCTGAGCATCTTCCTTTTTCCCACTGCTGTGTTCTGAATGTTTGTGCCTTCACCCCCCCCCCAATTCACATGCTGAAACCATAACCCCAAGGTGATGGTATTATGAGGTGAAGTCTTTGGGATTTGCTTTGGTAATGAGGGTGGACCCCTCATGAATGGAATTAGTACCCATATAAGAGAGGCTCCAGAGATTCTCAAGTGCCTTCCAGCATGAGAGGACACAGTGAGAAGGTGCTGGCTATGAACCAAGAAGAGGGCCCTCAGCAGAATGAAACTATGCTGGAGATTTGTTCTTGGATTTCCAGCTTTCAAAACTGTGAGAAATAAATGTCTTTTGCTTATCAGCTAACTGGTCTGTGGTACTTTGTTGTAGCAACCCAAACAGATTCAGGTAAGTATTCTCTTCCTTCTTACCTTTCAACTCAAACTTTGGGTCAGACTGAGAAGCTAGTCTGACAGTCACTTTCCTAATGGATTGAGGTGGCCTAGGTTTCAGAACCACTGGGACCTCCTTGCTATATAGCACCTTTGTAAGAATTAAAAATAAGGGTCCCTATGACTGGCCTAGCTTCACAGGTGCATGATTAAACAAATGGAGATGTTTCTTTGTGTTAATTAGAAACATATTCTGGATCAGTCCTGGTCCTGGCAGGAAGCAGATGATAACTGCAAGCTGGTAATTGAGGAGAATGTAAAGAGGGCAGCATTTACAAAGGCATAGGAAGGTTTTAAGAAATACCACAACGAATGGCACACAGCACCCTGGGGCTAGCAACAGTGAGAAGTCATTGCCACCTGGCCCTGAGGGGCAAGGAGAGAGAACCCTGTACTCAAAACCCAACAGGAACTGTAGTTACAGGAGCTGGGAACTGTGACCCTCAGTAAAGGGAGAAAGAGACTATGGTCATGTGGGGTATGGGGGCAGCCAAGAAAACCAAATTCTCTTCCCTTTGATCTCTTGCCAGCACCTCCCACTGGTGTAACCAGCCAGAAGTTTAGATTGAGTGATGCAGTCCATAAAAGCCATCCATCCAGGGCACAGAGGAGGGTGCATGTTGGGGAGTGGATCTGGAGAGGCAAATGGTAAATATGCAGCAGGAGGCATTCCTTCCTCCAAACACCTGTGGCCCTGGCACACAAAATGAGTGAGCCATGGACTGCATTTTAGCACCACTGACTCTCTTTGGCCAGATGCCTTTCTGTAGGGCATGGCCTGCATAATTTTATGTGGGAGTCCTAAGAGCCTTGAGGACTATAGCCCTTTCCTGTGCAAAAACAGTATAAAAGGATCTGGTGTCACAAAGTAAATAGAGAAAAAACATTCCAAGTAGATGTTTCCTCCTACCATGTTTCTGTTCTTCTTCTAATTCTGCTCTACTTTGTCCATTAACCTCTTCCTTTTTGTCACCAAATGGCACCACCATCCACCTGGTCACCTGAGGTAGATTCTGGGATTCACTTTGACCATTTCCTCCCTTGTCTTCCACATCTAAACAAATGATCAGCAGCATATTCGTTCTCCTTTGGAAACCCATCACCTCCTCTCTATCCTCACTATGCTGCCAGAGGTCATTATCATCTCACCTGAGACTCCCTGCTCCACATGTATCCACTTTGTCTTCTACTCTCTTATACCATACACAGAGGTATCTTTCTAAAGAGCATTGAAGGGATTACATAATTCCACTGTTTAAAATATTTCTGTGGCTTGCCTTTTCCCTTTGAAAAATGCAAAAGCATTAGTCTGACATAGAAGGCTCTTTAGGATCCTGTCCCCACTAGGTCCTGCATCTGCAGCCTCACCTCTTACCATGTATAGGCATGTTCCTCTTACTCCAAAACAGTGACCATCTTGCAATTCCTCCAATTCCCCATTCTCCCTCTCACCTCCAGGCCTTTGTCCAGGTTCTTCTCTCTTTCTGACATGCTCTCTCCTTCATAACAACCAACTCTACCAAGCCTTAGGTGAAGTATCTCTCCTTTTTGGAAAATGGCAATGGCCCTTTCTCTCTTCCCCAGCAAGCTGACATAGATGCATTTCATTTGCACCCATTCTTTACACTCCACCAACACCTCTGTGAACCTCTCTTGATAGCACTATGACACTTGCTTTCACTGTTAATTTTCTTAACACACTCACCACCCCTGCAACCCCACTGCTCCACACAGTGCTGGCTTTGCCTATCATAGATTTTGTAAGTGATAATTCAAATGAAGTTGGAATAAAATGAAACCTTCCCAGGTTGGCACTGCTTTACCTCGATTCACTTAAACCATTATCATGTGTGACTATTGACTATGTCAACAAACTATGCAAGACTTCCAGCCCAGATGGAGGCCTAGACTGACATGCTCCATCTCCCTCCACAACTAGGAAGAAATACAACTACTGCAAACCCAGAAATAACCAGAAGTTCCAGAAAATAAATGGAAGTCCAATGTATGATGTTATAAACAAGTGGTGCTCATCCAGATGGGTAGAAGAAATGAAGCCGGGTTGGATAGGTCAAGTTGTGCTGGTGGCAGCAGCAGCAGCGATGGCAGCGGGATGATGGTAAGCACAAATGCCCATGATTATAGGGAGGTGAGAAGCGCCTGGGGAGCATCCCTGGATGCAAACCAGACCCGTCAGCTTGCAACTCCAATGCCAGGGAACGTAGATCCCATTGCCTTGGACTGTGAGGGCTGGAGGGTGTGGGGACGGATGAGGAGGATCTCAGTCTCTCAGGGGAGAGTAAACAGCAGGAATCCATCTTGAACTCCCACAGCCACAGAAAATGCCACAGTGTGGTGAGAAGGGTCACCCGGTTGTGACGAGTGCACAGAGCTTCGCCCCCTATAGCGTAGGATGTGTGACAGCCCCACACAGGAAGCAAAGGTAAACACAAAACGGTCAGGATGCCACAGATAATGATAGAGATCCTGGTAATTCAGCTGACCATACAGCAAATATCTAATCTAAGAATGCAGCAGATAGGAAGTCTTTCTGAGGCACAGTTCAGAACTTTGGTTATAAGAATGTTTACAGAGAGGAGGTAAGATGGCGGAGGAGTGAGGAGAGGTTGCGGTTTTAGGCTCCGGAGACCCGTCTACAGTTTGGTCTAATTGCAGACAGAACATCTCAGTGAGCAGCTGGACATTGGCGGGAGTTGAGCCAAGGCACTGCTGGATTAGAGAAAATCCATCTGGGAACAACCTGTTTAGTGAGGATAGCGGAGAAAAAGGGGACGAAACGGGATTCCTGACTGGGGCGGCTGCCCGAGCTGTGGCGGGAAGCACACAAAGGATTTTTGGCGACCACAGGCTACCCCAGAGAGGAGTCAGGCGGAGAGCGGATCTCTGCCCGCTGGCAGAGACGGGACTCGACCAAGTGGCATTGGCGCTGAAGGACAGGAGACAGCGTGCTGCCGGGCAAGTGAGAACATAATTCTCCTTTATATTTTTCTCTAATGGATGGTGGAGACGGGAGGAAAGTTTGGGTGTGGTAGGCCGTTCTGGAGGAGCCCAGGCGCAGGGGCGTGCTAATCCACTCCTCAACCCTACCATTAGGTCGCGGGGGCGCACATAGGGAAGTGCTCTCATTCACTGGCCCAGGTGCGCGGGGCCGTGAGTCCAGGCGTCCCTCGGACACTCCCCAACGGACATAAGATCAGTGCCCCAACGGGCACAGGGAGGGCCCACTGAACACGCAGAGAACTGTGCACAGACACCCCTAGACAGCTCCCGTGGGCGCAGGGCCCTAGGCCGGAAAGCAGACCACTAGCGCAGGCTCTGTTTGTGCCCACCCAGACGGGTGAGGGAACGGGGCGGCTGCAGCACGGGAACAGTGAGAGGCGGCGACCCACGGACGCTCGATTCCACTGAGCGCAAGTGTCCCTGGCCCTGCCCTAAGAGGCGAGAGACCAACTCCCGGAGCTCGGCTCAGCGGGACTGAGGGCACGGGGCAGCGCGCGAGCGCGAAAGCACCTCAGCCCGGGGTCAGTGGGAGCTCTCGGGCCGCCTGTGCGGGCAGGGTCACCTCGGCGCAAACGGGGAACCGCCGCGGCCCAGCGAAGGCGGGAGCCAATCCCGGGGAAAGCGCTCGGGCCACCCGCGCGGGCAGGGACACCTCGGCGCGAACGGGGAACCGCCGCGGCCCAGCGAAGGCGGGAGCCAATCCCGGGGAAAGCGCTCAGGCCGCCCGCGCGGGCAGGGTCACCTCGGCGCGAACGGGGAACCGCCGCGGCCCAGCGAAGGCAGGAGCCAATCCCGAGGAAAGCGCTCGGGCCGCCCGCGCGGACAGAGACACCTTGGCACGAACGGGGAACCACCGCGGCCCGGCAGCAGTGGGCTCCAACCGCGGGGCAAACTCTCGGGCAGTCCGAGCGCGCAGGGGCTTGCGCGCAAGGGCACCTCAACTGGCTACAGCGGGCAGCAAGGTAGCGCGCGGTGCCGGCAACCGCGGGCGCGCACCATAGCGGCAACCGGGTGCGCACACCAGTCCGGCAAAAGAACAAGAACCTCTGACCTCCCACACTAGACCAGCTGCGGACCCAGAAAAAGAAGGCAACACACCAAGGCTAAAACGGAGTAAAAACATCGTTTTTTTTTTTTTTTCTTTCCAAATTTTTTCTCCCTTGTTCTTTCTTTCTTCTTAATAATTTCTTTTCTTTCCTTCTTTCTTTATTCTTTTCCTGGGGTTTTTTTTGGGGGGGTTTTGGGGGGTATATATATATATATATATTTTTTTTTTTTTGGTTCAATTTTTTTTTCTCTCTCTTTTTTCTTTCTTTCTTCTGTATTCTTTCTTTTCTATCTTTCTTTGTTCCTTTCTTGCTTACCTTTTGGGGTTTTTTGGGGGGGGTTGTGGTAAATTTTTTATTTTCTTCTCTTTCTCTCTTTCTTCTTTTCTTTCTTCTATTTTCTTGGGGATTTTTTGGGGGGGTGTTTTTCCTCCACCTCTTCCAATAATAACAAACTTTATCTCTAACGTGTTGCATATAACCTCTCCTTCTCATCCTTTCTCTTTAATAGGGGTTTATTCGTTTGTGTGTCTAGCTTAGCCCCCCTATTACTTTAAATAATACAATATAATTACTATATAAACCCAAATACAATACAATCCCACTTTCTTACTATACTAAGTATTTTTCTATCCTTTTCTTCTATTTTTCTTAACATACAATGTAAATATTACTAACTGGCTTGCACAGTCTCAACTATTATTAATCTATCAACCCCTCTATCAAAAATTATATTTTTCCTCCCCAAAAACAACTCGTATCTATTCTTCTTATAGTATAAAAGCTCAAATCTCTTTACATTTATATTAATACGGGCTAGTTGGCTAACGATAGCAGGATAGAGTGGGGGATACTTTCTGAGGGTGTGGGTCTCCTGCCTGGGCTGTGTGTTTATGTCTTTAACAGCATATCCACAAAAGAACTCAAGACAAAGCAGATAGAGTGACTCTCAACCAAGTAGCCAGAAGGAAGATCCTATCAAAGAACATCTGAAATATAACCGAACAGCATAAACAAACGACATAAAGGGTAACTTAAGACCATCAGGCTCAGGATATCAAAGAGACTGCACCACTGAAACTCCCAGACCTTCGATAAAGAATATTACACCACAAAGGAGGGAAGTCAAAGCAGACTACCCCCCCAATAAATAAATAAATAAATAAATAAATAAATAAATAAAAACAAAAAGAATCCAACATGGTAAGACGCAAAAATAACCCCTCAATGAAAAGAAAAGAGGAATCCTCAGAAAGAGAGATAGACGAAATAGACATAGCCCAAATGTCAGACATGGAATTCAAAACAATGGTGGTAAAGAAGCTCAATATACTCGACATCCTTAAAATCAACTATGACAACCTTCAAGGAAGTTACCAGCAGCTCCAAGAAAATTACAGGGAACTTGCAGAGAACTACACCAGCATAAAAAAAGACATAGAAATCGTTAACAAGAACCAGGAAGAACTTAAGAATACAATCTCTGAACTGAAAAACACAGTAGAATCAGTCAAAAGCAGACTAAACGAAGCAGAAGATCGGATTAGTGAGTTAGAAGATAATGTAGAGAAAAACTCCCAGACAATACAGCAAAATGAAAAACGATTGAAAAAATATGAACAAGATGTAAGGGAATTACAGGATAGCATTAGGAAAAATAATTTAAGGATCATCGGAATACGAGAGGAAGAAGAAAAGGAACATGGAATTGAAAATCTGATAGGAGAAATAGTGACAGAAAATTTTCCGAACCTGATGAGAGGAAAAGCTATGCAAGTCCAAGAAGCACTGAGAGTTCCAATCAAGAGGAACCCCCAAAAACCCACTCCAAGGCACATCATAGTTAAAATGGCAACATTCCAAGACAAAGAGAGAATCCTAAAAGCAGCAAGAGAAAAGCAGCAAATAACATACAAGGGAGCTCCGATAAGACTATCAACTGATTTCTCAACAGAAACATTACAAGCCAGAAGGGAATGGTCAAAAATATTTCAAGCAATGAAAAACAAAGGCCTACAACCAAGAATACTCTACCCAGCAAGGCTCTCATTCAAAATAGAAGGTGAAATAAGGAGTTTCTCAGACAAAGGAAGACTGAAAGAATACATTTCCACCAAACCAGCATTGCAAGAGATGCTAAAGGGACTGTTCTAAGAAAAAAGAAGGAAAAAACAAGAGAGGAGAGGAACAGAGGTACAAAGGGAAATGAATAAATACACGTCAATAATAACCTTAAATGTAAATGGATTAAATGCTCCAATTAAAAGACATAGGGTAACGGAATGGATCAGAAAACAGGACCCACATATTTGCTGTCTACAAGAAACACACCTCAAAACAAAAGATTTACACAGACTGAAAGTAAAGGGATATAAAAAAATATTCCAAGCAAACGGACCGGAAAAAAAAGCCGGGGTAGCAGTTCTCATATCAGACAAAATGGATTTTAAAGCAAGGACAATAAAAAGAGACAAAGAAGGACATTTCATAATACTTAAAGGAACAATCCATCAAGAAGATATGACTTTGATAAACATATATGCACCCAACATAGGAGCACCCAAATACATAAAGCAAATACTAGAAGACCACAAAAAGGATATCAACAACAACACACTCATAGTAGGGGACTTCAACACTCCATTATCAACAATAGACAGATCATCAAAGCAAAGAAACACCAAGGATATACAGGCATTGAACAACACACTAAACCACATGGATCTAACTGATATATATAGAACTTTTCACCCCAAAGAAGCAAAATATACATTCTTTTCAAGTGCACATGGGACATTTTCAAAGATAGACCACATGATAGGTCACAAAACAAGCCTCAACAAATTCAAGAAAATTGAAATCATATCAAGCATTTTTTCAGATCACAATGCCTTGAAACTAGAAATCAACCTCAGAGGAAAAAATCAAAGACACCCAAACTCATGGAGGTTGAATAACATGCTATTAAATAATGAATGGGTTAACAATGACATCAAAGAAGCAATCAAGAAATTTCTAGAAACTAATGATAATGAGCACACAACAACCCAAAACCTGTGGGACACAGCAAAAGCAGTCCTGAGAGGGAAGTTTATAGCAATACAGGCATATCTGAAAAGGCTAGAAGAATCTCAAATAAAAAACCTAACCACAATGCTACAAGAACTAGAACAACAACAACAAACAAAGCCTAGGGCAAGAAGAAGGAATGAAATCATCAAGATCAGAGCAGAACTAAATGACATAGAGACTAAACAAACAATCCAAAAGGTCAACGAAACTAGGAGCTGGTTCTTCGAAAAAATCAACAAAATCGACAAGCCTCTAGCCAGTCTAATCAAGAAAAAAAGAGAGAAGACACAAATAAACAAAATCAGAAATGAAAGAGGAGAAATCACGACTGATACCTCAGAAATACAAATGATAGTTAGAAATTACTTCAGACAACTGTATGACAAGAAATTTGACAATCTAGAAGAAATGGACAAATTTCTAGAAACATACAACCTTCCAAAACTGAATCAAGAAGAAGTGGAAAGTCTCAACAGACCAATAACAAAGAAGGAAATTGAAACAGTAATCCAAAATCTCCCGGCACACAAAAGCCCTGGACCGGATGGCTTCACAGGCGAATTCTACAAAACATTCAGGGAAGAACTAACTCCTATCCTCCTCAAACTGTTCCAAAAAATCCAAGAAGAAGGGAAAATCCCAAACTCTTTCTATGAAGCCAGTATTATCCTAATCCCCAAACCAGGTCAAGACACAACAAAGAAAGAAAACTACAGGCCAATATCACTGATGAACATCGATGCTAAAATCCTCAATAAAATATTGGCAAACAGGATCCAGCAACACATCAAAAAGATCATACATCATGATCAAGTGGGCTTCATTCCAGGGATGCAAGGATGGTTTAATATTCGCAAATCAATAAATATAATACATCACCTAAACAGAATGAAAGACAAAAATCACATGATCATATCAATAGATGCAGAAAAAGCATTTGATAAAGTTCAACACCCATTTATGATGAAAACACTCAGCAAAATGGGAATAAAGGGAGCATATCTTAACATAATTAAGGCTATATATGAGAAGCCTGAGGCCAACATCATACTCAATGGACAAAAACTGAAAGCATTCCCCCTGAACTCAGGAACGAGACAAGGTTGTCCACTCTCTCCACTCCTTTTCAACATAGTGTTGGAAGTCCTAGCCACAGCAATCAGACAAGAAAAAGAAATAAAAGGAATCCAAATTGGGAAAGAGGAAGTGAAACTTACATTATATGCAGATGATATGATAGTATACCTAGAAAATCCTATAAACTCCACTAAAAGACTACTCAATATAATAAGTGAATTTGGCCAAATCGCAGGGTACAAAATAAATATACAGAAATCCAAGGCATTTCTGTACACCAACAATAAAATAGCAGAGACAGAGACAAAAAATAAAATACCATTTACTATAGCAACAAGAAAAATAAAGTACCTAGGAGTAAACTTAACCAAAGAGATAAAAGACCTGTACTCTGAAAATTATATAACATTGAAGAAAGAAATTAAGGAAGAAACAAATAAATGGAAGCAAATACCATGTTCTTGGATGGGAAGAATCAACATCATCAAAATGGCCATACTACCCAAAGCAATTTACAAATTCAATGCAATCCCTATTAAAATACCAATGACATATTTCACAGACCTAGAACAAATACTCCATAAATTCATATGGAACCAAAAAAGACCCCGAATAGCAAAAGCAATCTTGAGACAGAAGAACACAGCAGGAGGAATCACAACACCAGATATCAAACAATACTACAAAGCCACTGTAATCAAAACAGTATGGTACTGGCATAAGAACAGACATATAGATCAGTGGAACAGAATAGAGAGTCCAGAAATAAACCCAGGCCTCTATGGTCAACTAATCTTTGATAAAGGAGGAAGGAACATAAAATGGAGTGAGAAGAGCCTCTTTAACAAATGGTGCTGGGAGAACTGGATAGGGACCTGCAAAAAAATGAAACTAGACCACCAACTTACACCACACACGAGAATAAACTCAAGATGGATCAAAGACTTAAATGTAAGCCGTGACACCATAAAAGTCCTAGAGGAAAACATAGGCAAGAAAATATCAGATATCTCACGTAACAATCTCTTCACGGATACATCTCCTAAAGCAAGAGAAATAAAGGAAAAAATAAATAAATGGGATTACATCAAACTGAAGAGTTTCTGCTCAGCAAAAGAAAACATCAGCAAAATGAAAAGGAAACCAACCATATGGGAAAACATATTTGCCAATGACATCACAGACAGGGGACTGATTTCCAAAATATATAAAGAGCTGATACGACTCAACATCAAGAAAACAAACAACCCAATTAAAAAATGGGCAAGGGACCTGAACAAACACTTCTCCGAAGAGGACATACAGAAGGTCCATAGACACATGAAAAAATGCTCAACATCATTAGCCATCAGGGAGATGCAAATAAAAACCACAATGAGATACCACCTTACACCAGTCAGAATGGCCATCATCAACAAATCAACAAGCAACAAGTGCTGGCGAGGATGTGGAGAAACGGGAACCCTACTGCACTGTTGGTGGGAATGCAGACTGGTGCAGCCACTATGGAGAACAGTATGGAATTACCTCAAAAGATTAAAAATGGAACTGCCTTTTGAACCAGCAACTCCACTACTAGGATTATACCCGAAGAATCTTGAAACACCAATTCAAAAGAACTTATGCACCCCTATGTTCATAGCAGCACTGTTTACAATAGCTAAGTGCTGGAAACAACCTAAGTGCCCATCTGTAGATGAGTGGATCAAAAAACTGTGGTACATTTACACAATGGAATACTATGTAGCAGAAAGAAAGAAGGAACTCCTACCATTTGCAACAACATGGATGGAACTAGAGAGAATTATGCTTAGTGAAATAAGCCAGGCAAAGAAAGAAAAATACCATATGATATCACCTAATACAGGAAACTAAAGAACAACACAAACAAAGGAACTAAATAGAACAAAGAGCAGAATAGAAGTCAATAGGGGGGAGGGGAGAGGGAGAGAAGGGGGATAAGTAAGGGAAGGGCTTAATTAAAGAGCCTGTATAAAAGACTCATGGACATAGACAACGGGGAGGGATATGATTGCGGGAGAGGGGGTGGGCTGGGTGGGGGAGAGAAATTGGGGGAAAAGGGGATAACTGTAATTGAAAAACCAAAATAAAATAAATAAATAAATAAAAAAAAAGAATGTTTACAGACCTAACAGCAGATCTTAAACAAGATGGGGAAGGAATGAAGGCTAGTTCTGCTGAAATGAACAAAAACACATACGAAACTAGTGGTGAGGGAAAGAAAACCAGGGATCAAATCAACAAATCGGAACATAGGGAAGAAACAAACAGTCAACCAGTGCAGAAAGAGAAAACCAAAAGTGAGGAAAATGAAGAGAGGCTCATAAACCTATGGGACAGCTATAAGCGGGCCAACATTTGAATCATAGGGTTGCCATAAGGTGAAGAAGAACTAGAAATTGAAAAATTATGTAAAAAAATAATGAAGCAGAACTTCCCTAACTTGGAAAAAGAAATAGACTTACAGGTCCAGGAAGCACAGAGAGTTCCAAAGCAAATGGACCCAGGGAGAACCACACCAAGACACATTATAATAAAAATGTCAAAAACTAAGAATAAAGAGAGAATCTTAAAAGCAGCAAGAGAGAAGAAGAGAATTACATACAAAGGGGTCCCAATAAGACTATCAGCTGATTTTTCAAAAGAAACTTTTCAGGTAAGAAGGGACTGGCAAGAAATATCTAATGTAATGAAAATCCAAAACCTACAACCATAATAACTCTATCTAGTGAAGCTGTCATTTAGAATAGAAGGGCAGAGAATGTGCTTCTAGGACAAAGTAAAACTGAAGGAGTTCATCACATCCAAACCACTGTTATATGAAATGTTAAAGACATTTGTTTAGGAGAATGAGAGTCAAAACTATGAACATTAAAATAAAAACTGTGTCACAACAGCTAACAGCAGAAGCTAGGGAACAGAAACAAAGGCAAACTAAGTAGGCAACGAGAGTGGAAAAAGAATTATAGGTATGGGGAACATTTGGGGAGGAGGTCAGCTGGGAGTGGCAAGGGGGAAAGGGAGGGAGATGGTACAGGAATTAAGAAGCATAGCAGGAGGGTGTGGAGTAGACAGGAAGATATTGAAAAGAACTATGTGCACAACCAATGGACATGGACTAAGGGGTGGGGGCAACTGGAGGGTGGGGTCACTGGATCGAGGGGAAAAAAGAGAAAAGAAATTGGGACAACTGTAACAGCATAATCAATGAAGTACATTTTTAAAAAAACAAGCTATGCCTACTTTGTTTATGACTGAGTGTAATTTGCCTTGCTCTGCTTTCTCCATGGTTTATAAGCTTTTATGACAGAGAGAACTTTATAATCTCATTCTCAATGATTTCTCACCCACATTCTGTTTGAGTATTTTGTCAGACACTGGAAAAAGCCAAGGGAAATTAAGCACATTAATGGGGTTACATTACAGAGACAAAACAAAACAAAAAACCCGTCTCCCAGCTCTTCTCTCAAGGGCATGGCCTCAATGAATTTTTAATATAAGATGTTTTATAAATACCTCTTCTGCCACCATTTACTTCATTCAAATTGAATAGAATGTAGAAGAAATTTTGACCACCTAAAATATATTTGTTAATCTTACATTGGTAGGAAGCTTGGAATAAGAACCTGGGTTACCTCTTTTATTTGCTACCTCACTTCCCTTACTCATCCAACTCATATTTGTGTTTTGTTTAATTGTCTACCAGGTGCTTTCCTGGAGGCTATAAACTGGAAGATCACTGTAATGGTCATAGTGGTGATGTTCGCATAGTGTTTGTAGTTTACAGAACTCTTCCACATAGAGCACCTCATTAAACTCTCATACACCTAAGGCAGACATTATCATTACTGCATCTCTTTTATAGATGAGTGGATCAGACATCTCAACTGTAAACCCTCTCATCCCATCCCATACTCTAGCCGTTGCCCCATCAGCCAGTTCTCTGTAGGGATTACCCAGATCCACTCAGGTACAGCTGCACAGCATCTGGCCTTGGTCTGCACTCCTGCTTCCTGCCCTGGAGTGTCTCTGACCATTCAGGCTGGAGATCTGCTACCTCTTGTGGAAACTCATGTATTGCTAA
Source organism: Furipterus horrens (assembly GCF_987537825.1). Lineage (NCBI taxonomy): Eukaryota > Metazoa > Chordata > Mammalia > Chiroptera > Furipteridae > Furipterus > Furipterus horrens. The sequence goes on from NW_028327179.1 coordinate 53,290,776, forward strand.
ACTTAGAATGGAGAGGTGTCTGTGCTTATGTGGGCTTCCTCAATCAGCGGGAGGTTGGCCAACAGATAAATCCTCCCCTTAGTTATCTGAGACCCATTTCATAAGGCTCCTCCCAAGGTCCAGCTGTAGTGATGGCCAAGTCAGTAATGTATCCTTGTGTTGGCTCTTCCTCTTTCCCCATTTCACTTTCCATCCCTCACTTCTATTCCTTGCACACAAGCTTTTATACCTTCATCTTTGGCTTCCAGGAAACCAGACTAAGATCGTGAGAATCAATGACTCACCACATATTGAGAGTTTACATGGAAGACTGGAATTCAGAATCAGGTCTTCTGATTCCAAATTTTATGTGTTTTCCTCACTATCTTCCTTCCACTGAGAACTGATCACCTGAGTGCTGAGAGGCTTGGATATAGAAGCAATTAACTATAAAATGTGTGAAGTCAAAAGTAGAAGCAAATGACTTTGCAGCATAGAAAAAAGTGACTGACTGAATGTGGGCTGGTGAGGAAATACTTCACAGGGTAGATAACCTCTCCTAACCACATTCTCTACAGTCTGAGCATTCTGGTATTTTTTCTCCTAATATAGTCATTTTCTCCTTAGAACTGATAACAATATATAAATAAATACATATTTCTATTTGTTTATTGCCTCTCTCTTCTAAGAGACTGATGTCTGTTTTGTTCCCCACAATATTCCCAGCACCTAGCACAATACCTGGGACATAATTGGCAATCAATATATTGGTAAATCAAAAAAATCAGTCATACTGGGGAAAAATTAATATATTTGTTCCTGAATGAAAAATGGATGAATAAATGAATGGTATTATAGGCAAAGTTAACAGCATAAAGAAAGGCATGGAAGTGTGAGATGAAACAACCTGTCCAGAGGATGTCTGTGGTTGGTTATATAGGATGCATTTGTTTGGAAGAATGGGAGGCCAAGAGTGGCTAGGGAAATATTTCTTGTGGTAATATTGAGGATATATAAGTATCCTGGCCACCTTCTTTGTATTGGAAAATAATTCCTCTGCCTGATAACTGGTTAGGTATCGTATGTTCTCAAGTGTCTGCTATTGCCTGCAGTAAGTGGGCTTTCTTCTCTGTTAGGCAGTTGGGATAGGCATTGGCAGGGCCTGACCTTGCTTGCAGGTGTGGACCCTTACATTCCAGATGTGCCTTGGATTATCTGCTGATATTGTCATCTGTTGCATTTAGGGCAGTTGAATATTCACAGGTCCTGTCCTAAGTCTCACCCACTGACTGCACTTCTATTTCTTTCTAGCTTGGAGTATCTGTTTAGGAGTCTTGCTGCCCTTCATTCTCTGCCTTGCTTTTCTTATCTGAACTCATATAGCATCTAACACTGGCTTTCAGATCCTTAGTAATAATATAAGGTGGTATAGGATACCTTTTTATTCATTTATTCAAACATTAATGGCACACTGTGGGACAGACACTATGTTGGGCTGATTCATGATTCTGAGTACTCTGCACTGCTCAAATGCCCCATTCACCATCTGATGCTTCAAGGTCATCAGGGCATTCTTTCAGCCATGGTTTGCTGTGGTGGGCTCACCAAATTTCAATTCCTTTCCTGTGCATTATGTGTGCTTAAGAAACTTACTACAAAAAGATTAGACAATGCGAGGATTATTTCCTTGTGGTCCTGCCTTTATCACAACTGAAGAAAAAAGAATCAAGATACTCTAGCTATTCAGCAACTCTCAGGTCAGACAGTTTCTCTTCTCATTTGCAAAAGCCCAGTTAGAAGTAGATAGCCACCTGTTTCTTCCTGGCTCCTTGAGAGCTAAATTTATACCTCTTAGTGTACTGATATTTCAGGAACAAGTAGAATTCACCCTTACCACTGTTTATTTTTAGTTTCTCTGCATTTATATTTAGAAGAGAAGCTCTGAAGGACTTCCAGGAGCACCATTCCTGCAATTTTTGCTGAAGCATGAGGAGGCCACGAGGAAGGAAAATGTCATGCATGTAACTTTCCATTTATTTCCTGGAACTAGTGACACTGCCCAGACACATGTACCAGAAGAAATGAGGAGAGAGTAGGAGTCAGGGCTCACCTTCAGTTGCTCAGACCTGGCCATCTACCAAGCTTCTTGACTGGCACATATGTGCTGCTTTACTTGGCGGGTTCCTAAGAGAAAAGGCAAGTCAAAGTCATGAGGACTAAGAGAGGTACTTACTAAAAACTGAAGTAAAATCACTCTCAACCTGAAACTTGCCATATCTTTACTTCTTTCTTTTCAGTTTCTACAAAACACATCCCAGGGTATTTTTTAAATTTCTAAAATAAGTGTTATACTCATGTAGTATAATATTCAAAAGGCAGACTTTGTAAAATATATCATGGACAAAATGTTACTGTTTTATTTTTTTAAATTATATTTTATTGTTTGTGCCATCAAAATTGTCCTGATTTTTCCCCCTTTACCCCATCTCCACTCAGCACCCCACACTCCCTCAGGTAATCCCCCCACCATTGTTCATGTCCCTGAGTCATTCATATAAGTTCTTTGGCTATTCCATTTCCTATACTGTACTTTATATCCTCATGGCTATTCTGTAACTACCTATTTGTACTTCTTAATCCCCTCACCTCTTCACTCATTCCCCATAGCCCCCTCCCATCTGGCAACCATAAAAATGCTCTCTGTATCCATGATTCTGTCACTGTTCTTCCTGTTTGCTTAATTTGTTTTTTATTTATTTATTTTTTTTATTTTGGTTTTTCAATTACAGTTATCCCCTTTTCCCCCAATTTCTCTCCCCCACCCAGCCCACCCCCTCTCCCGCAATCATATCCCTCCCCGTTGTCTATGTCCATGAGTCTTTTATACAGGCTCTTTAATTAAACCCTTCCCTTACTTATCCCCCTTCTCTCCCTCTCCCCTCCCCCCTATTGACTTCTATTCTGCTCTTTGTTCTATTTAGTTCCTTTGTTTGTGTTGTTCTTTAGTTTCCTGTATTAGGTGATATCATATGGTATTTTTCTTTCTTTGCCTGGCTTATTTCACTAAGCATAATTCTCTCTAGTTCCATCCATGTTGTTGCAAATGGTAGGAGTTCCTTCTTTCTTTCTGCTACATAGTATTCCATTGTGTAAATGTACCACAGTTTTTTGATCCACTCATCTACAGATGGGCACTTAGGTTGTTTCCAGCACTTAGCTATTGTAAACAGTGCTGCTATGAACATAGGGGTGCATAAGTTCTTTTGAATTGGTGTTTCAAGATTCTTCGGGTATAATCCTAGTAGTGGAGTTGCTGGTTCAAAAGGCAGTTCCATTTTTAATCTTTTGAGGTAATTCCATACTGTTCTCCATAGTGGCTGCACCAGTCTGCATTCCCACCAACAGTGCAGTAGGGTTCCCGTTTCTCCACATCCTCGCCAGCACTTGTTGCTTGTTGATTTGTTGATGATGGCCATTCTGACTGGTGTAAGGTGGTATCTCATTGTGGTTTTTATTTGCATCTCCCTGATGGCTAATGATGTTGAGCATTTTTTCATGTGTCTATGGACCTTCTGTATGTCCTCTTCGGAGAAGTGTTTGTTCAGGTCCCTTGCCCATTTTTTAATTGGGTTGTTTGTTTTCTTGATGTTGAGTCGTATCAGCTCTTTATATATTTTGGAAATCAGTCCCCTGTCTGTGATGTCATTGGCAAATATGTTTTCCCATATGGTTGGTTTCCTTTTCATTTTGCTGATGTTTTCTTTTGCTGAGCAGAAACTCTTCAGTTTGATGTAATCCCATTTATTTATTTTTTCCTTTATTTCTCTTGCTTTAGGAGTTGTATCCGTGAAGAGATTGTTACGTGAGATATCTGATATTTTCTTGCCTATGTTTTCCTCTAGGACTTTTATGGTGTCACGGCTTACATTTAAGTCTTTGATCCATCTTGAGTTTATTCTCGTGTGTGGTGTAAGTTGGTGGTCTAGTTTCATTTTTTTGCAGGTCCCTATCCAGTTCTCCCAGCACCATTTGTTAAAGAGGCTCTTCTCACTCCATTTTATGTTCCTTCCTCCTTTATCAAAGATTAGTTGACCATAGAGGCCTGGGTTTATTTCTGGACTCTCTATTCTGTTCCACTGATCTATATGTCTGTTCTTATGCCAGTACCATACTGTTTTGATTACAGTGGCTTTGTAGTATTGTTTGATATCTGGTGTTGTGATTCCTCCTGCTGTGTTCTTCTGTCTCAAGATTGCTTTTGCTATTCGGGGTCTTTTTTGGTTCCATATGAATTTATGGAGTATTTGTTCTAGGTCTGTGAAATATGTCATTGGTATTTTAATAGGGATTGCATTGAATTTGTAAATTGCTTTGGGTAGTATGGCCATTTTGATGATGTTGATTCTTCCCATCCAAGAACATGGTATTTGCTTCCATTTATTTGTTTCTTCCTTAATTTCTTTCTTCAATGTTATATAATTTTCAGAGTACAGGTCTTTTATCTCTTTGGTTAAGTTTACTCCTAGGTACTTTATTTTTCTTGTTGCTATAGTAAATGGTATTTTATTTTTTGTCTCTGTCTCTGCTATTTTATTGTTGGTGTACAGAAATGCCTTGGATTTCTGTATATTTATTTTGTACCCTGCGATTTGGCCAAATTCACTTATTATATTAAGTAGTCTTTTAGTGGAGTTTATAGGATTTTCTAGGTATACTATCATATCATCTGCATATAATGAAAGTTTCACTTCCTCTTTCCCAATTTGGATTCCTTTTATTTCTTTTTCTTGTCTGATTGCTGTGGCTAGGACTTCCAACACTATGTTGAAAAGGAGTGGAGAGAGTGGACAACCTTGTCTCGTTCCTGAGTTCAGGGGGAATGCTTTCAGTTTTTGTCCATTGAGTATGATGTTGGCCTCAGGCTTCTCATATATAGCCTTAATTATGTTAAGATATGCTCCCTTTATTCCCATTTTGCTGAGTGTTTTCATCATAAATGGGTGTTGAACTTTATCAAATGCTTTTTCTGCATCTATTGATATGATCATGTGATTTTTGTCTTTCATTCTGTTTAGGTGGTGTATTATATTTATTGATTTGCGAATATTAAACCATCCTTGCATCCCTGGAATGAAGCCCACTTGATCATGATGTATGATCTTTTTGATGTGTTGCTGGATCCTGTTTGCCAATATTTTATTGAGGATTTTAGCATCGATGTTCATCAGTGATATTGGCCTGTAGTTTTCTTTCTTTGTTGTGTCTTGACCTGGTTTGGGGATTAGGATAATACTGGCTTCATAGAAAGAGTTTGGGATTTTCCCTTCTTCTTGGATTTTTTGGAACAGTTTGAGGAGGATAGGAGTTAGTTCTTCCCTGAATGTTTTGTAGAATTCGCCTGTGAAGCCATCCGGTCCAGGGCTTTTGTGTGCCGGGAGATTTTGGATTACTGTTTCAATTTCCTTCTTTGTTATTGGTCTGTTGAGACTTTCCACTTCTTCTTGATTCAGTTTTGGAAGGTTGTATGTTTCTAGAAATTTGTCCATTTCTTCTAGATTGTCAAATTTCTTGTCATACAGTTGTCTGAAGTAATTTCTAACTATCATTTGTATTTCTGAGGTATCAGTCGTGATTTCTCCTCTTTCATTTCTGATTTTGTTTATTTGTGTCTTCTCTCTTTTTTTCTTGATTAGACTGGCTAGAGGCTTGTCGATTTTGTTGATTTTTTCGAAGAACCAGCTCCTAGTTTCGTTGATCTTTTGGATTGTTTGTTTAGTCTCTATGTCATTTAGTTCTGCTCTGATCTTGATGATTTCATTCCTTCTTCTTGCCCTAGGCTTTGTTTGTTGTTGTTGTTCTAGTTCTTGTAGCATTGTGGTTAGGTTTTTTATTTGAGATTCTTCTAGCCTTTTCAGATATGCCTGTATTGCTATAAACTTCCCTCTCAGGACTGCTTTTGCTGTGTCCCACAGGTTTTGGGTTGTTGTGTGCTCATTATCATTAGTTTCTAGAAATTTCTTGATTGCTTCTTTGATGTCATTGTTAACCCATTCATTATTTAATAGCATGTTATTCAATCTCCATGAGTTTGGGTGTCTTTGATTTTTTCCTCTGAGGTTGATTTCTAGTTTCAAGGCATTGTGATCTGAAAAAATGCTTGATATGATTTCAATTTTCTTGAATTTGTTGAGGCTTGTTTTGTGACCTATCATGTGGTCTATCTTTGAAAATGTCCCATGTGCACTTGAAAAGAATGTATATTTTGCTTCTTTGGGGTGAAAAGTTCTATATATATCAGTTAGATCCATGTGGTTTAGTGTGTTGTTCAATGCCTGTATATCCTTGGTGTTTCTTTGCTTTGATGATCTGTCTATTGTTGATAATGGAGTGTTGAAGTCCCCTACTATGAGTGTGTTGTTGTTGATATCCTTTTTGTGGTCTTCTAGTATTTGCTTTATGTATTTGGGTGCTCCTATGTTGGGTGCATATATGTTTATCAAAGTCATATCTTCTTGATGGATTGTTCCTTTAAGTATTATGAAATGTCCTTCTTTGTCTCTTTTTATTGTCCTTGCTTTAAAATCCATTTTGTCTGATATGAGAACTGCTACCCCGGCTTTTTTTACCGGTCCGTTTGCTTGCAATATTTTTTTATATCCCTTTACTTTCAGTCTGTGTAAATCTTTTGTTTTGAGGTGTGTTTCTTGTAGACAGCAAATATGTGGGTCCTGTTTTCTGATCCATTCCGTTACCCTATGTCTTTTAATTGGAGCATTTAATCCATTTACATTTAAGGTTATTATTGACGTGTATTTATTCATTTCCCTTTGTACCTCTGTTCCTCTCCTCTCTTGTTTTTTCCTTCTTTTTTCTTAGAACAGTCCCTTTAGCATCTCTTGCAATGCTGGTTTGGTGGAGATGTATTCTTTCAGTCTTCCTTTGTCTGAGAAACTCCTTATTTCACCTTCTATTTTGAATGAGAGCCTTGCTGGGTAGAGTATTCTTGGTTGTAGGCCTTTGTTTTTCATTGCTTGAAATATTTTTGACCATTCCCTTCTGGCTTGTAATGTTTCTGTTGAGAAATCAGTTGATAGCCTTATCGGAGCTCCCTTGTATGTTATTTGCTGCTTTTCTCTTGCTGCTTTTAGGATTCTCTCTTTGTCTTGGAATGTTGCCATTTTAACTATGATGTGCCTTGGAGTGGGTTTTTGGGGGTTCCTCTTGATTGGAACTCTCAGTGCTTCTTGGACTTGCATAGCTTTTCCTCTCATCAGGTTCGGAAAATTTTCTGTCACTATTTCTCCTATCAGATTTTCAATTCCATGTTCCTTTTCTTCTTCCTCTCGTATTCCGATGATCCTTAAATTATTTTTCCTAATGCTATCCTGTAATTCCCTTACATCTTGTTCATATTTTTTCAATCGTTTTTCATTTTGCTGTATTGTCTGGGAGTTTTTCTCTACATTATCTTCTAACTCACTAATCCGATCTTCTGCTTCGTTTAGTCTGCTTTTGACTGATTCTACTGTGTTTTTCAGTTCAGAGATTGTATTCTTAAGTTCTTCCTGGTTCTTGTTAACGATTTCTATGTCTTTTTTTATGCTGGTGTAGTTCTCTGCAAGTTCCCTGTAATTTTCTTGGAGCTGCTGGTAACTTCCTTGAAGGTTGTCATAGTTGATTTTAAGGATGTCGAGTATATTGAGCTTCTTTACCACCATTGTTTTGAATTCCATGTCTGACATTTGGGCTATGTCTATTTCGTCTATCTCTCTTTCTGAGGATTCCTCTTTTCTTTTCATTGAGGGGTTATTTTTGCGTCTTACCATGTTGGATTCTTTTTGTTTTTATTTATTTATTTATTTATTTATTTATTTATTTATTTATTGGGGGGGTAGTCTGCTTTGACTTCCCTCCTTTGTGGTGTAATATTCTTTATCGAAGGTCTGGGAGTTTCAGTGGTGCAGTCTCTTTGATATCCTGAGCCTGATGGTCTTAAGTTACCCTTTATGTCGTTTGTTTATGCTGTTCGGTTATATTTCAGATGTTCTTTGATAGGATCTTCCTTCTGGCTACTTGGTTGAGAGTCACTCTATCTGCTTTGTCTTGAGTTCTTTTGTGGATATGCTGTTAAAGACATAAACACACAGCCCAGGCAGGAGACCCACACCCTCAGAAAGTATCCCCCACTCTATCCTGCTATCGTTAGCCAACTAGCCCGTATTAATATAAATGTAAAGAGATTTGAGCTTTTATACTATAAGAAGAATAGATACGAGTTGTTTTTGGGGAGGAAAAATATAATTTTTGATAGAGGGGTTGATAGATTAATAATAGTTGAGACTGTGCAAGCCAGTTAGTAATATTTACATTGTATGTTAAGAAAAATAGAAGAAAAGGATAGAAAAATACTTAGTATAGTAAGAAAGTGGGATTGTATTGTATTTGGGTTTATATAGTAATTATATTGTATTATTTAAAGTAATAGGGGGGCTAAGCTAGACACACAAACGAATAAACCCCTATTAAAGAGAAAGGATGAGAAGGAGAGGTTATATGCAACACGTTAGAGATAAAGTTTGTTATTATTGGAAGAGGTGGAGGAAAAACACTCCCCCCAAAAATCCCCAAGAAAATAGGAGAAAGAAAAGAAGAAAGAGAGAAAGAGAAGAAAATAAAAAATTTACCACAACCCCCCCCAAAAAACCCCAAAAGGTTAGCAAGAAAGGAACAAAGAAAGATAGAAAAGAAAGAATACAGAAGAAAAAAGAGAGAGAAAAAAAAATTGAACCAAAAAAAAAAAAAAATATATATATATATATATATATATATATATATATACCCCCCAAAACCCCCCCCAAAAAAAACCCCAGGAAAAGAATAAAGAAAGAAGGAAAGAAAAGAAATTATTAAGAAGAAAGAAAGAACAAGGGAGAAAAAATTTGGGAGAAAAATTTGGAGAAAAAAAAAAAAAAAACGATGTTTTTACTCCGTTTTAGCCTTGGTGTGTTGCCTTCTTTTTCTGGGTCCGCAGCTGGTCTAGTGTGGCAGGTCAGAGGTTCTTGTTCTTTTGCCGGACTGGTGTGCGCACCCGGTTGCCGCTATGGTGCGCGCCCGCGATTGCCGGCGCGGCGCGCTACCTTGCTGCCCGCTGTAGCCAGTTGAGGTGCCCTTGCGCGTAAGCCCCTGCGCGCTCTGACGGCCCGAGAGTTTGCCCCGCGGTTGGAGCCCACTGCTGCCGGGCCGCGGTGGTTCCCCGTTCGTGCCAAGGTGTCTCTGTCCGCGCGGGCGGCCCGAGCGCTTTCCCCGGGATTGGCTCCTTCTTTCGCTGGGGCGCGGCAGTTCCCCGTTCGCGCCGAGGTGACCCTGCCCGCGCGGACGGCCCGAGCGCTTTCCCCGGGATTGGCTCCTTCTTTCGCTGGGGCGCGGCAGTTCCCCGTTCGCGCCGAGGTGACCCTGCCCGCGCGGACGGCCCGAGCGCTTTCCCCGGGATTGGCTCCTTCTTTCGCTGGGGCGCGGCAGTTCCCCGTTCGCGCCGAGGTGACCCTGCCCGCGCGGACGGCCCGAGCGCTTTCCCCGGGATTGGCTCCTTCTTTCGCTGGGGCGCGGCAGTTCCCCGTTCGCGCCGAGGTGACCCTGCCCGCGCGGACGGCCCGAGCGCTTTCCCCGGGATTGGCTCCTTCTTTCGCTGGGCCGCGGCGGTTCCCCGTTTGCGCCAAGGTGACCCTGCCCGCACAGGCGGCCAGAGAGCTCCCACTGACCCCGGGCTGAGGTGCTTTCATGCTCGCACGCTGCCCCGTGCCCTCAGTCCCGCTGAGCCGAGCTCCGGGAGTTGGTCTCTCGCCTCTTAGGGCAGGGCCAGGGACACTTGCGCTCAGTGGAATCGAGCGTCCGTGGGTCGCCGCCTCTCGCTGTTCCCGTGCTGCAGCCGCCCGCCTTCCCTCACCCGTCTGGGCGGGCACAAACAGAGCCTGCGCTAGTGGTCTGCTTTCCGGCCTGGGGCTCTGCGCCCACGGGAGCTGTCTAGGGGTGTCTGTGCACAGTCCTCTGCGTGTTCAGTGGGCCCTCCCTGTGCCCGTTGGGGCACTGATCTTATGTCCGTTGGGGAATGTCCGAGGGACGCCTGGACTCACGGCCCCGCGCACCTGGGCCAGTGAATGAGAGCACTTCCCTATGTGCGCCCCCGCGACCCAATGGTAGGGTTGAGGAGTGGATTAGCGCGCCCCTGCGCCTGGGCTCCTCCAGAACGGCCTACCACACCCAAACTTTCCTCCCGTCTCCACCATCCACTAGAGAAAAATATAAAGGAGAATTATGTTCTCACTTGCCCGGTAGCACGCTGTCTCCTGTCCTTCAGCGCCAATGCCACTTGGTCGAGTCCCGTCTCTGCCAGCGGGCAGAGATCCGCTCTCCGCCTGACTCCTCTCTGGGGTAGCCTGTGGTCGCCAAAAATCCTTTGTGTGCTTCCCGCCACAGCTCGGGCAGCCGCCCCAGTCAGGAATCCCGTTTCGTCCCCTTTTTCTCCGCTATCCTCACTAAACAGGTTGTTCCCAGATGGATTTTCTCTAATCCAGCAGTGCCTTGGCTCAACTCCCGCCAATGTCCAGCTGCTCACTGAGATGTTCTGTCTGCAATTAGACCAAACTGTAGACGGGTCTCCGGAGCCTAAAACCGCAACCTCTCCTCACTCCTCCGCCATCTTACCTCTCTCTAATTTGTTTTTTAGATTCAATCACTGATAGATATGTATTTTTGCATTTTATTGTTCATAGTTTTGATCTTCATTTTCTTAAATAAGTTCTTTTAATGTTTTATATAGTAATGGTTTGGTGATGATGAACTCCTTTAGTTTTTTCTAGCCTGGGAATCTCTTTATCTGCCTTTTTATTCTAAATGATATATTTGCTGGGCAGAATAATCTTGGCTGTAGGTCCCTGCTTTTCATGATTTTGAATATTTCTTGCAAATCCCTTCTAGCGTATACATTTTCTTTTGAGAAATCAGCTGACAGTCTTATGGGAACTCCCCTGTAGGTAAATAACTTCTTTTGCTGCTTTCAAGATTCTCTCTTTATCTTTAACCTTTGGCATTTTAATTATGATGTGTCTTGGTGTGGTCCTCTTTGGGTCTAGCTTGTTTGGAACTCCCTGTGCTTCCTGGACTTCATGTCTATTTCCTTCATCAAATTAGGAAAGTTTTCTTTCATTATTTGTTCAAATAGATTTCCAGTTTTTTGCTCTTTCTCTTCTCCTTCTTGCACCCCTATGATGTGAATGTTGGACATATTGAAGTTGCCCAATAGACTGCTTACACACTTTTTTTGGAATTGTTTTTCTGATTGGTTGTTTTTTGCTTCTTTATGTTTCATACCATTGATTTGATTCTCAGCTTTATCAACTCTACTACTGTTTCCCTGTAAATTGTTCTTTATTTCAATTAGTGTATCTTTCACTTCTGACTGGATCTTTTTCATGCTCCTGAGGTCCTCACTAAATTCTTTGACCATCCTTATAACCAGTGTTTTGAATTCTGCATTTGAGATGTTGCTTATCTCCATTTCATTTAGCTCTTTTTCTGGAGTTTTGATGTGTTCTTTCATTTGGGCCATGTTTCTTTGTCTCCCCATTTTGGCAGCCTCCCTGTGTTTGTTTCTATGTATTAGGTAGAGCTTCTTTGACTCCACATCTTGGTAATGTATCCTAATGTAGTAGATGTCCTGTAGGGTCCAGTGGCACAGCCTCCCCTATTACACAAGTTGGGTACTTGATATGCAACCTTTGTGTGGGCTGAGTGACTCTACTCTTGTATTTGAGCCTTGGTTGCTATTAGTAGATCAATGGGAAGGACTTACCTAGGCCATTCAGCTGCAAGGATTGGCTTTGACCACTGACCACCAACATCTGCTCTCTGTGGAGGATCAGCTGTGCAGGAGCAGGGTGGTAGTGTTCTAACGTGGTCTTTAGCTGTCCACTGAGTATGCTGGCCCTGGGGTTTCTTGGGTGGTGCAGGCCAAGGCCAGCCCCAACCTGTGTTTAGCCCGGGGCCACCCTGCTTGAACTATAAAGCAATATGAGATGGCTGCTACTTGTTCTGGGCTTGGAGATTCCTGGGTGAAGCCAAGCTATGAATCTAGGCTGGCTGCTGCTAGTGCTGGGCCTGGGGCTCACTGAGGCCAGCTCTTGCTTGTTTGATAGAATTTAGGAAGTTTTGAAGCATGAGCCAAGCCCAGCCATTCATATGGAAAAGTAGCTTGAGTGATCCTGTAAATTGGGTGGGTCTTCTGAATAATACAGCCCTAGGCTCTACCACATGCCTATGAAATTCTCATCTTTGAGTACAAAGTATCTGCAATTACCTAAAACATACCAGGTGATTCTTATACACTCTAAAGTTGACAAACCACTGCACCTGCCCTCTAAAGTGTGAGCCACAGACTACCAGCAATGGCACCACCTGGGTGCTTAGAAATGCAGAACCTCAGGTTATCTCCTAGGTACAGTAGATCAGAATCTGTGTTTTAATATAATCCTCACTTTATTTATGCACATTTCAAAGTTTACTAACTCAGTGCTCTAGAATGAATTAGTAAAGGGTATGAGGCACAGCCTTTTAAAAAAATTGGGGTAAAATAGACATACAATAATCTGTACATATTTAAATTGTATAGCTGGATAAATTTTGATGTATGTTTTCAGCCATGAAGCTATCACCACAGTCAAGACAGTGAACACATCCATCATCCCCCTAAGTTTGTTTAAAGTCCCTCTCTCCTGCTCCTTTCCCAAACACACCCATCCCCAGGGAATCACCTATCAGCTTTCTGTCTGACAGATTAATTACATTTTCTAGAATTTTATATAAATGGATTCATATGTATTGTGTCTAGCTTATTTTACTCAGCATAATAACTTAGAGATTCACACATATTATGGACATACTAATAATTAATTCCTTTTTACTTCTGAGTAATATTCCATTATTTGTATATATCAAACTTGTTTATCCATTCACCTACGTTTTTGGTTGTTTTTTAGTTTTTGGCAGCTATAGGTGCTATAAACATGTACGTAAGTATAAATTACATTTCTCTTGGATTGGGAGCAGAATGACTAGGTCATGTGGTAGGTGTATGTTTACTCAAATGCCAAATTAGTTAAGTAACTTTGGAAATGATTGACATGAGTAAGACTAAAGGCAAAAGGGATTACAAATAAACACTGTATTCCAGTTAATAAAATTGTTTCCTTGTGTTAATAATTCTGATACTTCTATACATGTAAGGCAAACTTGTCCTACTGTGCTTTATTTTATTACATTGCATGGATAAAACAGTTTTACAAATTGAAGGCAAGACCCTCCACCAACAAAAAGATTATCACTCACTCTATTGCAATACTTGCTTTACTTTAGGGTCTGGAACAAAATCTACAGTATCTCCAAGGTATAACTGTATTCTGGAATTGAATAATTAAGTGAATGGATTGTGGATGGTAGGAGCCAGGTTTTTCACTGTTGAAGTGGGAATTTATGGATAAACAAGGGAAGGAGCTAGAATGATCCTTGTGGTAGTGAATTAAACCTGGATACATCAGTATGAACTCATGTTTAGTTTAACATAGATACAGATGGTTACAAATAGAAATATTTGTTGATATGCATATATACACATATATTTCCTTGCTCTACCAGCAGGGAAGACCTAGAACAGTGAACATTTCAAGAGCCCAGTTTTTGATTTCTGATACCATTCTCCAATAAAACGAATCAGGGCTCCTTAAAGAAATGGAATACAAAAATGAACCTAGAGCATCTTGTAGTCCCAGAATGTGAGAAAATGCACACAAAAAAATGGACAAACAAAAAACTCACCACAATGATGGGGATATATAAGAGAGACATAGGAACCAACTGAAAAAGCTTCCAATGATCAAAGATGGAATAACGAGCAAAATAAAGTAGTATTGGAATTATAACCCCCCAAAAATAAATATTCATGAGTCCACACTGACATAAATAAGCGATTAATTGAATAAATAAATGGGGAGAAGAGATAAATCTTTCATATAAAAAGTTCCAAATAATTTATGTAAATACTCCAACCTCAAGGAGATGATTCATAATTCTTCATTTCTTACATGTGGGCTGTGCATAGTGACTTCCTTCCAAACACTATAGCATGGATAAGGTGCAAAAAAAGAGTAACTTTACAATGGTTAAATATGACAAGCATTGCCTCAGTCATCTGATCAAAGTCAACATCAGCCACCATAGGTCATGTTGATAATGTACACCCTTGATTATGATGTTATAGGAGTTTACTTCTGTGATATTCCTCCTCAAACACATATCCCTAGTATAATTATGAGTACATATTAGTTAAATCCCAGTTTATAGACATTCTATAAAATACAAGGTAGGGAAAAGTAGGTTTACAGTTGTGAGTACATGACACACAGTTTGTTCTTGTATTATTACTTATTAATTATTGTATTATTTTCCATATGAATAACTGTAAACTTACCTTTGCCCTACCCTGTTTTTGACCAGTACTCTTCAAAACTGTCAAATTCATTAATTAAAAAAAATAGTATGGGGAACTGTCACATCCTAGAGTAGCCTAAGGAGACATGATGACTAAATGTAATGTGGTATCCTAGATGCGATATTCTGGAAGAGAGTAAGAAAATTGGATGAAAACTAAGGAAATCTGAATAAAGTATGGACTTTAACAATAATGTATATTGGTTCATTCACTGTAATAAATGTACCATTATAGTGTCGTCGGCAGCCGTCCGTCTCGAGAGACGATGGTGTAGCTTCTTAAGAGTCTATCTGCACCGCCGAGAATGGCTGTGCAGTCCGACTTGGGAGTGACACAGTATCTGTCTCCTCCTGTGTTAAATCGACATCTTGCGATGACGCTGGGGTGTTCTCTCCAGTGAGGCTGAAGCTACAGAGCCTGGGCAGGGTGATATGGAGGGTCTGCTGTTGCCCATGCAGCAGACCCCCCCTCTCTTAGCAGCTGAAGGGTCCAAGGGAAAGACGGAGTCAATACAGCTTGGCTTCAGGTGCGCCGCAGGAGTTGCCGGTGTTGACTACAACGTCAAACCGCCTTAGGGACTCCGGCTCCGGATTTTCTGTCGGAGTTTACTCCCTTAGCCTTTCCCCTGAAGAGGTATGCCACAAGGCAGTGGAGGTTTTTTGGAGTCAGAGTTGTCCTTCTCTGACCATTATAGTGTAAAGTGTTAATAATAGGGGATACAAGATATGAGGTCTGAGGTATATGAAAACTCTCTCTTTCATCTTCCCAACTTTTCTGTAAATTTAAAATTGTTTTAAAAATAAGGTTTATTAGAAAAAAATAAATAGAGGGAAAATCTATATTTTTAAAGAGGCACAGGAGACAACCAAATCAGAATGTGTAGACTTTGTTTGGATCCTGTTAAAAATAACTTTTCAAACACATATAAACAAAGTATAACCAAAAAATTATTTATGAGAAAATTAGAAATGTGAATACTAATATTTAATGATATCAATGAACTTGTTACATTTTTAGGCATAATAAGAGAATTATAGGTTTTAAAAAATAGAATCTTTATATTTTAGAGATAAATACTAAAACATATACAGAAGAAATGATATGATGCTTCAAAATGACCTAAGGTAAGGGGTAGGTCGGGATATAGTTAAAACAGAGTTGGTCATAAAGTGATAGTTTTGAAGCTGGGTGATGGTTACATGAAGTAAGTAAAACTATTCTATCTGATTTTGTAAATGTTTGAGAATGTCCACTTCAGAGAGAGAGAGAGAGAGAGAAAGAAATTTTTCAGCAACTAGAATTCCAAGAGAAATGCACAGTGTCTGCTAAGGACATCAAACTTCTATCTCACTCCTTGATCTCTCTATTGTAAGATTTTCTGTTTCTAGACCCTATTCCCCAAGATTGCAGTTTCATACTCTTGATGCCTAAGAGTGTCTTCAATTTACTTATTTTACATAAAAAAGATTGTGGACACTCAGGCACAGGTTTGCCAGAGGAAACAGGGCAGTGTTTGACAGCATACAAGGAAAAATCTGTGAGTTTCCATATAAATTCCAGTGCCAGCCCTGGCTGCTGTGACTCAATGGATTGAGCGTTGGCCTGCGAGCCAAGTGTCGCTGGTTCGATTCCCAGTCAGGGCACATTACTAGGTTGCACGTCAGGTCCCCAGTTGGGGGCGCGAGCGAGAGGCAACCACACAGTGAAAAAATAAAATAAAATAAAATAAATTCTAATGCCTCCAAAATCAGATACTTTAGTAATTAAAGCTCACTCTAGAGTTCCCAGTGTCAGTGTGGCTTGGAGTTCCATAGGATGAAGTTCACAAACAGTACCTTTGTCAATGGTGACATTAATCCATCTCCAGACCCTATTGCCAGCAACAGAGGTATACATTTACTAAAGAGGAAGAGAGAATGAGAAGGAAAGAGGAAATAAGAGGGAAAAGAAGAGAGGAAGAATAAGAGGGATAGAATACATTTTACGTTTTCTCCTTGCAGATCAGAGTCAAATGAATATCCACAAATGATCAATAAATGATCACCTCCAAGTTCAAAGGGATTCTGAAAGTTGTATTTAAATGTAGTGCTCATGGACTCTTTAAAGTCTTGAGAGTACTAGAAAGATCATTTCCTTAATTCAGAAAAATTATTGTGGCAATTGACATACAAAAAAATTCGACCTTTTCACTTATGGTTCTGAGTTTTGACAAATCCAATAATGTAAGCATTACCACCATCAAGATATAATAGCTTTATCATCTCCCAAAGTTCCCTTCTGTCCCTTCCACCCTACCAGCCCCTGGAAACCACTTATCTGTTCTTTGTTCTTGCCTTTATCATAATGACATAGAATAAGTAGATTTTGAGTCAGGCTTTATTCACTTAACCATAATGCCTTTGAAATTCAGTCATGTTGTCACACAAATTAGTATTAATTCATTCTTTTTTATTGTGGCATAGTATTACACAACACCAGTTGTAGTTCATCTGGGTCACTTCCAGTTTTAGAGGAATACACATAAAAATTGCTATATACATTCAGAAATAGATTTTTGTTTCAATATAAATTTTTATTTAT
Organism: Furipterus horrens; assembly: GCF_987537825.1. Taxonomy (NCBI): domain Eukaryota; kingdom Metazoa; phylum Chordata; class Mammalia; order Chiroptera; family Furipteridae; genus Furipterus; species Furipterus horrens. Next base: position 53,307,874 of record NW_028327179.1, read on the forward strand.
CTTGGCTAGATATCAAGGAGTGAGTTTTCTGGGTCTTACGGTAAATATATATTTAAAATTGTAAGAAACTGCCAGTCTGTTTTCCAAAGTAGCTGTACCATTGTGCCTTCCCAACAGCAACTTAAAAGCATTCCATTAGCATTCCTCCATTCTAACAGGTGTATTGTTATATATTGTTGCAGTTTAAATTTGTAGTTTCCTGATGATTGATGGTGTTGTATATCTCCATGTGTTTATTTGCAAATATACATATAAATATAATCTCCTTTGGTGAAATGTCTGTTCAAGTCTTTTGCCCAATTTTAACCTGATTGTTTTTCTTTCTGAGAGTTCTTTATGTATTCTGGACACAAGTCCTTTATCAGATGTTTGTTTTGCAAATATTTTAATTCTAATTATAACTTGCTTTTCATGTTCTTAAAAGTGGCTGGATAATTAATTTTATGTGTCAGTTTGACTGGCCAAGGGGTGCTTAGATTAAACATTATTTTGGGGTGTGTCTGTAAGAATGTATCCAGATGATATTAACATTTGAGTTGGTGGACTGAATAAGATAGATTGCTCTCTCCAATGCTCGTGGCATCATCCTATCCATAGAGGGTTTGAATGGAAGAAAAGATAAAGGAAGGAGGATTTTCCCTTTTTCTTCCTGCTTGATTGCTTGAGCTGAGACAGATATTTCCCTGCCCTAGTGCTCTTGATTATTGGGCCTTCAGACCTGGACCGAAGCACTATCAGCTCCCATGGTTCCCTGTCCTTTGAACTCAGTATTGAATTACACCACCAGCTTTCCTGGGTCTCCAGCTTGCAAACAGAAGATTGTGGGACTTAGCCTCTATAATTGTGCAAGCCAATTTCTAATACAAAAAAAGAAAAAAACAAACAAACATTTTTTCCTCTCTCTCATGCACTGATATAGTGGCATTCAAATGGAATATATTAATTTTGATTAAGTTGAATTTAGCAATTTTTAAATTTCATGGTTTATGCTTTTTGGGTCTGCTTCAAAATTTTTTTGTCTGACACAAAATCATAAACATATTCTTCTACTTTTTCTTCTAGAAGTTGCCTGTCTGTAATTTACTTTTAAAAATTCAAATTTATTTTATAATTGAGTTTATTGGGGTGACATTGGTTAATAAAACCATACAGGTTTCAAGTGTACAGCTCTGTAATACGTCATCTGCATACTGCATTGTGTGCTCACTACCCAAAGTAAAGTATCTTTTTTGACACAATTTATCTCCCTTTTACCCTCTTCCACATCCCTCCATCCACCTTCCCTTTGGCAATCAACATACTGTTGTCTATCTCTGTTTTATTATTATTATTTGCTTAATCCCCTTAAGCCTCCACATTCCTCCCCCTGACAGCTGTCAGTCTGTTCTCAGTACCTATGAATCTAATTTGTTAGTTTATTTTGTTCATTAGATTCCACATATAAGTGAAACCATATGATATTTGTCTTTCTCTGACTGTCATGCTTCACTTAACAAAACCCTAAGGTCCATCCATGCTGTCGCAAAAGGTAAGATTTCCTTTTTTAATGGCCAAGTAATATTTCATTGTGCAAATGTACCACAGCTTTTTTATCCACTTATCTACTGATGAGCACTTGGGCTGTTTCTAGATCTTGACTACTGAAAATAATGCTACAATGAACATAGGGGTGCATATATTCTTTCAAATTAGTGTTTTGTTTGTCTTCAGTTATATTCCCAGAAGTGGGTCAAAAGGCAGTTCTATTTCTAATTTTTTGAGGACACTTCATAATGTTTTTCACAGTTGTTGAACCAATTTGGATTTTCACCAACAGTGCACTAAGGTTCCTTTTTCTCCACATTCTCACCAACACTCATCATTTGTAGATTTGTTGATGATAACCATTCTGATAGGAATAAAATGATATCTCATTGTGGTTTTAATTTGCATTTTTCTGATGATTAGTGATATCAAACATTTTTTCATATATCAATTGGCCATCTGTATGTCCTCTTTAGAGAAGTGTCTGTTCAGGTCCTTGGCCCATTTTTAAATTGTATTGTTTGTCTTTTTGGTGTTAAGTTGTTTGTGTTCATAAATTTGGGATTTTTAAAACTTATTTTAGGAAAATAGAGAGGAAGAGAGAGAGACATTGATTCGTTGTTCTGCTTATTTATGTTAGTTATGCATTTAATGATTGATTCTTTCTTAAGTATATTTTATTGATTATATTGTTATAATAGTTCCAATTTTTTTTCTTTGCTCCCCTGCGCCCAGCACCACCCCTCCCCCAACATACCCCCCAAGTCCATGCCCATAGGTTGTACATACAAGCTCTCCTGCCTCACCCTTTCATATATTCTTCTTCTTCTTTTTTTAAATAATTATTTTAACAATAAAAAATAACAATTTTTCCCTCTCAGACTTATGACACTTTATAATCTTATAAACGACAATGGGTGAAGGTCTTGAGCTCTTCTAGCTGCTTAAATCTGGACATGGTCGTTGTCCTACCTACACTTGGGTCCAAAAATTCTTAATAAGAGTGGGGGTGTGGAGGGGAGGGTGGCCTTCCCACATGCGGAAGGATCATGCAGACTCCAGGTCGGTTGGCTGTTTCCAGACAACGGCGTGCTTGGTTTAACAGGCTGGTGTCCTTGTTGTATTCTGGAGGCAACAGGTTTGGCAACAGGGTTAAAAGACATTATTCAATCTATAACCACTAGATGACAAAAGACAGGTATTAATTTTTCAATGTCCCACTTTATGGAAAAGAAGGGCTTCTTTGGAGGAAGGTGTGCCAGGTACATCTCACCTATCCAAAACCCTTTTGCCCATTATACTGAGTTTGGGCTGAGGGAAATAGTTTATATTTCCCCCCTCTCAGACCTCTGGGCTCTTTATGTCCAAGCCATTAGGATAGAAAAGAGAAACCAGTTTTAAAGTGAAGCCCACATACCACCTCATTCTTCACCAACCCAGCCAAACCGTTGAGTCTCAGGAGGCAGCGATGCAGACAATCACTCAGGTAATGAGACCATAGGCTTATGCCCTTTGAAAATAGAAAACACATGTTAATTTATGTAAAATAACCCACATACAAGTCTCTAAATCTGTAGGACTGTCTTATCGGAAAGACATCCAGTTGCAAGGCATTTGACATTCTTCTTGCCTGTAAATTAAACATCTTTGATAATACCAAAGATATAGTTTAACTTTCAAATGAAAACAAATTATAAATGAAAAGAAACTTTAAAGATGGTTAGCTGCACTACTTTATAGTCTACCACTGAGCATTGTGATTTTCCTTGAATCACGATTTTTCTCCCTAAGATTACCCTCCTTGTCATTAAAGGGACTGCATTAAGTCCATTTTTAATTTATCCTGTTCATTTGCATAAACACAACAAGAGTAGAAAATGATCACTTATGATCTTTAGTTCTGTTTTGCTGGAACTTACGCAAGAAACATTTAGGGTGACCTTCAGTCTGCCCTTCAGGGCACAGAAGCAGAACAACATACCTGGCATTCAGCCTTGCCTGTACACACCTGTCTTTTCTAAGTCCTTCTGGTTTTCCATTGTGCCTTAAGGTCCCTTCTAGCCATCTTTCAGGAAAACAACCTTCATTCCTTCCTTGGAAAGATTGCCATGGACCGCGCATCCAACCAAGGTATCAGGCCTTTTACCTCGTGGGCTTTTATTACCTTTGAAAGTCAATCTCAGTTCCTCGGGGCTTTTTGGTAATAACCAGAGCCCAAGCATGTCTCCTTTAGGCATCACATTTCAGTCAAAGTCTTAGTAAAAAAAAAAAAAAAACCTCTATTAACAACTGGTCTTCTTGGTTTTATGCAAAGAAACTTATATCGTTACTTCCTTCTTTAGAATGCCAAACTTTGGAGGGATCAGATAGGGAAAAAATATATACAGTGCAAAGGAAAATCCTTGTCCTTCTAATATTCACTGAACTTGCATTTTTATTCTTTATATTTTCATTTTTCCCCACCCTAAAATTTTTTTGTTTCTTTTTCCATTACAGTTGTTCCACTTTTCCCCCCTTTGCTTCCCTGCATCCTGCCCCTCCTTCTCCCACATTCAATCCACACCCAGTTGTCCATGTCCATGGGTCATTTATACATGTTCTTTGACTAGACCCTTCCCTTCTTATCCCCTTCTCTCCCTCCCATCTCCCGCTTTGTTACTGTTAGTTTATTCCTTGTTTACATACCTCTGGTTCAATTTTGCTCATTTGTATGTGTTGTTTATTAGTTTCCTGTAAGAGGTGATAGCATAAGGTATTTTTCTTTTGTTGCCTGGCTTATTTTGCTAAGCATAATTCTCTTTAGTTCCATCCATGTTGTTGCAAATGGTAGAAGTTCCTTCTTTCTTTCAGTACTTATTCATTGTCATTTTCCCCCTTTGTACTCATGTTTCTCTCTGTCTGTCTCTGTTTCTTCATCTTCTTAAAGCAGACCCTTTAGCATCTCTTGCAATGCTGGTTTGGTGGAGATGTATTCTTTTAGCCATCTTTTGTCTGAGAAACTCCTTATTTCACCCTTCATTTTGAATGAGAGCTTAGCTGGGTAGAGTATTCTAGGTTGTAGGCCTTTGTTTTTCATTGCTTGGAATATTTTTTGCCATTCCTTTCTGGCTTGCAGTGTTTCTGCTGAGAAATCTGATGATAACCTTATTGGAGCTCCCTTGTATGTTATTAGTTGTTTCTCTCTTGCTGCTTTTAGGATTCTCTCTTTGTCTTTGAATGTTGCCATTTTAATTATGATGTGTCTTGAAGTGGGGCTGTTGGGGTTCATCTTCATTGGGCCCCTTTGTGCTTCCTGGACTTGCATGACTCTTTCTCTTCTCATGTTAGGGAAGTCTTCTGTCATTAGTTTTTCAAAGAAGTTTTCTATTCCTTGCTCTTCTTCTTCTCCTTCTGGAATTCCTATGATACAAATATTATGGAGTTGGGAAGATGGAGGAGGAGTAAGGGGAGGCTGCACTCTAAGGCTCCCAAGACCGGTCTGTAGTTTGGACTAATTGCAGACAGAACATCTCAGTGAGCAGCTGGACACTGCAGGAGTCGAGCCTTGGCACTGCTGGATTAGAGAAAAACCATCTGGGAACAACTTGTTTAGTGAGAATAGTGGAAGAAAAAGGGACAAAATGAGATTCCTGACTGGGATGGCTGCCCAAGCTGCGGCTGAAAGGACAAAAAGGCTTTTTTGGCAACCACAGGCTTCAACAGAGGGGAGTCAGGAGGAAAGCAGATCTCTGCCCACTGGCAGAGATGGGACTCGACCAGGCAGCATTGGAGCAGGAATATGGGAGACAGCGTGCTGCTGAGCAAGTGAAATCGTAATTTTTCCTTTGTATTTTTCTCTTGTGAACTGAGGAGAGGGGGGGAAGTTTGGGGGTGATAGAACATTCTTGAGGAGTGCAGGCACAGAAGTGTGCTCGTCCACTCCCCACACTCCCCTTGAATCGCGGGTGCACAGAGGGAAGTGCCCTCATTCACTGGCCCAGGTGCGCAGGGCCGTGAGTCCAGGAACCCCTCAAACACACACCAACAGACATAAGATAAGTGCCCCAACGGGCGCAGGGAGGGCCCACTGGATACGCAGAATACTGTGCGCAGTCGCCCCTGGCAGCTCCAGTGGGCACCAGGCCCGAGTGCCAGGCCGGAGCACAAAACATTTGCTCAGGCTCTGCTTGTGCCCGCCCAGGCAGGTGCGGGTACGGTGGGTGGCTGCAGCACTGGAAAAGCAGGCATCAGCGACTCACAGACACTCACTTCTACTGAGCACAAGTTTTTGGGGCCCCACCCTAAGAGGCAAGAGACCAACTCTCAGAGCGCTGCTTGGCAGACCTGAGGCTAGCTCCCTGTCGGCCTTGGGCTAGCACGGGCACGTGAGCGCAAAAACACCTCGCAGATATCAATAGGCACCAATCGCTCACTTCCACTGTGCACGAGTGTCTGGGGCCCAGCACTGGCAGGAGAGAGACCAACTCCTGGAGCACAGTGCTGCGGGCCTGAGGCTAGCTCCCTGGCAAACTTGGGAAACTCCTGGAATGCTGCATGGCAAGCCTGAGGCACGCTCTCCAGATGCCTTACCGGCTCACAGGCATGCCTGCAAGGATACCTTGGCTAGCTACAACAGACACCTAAGGAATGCGCCATGAGGGGGCCCACTGCTGCAAGGAACAGGAACCTCTGACCCACCTCATTAGACCAGCTGTGGATACAGAAAAACAAGACAACACACAAAGGCTGAACTGACATCTCCACAAAAGAATTCAAGATAAAGTGGATAGAGTGACTCTCAATCAACTAGCCAGAAGGAAGATCCTAACAAAAAACATTTGAAATATAACCAGACAGCATAAAAAAATGATATAAAAGGTACCCCAAGAACATCAGGATCAGGAGATCAAAGAGACAGCACCACTGAAACTCCCAGATCTACCATAAAGAATCTCATACCGCAAAGGTGGGAAGGCAAAGCAGACAAATCCAAATAACAAAAACAAACAAGAAGAATCCAACATGGTAAGATGCAGAAACAACCTCTCAATGAAAAGAAAAGAGGAATCCCCAGAAAGAGAGGTAGATGGAATAGACATAGCCCAACTGTCAGACATGGAATTCAAAACTATGGTGGTGAAGAAGCTCAATATGCTCGACAACATTGAAAACAACTATGACAACCTCCAAGGAAGTTACCAACAGCTCCAAGAAAATTACAGGGAACTTGCAGAGAACTACACCAGCATAAAAAAAGACATAGAGACTATCAACAAGAACCAGGAAAAAATGAAGAATGCAATCTCTGAACTGAAAAACACAGTAGAATCAGTCAAAAGCATACTAAATGAAGCAAAGGATCGGATTAGTGAGTTAGAGGATAATGTAGGAAATAATTCTCAAACGATACAGCAAAATGAAAAAGATTGAAAAAATATGAACAAGATGTAAGGGAATTACAGGATAGCATGATAAGAAATAATATCAGGATCATCGGAATAAGAGAGGGAGAAGAAAAGGAGCATGGAATTGAAAAACTGACAGGAGCAATAGTGACAGAAAGTTTTCCGAACCTCATGAGAGAAAAAGTTATGCAAGTCCAAGAAGCACTGAGAGTTCCAATAAAGAGGAACCCCCCAAAACCCACTCCAAGGCACATCATAGTTAAAATGGCAACATTCCAAGACAAAGAGAGAATCCTAAAAGCAGCAAGAGAAAAACAGCAAATAACATACAAGGGAGCTCCGATAAGACTATCAACTGATTTCTCAACAGAAACATTACAAGCCAGAAGGGAATGGTCAAAAATATTTCAAGCAATGAAAAACAAAGGCCTACAACCAAGAATACTCTACCCAGCAAGGCTCTCATTCAAAATTGAAGGTGAAATAAGGAGTTTCTCAGACAAAGGAAGACTAAAAGAATACATCTCCACCAAACCAGCATTGCAAGAGATGTTAAAGGGAATATTCTAAGAAAAAGGAAGAGAAAAAACAAAAAATGAGTAGAGGAACAGAGATACAGAAGGGAAATGAATAAATACACGTCAATAATAACCTTAAATGTAATTGGATTAAATGTTCCAATTAAAAGACATAGGGTAACAGAATGAATAAGAAAACAGGACCCACATATTTGCTGTCTACAAGAAACACACCTCAAAACAAAAGATTTATGTAGACTGAAAGTAAAAGAATATAAAAAGATATTCCAAGCAAATGGACCTGAAAAAAAAGCTGGGGTAGCAGTCCTCATAGCAGACAAAATGGATTTCAAAGCAAGGGCAATAAAAAGAGACAAAGGAGGACATTTCATAATACTTAAAGGAACAATCCATCAAGAAGATATAACACTGGTAAACATATATGCACCCAACATAGGAGCACCCAAATACATAAAGCAAATACCAGAAGACCACAAGAAGGATATTAACAACAACACACTCATAGTAAGGGACTTCAACATTCCATTATCAACAATAGACAGATCATCCAAGCAAAGAAACACCAAGGATATACAGGCATTGAACAACACACTAAACCACATGGACTTAACTGATATATATAGAACTCTTCACCCCAAAGAAGCAAAATATACATTCTTTTCAAAGGCACATGGGACATTTTCAAAGATAGACCACATAATAGGACACAAAACAAGCCTCAACAAATTCAAGAAAATTGAAATCATATCAAGCACCTTTTCAGAGCACAATGCCTTGAAACTAAAAATCAACCTCAGGGAAAAAAATTAAAGACACCCAAACTCATGGAGAATGAATAACACGCTATTAAATAATGAATGGGTTAACAATGACATCAAAGAGGAAATCAAGAAATTTCTAGAAACTAATGACAATGAACACACAACAACCCAAAACCTATGGGACACAGCAAAAGCAGTCCTAAGAGGGAAGTTCATAGCAATACAGGCATATCTGAAAAGGACAGAAGAAGCTAAAATAAAAAATCTACTCCTAAAGCTACAAGAACTAAAAGAACAACAACAAACAAAGCCTCGGTCAAGAAGAAGAAAGGAAATCATCAAGATCAAAGCAGAATTAAACGACATAGAGACTAAACAAACAATCCAAAAAATCAACAAAACTAGGAGATGATTCTTCGAAAAAGTTAACAAAATCAACAAGCCTTTAGCCAGGCTCATCAAAAAAAAAAAAAGAGAGAAGACCCAAATAAACAAAATCAGAAATGAAAGAGGAGAAATCACGACTGATACCTCAGAAAAACAAACAATTGTAAGAAATTACTACAAACAACTGTATGGCAAGAAATTTGACAATATAGAAGGAATGTACTAATTTCTAGAAACATATAACCTTCCAAAACTGAATCAAGAAGAAGCAGAAAGTCTCAACAGACCAATAACAAAGAAGGAAATTGAAACAGTAATCAAAAATCTTCCTGCACACAAAAGCCCTGGACCGGATGGCTTCACAGGGGAATTTTACAAAACATTTAGGGAAGAACTAACTCCTACCCTCCTCAAACTATTCCAAAAAATCCAACAAGAGGGAAAAATCCGAAACTCTTTCTATGAAGCCAGTATTACCCTAATCCCAAAACCAGGTCAAGACACAACAAAGAAAGAAAACTACAGACCAATATCACTGATGAACATAGATGCTAAAATGCTCAACAAAATATTGGCAAACAGGATCCAGCAATACATCAAAAAGATCATACACCACGGTCAAATGGGATTCATCCCAGGGATGCAAGGATGGTTTAATATTCGCAAATCAATAAATATAATACATCACCTAAACAAAATGAAAGGCAAAAATTACATGATCATATCTATAGATGCAGAAAAAGCATTTGATAAAGTACAACACCCATTTATGATGGAAAACACTCAGCAAAATGGGAATAGAGGGAGCATATCTTAACATACTTAAGGCTATATATGAGAAGCCCGAAGCCAACATCATACTCAATGGACAAAAACTGAAAGCATTTTCCCTGAAATCAGGACATAGATAAGGCTGTCCACTCCCTCCACTCCTATTCAACATAGTGTTGGAAGTTCTAGCCACAGCAATCAGACAAGATAAAGAAATAAAAGGCATCCAAAGTGGGAAAGAAGAGTAAAACTATCACTATTTGCACATGACATGATAGTATACCTAGAAAACGCTATAAACTCCATTAAAAGACTACTTGATATAATAAGTGAATTTGGCAAAATAGCAGGGTACAAAATAAATATACAGAAATCTAAGGCATTTCTGTACACCAACAATAAAATAGCAGAGACAGAGACAAAAAAGAAAATACCATTTACTATAGCAACAAGAAAAATAAAATACCTAGGAATAAACTTAACCAAAGTGATAAAAGACCTGTACACTGGAAATTACGCAACAGTGAAGAAAGAAATTAAGGAAGATACAAATAAATGGAAGCAAATACCATGTTCTTGGATGGGAAGAATCAACATCATCAAAATGGCCATACTACCCAAAGCAATTTACAGATTCAATGCAATCCCTATTAAAATACCAATGACATATTTCACTGACTTGGCCCTGGCTGGTTTAGCTCAGTGGATTGAGCGTCGGCCTGCAAGCTAAGTGTCGCTGGTTCGATCTTCCAGTCAGGGCACATCAGAGAAGGAAAACTCTGACTCCAAAAAACCTCCGCTGCCTTGCGGCATACCTCTTCAGGGGAAAGGCTAAGGGAGTAAACCCCGACAGAAAATCTGGAGCCGGAGTCCCTAAGGCGGTTTGACGTTGTAGTCAACACTGGCAACTCCTGCGGCGCACCTGAAGCCAAGCTGTATTGACTCCGTCTTTCCCTTGGACCCTTCAGCTGCGAAGAGAGGGGGGGGTCTGCTGCATGGGCAACAGCAGACCCTCCATATCACCCTGCCCAGGCTCTGTAGCTTCAGCGTCATCGCAAGATGTCGATTCAACACGGGAGGAGACAGATACCATGTCACTCCCGAGTCGGACTGCACAGCCATTCTCGGCGGTGCAGATGGACTCTTAAGAAGCTACACCATCGTCTCTCGAGACGGACGGCTGCCAACGATTTTACTGACCTAGAGCAAATACTCCAAAAATTCATATGGGACCAAAAAAGACCCCAAATAGCAAGAGCAATCTTGAAATAGAAGAACACAGCAGGAGGAATCACGATACCAGACATCAAACAATACTACAAAGCCACTGTGATCAAAACAGTCTGGTACTGGCATAAGAACAGACATATAGGTCAGTGGAACAGAATAGAGTGCCCAGAAATAAACCCAGGCCTCTATGGTCAACTAATCTTTGATAAAGGAGGAAGGAACATAAAATGGAGTGAGAAGAGCCTCTTTAACAAATAGTGCTGGGAGAACTGGACAGGGGCGTGCAAAAAAATGAAACTAGACCACCAACTTACACCACACACAAGAATAAACTCAAGATGGATTAAAGACTTAAAAGTAATCCGTGACACCATAAAAGTCCTAGAGGAAAACATAGGCAGGAAAATTTCAGATATCCCACGTAACAATATCTTCACGGATACGTCTCCTAAGGCAAGAGAAATAAAGGAAAGAATAAACAAATGGGACTACATCAAACTGAAATGTTCCTGTTCAGCAAAAGAAAACATCAGAAAGATGAAAAGAAAACCAACCACATAGCAAAACATATTTGCCAATGATATCACAGACAGGGGACTGATCTCCAAAATATATAAAGAGCTTATATGACTCAACATCAAGAAGACAAACAACCCAATTAAAAAATGGGCAAAGGACCTGAACAAACACTTCTCCGAAGAGGACATACAGAAGGTCCATAGACACATGAAAAAATGCTCAACATCATTGGCCATCAGAGATGCAAATAAAAACCACAATGAGATACCACTTTGCATCTGTCAGAATGGCCATCATCAACAAATCAACAAACAACAAATGCTGGTGAGGATGTGGAGAAACGGGAACCCTACTGCACTGTTGATGGGAATGCAGACTAGTGCAGCCACTATGGAAAACACTATGGAACTACCTCAAAAAACTAAAAATGGAACTCCCTTTTGAACCAGAGATTCCACTGCTAGTATTATACCCGAAAAATCCTAAAACCCTAATTCAAAAGAACTTATGCACCCCTATGTTCATAGCAGCCCTGTTTACAATAGCTAAGTGCTGGAAACAGCCCAAGTGCCCATCTGTAGATGAGTGGATCCAAAAACTGTGGTACATTTACACAATGGAATACTATGTAGCAGAAAGAAAGAAGGCACTCCTGCCATTTTGCAACAACATGGATGGAACTTGAGAGAATTATGCTTAGTGAAATAAGCCAGGCAAAGAAAGCAAAATACCATATGATATCACCTAATACAGGAAACTAAAGAGCAACACAAACAAATGAACTAAATAAGACAAAGAGTAGAATAGTAGTCAGTAGGCGGGAGGCGGGAGGGCGAGAAGGGGGATAAGTAAGGGAAGGGTCTAGTCAAGGAATGTGTATAAATGGCTCATGGACATGGACAATGGGGAGGGATATGATTGTCGGAGAAGGGATGGGATGGGTGGGGGGAGTAATGGGGGAAAAATGGGACAACTGTAATTGAAAAACCAAAAAAAGAAATTAAAAAAAAATTAAAACAGTATCACAACTATCTACAACAGAAGCTAGGGAATGCAAACAAAGGCAAACCAAGCAGACAGCCCCAGTGGGATCAGAATCAGAGGTATAGGGAACATGTGGGGAGAGGTCAGCTGGGAGGGGATGGTGGGGAGAGAAAGGGAAATGGTGCAGAAATTAAGAAGTATAGTAGGAGAGTGCAGAATGGACAGGGGGATATTGAGAAGAGCTTTATGCATGACCAATGGACACGGACTAACTGGGTGGGGGGTGACTGCTAGAGGGAAGGGTGTTGCTGAGTGGAGGGGATCAAAGGGAAAAGAAATTGGGATAACTGTAACAGCATAATCAATAAAACATAGAAAAAAACTGAATTAATAACCACACACAAAAAATCTAACTAGACAGATCACAGCTAATAAAGTCAAAGCAGGAATCAAGAAACTCCCATCAAACAAAAATCATGGACTGGATGGCTTCACAGGTGAATTTTACCAAACATTCAAAGAAAAATTAACACCTATCCTCAAACTATTCCAAAAATTCAAGAGGGGGGAGAAGGGATGGGCTGGGTGGGAAGAGCAATGGGGGAAAAATGGGACAAATGTAATTAAAAAGCAAAAAAATAAAACAAATTAATTAAAAAACAAAAACACAAAAAAACAAATATTATTATGTTTCATGTTGTCCTTCAGCTGTCTTAGAGCCTCTTAAGTCTTGTTCAGTCTTTTTCATTTTGTTGCACTGTCTGGGAGTTTTTGTCTACATTGTCTTCCAGCTTGCTGATCCAATCTTCTGCTTCCTCTAGCCTGCTTTTAATTCCTTCTACTGTATTCTTCAATTCAGAGATCGTATTCTTCATTTCCTCCTGGCTCTTATTGATAGCTTCTATGTCCTTTTTCATGCTGGTGTAATTCTCAGTAAGTTCCTTGTAGTTTTTCTGGAGTTCCTTGTAATTTTTCTGGAGTTCTTTGTAGTTTCCGCTCAGCTCATTCAGTTTCTCCATAATCCATGTTTTGAATTCCATATCTGATAGTTGGCTCCCCTCTATTTCATTTAGCACTCTTTCTGGGCATTCTACCTTTCCTTTTGATGGGTGGTTGTTTCTCTGTCTCCTCATTTTTTTGACTCCTATTTTTTGTTGGTGCTTCTTAGAATGATCTGCACTTCCTGGATCTGCCTCTGGTAGCATCAGATCATGTACCAGTCTGGCCCTAGGCAGCCTGTTGGAGACTTCCAGGGATCTACAGCATTTGTCTGTCTTCTTTAGTTGTTAATCTACTCAATCTATGAGTAGCCGTCAGGCTTAAGACCGTGGGTATGGCAGTTTCATTCCTGTAGGCAGGGCTTTTGCTTCCCCTCAGGCTGACGCCACTTGGAGGGGAATGGTCTACCTGCTGTACTGGGGCTGAGTCAGCACTGGCTGGTCCTGGGAGGAGGTTAGTGTAGCTTCCACTTACTCCTCTGCCATCTTGGATCTCCGTCTGTGTTGTCCTTGATGTTGTTTGTTTAATCTGTCTGGTTGTATTTCAGCTACTCTTTGGTGGGTCTTGTCCACTGGTTAGTTGATTGAGAGTCACTCTGCCCACCTTGTCTTGAGACCTTTTGTGGAGGTGTCAGTCACTCCTCTCCGCATTTGTTCCTGGAGTCTCTCCTTAGTAGGAGCGAGCAGAGAACACTGCCCCTACTCCACCACCATCTTCCCACGTCCCTCTCTATTTTTCTTGATGAGCTTCATTAAAGGCTTAACAATTTTGTTGATCTTTTAAAAAAACTGACTCCTGGTTTTACTGATCTTTTGAATCGTTTGTTTATTTTCTGTTATTTAATTCTTCTCTGAGCTTGATGATTTCTTTCCTTCTATTTGATCTGGGCTTTGTTTGTTGTTGTTCCTGTAGTTCTTTTAGCTGTAGGGTTAGATTTTTTTATTTGAGATTCTTCTATCCCTTATAGGTAGGCCTGTATTGCTATGAACTTTCCTCTCAAGACTGCTTCCACTGTATCCCATATGTTTTGGGTTGTTGTGTGTTCATTATTATTTGTTTCCAGAACTTTTTTGATTCCTTCCTTGATGTCATTGTTAACCCATTCATTATTTAATAGGGGGTTATTCATTCTCCATGAATTTAAATGTTTTTGAATTTTTTCCTTGAAGTTGACTTCCAGTTTCAAGTCATTGTGGTCTGAGAAGATGCTTGATATAATTTCAATTTTCTTGAATTTGTTGAGGCTTGTTTTGTGTCCTACCATGTGCTATATCTTTGAAAATGTTCCATGTGAACCTGAAAAGAATGTATATTTTTCTTCTTTGGGGTGAAAATTTCTATATCAATTAAGTCCATTTTGTCGAGTGTTGTTCAATGCCTCAATATCCATGGTGTTTCTTTGCTTCGAAGATCTGTCCATTGTTGACAATGAAGTGTTAAATTCCCCTACTATGAGTGTGTTGCTGTCTATATCCTTCCTGAAGTCTTTCAAAATTTTCCTTACATATTTGAGTGCTCCTATGTTGGGTGCATATATGTTTACAAGGGTTATATCATCTTGATGGCTTATTCCCTTAAGTATTATGAAATATCCTTCTTTGTCTCTTTTTATAGCCTTTGCTGTGAAATCTGTTTTGCTACCTCAGCTTTTTTTTTTTTTTTTATGTCCATTTGCTTGAAATATTTTTTTTCCATCCCTTCACTTTCAGTCTGTATAGATCTTTTGTTCTGAGGTGGGTCTCTTGTAGACAGCATTTATGTAGGTCATGCTTTCTAACCCATTCATCTACCCTATTTCTTTTGATCGGTGCATTTAATTTATTTACATGTAAGGTTATTATTGATAGGTACTTATTTATTCTCATTTTTTTCCTTTGTACTTGTGTTCCTCTCTGTCTCTCTCTGTTTCTTCATCTTAAAGCAAACCCGTTAGCATTTCTTGCAATGCTGGTTTGGTGGAGATGTATCCTTTTAGCCTTCTTTTGTCTGGGAAACTCCTTATTTCACCTTCCATTTAGAATGAGAGCCTTGCTGGGTAGAGTATTCTTCATTGTATGCCTTTGTTTTTCATTGTTTGAAATATTTTTTGCCATTCTCTGCTGGCTTGTAGTGTTGCTGTTGAGAAACACTCCTTATTGGAGCTCCCTTGTATTTTATTAGCTGTTTTTCTCTTGCTGCTTTTAGGATTCTCTCTTTGTCGTTGAGTTTTTCCATTTTAATTATGAAATGTCTTCTTCATTGGAACTGTCTGTGTTTCCTGGACTTATATGACATTTTCTCTCATCAAGTTAGGAAACTTTTCTCTCATTACCTTTTCAAACAGGTTTTCTATCTCTTGCCCCTCTTCTTCTCTTTCTGGTATCGCTAAGATATGGATATTATTACGTTTCATGTTGTCCTGCAGCTCTTTTAATCCCTCTTCATTCTTTTTTGGTCTTTTTTCATTTTTTTTTACTCTCTGGGAATTTTTTTCTACATTGCCCTCCAGCTTGCTGATCTGATCCTCTGCTTCCTCTAGCATGCTTTTAATTCCTTCTGCTATGTTCTTCAATTCAGAAATTGTATTCTTCATTTCCTCCCGGCTCTTATTGATAGCTTCTATGTCATTTTTCATGCTGGTGTAATTCTCAGTAAGTTCCTTGTAGTTTTCCTGGAGTTCTTTGTAGTTTTCTTTGAGCTCGCTGAGCTCATTGAGCTTCCCTATAATCCATGTTTTGAATTCCGTGTCTGATAATTTAATTTTCTCTATTTCATTTATCACTCTTTCTGGGGATTCCTCCTTGTCTTTTGATGGCACGTTGTTTCTCTGTATCCTCATTTTTGTGACTCTTCTTGTTTGTTTCTGCTTCTTAGATTGATCTGTACTTCCTGGATCTGCCCTTGGCAGCATCAGATCGTGTACTGGTCTAGGCGTAGGTAGCCTCTTGGAGACTACCAGAGATCTACTTTCTTTGTCTGTTTCCTTTAGTTGTTAATCTATTCAACCTGTGATCAGCTGTCAGGCTGAAGCACGAAAGGTGAGGCAGAATAATTCCTGCAGATGGGGATATTGCTTCCCCTCAGGCTGACTCCACTTAGAGGGGAATGGTCTGCCTTCAGTATGGGGAATGAGTCAGCACTGGTACCTGGTCAGATTCTCCTTCAGTTCTCTCCTCAAAGCTACCACCCCAAATTCTCCCCAAGCATCTCTAGTCCCCTGTGCCCTCCCTCTGCTTGAGCCCAGGGTAAGTGGGTGCCAAAATATTTTTGTACATGATCTCTTTAGAGGTTTTTTTCTTCAGCCATTTCTTTCAGGCCAGCAAAAAACCCTGTGGCTTTTTGCTTTTCAAAGCTGGATGCTATTTTACTTTCCACTCTGTTGGTGTAGGCTGGGAAGCCCAGTTGGGAAGCCCATTTGGGTGTTTAGACCCTGCCCTTCTCACAGGAAACCCCTGGATGCTGAGCTGTTTCACAGTCCCTTCAGCTGCCACCTGTGGGAGCCCAGCCAGCTCTTTCACGTCTCTGCATTTCCTACCAGTCACTTTGTGAGGAAGTGGTTTTTATGCCTCTCCGTGGTTATAAAATTTCTTTCCAGCTAGTGTTCAGCTGGTTATTCCAGATGATTTCTCCATTTATTCTTTTTCTGGGTCTTTCAGCATCCATATAACCATTGTTTGGAACTTTGCATCAGGTATGGTTTCATTTTATTTAATTCTTTTTCTGGGGGTTTCTCTTGTTTTTTCATTTGGGAAATGTTTCCTTGTCTCACCATTTTACGTGTCTTATTGTGTTTGTTACTATGTATTAGGTAGATCTGTTATTACTCCCAAACTTGTTATGGTGGCTTCCTGTTGTAGGCATCTTGTGGGGTTCAGTGATGCAGTCTTTCAGATAACCTGATCTAGGTGCTCCAGGAATGTCTTTTGTGTGGTTTATATGTGCCTTCTTGTTGTAATTGAGTCTTGATTGCTGTTGGCCTGTTCATGGGTGAGACTAATCCTCAGGTTGGCTGACTATAAGGATAGGTCTCAATCACAATGTGTAAAGTGTTGTGTGGTGACTGTCCCCTGATGTGAAGTTGTTTCCAGCAGGGTCTGGTTCCTTGCTGGAATATCCCTTTTGATGTGTTGCTTATTGGTTAGTTGGGTCAAGCTCTGGTATTTTCTGAAGCCCACCACTGTTTGTGTTGGTTCTGGGTTCACTTGGGTGGAGTTCCAGCATAGCTGCTTTCAGATGCTGCCTGTAATCAGCCTTGGGATACTTGTATGGAGGTACCACACAATTCACTGTTTGTGGATGTTCCTACTTGGCCTTGGTGTGTTTGGGAGGGGTCAAGCTGTGTACAAGGGTCAGCTTCCTCAAGCTCTAAGCTGGAGCATATTGGTAAAAGTTTCAAGGTACCATGAGTTCTACCTTCTCCTGTTAGCCGCACCACCACCTCATGTGGTTGCATGATCTTCCTTGAGAGTTTTCTGTAGAAAGGTTACAGAGTGGGTCTGGGATGGCCACAGCCCACAGACCCTACCACAAGGCACAAGCTCAATAGGCTGGTGAGTCCATGTTTGGGAGGATGGGGCTACTAGGTCTCCTGCTTTGGGGAAGCATGGCCAGGCACTCAGTAGGAGGAAAGTGGCCTTTATTCCAGAGCCATACCACTCAATCTATGCCAGGGTCTCTGACTCTACCTACCCAGAAGGAGCACACCACAAGTTCAGTTTGAATGAAACCAGTTGGCCCCAATGCAGGAGCAAGCTCAGCAGGCCAGGGTTACTGGGACTTGGAAAGACAGATTAAAAGAGTCTACCATTGGGGATGGTGCCAACCAAGCCAGCAGGGGGTGGACAAGAATGTTTTCTTCCCCCCACACCTCAACCACACAACACAGCACCTGTGTGAGTCCCAGCCAAGAGTCTTTAAGGGAGATGTGCTCCAGAAGTCCCAGGTCTGCACAGCCCTCCAATTCCTCTAAGAGACTGAACTCAGCAGAGTTTCCCCTATGTCCAGGATGGAAGGAAAGGTCTAGTGATTCAATGGGGGTGGGAGGCACCAGCTGTAAGTGCAAGTGGGGAAGAGTGGTATTGTTCCAAAGCTATACAGCTCAATTACTGTCTGAGTCTCAAGCAAGAGCTTCCCAAGAAAAAGGAATGCCTCAAAGGACCCTTTTGGGTATATCCAGCTGACATTTCTGGTGTCCTCAGTAATTGGAGGACCAGGTAGTGCACTCCCCAGGCTGGTGCTGTAACAATAGGTGTGCTCTACACTGAGAAGATGACATCACGGTCTCTAGCAGACTTTCTTCTCTCCTAGGGGGATTGAATTTCCACTGAGAACCACCATATTTACGTGGGCTTCTCTTCCTGGATCTGATGTTCTGGTTTAGTTATCCTGGCATAGGATTAAGACTCTACACTTCTGTGGGGGAACTTTTGCTGTTGAGATATCCCTCCAGCTTCTTAACTGCTGTACATGGGTGCAAAGGCCAGCCCCTTCTGTGTCTCTGCCATTCTTACCAGTCTCTATGTCGCTTCTCTAGTAAATTTTTTGTTATAATATTCCTTTTTAGCCAGGCTTCAGTTGCTTATGAAGGTTAATTACTATACAATTTAGCTGTAAATCTTGTTTGGCACTGGGAGGAGGTAAATGTAGCTTCTACCTACTACACACCTATCTTGGAACCCCTATAATCTTATAGGTGGGTACATTAGTTTTAATTCAAATTCAAGAGATCATTAGTTATAATTTGAAGAGCCCTAATAAGAACAAAACACTTTAAAGGGACTAGTTAGCATTTGAGGTCAGCTCTCCAAAGAGATGGTTCCCTCAGCACTCTCCATGTAAATATACACTAGGTGGAGGGGTGGCTAACATAAAGGGAGTTAGAAATTCTGTTTTATTGGTTAAACTTTAGTACATATGGATTGACTAGACATCCTTGCACTTGCATTAATAGAAGTAAGAAGCTAATAAGTGCTATAGCCCAGCTTTCTTTGGAAGGCATTCCAGGCTCAGGTTTATTTAAAACAAACAAACAAAAAAATCTGCAGCTCTCCTCCTGTGTAGGGAAAAATCAAGGTCTTTTCTCATCCTGTGTCTTCTTTACTACTCACACCACAGACTTCACTTCTAACACTGCTAGTCATCAAATATGTGGATGTTTTCTCCACATCAAGCAGTTCTCCACAACACCACTGGGTGCCTTACAACTTAACTACTGTGACACTATCTACCTGGAGATTGTGTCATATCCCATAGGTTAAGGGCTCAGTCCCACAAGACTGCCCTCTACTACACTTCACATGCCAACCACCAATAGTAGGTCCAGATGTTACCCACAACTTCTGTCTGACTTGGCTACAAATCAGAAATTCCCACTGTAAGAATGGAGTCGCTCAGAAAACCATCAAGACATAGCGAGCAGAAAAAGAAGTTGATTGAGGGAATTAGCAAGCAGGGAGGAAGCTGTGCTGCAAATGGCTCCGATTCCAAACTCCTAAGGGGGAAGAAAAAAGGTACTATTGAATTCAGTTTGTTTATCTCACAGCTGTGAGTCTGATGGGCTGATCAAGGCCGAACGTGGTTCAGTTTGATGCACCCTGCTATCATGAGAAACTCCCAGCTCAAAACATCGCTATCTCCCAAGCAGCTGCAAGCGCAGTGGGGAGTGGAGGAGAGCATGGGAACCAAGGCTGTCACTCATGACCTCCTCTCCTTGTAGTTTCGATAAATTTCTTACATCAGCTCACAGAACTCAAGGAAACATTTACTTATGTTTATCAGTTTATTAAAGGATATGAAAAAAATTTAGATAAACAGTCAGATAAAAAGATACATAAGGTGAGGTCTGGCACATCTGGGAGGGTCCTGAGTGTAGAAGCTTCTGTTCCTGTGAAGTTAGTGTGCATCATCCTCCTGATTTGGGCGTGTTTGCCAACCTGGAAGTTCTCTGAACCCTGTACTATTTGGATTTCATGGAGATTTCCTCACATAGTCATGATCAATTATTAACTCCATTTTCAAACTCCTTTCACCTCTGTGAAGAAGGAGGGTGGGGACCTGAAAATTATAAGCTTCTAATCATGACTTAGTCTTTCTGGTGACAAGCCCCCATTGAAGGTCCCACTCAGAGTCACCTCAGTAAAGCAAAAGATACCCCTAACATTCTTATGACTTAGGAAATTATAAGTGTTTCTGAAGCTCTGTGCCATTAACAGGGGACAGAGATTAATTTAGTCCTGTCCAGAAAGTACACAGCCATATAATATGTAAAATAGAGACATTTACTGAAGAAGTGACCCTGGCTGGTTTGGCTCAGTGGATTGAGCGTCGGCCTGCGAGCTAAGTGTCGCTGGTTCGATCTTCCAGTCAGAGTACATCAGAGAAGGAAAACTCTGACTCCAAAAAACCTCCGCTGCCTTGCGGCATACCTCTTCAGGGGAAAGGCTAAGGGAGTAAACCCCGACAGAAAATCTGGAGCCGGAGTCCCTAAGGCGGTTTGACGTTGTAGTCAACACCGGCAACTCCTGCGGCGCACCTGAAGCCAAGCTGTATTGACTCCGTCTTTCCCTTGGATCCTTCAGCTGCGAAGAGAGGGGGGGGTCTGCTGCATGGGCAAGAGCAGACCCTCCATATCACCCTGCCCAGGCTCTGTAGCTTCAGCTTCACTGGAGAGGACACTCCAGTGTCATCGCAAGATGTTGATTCAACACGGGAGGAGACAGATACCGTGTCACTCCCAAGTCGGACTGCACAGCCATTCTCGGCGGTGCAGATAGACTCTTAAGAAGCTACACCATCGTCTCTCGAGACGGACGGCTGCCGACGACTGAAGAAGAAACATTGTACATAGAACCTTGATGCCTTAGTTCCCTGCAAAGTAGTCACCTTGGTACCTCACACAGTTCTCCCAATCACCATCAGCTGCCTTGTTGTAGTTTCCTGAATCTCATCAACAGTCTGAAATCTCTTCCCTTTCAAAGGTGACTTTAGTTTTGGGAAAAGGCAGATGTCACGGGCACCAAATCTGGGCTGTAGCAGGGCTGAGTCACATGGGCAATTTTATGTCTTGCCAAAGATCTCTGCATAAGACATGATGAATAAGCAGGAGTGTTGTGATGAAGCTGCCAATCACCGGTTGCCCAGAGCTATGGCTTTCTGAATTATATGAATAGTTTCCGAAGAGAAATGTTAAAGCATAACACAAAACTTGATGTAGATTCGTGTTCTACTTGCTCAGTCATTTTGAATGTGACAGCCAAACAGTACACATGGTCACTCACTGGTGTCTACCACCCCCACTGACAAGTACAGTGAAGTCATCATTGTTTACATATGTGCATTCCAGTACACTTTCTTTGGCTGTCAAGTTACAGCAATATTGCGCAAACTATTCTTGTTATATTAACAATGGATGGGCTTTTCACAGACAGACCTCATATATTTTTTATTGTCTCACAGTTTCTTTTGAGGTTTACATGCCTTCACTTAGAGAATTCTATCTCCTAATCCAACTATAAGTCTAGTGGATTCTTCTGACACTAAAATGCTGTTAACATCTGTTTTAAATGAACCTTTCATGCAAAACACTTGTCATGTGCCCAAAGACCAGAGAGCTGGAAGTGAGTTTACTGGAAAAGATGTCACTATTGTTGCTTTTCCTGCTAAAATAGGATTGTCTGGGAGGCCAAATTCCAACTCTTTTTATGGTAGCCCAACTCCAGGCAATGATGTTGAGGGAAAAAGACATAGAGTTTCCACTCATTTCTAATCATTCTATTTATTGTCTTAACCTCATATCAATTGCCTTAGATCAATGAGCCACACTTTCCTACCTTTCAAAACCTCTGGACTCCCAATACTGTCCCCTCTAATCTCTGTTCACATAGTCAGTCCCATGGCCAGATTTCCTGGGACAGAGCTTTGTAATCCTCTCACTCTCCAGGCAATCCATTTCTGCCTTACACTATCTCTCCTTCTCTAAGCATCTCACATACTTTTAATGTCACAGCTATCAGTTTAGGTGCTTATCATTCTCAGACTATTCCATATGTTTTAATATGACCTCCCCAACCAGAAGACAAGCCTTTAAAAGGATCAAGATCCCCCTGTCCCTCCCTTCTTTATTTCCATTTTTAAATACTTATGGTCTGACAGTACCCATGGCACCAGGATGCACCATCCTGGTGAATAAGGTGGACAGCTACTGCCCTAAGACAGCTACTGCCTTAGGACAACCTCCAGTTTAGTGGGGCAGACACCCTAGAAAACGTGCAATTACAATAAACCATTATAAGGGCTAGCAGTTCACTCATTCATTTATTCATTCATTTGGCTCATTTCACAAATGCATTTGAGCTTGTACAGTACTGTGTTAGCTACTGTGGGGGATAATTACTCAAGATGCAGCCTGTCATTATCAATTCATAGTCCAGGAAAGGGGAAGTCCATGATTGGAGAGCTAAAGGTGTGTCAACTAGCCCCCATTCAGAAGGTGAGAGGGAGATTGAGTCCTAAAGGATGGGTAGTTGGGACTACAGTTGATAATCACGAATTAGTTGGTGCTAAGCAGTGCTTGAGGATGCTGGGAATCTTAAGCTCTCACCCTCCTCCACATATTTCTAATGCCGGATTTCTTCCTGGAGAAAATAAAACCAAGAAACAAAGTACACAGATTTGCCTATGTGTTATGTTGCACTGTGAGGGGCACCTCTCTCTCCAGGATAGAGTCCTTCCAGGAAGCAGTGGCTGGTGGTGGAAATCCCCAAAGAACTCACTAGTTTGGAGAGGGGAATATTCATGTTTTCCATTGAACGGTTATTTTTTTCCCTGAAACCTGCTAAGAACCCCAAAGTACATTTATAGTCAACCCACCAGAATCCCTTTCTCCCTAAAGTAATAGCCTACTTGAAGAAACAGATTTCTCAGCAGGAATGAACACAGCAAAATGTAAGATCAGTGGAGTCACCCTCAATTTTTTATATCTATTTCCAAGCCCCTCTCGTTGCTCTAAGGTGGAGGAGGGGAACCTGAACAAAGATCTGGAGCTCTGCTCGGCCTGCTACCAGGTTTCTACTCTGTGTCACACAGTCTAGGGTGTTCCCAGGCTCCAACTAAGAATTCTGCTGTGTGAGTATGAATCAGCAGAATTCTGACAAAGCATGAGGTGGGAGGGACCACCTCTGTCACCTCTGCATTGTGGTTGGGGAGCTGCAGACTCATTTCTTTGCTTGGCTGGCTCTCAAGGTCCCAAGTGCAGGCATCACTCAAGATGAAGGTGGGGCAAACTAAATGCCCAGAGCGTGTTCTGCAACCCCAACATGACCATGCAGACCTACTCATAAAGTTATAGGCATGAGAATATTCAATCTCTCAACACTGAATAAAAAAATAATACTATTTCACATTTTCTAAAGAATAAAATGAATTTTTAGAGTTGGTGAAACCTATTTAGAGAGGGAGAAACTAGCCTGAGAATAGAGTGGGCCTAGTTTTACAAATAGTTTCTTCCTCTGTAGCTGATCATATATATCTTAGTACAAAGGCTTTGTCCTCCCTTTGGTTTTAGAAATTTGCCTTCTGTTTTGCTTTATATTAAGTACATTTGAAATGAGCCACTGATAATCTGAAAATCTCATTAGAGACAGAGATTTTATTTTTTTAAAGCAATCCCATTTTATTTATTTACTTTTAGAGAGAGGGAAAGAGAGGAAGATAAACAGCAATGTGCAAGATATACATCGATCAGTTGCCTCTTGCACACCCCCAGCCAGGAACCTGGCCCGCAATGCAGGCATGTGCCCTGACTGGGAATTGGATTGTCAACCTTTAGGTTCACAGTGCAGTAGTGCTCAAGCCACTAACTCACACCGGCAAGGGCTGGAGATAGTGATTTTAGTCTTCTTTCGTCAAGGTGAGCTATCATGTAGGTATTTTGATTCCATCTCCTTTCACTTTTCCCACCTTCTCCTGGTGGTGATATTAACGTCAGGAAAAAAATTTTAAGGACATTTTTTAAAGAATTTTTAAAAATACATATTTTTCATTATGAGCCTCACAGCTTCCACCTGTGGTGAGCAAGGCAGATAAACCTTTGCCCTCATTTTTCAGATGAGGAAATTGAGGCTCTGAGATATAGTATGGCTTAGCCAAAGTGACACAAGTTGAAAGTGGCAGTGTCAGGTTTGAAATATTTTTTCTTCCTTTATTCCATGCTTAAGATTTGTTCAAATGAACAAAAGAAAGGAAAAACTAAAGACCTGTATAATTCAAAATGGGATAACTAATCCACTAAATGGGTGAACAGTTTGTTAAAATTTTAGTTTCTGATATTTCCTTTTATTAACATTGTGATCAATCATATTTCCCACTGTTGATCACACTCTGAGAATACTACAGATCCATGGCAGTGTTAAATGGTCCCAGGGAAGATTATATTTTGATTTTTTAATCATTACTCAGCTTTTGCCCTCGGACATTCCAAAATATTCTGCAATTAGCTCAAGTGAATGATAACTGTTAAAAACTCTCCATGCTAAAAGCCCTTAGGAAAATCCTTTCTAATTAAGATGAAAGATGCAAGTATGTATCCACTGCATCTTGGAGAAAGCAAGGTAGGGCAGAGGCGTGGGAAGCAGGAGGGTTTGGAAAATGTGGAAAGGGCATCATTGCTGTGGAACAGATTCAGTCTTCATATCTCTTTGTTGGATAGAAGCCAGCTTCCATGGCTCTCCCCACTCCTGGGGCCTGGTGTCTTCTCTGGCTGTCCAGAAGCCTTTCTGCTCACTCTCCCTGGCCCCACATTCCATAGAGAGGAAGAAATCAGTAATATTTGTTCGAAGAATGACTTTCCACACCCAAAATGACCATTTCCCATCCATTCCCCTACAGATCATGAGTGATTGGGCTGTGCACCAGATAAGACACTGCAGCTCCTCTTTTGACGCTTTGTCAAAATTTACTTGGAAAATAACATCCTACCTACCACTCATTCCACTTCCTGCACAGAGAGATTACATTTACTGGGAAATACAGGTTTAAAATCCTACTATTTGTTTATCGATGGGATGAATTCAAATGGAGGAGGCTCAGTACAAAGTACTAAGGTCAGACAGGCAGGAACACCAAAAATCCACCTGAGGGCAACAAGCAAGGCATGAGGACTGGGTGTTTACCAGACACAGGCAGGAAAGAGCATTCTAAATAGAGGGAACAGTGTATGCAAACTCAGAGATGTAAAAAAAAAAAAAGTATGTTTGACAGACAGCAAAAAGGTCTGTGTTGCTGAATGTGCATGTAAGAAACAGCCATACCTGTAATAATTTTTATGAGTTTATTTGAGCCAAACTGATGACAATTGCTGGGAAGCAAAACCTCAAAAACTGAGAAAATGCTCCAGAGAATGGCAGTTTTACATCTTATTTTACACATTACAATCAAAAGAGGAGGTGTAAGTGGGTTACATGAAATCCACTGGTGATAAATTAGGGAGACAGGAGAAAACAAAGCAGAGAAACCTCTGGAATTAGATAAGAAGTAAAATGATAGACATAAACATATTTTATATAGGTACGTACAGGATAGTTAACAGTCAAAAATTAACATGATAATAACTATGAGTGGTTGTGGTCTCTGGTGTAGTGCCTGTGCTTTGAGGGGTCCAGAAAAAGGAAAGTTACTTTATTATTGCAAAACCATGTTTATTAGGTATATTAACCTAGATAATATAAAAAGACAACAGACAGATTTAGTTAAGGTGAAAACTGGTCTTTGTCAGGGAAGATTCTAGCCTAGGACATGACTGCCACCCATGACCTGGTTTTAGTTAAGAAGTTTTAATTTCAGAGCATCCTATGTGGTTACTTTAGGTCTCTGAGTTTGTAAGGCTGTCACACAGGCCTCCCTTGAGCTTGTCAGGTTTAGTATGTGGCCTCCTCTTATCCACTGTGTGTGTGTGTTTGAAGATGGTTGAGGACCAGGTCAGGTTGTAAAAACCTCATGTGCTGTGGCTTGGTGCCTTGGAGTTTGGACCAGTGAGGTGGGCTTGTCAGTTGGGAGACTTAGAAAAGTGACTGTGTTGGCTGTGGGTTAGAAGCAGAAGAGACTGGAGGCAGGGAAGTAGGGTAGGACCAGTTGTAGGAGTCTCAAAAGTGACAGAGGACACCAGGCCAAGCCAAGGTGGCCAGTGAATGCACAATGACAGTACTTATGGGCCCTAACAAGGAAGACACCATTGTAAATAATCTAGTTGATTAACAAGAGAATTGAAAACTCCTGAATGCCAGGAGTCGAATCTGGGTCTTCCATGAGAGACTTCCAGGTAGAGCTGAAGTAAGCTGTGCATTTAGGAAGACATAAAATGGGTAGAAGGTTTTAGGCTGTTCTTTAAAAATTAATTTATTTTTTATTTCAGAGGAACAGTAAAACACTTAGGCTTTAAAAGAAAGTCTTTAAATAAAGATTTAAAAGGCTTTAAAACCAGTTTTTTGTTTGTTTACATTTAAATCAAGTTTAACTTCTGATCAGAGAGGTCTATCACAGATATTTAAAGGCTGGGTCAGGATATTTATTTCACTGTGACCGAAGAAATTTCTCTATTGATTCTGCATTGGTTTGTTACTCCTACAATTAATCTGCCTTCTTGTGGCCTAACGAGAAATTTTAGTTTTTATAGATTGAAAATGGAGGTTTGATGAAGTAGGAATCAAAATTCTTTTGCCTAATATAGCATTGACACACTATTGACTGCCAAGAATATATCAGTACAAGGGGGCCTTCCTCTAACTATATGCTTCCCCTCTTACCTGCAATCCAAAGAGTGTTCTGCAATTTCCTAAGAATATATGGGATAATAAGGAAGTGCTTGAATCATAGACATTTCTTATATCTGTATACTCTTTTTTTAAAGTATATTTTATAGATTGTGCTATTACAGTTGTTCCAATTTTTCCCCTCTGCCCTCCTCTCCCCAGTACTTCCCTTCCCTCCAGCAATCCCCCTGCTCCTTAGTTCATGACCATGGGTCATGCATATAAGTTCGTTGGCTTCTTCATTTCCTATACTATTCTCAACACCACCTATCTATTTTGTTCCTACCAATTATGCTTCTTAATTTTTGCACCTTTTCCACCATTCTTCCCCTTCTTCCATCCCACTTATAACCCTCCTTATGATCTCTATATCTACGGTTCTGTTCCTGTTTTAGTTATTTGCTTAGTTTGTTTTTGTATTTTAGATTTGGTTGTTGATAGTTGTGAGTTTGCTATTTTACTGTTCATAGTTTTGACCTTCTTCTTTTTGTTAAATATGTCTCTTTAACATTTCATACAATACGGGCTTGATGATGATGAACTCTTTTTGGCTTTACACTGCCTGGGAAACACTTTATCTGCCCTTCAATTCTAAATGATAACTTTGCTGGATAGAGTAATCTTGGTTATAGATCCTTACTTTTCATCACTTTGAATACTTCTTGCCAACCCCTTCTTGCCTGCAAAATTTCTTTTGAGAAATCAGCTGATGGTCTTATGGGAACTCCTTTGTAGGTAACTCTCCTTTTCTCTTGCTGCTTTCAAGATTCTCTATCTTTAACCTTTAGCTGTTTAATTATGATGTGTCTTGGTATAGTTCTCTTTGGGTGTAGCTTGTCTTGGACTCTTTGTGCTTCCAGGACTTGTATGTCAATTTCCTTCACCATATTAAAGAAGTTTTCCTCTACTATTTTTTCAAATAAGTTTTCAATTTCCTTTTTTAAATATGTTTTATTGATTATACTGTTACAGTTCTCTATTTCTTTTCCCTTTCTTCCCCTCGACCCAGTGACTCCCTTCTCTCCAGTTGACCCCTTAGTCCATGCCAATTGGTTGTGCATATAGTTCTTTTCAACATCTTCCTGTCTACTCCACTCCCTCCTACTATGCTTCCTAATTCCTACATCATCTCCCTTCCTTTTCCCCCCTTCCCCCTCCCTGCTGACTTCCCCCCAATATGTTTCCCATACCTATAATTCTTTTTTCACTTTCATTGCCTTAGTTTGCCTTTGTTTTGATTCCCTAGCTTCCGTTGTTGGTTGTTGTGATACAGTTTTCATTTTAATGTTCATAGTTTTGATCCTCCTTTTTCTAAACAAGTCCCTTTAACATCTCATATAACAGTGGTTTGGATCTAATGAACTCCTTTAGTTTTACTTTGTTGTGGAAGCACTTTCTCTGCCCTTCTATTCTGAATGACAGCTTCCCTGGATAGAGTAGTTGTGGCTGTAGGTTTTTGATTTTCATTACTTTTGAATATTTCTTGTCAGTCCCTTCTTGCCTGTAGAGTCTCCCTTGAGAAATCAGCTGATAGTCTAATTGGGACCCCTTTGTACATAATTCTCTTCTCTATTGCTCCTTTTAAGATTCTCGCTTTATCTTTAATTTTTGACATTTTGATTATAATGTGTCTTGGTGTGGTTCTCCCTGGGTCCAGTTTTTCTGGAACTCTCTGTGCTTCCTGAACCTGTAAGTCTATTTCTTTCCCCAAGTTAGAGAAGTTCTGCTTCATTATTTTTTCACATAATTTTTCAATTTCTAGTTCTTCTTTACCTCTGGCAACCCTATAATTTGAATATTCACTCTCTTATAGTTGTCCCAGAGGTTTCTGAGCTTCTCCTCACTTTTTGTTTCCTCTTTCTGCACTGGTTGACTGTTTGTTCCTTCCCTATGCTCTGATTTATTGATTTGATCCCTGGTTTTCCTTCCCTCACCGCTTATTTCATATGTGTTTTCATTCATTTCAGCAGAACCAGCCTTCATTCCTTCCCCATCTTGATTAAGTTCCACTGTTATTTCTGTAAGCCACCTTATAACTATAGCTCTGAACTGAGCCTCAGAAAGATTATCTATCTGTCCATTAATTTGTGCATTTGCTTTCTGGTCAGCTGCATGATTGGTATCTCTATCATTATCCCTGCCATCCTGACAGGTTTGTTTATCTTTCCTTCTTGGGCGGGGCTGTCACACCTCCTACGCTATAGGGGGTGGAGCTCCATACACTCATCACTACTGGGTGACCCTTCTCACCACACTGTGGTGCTTTGTGTGGGGGCTGGGGTCCAAGATGGATTCCTGCTGTTCACTCTCCACTGAGAGACCAGGAGCCTTCTTCTCCGTCCCCACACCCTCTGGACCTCACAGTCCGAGGCAATGGGGGTCTGCCTTCCTTGGCATTAGAATCGCGAGCTGATCAGTCTGGACTTCAGCCAGGGGTGCTCCCATGGCACTTCTTGCCTCCCCTTAAATATGGGTGTCTGTGCTTATCACAGTCCTGCCGCTCGTCGCTGTAGCTGCCGCTGGCAGCACAGCTTGATTTCTCTGCCCTGGCTTCGCCCCTCCTACCCATCTGGACTAGCACCACTTGTTTATAATTTCATACGTTGGACTTCCACGTAGCTTTATTCTCTGGAACTTCTGGTTATTCCTGGTTTTGCGGTAGTTGTAGCCCATAGTTGTGGAGGAAGATGGAGTGTGTCAGTCTAGGCCTCCATCTTGGCTGGAAGTCTCAGTTTTCAATTTCTTGCTCTTCCTCTTCTCCTTCTGTCACCCCTATGATTTGGATGTTGGCACATTTAAAGTTGTCCCAGATGTTTTTAAGCCTATTCTTATTTTTTTTCAATTCTTGTTTCTTCATTCTATACTGGCTGACTGTTTATTTCTTCCTTATGTTCCAAATTATTGATTTGAACCCTGGCTTTCTTCGTTCGCTATTAGTTTCATGTGGGTTTTTCTTCATTTCACTTCATGTAGCCTTCACTTCTTCCCTTACGTGTTTGCCATACTCAGTCATTTCTGTGAGCATCATTATCTCCAGTGTTTTGAACTCTTCATCTGTTAGGTTGGCTATCCCCTCCTCCTTTTAGTTCTCCCTCTGTAGCCTTGATCTGCACCCTCTTTTGGGCCATACTTCTCTGTCTCCTCAACTTGATAGCCTTCTGTATTTGCCTCTGTGTCTTAGGTAGAGCTATTGCACCTGTTAAGTTGTAAGGGGTGGAGCTTTAGGTATGCATCAGTGTGGGGCAACCCACTTCACCACTTTGTGGTGCTCTATGTTGGAGAGGGGTCAGAGAGGGAACAATGTCTTTTGCTCAGCACTCACTCTTTCCAGTCACTTCACCTGATTCTTGTATGTGACTGGTGCCCCTCTAGCTGTTGCCCTGGTGATGGTTGCCAGAGTGGGTGGGTTTGCATATGTTCTTGGACTATGGGGTCCCTCTAAAGAAACTCTCCTGAGAGACTGGCAGTTTCCTTTGCTGCCCCAACTGCCACTGGTTTTCACAGCCAGAAGCAATAAGGCTTTATTTTCCTGGTGCTGGAACCATGAGCTGCATGGTCTGGCCTGACTAGAATTGCTCCGCAGGTGTCCCTTCCAGCTTTTATAATGTGTGACTGCTTGTTCTGATGGTTGGCCACAGCCACTGCTTTGCTGCTGCTTCTGCTGCTGCTGCTGCCGCCACAACCACACCACATCCTTTTTGCTCTGGCTCCCTATTTCCACCATTCCTACCATCTGGATGGGCGTTTCTTCTTAATACCTTTGTTTGTTGGACTTCCATGCAGTTCAGTTTTCTGGTAGTTCTGGTTGTTTTAAGTTTTGAGGTAGATATAACCTTTTTTATGGTTGTGCAAGGAGGCAAAGCATGTCTACCTATGCCTCCATCTTGGCTGAAAATCTTTGTGTATGCTCTTGACTCCATAAAATGAAAACAAAAG
This sequence comes from Furipterus horrens, assembly GCF_987537825.1. Classification (NCBI taxonomy): domain Eukaryota; kingdom Metazoa; phylum Chordata; class Mammalia; order Chiroptera; family Furipteridae; genus Furipterus; species Furipterus horrens. The sequence continues at coordinate 53,338,689 of NW_028327179.1, forward strand.
TTTGGTGTTTGTATTATAATAAGAAGAGAAATGGCCCTGAAATTTATAGAGTCCCATAAGATAACTTCAACTTAGAAAATTTTGCTTAAAACTAATTAGTTGAATTTAAAAACATAGATGAAACATGAATTCTGAGCAAAAACCAGTTATCTAAAATAAAAAAGCGTGAACATAAACCAATGAATGGCACCTCTTTTCCCCGGTACAGTCATGAGACCAATATATAATAATTGATCTTCCTGAAAAACTGAGAGGGATGCTTTTGTGAGAGATGAGTGGTCCTTGATTCTTCACAAAGCAAGTAAAAAGTGATCCCATCTGGAAATATGTCCCCTTAGTTAGGAGTGCAGTGCAGTGGGGCTGTTAAAGAGGCCAGCCCAGGGTCCTGCTGGTCCTGCTGTGTGTACTTTTAACCTTTTAGTTGCTAGAAGATAATGAGGCCAGGAAAGGATTCCCAGAGAAGGGATATGGGGGTGGAGGTATAAATGGAAGTGGAGGGAGCTGGGGAGCCAGGCTAGAGCAGACTGGCTGAATGTCAGCTTTGCCCTTAGCGCAACCTATTCTCAACCTCCAAAATGCTGTCCAAGAAAGATGTCTTTTTAAAACTCGAGATACAATAGGTATAGAACATTGTTTTACTTTCAAGTATACAACATAATGATTTGATATTTGTATATGTTGCAAAATCATAAAATATATCCTTTAATAGTTACATTCTTCCAATACAATATTTACAATATAAAATTATTGACATAGATGTGGCAAAAATTTAGTTTCACTCTATTGTGAAGCAGAAGTATGAAAAGCCAATTAAAAAGCATAAACAGGTTTTTAAAAGGCTGTTTAAACCAGCTAGGTGCTAGTGATTTCCCTAAACTTCCATTTCTGTAACTTTATTTTAATCCGACAACACAACTGGCATTAATTCCAAAAACTGTTTCAGTCAACCCTCACATTTTCTAGGTCTAAGTATATTGTACACAAATAGGGATAGTTTAGTTTCTTCTTTCCTAATAATTATACTTTGAATTTTTTATATGAGGGGATACACACACACACACACACACACACACAAACACAAAAAACAAATTATCTTCTGGAGGGCAGACTCCTTGTAGTACAGTCTTGCCTGGCTAGGTGAGTGTTCTAAGAACCCATCAGTATCAGTACACCAGCTGGTGTTGTGAGAGGCTGAATTTGGCTTCAGTGAGCTTTCTTTGAAGACTCAACACATTTACCCATTTCATGATGGGAGATTTACAAGCATACATGCCAACACTGTGCTGAGTATTCATCAGTTTTTGACCAAAAATGGCATGACTGCCATGCCCCACCCTCCCTATTCACCCAATCTCCCCCTGAGCAAATTTTTGTTTGTTTCCCCAGTGAATAAAGTCCTCAAAAGGAAATATTTTTTCCAATGTGGAAGAGGTGAAACCAAAACTGGCAGAAGCATTAAAAGGCATCAAAATCAATGAGTTCAAAAACTATTTTGAGCAGTGGGAAAAAAAAAACCTCTCAAATAGGTGTATTGCATCAAATAGAGAGTACTTTGAAGGTGACTGAAGTTTAAACATGTAAGAATAAATACACAATTTTTTTTATAAATTAATTCTGGGTTTTAGGTCCACCCTTGTATATCTTAAGGAATTGGCACATAAACTGCATAAGCTTCTTTGTGAATTTGGTAGTAGATTGTTATCAGTGAGTCTCAATTACTCTTTCTTTAAGTATATTTTATTCATTATGTTGTTAGAGTAGTCCCAGTGTTTTTCCCCTTTGCTACCCTCTGACCAGTACCCTCCTTCCCCCAGCAATCCCACCCCCCTTAGTTCATGTCCATGGGTTGTGCATATAAGTTCTTTGCCTTCACCCTTTCCTATATTATTCTTAACTCCCCCCCTGTCTATTTTGTACCAGCCAATTATGCTTCTTAATATCTGCACCATTTCCCCATTTCACCCCTTCCCCCTCCCAGCTGATAACCTTCCAAACAATCCCTATACCTATGATTCTGTTCCTATTCTGGTTTGCTTAGTTGGACTTTAATTTTATTTTTTACATTCAGAAGTTGATAGTTGTGAGTTTGTTGTCATTTTAGTGTTCATAGTTTTAATCTTCTTTTTCTTAAGTAAGTCCCTTTAACATTTCATATAATAATGGCTTAGTGATAATGAACTCTTTTAGCTTTACCTTGACTGGGAAGCACTTTATCTGCCCTTCCATTCTAAATGATAGCTTTGCTGGATAGATAAATCTTGGCTGTAGGCCCTTGCTTTTCATCACATTGAATACTTCTTGCCAGTCCTTTCCTGCCTGCAAAGTTTCTTTTGAGAAATCAGCTGACAAACTTATAGGTAGGTTACCCTTTGTCGGTAACTCTCTGCTTTTCTCTTACTGCTTTTAAGATTCTCTCTTTATCTTCCACCTTTGGCATTTTGATTATGATGTGTCTTGATGTGGTCCTTTTTGGGTCTAGCTTGCTTGGAACTCTCTGTGCTTCCTGGACTTGTATGTCTATTTCCTTTGCCAAATTTACAAAGTTTTCCTTCATCATTTCTACACATAAGCTTTCAGTTTCTTGCTCTTTCTCTTCTCATTCTGGCACCCCTATGATTTGGACTTTGGCATGTTTAAAGTATTCCCAGAGGTTCCTAAGCCTCTCCTCATATTTTTCAATTCTTGTTTCCTCATTCTGTAGTGGTTGACTGTTCTTTTGTTCCTCATATTCCAAATCATTGATTTGAACCCCTTCACCATTGGTTTTGTGTGGATTTTCCTTCATTTCACTTAGCATAGCCTTCTCTTCTTCCCTTATATGTTTGCCATACTCAAGCATATCTGTCAAGCCGGTCAGCAGCTTTATCACTGATGTTTTGAATTCTACATCTGTTAGGTTAGCTAACTCTTTGTCACTTAGTTCTTCCACTGGAACCTTGATCCGTTCCCCCTTTTGGTCCATACTTCTCTGTCTCCTCATCTTGGCAGGCTCCTGTATTTGTTTGCCTCTGTGTCTTAGGTAGAGCTGTCTCTTCTGTTACATTGTAAGGGGCGGAGCCTTAGGGATTTGTCACTACAGGGCGACTTGTTTCACCACGTTGCGGCGCTATGTGGGGGAGGACCTGAGGGGGAACAATGCCACTTGCTCAGTACTCGTCCCCTTTCCAGGCACTTCTCCCACTTTCGTATGGGACTGGTGCCTCTCTAGCTGTTGCCTGTCATCGTTCCCAGAGTGGGTGGGTCTGTGGACATTCTAGGACCAGGGGGGCCCTTCAAACAAGCGGACTCTGCTGAGAGACCGGAGTTTCCCCTTCCGCTGCAACCCCCACTGGTTTGCACAGTCAGAAGCAATGGGGTTTGATTTTCCCTGGCACTGGGATAGTGAGCTGCACTGTCTGGTCAGGAGCTGGGAACGTTTCCCAGGTGTCTCTCCCCACTTTTTAAAACATGTGACTGCGCTTTCTGCCATCCTTCCACTGTGTCCACTGCTGCCGCCACTGCCACCACACCGTGTCCCCTCCCCCCAGGCCCCGCCCATCCTACCTGTCTGGATGAGTAGTTCTTCTTCTTTATATCTTGTTTGTTGGACTTCCATGCAGCTTGATTTTCTGGAACTTCTGGCTGTCTCTAGTTCTGAGGTAGTTGTATTCCTTCTTAGTTGTGGAGGGAGACCCAGTGTGTCTGTCTAGGCCTCCATCTTGGCCAGAAGTCCTCAATGACTCTTTAAGACATGAAAAAAAAATGCAGTTTGGGATATTGCATTCATCTGATATTTTTCCACTAATTTAGAATGTATCAGTCCCTATAATAATAATGATGATGATGATGATGATTTTACTTTATCTGTGATGTATCTAAGAATGTGAGTGATGGCAGGAAACTAAAAGGCAATTGAGTCCACTGGCTGCTTTTTGAATTACTCAGTTTGGTTTTGATCTGTTCTGCCATGCAAATTGATAAGGAGGAAAAGACTATTGTGCATAGAATTGTGGATAGTATGCAAATGATACGAAAACAGAACTGATGATGTTACAGAAACAGGGGAGTCCAAAAATCCCCGGAGTTTGCGGCTGGGGGATGGGGAGAAGGAAGCAGCTTTCAGAATGCCTCCACATGCCTGAGGCTGGTGGCTGGTGTCTTTCGTTATGCAAAATTGCTTGGGTGCTTCCAAGGCCTCAGTCTTGAACCAGGGGACGGTATGGAGAGCACACAGAGCCTGCGTGGGGTTCTGTGAATGGTCAGAACTGTTGGCAACACCCACTGCATCAGAGGACACAGTCAGGGATATATAGGCAGCTGTGAACACTTTAGGGGGGCGCACTCTGGGGCTGTCTCCCTCGCTGGCGGATGTTTGCATGGGTGCTCTGGAAAAGGAGAGGAGATCCACGCAGTTTACAGAAAGAAGACAGTTTGCAAGGAGGCTGAGAATTGCAGCGGTTTTGTATTGAGAGCTGAAGGGCTCCACAGCACAGAAAGGACCTCCCCAATCAGATTGAATGATTGGCAGCTGCTGGTAAAGCTGAACTGTGTTTGGGAAGTAGGGAAACGGTGTTTCTAACCTTCCTAAAACTGGCTAGGTTTGGTAGGGGGGAGGCAAGGATATATGTAACTGTTAAATAAACAATTTTCTTTTCACTCAACTGAAGTATTAAGAGTTGTAATTCTGGCGGCGGGCAATCGGACCCCTAACTAAAGAGCCCGTGGGTTTGTTTTCAATTGGAGCAGCCCAGGGGTTCTGTAACAATTTGGCGACCCAGATGAAACTCTGTATCAATGATGCTTGGACCCTCCCAGAGAAGCTAAGGCAGCAGGCATGGCTGGAGTTAGGTGTTAGAGTCCAGGACAGAGGTAGGTGTGAATAATAGGGTCAGAACAGTGCACACTCAGGAGAGAGAGCTAGGGCCAAACAGTGTAGACTTGGAGAAGACCCAACGTAAGTACATGGCTCAATCACTTCTATTAGAGTTCATAGTCTGTAGGCAGGTCTATAAACAGGTAAGAAAAAAGGTTTCATAGATTCGGCTCTCAGCAGAGTGCAATGAAGTGGAAAATTGGGTGGTGACCTGGAGAGTGGCAGAAAACAGTAGTTCTCAACCCTGGTTGTGTGTGAGAGTTAACCTGGAGAACTTTGAAAAATCCTAATGTCCAGGTGTTCCACACCACTCTGGGAGTGAGACCCAGACATCATGGTTCTTAAAGGTCTTCAGGTGATTTCAATGCGTAGTGAAGCACCAGAGTAGAAAACATACCTAGGAGATGTCTACCTCCCAGCAGGTAAAAAGTCTATGTGATCTCAGAAGATTAGAGGTGACATAGTTATTGGCTTGCCTTTCCCAGATCCCTGAAAGTAGGTACTCTAACCTGTTAGCTCAGCTTCAAGGAGCACTTGACTTAGTTCTGACCAGGCCCTGCACTGTATTAGGAACTCAGTTCTCATTAGCTGGTGGGAGAGCTGGAATTAATTTTGCCACCCTCATGTAATTCATTCCTGGGGCACCCCATTCTCAGAGAGTGTCCTCTCATTCTAGTGTCCTTCTGACTGATGTTCCTGGGTTTCATTCCTGTGCCTGCTGGAACTAGTCATGCTCAATGTACCAACCAACTTTACTGGAACACACTTCTCCCTAGAACTGGACTGTGACTCTTTGTCACCAGCTTCTAGCTGAGGGCCTCCTGAAGGTTGATAGATCTTATATTGGCTCACAAGCTTGGACATCTCTGGAGACAATTCTAGCATGGAAAGAGCTGAGGTGCCAGAATCCTCTCGGGCACAAGATCTGCATTGCCAACCCCTCCTGTGGGTGCCATCCTATGTCTGGGTAATTTTCTGGAGACTGAACATCCCAGTTCTCAGTTGCTTCCCTTTCCCACTGGCCCACTGCTGCCTGAATATTGGACCAAATCATTAGAACTCAACCTCATGCCACCCAGCTGGTGGGAGGGTAAAACCTGAGCACTCCTCAGGGGGTTCCAGTGTATTAGTGACTGTGAAGTCTGTGGGCACATGCTTGAAGAACACATAGTATTCCTCCATGAACTCATCACCTAGAGTCACCATAAAAGCTCCCGAAGGAAAGAAAAGGATGGGGCAAATGAGATACGAGTTATAAAGGTAACAGAGTTGGAAAGGAAATGGGGTGCTCTGTATAGAGAATTGTCTAAAGCAGAGTGTGGCAATCAAGGCACTGATGGATCTTCCCATATCCAGAGGAGACATCACTCATTTATTTCAATATTCTTACCTGCTGCACCCAGACTTGGACTTAAGATTGATCTTGATATAGCATTCTGGGTATTTCCTATGAATCAGAGCTATCATGCAAGTTAAAAACCATCAGCCATACTGATGAAAAAACACCTTTCTTCCTCCTAAACCACCGACACAATATAGGTCTGCATGAATAAGGGGAAGTCAAAGCAGGAAACCAGAGAGGAAGCCAGTGCTATGGAGAAGAAACCTAATATTTTTAAGGTCTTGAGGTATTAGAATATAATACCTTTTTCTATGGAATCATGGCCAATTTACACAATTCTTTTTTCTAATTCCCTTTTCATACCCAATGCCATTTCCTCAGCACACTCTCTCCCATAATCTTATCCCTTTCCTTTTTCTCTCCAGATCAGTGTGCTGTTGAACTGGAAAAGGAACACGGCAGCCTGGAAGTACCCTCCTGACCTCCAGGCTGGCTTCCAGGTGAGACTGTGCACAGAAAAGGAACCTCAGCAGCAGTCATGAGATCCAGGACTTCCTCTGCACGCTGAGTGGCCATTCATCCCTATTGGAATCTAATTTGTGATCCTGTCCCAACCCCTGAAAATGTTTTTGGTTATGCTTGAACCAAAGGTTCCCTGAGCATGTTCTTCTTCCTCAAAGTCAAACAAAAACACATAAAAATGAACAGTAGGCTTTTTCACACAGCCCCATGGACAGGAAAGAAAAAACACCAGAAGCTGAAAGATTGCTTTCGATGCGATTTGGAGTGGGGGTGGGGAGAGGAGGGGCTAGATGAAATTAAATGCTCTTACCATCCCTTTAGAATCTTCCAAGTAGAGCCTGGTGGCTAATCCCGATTAAAGCTATTCTCGTATCTCTAATTATTGGCATGTCCTGCTGTTACCTATGAATGTTACCATCGTTATCCTAGTCACCCCAGATTGAGACCTCAGAGTTATCGTTGATGCTCCTTTCTTCTTCATCTCTAACATCTAACTGCCTTGATATTCATAAGATTCTCCTCTGAGAATGTATCTAGATGCACTCCTTTCTCTACCTAAAACTGCCACCTGTCCTTGTCTTCATGGCTTCCCCCCTTGGATTACTCTAGCCACTTGGTCTCACCCACCTTCCAGCTTCAACACCTTCACTACCAGGCCAATATTCCCAAACTCAAATTCCATCTCTTCTCTGCCCTCATCAACGATCTCCAATGGATTCCTATTCTGACATTCAAAGCCCAAAACTTTCTGGAAGCTTTGCAAATCCTTGATACAGTAGTCTCATCCTCTTTTTTTGGGATACATTCTAAGACACTCACTGGGTGCCTGAAACCACAGTTAGTACCAAAACCCATATATGCCATGATTTTTTATTTTTTATTTTATTTTTTTTACATTTAATTTTTTAAATTTTATTTTTATTGTTTTTCTTTTACAATTGTCCTACTTTTTCCCCCATTGCTACCCCCCACCCAGCCAACCCATTCTCCCACAGTCCATCCCGACCCCATTGTCCATGTTCATGGTTTATTTATATTTATTTTTTGCTAAACCCTTTCCTTACTTACCCCCTTCCCTCTCTACCCCCTTCCCTCTGATAACTGTTACTCTGTTCTTTGTCCAATTTTGTCGATTTCTTTGTGTTGTTCATTAGTCTCTTGTATTGGGTGATAGCATATGGTACTTTTCTTTCATTGACTGGCTTATTTCACTAAGCATAATTCTCTCTAGTTCCATCCATGTTGTCGCAAATGACAGGAGTTCCTTCTTTCCTTCTGCTGCATAGTATTCCATTGTGTAAATGTATCACAGTTTCTTAATCCGCTCATCTACAGATGGGCACTTAGGCTGTTTCCAGAGCTTGGCTATTGTAAACAGTGCTCCTATGAACACAGGGGTGCATAAGTTCTTTTAAATTGGGGTTTCAGCATTCTTTGGGTGTAATTCTAGTAATGGAATCACTGGTTCAAAAGGCAGTTTCATTTTTAGTTTTTTGAGGAAATTCTTTACTGTTTACCATAGTGGCTGCACCAGTCTGCATTCCCACCAGCAGTGCACCAGGGTTCCCTTTTCTCCATATCCTTGCCCGCACATGTTGTTTGTTAATTTTTTGATGATGGCCATTCTGACAGGTGTAAAGTGGTATCTCATTAAGGTTTTTATTTGCATCTCTCTGATGGCTAGTGATGTTGAGCATTTTTTTCATATGCCTCTGGACCCTGTGTATATCCTCCTTGGTGAAATGTTTGTTCAGGTCCTTTGCCCATTTTTTAATTGGGCCATTTGTCTTCTTTGTGATGAGGTGTGTAAGTTCTTTATATATTTTAGAGATCAATTCCTTATCTGATGTACACTGGCAAATATGTTTTCCCATATGGTTGGTTCCCTTTTCATCTTGCTGATGTTTTCTTTTGCTGAGCAGAAACTCTTTAGTTTTATGGAGTCCTATTTGTTTTTTGTTTTTTTTTCCCCTTTATATCCCTTGCCTTAGGAGATGTATCAGTGAAAATATTGTTACGTGGGATATCTGAAATTTTCCTGCCTATGTTTTCCTCTGGGACTTTTATGGTGTCACATCTTACATTTAAGTCTTTGATCCATATTGAGTTTATTCTGGTATGTGGTGTCATTTGGTGGCCTGGTTTCATTTTTTTGCACATCCCTGTCCAGTTCTCCCAGTACCATTTGTTGAAGAGGCTCTTCTCATTCCATTCTATGTTGCTTCCCCCTTTGTCAAATATTAGTTGACCATAGAGGCCTGGGTTTATTTCTGGGCTGTCTATTCTGTTTCATTGATCTATGTGCCTGTTGTCATGCCAGTACCAGGCTGTTTTGATTACAGTGGCCTTGTAGTACAGTTTGATATCAGGTACCGTGAGTCCTCCCATTATGTTCTTCTGTCTCAAGATTGCTGTGGCTATTTGTGGTCTTTTTTGGTTCCATATAACTTTTTTGAAATACTTGTTCTAGGTCTGTGAAATATGTTGCTGGTATTTTAATAGGGATTGCATTGAATCTATAAGTTGCTTTGGGTAGTATCGACATTTTAATGATGTTAATTCTTCCCATCCATGAACATGGTACATGCTTCCATTTATTTGTATCTTCCTTAATTTCTTTCTTCAGAGTTATGTAATTTTCTGAGTACAGGTCTTTTATCTCTTTAGTTAAAATTATTTCTAGGTTCTTTATTTTTCTTGTTGCTATAGTAAATGAGATTTTTTTTCTAGTTTCTATCTCTGATATTTTATTGTTGGTGTATAGAAATGCCTTTGATTTCTGAATATTGACTTTGTACCCTGCTATTTTGCCAAATTTACTTATTAGGTCAAGTAGTTTTTTTGTGGAGTCTATAGGGTTTTCTATGTATACTATCATGTCATCTGCAAATAGTAACAGTTTTACTTCTTTTTTTCCAATTTAGATGTCTTTTATTTCTTTTTCTTGTGTGTTTGCTGTGGCTAGAACTTCCAATACTATGTTGAATAGGAGTGGAGAGAGTGGATATCCTTGTCTTGTTCCTGATTTCATGGGGAATGCTTTCAGTTTTTGTCCATTGAGTATGATGTTGGCTTCGGGTTTCTCATACATGGCCTTCATTATGTTGAGGTATGGTCCCTCTATTCCCATTTTGCTGAGAGTTTTCATCATAAATGGGTGTTGTTCTTTATCAGATGATTTTTCTGCATCTATTGATATGATCATGTGATTTTTGTCTTTCATTTTCTCTATGTGGTGTATTACATTTATTGATTTGCGAATATTAAACCATCTTTGCATCCCTGGAATGAATCCCACTTGTTCATAATGTATGATCTTTCTAACGTGTTGCTGGATCCAGTTTGTCAATATTCTGTTGAGGATTTTAGCATCTATGTTTATCAGTAATATTGGCCTGTAGTTTTCTTTCTTTGTGTGTCTTGACCTGGTTTTGGAATTAGGGTAATACTGGTTTCATAGAAAGTGTTTGGGAGTCTTTCTTCTTGGATTTTTTGGAATAGTTTGAGAAGAGTAGGTGTTAATTCTTCCCTGAATGTTTCATAAAGTTCAACTGTGATACCAACCTGTCCAGGGCTTTTGTGCACCAGGAGTTTTTTAATTACTGTTTCATTTCACTCTTTGTTATTGGCCTGTTCAGGCTTTCTGCTTCTTCTTGATTTAGTTTTGCAAGATTATATGTTTCTAGAAATTTGTCCATTTCATTTAGATTTTCAAGTTTCTTACCATATAGTTGTTTGTAGTAATTTCTTAGAGTTCTTTGTATTTCTGTGATATTGGTCGTGATATCTCCTTTTTGGTTTCTGATTTATTAATTTGGGTTCTCTCTCTTTTTTTCTTGATAAACCTAGCGAAAGGCTTTTCGATTTTGTTTATTTTTTCAAAGATCCAGCTCCTACTCTCATCGATCTTATGAATTGTTTGTTTAGTCTAAATGTCATTTAATGCTGCTCTGATTTTGACGATTTCCTTCCTTCTATGCACTCTGGGCTTTGTTTATTGTTGTTGTTCTAGTTCTTGTAGCTGTACAGTTAGATTTCTTTATTTGGGATTCTTTTATTCTTTTAAACTAGGCCTGTATTGCTATGAACTTTCCTCTCAGGACCGATTTTGCTACATCTCATAGGTTTTGGGATGTTGTGTGTTCATTATCACTTGTTTCCAGAAATGTTTTGATTTCTTTCTTGATGTCATTGTTAACCCATTCATTATTTAATAGCATGTTATTCATTCTCCATGAGTTTGAATGTTTTTGAGTTTTTCCCTTAGGTTGATTTCTAATTTCAAGGCATTCTGATCTGAGAAGATGCTTGATATAATTTCAATTTTCTTGAATTTGTTGAGGCTTGTTTTGTGTCCTACCATGTGCTCTATCTTTGAAAATGTCCCGTGTGCATTTGCAAAGAATGTATATTTTGCTTCTCTGAGGTGAAAAGTTCTATATATATATCAATTAAGTCCATTTTTTCTAGAGTGTTGTTCAATGTCTCAATATCCTTGGTGTTTCTTTGCTTCAAAGATCTGTCCATTGTTGACAATGGGGTGTTAAAGTCCCCTACTATGAGTGTGTTGCTGTTGATATATTTTTTGTAGTCTTCCAGTATTTTCCTTATATATTTCAGTGCATCTATTTTGGCTGCATATATGTTTATCAGGGTTATATCTTCTTCATGGATTGTTCCCCTAAGTATTATAAAATGTCCTTCTTTGTCTCTTTTATGGTCTTTGCTATAAAATCTGTTTTTCTGATATAAGTATTGCTACCTCAGCTTTTTTTTTTCATGTCCATTTGCTTGGAATACTTTTTTCCATCCCTTCACTTTCAGTCTGTGTAGATCTTTGTTTTGAGGTGTGTCTCTTGTAGACAGCATCTATGTGGGTCATGTTTTTATATACAACCTGCTACCCTCTGTCTTTTGATTGGAGCATTAATCCATTTACATGTAAGGTTGTTATTGAAAGGTATTTATTCATTTCCCTTTGTTCCTGTGTTCCTCTCCCTCTCTCTTTTTCTTCTTTTTCTCGCAGCATTCCCTTTAGCATCTCTTGCAATGCTGTTTTGGTGGAGATGTATTCTTTTAGTCTTTCTTTGTCTGGGAAACTCCCTATTTCACCTTCCACTTTGAATGAGAGCCTTGCTGGATAGAATAGTCTTGGCTGTAGGCTTTTGTTTTTCATTGCTTGGAATATTTTTTGCCATTCCCTTTGGCTTGCAGTGGTTCTGTTGAGAAATTAGTTGATAGCCTCTTTGGAGCTCTGTTGTATGTTATTTTCTGTTTGTTTGTTTTTTTTTTTCTTGTTGCTTTTAGGATTCTCTATTTGTCTTTGAATGTTACCATTTTAATTATGACGTGCCTTGGAGTAGGCCTTTTTGGGTTCGTTTTCATTAAGACCCTCTGTGCTTCCTGGACTTGCATGATTTTTTCTCTCATCAAGTTAGGAAAATTTTCTGTCATTACTTTTTCAATCAGGTTTTGTATCCCTTGCTCCTTTCTTCTCCTTGAATCCCTATGATTTGAATGTTGTTTCGTCTCATGTTGTCCAGTTCTCTTAAAAACTCTTCACTCTTTTTCTGTCTTTTTCATTTTGTTGCATTGATTGGGAGTTTTTTTCTACGTTGTCCTCTAACTCACTGCTCAGGTTCTCTGCTTCATTTAGCCTGCCTTCGATTGATTCTACCGAGATCTTCAGTTCAGAAATTGTATTCTTCATTTCTTCCTGGTTCTTGTTGACAGTTTCTATTTATTTATTTATTTATTTATTTATGATGGTGTAGTTCTCAGTAAGTTCCTTATAGCTTCCCTTGAGCTCTTTATAGTTCCCCTGGAGTTCATTATAGTTTTCTTTGAGTTTTTTGAGTTCATTGAGCTTCCTCATTACTATTGTTTTCAATTCCAAATCTGATAGCTTGCTTGCTTCTATGTCATCTATCCCTCCTTCTGGGAATTCCTCCTTTCATTTTGGTGGAATGTTGTTTCTGTTTGTGGGGTGTTATTCCATCTCCCCATTTTGGGCACTGATCTTGTTTCTGCTTCTGCTTCTTAGATTGATCTGCTTTTATTTTCTGCCTTTATGGTGTGGACTTCTTGACTACAGTTGTTGAGCTGCTGTCTCCAGTTGATGCCACTTAGAGGGGAGCAGTCTGCTTCATGAATTTCTCCCGTAGCTTGGGATACTTCTGTACTGGACCTAGTCCACTGCTCTCCCAGCTCTTTCTCAAGAGTCAGCACACAAAACTTATTACAAAGTGACTCTAGTTCATTTCACTGTTTGTCCTCATCCAGAGGTGAGTGCATTCGCTCATGAAGGCCAGGGGCAGGTTGACCCGTTGTGCATCAGGGTGGGTGGGCCCAAGGCAGACTGATTGCTCTCTTGTTCTGGCAGAGGGGGAGGCCTCTACTCACTGGTGGGCGGGTTTGTCGTGTGCCTATTTGGGTGGGTGGCACGTTGGTTTCACGCCCGTTGGGGCGGGTCTGGGTTGTGCCTGTGCCATGTGTGGTGGCTGGCGAGTTGGTTTTGTGTCCGTTGGGGCCAGGCTATGGGCACCTGTGTGCAGCAGCGGTGGGCAACTATGTACAGTGGCCAGCCCACTGGTCTTGTGCCCATTGGTCTTGCACCCACTGGGGCATGCCTGGGTGGTACCTAGGCGCAGAAGCCTGTGCATTGGTTTTGCACCTACTGAGGCAGGCCAGAGGTTCCTGGGTGCGGTTGCAGCGGTGTGCACCTGCGTGTGGCATTTGGCGCGCTAGCCTCCCTGCTGCTGGGTCGCGCCTGGGTGGCACCCATATGTGGTGGCCGGCGTGTTGGTTTGGCGCCTATTGAAGCAGGTGCGGGTACTTGCTTGCAGTGACCTGCGTGCTAGCCTTGCGCCTGCTGAGCCGTACCTGGGGAGTTGGTTTTTCACCCATGGGGGCGGGGCCTGGAACATCTGTGCATGGCGGAGGTGGGCGTCTGTGGGCTGCAGCCAGCCTGCTGTTCTTGCACCCGCTGTGGCGTGCTCGAGTAGCACCTGGGCAAGTAGCCAGCGCATTGGTTTGGTGCCTATTGCGGTGGGCCTGGGATGCCCAGGGGAGTTAATTTTGTGCCCATTGGGGCGGGGCCGCAGGCACCTGAGCACTGTGGAGGTGGGCATCTGTGCCTGGTGGCTGGCGCGTTGATTTTGTGCCTGTTGGGGTAGGCCCGAGGGGCACCTGGGTGCAGTGGCCAGTGAGTTGGTTGCGCATCTGGGCCAGAGGATGCGGGGCACCTCCCTGTGAGTGCTTGTGTGACCCAAGGGGAGGGTTGGGGGTGGGCGAGTGCGCTTCTGCACCTGCGGTCCTCAAGAATCTAATCCCATCCCTAACCTCTCCTCCCCTCTCCACAAAAAACAGAAGAGAAAAATAAAAAGGAAAAACGCATTCATATATACACAGCAGTACGCTGTTTCTTGCCTCTCAGTCCCAGGTGCCACCTGGCCCACTCCTGACTCTGCCAGTGGGCAGAGCCCTGCTCTCCTCCTGATTCCTCTCTGGGGAAGCCTATGGTCACTAAAAAGTCTTTATGTGATTCCAGCCATAGCTCAGAAAGCCAACCCAGTCAGAAATCCCATCTTGTCCCTTTCTCCTCCTCTATCCTCACCAAACAGGTTGCTCCCAGATGGTCTTCTCTGATCTAGCAGTGCCAAGGCTCAACTCCTGCCAGTATCCAGATGTTAACTGAGATGTTCTGTCTTCAATTAGTTCAAACTACAGACAGGTCTCGGGAGCCAGAAAGCACAGCCTCCCCTCACTCCTCTGCCATCTTCCAAGTCCTTATGCTATGTTTTTTGTATTCCTACACACTTATAATAAAATTTAATCTATAACTTTGGCCCAGCAAGAAATTAAAAATACTAGGTAATAACAAAATAGAACAATCATAACAACATACTTTAATAAAAGTTTTGTAAGTGGCTTTGGTGCCATTAATAAGTAAAATAAGTGTTACTTAAGCACAAGCACTGGGATACTTCCATAGTCAGTCAGATGGCTATTAAGTGATTAATAGGAAGGGAGCAAATACAGTGGGCAAAGGGATGATTCACCTACCTTTGGAACAGGACAGTGCAAGGTTCCATCATGCTACTCAGAACAGGGTGCAATTTAAAACTTACAAGATATTTATTTCTGTAACTTTTTATTTACTGTTTTTTAGACTGAGGTTTGACCTGGGTAACTGAAAACATGGAAAGTGAAACAGCATATAAGTTTGAGGGGGACTATTGTAATGTCACCATATTTGTTATCTACATAATTTCTAATCATCTCCTAATGGTATTCATGTGCTTCAAAAATCACATTTTCACACACACTGTAAGCCCCTGGCTTGTTGTACAAGTGGCTTTCTGCTTGCTTTTTAGTATCAGTTTGTTTCTAGAAAGATCTCTCCACCCAAACTCATCGTGACTGTCCAAGCTAATTTTATTATGCGTTTTAGCGTTGTTTGTGTTTGTATTTCTGAAAATCTCAGGTCTCCCAGCTCATCTCCATCTTCCAGACACTAACTCACATTCTATTTTCTGACCCCATCTCCTACTGTTCCTTAATTTTTGTCCATCAGTAGCAGAACTTCCTATATGCTCAACTTCTCCTCTGAATGGAGAAGATGTATCTCCATTTCCTTTCTCAGTGACAGTTGACTCTTATTTCCAAGTGTCAGGAAATTTTTCTGACAATTGATAAAATCCCAAATGTGGTTAAGTCCAGCTATTCTGCTTTCATTCTGCAAAGCTAACCATGTCTGTAATAAGCAAAACCAATGCTCTGACTGGAAATTCATGATCACTAGTTTCAAGAAGACTCTTGCTTTTGCACAACAATCATGTTTTACTTACTAGGTCCATGTGCTCTTCCACTCTCCTAATTGATTATATCACACTTTCTCGACCTGCAAACTTCAAATACCTCTTTTTCTATCCTTACTTTAAGCCAGCAATTTCAACTGTATGCTGCAAGAATTTTTAAAACGTGCAATACCTGACTATTTAGTCAGGAGCACTGACCTCTTTGCCCTCAGATCATCAGATTAAAAAATAACAACAGCACAATACCCATCTGGTGTGAATGAATAAAAATTATATCTATTTTTTTGTCAAATCAGCAAAAAATATATTTCTTGATGTGCTGCAGAATTTTAGTAATTAGTTTATATGTGCCATGAGATGAAAAAAAAGAAAAACACACTGCTCTAAGCCAATAATTTTGTAACTGTTTCACTGAAAACATATAAGAAATAAAAAACAAAAATTCTAAACTGCCATCACCACATTCACTTTCTTTCATGCATCTATGTCCATATATTTTACAATCTCTTGTCTTACTGTGACTACACTGTCTTTACTCGAGAACAGGTTTAGACTTCTGGCTTTTATCAGGTAATTGGCCTAGACTTAACCTTTTCCCTTAAACTATGTAAACATCAGACAAAATATATGGAAGAGAAGATTTCATGTACTTGACAACAGGAAGCCCAGGATAGTGAACTTCAAGAGAAGGGATACAAATGAAATGAGGCCTATTATTTCTCCAGCTTACTGTCCAGATGTGTTTCAGAATACAATGCCAGGAGGGGAATCCAACTGAAACCTAGTAGTCTTACTGAGTTGAGGAGACATGTACTGGAGTTTGAGCAGGTCAACACATCTGGAAAAATAATAGGAGAGAGGTGCAAAAAGAAAGAGCTGTGATGATCTACAGAGAAGACCTCTTGAGTCTTGGACCAAGTATTGGTCTGTATATTTATATGGGAAAACTAGCCAAATCTGGCAAATAAACAGGAAAAGAGTAGGCAGAACAATCTATAGGGGTCACACAGAGCTGATTATAATTTCTTTGCACCAGCCAGAGTAAAAAGATCTCCTAATATGTAGGACATCTGGAAATGTCCTCATAAGTGGGGCTAAATTAGCTATAGGGTTAAATTATCTCTGATTTAAAGCCTTGAAAGGATCAAACTAACTCCTACTAATTCAATATGCACCACACAAAGCCTGAAGATATTAAAAGTGATACATTAAATCTTGCACCCAATAATATAGAAGTTACAATGTCTGTCATTCAATAAAAAATTAATAAAATGAAGCTAGAATATGGGACACATAATGGGGGCAGTGAGCTTGCAATAGAAACAGACTCAGAATGACACAGATAAAAGCTAAGAATGAAGCTAAAACAGTTATTATTAATATATTTCATATGCTCAAGAACAAAAGCAAAACATGAACATGATGAGAAGATAAAAGAATATTTAAAGAGATCCATGTTGAAATTGTTGACACAAAAGATATCTAAAATGAAAAATATACAGGATGGCAGCAATAGCATATTCTACACTGGAAGAAAAGTAAGTTTGAATTTTTTTGAAGTATACTTTATTGATTATGTTGTTAAAATAGTTCCAATTTTTTCCCCTTTGCTCCCCTCCACCCAGCTCTCACCCACCCCCAGCAATCCCACACCAGCTAGTTCAGGGCCATGGGCCATGCACACAAGTTCCTTGGCTTTACTCATTCCCATACTATTCCCCCCTTTTTTTCTTTTAAATTAATTAATTTTTCATAACAATAAAAAATAACAATTCCCCCCTCTCAGACTAAAGAACCTTATTATTTTATATAGGACAATGGGCGAAGGTCTTGTGCTCCTCTAGCTGCTTAAAGCTGGACATGGTTATCATCCTACCTACGCTTGGGTCCAGAAATCCCTAATAATAGTGGGGGTGTGGAAGGGACAGTGGTCTTCCCACATGTGGAAGGATCGTGCAGACTCCAGGTCATTTGGCTGTCCCTGGACAATGGCATGCTTGGTTTAACAGGATGGAATCCTTGTTGTATTCTGGGGGAAACAATTTGGCAACAGGGTTAAAAGACATCATTCAATCCATAACCACTAGATGACAAAAGTCAGAGATTAATTTTTCAATGTCCCACATTAGGAAAAAGAGAAGGCTTCTTTGGAGGAAGGTGTGCACAGCATGTCACACCTGTCCAAAACCCTTTTACCTATGATACTTAGTTTGGGCTGAGGGGAATGTTTTAGGTTTCCCCCCTCTCAGACCTTTGGGCCCTTTCTGTCCAAGCCACTAGTATAGAAAAGAGAAACTGATTTTTAAGTGAAGTCCACATACCACTCGATACTTTACCAACCCAGCCACTTAGTTCAGCCAAACCGTTGAGTCTCAGGAGGCAGCGATACAGACAGGATTAAGGGAGGCAATACATACAGACAATCACGCAGGTAGAACTTATGCCCTATAAAACAGAGCACACATGTTAATTTACTCAACGTAACCCACAAACCAGTCTCTAAATCTGAAACACTGTCTTATTGGAAAGACATGCAGTTGCAAGGCATTTGACATTCTTCTTGCTTGTATATTAAGCATCTTTGATGATGTCACAGACCTAGTTTAACTTTCAAATGAAAACAAACTTTAAATAAAAATAAACTTTAAAGACACTTAGCTGCACTAGTTTATAGTCTACCACTGAGCATTGTGATTTTCCTTGAATCGTGATTTTTCTCCTTAATATTATTACCATCCTTCTCAGTAAACGGACTGCATTAAGTCCATTTTTAATTTATCCTGTTCATTTGCATAAACACAATAAGAGCAGAAAATGATCACATATGATCTTTAAGTCTGCTTTGCTGGAACTTACACAAGGAACCTTTATGCCAACTTTCAACCTGCCCTTCAGCGTACAAGAGCTGAGACACATACCTGCCATTCAGCCTTGCCTGTAAACACCTGTCTTTCCCCAGTCCTTCAGATTTTCTTTTGTGCCTTAAGGTCCCTTCTAACCATCTTTCAGGAAAGCAACCTTTGTTCTTTCCCTGGAAAGATTGTCATGAACCACACAACCATCCAAGGTACCAGGCCTTTTTTCTCATGGGCTTTTATTACCTTCGAAAGTCAATCCTAGTTCCTCAGGGCTGTTTGGTCACAACCAGAGACTAAGCATGCCTCCTTTAGGCATGACATTCCAGTCAAAGTCATGGTCAACAAAACCTCTTTTAACAACTGATCTTATTAGTTTTATGCAAAGAACTTTATGTCATTACTTACTTCTTCAGAATGCCAAATTATGGAGGGATCAAGTAGGGAGAAAAATATACAGTGTGAAGGAAAATCCTTGTCCTTCTAATATTCACTAAAATTGCATTTCCATACTTGACATTTTCTTTTGTTCACTTTCCTACATGTGAGGTTTTTTGGGGGGGAGGGGGAAAGGGATTTTCTGGCTAATTTGCTAATTTATTTTGCTTTCATTTCTCCCCCCAGTAAAAATTTTTGTGTCTTTTTTTATTACAGTTGTCCCACTTTTTTCCCTTTTGTTTCCCCACACTCTGCTCAAGCCTTCTAATATTCACTGAACTTGCATTTCTATTCTTTATGTTTTTATTTTTTCCCCCACTAAAAATTTTTCTGTTTGTTTTTCCATTACAGTTGTCTCACTTGTTTCCCCCTCTTGCTTCCCTGCACCCTGCCCCCCCTTCTTCCACATTCAGTCTCCACCCAGTTGTCCATGTCCATGGGTCATTTATACATGTTCTTTGACTAGATCCTTCCCTTTCTTACCCCCTTCTCTCCCTCCCCCCACTCCCCTTATTATCGTTAGTCTACTCCTGGTTTATATACCTCTGATTCAGTTTTGCTTGTTTGTTTGTGTTGTTCATTAGTCTCCTGTATTAGGTGATATCATATGGTATTTTTCTTTTTTTAAAAAATATTTATTTATTTATTTATTTATTTATTTATTTATTTATTTTTAGAGAGAGGGGAAAGGGGAAAGAGAGGGAGAGAAACATCACTGTGTGGTTGCCTCTCACTCGCACTCCCAACTGGGGACCTGATGTGCAACCTAGTTATTTGCCATGACTGGAAATAGAACCAGTGACACTTGGTTTGCAGGCTGACACTCAATCCACTTAGGCACACCAGCTAGGGTTTCATATGGTATTTTTCTTTCATTGCCTGGCTTATTTCACTAAGCATAATTCTCTCTAGTTCCATCCATGTTGTTGCAAATGATATAAGTTCCTTCTTTCTTTCTGCTACATTGTATTCTATTGTGTAAATGTACTGCAGTTTTTTAACCCACTCATCTACAGATGGGCTCTTAGGCTTATTCTAGCACTTGGCTATTATAAATAGCACTGCTATGAACATAGGGGTACATAGGTTCTTTTGAATTGGGGTTTCAGGATTCTTTGGATATAATCCTAGCAATGGAATTGCTGGTTCAAAAGGCAGTTACATTTTTAGTTTTCTGAGGTAATTTTATACTGTTTACCATAGTGACTGCACCAGGGTTCCCTTTTCTCCATATCTTTGCCAGCACATGTTGTTTGTTGATTTGTTGATGATGGCCATTCTGACTGCTGTGAGGTGGTATCTCATTGTGGTTTTTATTTGTATCTCTCTAATGGCTAGTGATGTTGAGCATTCTTTCATATGCCTTTGGACCTTCTGTATGTCCTCTTTGGAGAAATGTTTGTTCAGGTCCTTTGCCCATTTTTTAATTGGGTTGTCTGTCTTCATGTTGAGTTGTATAAGTTCTTTATATATTTTGGAGATCAATCCCTTGTCTGAGGTATCATTGGAAAACATATTTTCCTATATGGTTGGTTCCCTTTTCATCTTGCTGATGTTTTCTTTTGCTGAGCAGAAACTCTTTAGTTTGATGTAGTTCTATTTGTTTATTTTTTTCCTTTATTTCCCTTGCCTTAAGAGATATATCAGTGAAAATATTGCTACTTAGGAAATCTAAAAATTTCCAGCCTATGTTTTCTTCTAGGATTCTTATGGTGTCATGACTTACATTTAAGTGTTTGATCCATCTTGAGGTTTCTGGTGTATGGTGTCATTTGGTGGCCTGGTTTCATTTTTTTGCATGTCCCTGTCCAGTTCTCATAACACCATTATCGAGGAGGCTTTTTTCACTCCATTTTATGCTCCTTTCCCCTTTGTCAAATATTAGTTGACCATATAGACCAGGGTTTATTTCTGAGCTCTTTATTCTATTCCATTGATGTATATGTCTGTTCTTATGCCAGTCCCAGACTATTTTCACTACCATGGCCTTGTAGTATAGTTTGGTATCAGGTATTGTAATTCCTCTTGCTGTGTTCTTATTTCTCAAGATTGCTGTGGCTACTTGGGGTCTTTGTTGGTTCCATATAAATTTTTGAAGTATTTGTTCTAGGTCTGTGAAATATGTCGTTGGTATTTTAGTTGGGATTGCATTGAATCTATAAATTGCTTTGGGTAGTGTGGACATTTTAATGATGTTGATTCTTCCCATCCATAAGCATGGTTATTTCCTTCAGATTTTTTGTTTATTTCTTAATATCTTTGTTCAGTGTTCTGTAGTTTTTTGAGTACAGGTTTTTACCTCCTTAGTTAAGTTTTTTTCTAAGTACTTTATTTTTCCTTTACTATAGTGAATGTGACTTTTTTCTAATTTTTATCTCTGAATTTTTATTGTTGGTGTACAGAATGCCTTCGATATTTTAACAAATTCACTAATTAGGGTAGTAGTTTTTTGTGGAGTGTGTAGAGTTTTCTATGTACACATCAGTGTCATCTGCAAATAATAACAGTTTACTTCCGTTTTACAATTTGGATGCCTTTTTGTTTGTTTGATTGCTGTGGCTAGAACTTCCAAGACTATGATGAATAGAAATGGAGAGAGTGAATATCCTTGTCTTGTTCCTGATCTCAGGGGGAATGCTTTCAGTTTTTGCCCGTTGAGTATGATGCTGGCTTCAGGTTTCTCGTATATGGCCTTTATTATGTTGAGGTATGCTCACTCTATTCCCATTTTGCATAGTGCTTTCATCATAAATGGGTGTTGTACTTTATCAAATGCTTTTTCAGCATCTACTGATATAATCTTGTGATTTTTGTCTTTCATTTTTCTTTATGTTGTGTGTTACATTTATTGATTTGCGAATATTAAACCATCCATGCATCCCTGGGATTAATCCCACTTGATCATGGTGTATAATCTCTTTAATGTGTTGCAGAATCCAGTTTGCCAGTTTTTGTTGAGGATTTTAGCATCTATGTTCATCAGTAATATTGGCCTATAGTTTACTTTCTTTGTTGTGTCTTGACCTAGTTTTGGAATGAGGGTAATACTGGTTTCATAGAAAGAGTTTGAGAGTCTTCCCTCTTCTTGGGTTTTTTGGAATAGTTTGACAAGGTTAGGAGTTAGGTCTTCCCTGAATGTTTTGTTAAATTCGCCTGTGAAATGATTTGGTCCGGGGCTTTTGTGCACCGGGAGTTTTTTGAAAACTGTTTCAGTTTCACTCTTTGTTTTCAGTCTGTTCAGGCTTTCTGCTTCTTCTTGATTTAGTTTTGGAAGATTATGTTTCTTGAAATTTCTCTATTTCATCTAGGTTGTCACTTTCTTGCCATTTGGTTGTTGTAGTAATTTCTCACAATCCATTGTATTTCTGTGGTATCAGTTGTGATTTCTCCTCTTTTGTTTCTCATTTTGTGTATTTGGGTCCTCTTTTTTTTTTTTTTTTTTTTTTTTATTAACCTAGCTAAAGGCTTGTCAATTTTGTTTATCTGTTCAAAAATCAGGTTTTGAATTTATTGATCTTTTGAATTGTTTTTTTAGTCTCTATGTCATTTAATTCTGGTCTGATCTTGATTATTTCCTTCCTTCTACTCACTCTAGGCTTTGTTTGTTATTATTTCACTAGTTCTTGTAGTCATAGGGTTAGATTTTTTATTTGAGAGTCTTCTACCCATTTTTAGTAGGCATGTATTGCTATGAATTTTCCTCTCAGGATTGCTTTTGCTGTGTCCCATAGGTTTTGTGTTGTTGTGTGTTTATTATCATTTGTTTCCAGAAATTTTTTGACATCTTCCTTGATGTCATTGTTAACCCATTTATTATTTAATAGAATGTTATTCATTCTGCATGATTTTGAATGTCTTTGAATTTTTTCCTTGAAGTTGGTTTCCAGTTTCAAGCCATTGTGATCTGAGAAGTTGCTTGATATAACTTCAGTTTTCTTGAATTTGTTAGGGTTGTTTTGTGTTCTACCATGTGGTCTATCTTTGAAAATGTTCCATTTGCACTTGAAAAGAGTGTATATTTTTCTCTTTGGGGTGAAAATTTCTATATGTATCAACTATGTCCATTTGATCTAGAGAGTTGTTCAATGCCTCCATATCCTTGCTGTTTCTTTACTTAAAGATCTGTCCATTGTTGACAATGGGGTTTTAAAGTCCCCTACTATGAGTGTGTTGTTGGCAATATTCTTCTTGTAGTCTTCAAGATCTTCCTTTTATATTTGGGTGCTCCTATGTTGGGTGCATATATGTTTCCCAGGGTTATATCTTGATGGATTATTCCCTTAAGTATTATGAAATGTCCTTCTTTGTCTCTTTTTATGGCCTTTGCTTTGAAGTCTGTTTTTTCTGATATAAGTATGGCTACCCCAGATTTTATTTAATGTCCATTTGCTTGGAATACTTTTTTCCATCCCTTCACTTTAAGTCTGTGTAGGTCTTTTGTTTTGAGGTAGGTCTCTTTAGACAATGTATATGTGGGTCTTGTTTTCATATGCATTCCACTACCCTAGTCTTTTGATTGGTGCATTTCATTCATTTATATTTAAGGTTTTTATTGACAGGTATTTATTTATTTCCCTTTGTACCTGTATTCCTCTTCTTCTCTCTTTTTCTTCTTAAGGCAGGCCCTTTAGCATCTCTTACAATGCTGGTTTGGTGGAGATTTATTCTTTTAGTCTTTCTTTGTCTGGGAAACTCTTTATTTCACCTTCCATTTTAAAAGAGATCCTTCTTGGGTAGAGTAGTCTTGGTTGAAGGCCTTTGTTTTCCATCACTTGAAGTATATTTTGCCATTCCCTTCTGGCTTTTGTGTTTCTGTTGAGAAATCTGATGATAATCTTAATGGAACTCCCTTGTATATTAACTCTTTCTCTTGCTGCTTTTAGGATTCTCTCTTTGTCGTTGAGTTTTTCCATTTTAATTATGACATTCCTTGGAGTGACCCTGTCTGGGTTATTCTTCATTGGGATCCTCTGTGCTTTTTGGACTTGTGTGACTTTTTCTGTCATCAAGTTATGGAAATTTTTTGTCAATACCTTTTCAAACAGGTTTTCTATCTCTTGCCCCTCTTCTTCTTCTGATATCCTTATGTTACGGATATTTTTACCTTTCATGTTGTCCTGCAGCTCTTTTAATCGCTCTTCATTCTTTTTTGGTCTTTTTTCATTTTTTTGCACTCTCTGGGAATTTTTTTCTACATTGTCCTCTAGCTCGCTGATTCGATCCTCTACTTCCTCTAGCCTGCTTTTTATTTCTTCTACTGTGTTATTCAGTTCAGAAATTGTATTCTTCATTTCCTCCTGGCTCTTGTTGATAGCTTCTATATCATTTTTCATGCTGGTGTAATTCTCAGTAAGTTCCTTGTAGTTTTCCTGGAGTTCTTTGTAGTTTTCTTTGAGCTCGCTGAGCTCATTGAGCATCCCTATAATCCATATTTTGGATTCCATGTCTGATAGTTTGTTTACCTCTATTTCATTTATCACTCTTTCTGGGGATTCCTCCTTGTCTTTTGATGGCACATTGTTTCTCTGTCTTCCCATTTCTTGTGACTTTTCTTGTTTGTTTCTGCTTCTTAGATTGATTTGCACTTCCTGTATCTTCCCCTGGTAGCATTAGTTCGCATTCCAGTGTGGGCCTATGCAGCCTGTTGGAGACTACCAGAAATCTTCTGCCTTTATCTATCTCCTTTAGTTGTTAATCTATTTAATGTGTGATCAGCTGTTGGACTTAAGCACAAAGGGTGGGGCATATTAATTCTTGAGGGCAGGGCTACTGCTTCCCCTCAGGCTGATGACACTTGGAGGGGAGTGGTCTGCCTGAAGTATAGGGAATGAGTCAACACTGGGAGCCAGTTGGCTGCTCCCTCAGTTCTCTTTTCAAAGCTATTACCCGAGACTCTACTTAAGTGTCTTTAGTCTCCTCTGCCCTCTCTCTGCTGGAGCCCAGGGTAAGTGGGTGCCAATATATTTTTGAACATGATCCCTTTAGCTCTTTGTCTCCAGCTGTTTCTTTCATGTCAGCAAAAAACAAACAAACAAAAAACAAAAACAAAAATATCCTGTGGCTTTTCACTTTCCCAAATGGATGCTGTTTTATTTTCTGCTCTGTTGCTGTAGGCTGGGAACCCCAACTAGGTGTTTAGACCCCACCCTTCTCAGAGGGAACCCCTGGCTGATGAGCTGTTTCTCAGTCCCTTCTGCTGCCACCCGTGGGAGCCCAGACATCCCTCCTGCATCTCTGCACTTCCTACCAGTCATGTTGTGATGAAGCAGCCCTTTCAATCTGTTTGTGGTTATAAGGCTTCTCTCCAGCTAGTGCCAAGTTGGTTATTTCAGATGATTTTTCCACAATTAAGTTGTAATTCCAGATTTGTCCTGGGAGGAGGTTAGTGTAGCTTCCACTTACTTTTCTGCCATCTTGAATATCAGGGTTCTCATCTTATTACACCTGGCTCTTCTGGAATCTGTCCCAAGGGGGAAATTAGAGTCCATTCAACAAAGTGAAGAATTCAGGAGTGACACTACTCAACAATCTTTACTGTGCTCCCAGATTCCCAGCTTTGTTGTCCAGTCAAAGGTCCACTACATCCCTCTTCATCTGCATGCCTGCCAGCTGATCCTGCCTGCCCTGAGGTCCAGGAAGGAGGAGCCCACTTTGGTCTCAAGCTTCCTGGCTACTTTGTGTGCTCTCTGAACTATCTGGGCTTAGAGATGCCATATCTTGATCCCATTCACTCTTAAACCCACTCTAGTCAGGCCTTTGCCTAACAACTCTACTAAAACCATTTTGTCAAAGTCACCAATGTTCTTCATCTAATTAAATCCAATAGTCAGTTCTCAGGTGTTATTTACATGATCTAACAACAATAGGATTTGACCCAAGTGATCACTCTCTTCTCCTTCATAAACTTTCTTTTCTTGACTTCCAAGGGTCCATACTTTCTGGTTTTCTGCCTGCCTCCTTCTGTCTCATTTCCTTTTCTGGTTTATTCCTTCCTTTATAATATTACAGTGCTCTAGGAGCCAGACCATAGTCCTCTTCTCTTTTATATCTACATTCACTTCCTTGGCGATTTCACTGAGTCTTGCAGCTTTAAATGAAATATGTATGTTTGCTAATAACTTGTAAATTTGTATCTCTAGCCTGAATATCTCACTTGTTATAGGGATTTAAATATTTAATTATCTATTCATCATCTTTAGCCAGATGTTTAATTAGAATCTCAAACTTAACATGTCAAAAACTGAAAGAAAAATCCACTCCTCCCCAGTCTGCTTCATGTTAGTAGTGATACCTCTGTTCTTTCTAATGCTTACCCCAGACCTTAATGTCCTCCTTTAAGTCACTTTTTCTGTTACATATTACAGCCAATCTGGCAGCAAATTCTGTCAGTTCTACCTCCAAAATAATGTATCCAGAAGCCAACCATATCTTAACATCTCTACTGCTACCACTTGGTCACAATGATTTCTCATCTAGGTTATTGCAATAGCTTCTAACTGATATCACTGAGTTCACCCATGACACCCTTCCATCTATTTTTAATAGCAGCAAAAATAATTTCAAAATCTAGGTTTTTTCCATTTACTCGAAACTCACCACTTGATCCTCATAGCACTTGGAGCAAAGCCATTAAATCATTTTCACATAAAAATCTCTACTTTGGGCTCTGCTTCTAGGAAACAAGCAACATAAGAAAAGCTGTCAGTGTAGAAATATACATTAGGATAGGGAATGTTAAGAAGAGAAAAATGGGTGATGTCTGCACCATACCAGCATAAATTCTCATTTTGTCCCAGCCTTTAACAATTGACAGCTGAGGGAGATATGGGATCTAGCACAGTAGTCAAGTGATCTGGGGAACATCTCACCCACCTGTGGGCAGACAGATCTGGGTCTTGGCTGTGGAGCCTGCAGTAGCTGATGAACTGGCTCTACTTGGTTATGACCTGGGAGCTCCTGGTGAACACTGACTTAAGACAGTTACTCACCGAGTAGAGAGCCTTTGTCCAGGTTTCCAGAAGAGAAGATCCAGCACTCTGTCAGAGCAAAATAATATGGGTTAGAATGCACTGGAGATGGTAAGAACAGTTTGACTACCTACATGACCCATCCCCCATGATGACACAGCTTAGGACCAAGAAGGAAGAAAGATCTTCCCTGGCCCTTGGTTTACCCTACAGGTAAAAGGAAGATCATGAGAGTGAGCACCTTACTTCCCCAGCTATGCCTGATAAATGAGCTCATTCCTCTCTTGCCCTATCCAAAATACTAAATTTGGAACTCTATGATTTGGAGAATGGGAAGAGGTTGAGGGAGTGGTAGATAGAACTCACGGAGGACATTAAAGGCACATGCAACCTAGCCTCATGGATTCATTCCATCAAGAAGCCTGCCTACAAGCTGCTGGGAGAGCCTCACCACAGATCAACTCCAACTGGCTCATGGGCAACCACAGTGTATGCATGCTTCATACTCCCTCCCCACCTCCTATCCCCCATCCCCACCCTGTGGCCAGCTTCCTGTGTATGTACCTGACAGTGACATAAGTGGCAGACTGTGAGTGAGCACATAAGAGAAAGTTGGCTGAATCTTCATGCCATGGAGAGAACACACACTTGAACTTTAGGGTTACATGTGGGAAAACAAAAGAAAGGCCGTGAGCACTCAGTCTGGTACAATGCAAGATCCAGAGAAGGCATACAAGTTTCAAAATTCTGCCACCAGAGGGAGCAAGAAGCATGGAGCAGGTGTAGTCATAGAAAGTCTGAGAAAGCCTCAGAATCTCTAGCAGGGCTCATGGGAGGTATCTCTCTCCCAAATGCAACTAGTAAAGACTGCAGGAGGTGACTGAGAAGACATGGATGCAAAACTTCAAGGAATGTGAAAAATCAAAGTAACATGGCAAAGTAACACAGCACCACTAAAGAATCACAATAATCTTCTGGTAACTGAACCCAAAGACAAGAAGATATGATCGCATTACCTGAGTGATTATCTGTACGCATAAGCCTCACTTAATCCTCTCTGCAGCGCTGCCTCCTGAGACTCAACGGTTTGGCTGAACTAAATGGCTGGGTTGGGGAAGAACGGGGTGGTCTGTGGACTTCACTTTAAAATGGGTTTCTCTTTTCTATCCTAATGGCTTGGACAGAAAAGGCCCAGAGGTCTGAGAGGGGGAAAAACCTAAACTATTTACCTCAGCCCAAACTAAGTATAATGGGCAAAAGGGTTTTGGACAGGCGAGATGTGCCTAGCACACCTTCTTACAAAGAAGCCTTTTTTTTTTCTTTCCTTAATATGGAACATTGAAAAATTAATCCCTGCCTTCTGTCATCTAGTAGTTATGGATTGAATGATGTCTTTTAACCCTTTTCGCCAAATCTGTTGCCCCCAGAACACAACAAGGACACCAGCCTGTTAAACCAAGCACGCCGTTGACCGGAGACAGCCAACTGACCTGGAGTCTGCACGATCCTTCCCCATGTGGGAAGGCCACCCTCCCCTCCACACCCCCACTCTTATTAGGGTTTTCTGGACCCAAGTGTAGGTAGGACGACGACCATGTCCAGCTTGAAGCAGCTAGAGGAGCTTGAGACCTTCGCCCATTGTCCTTTACAAGATTACAAAGGGTCCTAATATTTGAGAGGGGGGGGATAGTTAATTTTTATGAACCAGGGGTATGGACTTGGGGGGGGGAATTGCTGGGGGAGGGGGGTGCTGGGTGGAGGGGAACAAGGGGGAGAAAATTGTGTGAGAAACGCTCACAATAAAAACCGGGACACAGGACTTGAGCAGTAAAGCGAGACCTTTATTCACGAGTCTGCAGAGCCAGGCGCACCCTCATAGCCAGGAGAATGTGCGCCCCAAGTAGACAAAGGAACCTGGTTTTATAGTCTTAGCTTCCCCACCCTAACGCAACTAGTTTCCCCTCCCCTCTCCTCCTTCCCCGTTTCTCCATGACTGGATACTCCGGAGGTACAATCTAACGCGTTCATCTAAATGCCCCTATTGTGATTTGTGAATATGCTAATGTTATCCACTCCCTTCTCTGAGATCCTTTAATTACATTTGCCCTTAAGACCCTTCAATTACATTTGCCTTTTGTTACCAATGACTTTGCTACTGGTTTGGGAGTCACTATGACCTTGTTTCTAACAATTTCCCCCTGTCTCTTTTGGAAAATTGACTACTCAAACCATTCTATTTATTCCTCCAAATTTAAGGAGGATTTCTTGACTTTTTTCCTCATGGTTAGGATTCCCTTTGGTCTCTCGGAGGAGGAGATTATGAAAAGTTGCTGCATCTGTTTAGTTAGTGCAGTAACTAAACCTCTAATGCATGGAATACAGCAGCCTAAAGCTGTGAGGACACCTGTTACCACTATGAGGGATACCAGAGCTGATGAGATTATTCCTTTCCAGTTGCCAAACCAATTTTCTAACCATTCAATACCTGAGTTTTCTGCTAGCTTATTTGCTAAGGTAGTTAGTCCCTGCAGAGCCTTAGTGATAGATTCATCAGGGGATGTATTATTAGGGATAAAGGTGCAACACTGCCCCCCAAGCATTACACATACACCTCCCTTTTCTGCCAGCATCATATCCAGTGCCATCCTGTTCTCCCAAGCCACTCAACTGGTGGCATTTAATAAATAAATCAACAGAAGAGCACTGACTCAAACCCTGCTGCTATTTGATTTCTAGCTTTAAACTCATTTGGAACTCCTCTGGGGACCCCAATTGCGTCAATATAGATATGAGGATCAAAGGATCCACCAGGCACCACTGACCTCTTTTCCCTAACAGGGGCAGTCTAGTCTGGACCAGTTTTGGAAATGCTAGGGTAAATGGGATAGCCAATTGAACCAGGGCACAGGTTCCACTCCACCTGTCAGGTAGGATTTTCCAGAGACTCCTTTGCCCACAATACCACCAGACATCTGCTCTGGGGACTTGGAGAGGAATATAGTCGCCGGCCCCACTGTGAAGGTGGCTCGCATTTCTGGTATGAGTGCATGTTCGGAGTTCTTCTGCAGGGGTACCCGAATTCGCTTCCCACCTAGAGAGGCAAGAAGAGTCATTCATGGACCCCACTGAGTATGAAGGGAGGGATTGAGTCCCATTACTCCTTATAGAGGGAAGAGGAGAGACAAGCTTCTGCAAGTCCCATTTCCCCATGCATTCTCATCCTGGTAGAGAGCGAGCATACAGGCCATTCCCGAGGGGTCAGAGTCCCAGCCTAGTGGAAATGGTATGACCTGTGCCTGGGGTCTCCCTGTGGTACAAGCATAACAGTTGCTTTTATTCAGGGAATTAACAGCAAATTTGACCCATTCTACCCAAGCATTTGCGTCTCCGTACCCAGTCTCTATCTCTAAGGTTTGTCTGAGATCTAATACCTTAAAAACTTTTACCTTGGCTGGATTATTCTGGAGTCTTTTCTGAGGTGTAGCTGAGAGAAGTTAGATTTTCTAGGGAAGGAGTAGTTGTCACTACGTGAAGACCTAGCCACCCTACTGGATTTATGTCAGATACATTTAGCTTTTAGGCCATAAACTCTGGCAGCCACATGGGGTTCCTGACTTAAGGTCTGTGGCTGGTTCAGTGTCAGAAGAAGAGGGTTGCACTGGAGAGGCTGGCAGTTTCAGGAAGGAGCTCCTTGGTGAAAGTTATTTTAAGCAAAAGAGAGACCAGTTTAAAGTGAAGCCCACTGACCAACCCATACTTCGCCAACCCAACCACTTAGTTCAGCCAAGCTGTTGAGTCTCAGGAGGCAGCAATGCAGATGGGCTTCTTAAGTGAGGCTTCTATGTACAGACAATCACTCAGGTAATGAGATTATAGGCTTATATCCTATGAAAACAGAAAGAACACACACATGTTTATTCACACAACACAATTCACAAACCAATTTCTAAATTTGCAAGACTGTCTTATTGGGAAAACATCCAGTTGCAAGGCATTTGACATTCTTCTTGCCTGTAAATTAAGCATTATTGATAATGTCACAGACCTGGTTTAACTTTTGAATGAAAACAAACTTTTAATTAAAATAAACTTTATAGACACAGCTGCACTAGTTTATAGTCTACCACTGATCATTGTGATTTTCCTCAAATCACGATTTTTCTCCTTAAGATTACCCTCCTTGTTATTAAAGGGACTGCATTAAGTCCAGTTTTAATTTAGCCTGTTCATTTGCATAAACACAACAAGAGCAGTGATTGACCACATAAGATTTTTTTAAAGTCTGCTTTGCTGGAACTTATACAAAGACTCTTCAGGTTGACCTTCAGTCTGCCCCCTGGGCAAGAAGCTGAGCCACACACCTGCCATCTGGCCTTGCCTGTAAAACCCATGCTTTCCCAAATCCTTTGGGTTTTCCATTGTGCCTTAAGTTTCTTCCTAGCCATTTATTAGGGAAGCAATCTTCGTTTTTTTTCCTAGAAAGATTGCCATGGACCGCACAACCAGCCAAGGTGCCAGGCCTTTCCCTCATGGGCTTTCATTAGCCTAAGCATGCCTCCTTCAGGCATGACATTCCAGTCAAAGCCTCGGCTGACATAACCACCATTAGCAACTGTCTTTTTAGTTTTATGCAAAGAAACCTAATGTAATTACTTACTTCTTTAAATTGCCAAGTTCTGGAGGGATCAGGTAGGGAGAAAAATATACAGTGTGAAGGAAAATTCTTGTCCTTCTAATATTCCCTAAAATTGCATTTCCATGCCTTATACTTTCTTTTGTTCACTTTCCTACATGTGAAGTTTTTTTTAATTTTCTCTGGTAAACCTCAATTTTCCTTTCAGATTATATGGCCAGTACCAATACAGAGAATTCCAAATGACCTTTCATAGGTCCCCAATGGCTTAATGCCAATACAGAGGTACAGTAACCATACAATTAGACCACAAGTAGTTGAGGTTTCCCTTTTCCCAGGTTTAAAAACTTTCACAACCTTTCTATACATTTTTATGACTTTCCACAGACTTTCTGCAACATTCACAAACTTTCCATATATTTACCCATTCAGATTTAACCATAAGCCATTTCCAATTCTTTTCCACACTGTAAAGGACTCTACCCAAACTCAGTATTTAGCTTTAAATTTCCCTAGATTTGTAGATATTCTGCAGTTTTCTGAAGCTTAGACCTTGCAAACACCTGTCATGCAGCAATGACTTGAATGT
Organism: Furipterus horrens; assembly: GCF_987537825.1. Taxonomy (NCBI): domain Eukaryota; kingdom Metazoa; phylum Chordata; class Mammalia; order Chiroptera; family Furipteridae; genus Furipterus; species Furipterus horrens. The sequence continues at coordinate 53,370,706 of NW_028327179.1, forward strand.
TTAGACATATACCATTTTGCAAACAAAGCACATCACCTTAAGAGCATACCTAACCCACCATTTTGCCCACTTCAAAGATGGCGGCAGCATTACATGCAGCATCTTTGAAGACGGTGGCACCCATAAGTACCACCCACAAGATGGTAGCAAACCCACGTGACTCATCCACCATGGTGGAGCACTCACGTGGCTTACCCAAAATGGCAGTATACCTATGAGGCTTAGTGTCCAAATCACAACCTTCATGCAGGCTCTGGAGGGAGAGACCCATTTCTCCTCCTGCAGAGGTGGAGTCATTGGCTTTGCAGTCACTTCAGAGGCCATAACCAAAAGGCGTGCTGAGAGGGAAGTCCCTTGAATCTGCAGACGGGTGGGCACTGCAGAAGCCACGCTCACCTGCAGAGGGGGCTGCGCCCCAGGAGCCTCCCATGCTGCCGCGGGAACCGCCCCCACCTGGGGAGAGGGCTGTGCCGTGGGAGCCGCCCCTACCTGCGGAAGGGGTGGTGCCATGGGAGGCGCCTTTACCTGGGCGCAGTTTGGCGCCAGAACAGTTCCTTTGTCTCCCGGATTTAGAGAGTTAAAGAGGGCTACTTCCTCATTCTCCTCCTCTCTTCTAACATACACTTTCTGAACTTCCCTGAAGAGTTTTTCAGTTGCTTTAATTGGCCTATTCACTTACTTTTTGCAATTTCTTACAAATATTTGGCCAGTTTCTGTTACAATGGTGACTTTTAAGAGTCCCTGTCCCACAGCATTCTCTGGATTTAGACCAAAATACTTCCTCATTTTGTCCCTGAGCTTCTGCAGGGATCTGATGGAGCTGTATTTCGAATGCCTTGGAGACATTCTGTGCATGGGGAACGGACTCCTTGATTTCCCTGATGACGAAGCTCCTAAGGTCTTTCATTTGAGCCCTAGCCTCCGGTCTGTTATCCCAATCAGGGTCTATACTGGGAAACTTCTGTTAGGCCGGGACAGTTTCCTGACCGGGGGGATGTTCCCTTTCCCATATCCTCATAGCAGCCCGTCTGATCACTCCCTTCTCTTCCCCACTGAAGATATCTAGTATAGACATTAATTCTGTCCACATGTATATGCTGGGTCCGGGGAACTGATCTAATTATTCTGCCAGTCCAAGGGGGCCCTTTACCAAGCGCTTCATATTGCGTTTGAAGTTTCTAACTTCAGTGCTTGTTGAAGGAGCATTTGACATATCTAATATGTCCTGGACCCATGGAGACCTCCCTAAGGGGAAACCGGCTGCTCTGAGGGAATGGGGAAGTTCTTTAGGTCTTGCTTACATTGTTTCAATTCCTTTCTTAATTTAGATAAGTTGCCACCAGCGCCGTAGGTGTCATGGGGGCGGATACTGGTGGGGTATCTGCTAGGTGTTCCTGGCCTCCTCCGTCTGTACTGTCCGTCCACGGTGCCTCCGCCCAGTTGGCCGCCGGCTGGCCAGGGCTATAAGGCGGTGGGAGACAGGACAGAGGGTCCCAGGCCTTCTCTTTTTCTTTTTTACAGGGAAGAGACCTGCGGATCTGCTGGTAGGTGGTGATCAGCAGAGAGCATATTCCCTCTCTTCCTTAAAGGCTGATGCCTGGCCCTGGCTGTTGTGGCCCAGTGGACCAAGCACCAGCCCATGAACCAGGTGTCGCCGGTTCAACTCTCAGGGCACACGACCAGGCCACACGCCAGGTCCCCAACTGGGGGCACGAGCGAGAGGCAACCACACAGCGATGCCCCTTTCTTCTTTCTCCAAAAACAAACAAACAAACAATCCAAAAAAACTGAACACACATATAAGACCAGGGCTTGACAAACCCAACATTCATCAGACCCAAATAGGGGCTAGGAGACAGATTTCCCCTAAATGGGTTCCTTTGGCCAAAGGAAACAACAATAATTTACCATTGTCTGTTCTTCCTTACTTTTGGTCCCCACCCCTAGGCCTAAAATTTCCATTTCCCATCCTCAGCTGATTCCCGTGGCTGAATCCGGCTGTGTTCTCAACCTAACGGACCCAGCGGAGGGGTACTCCACACTTGCTTACTTGCACACAGACCGAGATGCTTCGTTCATCTCCGGCCGCTTCCCTCACAGGACAATGGACCCAGCGGAGGTGCACTCCGGCCGTTCCCTCATGGGAGAACGGACCCAGCGGAGGTACACTCCGGCCATTTCCTCACAGGACAATGGACCCAGCGGAGGTGCACTCCGGCCGTTCCCTCACGGGAGAACGGACCCAGCGGAGGTGCACTCCGGCCGTTTCCTTCACGGGACAACGGACCCAGCGGAGGTGCATTCCGGCCGTTCCCTAACGGGAGAACGGACCCAGCAGAAGAGCGCTCCGGCCGTTTCCCTCACGGGAGGACGGACCCAGCGGAGATGCACTCCGGCCGTTTCCCTCACGGGACAACGGACCCAGCGGAGGTGCACTCCGGCCGTCTCCCTCACGGGACAGCGGACCCAGCGGAGAGGCACTCCACACTCGTACCAGCCACACACACAACTCGTACCAGCCACACGCACAACTCGTACCAGCCACACGCACAACTCGTACCAGCCACACGCACAATCAGCTTCCCGAGGATGCCCAACCACCAAGGCAGTACTTAAGTCCAATTTTCCTACCTTGGCCCGTGCACGAGGTTGCCTGGTTGCCGCGGTGTTTGCTTTTGTTTCCCCCTGCGTCGATCCACTGCTGTCCCAACAAGAAGTCTCGGGTCGTTTCCGGACACTGAGGCGGGTGGGCCCTGGGTCAAGCGGGCCACCCAAAAGCGGGTAGGACGCGTCTCCCCACCTTGGCTCAGAGCCCTTCCCACATACAGGCGGAGGATCCCAGACGAGCCCCCAAATTGTGAGAAACGCTCACAATAAAAACCGGGACACAGGACTTGAGCAGTAAAGCGAGACCTTTATTCACGAGTCTGCAGAGCCGGGCGCACCCTCATAGCCAGGAGAATGTGCGCTCCAAGTAGACAAAGGAACCTGGTTTTATAGTCTTAGCTTCCCCACCCTAACGCAACTAGTTTCCCCTCCCCTCTCCTCCTTCCCCGTTTCTCCATGACTGGATACTCCGGAGGTACAATCTAACGCGTTCATCTAAATGCCCCTATTGTGATTTGTGAATATGCTAATGTTATCCACTCCCTTCTCTGAGATCCTTTAATTACATTTGCCCTTAAGACCCTTCAATTACATTTGCCTTTTGTTACCAATGACTTTGCTACTGGTTTGGGAGTCACTATGACCTTGTTTCTAACAATTGGAACTGTTGTAACAATATAATCAATAAAAGTTCATCAAAAAAAAAAAAGAATTCAAAATAGTTGTTTTAAGGAAACTCAGTGAGCTACAAGAAAACATAGAAAGACAATCAACAGGATATCAGGAAGCAACAAATGAACCAAATGTGAAGTTTAGCAAAGATATGGGAATCATAAAAAATGAACCAAGCAGAGATTGAGGAACGGGAGAATTTTTCTCAAATTCTTCCAAGATGGAAGTAAAAAAGAACAGAGCTTTGGACACTTATGGGACAACACTATGCATACCAATACATATATATTTAGAGTTCCAGAAGGAGAGGAAAGAGAAAGAGAGGCAGAAAAAAATATCTTTGGAGATGTTTCATTGTTAGTGGATAGAAATGCAATTGATTCTGTATTATGATTTTATATTCTGAAACTTCTGATATATTGATATCAGAAGCTTGGTGTTGTTTTAATAACTTGCCTAGATTTAATATGAATAATCTCCTCTGCAATATGTAGCTGCTAATGTTTCTGCTCAGTTTTGTTGTTGTTGTTGGTGGTGGTGTTGAGTTTTTATTGTTGTTGTTGTTTTTACCATTTTGTTTATTATTTTATTTTGACTTCCTGGGAATCATACTTATTTGTGCATACTTAGTGGTTAGCCAATAATCACTTGCAGGTTGTGTTCAAACATACTCCTGGCCCATAATGCTTCTACTCTGTTAGTGAAGCTGGGTGTGGATTGGACAATACATACAAAATTCAGGCATTTCCACATCTGCTTCAACTTTTACTTTCTAAAGGACTCTTTTGAGCTTCATGAAAAAGACACACAGCATCTCAGTCATCCTGGGATGTATAGAGAGTTTGTCTAATACTTTTTTTGAGTTCTCATTTCCAGTAACTCTGTATATATTTTTGGCTGGTTTGCCACTCACTCTGACCAGAATACACCTTAGTCTAGCAGAACTATGGATTTTTCCTATTTGTTTTCTACCAAGTTTCTACTTATACTGACAATGACTCTGAGCATGGATTTTTGCTCTCTTCCCCAAATCAAATCAGTCCTGTATGGCTGTGAAGCTTCTGGCTTTTACAGCCAGTTCTATTATGGAAAAACTACACTTTTCAGCAACCGAGCTGGAGGGGATGGGAGCAGCCCCAGGCAAGATGACTGCAACTCCCACTGTTCTTACTCAAAATGCTAGCAGTTTTTCATGAATACAAGCTTATTAGCTTGTGGTTTGCCTTTAGTTAACTTCCAGAACCCTTAAGTGATTCTCTTTTTTTGTGACAGTTTTGTCCAGTTTTATACTCATTTTTTGTACAGAGAAGTTTCTGATCTCTTTGCCCCATTAGTTGAATGTTCTGCCTCAAAAACAAAAACAAAAACAACAAAAAAACTTTTACTACAACTTTTGGTTAAATCAATATTCAGAATGTACAGACTGTAAATACATAAATAATTTTATCTCTGAAGCAGATAGTAAACTATGCTTATTTTATTGTTTAGTTTTTTCTGAAGTTAAAAATAATTCATTATTTCATTAGCCTAGATTAAATACTCCCAGGCCATCATCTCAACAGAGTTTTACTATGATCAAATATGTCAGATAAACTATTACTTTTTTTCCTGGAGATATTCTTCTTAGAGTCTTTCATCCTTTTATTCCAACTTGATTATTTTTCTTTGGGTCTGTTGTACAGCTATTATTATTTCCTTTGTCTCTTCTGAGCATTTCCTTTTTCTCTTTTGACTGGGTTGGGTGTATTGTTTTCTGGGTAAAGTGAATTTGTCTTGGAGATCATGTAAAGTAGTGACCTAAAATATAGACTCTGGAGTTAGACTCCCTGAGGTCAGATTCTAGCTCTATATTATTAGTGGTGACAACATGGAGACACTGCCTATCTATATATTTCAATATTCCCATCTGTAAAATGGTGGTAAAAAGAACATACTACTTCATTCAGTTGTCCTGAAGATCAAATGAGCAAATATATAAATACTAACTGCTGTCATCTTGGTGGAGCAGGTTTTAGTGGAGCACGTGGTGTTTTTTTGAGAAATATGTGAGAGTATAATTTTTGAGACTTTCATAGCTAACAATTCTACTAACACTCGGTTATCCTATTGGATACAGCATTCTAGGCTGATAATAATTTTTCCTTAGAATGTTGAAGTAATCGTGCTGTTGTCTTATAGCTTCCAGTCTGATGACATCCTGATTGCTATCCTTTTGTGTTATTTGGGGTTTGGGGGGAAGTTTTTAGAGTATCTTATTCTTGGTGTTTTGAAATTTATCTGATGTGCCTTGGAGTAGTTCTTATTTTGTTAATTGTGCTGGCTACTTCATTGACCCATTACTCCAAGAAAATTTTTGCTTGCGTTAGTTCTGTGATAATTGCTTCTCCTATTCTCTTTTTCTGTTCAGGCTTCCTGCAACTCATATTGATTAGAGATTCAAGCCAGGGACTGAGCCTCTACACAAATTACCTTTTCACTCCTATAGTCTCAATAAAAAAACAATCTCATTCTGAGAGTGTTCACTTCCAATTCTTTCTATTGAATGATTTTTATATTTCTGCTATCATTTCTTTCATCTACAAGAGCTCTTTTTACATTTTCTTATTTTTTATTTTATACAACTTTCTGTTTTGTTTCATGGATGCAATATCTCTTCTTTTTCTGATGATGTAAATATTTTTATTTTTTCCTCCATTACTTTTCTTTTTCTGTTGGCGTGGTACTTGGCCTCACAAATTGGAGCCTTTCTCAAATATTTGGTGATACTTAGCTCCTGTTCGTCATATAACACTGAAGCACAGAAATTTCAAAGAAAACAAGATTTGCTGACTGCATAGCAAAAAGCCTTTGAATTATGTGATCCCAAAATATCAATATAGATCTTTTATTTGAAGCTGATCAGTGTTACAATAATTAGCTTAGCTAGGGTATGCTAGGTTAGCTGCACTAATAAGTAACATTTTTTAAAAATCTCGATTGCTTAGTACAATAAATATTTACCATTTCTACTATCTTCCCAATGATATTTGGTACTGAACTTGGCTCCAGGTATAAACTTACTCTAAATAATCTTATAATACACTATTTCATCTTAATACTCCAAGTATTTGTCACAGCATGAAAAAAGAAAGCATGGAAAATTTGGAATTGGCTCTTGAATGCTTCTATCCAGAAGTAATATACATGACTTCTTCTCATATGTCATTGACAAAAGCAAATCTCATGTTCACTAACTTCAAGAGTGGGACAGTGCAGTCCTCCCAAGTGTTCAGGAGAGAAAAACCAGCAATACTTAAAAGAAGCACTAATGTTTACCACACTGACTGAGCCACTCCCTTAACAATCTTATTTTTGGTTTTCTCAATCCTCCTTAGAAGATTATTCAGAAACTAAACATCCACTTACTTAAGTACTGGGAAGTAAATTATTTCTTTTTATCTGATTAATAAAATATATTGACTAAGTTAAACAGAACTCAAGAAAAGCTATAGCAAACAACAACAACAAAAAGTATTCTATTAAATTTCCTGTAGAAGTTAGAAAGCAACAAAAAGCCTTCATTTTTTTTCTTTTTCTATTATCCTGGGCCTTCCTAAAGTCACTCTTGATCTTATCATAGCAAAAATTAAGAGATCAAACCAGGTGGAAATGAGGATAGTAACAAATAAAGTTGTAGTTTGGATCTGGTTGTGGCCAGCTTCTGAACGACTAGTTTTGCAATTTATCATTAACTTTATGCAGCTACATGTGAGAGAGAGTGAAGTTGGCAAAAAAAAAAAAAAGTGTGGGGGGCTCTTTTATAGAAAATTCTTTTAGGCTCCAGAGCCATGGACAATAAGACAGTTTATTTGCAGAGTGGTAGAATTCAGGTTTTCTGGAAAGAAACAATTTAGATTCTTCAGTGACAGAGGAGAGTTCAAATTTGAAGTCATATCCCTTTCAAAGCATGCAACACCCTGGAGAGTGAACATGTCCCAGGCATTTCCATATTGGGATTCTAGAAACAATAGTGATTGCGAACCAGACAAAATTGTCTCCACAAGTTCATGAGAAGATTTTAAAACTGATCTGATTTCTGTGTCTTGTTCCAAAGAAACTAATTGCTCAAGATGCATATAAATGGTGTCTGATTCACTGTTTATTTTTCTAAATAATATTAGATGTTAAAATGATAATAAGCAACCACATATATTCACTGGGCAATACATGAAGCTTAAACTAGCATCCTTGCATTAAACATTTATTTGCTTTAAAATTAGGACTTGGTTGGCCAACAAATAAATGAATGCCCTAGCTTTGTGTTCCTAAATCAACTCTCTGAGCCCTCTGAGCACAGGGCAACCCAGGCTCATCTCCAATATGAATAGAGAGTCATAAAAAAAGCTCATGGTCACTGATGAGCCTCCAGATGTGACCTTCTGGCACACAACTCCAAACAACCAAAACTTACTGTTCTATGCACTTGCCACTATGCAGAGATCCTCAAACACCTCTGGAATTCAGTATAAAAGGTGCCACTTATACCTTTAAAGCCTTGCACAGTGTGGTAGTTCATTTGCTAACTGAGGTCCTCACACTAATCAGTTGTTGGATGTGGGCCACCTGGAGGAAGTGTATAACCTTGGAGAAGGTGGCTCTTTGCAGATGGAACAATTTCTATAGGAGCTAACAGTTGAAGTATGCCAGTTCACAGCATTCCCAGGAGTTGGGGTGACGAGTTTTGTTGAAGGGGGATCTGAGTAACACATTCCAAGTGTCTACCACTCTGCTATTTCAACTCATTTCTCCCTGCAGACTCTCCAATCAGACCTCAATCTTCTTCAGATTTCTGCCCCATATTCGCTTTGCCCACAGTTTTCTACCCAACATCACTCCTCTCCAAAATCTCCATCCTTTCTAATGACCCATCTCATTATTTGCCTACTTTTATCTTTGACTTTTCACATGGTTTTGTGTATTTCTGTCCCTATGGGTAAGCTTAGTTCTACATTTACATTTATGTTCACTTAGTAACTTTGCTCCATTGTTTCCAATGGACAGCTCTTTGTCTATGAAAACAAAGACTCAGACTCTAAATAATGAAAGTATTGAACACATCCAACTTTTCGTTCCTTGATCATGTTTTCATTGTATAACTGGGGTACAGAGCATAAAGTTAACAGACTTTCAACAATATGTTGAAAACTACTGTTTTGTTCTACAAAGTTGGCTTCTTTTGTGTTTTTCATGAACCAAACTCAATCTATCATAATTTAATGCAAAAGTATATTCCTGTCGGCTCACTCCAGTTACATGGGAAATATACTGCTCTTTCTAGAGGAGAAGAAGTCTCATCTCCCCAAAATGACAAGAGAAACTAGGCAAGGTAGAGTTTTAAAAAATTCCTTTAAATCTCCTTCTCTGACTATTAAGCTGAGAAGATGAGTTGATAAACTCACTCCCACCATCTAAATAGTAGCTTCACCAATAGTAGGCTTTATTGGGAAAAACAGCTTCTGAGTTTCAGTTTTTACCAAATGGCACCAAAGTGTATTCTGAAAGTTCAATGATTAATCATTTCAGTACTCTTTGGCTGCTTCTCTTGGTGCATCCTGTATAATAGTACAAATTAGGTGATACATTTTTCTGGTATTGATTCCTTTCCTCCTTGTACTTAGCTGTAATCTTTAAGCACTGTCCAGTGTAAATGGTCTGTGTGAGAATTGTGAATTTTTTTCCAACATGGTCTCTTTCCCAAGTTTAATTACTTCCTAGGCTTAAAAGTTCACCCACTCCTTTCCAGGGCACTACACAAGGTCCCAGTCTTGATTTTCTCATCTTTGGACTAGTTCTTTTGCCATCTTCAGTTTTTAGTAAATCTTCCTGCTGTTTCTAAACAAGGCTTCCAAAGTACATGTGAACAGGGAGACTCCAGAACAAAGTGATATACAGATTTCCTCAAAAGAAATATTTGGGGTTGAGGTGGGGAGGGGAGTGGTAACAGTGGAGATATTTGAAAAGTTGAAACAGAAGATATATGTATGCTACCCAAATTACTTATTAACTCTATGTCTATGTGCTTCATAAGGAGAGAAAATCAGATTGATGCTTTAAACTTTCTAACCTTAACAAGATATTACTACTGACCCATCATCAAAGAAGCATCCTTTTGGAATTTATTTATTTATTCATTTTGGTTGTAGCGATGAGAACCCAGAAGACACTTTCTGTCTCTTGTAATCAAAAGCACACTTGATCCACATGGCTAGCTAGAGCAAAAGATGAGGTGTTGAATGAGAAAACAGTTGCTCTATGGGATGTTACTCCATACATGGAACCCCAAACGGAGCACAGTTACTTTGCTACTATCAACTGTTTGGCTCAGAAAGACCTAATAATGAACAGAAAGAGTTTTGTTGTTTTGATTGTAGCTTCCTATTCAGTCATTATAAGTTATCACATCCTTATGAGAATTTATGGACAATGGAAATATAAAGTGGTTTAGACATGTTTCCTGATGTTGAGAAATACAGCATCTATTTGAAGAAACCAGAGTTGAAAGATCTAATTCCTTTTGGGGGATGAAAGGGTTTTTAGAGATATCCTAGTTCAAATTTACCATTTCAGAAAAAAAAAAAAAAAAAAAAGGATAATTCAGCATTGAGAGCGAAAGTGATTTGTGATTTATTTAGAATCACTCAGCTAATTAGTGGTAGAAATGAGACCAGAGCTTAGGTCTTTATGTTTCTAGTTCAATAAACTTTTTATTACCCAAATTGATTTCATAGTCTGCAATTATTCAAGATTAACCTATGAGTCAGTTTAACCTAAGACAATTTTTCATTTACTTTTGTTTTGTTAAGAAAAATATTTCAGATATACAAAAACTGAAACAGGCTAGTAAGTTAGGACAAGTGGAAGAGGGAAATAGGGAAACTGAGACAGTTTACAGCCATCTAGTAAATAACAAAATCCTACCTTCTGTAACCAAGGACAATTAAGAGTAAATGGTTTCCACTTGTTTTCCCCAACCACAGGGTAAATAGTTTAAATCACCCTACTCAAGGAGATGGATAGCAGAAATCCAATTAGTGCCATTTGTGCCCACCACACTCAAGGACAGATGAAGTTAAGGGAATAAATCTCATTTTGGCAGGTCAGCACAAGGGTGATGGATATTCTGTTGAGCTCCCTACCCCCAACTAAGACCTCCTCTAAACTCCCAGCCTTTAAAACCCTTGAGAAAAAGGTCCCAGGGTGTACTCTCCCTCCCAGAAGCACATCTATGCCCTTCTTTCATCTCAGGCCTGCATCTCCTAAACTCTAATGGTCCCCACCAGGCTTGTAACCAGGGGAGCAATGGATAGTGGCAGCTCCTCCTTGGGTAACCTCCTGATCCTCTCTCCGGGGCCCTTTTTTTCTCTGACTTTCCAGTGAACCAAAGCAGCCCTGCTGCTTTCCTATAATGTTTCTAGGGAGCCAAAGCAGCTTTGCCTAGGCTCTCTCCTATTGCTTCTTCTACCCTAAGTTCTTCCTTGTTACACTGTCCCCAGCTTTAATAAAAGTACTCACAAAATCACCTGGAGTAGTGTTGTAAAATCTTTCCTGCATGAAGTCAAATACCTACACACTACAGGTGACCCAAGGCAGACTCACTTTGGGCCTGGTACCTGTTCAGTAACAAAAGTACTGGTAATAATATATTGAGGCTCCTACCCACTACCCAGATTAAAAAATAAAATATTATAGTCACAGTAGAATCTTTCTATATCTCTTTTTAATCCCAAGAGGTAACCAGTACATGAATTGGTTATTTATCATTACCATGAATATTTTAAACTTCACTGCATATGTATATATATAAAAAATATATATATAGTATTATTTTGCATGTTTTAAAGCTTTAAATTGCTATCAACTGTACTTGTTATTCTGAACCCTACTTTTTCTACTTGACATATTTTTGAGATTTATGGATATTAATATATATTATTCTAATTCAGTTTTGCTGCTATATATAGCACCATTTATTTATCCGTTCTTATTTTTCTTTTTTTTTCAGATTCCTCTTCCTCCAGTAGGCCCTTTTTTTAAAAAATTTATTTTTATTTTTTGGTTTTTCAATTTTCCCCCCAATTCTTTTCCCCATGTTCTTATTTTTCTTATTCAAATATAAGTAGAATGCTTCCAATTTGTCATTTTTTTGTGTGAATATTTGCATACTCTTCCTTTGGGCACATTAAGGAGTCAAATTGTTAGATCACATAATATGCACATCTTCAAATTTACTGAATTCTAATTTCAGCTCTAGGGTGCTCTTCTTCACTGGATTTGGTTTTGTAAACCTACCTTCTTACTTCCATATAGCTAACTTTCAGCTGTGTTTGAGTTTGAGATTTTAATGATGAAAGAGCTTAACACAGGTAGCTACCTATTGAAGACTGAAAATGCAGGGTTGATTTATTTATGGGTAACATTCTTTGGAAATGCAAGTACACAGAAGTCTCTGAATAGAATTGGTTAATTTATCAGGGCTTATGGTGAGCTCTGAAAGGAGAATCAACATATGTGTGTTCGAATGGAGAGATTGTTCTTTGTGTCATCATGGGAACATAGAAGACAAGTACACTCATTTCATACAAGTAGAGCCAGCCTCCTATAAGTGTAGTAAGAGAGATTATGTGATACAAAGTGGTTAATGCTATAAGTTCTTCCTCCCAAAGCACTTGCCTTGAGGTTGTTCCTGAAATTCAGCCATTTATTCATCTAACAGTAGTCCTCCATTAAAATGAAAAAACAAAACAAACCAAAACAAACAAAAATAAGAAAAAAAAGAACAGGAGGGATTAAGTCAGTTACTAATAATTTTTAAAAACTTAATATGAGGGACATTTTGGTTGTGGGGGAGGATGGGTGGTATAAAATCTCTTAAAAGAAATAGATGCCTAGAAATTAATAGTGATGAAAGAACAACTGGGGGAGTTTTTGGTTTTTGTTTTTAAGATTTTATTTATTTATTTTTAGAGAGAAGGGAATGGAGGGAGAAAGAGAGGGAAAGAACCATCATGAGAGACACATTAATGGGTTGCCTCTCACACACCCCCAACCAGGGACCTGGCACACAACCCCAGGCATATGCCCTGATGGACTGGGAATCAAATCAGTGACCTTCCACTTACCAGGCTGGCACTCAATCCACTGAGCCACACTAGCCAGGGCACATGACTAAGTTTTTAAAGTCCATTGTTTAACATTTCCTCCATGATGTATTCCCCAGTACCTCTGGCTACAAGTAGCTCTCTGCTCTAATTTCCTAAAGTACTTTGTACCTCTATTATAATAATTATTACACACTAAATTTTATTATAAATAGGCAAGTTCAAGGGTCCATGCATAATGGATCAGATATCTGTTGTTGCATAAGAAATGTCCCTACCCTCCCCTCCAAAAAAACCTTAGTGGCTTAAAGCAACTATTTCTTTGCTCACAATTCTGCCATTTAGTTAGGACTCTGCTGAGTCATTTTCATCTCAGCCATATACAGCTAGGGTCCCTCGTGTGGCTGCACTCAGCTGACCCTCAGTGAGGGCTGTAATGTCCCAAATACCCTGACATATTCCTGGATTTCTCTCCATGTGGTCTCTCCAGTAAGATAGCTGAGACCTCCTTACATGGTGGCTGGCTTCCAAGAGAGCAAAAGCAGAGTCTGCCTCATTTTATTGCTTAAAGTAAGCCACAAAACAAGCTCAGTTTCAAGGAGAGGAGAAATATATTCCATGCCTTGAGGGAAATAAAAACATAAATATGTTGTAGAGATGGGAGGACTTGCTGGAGAACATCTTTTGAGACAATGCACCAGACAAAACACAAATCTTAGATAAAATATTTGGTGAATAAGTGAACAAACTTGCTGCTTCTAGAGCACTGATCAAAGTGGTGCTGAAGAAAAACATCCCTTTGAAGGTACTAATGAATGAGAGAGTCAATCTATATACCATCTCAGGTAGCATGGAACCCAAGAATTAAACTATTGATGGACTTACCCACAAAACACTACTCACCCATTTGGCTTGGTTGGGGCCTAGTGACTTCTCTAGCATAATGTGATAGTCATTAGCTATTCACAAAAATTTCCATTCTCCTCCTTGCACAATTGTAGTTTTCTGCTTGCTCTGAAATTAGATGTGAGCAATGTAACTTGCTTTGGCTAGTAACATGAGAACAGATATGACATTTGTCACTCTAAACAGAAACTTTAGGCACCAGTGTGCAGCTTGCTGCAAAGGTCCAAGTGATTATAGTGAGAAAAGCTCCAGGGAGTGGCCTGCAGAATCAGGCTTGGAGGGCCAAGATCTGCGCCAAGCAGCCAGGACCAAAACCAATGCCCCATGGAATTTGAGTAAGAAATACACATTTGTTTTGTTAGGCCACTATAATTTTTCAGGTTTTTTGTTTCTTTTGTTTTTTGTTTTTGCTGTAGCACAACTGCTTTATTTTCTACTGTTACATAACAGATCACCACAAATTCAGCACTTGAAACAATATACATTATTATCTCAGTTTCCATGGGTTAGGACTGGGCATGGCTGACCTAAGTCCTCTGCCCAGGATCTCACAAGGCAGAAATCAAGGTGTCAGCTGGCTGCATCCTTACTGGGAGATTAAACAGGGGAAATATCTGCTGCCAACCTTTCTTGAGTTGTTGGTATAATTTAGTTTCATGCAGTTTCAGGACTGAGGTCCCTGTGTACTTGTTGATTGTCACCTGGGGGCTATTCACAATTCTGGAGGCTGATCGCATGCCTGGCCATGTCACTTCCTCTGACTCCAAAGACAGCTGTGGGAAACTTCTTCCTATCAAATCCATCTCACACTACAAATATCCCTGACTTCTCTAATCTGTGACCTCTAGACTCAGATTTAAAGAGTTTATGTTTGGCCAAGCTCACTAGGATAAAAGCTTTTTTTCCAAGTCAGCTGTGCCATAAAAATTCATAATATGTATGTATAGTCTTGGGGTTTATACAAAGTGTGTACACCAGTATACAGGCATCTTAGAGGCACCTTAGAATTCTGCCTGAGAAAATAACCTAGGCAGTACTGGCTGACACACATGGTTTAGAAGAACTGAAAAAGCAGCAGAGTGAGTCCTGTTCTCTTTTTAATCCTGATCCAATTCCTTTTTCAGTTCACAACATTTTTTCAGAATGTGTATCTTGGGACTTTTCCACCAGAGAGGACATGGGGTCATGAAATCTATGTGCTTTGGGGATACATGGGAGTCAAGCTAAGGTATCCCAGGGCTACATTGTTCCCTTTAAACTCTAAGGTCTGTCTCTCACCTCACCACTGCCTCATAAAGACCTTCATATCTTCTTAAGTACATTTATGAATCACATGTTAATTATTTCAGTCATTTTTGAACACTTGATACATATGGAAATCTGTATCAATGAGCTTTAAATTTTCATTATCCTAAACTCAGGAAACCAGTCCCTGAAGTGATCAAAATAATTGCTTAGATTTATGTGTAAGGGAAAGGATTGCAAAGTTACTTATCACCAAATAAAAATATGTCAATAATCAACCTTAGCAGACTAGATAAATACATTAAAACAGGTCTGTATTATGAACTGTTAGGTAGCCATTAAAATCACATTATTGAAAAATATTTGAAGACATATAATCTTTAAGTTTGCTAAGTTATTAAATAGGGCATAAATTGTATATAAAGAATTTTTCATTTTGAAATATATAAATATATACACAGAAGTATCTTAAGGAAATATGAAAAAACATTTCAATTATTTCAAAATGATATAATTATTTTTTCTTCTTGCTAAATTTCTTATTTTCCAAATTTTAGCAATGAAATTACATTGGTTATAAACCAGGAAAACTAAACATAAATGTTAGTATTTTAGTATTCTTTCAGGTACCTTGAGAATTTTCAAGGCAGCCTTTTATAAGTTATTAATAGTTCAAGAAAAACATTCCCATTTATTTGTGAAATAAGACAACAATTTGTTTAGTTGGCTTGCATGTCTGCAAGTACCTGAAAGTTGCAGAATTTATTAATGATTTAATCATTTTGACCAATTTCCAAACTACTCTGCATTTTCTATATTAGCAAAAGTTTGTGTAGTCAGAAAACTTAGAGGAAATAGATTATTTCTTAGAAACACACAACCTTACAAGACTGACATGAAGAAACAGAAAGTCTGAATGAACCAATTATTAGTAAGAAGATTGAATCAGTAATGAAAACCCTTCCTAATCCAAAAAGATATATGCACCCCTATGTTCATTGCTGCATTATTTACAATAGCCAAGATATAAAAGCAACCTCAGTGTTCATCAATAGATGAATGGATAAAGATGTGATACACACACACACACACACACACACACACAATGGAATATTACTCAGCAATAAGAAAAGAAAATTTTTTATTTACAACAAAATGAATGGCTTAGAGGGTATTATGCTAAGGGAAACAAGTCTGGCAAAGAAAGATAAATACTGTTATGTTTTCATTTGTATATGAAATCTAAAAAAATAAAACAAGATGGTTCAACATCTGTAAACCAATCAACATGATATACTACATTAACAAAATGAAAGATAAAAATCATATTGTCATCTGAATATATGCAAAAAAAAAGGATTTGACAAAATTCAACTTCCACTTATGATAAAAAGTATCAATGAAGTGGGTGTAGAGGGAACATACCTCAACATAAAGGCCATATATAAAAAGCCCACAGCTAACATTATTCTCAATAGTGCAAAGCTGAAAGCTTTTCCTCTAAGATCAGGAATAAGACCAAATGCTCACTTTCATCATTATATCCAATATAGTACTGGAAGTCCAAACCAGAAAAAGAAATAGAAAGCATGTAAATTGGAAAGAAAAAAGTAAAAGTGTTATTATTTGTAAATGATAAGGGTATTATA
Source organism: Furipterus horrens (assembly GCF_987537825.1). Classification (NCBI taxonomy): domain Eukaryota; kingdom Metazoa; phylum Chordata; class Mammalia; order Chiroptera; family Furipteridae; genus Furipterus; species Furipterus horrens. The sequence continues at coordinate 53,386,922 of NW_028327179.1, forward strand.
TATAAAAAACACTAAAAACTCCACCCAAAAACTGTTAGAATTAGTAATGACTAAATTCAGTCAAGTTGCAGGATACAAAATCAATACATAAAAATCAGTTCTGTTTCCATACTCGAATAACAAACTATCAGAAAGAGAATCTAAGAAAGCAATTCCATTTACTATTATTTCAAAGTAAAATAAAATACCTAGAAATACATTTAACCAAAGATGTGAAAGACCCTGTACACTGAAAGCTATAAAACATTGATGAAATTGAAGATGACACAAATAAATAGAAAGATATTGCATGCTCATGGATTAGAATAATTAATATTGTGGAATATTTGTACTACAGATTTAATGCAACCCCTATCAAAATTTCAATGTTCTTTTTGACAGAAATGCAACAAAAAATCCTAAAATTTATATGAAACCACACACACACACACACACACACACACACACACACACACACAATAACCAAAGTAATCCTGAGAATGAGCAGAGCTGGAGGCTTATTTGCAGGTCTGTCTCTTTGCTTCTTTGTTTTTTTTAAAAGAGTGACTTGAGAAATTAGTAAGTTAAAATACAGAAAGTTGTAGAATTATTTTTTAAATAGCTTGTTCTTTGCAAAAGTCAACAAAAGAAACAAACTTTAGCTAGCTACTCCTAAGAAATAAAAGAAAAAAGCACAATTATGCAAAATAAGGAATAATAAAAGGAGTATTATTATTTAAAGAAGTCACAAAAGATTACTTTGAACAATTACATAAAAATAAATTTAAAAACCTAGATGAAATGGATAATTGTATAGGAAAACGGAGTTTATCAAAACTGAATGTAGTGAGGGTCAAGAGAAAAAAATTCTAGAAAACAAATTAAGTAACCAAGGAGCTATATCTTGTCAAAAGCACCAAGCCAATGACTATGCTTTCACAGGAATTCTAGTAAACCTCCAGAGACTAGATACACCCAGTGCTGTTTGAACTCTTCCAGAGCATAGGTCAAGAAGGTAAACTTCTAAGACTTTTTATCAAATGAGTATAGTGCTGAGATAAACTTGATAATATTGCATTAAAATATACATGTAGAAATTTAATATTTGATAAAGGTAACATATTAAACATTTGGTAAAACAGACATTTTCATAACAAGTACTGGAATAAATAACTAACCACTTGGAAAAAGTCAAGATTAAATCTATATTTCATACTATGCATCAGAATAAACTCCAAATGGATCAGGAGCTAACTACAAAAAAAAAAAAGAAAAAAAGAAAAGAAGCCATACAAGTGCTTGAAAAAAACAGGGATGAATTCATCTATTACTTGGAGTGGGGGAAAATCCAGAAACAACAAAGATATTTTAAATTCAAATATAATAAAATAAAAATATCTGTATAGCAAATAACCTCATAATAAAATTTTTTTAAATGTCCAAGTTGAAGTAAATATTTGTTATTTACATTACAGAAAGAACAGATCTCCTGATTGTAGAAAGAGATCTTAAAAGTATAGAAGACCTGAAAGCTATGAAAATGTTAGGCAAAAGACCTGAACAAACATTTCAGAGAAAAATGAAAACAACAATTAAATGTACAAAAAACCCATGAATCTTATTCAGATGAGAAATACAAGTAAAATTTCTCTGATATTGGCAAAAAATTGAAAAGTTTGAAAACAGAGCCTGGTGGTGCGGGAAAAGAAGCATACATTGATGTTCAGAAGTAGGAATACAACACAACTCTACATGAACATGAATTGGGCAATATTTAACAAAATTTTACATGAATTTCACTTTGACTCAGGAATCCCACTTTTAGAGTATGCCAGGAATATATTACCCTAGAAAAACAAAATAACATATGCACAATGTAATTCATTATGGCACTATTTATAGTATCAAAACACTAAACATCTCAAAGGTCTACTAAAATAAAGGACTTGTTAAATAAACTATGATTAGTTCCACACAATGGTGTACCATGTAGTTGTAAAAAATTTTTTTAAATAAAAAGAGGAAAAGAAAGAGATCTCTGTACTAATATGGAGTGTTGTTGCTGAAAACAGCAAGATGCAAAACAATGTATATAAGTAAGATTTTTTTGTTGAAAAAGAGTATATAGATGGATAGATGATAGGTAGATAGGTAGATATGATAAATGATAGAGATTCACTTATTTGCTTACTATTTTCAAAATGAAACACTAAAAAAAGCAGAGACTAATAAAATAGGCCATCTATGTGGAAAACAGAGTGGAAGGGATAAGAATGGATATGCTACTTCTCTGAAGATTCTATTTTATATAGTTTCAACTTTTGAGCCACATAAACATTTTACTGTGGTATAAGACCTAAATTAAGACTTCAAATGATATGCTGCCTTGACATCTGCTAAAAGTAGGAGGGCCTTGAACTAGAAGTTTTCCTTCCCATTCTGCTCCCTGTGGATAAAGTACTTCAGCAAAACAACCTTCCTTATTAAACAGACCAAGCACAGATTTTGCAAGATGGCAGCAGAGTTGGTGGATGTATCACGCACCTCCCCCCAGAACCAAATTGGAAATAAAACTAAATAGAGGACTAGACACTAAAAATAAACCAAAGACTACCTCCAAAAGAGACTTTTAATCAAGTTTGGGGGAAAAAAACACCATGACCAATAGGAAGGGTGAGATTGTTAAAGGGGCCGGCCTGGTCACATGGGTGGCTGGCGAAGGCAGCGGCGTGGCAGTGGGGGCTTTCCCTTGAAATGAGAAAAGCTGGAACCACAAACCAGGCTCCCAAGCACAGAGCACCAATGCCGAGATCAGCTGGCCATGTAGCATCCAGTGGTGAGGGGCCGTGGGGTTTGTCTCTGCTAGGGAAAGATGAGACACGCTGGAGACAAAGCCACTTTTTTTTTTCTTTTTCTTTCTTAATTTTTAAAGAGGCCAAAGCACGGGTTTTGTGTTCACAAACACTCACTTTTGGGCTAAGTGGTGGGAGGGCAGCACAAACTGAAGTAGCATTAGGACAGTCTGAAGTGGGAGACACTGGGGAGAGATGTGGGGGAGTGGCTGTGGGGTTTTCTGTCCCGTAGTGTACCTGGATTCTGCAACAGCCATCTTTCTTGAGAAGAGCAAGCCTGTACCAGGGGAAAAGCAGTTACCTTACCCTGAGGAATACCGCTCCCCCCAAACCCTGGAATTCTGCTTGCTACACCCTGTATCTCTTTTTGTTTATTTAGTTCTGTATTTTGTCTTGCTTTGTCTTTTTCTCTTCCTCTTTTCTCCCATCCTGCATCTTAACCCCTGTGGAGGAGACAGCAACGTACACAGAGGGTGTTGGAGATGGACTGTATGGCACAACCATACCATACACTTTCCTGAGAAACATACTGGTCCTTTCACCTCATGTGGGGGACATAGAAACATCCTCCTGTTTTCCAGTAGACCCAAAATCTGGGCTCTGAAGACTCTATCCATCAGCCTACTAGGGGCTTGCCCTACTGAGTATAGGGAAAAACTCCCAGATGGACTCACTAGTGGTTTGGGGGAAGGGGAAGATACCCACTATCTTCCATAAAGTCTAAAAGGCACCTGCCATTGGAAATCCAGGGGTCCCTACCCCACACCGATTCTTCCACAAATATTCTCAGAAAGAGTTGGGTCTGTGACTAATCTAAAACTGACAGTAGACTGGCAGACAGAGACAGGCAGAGGAAGATCCTGCAGTGTCTTGGGTTGCTTGCTGACATACTCCCAGAACCAGTACTGATAAAACCCAGCTTGGCAGAGCAGCTTGGCCCAACACAGTTGTAGCCAAGGCCAGAGAAACAAACTACAAACAGTGGATCTCTTGTAGCTTCAAATAGGCTGCCAACAGCTAGATGTGGTCAACACCTGACATAGGCTTACAACAGCCTCAGACAACATAAGAGCCATATCTAGGTGGATAACCCAGTGGGAGCCCCTCACCCCTGAGTTCACCAGAAGCCCTCTCAGAAACAGTCTGGTCTGTGACTATCCTAAGACTGACAGCAGGCCAGCAGGCAGGGACAGGCAGAGGTGAATTATGCAGAGACCTGGGACATCTGCAGACACACGCCTGGGTCCATTGCTGATAACACCCAGCTTCGAAGAGGACCTGGGCCCATCCTGGGTGCAGCCAAGCCAAGAGGAATCAGCCACAAACTGTGAATCACTTGTAGCTTCGAACAGGTTGCCAAAGGCTAGATGTGGATAGCACCTGATATTGGATTACACCAGCCTCAGACTACATCAGAGCTATATCCAAAGGGAGAACCCAGCAGGCAAGTGCTAAACTCTGCTTAGATGAATTCCACTTTGTTCTTTTTCATTATTTTTATTTTTTATTTTTCATAGCCCTTTAATTATTTTTTCTTCTATTTTTATCGTTAATTTCTTTCTTTATTTTATATACCTTATTTTACTCTTACCATTGATTACCCCGTTGTTCCCTTGTTTCTTATTTTTGTTATTCTTTTGCCTTGTCCCTTTTGCCTGTTTTCCTCTTTAAACTCATAATTCATATTTGCTCTTGCCCTTTTCTTCTCCCATAATCACTTTGCTGTCCTTTGGTTTTCTCTTATTCTTTTATTTTTTCTTTTCCCTACTATTCCATTTCTCTTTCCACTTTTATTATTCTATGATTATTTTGTCATTGAAATTGCTGTTGTTGTTGGGGGTGGTTGCTTGTTTCAGTTTTATTTTTTGTGCTGTTTTGTTTTGTCCTGTCAGCATGTGTACAACAGCGTACAAGACATCATAGGAGTTGAGCCTCTCAGTCAGTCAGGTGGAGGGGAGACCCCACCAATGAACAAGCTAAGAACATTCAGGACCCAAACACAACAGGAAAGCCCATATAACACATACAAAGAGCATCCCTAGAGCATCCAAATCAGGAGAACAAGAAGTGTGCACCACCTACCACATAAGCACATCCCACAATACACAGAGTCAAAGCAGAATGATCTAATACATGGAAACAAACAAAAAGAGACAAAAAACAACAACATCCAAATGAAAGATAAGGAGGCTACTCCAGAAAAAGAGCTAAGTGAAATTGAGGGAAGCAAATTATCAGACATAGAATTCAAACTAATGGTAATAAGAATGATCAAGGAACTTAGTGAGAACTACACCAGCATGAAAAAGTACATAAAACCATGAATAAGAACCAGTTGGAAATGACAAATACAATATCTAAAATGAACAATACACTAGAAGGAATTAAAAGCAGGCTAGACAAAGCAGAGGATCAAGTCAACGATTTAGAAGATAAGGTGGAAAAGACACCCAGAGCAACAAATAAAAAACACTTAAAAAGAATAAGATAGTCTAAGAGAGCTTTGGGACAACATGAAATATACCAATATTTGCATCATAGGGAAACCAGAAGAAGGAGAAAGGGAACTGAGCATAGAAAGCCTGTTTGAAGAAATGATTTCATAAAACTTCCTTAATGTGGTGTGGGAGAGAGTCATGAAAATTCAGGAAGCACAGAGAGTTCTAATCAAGATGAGCCCAAAGAGACCTATTTCAAGACACAACAAAATTAAAATGGTCAAGTTTAAACACAAAGAGAAAACCTTAAAGGCAACAAGAGAGAAACAGTTACCTAGAAGAGAGCTCTGATAAGGCTGTCAGGTGATTTCTCAACAGAAAAAAAACAGACCAGAATAGACTGGCATGAGACAGTTCAAGGGATATAGAGCAAGGACTACTCTATTCAGCAAAGCTCTCACTCAAAATGGAAGGTGTAACAAAGAGTTTCCAAGACAAAAACAAAAGGCTAGAGGAGTACAAGTCCACCAAACCAGGATTACAAGAGATGCTAAAGGGACTGCTTTAAGAAAAAGAAGAAATATAGAGAGAAAGGAACACAGGTACAAAAAGAAAAAAATGGCAAAAAATAAGTACTTATCTATAATAACCTTAAATGTAAATGGGTTAAATGCTCCAATGAAAAGACATAGAATAGCTGAATGGTTAAGAAAACATGACCTACATTTATGCTGTCTACAAGAGACCCACCTTAGAAGTACAGATTTACATAGGCTGAAAATGAAGGGATGGAAAAAAATATTCCATGTGAATGGCAGCCAAAGGAAAACTGTGGTAGCAATACTTCTGGCAACATAAACTTTAAAACAAAGACCATAACAAGAGACAGAAAAGGTTACTACATAATACTTAATGGGTCAGTCTAACAAGATTATATAACTCTTGTAAACCTATGTACACCCAATATAGGAGCACCTAAATACATAAAGAAAATCTTGAAGGACTTTAAGAAAGAGATCAACAGCAATGTAGACATCATAGTAGATTTTAACACCCCACTGTCAACAATGGACATATCTTCCAGACAAAAAATCAAGAAGGATATTGATGACACACTAGATCAAATGGACTTATTGATTTTTACGGAATATTCATCCCAAAGAAGCAGAATATACATTCTTCTCAGATGATAGACCACATGATAGGACACAAAATAAGCCTTAACACATTTTAAAAACTCAAGTCATATCAAGAATTTGCAGCCAGCCAAGATGAAGGCCTAGACAAACATGCTGGGTCTCCCTCCACAACTAAGAAAGAATACAACTACCTCAAAACTAGAGACAACAAGAAGTTCCAGAAAATCACGCTGCATGGAAGTCCAACAAACAAAGATATAAAGAAGAAATACTCATCCAGGAAGGTAGGAGGGATGGAGCTGAGGTGGAGAGAATGCAGTGTGGTGGTGGTGGTGGTGGCAGCAGCAGCAGTGACAGTGGCAGGCCAGCGGAAAGCACAGTAACATGTTTTAAAAAGTGAGGAGGAATATCTCGGAAGCATTCTCAGCTCCCAACCAGACCACACAGCTCACAGTCCTAGCACCAGGGAAGATCAAGCCTCATTCCTTCTGACTGTGCAAACCAGTGGGGGTTGGGGTGGAGAAAGGAACTGTTTGTCTTTCAGCAGAGCCCACTCGTTTAAAGGGCCCACACAGTCCCAGAACATCTGCAGACTCACCCACTCTGGGAACGATGGCCAGGGCAACAACTAGAGAGGCACTGGTTCCACTCAAAAGGGGGAGAAGTGCCTGGAAAAGGGGCAAGTGCTTAGCAAGTGGCATTGTTCCCTCTTGACCCCTCCCCTACATACAGTGCCACAACGTGGTGAAATGGGTCGCACTGTACTGATGAATACCTAAGGCTCCACCCTGTACAATGTAATAGGAGCAACAGCTCCACCTAAGACACAGAGGCAAACAAACACAGGAGCCTGTCAAGATTAGGAGACAGAGAAGTATGGCTCAAAAGGGGGAACAGATCAAGGTTCCAGTGGGAAAACTAAGCGATCAGGAGATAGCCAACCTAACAAATGAAGAGATAGCCAACCTAACAGATGAAGGGTTCAAAACACTGGTGATAAAGATGATCACAGGCTTGACAGATATGCTTGAGTATGGCAAACGCATCAGGGAAAAAGTGAAGGCTATGCTAAATGAAACAAAGAAAATCCACACAAAACAAATGGTGATGGGAAGAAAACCAGGGTTCAAATCAATGATTTGGAATATAAGGAACAACAACAACAACAACAACAACAACAACAAAAAAGCAGTCAACCAGTACAGAACAAGGAAACAAGAATTGAAAAAAATGAGGAGAGGCTTAGGAACCTTTGGGACAACTTTAAACACGCCAACGTCCGAATCATAGGGGTGCAAGAAGGAGAAGAGGAAGAACAAGAAATTAAATGCTTATATTAAAATAATAATGAAGGGAAACTTCCCAAATTTGGTGAAGAAAACTGACATACAAGTCCAGGAAGCACAGAGAGTCCCAAACAAGCTAGACCCAAAAAGGACCACAACAAGACACATCATAATTAAAATGCCAAAGCTTCAAGATAAAGAGAGAATCTTTAAAGCAGCAAGAGAAAAGCAGAGAGTTACCTACAAAGGGGTGCCTATAAGACTCTCAACTGATTTCTCAAAAGAAACTTTGCAGGCAAGAAGGAACTGGCAAGAAGTATTCATTGTGATGAAAAGCAAGGACCTACAACCAAGATTATTTTATCCAGCAAAGCTATTATTTAGAATGGAAGAGCAGGTAAAGTGCTTTCCAGACAAGGTAAAGCTAATAGAGTTCATTATCACCAAGCCATTATTATATGAAATGTTAAAGGGACTTATTTAAGAAAAAGAAGATCAAAACTATGAACACTAAAATGACAACAAACTCACAACTATCAACAACTGAATCTAAAAAATAAAAACAAAATTCAACTAAGCAAACCAGAATAGAAACAAAATCATAAGTATGGCGATCATTTGGAGGGTTATCAGCTGGGAGGGGGAAGAGGGAGAAATGGGGAAATGATGCAGGGATTAAGAAGCTTAATTGGTTGGTACAAAATAGACAGGGGGAAGTTAAGCATAATATAGGAAAGGGTGAAGCCAAAGGACTTAAATGCACAACCCATGGACATGAACTAAGGTGGGTAGGATTGCTGGGAGAAGGAGGGTACTGGGCAGAGGGGAGCAAAGGGGATAAAGACTGGAACTACTGTAAACAATATAATCAATAAAATATACTTTAAAAGAAAAGAATTTTCCAGGATTACAGTGACTTGAAACTAGAAATCAACCTCAAGAAAAAAACTCAAAAATATTCAAATACATGGAGGCTAAATAACATGTTATTGAATAATGAATAGGTTAGCAATGAGATCAAGGAAGAAATCAGAAAGTACTTGGAAACAAATGAAAATGGACACACAACAAAGCATCACTTATGGGACACAGAGAAAGCAGTCCTGAGAGGGAAGTTCATAATATTACAGGCCTACCTAAAGAAGACAGGAAAATCTCAAATAAACAGCATAACCTTACACTTAAAAGAACTAAAAAAATAAAAACAAACAAATCTTAGAGTGAGTAGAAGGAAAGAAATACTCAAGATTAGAGCAGAAATAAATAACATAGAGACTAAAAGAGAAATTCAAAAAATCAATGAATCCATATTGCTTCTTTTTTTTTTTTTAAAGTATATTTTATTGATTATATTGTTACAATAGTTCCAATTTTTTTTCCCCTTTGCTCCCCTCCGCCCAGCACCCCCCTTCCCCAACAATCCCCTCTCCAAGTCCATGCCCATGGGTCGTACATACAAGCTCTTCCATATTGCTTCTTTGAAAAGAGTAACAAAATTGACAAACTTTTAACCAGACTCATCAAGAAAGAAAGATAGATGACTCAAATAAATAAATAAAGTTAGGAACAAAAAAGATACCACAGAAATACAAAGGATTGTAAGAAATTACTTTAAACAACTACACAACAAGAAGTTGGACAACCTGAGCAAAATGGATAAATTTATAGAAACAAACAACCTTTCAAAACTGAATCAGGAAGAAACAGAAAACCTGAATAGATCAATAACAACTACTGAAATTGAAGCAGTAATCAAAAGACTTCTGGCACACAAAAGCACTGGACCAGATGGCTTCATGGATGAATTTTACCAATCATTCAAGGAAGAACTAACTATCCTTAAATTATTCCAAAAAATTCAAGAAGAGGAAATATTTCCAAACTTTTTCTACAAGGTCAACATTATCCTAATTCCAAAACCAGATAAAGATACAAGGAAAGAAAATTATGGGCCAATATCTCTGATAAATGTAGATGGTAAAATCCTCAAAATATTAGCAAACTGGATCCAGCAGTACATTATAAAGATCATATACCATGATCAAGTGGGACTTATTCCAGGGATGTGAATCAATAAATGTGATATATCACATAAACAAAATGAAAGACAACAATCACATGATCATATCAATAGATAATGAAAAAGCATTTGATAAAGTCCAGCATCCATTCATGATAAAGACACTCAACAAAGTGAAAATAGAGGAAGCATAACTCAACATAATAAAGGCCATACACAAAAAACCTACTGCCAACATTATACACAAAGGGAAAAAACTGAAACCTTTTCCTCTAAGATCAGGAAAAAGACAAAGGATGTCTGCTTTTACTTCTCTTATTCAATGTAGTACTGGAAGTTCTAGCCAGAGCAATCGGACAAGAAGAAGAAACAAAAGACATCCAAATTAAAAAAGAGGAAGTAAAGCTGCCAATATTTGCAGATGACATGATATTGTACCTAGAAAACCCTATAGGCACCAGCAAAAAATAAAATAAAATAAAATAATAATAATAATTGACCTAATAAATAAATTTAGCAAAGTAACAGAATACAAAGTCAATATTCAGATATGGGTGACATTTTTATACACCAATAATGAACTATCAGAATGAGAAACTAAGAATACAATCGCATTTGCTATCGCAACAACAAAAATATAAAGTACCTAGAAATAAATTTAACCAAGGAGGTAAAAGATCTGTATTCAGAAAACTATAAGGACACTGAAGAAAGATATCAAGGAAGTTACAAATAAGTTGAAGCATATACTGCATTCATGGATTAGAAGAATTAACATAATTAAAATGTCAATACTACACAAATCAATCTATAGATTCAACACAATTCCTACTAAGATACTGATGGCATATATTACAGATCTAGAACACATACTCCAAAAATTCATATGGAACCAAAAAAGATCCTGAATAACCTTGGCAATCTTGAGAAAGAAGAACAAAGTTGGAGGGATCACAATACCTGATATCAAACTACATTACAAGGACACTGTAATCAAAACAGACACATAGATCAATGGAACAGAACACAGAGCTCAGAAATAAACCCAGGTCTTTATGATCAATTAATATTTGACAAAGGATAAAGAGCATACAATGGAGTGTAGACAATCTCTTCAACAAATGGTGTTGGAAGAACTGCACTGGTACATGCAAAAAAATGACACTAGACCACCATCTTACACTATACACAGAATATACTCAAAATGGATAAAGAACTTAAATATAAGTCATGCTACCATAAACATCCTAGAGGAAAACTTAGGCAGTAAAATTTCAGATATCTCATGTAGCAATATTTTTGCTAATATATCTCCTAGGGCAAGGGAATTAAAAGAAAAAATAAATAAATGTGACTACATCAAATTAAAAAGCTTCTGCACAAATAAAGAAACCATCATTAAAATAAAAAGGGAACTGAGTATATTGGAGAACATATTTGCCAACGATACATAAACAAGGGTTTAATCTCCAAAATATACAAAGAACTTACACAACTTAGTACCAGGAAGACAAATAATCCAATTTAAAAATGGGCAAAGGACCTGAACAGACACTTCTCAAAGGAGGACATACAGATGGCCCACAGACATGAAAAAATATTCAACATCGCTAGTTATCAGAGAGATGCAAATAAAAACCACAGTGAGATACCACCTCACACTGGTCAGAATGGCCATCATTAATAAATCAACAAGTGCTGAGGAGGATGTGGAGAAAATGGAACCTTGGTGCACTGTTGGTGGGAATGCAGACTTGTGCAGCCACTGTGGAAAACAGTATGGAATTTCCTCAAAGAACTAAAAATGGAGCTGCCTTTTGATCCAGTGATTCCACTGCTGGGATTATACCTGAAGAATCCTGAAACACCAATTCAAAAGAACGTATGTACCCCCATGTTTATAGCAGCACTATTTACAATAGCGAAGATTTGGAAACAGCTTAAGTATTCATAAGTAGATGAGCAGATTAAAAAAAAAAAAGCTGCGGTACATTTATGCGATGAAATACTATGCAGCAGAAAAAAGGAAGGAATTCCTAACTTTTACAACAGCATGGATGGAACTGGAGACTATTATGTTAAGTGAAATAAACCAGTCAGTGAAACACGAATACCATATAATCTCACTTACAAGAGGAATTACAAGAGGAATAGTGAGCTAAAGAGAACCAAAGGCATAGAATCACGGAACAGTCTGACAGCTGTAAGTGGGAAGTGGGGAGGTGGGGACTGATTGAAATAAGGTGAAGAAATTAATCAAAGAACTTTTATGAATGACTCATGGCCATGGGCAATTGTGTGGGGATTGATTGTGGGAGTGGGGTTGGGCTGGGTGGAGCAGAGCAAAAGGGGAAGAAGTGAGACAAGTGTCATAGCATAAATGATTATAAAAGAGGGAGGGGGACTAGGCAGTTACTGCTCATTTCTGAGTAGAGGGTTTCAGGTATCTGTCAGCCCACAGAATTATTCAACAAGCCAATCACATCCTCCCACAGGAACCAGGGGTATCCCACCCTCCTAATGCTACAAAGTCTGCCTCCCACAGCTCCTGGTTGGTCACACTGTTTCTGAGTATATCCCCTCTGTGGTCCTGCATGAAATACAGTGTCCTCCCCCAGGGTTTTGAGTGTATGAGACTAATAAATGTCTATCTTTTCTGTCCAGTGTCAGGTATTGTATGTTCAGCTATTTACCTAATCCTAAGGCAGAATGTTTCCCTCATCAGTGAAGGTGAATAGAAGGCAATTAAAACATTTACACATTCAAAAACCAAATAAAACAAAAAAATCAAACATAATGTAAGAATACATCAAATTGGTAATATAATCATCCAGAAAAAAGAATTACTTCAATTGACTTTTGACTGTTCATTGTTAGTGGAATGTATCCTAAGATTTAATGGTAACAGTACCATAATTTTAAAATTTTCTTATGTATTTGTAAAACAGAAAATTAGGAAATGCTGTATGTTAGTAGGGACCAAGACTTTCAGTGGAAACAAAAAGAGGTACAAATATAACATCAAAGGAGTTAAGAAAGGGGGGAAGAGGTGGGTGGAGGTGGAGAGGGTATAGGGGGGTGGATAAGTGGTAATGAAAAAAATACAATAAAAATGAAAAAAAGGAAAAGGAAAAAAGAAAGTAAGAAAATGTTAATGTTAAATGGAAATAACAATGAAAATTCATAATTTTACAATAAATATATGCATATAGTATCTCTGTCAATTTAAAGGGTCTTTATGCAATGCCGTCCTTGAGGTAATGAGCATCACTAGCCTGATTATCTTGGTTTCCATGTACCAAGTTAAAGGATCAGGACTTTTTGAAGAAATGACTTGAGTAAGTGCAAGATGAGAATAGAATATCTTATTGTTCCAGAAAGCACAAAAGTACTCAAATATGGCATGCAAGACAACTGAGAGAAGCTGTCACTGGTAATATTTGACATAATTTAAAATCAAGAAGAATGACTATAATTCATTGAACACGTTGAATAAAAAATAATCCACAAATCTATGCTGATACTATAAGTAAATAAATAAGTAAATTCATTTTATTTTGCCAGCATTTAAGGTGACATATCATCTCCATAATCAGAAACTTGGTAATTAAAAAGTAAATAGAAATTATCATTCATAATTGGGAGAAACTATAGTTCCTCAGTTGATGAGGGAAAAATTTTAAATATATTTTCTAAACAGAAAGAAAAGCCAGATAATAAATCGAAGGAGGAATGATAGAATTACAAAGTTACCCACACTGCAATCTGCAATAATGTTGTTTTTCAGGTCAGAATCATCAATAAATTCTAAATCCAGTAAGTGTAATGTTGGTGGGCAAATAGGACATTTGCATAGTGCCAGATGACTTGGCAAGTACAAAGAAAAAAGTTTTATAGTGGCAAGCTAGGTCAGCACCTTAACCTAGTGATCAAACTAGTATCACAAATAGGGAAGCAATGAGACAACCTGCGCCTGCTGAGATGTTGCAACATGAACTACCCAGACCATCTATATTATGTCCTTACCAAAATACTATTCAATCTGAATCTACTGGTCCAGCATCTTCACATTGTTAGTGTCATGAAAACAAGTCTAGATTGAAAGAAACATAATAATCAATGCATAATTTTATCTTTTTTGGAAGAAACTGCTATAGGTAGTATTTTGGCAGCAATTGAAATTGTATTATGAACTAGTTAGCAGGTGATATAAGGAAATTGTTAATTTTTTAAGTGCAATATAGTACCATGGTATAAGAAAATATACCACTCTTTTTAAAAAGTATATTTTATTGATTATATTGTTATAATAGTTCCAATTTTTTCCCCTTTGCTCCCCTCCGCCCAGCACCCCCCTCCCACAGCAATCCCCCCCCACAAGTCCATGCCCATGGGTTGTACATACAAGCTCTCCCGCTTCACCCTTTCATATATTCTTCTTCTTTTTTTCCACACCCCCACTCTTATTAGGGATTTCTGGACACAAGGATAGGTGGGACGACGACCACGCCCAGCTTGAAGCAGCTAGAAGAGCACGAGACCGTCGCCCGCTGTCCTCTATAAAATTATAAAGGGTCTAAAGTCTGGGGGGGGGAGAATGTTACTTTTTTTATTGTTATAAAAAATAAATTAATTAATGAATTAATTCTAAAATAATGGTAACATAGAAAGGGAAAAACCGGAGAGATTGCATGCATGACCCATGGACTGGGGAAGAGAGGGATTGTTGGGGGCGGGGGGTGCTGGGCGGAAGAGAGCAAAAGGGAAAAAATGGAACTATTGTGACAATATAATCTGTAAAATGTAATAATAAAATAAAATAAACCATATTCTCAGGTGAGGATAAAAAAGTGGTTCAGCAAAAGTTAGATGACTGAGCAAATTAGGAAAATGATAATGATTTTTCAGTGTCAGTGATGGGTATATGATAGTGACTGACTATTCAACTTTTCTGTATTACTGAAAATGTTTATAATAAAAAATTATAATAAAGTAATATTATTTTACATCGTTAATTCTATTTTAAATGCAATGGAGTCACTTCCACTTCTGAGTATGACCTGGCCAAGCTTGCAGCTAACCAATGCTTCCACTGAGAAAAACTGAAACTGGACAAAGTAAAAAAATCCTCTGCTGTTTAAAGACATCAGAAAAGCTGCTGATAGAATAGGGACTAGAGGACCCAGGATTCTAGTGTCAGAAGAACTGTGGGGCAATGCGTTGACTTCTGCAGCCTCTTTTGTTTGGGAGGATATTTGCCTGAGCACCGTGTCACTGCTGGGGGACAGAGAAACAAGAGACCTTTGGTGATCTCTTGGAGAGGCTTGAAAGGCTGGTGTCCAAGTAGTAAAATAATGACACAGAGACCTAAAACAAATGCACAAACTATTTTCTCCCCAAATTCTGGAGCTGTATAGGGCATTATGCTAAATGGTTAAGAAAAAAAAAAAAAAAAACACTAAAAGGTTGAATGGAGTTTTCTGTGATCTCACTGTGATGTGGATGAACATTTGAGTTCAAAACTACCAGGGGAGACAACACTACTGAAAATACCAGGTTCTTAGTCAAAGGTCTTGAAAACTATCCTTTAGGAACAGAAGAGAATCAGAGGTAGACAGAACCTTTAATTTATATTTTTGATTTAATATTTATTGCACATTCTTTCATTACCATTTAGTCACCTTATATCTTCCCAGCAATCACCACACTGTTGTCCATGTCAATGAGTCCTTTTTCCTTTTTGTTCAATCCCTCAACTCCTTAACCTCCACCCTGTACCAACTGTCATCCATCTCTCCATCTGAGTCTGGTCCATATTTTTTCTTGTTAATTCAGTTTGTTCATTAGATTCCACATAGGGGTGGCTTACTTCACATAGCATAATGTTCTCCAGGTCCATTCATACAAGCAACTATGGGATATTTACACAGTGGAATACTACTTAGCCATAAAAAGACAGAACCATTTAAAACTGCAACCAGCATGCTCTCCATCCTGGGAGCAAACCAGAGCCTTTCCCTGGTCTCTCTTCTTCCCTCTCATGTGTACATCTCCTAAGCTCAAGGGTCCATACCAGATTTGCAATCAGGGAGCAATGGTCAGTGGCAGTTTGTCTCTGGATAACCCTCTAAACCTGTCTCCAAGGGCCCCATTTCTTTGACTTCTTAGTGAACTAAAGAAGAAACGGCTCATTTCTTTCCTATAATGGTTCTAGGGGGCCAAAGGCTAGGCTCTCTCCTGTTGCCTTTTTTATTCTAAGCCCTTCTTTGTCTCACTCTCTCCAGCTTTAATAAAACTACACTTAACATTTTAAAATAAATAAATAAAAATTTAAAAAAGAAAACACTGAACCAGACTCAACCCTGCCTCATTGCTGATTGGTTTAGAGGGATTGACTATCACTGCTGATAGGAGGAAAATCTAAAGCCTCTCTGAGTGGAGTTAACATCATCTAGATCCTTTATAACAGCTACCAAGGGTCTAAGTCCCACATTAAGATGACAATGTTTAGAACACTGAAAAACTTCTTTCTTTTTTTTGTTACTTTTTAAGAACAAGGGAGAGCTCTTCCATGCCAACTTCTCACTCCTCTTTGACCATTCCTAAATTAATACTTTGACAAGAAAAATAAGATGATCATGGTTGACTTAAACCAATCAAGGTTCATTGTCCCCCTTACACCCCATGGGTGCTGGGAGACCCAGAATCTTTAGAAACACATGGCTTCTTAGAAGACAATGACTCCATTTGTGGCTTTTTTAGCAAGGGAAGAGGGAATGGCAATTTAGTATACAATCAACAGTGTTGCCAAGTCATCTACACACTGTTAGTATGGGACCTTGGGCAAGGTATTCGATCTCTTTGAGCCACAATTTTCTCATATGTAAAAGTTAGATGATAATAATACCTCAGAGGGATGATGTATGTATGCAATAACATGATATATATTTTTAAAAAGCTACTTACAAAATGTCAAGCTTAATTTAGTGCTCTAATAGTGTTGACTGTTATTGTCCTGTCATGGTTTGGAGTCCCCCCTTTAGATATGTTTCAGTTGTTAGTGGTCCTTTTAAGCATGACAACACAACTCCAACTCCAACCCAAATTTCAGGTGTGCGCTGAACAACCCAGACAGAAGGACTAGTCTCCATCTTGCTCTTTCTTCTCAACATGTTTCTCTGACACCTGGAGAGGCATCTCCAAGAAAATGGGCCAGAAATTGAGGTCCACAGGGAAGATATTCTCCCCCTGCCCCCATATTTACTCACTCTGGTGCCCAAGTTCTGCCTTTAACATTGATTAATTTATTACTTTACAATGAAAAAAAGTAATAAAAAGTGAGCCAGTGAGACATGAGAACCACGGGATATGGTACATGTTCCAAGAATTCTATTTTTACTAAAAGATTTGTGGTGGGATGTAGAGTTAAATAATGTAATAAGAAATATATTCAAGAAATTCTGGCCAAGATGGAGGCTTAGACAGACACGCTCAGTCTCCCTCTACAACTAGAAAAGAATACAACTACCTCAAAAGAAAAGATAACCAGAAATTCCAGAAAATAAAACTACATGGAAGCCCAAGGTATGAAGTTATAAACCAGCGGTGCTTGTCTTGACGGGTAGGAGGGGCGAAATCGGAACCGGAATGGAAAGGTCAGGTGACACTGTTTGTGGTAGCAGCGGGGATAGTGGCGGGGGCGGGGGCAATCCTGGCTGCAGTTGAGTCCCGGCAGCTTGTGACCCCATTGCTGGGAAAGGCAGCCCCTCCATTGCATCGGATAGAGAGGTCCAGAGAGCGGGGGGATGGATCCTGGTCTCCCAGTGGAGACTAATGGCAGGAATCCATCTTCGACCCCTACCCCCACACAAAGCACCACAGCGCAGCAAAAAAGATTGTGGACCGCCACCAGTCGTTGGGTATTGACAAGTACACGGGGCTCTGCCCCCTACAGCCTTCCCAGGAAGCAAAGCAAAACACAAATCTGTCAGAATGAAGCAGACAACGATTGAAATCCGAGTGACACAGCTCACCAGGCAGCAGATGAGGAACCTGACAGATGAACAAATAGGAAATCTTTTAGAGGCTCAGTTCAGAGCTATAGTTATAAGGTGGCTTACAGAATTAACAAAAGATTTGGAACAAGACAGAGAAGGAATGAAAGTCACTCATACTGAAACAAATGAAAACACATTCGAGACAAGTGGTGAGGAAATAAAATCCAGAGATCAAATCAACAAACCGGAACATAGGGAAGGAACAGTCAACTAGTGCAGAAAGAGGAAACAAAAAGTAAGGAAAGTGAGGAGAAAATCAGAAACCTCTGGGACAGCTATAAGAGACTGAACATTCAGATTATAGGATTACCAGAGAGCAAAGAGGGTAAGGAGAGGCACTACAAAAGAGGCTATCTGACATCTCCAAGTGGTAGGATAAACAGACAAAAAAAAGTTGTGTAATCTTGGATGAGTTACTTATAACTCCTCTACACATAAATTGCTGGATCTGTAAAACTGAGTAGTATACAGGAACTGTTCATTAAATGGTAATATTTTTTTCAGTGCCTCACACAGTGCGGGATTCATAACACTCACTTGATAAATTTTTTAGAATGGATATTGATTGATTGTCATTAATGCTGCTATGACAGAGGTATGTACAGGTAACCCTTAAATAACACGGGATTGAACTGTGTGGATCCACTTATAAACATGTGTTTTTCAGAAAATACTGTGACTATGTTTTTCCTTCCTTATGCTTTTCTTAATAACATTTTCTATTCTCTACCTTATTTTATTGTAAGCATACAGTATATAATAATGTAACATAAAATATGTGTTAATCAACTGCTTGTAAGTAAGGCTTCCAATCAACAATAGGTTATTAGTTAATTTGGGGGGGAGTCAAAGTTATACATGGGTTTTCAACTGTGCAGGGGTTTGACACTCCTAACCCCTGTGTTATTCAAGAGTCAACTGTATTTCAAACTATTCTGTAACCTAATTAAACAAACAAACAAGCAAAAAAGACAGTTTTTCTGATTCTACACTCTCCAACCTTCTGACATATTTGAGTTGTCTCAGGGCAGACATATCCAAATATTCTGACTATTAGAAAAGACTATCCCTCTTTTAAAAATGAATGAGCATTCTCTTTGTTTGGGTTGGTGTAAGTCAGTCCCATAGAATATGGTCAGTTTTCCTTGGTGGATCATAGTGTGTGCTCAAAAAATGTTTGTTAAGTAAATGAAAGAATAAATAAATGGATGAATTTGAGCTTTTATATCTTGGAAGATAAAACCATTATCTACTATTGATTTCATAATATTGTGGTTTTCTCTATTTAGAACAGAGAAAAAGAGTGGATGGCTATACTAACCAAGTCTTTTGGAAATAAAAAGAAGCATAAAGCAACCATTCACAAATATCCAATTACAGTAGTCCCCCCTTATCTGCAGTTTCACTTTCCACAGTTCCAGAGGTCTCAAAATATTAAATAGAAAATTCCAGAAATAAACAATTCATAAGTTTTAAATTGCATGCTCTTCTGAATTGCATGATAAAATCTCCAACCTTCCTGCCTGAGATGTGAATTATTCTTTTGTTCAGCATTTCCCTACTATAGACACTCACTACTTGTTAAAGACTTAATAGCTTTCTCAGTTATTAGATCAACTATCATGGTATTGCAAGGCTTGTGTTCAGGTAATCTTTATTTTACTTACTAATAACCCCAAAGGGCAAGAGTAGTGATGCTAGCAAAAGTGTTTTCTTAACTGAAAAGTTGAAAGGTTTTGACTTAATAAAAGAAACCACATTCACATAACTTTTATTACAGTATGTTGTTATAATTGTTTTATTTTATTATTAGTTATTATGGTTATTTTATTACTGTACCTAATTTATAAATTAAACTTTATCATAGGTATATATGTAGAGAAAAACATAGTGTACATAGGGTTCAGTAGTATCTATGATTTAGAAACTATCCCCTATGGATAATAGGGGGACTACTATATAAAGCTGAAGGAAATAGTAAAGTAATTATGAATAATAATCTTTCTCTATCTTTGTGAAATTTAAAATATAAAGTCACTTTCCAGGTGTTTTTCAACATCATCCCCCCCATATATATCTTCTATTTCTATTTCCAAGTTTTAAGCCATCTTCTATCCTAACCTTATCAAAGCGCTCCATAATAGAATTTACATATCTTGGACTAACTGGATAAAGTTACAACCTTAAAGATATTCAGAATCTATAGGAATAGTGTGCCACCTAAATTTAAGCACAGTGATAAGATAAAAATGTTGCTGTTTTTAATTCATATTACCTTACCTGGAAATTGTTTATAATATGGAACTCTGTATTCAGGTGAATAAATACTCTTAATGTTGTAAATCTCCATAGATCAATAAGAACTGAACATTTCTAAATCCAGACAGTGGTAGGTTTGATGAGACTGGCAGAGACAGAATTACTGGCTATTCCATAAAGGTTAAAATTTTCATGTAGGATAAATGATGCTGTCAGGATGTCATGCTGGTTATTTGGAGTAGAACTTAAAAGTCATAAACTCTCATCCACACCCCTCAACTTGTCCCTTCCCCCACAATAATTAGATGATATAATTTCAAAAAAACTGTAGACTCTGAAATTGAATGATCATAAATTTGTATTTTTACCTAAGGTGACCTTGATTAATATAATATAATTATGTATTTATATTTAGGGAAAGTGGGGAAATGGAATAGTAAGGAGAGAGTCACTGAGAAGAATGGCTTTTAGGTATGGGTAGAGAATAAGAGAAGAATAAAGAAGTTTGGAAACTATGTATAACCTTAATGATTAAAAACTAAGACAACAAAGAGAAAACTAAATAGAATTTTAAAATTGTTTTTTTTTGGAAGGATGTGTATTTTTACCTTACTGTAACTCCAATACTAAAATAATATGGTTTTGAGGACTTCCGGCCAAGATGGAGGCTTAGACGGACACACTAGGTCTCCCTCTACAACTAAAGAGGAATACAACTACTTCAAAACAAAGGATAACTAGAAATTCCAGAAAATAAAACTACACGGAAGTCCAACATATGAAGTTATAAACCAGCGGTGCCACTTGGGCAGGTAAGAGTTAAAGAGGGCAGTGCTGTTTGCGGTCGCACCCGGAGCGGCGGGCTGCGAGGAGTCCCAGCTGCGCAAGCCCCTGGCGGTGCGCGACCCCGGAGGAGTCCCGGCTGCGCAAGCCCCTGGCGGTGCGCGACCCCGGCGAGGAGTCCCGGCTGCGCAAGCCCCTGGCGGTGCACGACTCCGGCGCTGGGGAGAGCGGCCGCCGCATCGCCTTGAACAGTGAGGCCCAGGGGGGCGGGAGGACGGATCCCGGTCTCCTGGCTGAATAACTGTGTGAATCCATCTTGGACCCCCGCCCCCAAAGAAAGCACCACAGGGCTGCGAAATAGGTCGCGGACAGGCAGGCGCCGGCCGGTCGCTGATTTGTGACGTGTACACAGGCACTGCCCCCGACAGCCAGCCCAAGAAAACAAAACGCATCTGTCAAAATGAGGCAGACAACTATAGAAATCCTGGTGGCGCAGCTCACCAGACAGCAGATAGAGAACCTGACAGATGAACAGATAAGAAACCTGTCAGAGGCTCAGTTCTGGGCCATTGTTATCAGGTGGCTTACAGAATTCACAAAAGAGCAGGAAAAAGATATGAAAGAAGCGAAAAACTTTCATAACGAAAGGAACAAAACCGCATACGAGACAGAAAGAAAGGAAATAAAATCCAGAGTTCATTTCAACAAACTGGAATATGGAGAAGGAACAAGCAGTCAACCAATGCAGCGAGAGGAAATGGCAAGCAACAATGAGAGGATCAGAAACCTCTGGGACAGCTATAAAAGGCCCAACATAAGAATCATTGGTTTGCCAGAGAGCGAGGAAGATGAACTAGAACTTGAAAAATTGAGTGAAAATATAATAAAGGAGAACTTCCCAGACTTGGGGAAGGGAATAGACTTGCAGGTCCAGGAAGCAAGGAGAGTTCCCAAGAGACTGGACCCAGGGAGAACCACTCCAAGACACATTATAATCAAAATGTCAAAAATTAAAGATAAAGAGAGAATCTTAAAAGCAGCAAGAGAGAAGAAAAGAATTATGTACAAAGGGGTCCCAATTAGACTATCAGCTGACTTCTCAAGGGAGACCCTGCAGGCAAGAAGGGACTGGCAAGAAATATTCAAAGTAATGAAAATCCAAAACCTACAACCACGAATACTCTATCCAGCGAAATTGTCATTCAGAATAGAAGGACAGAGAAAGTGTTTCCAGGACAAAATAAAACTGAAAGAGTTCATTAGATCCAAACCACTGTTATATGAGATGTTAAAGGGACTGGTTTAAAAAAAAACAGAAGCTAGGGAGATGAAACAAAGGCAAACTAAATAGGCAACGAGAGTGGAAAAGGAACTGTGGGTATGGGAAACATATTGGGGGGAGGTCAACAGGGAGGGGAAATGGGGAAAGGGAGGGAGATGATATAGGAATTGGGGATCAAGGTAGGAGGGAATGGAATAGACGGAGAGAGGTTGGGAGGAACTGTATGCACAACTAATGGACATAATCTAAAAGGGGGGGACAACTGGAGGGAGGGGGGCCACCGGGTGGAGGGGAGCAGAGGGAAGGGAAATTGGAACAAATGTAATATTTTAATCAATAAAAAACATTAAATCTGAAAAAAAAAATAAAATAATATGGTTTTAAGGCTTTATAAGCATTACATTTATGAGTATTAGGAAGATATTTGACAATAAAATTAACATTTTAGTGGAAAGCCCTAGATAGACTTCATGGTACTGAGATATAAAAAGAACAAAATTATGATAATAATAAAATTATGATAATAACTGCTGTTTACTAAGTGCCAGTCACTATGCTAAGACATATATAATCTCATTTAAACTTTACAGCAATTCAAATTACTTTCTTTTACAGATGAGGGAACTGAGGCTTAGAGACATTTAGTAAACTGTCAAAGATCTCACAGCTGGTAAGAACTGTTGCAAGAACTGTAACATATATTTTTTTTCAAAAAGCCCAATACTTCCATCATTATAGATACCTGTTTGAGTCTTTGCTTGGCTACTTCCTGGATTTTACCTGGACCAAGTAACACAAACTCTTCTTACACATAAAATGACCAAGATATTAGTATCT
Source organism: Furipterus horrens (assembly GCF_987537825.1). Taxonomy (NCBI): domain Eukaryota; kingdom Metazoa; phylum Chordata; class Mammalia; order Chiroptera; family Furipteridae; genus Furipterus; species Furipterus horrens. The sequence goes on from NW_028327179.1 coordinate 53,409,854, forward strand.
ACTTCATAAGATTGTTGGGAGGATTAAATTAACAAGTGTATTTAAAGTACTTAAAACATAATCCTTGCAACAAATGTTAGCTGTTACCCATGTTGATGCACCAGCTTCCTGTGTGGGGAGGATAACCACTGAAACTATCAGTGTCATTTTTTCTCATGAGTAAAATGAAGAAGTTGGGCTATGTGAAGGTTTTGAACATTTATGATCATTTTTCTCTGACAAAAAAATGTAGGTAACCAGGAACAACTCTAGCAGCAGCTGGAGTGAGGGACAAAGGAGAACTAGGCAAAGCATACCCTCCAGTGGACTCCTGCTTCTGGAGTGTGGGTCAAATTTGGACACTAAGACTCAAATTCTGGGAGATTACCCTTAGCATCCAGGGCAAATTCTGCAAGTGGTAAAGGAGACCTTTATCATCATTTCTATTTAATTTAATCTTCACACTGGTTTGAGGGCTATTCTTATTTCCCTTTTAGAATTATAAACCACAAAGAATTTCTTGCTTAATTTTATATCTCCTTGATCTTGATGTTGCAAAAAAAATAGATACTAATAGCTACATTTATTGTTGTTAACTGCACAAGATTATATATCCTGCAAGTAGACTGATTTACCCTATTTGAATGTCAGCTCTGTATATGTTGAAGTTAAACTGTTTTTATGGTTTGCTTTATTTTATGTGGTTTATATGTTTTTCCAGTCATAAAAAACATTTGGCAATACTATTATTCTGTCACTATGACGATTTAGTGTCAAAGAAAATTCATGGGAAGAAAAAGAAAATTATTTAATGTGGTGAGAGCTGACCCACCAGCTTTGCTATTCAAACCATACTATTATAGCAAGTTGTGCTGACCTTTTTTGACAATTCAGAATAACTCTTTAATCAGTAGCTATCACACTTCTATCAACAAAGCTTTTGTAAAACTACTTTTAACCAGCAACATCACAATTTATAAATTCCCATAGAACCCTTGAGTAGTTTGAGAAGGGAACCAGGAAGAAAAGCTGAAAGGTAAACTCAGCTGAGGGTCACAGATGGAATGGCCAAATGTCAAGTATACATTTTAATTCCTTGTTTCTTCATTTTTGAAAATATATATATATTTCTAAAGTAAATATCAGAGTTAATAATGTTCTATGGTCCCTGGGTGGCTATTCACCTGAGGTTCCTTCTCTCTTGTCCTTTGATAGTGATTTACTTTGGAGATAAAGTTGTGAATACTTTTCTGATATTCTTATCATAATTATGCTACCAAGAGCTTATGGGGTTGTGGGTTCTCTAAGAGAACCTCTAGCAAAGGCTGGGAATATCCACAGGAAGAGGGACTCATAGTCTATTATACAACTGGACATTTACTTACATCTCTCTCATGCTACTATTCATTTCAGCTCTGTAAGATTTGGTCCATGTCCAGTCCCCTGCTTCTTTTTTTTTGCATTCTCCACTACGCTGAACTCACTTGATTCTACTTGCCAAATGCATGCTCATTTAGTTATTAAGATTGAAAACTCAAAACTCCAAGTCCACCACTAAAATTTATATGACTTTAAGCAATTCATTCAACTTCTATGCGCTCTATTTCCTTCAATTTACAGGATGAGGATAATAATAACTACTTTCTATGGATATGGTTGGGTTTAAATGAGCCATTAAATTTAAAGTGCTTTACAGAGTGCCTTGCATAGAACAATGTCCTAAGAGTTCTCTCATATGTTGCCCTATTTTTATCATCATTATTATATATAGACATACCCCTGTGAACCCCTTTCAATCTTTTTCTTCTTCTTATAACTCCTGTCCAGAATATGAGGGAAAAATTTATTTATTATTTAAATTTTTATTCAAGTTTTTAATTATTATTTATTTATTATTATTTTAAAATATTGATTTATTTTTTAGAGAGAGGAGAAGGGAGGGAGAATGAGGCAGAAAAAGACCAATGTGAGAGAGAAACATTGATCAGTTGCTTCTCATACTCACCCCAATCGGGAACCAAACCTGCAACCTAGACGTATGTCCCTGACTGGCAATCAAACCAGCAATGTTTTGCTCTGTGGGACAATGACCAGCCAACTGAGACACACTGATCAGGGCTCACTTTTATTTTTAATTACAGTTGACATATATTATTATATTATTTTCAGGTATAAACCCCAGTGAGTAGACATAACGTAATAACTGATCATCCTGATAACTCTCGTACCCATCTGGCAACATGCATAGTTACTAGGCTATTAGTCACTATATTTACCCTGGCTGGTTTGGCTCAGTGGATTAAGCGTCGGCCTGCGAGCTAAGTGTCGCTGGTTCGATCTTCCAGTCAGGGCACATCAGAGAAGGAAAACTCTGATTCCAAAAAACCTCCGCTGCCTTGCAGCATACCTCTTCAGGGGAAAGGCTAAGGGAGTAAACCCTGACAGAAAATCCGGAGCCGGAGTCCCTAAGGCGGTTTGACGTTGTAGTCAACACCGGCAACTCCTGCGGCGCACCTGAAGCCAAGCTGTATTGACTCCGTCTTTCCCTTGGATCCTTCAGCTGCGAAGAGAGGGGGGGTCTGCTGCATGGGCAACAGCAGACCCTCCATATCATCCTGCCCAGGCTCTGTAGCTTCAGCTTCACTGGAGAGGACACTCCAGCATCATCGCAAGATGTCGATTCAACACGGGAGGAGACAGATACCGTGTCACTCCTGAGTCGGACTGCACAGCCATTCTCGGCGGTGCAGATAGACTCTTAAGAAGCTACACCATCGTCTCTCGAGGCTCTGTAGCTTCAGCTTCACTGGAGAGGACACTCCAGTGTCATCGCAAGATGTCGATTCAACACGGGAGGAGACAGATACCGTGTCACTCCCGAGTCGGACTGCACAACCATTCTCGGCGGTGCAGATAGACTCTTAAGAAGCTACACCATCATCTCTCGAGACGGATGGCTGCCAAACAAAACAGTCACTATATTCCCTATGCTGCCCTTTACATCCTCATGACTATTCTGTAACAACTAATTTAGATTTTTTAATTCATTTGCCTTTTCTCTCATTCTCCAAGCTCCCTTCCATCCGGCAACAGTCAAAACATTCTCTGTATCTATGACTCTGTCTCTGTTCCGCTTGTTCATTTATTTTGTTTCTTAGATTCAATTGTTGACAGATAAGCATTTATTACCATTTTATTGTTCATAGTTTTGATCTTCTTTTTCTTTCATATAATGTTGGTTTGGGGATGATGAACTCCTTTAGCTTTTTTCTGTCAAGGAAGTGGTTATCTGTTCTTTGATTCTAAGTGATAGTTTTGCTGAGTAGAGTAATCTTGGTTGTATGTCCTTCCCTTTCAGCAGTTTGAATATTTCTTGCCAGTCCCTTCTGCACTGCAAAGTTTCTGTTGAGAAATCAGCTGACAATATTGTAGAAGCTCTCTTGTAGGTAACTAACTGCTTTTCTCTTGCTGCTTTTAAGATTCTCTCTTTGTCTTAACCTATGGCATTTTAATTATGATGTGTCTTCAAGTGGGCTTCTGTGCATCCATCTTGTTTGGGACTCTCTGTGCTTCCTTAATTTGTATGTCTATTTTCCTTCACTAACTTAGGGAATTTTCTGTCATTTTTTCAAATAGGTTTTCAATTTTTTGCTTTCTCTCTTCTGCTTCTGGCACCCCAATAATGCAAATGTTGGTATGCTTGAAGTTGTCCCAGAGGCTTCTTACTCATTTTCAGATTCAGTTTCCTTTTTGTTCTTCTGATTGTTTTTACTTCCTTATATTCCAAATCACTGATTTGATTCTTGGCTTCATCCACTCTACTGCTGTTTCACTATAACTGTTTCTTTATTTCAATTAGTGTATTTTTCATTTCTGACTGGTTATTTTTTACACTTTTGAGGTCCTCACTAAGTTCATTGAGCATCCTTATAGCCAGTGTTTTGAACTCTGCATCTAGTAGATTACTTGTCTCCATTTTGTTTAGTTCTTCCTCTGGAGTTTTGTTCTGTTCTTTCATTTGTGTCATGTTTCATTGTCTCCTCATTTTGGCAGTTTCTCTGTGTTTATTTATATGTATTAGGTAGAGCTGCTACATCTTCCTGGCTTGATAGAATGGCCTAGTGTAGTAGGTGTCCTATAGGGTCCAGTGGCACAACCTCCCCAGTTAGCCAAGCTGGGTCTTTGAGGTGTGCCCCCCATGTGGGCTGTGTACACCCTCTTCTTATAGTTGAGTCTTATCAATGAGAGGCATTTACCCCAAGGCTGATCAGTTATAAGACTTGGTTATGGACTGACTACCTGCCTCTAACCACTGTGGAGGATTATCTGTACAGAGACCCCTTCCACAGAACAGGACTTTCTTCAGCAGAGCTCTGAGTCTGCCCCTTGCATGTGTCACTTGTGGAGGTGTTGGGTTGTGGTGTTTTGACATGGCCTGGAACTGTTCACTGGGTGTACTGGCTCTGAGGCCTCCCAGAAGGTGTAGGCAAAGGTAGGCCACCATATGTATTCTGCCTAGGGCCACTTAGTATAAGCTACAAAGCAATTTTCAGATGGCTGCTACTTGTGCTGGGCTTAGAGATGCCCAGTCAAGGCTAAGGTGTGAACCAAGGCTGGCTGCTGGTAGTGCTATGCCTGGGACCACTTAGCAAAAGGAACAGAGTATGCTGAGGCTAGTTACTGCTTTTTTGAGAGACTTAGGAAAATCTGAAGCAGGAGTCAAAACAAGCAATTTGTATGGAAAAGCTAATGGAAAAAAGAAAGGAAACGGAAAGAAAAGAAAAGAAAAGGAAAGCTAATAGAAATACCTTTGGTGGGCCTGAAGTTGGGTGGGGCAGGCTTCAGAAAATCACCAGGGTAGGGTAAAGTGAACTAGGTTGATGGAGTCTCAGATATGGCACTTGCCTGCTGGCTCTTTGTGGGGAGGGCTCATCAAAGGAATAATGGCTTCTGCTTGCACTTCTTTCTGGGGGAAACCTGCCCCTTCAGTTATCACCTATATGCCAAACAATTCAGTTTCTCCTCTTATATCTCTGGTGCCCTCCAAGCTGCTGCCCTCATGCTGGAACTCAGAGGGAGTGAGTTCAAAAAGTCTGTGAAAGAGCCCTTTGAGAGGAACTACCTGGTACTTCAGAAGTTTCCATCTTCCTCAGCTTCAATCCCCACTGGTTTTTACAGCCAGAAGTTATTGGGATGTCTCTTCATGGCACTGGAACTCTGGGATGGTGGGCCTAGTGTGGAGCTGGAACCCCTTGCTTCTCAGGAAATCCACTGAGGTTGAGATACCCCTCTCAATTTCTATCCACCTTACATGGGTGTGGGGCCAGCCTACTCCATGTCTCCACCCCTTCTACCAGTCTCAATATGATTTCTTCTTTAATTCCATAGTTGTAGGACTTCCATTTAGCTTGATTTCTGGCAGTTCTGAATAATGGTTGTTCTGTAATTTAGTTGTAGTTTAAGTATGGTTGTAGGAGGAGGCAAATACCATGTTTACTTACACTGCCATCTTGAACAGAAGTCAGAAAAATTATTTTTGACATTATTTTTTAGCTTTTTCCCCTTTAATTATTCTCTGAAAGTTAATAAATAAGCTTAGTTGTGGCTAATAATAACAGAAGTGTACTACTATTGAGACATCAAAGGAAAGATAACTAACCCACTTTAATGAAAAATTACACGACAAATAAAAACTAGTGCTATTACTCTTTAGAAAGACCAGAAATAGTCTATAGAGTTACTCCACTTTCTCACCTCCACTCACTTCCTAAGACACTCTAATCTGACTTCTATTTCCATCAATATCACCAAAACTGCTCCTGTAAGTTTTATTGATAATATCCATTTTCATAAATCAGAGGTCATTTTTCATTCTTTTACTTGATCCCCTCATTGTCATTCAATAGCAGTAACTACTTCTTTCTTGAAACTCTTCCTTCTTTCCACAGCATCCACGAAACCACAATATCCTGGGCTATTTGTTGTTTTACTTTGGCTTTTTTCACTCTGTGGCTATTCCTTCTCAGACTTATCAGGCTCATCCTCCTCTACTTGGCATAAATATTGAAATTTCCTAGGAATTTGTCCTAGAACTTCTTCTTTTCTCTCTCTAAATGCCCATCCCAAAGTATTATTCATGGTTAAAGCTTCAGTAATAATGTAGACATTGAAGACCCTAATTTATACCTTCAACTCAAACTATTCCAGTGAGTTCTCAATGTCTTTTTCCAACTGCCTACCTAAACTCATCCATTTTGATATCACAAACTCAACATACCTCAAAACAAACTTGTGACCTTCCCTCTAGTACTTGGTTATTTCCATTTCTCCTTATTTTAATCAGAGTAGTCCCCCCCTTATCCAAGGGGAGCATGTTCCAAGAACCCCAGTGAGTGACCAAAACCACAGATAGTACAAAACCCTACATATATTGTTTTTTCCTATATTTACATGCCTTTCAAAGTAAGCATGTTATGGTTTCTCTTTGGCATATCCAAATCATTGGCATCACTATTAATTTGCTTTGAGACTATGTTTTTTAAAGGGTTACTTTTGGAACACTCCTCAGCTATAAAAAAGAAAATTTGCAACAGTATGGGTGGACCTGGAGAATATTATGCTAAGTGAAATAAGCCAGTCAGAGAAAGATGAATACCATATGATTTTACTCACAGGTGGAATCTAATGAACAAGCTGAAATAACAAAGAAAATTGGGACAGACTCATAGATGGAGAGTAGGATGGTAGCTGGCAGGGGGAGATTAGGAGTGGGTGGATTGAGCAAAAAAGACAAAGGAGTCATGGTGATTGCTGGAGGGAAGGGGCATATGGGGACTAAATGGTAATGGAAAAAAATACAATGAAGATTAAATCAAAAAATAAAATATAAAGGGTTATTTGAAGACAAGCACTGCAATACCAGAGCAACTGACCTGATAAACAAGACACCTCCTAAGTGATTAAGGGGTATGGAGAGTATACAACATGGATATGCTGGACAAAGGGATCATTCATGTCCTGGTGGGACAGCAAGGGATTTCATCATGGTGCTCTGAATGGTGTGAAACTTAAAACTTATGAATTAGTTATCTCTGGACCTTTTCATTTTATTTTTAGACTGCACACACATGCAAATTCACATGTGTGTGGAGGTATGTGTGATGATTTTAGGCTAAAGACCTACATCATTACACTAGCCTGCAAGGGTCCTGAGCCTTCTCTAGTCTCTTTAGTTTATTTACCTAAAATGTGCTAGTAGCATCTTGACTAGCCATAAAGCAATAAACTTCTCAATAATCTGAATTTTGATATTTAAATAAATAATGAAAACTTTCGACTTTAAGTGTATGTATCCCATCAATTGGAATTAGTACCTTTAAAAAAAGCAACTCTTAAATGAATAGTGATATAAAATATTTGATATAGGCAGTACTTTTATAAAACAAGATATGCTGTAAATCAGTCTATATAATTTTTAAAAGTAAAATAAAACAAAAGGTCAGTAATGCTTCTTAATCATCTCCATCCTACCACACTGGCCTTCTTCCCATTTCTTAGCCAAAGAGCAACTTCCCCTTCTCTGTAGACCTTTGTGCATGCAATCCTCTTAGAATGCCCTTGGCCCCAGACATACTTCAGTCCACCAGTCACACATCACTGAGACAATTTATTTCAAATCTCAGTCCAAGTAGCAGCTCCTCAAAATGCTTTTCCCCAATGCCGACACCCAACCCTGGCCTGCCTCAGTTTCCTTTATTATACACTTTCAGAGACTGTTATACTTTTTCCTTTAAAGCTCTTAACCTTGCTTTGTGATTATTTTTTCATTTAGTATGATTATTTGATTAACACCTGCCTCCCCCACTGACTAAACTTTGATAGCAATGGTGTCCTCCTAGTTAAATTAGTGCCTGACTCTTGGTAGGAGCTCAAATGATATTTGTTAAGGGGGTAAATGAATCAGCATCTCTTTATTCTATTCTAATTAAGTCAGCTTTTCAATGTACATCAACATTGTGGATACTCTGTAAATTTCTCAAATATATTTTCTCTCAGCTCAAACTTTAATTTTAATATTTTTCATTCAAAGTGTTTAGTATTTTAATCCATTGTGAGTTAAATCACCTTTATATCATGCTTCTGAATCATCTGGTGGGTGTTATTTGAAAATATAGATCCACAGATCCTCTGCAGAGCTACTGAATCTGTACATTCATGGGTGTGTCTAGAAATTTTTTTTTTAACAAGCACCGCTACATGATTCTTTTATTCACTAAAGTTTGAGGATGAATGCTTTAGTGGTTTAGACTAAAAATCAAGGAGAAAATGTACTGAGGCCTGAACAACTTCTCTACAGACTTCTTGAATAAAGCCTGTTTCTGAATGGGAGAATAACTTGACTCCGTTCTACAAAAAGGTCACTTTTTTTGCTTCTATAAACAAATAGGAACAAAAGTGATAAAAACCAAAATATTTTTGGCTTTCCAGAGGCTTGATCCCCAAATCATGTGAACAATAAGCCAAAGGAATTTTAACATAACATATGAGACCAGAAGTAATCCAGAATATGTTTGCATTAAAAAGTCAAGCAAGTTTAACCTTTTTTTGCAACTTGATGTTCAAAAGTTGCTTTTCCAGTACCTTAAAAAGACTGAGAAGTAAGTGTAGTTTCCAGCAGTTAGGAAGGTGGGTTCCTACTGCTTCTCTTTAGCATATCTTCAGGCTCCTAATTACAAAAGGACAATTTGAATAATGTCTCAAGAAGAGCCAGACACACTGTTTCACACCTATCATGGAATGCAGCTAACAGACACTTTCTAAATGTACAAGCAGAAAGAGAAACCAAGAAAAATATTTGTTCCCAGTGTCAGCAATTGGGAGTCAGTCAGCCTAGTTGGCCTCTATAACTAAGTGGGAAACACCTGGGAGTAAAACAGGAAGGAGCAAAGCACTTAGAGCAAGCTTTGAGATGATTTGCAGTGGGTCTTTTTCTCTTCCTTTATGTTAGAGATAGTTATGGGAGAACCTAGTGGTTAAGAAAGCAGTGGTCACCTGGCATTCCACACCTCTGAACCTCCCTGTGTGCTCTCTGGGATCACCTTTCATTTATTTATTTACTTATTCATTTGTTTACCTCTGAACCCAAGCTAGAAACCAAGGCCAGGCATGTGGACAAGAATCAAGGGATTGTTATCATGGCCAGAATGACGACTTACATTTAGAAGCAGATGCAATGACCTGGTGAGTGTTTAGGTTACTAAGTGTGGTTAGTGATGCAGTTGATCTGTTAGGAATTGTAGGGATAGTATTTTGGGCAAATATTCAAGAGCAGTGATCTCTAATTTACAATCCTTGTCAGGGAAAGATTTTTTTGAGAAATTGCCCACAATATAGAAATATTTACTTATTTACAAATTATATGTATGTGTTACTCTAGTTTTACATTATGAACATTATAATTATATACAAAACAGACATTGAATCAGTCTACTAGAAAATTCAAAGAATAATTCCAATTATTTTTCATGCTTCAAAATGTTCCATTTAACTTAATGGCCAAGACTTCTGAGAAATACAAGTCATAAAAGCCACCTGCAGTCTACTTCCTTAGCACATATTCAGAAGTAACTGTCTAATCCAGATTTGAGTACAGTGAGACAATGCAACAATCAACCCATTTATGTTGGGGTGGGAGGGAATCTCATTATAAATCATCAACAGGTTCAGAGCAGAATAAATTATAGGAAAATAAAAGCAGCAACCCAAATGTTAAACAATAGAAGATTGTTTAAATAAATGATGTTATATTTATACAATGAGGTATTTTATTTTCAATAAAAATAAAAGTTTCAAAGGTGCTTTAATGCTCTGGGTTGAACTGTGTCCCCCCAAATCTACATGTTAAAGTCTCTATCCCCAGTACCTCGTAATGTGATCTTATTTGGAAATAAGATCATTGCATTTGCAATTAGTTAAGATATGGTCATACTGGAGTAGAGTGAGTCCCTAATTCAATATGACTGGTGTCTTTATAAAAAGGGGAACTTGCACACAGGAATAACACTGTGGGAAGATTGGAGTAAGCTAAGGAATGCCAAATATTGCTGGCAAACCACAAGAAGCTAGGATAAAAGCATGAAGCAGACTCCCCCTCACAGCCCTCAGCAGGAATCAACCCTGCTGACATTCTTGATCTCAGACTTCTAGCCTCCAGATTGCAAGAAAATGGACCTGTATTTTAAGCCACTCCATCTATGGTATTTTATTATGGCAGGCCTACCGGACTTAGAGGTGCCGTGCTCTGACATCACATTCATTTGGAAAGAACTGGCATAAAATGCCCATGTAAGGTGGTCTGAATTACATGTATGTATATCCACATAAAACCCTGGAAATGTCATTGTTTATCTTTGTGTTCTGGGTACTTTTTATGTTTATTTAATTCTCCCCTATGTTTTCTAAGTTTTCTGCAAAAGGATTTAAGTTTGTGCCTATATCTATACTTTCTAAGTCGCTGATTAATTTTTTTAAGGTTTAAATTTTTTTATTAAGTAAAAAATAAATTACATCAGAGAAGCTATTTCTATTGTTCCTAAGGTGGGTAATGGTGACCAGATAATTCAATACAAAAATCTCTATGATGTGCACACTCCAGTGTATATGCCATTTGAAGTTCTCAGTGGAAAGACATGATTCATCCATTATTTGTGATTGCTCTTTCTTCTCTGACCCAGGGACACCTTCACAAAATTAACTAGACTTCCATAGGCTTCTGCTTCTTTCTTTGTAAACTGGGAATAATATGGTTCCCTGCCTTCCTCATCCCAAACAAGATAATATGTATCAAAGTGTACTGATGAAACAGAGCCCAACAACCATAACATGCAAGTTGTGCTGGTAACAATGCTATGGAAAATTAGTTATGGACCCTGACTTGGCTGTCTGGCCTGATTCAGAAACAAATAATAACTGGGGACTCTCCAGTATAGTGGGTGCTCCACCCAGGCAGCAGCAGCCACCGCCTCCAGGAACTCCACACTGCCTGATTGACAAGCCAGGGGATCACCCATCTATCACTGATACACAGAGATTCTTTCCTAATATGAGACTGATGTGGTTCCCCAGCATCTTAGCTTTAAAATACCTGCCTACTTCTTCTGGGAACCTCATTTCTCAGAATTCAGATTCTGTTAAAGTAGGTTCCCTACTTGGCATCAAAACTTTTCTATTCTTTGGTTTCTTGGTCCTCATATTTTCTTTAACAAGAGTAGCTGTGGTAGTACTAGTAGGTGAAGAGAAATATACATGGTGTATTTTAATCCTCAATTGACTTCCTCTTGCCAGGACCTACTGTCATATAATAATGTCATCTGATAATCCTTAGAATATGCTCAGGAAGTACTGAAGTGGATGGCAAATTAATGGATATATATATTTTTAAAAATCTATCTCTCTCCCATGCCCCTCACATATGATGTATTCCAAAGGGATATGATTCTTAAAAGAGAGATAAAAATAAAAAATGGAAAAGAAAAAGCTGAGGAGAAAGTTTTGTTTTCCCAGTTTACTAAGACCACTAACATCACAGAGGTTGACCTAACTTAACATAGCACACATTAGTTTTGCTTCACATTCTGGGGTGTAAAGTTTTTTATATTTCTTTTATTTTCCTAATTCGATTTCATCCGCTCTGATGCTCCATCCTATGAGGCTGGTAAAAAGTTCTATCATGGTTACTACTATGGTTCCTTCCCTCCTTCCCAGTTCATGTGAAAGTTGCTAGTCACACAGATCAAAATGTTTATGGAGGGTGTTGGGGGGAGCATGTGGGAGTGTACTGTTGCTATTCAAGGAGCGCTCTGCTCACAAACAAAAATACCATTTCCTGGTTTTCCTCCAAATTCACGAAGCCCAGGTCTGTTCACTTCCACCTCCCTATTTTTCTGAAAATAGAACCTCAGAATTCAAAGAAGACAAGCCCTTCTTCCTAGAAACAATTCTTTAAAAACAAGTCTCTTAGTTTTGCCCTGAGAGTGAAAAGCTCTTCAGGACTGAAGTTCTGGACTGCTCTTTGGTTTAGGGGTACAGGGGAGAAGGTGAGCTGGAAAGAAAAGGAAAATTCCTCTTACTACTTTCTTCTTCTACATCAATCAGAACACAACACAAATCAATATCTCAGAAAGTTGTCCTGCAACTTAAAAATAATGAAGAGTTAAAGGCCCGGGTGCTTTTAGAAAGCAAGTAAGGAATTTTATCCTGAAGAGATCCAGCCAACAAGCCGGCCATAGGTACCAATGTGAAGTGCCTGCCTTTGCTAAGATTGGCACCAATGTTTGCCAAAGCATTAAAATTAGATCCTCCTTTTATTACCCAGTGAAAGTTCATGCAGATCACCAGAGAAGGAGCATGGTTCAGCTGGCACAGAGACAGACTAGAATCTGGAAATTCTTCTGGTTCACAATCATCTGGGTCCCATAGCCCACTTCCTTGCTTCGTTTGCCTATTTTAATCAAGGGTATTGCCTAGAGAGTTGGGATGGTGGAAGGAACAAAGGGGATCTGGAGGTCCCCAGGAGGTCTGTGTTGTGATATAAATCACAACCCAAGGACCCAGAGGCCCAGAAGTGAAGGCTTTAGAGCATGAAGTTAAGTAAATTAACCAGACACAAGTTCAGTGATCCAGGCGTGGTGGCATTTTGTGGCATTATGCCAAACATGACACAGCATCCTGTCATGTGAGTCCAATTGTGACCCTGTCAGGGAATGAAACGGGGAGCCAGGAGACCCACTCAGAGTTCAAGGAAATGTAATTAACCCAGGGGTTTCCTCAGCAGGCATCTAGCCAAGGAGGCCTCCTCTGAGCATATGCCTTTTTTTTCACTCTTTCTCTACTTTTCATGTGAGAACCCATAAAAAGTTTGTTTTTGTTTTTGCCTCTTACAGGAAAATAACTGTTTTGACTAAATATGAAAATTATATTTGTTTTCTGTAAAATGTTCAAGCAATGTGGAAGAGTATCCAGATGACAAAGGAAATTCTGTCATGATTTCATCTAAGTCATACAGGACATACAAGCACTGGACAGGCCACAAATAAGCCTCCTGTGTCCTGATACCCCTTAACATTTATTCACCACTTCTTAACAGGGGTAGCTTGGTGCAAGTGACAAGTGTTAATGGTCTTCCTTGTTTTATTCCCAAGGATACTATTCCCTCTGATGGGATGGACATAGGACATCATGAGACATTCATCTCATTTATTATGAAAGAACAATGGACATTTCTCTATTTTATTTTTTTAACTTCATTTTTATTGTTGACACTATTAGGTGTCCCCATTTCCCAGCCCCCACTTTTGTCCACTTCCACCCAGTCCCCGCAACCCTTCCCTTTGGCCATCACCACACTGTTGTCTGTGTCTGTGGGTCATGCATATGTGTTCTTTGGCCAATCCCTTCACCTTCTTTCATCCAGTGCTCCCAACATCCCTCCCCTCTGACAACTGTCAGTCTATTCCATGTATCCCTGCCTCTGTTTCTATTTTGTTTGTCAGTTTTTGTTTCTTAGATTCCACAGATAAGTGAGATCATATGGTACTTATTTTTTTTCATGATTTCTGTGTGGCAAACTGAGTTTACTGATACCACATTTCTGGATGAATCCAACAATCTATTAGTGGTCCTATCTGGTTTGATTCTTAATCCAGCTATGACCCTAGACCACAGTGATACCTATTGCAAAATGTTTGGTATATAGTCTTTCATATTTTTGTCTTATGTATATACAAATTTACACACACACATGCACATACACAGGGATAAGACTGTACATGATGGTCTGGCTTTTCCTCTCAACTCTAAGAAAGAAATACTAATTTGATTAAACTAAATTTTGTGACACAGACGGTGTCAAAATCCAAGGTTGTACACACAGGTGTGACTGTCTAGAGATTCTTTCTGTGTTTTTTTCCTGTATGTAGTAAGTTTACCGTGAGGCTGGACCCTTGGAGTGAGAGGCAAGTGTCTTGCTCTTTCCTTTCTTTCTCTTATGTGTTTGTTCTAAAGTTTGTTGTTTGACCACATGTAGTAAGACTTAGACTTCTGAGAAGGGAGAGACCCCACCTAACCTTCAATCTAAACTTCATAATCCAGTCCAGTTTGCCAGAAAGCTCTTCATTAGAAGACTGTCCATGAGCAGTGATAACAGAGTGGTATCTTATGTGAGATTTACATTTGTTCTTTGATGTTGTTTGTTTTTTTTTTGTGTGAAATTCAAAGTGAAAAAGAGTGGTAGGGCTAAAAATAAGCTGAACATTCCTGGATCCCATGGTTGCCATCTCACTATGGTGAAATTTCACTGATATTCTTCACTGTTTTATTTCTATCATACTATTTTTGGATGTTTTCCCACAGACTAAAAAAAAAAAAATGCTGGGATTGGAGGATGAGGGTATGTGGTTCACAGTGGGAATGAAAAAAAGAGAAAGAAAGAAAGGAAGAAAAGAAGAAAGGAAGGAAGGAAGGAAGAAAGAAAGAATGAAAGAAAGAAAGAAAGGAAGGAAGGAAGAAAGAAAGAAAGCTCTAATCCAGAAGCCAAAAAGCCCAACACTTAGATCTGAGAGAGCTTCAGACAGTCTCATATCAAATTTCAGGAGCCAGGCAAGAATTGTCAGAGTTTCCAGGGCTCAAAAGTTTATAAGGCAATTATCACAAAAAGAATGCCTGAGAGTAAGAAGAACTCTTTTTGAACAAGAAAAAACTTTTCAATCATGATTTCTTATCTTGAAGATTTCTTACCCTTTCTGACCTGAAGAGGCATGGAAGGCTCTGGCAGATATTTTGAAATGTTAGAGCTCAAAATACAAGTCAAGTAGTTATAGTGCATTGTCTGGTAGAAAGCACATATTTATCATATTTATTTAAGGTTAATTTAACATTAATCTACCTGGGATGAATGGCACTCCACAGAAGGACACTGTGCATAGAGAATATCATGGGACTAGTGTTATGGAACAGCAAATGGGGTCCTGCTGCCAACCACCACCCTCTAGGCAAAATTCCAGAGGCAAAGGTTTGGTGATAAAGAAAATGAGTCTTTATTCAAAAGCAGTCACTTAAGACTGTCAGGTAAGGCTAAACTCTAATGCCTGTCTTTTCCCCAGTTAGTTTCTATAGGGTTAGTTTACAAATTAAAACAACATAATATACAAAAGCTACACAACTCCAGGAGAATGACAGGCTTCTGCCTCAGAGCCTACTCCCTCTAGAACCTAAAGAATAAACCTCCCACCCTCTGCAAGGCCAGCCCAATTTTAGTCTGTGCCTGAAGTTCTTCCCATACAAAATACCATCCATTGGGAAATGCAGGCAGCTGCAGCATGACCATCCAGGCATCCTCAAGGAAGAAGATCCTGAGAGCCCAAGCCAGAGCCAGAACCAGAGCCAGAGTCTAAGAGAAAGCAAGCTTAGGAGCCAGAAAAAGCTTGTGAGTGAAAGGGCCAGCCCTCTTTTTATTTTGACTGGCTCTGGAGCAATTCAGCTTCTCAACCAATTCTGTACTACACTACTTTCCATTGCCCAGGCAAATTCCTCCTTTGGCACTTCCTATTTCTCTCCATTGATCTCTGGATCAATAGCACTCCCTGCAGTTGTGTAATGGAGAGGCTTGGTGCTGACCAAGGGACCAGGTGCTGTTCTAGGCCCCAGGGACAAAATGCTGAAACAAACAGTTAAAGGCCCTGCCCTCAGGAGACATATTCTAGTGGGACAACAATAAGTAAGCAAACAGATAATCAATTCCAGACTGTGAGAATTCAGTGAGGAAAACAAGGCAGGATATGGAATAGAGTGTGCCAAGACAGGAGATGTGGACTCTTCTACAGAGAAGTCAGTGAAGAGACTTGTTTGAAGGATGTGAGCCAGCATTCTAGGCAGAAGGAATAACAAGTGCATAGCTTCTAAGGAAGAATTGTTCTTAGTGTATCTGAGGACACAGCAGGAAGCCCAAGGAGGCTAGAGAGAATTGGGCTAAGGGAAGAATGTTTAGGAAGTGAGATTTGAGGCAGAGGAGCTGTATTTGAGTCTAAGAGTATGGGGAGGGGCAGATTATCAGATTTCTGTTTTTCAAAGATTACTCTAGCTAGAGAGTGGGGAGTCATTGACTCTGGGACATGAGAGAGGAAATAGTAGTGTGCTGGAACCATAAGAGTGACTGCCAAATTTTCAGGAATTTTGTGAACCAGATGTTATACACAACCATTACACACGGGAACAATTTTAAACATAATTCCTGCTGAGTTTGGTTTTCAGCTGTTTTAGACTTAAATAGGCATGCTGATTTCAAAACAGTAGTTAGTTTTCTTCTATCATGTCAACTTTTTTCTGTACAGCTTATCTTAATGCGACTGCACTAGGCTAGATTGAGCCTGGATAGAGGGAAGCACTAGTGCTCTCCTATTGGCTGAGAGCAAACCTCCCTCAAGTGGGGAGGGGTGGGGGACAACCTTGGAGACCAGCAACAGGTTCATACTTGTCTAGGCTATTCAGTTACATAGGAGACAGTGTGGTGAGAGGTTGTGTGCTGCTCTATATACTGAATAATATTCTGAAGTGTAGCTGAGTTCTTGTCTGTATACAAGGAGTTAGCAGAATTTATTTTTTTATTTACATATGTACTTATTTCCTTTCCTTCATATCATGTATACCTCTGTTTTTTCTCATTTGAAGTACTTAAACAACCCTGTTTTGTTTTGTTATATCTGTGGCAGTTTTACCATTCCCAGTCAAAGGACAAACATCAGCACATTAGTCAGACAAGATATTTTGCATATTTTAAAGTAAAACTTGGTGATCAAGATAAGTGTTGTTCTCCTCACAAGGTGTGCAAGCAGTGTGTCAAGAGTTTATGGATGTGGATGAAGGAAACATGTAATAAATTGCCACTTGGTATACCTTTGGGTTGGTGAGAGCACAGATATCATTCAAGTGACTGTTACTTTTGTATAGTGAAAATATCAAGATATAAGAAGGAAAACAGATGTAAAATAGAGTATCCTAGTCTACCATCAGCTATATGCCCAGTGCCTCATTCAGCTGAAATCCCAGTGCCAGTTTTCATTGAACTACCCTCTTTCAAAAAACAAGAGTCTGGTGAAGAACTAAGTGACAGCAACGATGAAAATTTTGAAATTGAAGATGACTCAGTTCATAAAGGATTTGATCACCATGAGTTGAATGATTTGGCATGAGATCTGGAACAATCCAAAAAGGCTTCAGAACTCCTAGCATCAAGACTGCATGAGAAAAACTTGCTTGAAAAAGGAGCAAAGGCATCCTACTTTCGATCAGGAGCAAGTGCATTTCTGCAGTACTTTTGAAGTGACAGTGGCATTGTGTATTGCCATAACATACATGGTTTTATGGAGGAATTGGGAATTTCAATCTATAATGCAAATTGAATGGCAACTGTTCATAGATAGCTCAAAGCAGAGCTTGAAGTGTGTCCTCCTCCACAATGGCAACTTATTTGGTGCAGTCCCAATAGACCATTCAGTTTGTTTTCATGAAGAATAGGAAGACATGAAGAGAGTCATTAATCTGTTGTCATATCACAAGCACAATTGGGTCATCTGTGTTGACCTTAAAATGGTCTGCTTCCTTCTTGCTCAGCAATGTGGATACACCAAGTATTTCTGTTTTCTGTGTATGTGGGACAGAAGAGCTCATGAGAAGCATATGGTGGAGTCCAATTGGCCTCCAAGATCTGACCTCAAACCTGGTGATCCAAACATTCTACATGAATTACTTGTTGACAGAAAGAACATTATAATTCCACCTCTGCACATAAAACTGTGTCTCATGAAGCAATTTGTGAAAGCTTTACTAACTGAAGGAGACTGTTTCAAGTATCTCATTTTGGCATTTCCTAGCCTGTCATTTGAAAAGATAAAATACCTTAATATGTATATTTGATAGCAGAACTTTACTACTTGTACACAATTTGACTTACAGTAACAATATATAGCCTTTATATGAATAATATAACTCTAAATAAACAATATATTCAGGTAATGTTTTTGTTATTTTTCTTTGTATGTACATTTTGTATAATTTTTGGGACAAAAGGAGGGTATCCTGTGCATTAAAAAGTTGACGTGATAGGGGAAAACTGGGGTCATTTTTGGATTCAGATGCCAAAAGTTAGTCGAAACCAAGTGTCATATCTAACTCAACAAAAATTATGTTCCCCAGTGACATTAAATTATATAAACTCATAATTAAGTCATATTGAAAACATAGCGAACTTCCAGCCAAGATGGAGGCCTAGACTGACATGCTTGGTCTCCCTCTACAACTAAGAAGGAATACAACTATCTCAAAACAAAAGATAACTAGAAATTCCAGAAAATAAAACTACATGGAAGCCCAGTGTATGAAGTTATAAACCAACAGTGCTTGTCTGGACGGGTAGGAGGGACAAGATCAGAATCAGGACAGAAGGGTCTGGCTGAGCTGTCCACGGTAGCCTCGGGAACAGCGGTGGGACTGCAAAAAACACCAGGGGATCAATCCTATCTGCAGTCGAGACCCAGCAGCTCACAATTCCAACGCTGGGGAAGACAGACCCCCCATTGCCTTGGACAATGAGGATGTGAAGAAGGAGCCTCCCAGTCTCTCGGTGGAGAGTGATGGCAGGAATCCATCTTAGACCCCCGCTCCCACACAAAGAACTGCGGAGTGGAGACAAAGGTCCCCGATCGCCACCGGTCGCCGATTGCTGCCGGTCGCCGGGCAGTGACGAGTGCATGGGGCTCTGCCCCCTATAGCATGCCCTGGAAGAAAGCTAAACACAAATCTGTCAGAATGAAGCAGACAATGATTGAAATCCCAGTGATGCAGCTCACCAGGCAGCAGATGAGAGACCTGACAGAGGAACAAATAAAAAACTTTTCAGAGGCTCAGACCTATAGTGATAAGGTGGCTTATAGAATTAACAAAAGATTTGGAACAAGGTAGGAAAGAAACAAAAGCTACTCATACTGAAATGAACAAAAACACATACGAGACAAGTGGTGAGGAAATAAAATACAAAGATCAAATCAACAAACCAGAACATAGGGAAGGAACAAACAGACCAGTGCAGAAAGAGGAAGCAAAAAGTAAGGAAAGTGAGGAGATCAGAAACCTCTGGGACAGCTATAAGCAATCAAACATTCAGATAATAGGATTGCCAGAGGGCGAAGAAGAAGAACTAGAAATTGAAAAATTATGTGAAAAAATAATGAAGCAGAACTTCCTGAACTTGGGGAAAGAAATAGACTTACAGGTCCAGGAAGCACAGAGAGTTCCAGAAAAACTGGACCCAGGGAGAACCACTCCAAGACACATTACAATCAAATTGTCAAAAGTTAAAGATAAAGAGAGAATCTTAAAAGCAGCAGGAGAGAAGAAAAGAATCATGTACAAAGGAGTCCCAATTAGACTATCAGCTGACTTCTCAAGGGAGACCCTGCAGGCAAGAAGGGATTGGCAAGAAATATTCAAAGTAATGAAAATCCAAAATCTACAGCCACGAATACTCTATCCAGCATGAAAACTGTCATTCAGAATAGAAAGGTAGAGAAAGTGCTTCCAGGACAAAATAAAACTGAAAGAGTTCATTAGATTCAAACCACTATTATATGAGATGTTAAAGGGACTGGTTTAGAAAAAGGAGGATCAAAACTTTGAACATTAAAATGAAAACTGCATCACAAGAACCAACAACAGAAGCTAGGGAATTGAAACAAAGGCAAACTAAATAGGCAATGAGAGTGGAAAAACAACTATAGGTATGGGGAACATATTGAGTTGAGGTCAGCAGGGAGGGGTAAGGGGGTAAGAGAGGGAGATGGTACAGGAATTAAGAAGCATAGTAGGAGGGAGTGGAGTATACAGGAAGATGTTGAGAAGAACTATATGCACAACCAATGGACATGGACTGGGGGGGGGGACAACTGGAGGGAGGGGGCCACCGGGTGGAGGGGAGTAGAGGGAAGGGACAACTGTAACAGTATAATCAATAAAACATATTTTTAAAAAAGAGTAGATGCTTGGAGGGTCACTGAATGGTAGAGAGAAAAAAGTAAACTTCTTTTAAAAATTGAATTTATTAGGGCGACATTGGTTCACAAAACATAGAGGTTTCAAGTGTACAACTTAACAGAACATCATCTACACCCTGTATCATGTGCCTGTCACCCCTAGTAAAATCTCTTTCCATTCATATTTTCCCCCTTTTGCCCAACTTCACCTTCACCCCAACCCCCTTCCATCTGGCCATTCTCACACTGTTGTCTATGTGTTATATATATATATATTTTGCTTAGTCTCTTTACCTTTCTTTATCTACTCCCCCAACATTCCTCACTTCTGACAGCTGTCAGTCTGTTCTATATATCCATGCCTCTATTTCTATTTTATTCATCAATTCATTTTGTTCATTAGATTACACATATAAATGAGATTATGTGGTATTTGTCTTTCTCTGAAAGGGTTATTTCATTTAGCATAATAATCTCCGGGTCCATCCATGCTGTCGCAAAAAGTAAGATTTTCTTTTTTCTTTTCCTTTTTTTCTTTTACAGCCAAGTAATATTCCATTGTGTAAATGTACCACAGCCTTTTTATCCACTCACCTACTGATGTGCACTTGGGCTGTTTCCAGATCTTGGCTATTGTAAACTACACTTCAATGAACATAGGAGTGCATATATATTTTTGAATTAGTATTTTGGATTTCTTCAGATATATTCCCAGAAGTGGAATTGTTGGGTCATAAGGCAGTTCCATTTTTAATTTTCTGAGAAAAATCCAGTTTTCCACAGTGGCTGCACCAATCTGCATTCCCACCAGCAGTGCATGAGGGGTTTTTTTTTTCTCCACATTTGACAAGATAAACTGTCTACATCTGAAATTCTGTGACATCTTGCTCAGTACATAACTTGAAAATATTCAAAGTCAACCCAAATACCCTAAACCCTACCTACACAAGAATTGCTACCTGTCCCTTTTCTTCTGAGCCATTTAAATTGGTATCAGGACCAAACCAAATTTAGAGATAGTTAGAAAATGAAAATTAATTGAATCCCAAGCCCATGATTGTCATCTGCCTCAAAGCTTCCCATAGTTTAGGATGTCATTATATGTTAATTATTTTAGTAAGCCCTTATAATAAACTGGAAAAGACTTTTTAGGAATAGGGTACACACACACAAGTGCACCTGCACATACATTTGAAATTCAGAAATTGATGTAAGTCAGTCTTATATGGGATGGGTCTCAAATTCCTTTATTGAAAGAAAAAAATACAAAGCTCAAAGAAGCTGCCAGGGCCACTGCTCACTTCTCACAGAAGCCCAGACAGACGCAAGTGTCAAGTTCTCAGAAGTGAGTATACCAGAAAGAAATGTGGGACTGGGAGAGAGGAAACTCATGCTCTAAGACCAGCAATAGCCAATAAAAACATTATGCAAGCTGCATATGAAAATTTAAACTTCCTAGTAGTCACATTTAAAAAATATAGAAACAGTGTGAAATCAACTTTATCATTACATGTATTAGACCAACATATCAAAAGATATGATCATTTCAATAGGTAATCTAAATATAACCAAAAGGTAAAATGAATAAGCCATTTAACATGTTTTTTTACTAAGTCTTTGAAATCCAGTGCATATTTTATTTCTCCAGCACATCTCAATTCACATTAATCACACTTCTAGTGCTCAGTAGTCACATGTAGCCAGTGACCACCATACTAGACCTCATAGATGTCTAGACTATTCCTGTGACAGGCTATTCTCAGGGAATAAAGGCAGCATGATGTTCAGGCTCCTATTTCAGAGTCTGTGACAACAAGGGTGGCTTTGCCAGGCAGGCCAGTTGTTCTCACCCTTTTTTGAGGTGACACACTATGTGTTATAATCAGTTCTAAGATATACTGTGAGTTATTTGTTACTAATGGTCCAAAGTATCAACAATTTCAAACAATATAGAGAGGAATCTCAAGATTACTTATCTTGTTCACTGGCATTCTGACACTTTATTGAGTGAGAAAGGAAAGAGTGTAGCAGAAACTGTGTATAACCCTCATCTATGCCCATGAGAGTGTGTCACCCATGTGAACACCATCACCTCTGTGTTGTTGCAGAAAAAAAAAGAAACAAGTACAAAGCTTTTCTAGTAGGTCCAGCACTTATCATTATGCCTTATACAAAGCAATCTTGATAGATATGAGGTAAATAAAAGAAACCCTACCCTAAGCTGATTCCTAGTCTGCTGTCTCTGCCCCATTTACTACATTCCTCAATGAAATCATAATGTTCAAGTCTGATTCTCAAGGTTACTTTCTACCCTAATATTATAGGATTAATTTTTTAATTATCATTTTTATTGTTGTTCTATTATAGTTGTTTCATTGTTTTCCCCATTGCTCTCCCCTGCCCCTTCCACCCCTCCTCCCACAGTCAATCCCCACCTTGTTGTCCACATTCACGAGTCATTCATACTAGTTCCTTGACTAGATCCTTCCCCTTATTTTCCCCATTTCCCCCTTCCCTCTGGTCAGTCAGTCTGTTACTTGTTTCCGTGCCTCTGGTTCTATTTTGCTCATTTCTTTGTTTTGTTCATTAGGTTCCTGTATTAGGTAAGCTCATATGGTATTTGTCTTTCATCACCTGGCTTTTTTCACTAAGCATAATACTCTCCAGTTTCATCCATGTTGTCAAAAAAGGTAGGAGTTTCTTCTTTCTGCTGCATAATATTCCATTGTGTAAATGTATCACACAGTTTTTTATTCACTCATCTGTTGATAGGCACAGAGGCTGT
This sequence comes from Furipterus horrens, assembly GCF_987537825.1. NCBI lineage: Eukaryota > Metazoa > Chordata > Mammalia > Chiroptera > Furipteridae > Furipterus > Furipterus horrens. The sequence continues at coordinate 53,432,696 of NW_028327179.1, forward strand.
TTCTAGCATTTGGCTATTTTAAATAGCATTGCTATGAGCATAGAGGTGCAGAGGTTCTTCTGAATTGGTGTTTCAGGATTCTTCAGGTATAATCCCAGCAGTGGAATCATTGGATCAAAAGGCAGTTTCATTTTTAGTTTTTTGAGGAAATTCCATACTGTTTTCTACAATGACTGCACAAGTCTGCATTACCATTAACAGTGCACTAGGGTTCCCTTTTCTTCACATCCTCGCCAGCACTTGTTGTTTGTTGACTTGTTAATGATGGCCATTTTAACCGGCGTGAGGTAGTATCTAATTGTGGTTTTAACTTGAATCTCTCTGATGGCTAGTTGATGTCTATGGGCCCTCTGTATGTCCTCCTTGGAGAAGTGTCTGTTCAGGTCCTCTGCCCATTCTTTAATTGGATTGTCTGTGTTCTTGGTGTTGAGTTGTGTGAGTTCTTTATATATTTTAGAGATCAAATCCTTGTCCAAGGTATCATTGGGAAATATGTTTTCAGATACAGTTGGTTCCCTTTTCATTTTGATGATGTTTTCCTTGGCTGAGCAGAAGCTTTTTAGTTTGATGTAGTCCTATTTGTTTATTCTTTTCTTTACTTCCCTTGCCCTAGGAGAGATATCAGCAAAAATATTACTATGGGGGATATCTGAGATTTTACTGCCTATATTCTCCTATTTGACTTTTATGGTGTCATGGCTTACATTTAAGTCTTTGATCCCTCTTGAGTTTATTCTGGTGTGTGGTGTAAGTTGGTGGTTGAGTTTAATTTTTTTGCATGTACCTGTGCAGTTCTCCCAACATCATTTGTTGAAGAGGCTATTTTCACTCCATTTTATGTTCCTTCCTCCTTCATCAAATATAATTGACCATAGAGGCCTGGGTTTACTTCTGAGCTTTCTACTCTGTTCCATTGATCTATTTGTCTGTTCTTATGCCAGTACCAGACTGTTTTGAGTACCGCGTTGAATTTATAAATTGCTTTGGGTACTATTGACATTTTAATGACGCTAATTCTTCCCATCCATGAACATAGTCTTTCTTAATTTATTTCTTCAGTGTTCTGTAGTTTTCCAGGTACAGGACTTATACCTCCTTTGTTGTTTATTCCTAAGTACTTTATTTTTCTTATTGCTATAGCAAATAGGATTTTTTTCTAGTTATTATCTCTGATATTTTATTGTTGGTGTACAGAAATGCATTTGATTTATGAATATTGACTTTATACCCTGCTATCTGACCAAATTTACTTTTTTAGGTTGTGTAGTTTTTTGGTGAAGCCTATAGGGGTTTTAATATATTTCTCATGTCATCTGCAAATAATGACAGTTTTACATCCTCATTTCCAATTTGAATGCTTTTTATTTCTTTTTCTTGTCTGATCACTGTGGCTAGAACTTCCAAAAACATTTTGAGTAGAAGTGGAGAGAGCAGACATTTTTTTCTTGTTCCTGATCTTAGGGGAAAATATTTTAGTTTTTGCCCATTCAGTATGATGTTGGCTGCAGGTTTCTCGTATATGGCCTTCATTATGTTGATATATGTTCCCTTTATTCCCAGTTTGCTGAGTGGTTTTATAAAATATAGGTGCTGTACTTTATCAAATGCTTTCTCAGCATCTATGAGTGTGTTGCTGTTGATAGCCTTCTTGAAGATCACCAAGACTTTCCTAATATATTTTGGTGCTCCTATGCTGGGTGTATATATGTTTACAATAATTATATCTTATTGGAAAAAATTTCTCTTAAATATTATGAAATGTCCTTCTTTGTCTCTTGTTATGTCTTCTGTTGTGAAATCTATTTTGTTTGAGATAGGTATTGCTACCCAGCCTTTTTTCATGTCCATTTGCTTGAAATACTTTTTTCATCCCTTCACTTTCAGTCTGTGTAGATCTTTTGTTCTAAGGTGGGTCTCTTGTAGACAGCATATATGTGGGTCATGTTTTCTTATCCATTCAGCTACCCTATGTCTTTTGATTGGTGCATTTAATCCATTTACATTTAAGGTTATTATTGATAGATTCTTATTCATTGTGGTTTTTTCTCCTTTGTACTTGTGTTCCTCTCTCTCTCATTCTTTTTGTTTATCTTCTTAAAGCAGTTTCTTTAGCATCTCTTGCAATGCTGATTGATGGAGACATATTCTTTTAGCCTTTTGTCTGGGAAACTCCTTATTTCACCTTCCATTTTGAATGAGACGGTTGCTGGGTAGAGTATTCTTGGTTGTAGGTCTTTGTTTTTCATTGCTTGAAATATTTTTTGCCTTTCCCTTCCGGCTTGTAGTGTTTCTGTTGAGGAATCATCTGATAGCCTTATTGGAGCTCCCTTGTATGTTATTAGCTGTATTTTTCTTGCTGCCTTTAAGACTCTCTCTTAGTCTTTTAATTTTGCCATTTTAATTATGATGTGTAGTGTAGTGGGCCTCTTTAGGTTTATCTTCATTGGGACCCTCCATGCTTCCTGGACTTGCATGACTTTTTCTCTCCTCATGTTAGGGAAGTTTTCTGTCATTACTTTTTCAAACAAGTTTTCTATCCATTGTTCCTCTTCTTATTCTGGTATCCTTATGATACGGATATTATTATGCTTCATGTTGTCCTGCAGCTCTCTTAAAACCTCTCCATTCTTTCAGTCTTTTTTTGTTTTTGTTTTTGTACGTTCTGGGAATTGTTTTCTACATTGTCCTTCAGCTCTTTTATCCAGTCCTCTGTGTCATCTATCCTCCTTTTGATTCCCTCTGCTATGTTCTTCAGTTCAAAAATTCTATTCTTCATTTCCTCCTGGCTTTTATTGCTAGTTTCTATGTCTATTTTAATGTAAGTTTATTGTAGCTTCCCTGGTGTTCTTTGTAGTTTCCCTGGACTCTCTGTAATTTCCCTGGAATTTTTTGTAGTTTTCTCTAAGTTCATTGAGTTTATTGAGCTTCCTTATAACCATTATGTTGAATTCCATGTCTGTAGTTTGCTTGCTTCTATATCATTTAGCACTTTTTCTGGGGATTTCTTCTTCCCTTTTGATGGGGGGAGGTGTTGTTTTTTCTCCCCATTTAGGTGACTCTTCTTGTTTGTTTATGTTTCTTAGGTTGGGCTCCTTTGACATCTTGTCTTTATGGTGTGACTTTCTGTGGTAGGAAACATGTGGGATTCAGTGGTGTAGTCCCTTTGATCTCCTGAGCTTGATGCTCTTAGGATGTCCTTTATGCCATTTATTTGTATGTCTTGTTATACTTGGGTTTTGGTTGTTGTTGTGTTGCTCTTTGGTGGGTTCTTCCATCTGGCTAGCTGATTGAGAATTATTCCACCTGCCACATCTTCTATCCCATTGTGGGGGTGCTGTCAAATCAAAACCAGGCAACCCAGGCAAAAAACTCATTCCCACAAAAATAAACCCCACCCACAATCACACTATCAACAGTAAATGAGCCAGTATTAATAAAGATGTTAATATATTAAGATTATTATAAGAAAGAAAAAACAGATGAGTTGACTAACTGAAAGAAAAATAATTTTTGAGATGTGAGATGGAGGAGCAATAACAGTAGTGAATAGGGACAAGGCAATGAGAGAAAAAAAGTAAAATTTACATAGTGTATAAAAATGGGGGAAGAAGGCAGAATGAAGTAAGAGGGGGAAACATATAGTATTAAGTTTAAAAAGAAGTTATATATATATATATATGGTGAGAGAGAACAAAAACAAAACTAAAAAAATAATAATAAGACAAAGAAGAGATAGAAAAAGTAGGAACAAAATTAGAAAAAAACAGTTTCACCATAGCATTATCGACAACCAATGAGCTAAATTTAATATAGGAGGAATGGGAATAAGAGGGAAAAAGGAAAGAAAAATGTAAGAAATATCTAGAGGAATTGGAAGTGATTTTGAGATAATGGAGAAGAAATACTAAGAGTGAGGAATGAAAACCAGGCTAAAAGAGGGAAATATTCAAATTTAAAATGAAAGAAAGGGAAGGCGGAAGATACTAATGGAGTAGGAGAGGGGTATGATAGGATTTGAGATTTGAAATACTGAAATTGCAGAAATGCCACAACTACCACCATATCCACAATCAGTGAGCAAAGACTGATCAAGGTTTAGAGAGAATAAGTGTATTTTATGAATGAGAAGAAGAATGTGAGATAACTAATGACAAGAAAAATGGTTTTGAGAAGCTGGTGAGGAAAGAAATAGTAAGACTACAGAATGGATACAGGTCATAGTAAGAGAGAAGATAAAATTTAAAACTAAAATAAGAGGAGATCAGATGATAAAGTGGAGTAATAGAAGAGAGGAGCAGAATATGAGATTTGAAATAAACTATAGTATAAAAACTAGTGAATTAAAATGCATAAACTGGGAGGACAAGAAATGAATCTTAATAAGCCATACAGAAGAGAAAATAACTCATGAAGACCACAATGAAATTTATCTCAGCAGTACCAGGTTTTACCACTTTCTTCTCTTTCTGTCCCTGGTCAAATTTCCATGGATTTCATAACTTCCTTTCTTGCTGGCTGTCTGTGAAGAGATCTAGCTAGATGCTGAGGTTGCTATTCTCTTGCTAGTGAGTCTGCTGACCTCTCCTCTTATAGCAACACTCTGCTCTTAGCCGTGCTGGGTTGGGTCCCACCCGCTGGTCTTGCAGGACACTCTAATCTTCTGCATTTTTGTTTAGGAGAGCTGCTGTGCCTGCATGCAGGCATGTGAGCCCAGGGTCCCTGCTGAGTCTTGGGTCTTGCCTCAGCTCTCCTTCCAAAAGAGTCTCTGTGTGGCCCCCATGCTGCAGCACTGGTCCCTAGGGGCCCCCTTATCTATGTGCTCCCCATTTCCAAAAATCACACAGTCAGGGACGGCCTCTGTCTCCCCTTGCCTCCAACAGTTTCAACCGAAGTTTCTAACTGAATCCTTCCCAGATGGTGCTGGGAAGGACACCTATGGTGGGAGCACAATTCCTAGGGCCCTCACCACCCTGGCCTCCTCTCATCACCCTGGTAGCTCACAACTACTGAGCTGATCTGCAGCTGCCCCTACATGGTGCAGCGAGAAGCAATGGGCTGGGCAGCCCTGGTTATTCTGCTTAGAAAGCACAGGCCACAGTTTTTGCCCACTCCTATGTGGTCCCCATGCTCCTGTCCTTGTTTGCACTCACCCATAGCCACTTTCACTCATTTCCCACTCTGTGCTTTTACTCCAAGTCAATTCCATGATTGGAGCAAGTAGACAGGGCTGTTAGCTACTCTTCCACCGTCTTTTTCCTCCACTGCAGAATCTATAGGACTCTTTATGTGTTTTTGTGGGCCCAGTGTTATGGAAAACAAAGACACAATTCAAATAATGGTATTTCAGATAACTTATATATAACAAGTACATTCCTAGGCATATTTGAACTGAGAAGTAGTGCCTAATCATACCCCATGATGCTCTCCTGAGTTGACTGCCCTTAGGGCTGGCCTTTCCTTATTGCCCATCTGAGTAATAATCCTGTTTTTGCTTTATTCTAGAAATGTATGCAGTTTCCACAGTGTATAAAATTAGAATAGATAAACTTGGAAAGCATTCCTAGGCCAGGGGCTGGTTGGTTCTCTCAAATTTTTCCATACCTGAGGCAGCACCTCCAACCAAGTCTTGACATTTTGTGGGGTAGGCCACCATTTACTACACTCCCACTTTGGCTACTGTGGAATAGACCCTAAAATACCTAGAGGGATATTCTGGTGTCCTTCCCATCCCAAGTCAGCTATTGCAGACTGCAGCCTTTCAAGCTTCTCTCCTGACTTGTTGACCTCCTTGTAGGTTCTGCAGCATACTTTATTGCATCCAGGCCCCTAATTGAAGTTAGGATCCCAGAGATGGCTGCAGTTCATACTGACACACAGAAAAACACTGGTTTGCTGAGAAGGCTACTGCAAATGTGATAACTTCTTACCTTAAATCCTATAGGTATTACCTGGAGTTCTCTGACAGCTGAAGGGGGATAAAAATTAAATAGACATGAGAACAAACTCACTTCTTTTAGGCAAGACTTATATGATAAGCACAGCTTCTGAAGTGACACAGATCAATAAAGTCATATAGACCTCAAATTATCACCTGTGTTGTTTAGAAGAGGAAGTAGAAAGTATAAAATATTTCTACTAGAATGATAAAAATATGAAATCACTAATAGAGAAATCACAATAATATTTGTTGGATACTAAAATTAGTAGACAATGTATTCTAAGAAACAAAATATTTATATAGCTTCAACATATTTTTGCACAAGGCATTTATGAGAAAAACAGCAATTTGACAGTGGAGACACTGAGCAGATATTATCTTACCTGGGGATGAAAGTTAGCATCATTTATGAAGTACGACACATGCATATTTCCTGGCATGATGCATAGAGAAGGACAGGATACCAGTCTGTCCAGAAAGTATCCATCCAGGTACTATGAAAAATAGACATTTACTGAAGAAGATACAAGAAACATTGTACTCAGACAATGACACTTCAGTCCTCTTCAAAGTAGACACCTTGGGACCTCACCCAGTTCTCCTAATTACTATAAGCTGCCCTGTAACATTTTCCTGAATCTCATCAGTGGTGAAAATCTCTTTCCTTTCAAAGGTGATTTTAGTTTTAGGAAAAGCCAGAAGTTGCAGAGTGGCAAATCTGGGTTGTAAAGGGGCTGAGTCACCTGGGTGATTTGATGTTTCACAAAAAATCTCTGCATGACATGAGTGGCTCATTGTTGTGATGAAGCTGCCAATTTCCAAGTGCCCATAACTGTGACCTTCTGAATCATCTGAATAGTTCCTTCAGAAGAATGATCTAGCTTAAAGAAAAATTAGTTGCAGGTTCTTCACTCTACTCACTCAGTCATTTTGAATGCGATGGTCACACACACTCACTCAATGGCATCAACCACCTCCACTCATTAGTATAGTGAGTCGTCATTGTTCACACATGTGTATTCCAGTCCACTCTCCATGGCTGCCAGGTTACATTGATGTTGCATAAACCATTCTTCTATTAATAATGGTTGGACTTTTTCCAGACAGACCTCATATCTATCTAGTAGTATTTTTGCCAAAAATGTATAACTTTAACTTAATCATCTGTGATTTTATGATATAATTAAAATATATTTTGTCTTTATCTTGATTCCTGGCACACAGCTTCTAAACCTTTATAATTTCCTGAGTGGTAGGAGTGAGAGGAATATTTTTTGTTATTCATAATGAGCCTCTTTTAACCAAACCTGAGTTTGTGCTACTGAGGTGACACATAGTGGTCCCCTAGATAGCCTCAGCATGAGGCTGGCTGCCAGCAGAACCAACCACGTGATTAGAGGGTTGGAAATTTCAGCTCCATCTTCTGATGTCCAGGAGGGGGAAGGAGGGAAAAGGGAGTGCAGGTTTAGTTCAATCATCAACAGCCAATGATTTAATCAATCATGCCTACATAATGGAACTTCCATAAGAACCCTTGGGGAGCTTCTCTGTTGGTAAAAACATCAAAGTGCTGCGAGGGTAGCATGCCAGAAAATATGGAAGCTCCGCACCCTCCACTCTGCCTGCCAATATTTTGTCCCTTGAATCTCTTCTATTTGAGTTACATACTTAATTATAAAACAGGAATAGTAAGTAAAGTGCCTTTCTGAGTTCTGTGAGACATTCTAGCAAATGATCAAACCCAAGGAGGGGGTCATAGGATCCCCAATTTGTAGCCATGTCAAAAGTGCAGATGTCTTGGGCACCCAATACTTACAACTAGTGTTTAAAATGGGAGGCAGTCTCACAGGGTGAACTCCTTAACTTGTGCAGTCTGACAATAATTACCAAGAGTTAAACTGAGTCATTGGACACCCAGTTAGTATCCAAAGAGTTCAGGAATTTGTTGGTATAGGGAGTAAAAAACCTGACACATTTGGTGTCAGAAGTGTTCTGTGGATAGAGATAGATTTTAAGATCATGATAAACCCAAATTGAGGTACATTCTACAAGATAACTGACCAGTACTTTCTGAAAGTGTCATAAGATACAAAAGTGGAAGGATTCTCTAAGATTAGAGAGTGTGAAGGAGGATTTTAGGAGATGTGAAAACTAAATGCACTTGGGGTCCTAGTTTGATCTTGGACCAATAAAAAGAACATTAGTGGAAAAACTTGTGAAATTCAAATAAGGAATTTGGATTGGTTAAGCATATGATACCTGTGTTAATGTGATCATTTTGATATTTGTACCATGGTTATATACAATAAATATTAGAGGGAGGTGTGTGAAGGGTGTATAGGAATTCTGTACTGTTTTCTTTTTCTTAAGGTTTTATTTATTTTTAGTGAGAGGGGAAGGGAAGGAGAAAGAGAGGGAGAGGAACATCAATGTGTGGTTACCTCTCACACACCCCTTAACTGGGAACCTGGCCCACAAACCAGGCATATGCCCTGACTGGGAATCAAACCAGCAACCCTTTGGCTCACAGGCCAGCACTCAATCCACTTAGCCATACCAGCCAGGGCTGTACTATTTTCTCTTAGAGCATTTCTATATCTAAAATTACTTCAAAATAAAGAGCAGAAAACAAGGTGACTTCAAACACCTCCAAAGCATGGTGGTGTTGCATTGTGAAAACCATGTGGACTTTAGAAACAGACAAACTGGATTTGAACTCAGGCCCTGTCACTTGCTGGCTTCATGATTCCAGCATGCTACTTAGAATTTCAGAGCCTCAGTTTCCTTATCTTCCAAATGGGAGAAATAGTCTCAACTGTGTAGCAAAGGTGTGAGAATTGAGGGTAATTATGTGTATAGACCAGGGAACACAGTGGCTGTCACAGAAAATGTTAAACTGTCTTTTAATGGCTCCCTAATGCTTAACAAATAGTTAATTTCTAAACATAGTTTTCCAGCTCCTCCATAGCAATCCCAAACTGCCTCAGCCTCTTCTTCCCAAGGTATGCATAGCCCAGAAATCCTAGCTGACTGCTTATACCTTGACACAACTGCATTCGCTCCTTTATATACTCACTCATACCATTACCCCTGGATCCATTATTTGTCCACAGGAGGGTTGTAGGTACAAAATAGTCAATGTAGTCAACTATTGACTAGGTTTGAGCCTCACTTAATCAAGAACCTAGTGACCTTCAAGAAATCCTCACCTGTCTGTGTCTCCATGTCAAAACTGAAACCTCCACAAAGTGGGACAGAAATAATAAAACCTACTTCAAAGTATGGGAAGATCAATGAAATCTATGAAAGTGCCTTGTAAAATGCAACCCTGAAGATAAAGTTTCTCAGCTTTGGCTGCCTATGGAAATAACCTGAGGGGTTGTTTTTCTTTTAATACTAGTATTTTTGATGCCATCCTGAGAACTTTTTTTTTTAAGATGTTCAGGAAATCGTAAAGTGAAGCTGCCCTTATAACAAAACCCATGAGCTTTTCAGTTGTGAGGGGCCCGATTGCCTGCTGCCAGAAGCATAACTCTTAATACCAGAGTTTGGTGGGGAAAAAAGAATAGTTTATTTAAAGGTTATACAGATTTAGATTATTGGTAGATTTCTGTCATTAAGTCTTATTTTCTTTAAAACACCCACAAACACATAGTTCTGCCTCCCCTTATCAAACCAGGCTAGTTTTAGAAAAGTCAGAGATACAGTTTTCCTACTTCCCAGACAGTTCAGTTTTACTAGTAGCTCCCAATCATTTGAGCCTGATTGGGGAGGTTTTGCCTGTGTTGCGTTGCCCTCCAGCTCTTAATGCAGAACCGCGTAAAGTTTTCGTCTCCTTGTAAACTGCATAGAGTTTTCCTTTCCCTTTCAAAGCTGCAAGGAGTTCTCCTAACCAAATACCTGCCACCTATTTTTAAATCCCTGACTGAATCCTGTGACATATTGGATGTTGTAACTGGTTCTGACCATTCACAGAACCCTGCACAGGCTCTGTATGCTCTTTCCTCGCTATTTCATAGTCAAAACCCCTTCCATCTCCTTGGGGCCCTGGAAGAACCAAAGCCATTTACATAACTAAGACACTAGCTACCAGCCATAGTTATGCAAAGGCATTTAAAAAGCTGTTCCCTTCTCCCCATACCCCAACCCACAGGCTCTAGGGACCTTTGGGGACCCCCATTCTATAACACCCCCTTTCTCCATCTCCCAACCACAGGCTCTGGGGATTTGGGGGGACATTCTCTGTAACAACACAGCTAATAAATTGTAGTCAAACTTGCACTCTGGTAATTGTCATGGCAGCCTTGCTCTGAGAAATAACCCGGAGACCACTGTGGGATCAGGCAATGGGTTTACTGAGGGAAAAAGGTGGAAAGGGAGTGGAGGGGAGAGGCAGCTCCCAGATCAACTCAAGGGCCCATAGGAGCAAGGGGAATGGGGAGCAGGGGAATGGGGAGCAGGGGAACAGGGAATGGGGATCGGGGAATGGGGGCTCCTGGTCCTCCTCATGGGCCCATAGGAGTCCCACCCACACTTCTGCAGGCACTTTTTTAATACTTGTCAACCACACGTTTTGGTATGGATGAGTTTGCCTATCAACATATTCATTAGGTCATTTGCATCTAATTGCCCCCTCCTCCAAATACACACTAGGTTAGTTAACATATCGGGCTAGGGTCATTACCATTTCCTCTGGAAAGGTTTCAGTCCATCAACATATCCTTTGGGAACTGCTAAGCCCATCAGCATATTCTTTGGGAATGGCTAAGTCCAAGGCCGGGTTGATTAGCATATACCAAAAGTCCAGGTGTGCATTCTAGGTGCCTCCATGTTCTGACAGTGATCTGGCTTACCACCTGGGCTCCTAATTACTCCATGCTACTACCATTTGTATGGCAATATGATGTTATTAATTCATATTATTTTCAATAGGCATGTATTTTGTTTTACCTATAGAAACTATACATAATACTCAACTACCAACCTTTTTTATCCAGTTCTCCTTTTAATAATAGTGATATTAATAATGAGGTATTTCTAAATGCTTTTTATATACCAGCTCTATCATAAGTGCTTTGTAAGTAAAGTTATTTGATTCTTCAAAAATCCTATGAAAAAGGTACTATTATCATCTCCTATTTCACATGTAAGTGAGGCACTGAAAGGTTAAGGAACATGCCCACAAATAGTGAATAGTGGAACAGAATCAGAACCCAGGAAACCTGACTTCAGGACCTGTTTCTTTAGTACTCTACTATGGAGTCTTTCTTTGTAGGGGGTTTGAGAAACATGGTCATAAAACTAAATTCTTTTTAGGGTTGGTGAGAGATATATACTCATATTGTCAATAAAATAAAGTATTTAAAACAGAGCCTAACATGTAGTAAGAACTGTGTTAACTTATACTTATTACTGTTTTGCAATTTTAGATAGCCTGTCTGGCTTATCAGATATGTCTGGCCTTCTAAGGCCTGTTTGAAAATCAAGATATTATGACCTTTTTCCTATGAGATCCCAAGTAACCAAGGCCACAGCTGGCTCTGACTGGGGGAGAAAGGCAAACCAACTTTTGGGTTTCTTCCAAAACTTCCTACTTGGAGTGATATGGAGTCACATGTTTAGGACTTGAGCCAGGACTTACATAATGCCAAAGTATGGTCATGGGAAGCACAGTGTGTGCCTCCAGGGCATGTAAATAGTGATTTGAACAAAAGACATAAATCAAGATATACCAATCCATGTATGGTTAACTGCCTTCCAAGTGAAATATCCCATTGGAATCCATGGCTACTCCATCCCATGACTGATTAACTAAGGCCAAGAAGTCAAGGACATCTGAGCAACAACTCACAGTGATTATCCCTCCAGGGCTCAGCACAGAAGCAGCAGACTAAAATGTTCACCTGCCAGCCTTTGTCTGGAAGAGGCCTATTTGCTTATCTTAAAAGCTGCAGCCTGAGTCATGCTCCTAACCTAACACAAATATAGAGGCCAACTACAATCCTCTCCAGAGACTTGGGGAGGCTGGTGGGTATCATCTTTGTGATCTGTCTGTCCAGCTTGGGCACATATCCAGTGCCCTGGCTTTTGCAGTTACTGCCCAGGGGATAAACCCCTTAATCACCTGGCTCTGGTGGCCAGTGAGCTTGTGTTCATAGGTTGAACAGAAGTGTATCAAACAGAGAAACAATTCTTAACTGGCTACTCCTCAAAGACTTAACAGAGAGGCATCAGTCAGAAATGACCAATTTCCAGTCTTTCCATATAAGAGTCTATTTGCATATCTTAAAAGCTGAAGCCTGAGGGTCAAGCTTCTAGTTTAACATACATTTAGGGACCAACTGCAATTCTATTCTGAGGCCAGTGACTACTTTGGGCTCTTTCTATGCCAACTTCAGATCACCATTATCTTCCTAAAAGCAGTTTGTGCACATGTTTGGTGCCTTGGATTTTGCAGCAGCCACCCAGGGACACACTCTGATCATTTGCCAGTTCCAGAGGACTGTAACAAACAGTTCCTAATTGGTAATTCCTCAAGGGCTCAACAAGAGGGATCAGAGAGATGACTGTCTCCCAATCTTTCCTAAAAAAAAAAAAAAAAAATTATATCATACTTTCAAAGATGTTCTCTGAGGGTCTGGCTTCCAAACAGTCTGTACCTAGATGCTGACTGAGATCCTCCCCTTTTCGACACTGACAGATCATAGCACACCTTCAACTCTTGGGAGCCACACAGAATAAAGACAATCACAAAAGTTTGAGAGACAATTATAAAAGTTTTAGAGCTAGGGACAGGCCAAGCAATAAGATTCTTCTTCAATAGGAGATCATGCCTTCAAGATTGTGAGAGCTGGCTATTTTATTAAATGCATAGAAACTAACACAGTCAAGTAAAAAGAAGAAATAGAGGAATATGTTCTAAGCAAAAGAGCAATGTAAAAGTCCAGAAGCGGACTTTAATGAAACAGAGATAAGTGATGTGCCTGATAAAGAGTTCAAAATAATGATGATAAAGATATTCACCAAGGTCAGGAGAAAATTTTTGAGCAAAGTGATAATTTCAACAAAGAGATAGAAAAATATGAGGAAATATCAAAGATAAACCACAGAGCTGAAAAATGTATTATAATAACTGAAATAAACAATTCAATAGAGGGGTTCAACAGCAGAATAAATGAAACAGAAAAGATCAGTGAACTCAAAAACAGGGGAGTGGAATTTATACAAGCTAGGTGCAAAAAAGAAAAAAGAATAATAGCAAAGATACCTTAAGAGACTTATGAAATACTAACTATCAAGCAGGTCAGTATGTTACAGAGAGAACCTGGCTACAGGCTCCATTAGTCCCATATGGAGTCACCAAAACTGTTACAGAGTGAAAGGGAGTTCTTTTATGTGGCACTTTGGTGTAAAACCCAACAACTAGTGTTGAGGAAAACAGGTCTTTATTTATAGTATTCCAAACTGGGAGGGCAGTGAGCACTTCAGCTCAGAGCTCTGTTCTCCCATGGGACCCAGCACTTCCCTTGTTCCCCAAAAGTCTAGAAGTCAAAAAAACACTCCAAGAAGTTCTCCATCCCTTATCTGTCAGCTCTGTCTTTCAGGATCTGGGGTACAATGTCATCAGCCTCTATATAACAGTCTGGGAAAACATGTGCCATGTTGCACTGGATCATGCACGGTTCTCTCTTTGCCCTTTCAAAGCTGCATGGTATTCTCTCTCCCTTTCAAAGCTGCATGGAGTTCTCCCTTTCCTTTCCAAACCGCATGGAGTTCTCCTCTTCTCTCCTTGCAAACTGCATGGATCTCCCTTCTTCTCCTCTAAAATGGTTGCTGCCTTATTTTTAAATCCCTGTGTTCTGTGATGCAGTGGGTGTGGTAACCAGTTCTGACCATTCACAGAACCTTGCGCGGGCTCTGTATGCTCTTTCTGCACCATTCCATGGTCAAAACTCCTCCCATCTCCTTGGGGCCTTGGAAGAATCAAAGTCATTTGCATAACTAAGACACTAGCTACTAGCCATAGTTATGCAAAGGTATCTTAAAAACTGTTCCTTTTTCCCCATCTCCCCAACCCGCAGGCTCTGGGGATTTTTGGAGACCTCCAATATGTAACAAATATTCATATCATAGGGGTCCCATAAGGAGAAGAGAAAAAGGGGCAGGAAGCTTACCTAAAGAAATAATGGCTAAAAAACTTTCATAATGAGAAAAGAATCAGACAACCTGATCCAGAAAGCCCAGAGAATTTCAAATAAGGTGAATCTGAAAAGATACAGACCAAGACACATTATAAATAAAATGCTGAAAGTTAAAGACAAGGAGACAATCTTAAAATCAGTAAGAGAAAAACTTGTTACGAAGAAAACCTTGTAAGACTACCAGTAGATTTTTTGGCAGAAACTTTACAAGCCAGAAGACAGTGACATGAAATGTTCAAAATATTGGAAAAAATAAAAAAACTGCTAACTAGGAATATTCTATCTAGCAAAGTTTTTCTTCAGAATTGAAAGAGATAAGAGTATTCCAGGCAAGCATAAGTTAAAGTTCATTACCACAGTGTAACAGAACCACTAGGCTCTCCGATTGAAACAGAATCCACAGGCTGTTTTGTTAAGGGCCCAATTGCCTGCCGCCAGAATTATAACTCTCAATACCAGAGTTTAGTGAAAAGAAAAAGAATTGTTTATTTAATAGTTATATGGATTTAGATTATTTGCGGATTTCTGCTGTTAAGTCTTATTTTTTTTTAAATACCCACAAACACATAATTCAGCCTCTCCTTACCAAACCAGGCTAGTTTTAGAAAAGTTAGAGATACTGTTTCCCTACTTCCTAGACACAGTTCAGCTTTACCGGTAGCTGCCAATCATTCAACTCTGATTGGGGAGGCCTTTCTGTGTTGTGGCACCTGCCAGCTTTTAATCCAGAACCTCATGGATTTCCAGCCTTTCCTTTCCAAAACTACAAAGGTATTCCCCCTTCTCCAAGCCACAAGGTGTTCTCAAAGCTGCATGGTGTCCCTTCCTTTTCAAAGCCACATGGTGTCCCCTCCTTTTCCAAGCTGCATGGTGTACCCCCTTCTCGAAGCCGCATGGAGTATCCAGTTAAAATGTCTGCTGCTTATTTTTAAATCCCTGACTGCGTCCTGTGACGCAGTGGGCATGGTACCCAGTTCTGACCATTCACAGAATCTCACACAGGCTCTGTGTGCTCTTTCCATACCATCCCACAGTCCTAGACCCCTCCCATCTTCTTGAGGCCTTGGAAACATCAATGTCATTTGCATAACAAAGACACTAGCCACTAGTCCCAGGCATGCAAAGGCATCCTGAAAGCTGTTTCCTTTTCCCCATCCCCCAGCCCGCAGGCTATGGGGACCCCCGGACACCCCCATTCTGTAACAATAAGACTTGTCTTACAAGAAATGTTACAGGGATTTTTAAAGCTGAAATAGAAGGATGATAAGGAAGAACAGGGAAACATACAAAGGTATAAATCTCACCAGTAAAGGTTAATATACAGTTAAATTCAGAACACTCCAATGTTTTAGTGGTGCTGAGTAAATCACATAACTAAGCTAGTATAAAGTTAAAAACAAAATTATTAAAAATAGTTATAACTAATTTTCTAAGGAATGCACAAGATAAAGTGAAGTAAACTATAACATCAAAGATAAAACTTGAAGAGGGGAGTAAAAATGTAGAACTTTTATATGTGTCCAGTCTTAAGTTGTTATCAGCTTAAAATAAATTAATAAAGCTATGTTTCATTTAAGCTTCATGGTAACCACAAAGCAAAAACCTATAGTAAGTGCACAAAAAAGAAATAATGTAAGCAAACCACAACAGAAAGTCATTGAACCACAAAGGTAGAGAGCAAGGGAAGAGAACAAAGGAATAACAAAACAGCCAGAAAATAATTAAAATGGCAATAGTAAGTCCATATTCATCAATAATCACTTTGAATGTAAATGAAACAAATTCTTTAATTAAAAGACATTGAGTGACTAAGTGGATAAAAATAATAAAACCCAATGATATGCTGCCTATAAGGGACTCACTTAAGCTTTAAAAATACACATGGGCTGAGAGTAAAGGAGTAGGTAAAGATATTTCTTCCAAATGGAAACCAAAGAGATCAGGACTAGCTATACTCACTTATATCAGGCAAACGGACTTTTGTACAAATACTTCAATAAGAGACAAAGAAGGTAATTATATAATGATACAGGGGTAAATCCAACAAGAGAATATAACATTTGTAAATATTATACACCTAATATAGGAGCACTTAAATATATAAGCATGTATTAACAGACCTAAAGGGAGAAATAGACAGAAATAAAAGAATTGTAAGGGATTTCAATATCCATTTTCAACTATGGATAGATCATCAAGACAGAAAATCAATAAGAAAACATTCAACTTAAAAAACACATTAGAGTAGTTGAACTTAAGAGCCATTTATGGAACATTTCATCCCAAAGCAGTAGAATACACATTCTCAAGTATACATGGAACATTCTCCAGGATAGATTATATGTTAAATACCTCAAAACAAGTCTTACTAAATTTAGGAAGATGGCAATTATATCAAACATCTTTTCTAACCACAATGGTGTAAAAGTAGAAATCAATTAAAAAAGAAAAGTAGAAATTTTACAAACATGTGGAGATTAGACAACATACTTCTAAACAACCATGGGTCAGAAGAGAAATAAGAAAATATTAGAAAACAAATGAAAGTGGAAATGTTACAGAGCAGGTCCCACCAAATCCCCAGATCCTGTGGTTGGGGGATGGGGTAAGGAGACAGCTTTCAAGATGTCTTTGCATATCTATGGCTGGTAGCTATTGTCTTAGTTATGCAAATGGCTTTGGTTCTTCCATGGCCCCAAGAAGATGCAACGAGTTTTGACTATAGAATGGTGAGGAAAGAGAATACAGGGCCTGTGCAAGATTCTGTGAATGGTCAGAACTGGTTACCCTGCCTACTGCATCACAGGCCATGGTCAGGGATTTAAAAATAAGGTGGCAGCCATTTTAGAGAGAGTTCCATGTGGTTTACAAGGAGGCTGGGAACTCCATGTGGTTCTGAATTAAGAACTAAAGAGCACCGCAGCACAGGCAAAACCTCCCCAATCAGGCTCAAATGATTGGGAGCTGCTGGTAAAACTGAACTGTCTGGGAAAGAGGAAAACTGTATCTCTGACTTTTCTAAAACTAGCCTGGTTTGGTAGGGGGAGGCAGAACTATGTGTTTGTGAGTGTTTTAAAGAAAATAAGACTTAATGGCAGAAATCCACAAATAATCTAAATCTATATAACCATTAAATAAACAATTCTTTTTCTTTTCACCAAACTCTGGTATTGAGAGTTATGCTTCTGATGGTGGGAAATCGGGCCCCTCATAACTGAACAGCCTATGGGTTCTGTTACATAAATACAACATACCAAAATTTATGGGTTGCAGCAGAAGTGGTGGTAAGAGGGAGGTTTATAGCAATAAATGCCTACATTAAAAAAACAAGTAAGATATCAACTAAACAGTCTACCTCTACTCCCCAAGGAGCTAGAAAAATGAGAACAAACTAAGCCCAAACTTAGTAGAAAAAAGGAAATAATGAAGATCAGAGCAGAAATAAGTGAAAGAGACTAAAAAGACAATAGAAAAAATCAGAAGAGGGTAATAAGCAGAAGGGTCTAGTCAAGAAATTAGTACAATCACTCATGGACATGGACAATGGGGTGAGGATTGACTGTGGTAGAAGGGGTGGGGGTGGGAGGAGCAATGGGGGAAAAAGTGAGACAACTGTAATAGAAAAACAATAAATAAATCAAAATTTAAAAAAATTTAAAAATAGAACTATATTCCAGGAATTCAAGCCCTGGATATATATCTGAAGGAAATAAAATCAGTATCTTAAGGCAATATCTGCCACACCAAAAAAAAAAAAAAAAATAGAAATAAAAATTTTTAAAAAGTCAATGAAGCTAAGAACTTGTATTTTTAAAAAGATAAACAAAATAGACAAACATTTACTTTGATTCACCAAGAAAGAAACGAGGATGGTGTTGGGGGTAGTGGGAGCCTAATATACAGTGATGGAAGATGGTTTGACCCTGTGTGCAAGGCACACAGTGCAATATACAGATATTGTATCATAGTAATGTACACTTGAAACCTATATAATCCTATAGATCAATGTCAGCCCAATAAATTTAATTAAAAAGATTATTTAAATGCATAAAACTTGAAAGAGTAGACAGTATGATTGATTCTGCACAAATACAGAGGATCAAGAGACTACTGTGAACAATTATATGCCAACAAATTTGACAACCCAAAGGCAAGGATAAATTCCTAGAAATATATAACCTACCAAGATCTACCAAGACTGGATTATGAAGAAATAGAAAATCTGAAAAGACTAATTACTACTAATAAGATTAACTCAGTAATCAAAAACACCTCCTAAACAAAAGTTTAGAACCATGTGGCTTCACTATGAATTCTATCAAATATTTACAGAAGAATTAATACCAATCTTTCTCAAATTCCCTAAAAAGCAGAAAAGAAGGGAACACTTCCAAACTGATTTTACAAGGTCAGCATTATCCTGATACTAAAACCAGACAGGACACCAGAAAAAAGAAAATTACAGGCCAATATCCCTAATAAATATAAATGCAAAAAACTTCAACAAAATATTACCAAGCTGAATTCAACAATAAATTAAAAGAATCACACTGCATGATCAAGTGAGATTTATTCTAGGGATGCAAGGATGACTCAACATATGCAAATTAATCAATGTGATATACCACATTACCAAAATGAAGGATAAAATCATAGGATTATCTAAATAAATGTAGAAAAGGCATTTGACAAAAATCAATATCCATTCATGATAAAAACTCACAAGAAACTGGGTATAGAAGAATATACATCAACATAATAAAGGCCATATATGACAAGGTCACCTCTCATGTATTCAATAGTAAAAAACGTTTTTAGTTTTTTTCTTTTAAGATTAGGAGTAAGACAAGGATGTCCACACTCACAACTTTTATTCAACACAATATTAAAAGTCTTGTCAGATAATTAGGCAAGAAAAAATAAATAAAAAGCATCAAAATTGGAAAGAAAGAAGTAAAACTGTTGCTATTATCAGATTACATGATATTATATAGAGAATACCCTAAAGACTCCACAAAAAATAAAAGTTAGAATAAAAATATTAGTAAAGTTGCAGGATACAAAAGTCAACATACAAGGATATGATGTGTTTCAATACACTAATAACAAATGATCAGAAAGAAGAATTAAGAATACAATCGCATTTTCAATTGTATAAAAACAATAAAATACTTAGAAATAAATTAACTAAGGCGGTGCAAAATCTGTACACTGAAAGCTATAAGGCATTGAAAAGATGTTCTGTGCTCATGGGCGGGAAGAATTAATATTGTTAAAATGGCCATACTGCCAAACTGATCTATAGATTAAATGCAATTACTATAAAAATTCTAATGGCATTTTTTCAGGGAAATAAAAGTAATTTAAAAATTCTATGAAATCAAAAAAATTCCAAATAACCAAAGAAATCTCAGGAAAGAACAAAGCTAGAGGTTTCACACTTCCTGATTTCAAACTACAGTTAGCTCTTGGTATCCACAAGGGTTGGTTCCTGGACCCTCGCCCACACATCCAACCCATGCATAACAAAATCTGTGGATGTTCAAATCCCTTTTATAGAATGGTATAGAGCAATACAGTCAGCCCTTAGTACTGAGGTTTTCCAACTGTGGATCAAAAACACTATTTTTGCTGTACAGTTGGTAAAATCCACAGGTGCAAATCCATAGATAGAGAGGGATATATCTATTGAAAAAGAAATCTTCATGTAATTGGCCCTGCAGAGTTCAAACCCACGTTGTTCAAGGGTTAACTGCTGTTACAAAGCTATAGTATTCAAAACAATATGTTACTGGCCTACCCTGGGTTATTTCAACTAAAACTATGAGAGAAGCTTGTGGGAAAAGAGACATCCCCACCTCCTCCATCAGGCAGCACTTTAACCAAGAACAGGTTGTGTGCAGGCTGGGGAGGTCCTAACTAGTCCCTTTCAGCCCTTTGGGCCATACCTTATTTACCGAATGTCCTGAGATATTTCTCCATCTTATTGTGGCTTCTCTACACCTAGGTTATACCTGGTCTAAATCAGTCCAGAGAACCCATTGTATTTCCCTATCAGAGCAGTAGATCTATTATTTTCCCTCTAGAATGGTACCAGCACTTATAATGGAGTGCGAGCCAACATTATTCCCTTTAGTCATATTTGCTGTGTCTATTTCAAACATTCTCTTTCAAAGGATTAACTGTACATAAATTAATGGAATTAAAGAAAAAAGATGTGAGTAAAAGCAATTGTGATGCAGCCTCTCTTGACAAATCTCAGAAAGTTGGGAATAAGCAACTTAACCTGAAAATTGATTACATCAGAAGCATTAAGGCATTTTCTCTTTAATCTTTCAGATAACATTAAAACCCTGGCTGGTTTGGCTCAGTGGATTGAGCGTCGGCCTGAGAGCTAAGTGTCGCTGGTTCGATCTTCCAGTCAGGGCACATCAGAGAAGGAAAACTCTGATTCCAAAAAACCTCCGCTGCCTTGCGGCATACCTCTTCAGGGGAAAGGCTAAGGGAGTAAACCCCGACAGAAAATCCGGAGCCGGAGTCCCTAAGGCGGTTTGACGTTGTAGTCAATACCGGCAACTCCTGCGGCGCACCTGAAGCCAAGCTGTATTGACTCTGTCTTTCCCCTTGGATCCTTCAGCTGCGAAGAGAGGGGGGGTCTACTGCATGGGCAACAGCAGACCCTCCATATCACCCTGCCCAGGCTCTGTAGCTTCAGCTTCACTGGAGAGGACACTCCAGCGTCATCGCAAGATGTCGATTCAACACGGGAGGAGACAGATACCGTGTCACTCCTGAGTCGGACTGCACAGCCATTCTCGGCGGTGCAGATAGACTCTTAAGAAGCTACACCATCGTCTCTCGAGACGGACGGCTGCCGACGACGACGACATTAAAACCCTAACTTCAGACCATGCTTATAATTTAGTGAGCTTGAAACCTATTGCAGGTAAATTATATTACTCTTTTTCTTGACTGTCAAAACAGTGATTACAACATCTCCCAAGAACCACAACCACTCAACATGCAGAGACTCAATACCAAGATAAAGGCTCTCCAAATATTGGGTACAATAGTCCCCTTTTCCACTGTTTAATAAAGATTATAGTTTGGGCCTAATTTGAATATTTGCCACACTATTTTCACCAGAGCTCTTATACCCACCTTCATTTAGATTCTTTTGGGAAGGCTTGAGGGCTCATAATGGGATCCTCCATTTTTGGATCAAAAGAGTGGTGGTTGCTGCACTGCAATCCCTAAAGAGAAGCAGGAAACTCAACTGAGATGAGTGAACACACAGCCAAGAGTTAGAAAGTACACATCTCACTTCAGTCTCACAGGAATTTTTAAAGAGAAGAGTCTTGCTCAGTCTCAAACACAGTTTCCAAAAGCAAGATTCTTGAGAAAGATGGTATTCAAAAAGCAGAATTTTGCTTTGGATTGGCATAACTGTAATTCACAAGGTTGATGGGGAGACCCAGGCATGGAGAACCAGAGTTGGAGATGTACAAAAGCTGGTCAACTTTGGATGATGAATGGAATCAGGAGATGTGGAAATGAGAGGAGCTGGTGTTTGTGCCAAGCACATTACATCCAGCATAGCATGCAGTAAGTGGCATTGGTACATGAATACATTAGTTAATTAAGCTTAATTAATTTATAATTCTGGTCTTTCGATTTCTCAGCAGTGGGTATGGCTCAGGTGACTGGTTTTCTGTTTTTAATTTTAAAATTTTATTTATTAAATTTAAAAAATTTGTCCGATTACAGTTTACATTCAATATTTTCTGTATCAGCTTCAGGTGTACAGCATAGTGGTCATTTACATACCCTACAAAGTGCTCCTCCCAATATTTCCAGTACCCAACTGACATCAATACATAGTTATAATATTACTGACTATATTGCCTATACTGCATGTTATATTCTTGTGACTATTTTGTAACCACCAATGTCCTTCTCAATCCCTTCATCTTTCTCACCCAGTCCCCCAAACAACACCCCAGCAATAATCAGTCTGTTCTCTGTATCTATGAGTCCATTTCTCTTTTGCTTTTTATTTATATTGCTTATTAAATTCCACATGTAAGTTTAATCATATGGTATTTATCTTTCTCCAACTGACTTATTTCACTGAACATAACACCCTCTAGATCTATCAGTGCTGTTGCAAGTAGAAAGATTTCTTTTTTTTTATGGCAAAGTAATATTTTATTGTATATATGTACCACAACATTTTTACCCACTCATCTGTTGATGGGCAATTTGGGTTGCTTCAATAGCTTGGCTATTGTAAATAATGCTGCAATACACATAGGGATGTATATATTCTTCTGAATTAGTGTTTTTGATTTCTTCATATATATATACCCAGAAGTGGAATCACTATGTCACCAGACAGTTCCATTTTTAATTTTCTGAGGAAACTCCATACTGCTTTCCACAACGGCTGCAGCAATTTGCATTTTTGGCAATCATGCATGAGGATTCCCCTTTCTCCACATCCTCATCAACATTTGTTTGTTCATTTACTGCTGATAGCCTTTCTGATAGGTGTGAGGTGATTATCTCATTAAGGTTTAAATTTGCATTTCTCTGATGATTAGGGACATTGAGTATGTTTTCATATGTCCATTCAGGTCTTTTGCTCATGTTTTAATTAGATGGTTCGGGGTCTGTTTGTTTCTTGTTTCTGTTTTTTTGGTGTTGTATTCTTTATAAAATTTGGATATTAACCTCTTATCAGATATATCATTGGCAAATATGTTCTCCCATTCACTGGGTTGTCTTCTCATTTTGTTGATGGTTTCCCATAATCTGCAAAAACTTTTTAGTTTGATGTAGTCCATTTGTTTAATTTGTCTTTTGTTTCCCTTGCCCAAGGAGATATATCAGAAAAAAACGTTGCTATGGAAATATTGGAGATTTTACTGCCTATGTTTTCTTCTAGGATTTTTATGGTTTGAGTCTTACATTTAAGTCTGAAGTCCATTTTGAGGGATTTTTTTGTGTGTGTGTGTGGGGTGTAAGGAGGTGATCTGGTTTCTTTCTTTTTTCTTTCTTTCTTTCTTTCTTTCTTTCTTTCTTTCTTTCTTTCTTTCTTTCTTTCTTTCTTTTTTCTTTCTTTCCTTCTTTCTTTCTTTCTTTCTTCTTTCTCTCTTTTCTGCATGTATCTGTCCAATTTTTCCAACATAATTTGTTGAATAGATTGTCTTTAACCCATTGTAAGTCCTTGCCTCAATTGTCAAATATTTATTGTTCATACAGGTATGGGTGTATTCCTGGGCTATTTTGTCTTATTGATCTAGATCTTTGTTTTTATGCCCATAGGCTGTTTTGATTAATGCAGTCTTTTAATATATAGTTTGAGATCAGGTAGCATGATGCTTCCAACTTTTTTCTTTTATCTCAAAATTGCTGTGGCTATTCAGGGTCTTTGGTGGTTTCAATAACTTTTTGAAAGAGTTGTTCTGGTTCTGAGATATGCCATTGGTAATTTTATAGGAATTATGTTGAATCTATAGATTGCTTTGAGTAGTAGGAACATTTTAATGATATTAATTCTTCCCATCCACGAACATGGTATATCGTTCCATTTATTTGTATCTTTCTCAATTTCTTTCTTCAGTATATTATAATTTTCTGAGTATAGGCTTTTTACCACCCTGATTAAATTTATTCATTGGTAACTTATTATTGTTTTTTTGTTTTTGTTTTTTTGCAATTGTAAATAGACTGTTTTCTTAGTTTCCCTTTCTGATCGTTCATTATTGTTGTACATAAATTACAGTAATTTATGAATATTAATTATTTATCCTGCTACTTTACTGAATTCATTGATCAGATCTAGTAGTTTTTTTAATATTTAGGTTCTCTATATAGTGTCATGTCATCCGCAAATAATGACAGTTTTACTTCTTTTCCAATTTGGATTCCTTTTATTTATTTTTCTTGTCTTATTGCTGTGGTTAGAACTTCCAGTACTACATTGAATAAGAATGGTGAAAACACTCATCCTTCACTTGTTCCTGATCTTATGGGAATGCTTTTAGTTTTTGTTTATTGAGTATGATATTGGCTGTGGGTTTGTCATATATGGCCTTTATTATATTGGGGTGTGTTCTCTCTATATCCACTTTAGGAAGAATTTCTAATCATAAATGATGTTGTATTTTGTCAAATGTTTTCTTCTACATTTTGACATGATCATGTGATTTTTATCTTTCCCTTTTTATGTGATGTATCACATTTAATGATTTGCGAATATTGTACCTATCTTGCATCCCCAGGATAGATCCCATTTAATCATAGTGTATGATCTTTTTTATGTATTGCTGGATGTGGTTTGCTAATATTTTGTTGAGGATTTTAGTGTCTATGTTCATCAGGGATATTTTCTAATTTTCTTTCTCTGTAGTGTTTTTATCTGGTTCTGGAATTAGGATAATGCTAGGCTTGTAAAATGAGCTTTGGAGTCGTCCCTCCTCTTGAAATACATGGAGTGGTTTGAAAAGGATATGCGTTAACTCTTTTTTGATGTCAGGTAAAATTTACCTGTGAAGTCATCTGGTCCAGAACTTTTGTTTGTTGAAAGTTTTTTATTGCTTCTTCAAGTTCATTGGTTGTAATCAGTCTGTTCAAATTTTCTGTTTTTTCTTGTTTCAGTTTTGTGAGATTGTATGGTTCTAGAAATTTATTCACTTCTTCTAAATAATCAAATTTGTTGGCATGTAGTTGTTCATATTTTCTTAAAATACTTTGTTTCTGTAGTGTCGTTTTTTACTTCATCTTTATCATTTCTGATTTTTTTGTATTTGGGCTCTCTTTTTTTTCTTGATGAGTCTGGGTAAAGAGTAATCAATTTTGTTTATCTTTTTAAAGAACTAGCTCTTGTCTTCACTACCCTTTTGAGTTGCTTTTCTTAGATTCAGTTATGTTTCACTTTGATCTTTATTATTCTTTCTTTCTACTCACGACTTTGTTGTTCTTTCTCTAGTTTCTTTTGTTGTAAGGTTAAATTGTTTAAGTTTATTTGTTTGTTTCTTTAGATTGGCAGGTATTACTATGAATTTTCCTCTTAGAATTATTTTTATTGTGTACCATAGATTTAGGGTTGTTTGGTTTCATTTTCATTTGTTTCAAGATATCTTTTGATTTTCCCCTGATCTTATTGTTAGCCCATTCCTTGTTTAGTAACATGTTATTTAGCTTTTGTATGTGTGCATTCTTAGTGTCCTTTTTTTTCCTTGTATTTAATTTCCATGTGCACTTGAAAAGAATGTATATTCTGCTGCTTTGGGGTAACATGCTCTGAAAAAAATCAATTAAATCCATATGGTCTAGTATATAATTTAAGGCCATTGTTTCTTGTTGATTGTCTGTCTGGAAGATCTATTCACTGATGTCAATTGGGTGTTAAAATTTCCTACTATGACTGTATTATTATCCATCTTTCCCTTTATGTCCATTAAAATAAACCTCTCAATAAACAACAAGTCCTGGCAAGGATGTTGAGAAAAGGGAACCCTAGTACACTGTTGTGGGGATGCAGAATGGTGCAGCCACTATAGTAAACAGTACCATATTTCCCCAAAAAATTAAAAATGTAACTTCCTATTGATCCAGCAATTCCACTGCTAGGATTATACCCAAAGAATCCTAAAACATCAATTCTAAAGAACTTATGCATCCCTGTGTTCATAGCAGCACTATTTACAATAGCTAAGTGCTAGAAACTACCTGAATGTTCATCAGTGGATGAGTGGATCAAAAAACTGTGGTACATTTACACAGTGGAATACTATGTAGCAGAAAGAAACAAAGAAACAAAGAAAGAAAGAAAAAGAAAGAAAAGGAAGAAAGAAGCAACTCCTACCTTTTGTGACAGCATGGATGGAACTGGAGAGTATGATGTTAAGTGAAATAACCCAGGCAGCAAAAGACACCATGTGATGTAACCTATAAGAGGATATAATGAACAAAACAAAGGAGCAAAATAGAACCAGAGGCACAGAAACAAGAAGCAGACTTACAGGGACCAGAGGGGAGTGGGGATGGGAGAAGGGAGGAAAGCAAGGGGAAGGGTCTAGTCAAGGAACATGCATGAATGACCCATGGACATGGACAACTAAACGAGGAATGACTATGGGAGAGGGGGAAAGTAAGCAGAACAGGGGAGAGCAAAGGGATTAAAATGAGACAACTATAATAGAAAAACAATTTAAAAAAATTTTTAAAAATGATTTGCTTTATATCTTCAGGTGCTCCTATATTTGGTGCATAAACGTTTACCAGATTATATCCACTTTAAGACTGCTCCCTTTATCATTATATAGTGTCCTTCTTTGTCCGTTATTATAGTTTTTGTTTTAAAGTCTATTTTATCTGATATAAATATTGCTACCCCAGCTTTTAAAAAAAAGTTTTATTTGCATGAAATACCTTTTTTAAACCCCTTTAGTTTTAGTCTGTGTGTCTCTTTCATTCTAAGGTGAAATATACAGCATATACATGGGCCTTGTTTTCTTTTTTTTAAATAATTTACTTGTTTATTGTTTGTTTATTTATTTTATTTTTGGAGAGAGAGAAAAGGAGAAAGAGAGGGAGAGAAACATGAATGTGTGGTTGCCTCTCACTCACGTCCCCAACTGGGGACCTGACGTGCAACCTAGTCATGTGCCCTGACTGGGAATCAAACCAGCAACAGTTGGCTCGCAAGCTGATGGTCAATCCACTGAGCTACAGCAGCCAGGGCTTGTTTTCTTATTTATTCATTTATGCTATGTCTTTTGATTGAAACATTTAAGCCTTTTACATTTAGGTGATTATTCATAGGTATGTATTTATTGCCATTTTATTCTTTATAAGTATATTTCTCTTTTCTTTCTTTCTTCTTTTTAAAGACCCATTAACATTTCTTATAATACTGGTTTGGTGGTAATAAACTTCTTTAGCTTACTCTTGTCTCAGAAGCTTTTTATTCTTCTTTTATTTTAGATGGTAGCTTTGCTGAGTAAAGTAATCTTGGTTGTACGTCCTTGATTTTTATCACTTTGAAAATTTTATGCCAATCTCTTCTGGCCTGAAATGTTTCCATTGAGAACTCAGCTGGCAGTATTATGGGAGTGCCCTTGTAGGTAACTAACTTTTGTTTTGTGGCTTTTAAGATTACTTCTTTGTTTTACCTTTGACATTTTAATTATGAGACGTTTTGTGTGGGTCTCTGAGTTCATTGTGTTTGGGACTCTCTGCATTTCCTTGACTTGCATTACTTTCTTTTTTTTTTCATTATTTAGGGAAGTTTTCAGTCATTATTTATTCAAGAAGATTCTCAATCTTTTGTTCTCTCTCTTCTCCCTATGGTATACATATGATAAGGATGTTGTTACACTTCATGTTGTCCCAAAGGTCCCTTAAACTATCATTATTTTTCATTCTTTTTTCTTTTTGCTGCTCAATTGGGTGTTTTCTGCTACCTTGTCTTCTGAATCACTTTGATCTGCTGCTTTACCTAATCTATTGTTTTTTCCTTCTAGTGTATTTTTCATTTCAGATATTGTATTCTTCATTTCTGACAATTTTTTTAATGATTTCTATGTCCTCTTTAATCTTACTATCTTTTTGTTTAAATTCTCACTGATTTTATTCATTCTTCCCCTAGGTTTCTTAAGCATCCTTATAACCAGTGCTTTCAATTATTATCTGGTAGAATCTTTACTTCCATTTTATTTAGTTCTTTTTCTGGAGTTTTTTCTTTCTTTCTTTTGTTGTTATTGTTGTTGTTGTTGTTGTTGTTGTTGTTGTTGTTTTCATTTCATTTAGGGCATGTTTCTTTGTCTCTCCATTTTGGCTGCCTCTTCATGTGTTTTTGTTTTCTTTATATTTGTTAGATCTGCTATGTCTCCTTGTCTTGGTAGTGTGGCCTTATGCAGTAGATGTCCAGTAGGACCCAGTGGCATTTTCTCCTATATCACTTGAGCTGAGTGCTTCAGAATTTTCCCTTGTGTGGGTTATGTAAGCCCTCCTGTTGTAAGTGAGTTTTGTTATTAGCCTGCTCACCCATGGTGTCAACCCTCAGGCTGATTGATTGTGAGAATCAACCCCAACCACAATGTATAAGCTGCTGTGTGGGTGCTAACCACAGGAAGAAGAATTACTCTTGGTAGCACTTAATTTTTGCTGGGATCTCCCTCTGGATATGCCACTTGTAAAGCTTATTGGCTCCTATTCTGATATGAAGTTCACCACTGGGTGTGTTGGTTCTTGGGCTTCTTGGGAGGGACTCTCATGAAGATTAGTGTCAGATTCTGCCTGTGATGATTGGCCCTTGGCAACCTGTTTGAAGCTACAAAGCAATCCACAGTTTGTAATGGCCTCTGCTGGGCCTGGAGGGTGCATGGAAAGGGCCAACCTATGCACCAAGGCTGGCTCTACAAGCACCAAGTCTTAGATCAGGTCAGCAAAAGGCCCAAGGCACCCAGAGATCCTTCTCTGCCTGCCTCCACCTTCCTCTGCTTATCCCCACCTGAGAGCTGCCTGTTAGGTTCTGTCACTAAAAGAGCTTCTGGTGGTACTTGAGTTACATGAAATAAATTCTCAATGAGTGACCAGGATGGGTCTAAGACCACTCAGCAAAAGTCCCAGGACATGTCAAAGCTAGCTAACTCCAGACAGGTGTCCAAAGACCTTTATAGTAGGGTGGGGTTTCAGGGGGCTCTCAGGGGAGCCCAGCAGGTTTAAGCAGGCCCAAGCAGTCCAAGATTTGGCCATTAAAGGGAGGGCTCTGTATCAATCTGATATGTGAGGGAAAATGTCCCCACCTGAGAGCCACAAAACTCAGTCACTGATACCCACACCCCTGAGTCTGCCCAGATCTCTATAACGCAGGCCTAGGTAGCCCTCACAGGGCATGAGCTCTGCAAGTAGGGGGAAACAGGTAGTTTTTAAGGAGGGCCTGCTGCATTTCCACAGTCCGATACTGTATGGAGGCAAGTGCTTCACCTAAAAAAGATGGCATCTGCAGTGTTTGTCTAGGGACTCAGTACATGGACTCTGGAGGTTGTCCCTTCAGCTCTCTCCTTGGAGTAACAAACCCCAGTCTCTCCTCACAAGACTTTAGTCTGCTCTGCCCTCCCTCCACCACAGCCAAGGTGAGTGACTGCAAACAAGATTTTGTGGAACTTAATTGTGGAGAAATCACCCAGAATAACTAACTGAACACTAGCTGGAGAGAAGTCCTCTAACCATGGAGAGACAGAAAAAGCTGCTTCATCACACCGTAACCGGTAGGAAGTGTGGAGACATGAAAGGGCTGGCTGGGCTCTCACGAGTGGCAGCTGAAGGGACTGAGAAACAGCTCAGCAGCCAGGATTTCCCCCTAAGAAGGCATGGTCTAAACCCCTAGATGGGCTTCCCAGCCTACAACAACACAGCAGATAGTAAAATAGTATCCAGCTGTGAAAAGAGAAAAACCACAGGGTTTCTTGCTAGCCTGAAATACCCAGAGAAAAACAGCTCTTAAGTGGATCATGTATGAAAATGTTTTGGCAACCACTACCCTGGGCTCAAGCAGACGGAGGGCAGAGAGGACTAGAGACACTTGGGGAGAATTAGGTGTGGTGGCTTTGAAAGGAGAACGGGAGGAGAAACCAACCACATCCCAGTGCTGACTCATTCCCTATACTGCAAGCATACCATTTCCCTCCAAGTGGCATCAGCCTGAAGGGAAACAAAAGACCCGCCTACAGTAATTAAGCTGTCACATCCTCGGTCCTTAAGCCTGACAGCTGATCACAGATTGAATAGATTAACAACTAAAGGACACAGACAAAGGCAGTAGATCTCTCATAGTCTCCAACAGGCAGCCTAGCCCAGACCTGTACACGATCTGACGCAACCAGGGGCAGATCCAGGAAGTGCAGGTCAATCTAAGAAGCAAAGAGTCACAAAAATGGGGAGACAGAGAAACAACCCCCCATCGAAAGGAAAGGAAGAATCCCCAGAAAGAGTGCTACATGAAATAAAGGGAAGCAAACTATTAGACATGGAATTCAAAAGATGGATTATAGGGAAGCTCAATGAGATCATCGATCTCAAAGAAAACTACAAAGAACCCCAGGGAAACTACAAGGAACTTACTGAGAATTACACCAGCAAGAAAAAGGACATAGAAGCTATCAATAAGAGCCAGGAAGAAAAAAAGAATACAATCTCTGAATTCAAGAACACAGTAGAAGGACTTGAAAGCAGGCTAGAGGAAGCAGAAGATTGGATCAGCGAGCTGAAAAACAATGTAGAAAAAAATTCCCAGACAGTGCAACAAAATGAAAAAAAGATTGAAAAAGACTGAAGAGATTCTAATACAGCTCCAGGACAACATGAAACGTAATAATATCTGTATCATAGGAATTCCAGAAGGGGAAGAAGAGGACCAAGGGATAAAAAACCTGTTTGAAAAACTAATGACAGAAAACTTCCCTAACTTGATGAGAGAAAATGTCATACAAGTCCAGGAACCACAGAGGGTTCCAAAGAAGATGAAACCCAACAGGTCCACTTCAAGACACATAATAATTAAAATGGCAACACTGAAAGACAAAGAGAGAATCCTAAAAGCAGCAAGAGAGAAACAGCTAATAACATACAAGGGAGCTCCAATAAGGCTATCATTAGATTTCTCAGCAGTAACACTACAAGGCAGAAGGGAATGGCAAAAAATATTCCAAGAAATGAAAAACAAAGGCCTACAACCAAGAATACTCTACCCAGCAAGGCTCTCATTCTAAATGAAAGGTAAAATAAGGAGTTTCCCAGACAAAAGAAGACTAAAAGAATACATCCCCACCAAACCAGCATTGCAAGACATACTAAAGGGAGTGCTTTAAGAAAAAAAGAAAAGAAAAGGAGAGAGGGAAAGGAACACAGGTACAAAGGAAAGTGAATAAATACCTGTCAATAATATAACCTTACATGTAAATGGATTAAATGCTCAAATCAAAAGATAGGGTAGCAGAATGGATATGAGCACATAACCCACATATATGCTGTCTACAAGAGACCCACATTAGAACAAACGATCTACACAGACTGAAAGGGTAGGGATGGAAAAAAGTACTTCAAGAAAAGACAGGAAGAGAAGGACTTCCAGCCAAGATGGAGGCTTAGACGGACACGCTAGGTCTCCCTCTACAACTAGAGAGGAATACAACTACTTCAAAACAAAGGATAACTAGAAATTCCAGAAAATAAAACTACACGGAAGCCCAACATATGAAGTTATAAACCAGCGGTGCCATTTGGGCAGGTAAGAGTTAAAGAGGGCAGCGCTGTTTGCGGTCGCACCTGGGACAGCGGCGGGGCGGCGAAAAATCCCGGCTGCAGTCAAGCCCCTGGCAGTGCGCGACCCCAGCGCTGGGGAAAGCAGCCACCACATCGCCTTGAACAGTGAGGCCCAGGGGGGTGGGAGGACGGATCCCGGTCTCCTAGCTGAATAACTGTGTGAATCCATCTTGGACCCCCGCCCCCAAAGAAAGCACCACAGGGCTGCGAAATAGGTCGCGGACAGGCGCCGGTCGCTGAATTGTGACGCGTACACAGGCACTGCCCCCTACAGCCGGCCCAAGAAAACAAAACGCATCTGTCAAAATGAGGCAGACAACTATAGAAATCCCGGTGGCACAGCTCACCAGGCAACAGATAGAGAACCTGACAGATGAACAGATAAGAAACCTGTCAGAGGCTCAGTTCTGGGCCATTGTTATCAGGTGGCTTACAGAATTCACAAAAGAGCAGGAAAAAGATAAGAAAGAAGTGAAAAACATTCATAACGAAAGGAACAAAACCACATACGAGACAGATGGTGAGGAAAAAAAATCCAGAGTTCATTTCAACAAACTGGAATATGGAGAAGGAACAAGCAGTCAACCAATGCAGAGAGAGGAAATGGGAAGCAACAATGAGAGGATCAGAAACCTCTGGGACAGCTATAAAAGGCCCAACATAAGAATCATTGGTTTGCCAGAGAGTGAGGAAGATGAACTAGAACTTGAAAAATTGAGTGAAAATATAATAAAGGAGAACTTCCCAGACTTGGGGAAGGGAATAGACTTGCAGGTCCAGGAAGCAAGGAGAGTTCCCAAGAGACTGGACCCAGGGAGAACCACTCCAAGACACATTATAATCAAAATGTCAAAAATTAAAGATAAAGAGAGAATCTTAAAAGCAGCAAGAGAGAAGAAAAGAATTATGTACAAAGGGGTCCCAATTAGACTATCAGCTGACTTCTCAAGGGAGACCCTACAGGCAAGAAGGGACTGGCAAGAAATATTCAAAGTAATGAAAATCCAAAACCTACAACCACGAATACTCTATCCAGTGAAATTGTCATTCAGAATAGAAGGAAGAGAAAGTGTTTCCAGGACAAAATAAAACTGAAAGAGTTCATTAGATCCAAACCACTGTTATATGAGATGTTAAAGGGACTGGTTTAAAAAACAGAAGCTAGGGAGATGAAACAAAGGCAAACTAAACAGGCAACGAGAGTGGAAAAGGAACTGTGGGTACGGGAAGCATATTGGGGGGAGGTCAACAGGGAGGGGGAGTGGGGAGAGGGAGGGAGATGATATAGGAATTGGGGATCATGGTAGGAGGGAATGGAATAGATGGAGAGAGGTTGGGAGGAACTGTATGCACAACTAATGGACATAATCTAAAAGGGGGGGACAACTGGAGGGAGGGGGGCCACTGGGTGGAGGGGAGCAGAGGGAAGGGAAATTGGCACAAATGTAATATTTTAATCAATAAAACACATTAAATCTGAAAAAAAAAAAGAAAAGACAGGAAAAAAAAGCTGGGGTAGAAGTACTTATATCAGATAAAACAGATTTCACAGCAAATGCCATTAAAAGAGACAAAGAAGGGCATTTCATGATACTTAAGGGAAAAATCCAGCAAGAAGATATAACCCTTGTAAACATATATGCACCCTACATAAGAGCACACAAATATGTAAGGAAAATTTTGAAAGACTACAGGAAGGATATAGACAGCAACACAATCATAGTAGGGGACTTTAACACACCATTGTCAACAATGGACAGACCTTCGAAGCAAAAAAACAGCAAGGAAATTGAGGCATTGAACAACACTCTAGATCAAATGGACTTAGTTGTATATATGGAAATTTACACCCCAAAGAAGCAAAATATACATTCTTTTCAAGTGTACATGGAACATTTTCAAAGACAGACCACATCGTAGGACACAAAACAAGTCTCAACAAATTCAAGAACACTGAAATTATGTCAAACATCTTCTCAGATCACAGTGGCTTAAAACCGGAAATCAACCTCAAGGAAAAAACTCAAAAAAATTCACTCATGGAGAATGAATAACATGCTATTAAATAATGAATGCGTTAACAATGACATCAGGAAGGAAATCAAAAAGTTTCTGGAAACAAATGATAATGAACACACAACAACCCAAAACCTTTGGAATGCAGCAAAAGCAGTCCTGAGAGGAAAGTTCATAACAATACAGGCCTACATAGAAAGGATAGAAGAATCTCTAATAAAAAATCCAACCCTAGAGCTACAAGAACTAGAGGAAGAACAACAAACAAAGCCCAGAGTGAGTAGAAGGAAGGAAATCATCAACACCAGTGCAGAACTAAATGACAGAGACTAAACAAACAATTCAAAAGATCACAAAAGTAGGCTCTGGTTCTTTGAAAAGATAAACAAAATCGACCAGCCTTCAACCAAGCTCATCAAGAAAAAAAGAGAGAGGATCCAAATGAATAAAGTCAGAATTTAAAGAGGAGAAATCACAGCCGATACCACAGAAATACCAAGGATTGTAAGAAATTATTACGAACAACTGTATGGCAAGAAATTTGACAAGCTAGATGAAATGGACAAATTTCTGGAGACATAACCTTCCAAAACTGAATCAAGAGAAAGCGGGAAGCCTGAACAGACCAATAACAACTAGTGAAATTGAAGCAGTAATCAAGAAACTCCTGGCACAAAAAAACCCTGGACTGGACGACTTCACAGGTGAATTTTATAAATCATCTAGAAAAGAACTAACTCCTATCCTTCTCAGATTATTCCAAAAAATCCAAGAAGAGGGAAGACTCCCAAACTCTTTCCACGAGGCCAGTATTATCCTAATTCCAAAACTAGGCCAAGACACAGCAAAGAAAGAAAACTATAGGCCAATATTGCTGAAGAACATAGATGCTAAAATCCTCAACAAAATATTGGCAAACTGGATCCAGCAACATATTAAAAAGTTCATACATCAACATCAAGTGGGATTCATCCCAAAGATGCAAGGATGGTTTAATTTTACAAACCAATAAACATAATACACCACATAAATAAAATGAAAGAAAAAAATTACATGATCATATCAATAGATGTTAAAAAAACCACTTGATAAAGTACAACACCCATTTATGATGAAAACACTCAGCAGAATGAGAATAGAGAGAGCATACCTCAACATAATAAAGGCCATATACAAGAAACCTGAATCCAACATCTTACTCAATGGGCAAAAAGTGAAAGCATTCTACCTCAGATCAGGAAAAAGACACGGCTGTCCACTCTCTCCACTCCTATTCAACATAGTTTTGGAAGTTCTATCCACAGCAATCAGATAAGAAAAAAAAGGCATCTAAATTGGAAAGGAGGACATAAGACTGTCATTATTTGCAGATGACATGATAGTGCACATAGAAAACCCTATAGACTCCGTGAAAAAACTACTCAACCTAATAAGTAAATTTGGCAAAATGGCAGGGTACAAAGTCAATAGTCAGAAATCGAAGGCATTTCTGTACACCAACAATAAAATATCAGAGATAGAAACTAGAAAAAAAATCCCATTTACCATAGCAAAAAGAAAAATAAAGTACCTAGGAATAAACTTAACCAAGGAGATAAAAGACCTGTACTCAGAAAACACTGAGGATGAAATTAAGAAAGATACAAATAAATGGAAGCAAATACCGTGTTCATGGATGGGAAAAATCAACATAATTAAAATGTCCATACTACCCAAAGCAATTGATAGATTCAATGCAATTCCTATTAAAATACGAATGACGTATTTCACAGACCTAGAACAAATACTTCAAAACTTTATGTGGAACAAAAAAAGGACCCCAAATAGCCACCGCAATCTTGAGACAGAAGAACATAGTAGAAGGCCTCACAGTACCTGACATCAAACTGTACTACAAGGCAACTATAATCATAAAAGTCTGATGCTGGCTTAAGAATAGACACATAGATCAGTGGAAGAGAATAGAGAGCCCAGAAATAAACCCAGGTCTATATGGTCAACTAACATTCGACAAAGGGGGAAGAAACATAAAATGGAGTGAGAAGGGCCTCTTCACCAAATGGCGCTGGGAGACCAGGACAGGGACATGCAAAAAAATGAAACTAGACCACCAACTTACACGACACACCAGAATAAACTCAAGATGAATCAAAGACTTAAATGTAAGCTGTGACATCATAAAAGTCCTAGAGGAAAAAACAGGCAGGAAAATTTTAGATATATCATGTAGCAACATTTTCACTGATATATCTCCTAAGGCAAGGGAAATAAAGGAAAGAAATAACAAATGGGACTGTATCAAACTAAAGAGTTTCTGCTCAGCAAAAGAAAACACCAGCAAAATTAAAAGGGAACCAAGCATATTGAAAATATATTTGCCAATGATACCTCAGACAAGGGATTCATCTCCAAAATATGTAAGGAACTTGGACAGTGAGAGAGACTTCCGGCCAAGATGGAGGCCTGGGCAGACATGCTGCATCTTCCTCCACAACTAAGAAGGAATACAATTACCTCAAAACTAGACAACCAGAAGTTTCAAAAAATTGAGGTTCATGGAAGTCCAACAAACAAAAATATATATATAAAAAAAAACTCATCCGGACAGGTAGGAGGGTGGAGCTGGGATGCAGAGGGCACGGTGTGGTGGCAGCAGCAGAAGCAGGCCAGCAGAAAGCACAGTCACACGTTTTAAAAAGTCAGGAGGGACACCTGGGAAGCATGCCCAGCACTAGACCAGACTGTGTAATTCACGGTCCCAGCACCAGGGATAATAGAGCCTTATTGCTTCTGACTGTGCAAACCGGGGGGAGGGGGGGTTGGGGTGGAGGAAGAAATTGCTGGCCTCTCAGCAGAGTCCACTTATGTAAAGGGCCCCATGATCCTCGAATGTTCGCAGAACCACCCACTTTGGGAACAACCGCCAGAGCAACAGCTAGAGAGGTGCCAGTCCCATATGGAAGTGGGAGAAGTGCTTGGAAAAGGGGCGAATGCTGAGCAAGTGACATTGTTCCCACTCAGACCCCTCTTCCACATACAGTGCCACAACGTTGAAAAACGGGTCGCCCTGTACTGGCAAATACCTAAGTCTCTGCCCCTTACAATGTAACAGGTGTGACAGCTCTACCTAAGACACAAAGGCAAACAAACAGGAGCCTGTCAAGATTTGTAGATAGAGAGGTATGGCCCAAAATGGGGAATGGATCAAGGTTCCAGTGGGAGAACTAAAAGACGAGGGGAAAACCTAACAGACAGAGTTCAAAACACTGGTGCCAAAGCTGCTCACAGGCTTGACAGATATGCTTAAGTATGGCAAACACATGAGGGAAGAAGTGAAGGCTATGCTAAATAAAACAAAGTAAAAGCCACACAAAAACAATAGTGAAAGAAAGGAAACCAGGGTTCATATCAATGACTTGGGACATAAGGAAGAAAAAAACAGTCAAGCAGTACATAATGAGGAAACAAGAATTGAAAAAAACAAGGAGAGGTTTAGGAACTTCTGGGACAACTTTAAATTTGCCAACATCCAAACCATAGGGGATCCAGAAGGAGAAGAGGAAGAGCAAGAAATTGAAAACTCATGTGAGAAAATAATGAAGGAAAACTCCCCAAGTTTGGTGAAGGAAATAGACATACAAGTCCAGGAAGCACAAAGTCCAAAGAAGCTAGACCCAAAAAAGACCACATCAAAACACATCATAATTAAAATGTCAAAGCTGAAAGATAAAGAGAGAATCTTAACTGCAACAAGAGAAAAGCAGAGGGTTGCCTACAAAGGGGTGCCTATAAGACTATTAGCTGATTTCTCAAAAGAAACTTTGCAGGCAAGAAGAGGCTGGCAAGAAATATTCAAGGTGTTGAAAAGCAAGGACTTACAATCAAGATTACTCTATTCAGCATACCCATCATTTAGAATGGAAGGGCAGATAAAGTGCTTCCAAGACAAAGTAAAACTAAAGGAATTCATCATCATCAAGCCCTTATTATATGAAATGTCAGAAGGACTTAAGAAAAAGAAGATCAAATTTATGAATCTTAAAATGACAACAAACTCACTATTATCAACAACTTAATCTACAAAATAAAATCAAAATCCATCTAAGCAAACCAGAATACCAACAGAATCATAGGTATGGGGATCATTCAGAGGGTTATCAGCTGGGAGGGTGAAGGGGGAAAAATGGGAAAATGGTGCAGGGATTAAGAAGCATAACTTGTAGGTACAAAATAGACAGTGGGAAGTTAAGAATAATATAGAAAAGGATGAAGCCAAAGAACTTATATGCACTACCCATGGACATGAACTAAGGGGAGTTGGACTGATGGAGGGAAGGGGGTTACTGGGCAGAGGGGAGCAAAGGGAAACAAATTGGGACTACTGTAACAACATAATAAAATATACTTAAAATATATATAAGGAACTTATACATCTCAACACGAAGAAGACAGACAGTCCAATTAAAAAATGGCAAAGAACCTGAACAAACACTTCTCCAAAGAGGACATACAGAGGGTCCATAAGCATATGGAAGAATACTCAACATCACTAGCCATCAGAGAGATGCAAATAAAAACCACAATGAGATACTACTTTATACCAGTCAGAATGGCCATCATCAACAAATCAAAAAACAAGTGCTGGTGAGGATGTGGAGAAACGGGAACCCTAGTTCACTGTTGGTGGAAATACAGACTGCTGAAGCCACTATGAAAAACAGTATGGAACTTCCTCAAAAAACCAAAAATGGAACTGCCTTTTGAACCAGTTATTCCATTGCTAGGATTATACTCGAAGAATCCTGAAACCCCAATTCCAAGAACTTATGCACCCCTATGTTCATAGCAGCACTATTTACAATAGCCAAGTGCTGGAAACAGCGTAAGTGCCCATCTGTAGATGAGTGGATCCAAAAATTGTGGTACATTTACAGGATGGAATAATACTATGCAGTAGAAAGAAAAAAGGAACTCCTGCTATTTGCGATCACATGGATGGAACTAGAAAATATTATGCTTAGCGAAATAAGCCAGTCAACGAAAGACAAATACCACATGATATCACTTAATACAGGAAACTAATGAAAAACACAAAAACAAACGTGCAAAACTAATCCAGAGGCATGTAAACAAGGAATAGATTAATAGTCACCAGGGGAAAGGGAGGGAAGGAGAGGAGGTGAGTAAGTAGGGGAAGGGTTTAGTAAAGGAACTAGTATAAGTTACCCATGGACATGTATGATGAGGTGGGAATTCACTGTGGGAAAAGAGGCAGGTTGGGTGGGGGAGAGAAATGGGGTAAGAAGTGGGACAACTGTAATAGAAAAAACAATGAATAAATAAAAAATTTAAAAAACAAAACAAAAAATCAAAAACAAATGGTCAACAAACTAACAGACATGAGAAGATACTTAAATTTAATGGTTGTCAGATAAAGACAAATTAAAGTTAACAGTAAAAAAAAACAACAACAACAAAACATTTTACACTTGAATGGTCAGAAAGAGCCATGATATCATATGCTGGTTGGAAGATGGGGAATATACTCTGATAATTTGCTTATGAATTACAATGTGCTAAATCTTTTGGGAACTTGACAGCATCTATTAAAATAAAAAGTACATGTACCCCTTGACCCAAGAATTCCACCCCTGGGAAGGTAGCCAGTAGAAATAAAAGCAACAGCTTTAAGGATGTATATCCAAGCAGGCTTAATGCAGCATTGTCCAGAAGGAAGAAACAGGAAAAAAGCAAGTTTGTGTCAATAGAGCACTAGTTTAATAATTCATGATACATCTCACACAAAGAAATATTTTTGTGATTAATAAAAAAATGAGTTACGACTGAACAACATAATTTGAAAGGAAAATATGAAGAAAGCTACATATAATATTATCCTATTTTTGTGGGAAAATAATAATATAAATTAGGTTGTAAAGACTGGTTACTTTGGTTAGAGGAGGAAGACAGAATGATGAAGGTGGAATGAAAATGGGAGAGGAGAAGGGAGAGACAGAGCCAAGAAAAAAAGTAAAATAAATACCTTTACTAAAAATATATTTAAAACCTATGTATATGGTCATATTTATGCCTTAATATAAAATTACATATACCAGGTAGGCAAAAGTAAGTTTACAGTTATGTGTGACATTCTTTTAAGATAATAAAGCTATTGCATGTCTTTTTCCACAAAAGCAGTTGCAAACCTAGTTCTGTTTTATGGGTTAATTTGTTTATTCCAAAAAAAAAAAATATGTTGAAGTCTTAAACCTCAGTACCTCGGAATGTGACCTTATTGGAAATAGGGTCTTTAGAGAGGTAATCAAATCAAAATGAGGTCATTAGGGTGGGCCGTAATCCAGTGGAAAGAGGATGAAGACACATAGGGAGAACACTATGTGAAGATGGAGGATTGGTGTCATGCATCTATAAGCCAAGGAACACCAAAAATTTCTGATCAACTACCAAACAAAAGGAAGAGATATGGGAGGATTTCCCTAAAGGCTATAGAGGGAGCATGGCACTGTCAACAACTTGGTTACACATTTCTAACCTCCAGAACAGTGAGATAAAAATTTCTGTTGTCTTAAGTATATCAGTTTGTGATACTTTGTCACAGCAGGCCTAGGAAATAAATACAGTGGATAAGAAATCAAATAGCAGATTTTAAAAATTCTTATATAAGATAGGAAAAAAAATTCAAACAAAAGTTCTACAAGTTCAGAGCCATATTTATACCTTAGTCCCATTGAGTAGCTTAATCATATTTATTTTAGTCCTGTTTTGACCCTCATTTACACATACATCTTGATATCCATCTTGAATTATTTTTGGAACATGA
This sequence comes from Furipterus horrens, assembly GCF_987537825.1. Taxonomy (NCBI): domain Eukaryota; kingdom Metazoa; phylum Chordata; class Mammalia; order Chiroptera; family Furipteridae; genus Furipterus; species Furipterus horrens. The sequence goes on from NW_028327179.1 coordinate 53,473,026, forward strand.
AGCTGTAGGGTTATCTAGATCCTATACCTTGGGACTGATTACCTAGTTGGGTCATTCATACAAAATAAGGAAAATTGAACAAGATAAGAGGAGGTGAAGATGCAGTATGAGTTGCCCACACAGCCCCTGATCATTGGAAACCATTCATAAATAGAGAGAATAATTTCAGAACCCAGTTTCAAGTTATAGTTCCAGTTCACTTTTCACCTGGTCATATTAATATCTGTGAGAATTACACTTCTGAGAAATCCCCCCCTTACTTAAACCAGCTTAAATGGATATCTTTAGATCATAATGGCAAAAGGAAAAATTATTGGATGGTAAATTTGGAATTCAGGTGTTTAAGGATTAGGATTAAGTCCCTTTTACCTTCACTTAGTCAGTACAACACTACCACTGACAATTGTAAAAAGAGTCCCACATTACATAACAGAACATTTTGATCTATGTTTTGATGCAAAAATAATTAAAAGAGAACAAAGTAGTAAATAAGAATTTAAATGTGAACTTATTCTCTGGTCTGAAATTAGGAAGAACCTACATATAAAAGATGAAATCAATGATCAGTAGAGGCACCCCCCCACTACCCAATGAAATAGGTAACTGAAAAGATATATAATTAAGGTAGCTGAGGCCAAATTGCATGAGCAAGAATATTTCAGTAGAAGACGAATGTCCCATGGAATTTAGAGAAGAGGATCAGAAGATAGGATGTGGATGTATGCCTTCAACATTAAGCAGTGGAAGAAATCCTGACTTTCCAGGGCTTGTAATGTACCTACAGTGGAAAGGAAAGCAGCAGTCTCTGTGACCATACTCATCATTAATACCACCATGACAATCCCTCTTGCTTAGACCTGATGCTTATCAACAACCTTCTGACAATAAATCCCCTCTCCAAATACATTTCTGCATAGAGAAAATATTCTTGAGTGTTGACCAGCTCTTACAGGCATTCTGCTTACCCGACAGTTGTATTTTCTCTGAAAAGGAATAAATGATGGACCACTTGATGTCAATTTCTTGTGTATCAGTTCTGTGAGTTAACTCATACATAAGTAAGTTGACAACACAAAGTTTCTAGTCAGCTGTCTCCCTAAATAACAGTTTCAAAGCATCAATGTTTTATCTCACTGTATCATCTAGCAGACAAGTGAATGGGATTGTAAGTACCAGAAGGAAGACTTGATTAACTCTGTAGGGTCATACTGATGCAAAATCAAGGTGATGGTAATGCTGGTGGCAATGGTGTAGTGGTGTGTGTGTTTAGGGTCATGTGCTCTGATGATGGATTGACTAACTGTGGAAAAAATATTGTGGCAAAGAGATAAAATTCTACCCAAGTTCTAGCCATTAATCTCAATACTGCTTTCACAGAAACATAGTAAATGGCAACTGAGTTCCTAGGCAAGGCAAAATAATGACATGGGTCACCAAACAAAACTCTCCATTTAATTGTTGCTTTTAGCAAAAATGGGGTGGATCAAGAAGGCTAGCAAAAAAAAAAAAAAGTTTTTTCTCTAGACTAACACCCTCCCTACTGGCTAAGAATCAGATTCATATACAGGGGGGTGGCAAAAGTAGATTTACAGTTTATATGGAAAATAATACAATAATTAATAAATAAGTAACAATACAAGAATAAACTGTGCTACATGTACTCACAGCAGTAAACCTACTTTAGCCCAACTTGGTATTGATTTATAAGAAGATTTCCTCAGAGGAGACCCAAGGTAATGGAAGAGTAGATAGAAGTTAACTCACCTCCTCCCGGGACCAAACTGAAATTAAAACTAAAATATAGAACACTCAATCTGAATAACCAAATGAAGCCTAGCTAAACAGTAGTCTTATAACCAAGGATTTACAGAAGAAGCCACATTGAGACTGATAGGAAGAGCAGAGGTGCTAAAAACATTGACTATGCTCTCACAGGCAATGGCTGAGATTCAGAGGAAAGTCTCAATTACAAAGGTTCCTCATGAGGAGAAAAGGGTCTCAACTAATGCCAGGATCCCCAGTCCAGAACACCAGAGCCAGGAAGAAGTGCCTACATTACATCTGGCTATGAAAATCTGCTGGGATTCTGTCCACCAGGGAGAGACAAGAGTCTGCTAGAGAGGCACAGGCACCTTCTTAAAAGCCAAGCACAAAATCTTTTTTTAAAAGTATATTTTATTGATTGTATTGTTTCAATAGTTTCAATTTTTTTCTCCTTTGCTCCCCTATGCCCAGTACACCCCCTCTCCTGGCAATCCCACCCTCACCCCCAGTTCATGTCTATGGGTCATGCATACAAGCTCTCCGGCTTCAGCTTTTCCGATATTATTTTTTTAATGATTAATTAATTTTTTATAAAAATAAAAAATAAAAATTCCCCCCCTCTCAGACTTAAGACCCCTTATAATCTCATGAAGAAAAATGGGTGAAGGTCTTGTGCTCCTCTAGCTGCTTCAAGCTGGGCATGGTCGTTGACCTACCTACCCTGGGGTCCAGAAATCCCTAGTAAGAGTGGGGGTGTGGAGGGGAGGCTGGCCTTCCCACATGGGGAAGGATCTTGCAGACTCCAGGTAGTTGGCTGTCCCTGGACAATGACTAGCTTGGTTTAACAGCTGGCATCCTTGTTGTATTCCAGCAACTTAGTTCAGCCACACCGTTGAATCTCAGGAGGCAGGAATGCAGACAGGATTAAGTGAGGCCTATATGAACAGACAATCACTCAAAAACAGAAAACACGTGTTAATTTATGCAACATAACCCACAAACCAGTCTCTAAATCTGTAAGACTGTCTTATTGGAAAGACATCCAGTTGCAAGGCATTTGACATTTTTCTTGCCGGTAAATTAAGCATCTTTGATGATGCCACAGACCTAGTTTAACTTTCAAATCAAAACAAACTTTACACGAAAAGAAACTTTAAAGACAGCTGCACTGTTTTATAGTCTACCACTGAGCATTGTGACTTTCCTTGAATCAGGATTTTTCTCCTTAAGATTACCCTCCTTGTCATTAAAGGGACTGCATTAAGTCCATTTTCAATTTATCCTGCTCATTTGCATAAACACTACAAGAGCAGCAAATGATCGCATATGATCTTTATGTCTGTTTTGCTGGAATTTACAACAGGAACCTTTAGGGTGATTTTCAGTCTGCCATTCAGGGCACAGGAGCTGAGCCATGTACCTACCATTCAGCCTTGCCTGTAAACACCTGTCTTTTCCAAGTCTTTCAGGTTTTTCATTGTGCCTTAAGATCCCTTCTAGCCATCTTTCAGGAAAACAACCTTTGTTCCTTCCGTGGAGAGATTGCCATGGACCGCACAACCAATCAAGGTACCAGACCTTTTTTCTCATGCACCTTTATTACCTCTGAAAGTCAATCCCAGTTCCTCAGGGCATTTTGGTAACAACCAGAGCCCAAGCATGTCTCCTTTAGGCATGACATTCCAGTCAAAGTCTTGGTCAACAAAACCTCTATTAACAACTGGTCTTATTGGTTTTATGCAAAGAACCTTATGTCATTGCTTACTTCTTTAGAATGCCAAATTCTGGAGGTATCAGGTATGGAGAATAATATACAGTGTGTAGGAAAATCCTTCTCTTCATATTCACTAGAATTTCATTTCCATTCTTTATATTTTCTTTAATTCCCCCATTAAAAATTTTTGTCTGTTTGTTTTTCAATTACAGTTGCCCCACTTTTCCCGCTATTTCTTCCCCACATCCTGCCCACCCACAGTCAGCCTCACGCAGTTTTCCATGTCCATGGGTCATTTATACATGTTCTTTAACTAGATCCTTCCCCTTCTTACGCCCTTCTCTCCCTCCCACCTCCCCCCTTGTCACTGATAGTCTACTCCTTGTTTACATATCTCTGGTTCAATTTGCTTATTTGTTTTGTTGTTCATTAGACTCCTGTAATAGGTGATAACATAAGGCATTTTTCTTTCATTGCCTGGCTTATTTCACTAAGCATAATTCTCTCTAGTTCCATCCAAGTCGTTGCAAATGGTAGAATTTCCTTCTTTCTTTCTGCTACATAGTACTCCATTGTGTAAATGTACCACGGTTTTTTTGATCCATTTATCTACAGATGGGCACTTAGGTTGTTTCCAACACTTGGCTATTGTAAATAGTGCTGCTATGAATGTAGGGGTGCATAGGTTCTTTTGAATTGGTATTTCAGGATTCTTTGGATATAATCCTAGCGATGGTATCACTGATTCAAAAGGCAGTTCCATTTTAGTTTTTTGAGGAAATTCCATACTGTTTCCATTGATGCTGCACCAGTCTGCGTTCCCACCAGCAGTACACCAGGATTCCCTTTTCTCTGCATCCTTGCCAGTACATGTTTGTTGATTTGTTGATGATTGCTATTCTGACTGGTGTGAGGTGATATTTCATTGTGGTTTTTATTCGCATCTCTCCGATGGCTAGTGATGTTGAGCATTCTTTCATATGCCTATGGACCCTCTGTATGTCTTCTTTGGAGAAGTGTTTTTTCAGGTTCTTTACCCATTTTTTAATTGGGTTGTCTGTCTTCTTGGTGTTGAGTTGCATAAGTTCTTTACATATTTTGGAGATCAGTCCCTCGCCTGAGGTATCATTGGCAAATATATTTTTCCATATGGTTGGTTCCCTTTTCATCTTGCTGTTTTCTTTTGCTGAACAGAAACATTTTAGTTTGATGTAGTCCCATTTGTTTATTCTTTCCTTTACTTCCCTTGCCTTAGGAGATATATCAGTGAAAATGTTGCTAAATGAAATATCTGAAATTTTTCTGCCTATGTTTTCCTCTAGGACTTTTATGTTGCCACAGCTTACATTTAAGATTTGATCCATCTTGAGTTTATTCTGGTGTATGGTGTAAGTTGGTGGTCTAGTTTCATTTTTTTGGATGTCCCTGTACAGTATCCCAACACCATTTGTTGAAGAGGCTCTTTTCACTCCATTTTATGCTCCTTGCCACTTTGTCAAATATTAGTTGACCATATAGACCTGAGTTTATTCTGGACTCTCATTTCTGTTCCATTGATCTATATGTCTGTTCTTATGCCAGTACCAAACTGTTTTGATTACCATGGCCTTGTAGTATACTTTGATATCAGGTACTGTGATTCCCCCTACTGTGTTCTTCCTCAAGATTGCTGTGGCTATTCGGGCTCTTTTTTCGTTCCATACAAATTTTTGAAGTATTTGTTCTAGGTCTGTGAAATACGTCATTCGTATTTTAATAGGAATTGCATTGAATCTATCAATTGCTTTGGGTAGTATGGACATTTTAATTATGTTGATTTTTCCCATCCATGAACACGGTATTTGCTTCCATTTATTTGTATCTTTCTTAATTTCATCCTCAGTGTTTTCTGAGTACAGGTCTTTTATCTCCTTGGTTAAGTTTATTCCTAGGTACTTTATTTTTCTTTTTGCTATGGTAAATGGGATTTTTTTTCTAGTTTCTATCTCTGATATTTTATTGTTGGTGTACAGAAATGCCTTCGATTTCTGACTATTGACTTTGTACCCTGCCATTTTGCCAAATTTACTTATTAGGTTGAGTAGTTTTTTCACGGAGTCTATAGGGTTTTCTATGTGCACTATCATGTCATCTGCAAATAATGACAGTCTTATGTCCTCCTTTCCAATTTAGATGCCTTTTTTTTCTTATCTGATTGCTGTGGATAGAACTTCCAAAACTATGTTGAATAGGAGTGGAGAGAGTGGACAGCCGTGTCTTTTTCCTGATCTGAGGTAGAATGCTTTCACTTTTTGCCCATTGAGTAAGATGTTGGATTCAGGTTTCTTGTATATGGCCTTTATTATGTTGAGGTATGCTCTCTCTATTCTCATTCTGCTGAGTGTTTTCATCATAAATGGGTGTTGTACTTTATCAAGCGGTTTTTTTAACATCTATTGATATGATCATGTAATTTTTTTCTTTCATTTTATTTATGTGGTGTATTATGTTTATTGGTTTGTAAAATTAAACCATCCTTGCATCTTTGGGATGAATCCCACTTGATGTTGATGTATGAACTTTTTAATATGTTGCTGGATCCAGTTTGCCAATATTTTGTTGAGGATTTTAGCATCTATGTTCTTCAGCAATATTGGCCTATAGTTTTCTTTCTTTGCTGTGTCTTGGCCTAGTTTTGGAATTAGGATAATACTGGCCTCGTGGAAAGAGTTTGGGAGTCTTCCCTCTTCTTGGATTTTTTGGAATAATCTGAGAAGGATAGGAGTTAGTTCTTTTCTAGATGATTTATAAAATTCACCTGTGAAGTCGTCCAGTCCAGGGTTTTTTTGTGCCAGGAGTTTCTTGATTACTGCTTCAATTTCACTAGTTGTTATTGGTCTGTTCAGGCTTCCCGCTTTCTCTTGATTCAGTTTTGGAAGGTTATGTCTCCAGAAATTTGTCCATTTCATCTAGCTTGTCAAATTTCTTGCCATACAGTTGTTCGTAATAATTTCTTACAATCCTTGGTATTTCTGTGGTATCGGCTGTGATTTCTCCTCTTTAAATTCTGACTTTATTCATTTGGATCCTCTCTCTTTTTTTCTTGATGAGCTTGGTTGAAGGCTGGTCGATTTTGTTTATCTTTTCAAAGAACCAGAGCCTACTTTTGTGATCTTTTGAATTGTTTGTTTAGTCTCTGTCATTTAGTTCTGCACTGGTGTTGATGATTTCCTTCCTTCTACTCACTCTGGGCTTTGTTTGTTGTTCTTCCTCTAGTTCTTGTAGCTCTAGGGTTGGATTTTTTATTAGAGATTCTTCTATCCTTTCTATGTAGGCCTGTATTGTTATGAACTTTCCTCTCAGGACTGCTTTTGCTGCATTCCAAAGGTTTTGGGTTGTTGTGTGTTCATTATCATTTGTTTCCAGAAACTTTTTGATTTCCTTCCTGATGTCATTGTTAACGCATTCATTATTTAATAGCATGTTATTCATTCTCCATGAGTGAATTTTTTTGAGTTTTTTCCTTGAGGTTGATTTCCGGTTTTAAGCCACTGTGATCTGAGAAGATGTTTGACATAATTTCAGTGTTCTTGAATTTGTTGAGACTTGTTTTGTGTCCTACGATGTGGTCTGTCTTTGAAAATGTTCCATGTACACTTGAAAAGAATGTATATTTTGCTTCTTTGGGGTGTAAATTTCCATATATACAACTAAGTCCATTTGATCTAGAGTGTTGTTCAATGCCTCAATTTCCTTGCTGTTTTTTTGCTTCGAAGGTCTGTCCATTGTTGACAATGGTGTGTTAAAGTCCCCTACTATGATTGTGTTGCTGTCTATATCCTTCCTGTAGTCTTTCAAAATTTTCCTTACATATTTGTGTGCTCTTATGTAGGGTGCATATATGTTTACAAGGGTTATATCTTCTTGCTGGATTTTTCCCTTAAGTATCATGAAATGCCCTTCTTTGTCTCTTTTAATGGCATTTGCTGTGAAATCTGTTTTATCTGATATAAGTACTTCTACCCCAGCTTTTTTTTCCTGTCTTTTCTTTTTTTTTTCAGATTTAATGTGTTTTATTGATTAAAATATTACATTTGTGCCAATTTCCCTTCCCTCTGCTCCCCTCCACCCAGTGGCCCCCCTCCCTCCAGTTGTCCCCCCCTTTTAGATTATGTCCATTAGTTGTGCATACAGTTCCTCCCAACCTCTCTCCATCTATTCCATTCCCTCCTACCATGATCCCCAATTCCTATATCATCTCCCTCCCTCTCCCCACTCCCCCTCCCTGTTGACCTCCCCCCAATATGCTTCCCGTACCCACAGTTCCTTTTCCACTCTCGTTGCCTGTTTAGTTTGCCTTTGTTTCATCTCCCTAGCTTCTGTTTTTTAAACCAGTCCCTTTAACATCTCATATAACAGTGGTTTGGATCTAATGAACTCTTTCAGTTTTATTTTGTCCTGGAAACACTTTCTCTTCCTTCTATTCTGAATGACAATTTCACTGGATAGAGTATTCGTGGTTGTAGGTTTTGGATTTTCATTACTTTGAATATTTCTTGCCAGTCCCTTCTTGCCTGTAGGGTCTCCCTTGAGAAGTCAGCTGATAGTCTAATTGGGACCCCTTTGTACATAATTCTTTTCTTCTCTCTTGCTGCTTTTAAGATTCTCTCTTTATCTTTAATTTTTGACATTTTGATTATAATGTGTCTTGGAGTGGTTCTCCCTGGGTCCAGTCTCTTGGGAACTCTCCTTGCTTCCTGGACCTGCAAGTCTATTCCCTTCCCCAAGTCTGGGAAGTTCTCCTTTATTATATTTTCACTCAATTTTTCAAGTTCTAGTTCATCTTCCTCACTCTCTGGCAAACCAATGATTCTTATGTTGGGCCTTTTATAGCTGTCCCAGAGGTTTCTGATCCTCTCATTGTTGCTTCCCATTTCCTCTCTCTGCATTGGTTGACTGCTTGTTCCTTCTCCATATTCCAGTTTGTTGAAATGAACTCTGGATTTTTTTTCCTCACCATCTGTCTCGTATGTGGTTTTGTTCCTTTCGTTATGAATGTTTTTCACTTCTTTCTTATCTTTTTCCTGCTCTTTTGTGAATTCTGTAAGCCACCTGATAACAATGGCCCAGAACTGAGCCTCTGACAGGTTTCTTATCTGTTCATCTGTCAGGTTCTCTATCTGTTGCCTGGTGAGCTGTGCCACCGGGATTTCTATAGTTGTCTGCCTCATTTTGACAGATGCGTTTTGTTTTCTTGGGCCGGCTGTAGGGGGCAGTGCCTGTGTACGCGTCACAATTCAGCGACCGGCGCCTGTCCGCGACCTATTTCGCAGCCCTGTGGTGCTTTCTTTGGGGGCGGGGGTCCAAGATGGATTCACACAGTTATTCAGCTAGGAGACCGGGATCCGTCCTCCCACCCCCCTGGGCCTCACTGTTCAAGGCGATGTGGTGGCTGCTTTCCCCAGCGCTGGGGTCGCGCACTGCCAGGGGCTTGACTGCAGCCGGGATTTTTCGCCGCCCCGCCGCTGTCCCAGGTGCGACCGCAAACAGCGCTGCCCTCTTTAACTCTTACCTGCCCAAATGGCACCGCTGGTTTATAACTTCATATGTTGGGCTTCCGTGTAGTTTTATTTTCTGGAATTTCTAGTTATCCTTTGTTTTGAAGTAGTTGTATTCCTCTCTAGTTGTAGAGGGAGACCTAGCGTGTCCGTCTAAGCCTCCATCTTGGCTGGAAGTCCTTCTCTTCCTGTCTTTTCTTGAAGTACTTTTTTCCATCCCTTCCCTTTCAGTCTGTGTAGCTCGTTTGTTCTAATGTGGGTCTCTTGTAGACAGCATATATGTGGGTTATGTGCTCATATCCATTCTGCTACCCTATCTTTTGATTTGAGCATTTAATCCATTTACATGTAAGGTTATATTATTGACAGGTATTTATTCACTTTCCTTTGTACCTGTGTTCCTTTCCCTCTCTCCTTTTCTTTTCTTTTTTTCTTAAAGCACTCCCTTTAGTATGTCTTGCAATGCTGGTTTGGTGGGGATGTATTCTTTTAGTCTTCTTTTGTCTGGGAAACTCCTTATTTTACCTTTCATTTAGAATGAGAGCCTTGCTGGGTAGAGTATTCTTGGTTGTAGGCCTTTGTTTTTCATTTCTTGGAATATTTTTTGCTATTCCCTTCTGCCTTGTAGTGTTACTGCTGAGAAATCTAATGATAGCCTTATTGGAGCTCCCTTGTATGTTATTAGCTGTTTCTCTCTTGCTGCTTTTAGGATTCTCTCTTTGTCTTTCAGTGTTGCCATTTTAATTATTATGTGTCTTGAAGTGGACCTGTTGGGTTTCATCTTCTTTGGAACCCTCTGTGGTTCCTGGACTTGTATGACATTTTCTCTCATCAAGTTAGGGAAGTTTTCTGTCATTAGTTTTTCAAACAGGTTTTTTATCCCTTGGTCCTCTTCTTCCCCTTCTGGAATTCCTATGATACAGATATTATTACGTTTCATGTTGTCCTGGAGCTGTATTAGAATCTCTTCAGTCTTTTTCAATCTTTTTTTCATTTTGTTGCACTGTCTGGGAATTTTTTTCTACATTGTTTTTCAGCTCGCTGATCCAATCTTCTGCTTCCTCTAGCCTGCTTTCAATTCCTTCTACTGTGTTCTTGAATTCAGAGATTGTATTCTTTTTTTCTTCCTGGCTCTTATTGATAGCTTCTATGTCCTTTTTCTTGCTGGTGTAATTCTCAGTAAGTTCCTTGTAGTTTCCCTGGAGTTCTTTGTAGTTTTCTTTGAGTTTATTGAGGTCCTTGAGGTTTCTCATTACCATTGTTTGGAATTCCATGTCTGATAGTTTGCTTGACTCTATTTCATCTATCCTTTCTCTGGGAATTCCTCCTTTTCTTTTTTGGGGGTGTTATTTCTCTTTCTCCCCATTTGACGTGGCTCTTCTTGTTGTTTCTATTCTTAGATTGACCTGCTTTTATTTCCTGCTTTTGTGGTGTGACTTTCTTGTATACAGATGTTGAACTGCTGCCTCCAGCTGATGCCACGTGGAGTGAAGTAGTCTGTTTAAGAGATTTCTCCCATAGTACTGGGGATGATTCTGCACAGGGATCTAACCCACTGCTCTTCCAGCTCTTTCTCCAGAACCATCATCCAAAACTCTTACAATGTGCCTCAAGTTCACTTCACCCTCCTTTGACCTCAGTCAGGGGTGAGTGCACTCCCTCACACTGGCCAGGGGTGGGCTTACCAGTTGCACACCGGGGTAGGTGGGTTGCTGGCTCTTCTGTGCACCAGCATGGGGCCAGCAGTGAGCAGACTGGAGACCATTTGATTTTATCCTTCAATGAATTATTCATTTGTATCCTTTGAGCATCTTTCTTTTCTCTTGTCTTTTTCTCACATTCAAGAGTTTATGTTATAAATATAAACTTTCTGTCACTTGAAGTACAAATGTAATTTCCTTATCATATATTTGACTTTATAATTTTAATATTTTTATATAATTTTTTTTCTTTATAGCTTCTGGTTTTGGTTTTAAAAGTTCTCTCCCACCCCTAGAATCTACATGTAGCCTACCAGATTTTTAAACAATCCCTTGATTATTGTATTATTTACATTTAAACATTTAATCTATTTGAAATGATTTTTCCATATAGTATAAGAAGGATTTATGTTTATGTTCTTGCAACTGAAAAATATTATGTATTATACATTTTTTCCATTGTTACATATTAAAATTTTATTTATATTGGTATTTGTATCTAGCTCTTTCTATCACCCAATTCAAAGAGGAAGCTCAAAAGACTAGAAGGGTAAGTGACATTTTAGCTATGGTAGCTTTACAGTGGTAAGAATTTAGGTAACAATTATTCCTCATTTTGCTTAGTGGTATATTCAAACTTTTCCTATAATGAGCATGTATTACTGAAGTAACAAAAATAAACAAATAAAAGGGAAAAACAGTAACCACAACTAGTTTCATCATCCATAGAGTCCTGGGACAAAAAAAAAAAAAAAATTTCAACTGGTGAGTAGCACTACTATTCCCAGAAGGGAGACCTGAGAAGCTTTTATCCATGAGGGATGGGGAAGGGGGTGAACATGCACAAAAGGGTTGTTCCCAGGAGACCCTGGAAAACCTCTCTACAGGCCAGTTTGTCTGAGGCAGTGCTGATTCAGTTTTGGGACCCCCTCACTGTGCAACAGGTTATGAGGTGGAGATTTCAAGTGTAATTGGCAGGCATCATGTGTCCAAGTGCAATGAGTTTAATTGATTGGAAGAGTGGGTTGCTCTGAGCTGATGCAATAAATACTAGGGCTGAGAGTTCTGTTTGAGTGTGTGAAATGATGCAATAATTGCATGCCTTAAACAGCAGCTGAATTACTGGCAGGAACTTAAATGCTTAAAACAGTACTTTGAATTGGTGATTAGAGAGCACATTCGAATTAAGTATAAGTGACCAGATCCCCATAACCCTGTGGCACAGCAAGTGCCCCTTGGGGTTAAGGGTCAGTTAAAGCCCTAAAGTCTCCATAAAACAGTCCTGTGGTGCTAGAGAAACCCCTGCAGTAAATTTGCAGTCTTGGTTTCTGTCCAAAACCTAAAATAATGATGGCTGATGGGGACCCTCCCAGTAAACATGACCATCAGCTGCACAGCCCAAGGTAAGCCAGGCAGATTTCCACTTGGCCCATCACTCTAGGGCCTGGGCCTGGGGGTGAGGTGGAGGAGGTCAGTCTGAAAATACACTTGAATATAGGAATTCTACTTCATGCAGGAGCAACCCTAAAACAGTCATGAGTTCTGTCTCTAAACTTGCTTATAACAAGTGCAGCAACACATTTTTTGGCACTGCTATTTCCTCTTCCCCTCAGAGTATGCATATAGCAGAATGCCAAAGCTGGGCTCAGTAAAATGAAGGAGGTGAGAAGCCAGAACTTAGTGGTCCAGGTAGGTTGCTCTCTAAAGGTCTGCTAACCCAAGGATAAATTTTAGTGTCAGGAGTGCATCTCCTTGAGGTAATCCTACTACATAAAGTGTCATCTCTCACAATTGAGTCCTTGATTATTATTGACCCTTCTGATGTATCTTTGGACTAGGACTATTCTGTGATGAGCCATAAAGTTTGGCAGTCAGCCATGCTTTCAGAAGAAGAATGCATAAGGACCGAGCAATTTTAATCTAATCTTATGACCAAACAAATCTTGAGGTTCTAGAGTTTTACTTACCATCATCATAATAATTTCAGTCTTGAACATTTTAAAGGAGGCATTCTTATATATCCACATTGGTCATTAACCAAACAATGAAAAATATCAATAATGTCCCCATAGCCTTTTTACTTAGAGAAATAATAAAAGGCCTTCCTGATGTACTTTCCAAGACAAATTTTACAGGAGATAAGTGCCTTGTTAAATACTGAGGTGTCTCCCAAAATTTGAAACTTTTGTTTTGGAGTCACTAGTATCAAATCCATTATTTATCTCAGAAATGGATGATAAGACCAAAAAGTTTTTAAGTTCACTTCTAGGTGGCTACCATTGAATTATTTTTACTTCCAATCACTTTAAGAATGACTAGGTTTTTCCACTTGTTTGTTATCAGTTCTAGTTTGGTTTTGGCTTGGTTTTTGCTTTTTACTATATTTTACCCTCTGTCATGGTTGTTTATTTGCTACTGGACAGTCCTTATCAATATCAATTTTGGCACCTGAAGCTTGAATCCCAGATATGCCAGACCATAATGCAGATAAAACAATGTAACCTTAAATTATTAGCAAAAATCTTGATAGCAGGTAAGAACAGAAAGTTCCTCTTTAAGACACATGAGGTAGACTTGAATAAAGTTAAAATGTGATAGCAGAGCACTGAGGAAGTTTGTAAACCTCAGGGTCCCTAATGTCCTATAATCACAGCCTATACTTCAGGATTGGGAACTCAGTGTTTGACAAGGTAGACCTTCCAACTTAGGGAGAATTTGGATATTCCTGGCATGATGAGATAAGGCAATGAAGATTCTGCTGTTCTCAGTTCCCCTATCCCCACCCCCAACCCTACCCCACACTCAGACTTGCTCCATCCCCTCCATGTCCTACCAGTCAGACTGGTTCTTGGGTTTTGTGTAAGACAACAGGGTGGAAAGACAGAAGAGGAGGAAGGGAGCCTGTAAGTTGGGCAGCTTTGTGTCCAAGGCAGCTGTGGTATGTGAGAGAATGGAACTGGATAAAATAACAGGGAACTTTACAAAGTGTGGCAGAAGACTTCTGGGTGACTCTCATGTGAAACTAGAAAAATAAGTGGAGCGTTTCATTTATCCTGACTTGTCAGGACACAGCATCTGCTCTTTTTACCTGTTTATCATTCATTCCCCCTTCTTCAGTTAAGCAGCCTGTCATGGAAACCAATGCAGATTCTTCTTGTCCAGCAATCAGAAGAATATGTGAGGCAAGTTTGGAATCTCTGACAGTTCCTTTATTGCAGCCATTACAGTATTCACGCGTGCACACCTCGCCATTCGTTCCTCTGGCGCTCAGTGCCGCTGCTGCTCAGCATTTGCCAGCACTCACCATTTGCTCACCGCCTGCTCTCCAAACACTCCCATGGGGGTTCCTACACCTTATATATTATGCATAGACAAAGCCAGCTTACTAGCTAAAATATGACATCAATGTTTATATAACTGTGAGTACACTCCCCATGCGAATCTAATTATTATCTCTAAGCAGCTCACACCTGGGCATCCGGGGTGAGGGAGCCTGACAGATTCTATTGTCCTCACACAGACTGTTTTTCTTTGTGGGGGTCACGTCACCCTCAGACTGGGAGGTTTGGTTGAGGGACTTCTGATCTCTATTCTCCCACCAGTTTAGGGGCAGCATGTGACTCCAATCAGAGTCAATCAGTGCCATTCTCCCCAGTCATGGAATCTGGTTGGTGAAGGTTAATCCCTGGAGTGTGCTAGAGCCACTGTGAATGAGACTGCTTCTTAGCAATGGTTAAACTGTGGGCTGTGAACTTATACTCCACTAGCTCACTCCACCCCCTTCCTCTTGGTCCTCAGAGACTGACAGAGGCACTTGAGGGTGGATGGTAAGGGCTAGGGGAGCAGGCTCAGACAGTGTGGCTGGGAGGACAGGGACGGAGAGACAGGTTTCTAACAAGAGGTAAGAATCCAGGGGTGACTGAAGGCACTCTATTGCTGCTGGCTTCTTCAGTCATTAAGTTCCCCCTTCACTGTCTTAATTAGCTGGTTTGTGCTGGAATTCTGTCCCTTGCAACTCAGATTTTCCCAATTCAGTGTTCTTTTGACCACATGCTTTGGGGACTGAGTTACCTGAGTGTAAAATATACCTTTTGCAGCTTCCTTTAATTGACACTATTCTCTTGGAATCAACAAAATAAACCTCTCCCCTCAGGTAACTCCTGTCAGTTTCTTTTTCTATCATTCTTTTCTTGTCTAATACTCCCAGTTTCTTTATACTTTTATGGTATTTACTCATAGAACACAAAGGTGAAAGCTCAGATGTCAAGTTCTCTTCTCAAAGGAGTGTGGAGTTCCTTGTCTGAGTTGCCTTTCCTCTCTTTGGAAAAATGAAGACTAGTTAAAAATCCTCAGTGTTCACTTTAAAAAAATGTTTAAGGGCATTCCAAGGAAGCAGAGCCACATGAGCCACTAAAGTAGAGCTTTCTACCTACAAGTCACATCAGCATAACCCAAGTTATTTATTACTTGTGTATAAAATTGCCAATAGTGTACTTTCAAAAATATTTTCTGTAACTTAGAAAAGATCAAGGTGTTCTCTTGAATAATATTGCTTTCACTCAATGGCTTTCTGCTTTTCTCCCAAAAGGAGAAAGAAGGAGATAAGCTACCCAGGACTATCTTGCCAGCAGGATGACGAATCAGTGAACAATCCTCCATCATTTGTGCCATGTTGTAACAGGTGTGGGGACCATTGTTCTGGTTTAGAAACCTGTCCAGGAGGAAATTGGGTCTTGTTTGCCCTTGTGTTTGCAGAGCCTGGCAGTGGTAGGTTCTCAATATATGAGCAGTGAATGAATAATGAAAAAACAGGTGAATAAAAAAATGTGTGCATTCTTGGGGCAATAAGGAAAATAACCTGATGAGAGCAAGTTCACCTTGAGTCATAGGAGGAGGTGGTAGTGGACTCAGACAATGAAGGGCATTGAATGTCAGTCAAGAGCATTGAAAATAACAACCCCTATGGAGGCAGGAGAACATAGCTGAGACATTAGAATACAAGAACCCTAATCACAGTTTAAGTATTAATGATCTGTGTCACTTCCCCTAGAAAAAAATTCGGTTTCCTCCTAGATAAGTTAGTCATAACATGGCTTTTTTTTTTTCTCATCTATAATAGTGATCTAAGACTTACAGACATCTAGTAGAACATGGAGAACCACTGGCAGCATCACAGCCCCTGTGCCAGATGGCACTTTCCTATACACTTCCTGGCACATGATGCCCCATTGCTTTGTGTGTTAGTCTTCACTCTCCAGCCTGTCCATTCTCAAAGTTGAAGATTTGATCACATTTCTTATGTGTCTCCACAATGTCTAGCATAGAAATAAGTTGAGGATCACAAATTGGCAGCCCCTGGACTCTATCTAGCCTGCAACGGCATTTAGTTTGGCTGTTTTTAAAAAGGGTATAGCAGGCAGAATAATGGCCACCCAAAGATGTTCACATCTTAATCCACAGAATCTGTAATGTAATACCATATAAGGCAAAGAGGAATTTGTAGATGTGATTTAAAAATTTTTTTAAATAGCAAGAATATTCTGGATTATTTGAGTGGGGCCAATACAATCATAAGGATCCTTAGAAAATGGGAGAGAAAGGCAGAAGAGTTGAACCATTTTAAGAAAGACTTGACTGGCCATTACTGGCTTTGAAGGTGCAGAAAGGAGGCCATGAACCAAGGAATGCAGGTGCCTTATAGAAGCTGAAAACAAATTCTTCCCTAGAGCCCCCAGAAAGAACAAAACACTGCCAACACCTTGATTTTAGCCCTGTGAGGCCCATTTCAGATCTCTGACCTACATTAGTGTAAGCTAATAAATTTGTGTTGTTTTAAGCCACTGAATCTGTAGTAATTTGTTAGAGCAACAAAGGAAACTAATACAGCAGGTAAACCTGAATGCCTAGTCAGGGTAGGCACTTCCCATGTCAGGCCTACTACTTCTGATTGTTCACCCCTAGGCATTATTTGCTCATTTATGCTACATTTGTGACCTCTGGTTAAGCCAAAGTCATTATTCAAGTTACTAATTGGATACTACAAACAGGGCTGAGTATCAGAGGAAGATTGTGGCCCTTACTTACCTCTTCAAATAACCATGGACAAGACTGTGGACCTGTTGGTTGACCTCATTTGGTCTCTATTTCCTTGTTTGTAAAATCAATAGCTTATACTAGACTGTCTCCAAGGACTCCTACTCTAGAGTATCATGATTCTGTGGCTGATTCGTAATGGTTTCCTACCCTATTACTATCATATAAGTTGGGTTTCTATGCTTCGATATCTATTGCTGACTTGGTGATTGGAATAAGAGTAGTTCCCAGCATCCTCTCTGGTCATGTTGGGTTGCAACAGTCAACAAAAATTCAAGTGCCTGTCTCAGGCAGGACATGCACCACCAGGAAAGAATAACTGAGACCTGAACTTGTTATACAGTGATAGAAGAGCCAATGATTAGATCTATATTCTTTGCAGCACCAGAGACATATCAATATTTGTTTAAGGCAACTGATAATTGACCCTGATATCATTATAACAAATTCTGTTTGTTTTTGTATAAACAAGGGAAGAAAATTCTATTTATTTGTTTATAGTTAATTTTTTATCTTTATGTACTATTTTCCATTATCATTTAGTTCCCTATATCCCCTTCCTCCCTGCAATCACCACACTGTTGTCCATGTCTATGGGTCCTTTTTCTTTTTTTCTCAATTCCTCCACCTCCAAACTTCCCCTTTCCCCAACTAGCTGTCATCCTGATCTCTATCTATGAGCCTGTCCCCATTTTTCTTGTTAGTTCAGTTTGTTCAATAGATTCCAAATATGAGTGAAATCATGGTATTTGTCTTTCTCTGACTAGCTTATTTCACTTAGCATAATATTCCCCAGGTCCATTCATACTGTTGCAAAGGGTAAAATTTTCTTCTTTTTCATGGCCAAGTAGTATTCCATTGTGTAAATGTCCCATAATTGTTTTATCCAGTCATCTAGTGATGGATATTTGGGCTGCTTTCCTATGTGGACAAGTGTGAATAATTCTTCAATGAACATAGGGGTTCTTATGTTCTTTTGAATTAATGTTTTGGGTTCCTTCAATATATACTCCCAGAAGTGGGATCACTGGGTCAAAAGGTAGACCCATTTTTAATTTTTTGAGGTATCGCAGTACTGCTTTCCACAGTGGCTGCACCAATCTGCATTTCCATCAACAGTGCAAAAGAGTTCCCCTTTCTCCACATACTCTTCAGCACTTGTTGTTCGTTGGTTTATTGATGATAGCCATTCTCACAGATATGGGATGGTATTTCATTGTGTTTTTAATTTGCATTTCTCTGATGATTAGTGACATAGAGCATCATTCCATATGTCTATTGGCCATCTGTATGTCCTCCTTGGAGAAGTGTCTGTTCAGGTCCTTCGCCCATTTTTTAATTGGGTTGTTTATTTTGTTTTGTTTGGTGTTGAGTTTTATAAGTATTTTATAAATTTGGATATTAACCCCTTATCAGATGTATCAGTGAATATGTTCTCCCATTCTATGGGTTGTATTTTTATTTTGTTGATTTTCTTTCTGTGCTTCCACTTATTCATATCTTCAATTTCTTTCTTCAGTGTCTTATAGTTTTCCAAGCACAGGTCTTTTACATCCTTGGTTATGTTTAGTCCTAGGTATTTTATTCTTTTTGAGGCAATTGTGAATGGGATTTTAAAAAATTTCCCTGTCTGTTAGTTCATTATTGGCATATAAAAATGCATCTGATTTCTGGACATTAATTTTGTATCCTCCTACTTTACTGAATTCATTTATGAGTTCTAGTAGTTTCTTAGTGGAATCTTTGGGGTTCTCTATGTACAGAATTATATCATCTTCAAATAATGACAGTTTTACTACTTCCTTTCCAATTTGGATGCCTTTTATTTCTTCTTCATCTGATTGTTATGACTAGAACTTCCAGTACTGTTGAATAACAGAGGTGAGAGCAGACATCCCTGCTATGACCCCAATCTTAAGGGAAACACTTGTAGTTTTTGCCTGTTGAGTATAATGCTTGCAGTGGGTTTCTCATATATGGTCTTTATTATGTTTAGATATGATCTATTTCCACTTTGCTGAGAGTTTTTATCATAAATTGGTGCTGGATTTTATCAGAAACTTTTTCTGCATTTATTTATATGATCATGTGGTTTTTATCCTCCATTTTGTTTATGTGGTGAATCAAATTGATTTGCAAATATTGTACCAACCTTGCATTCCCAGAATAAATTTCACTTGATCATGGTGTATGATCTTTTGATGCATTGCTGTATTCGGTTTGCTAATTTTTTTGTGTGTGAGGATTTTAACATCTATATTCATCAGGGATGTTGGCCTGTAGTTTTCTTTCTATGTAGTGTCTTTATCTGGCTTTGGAATTAGGATAATGCTGGCCTCATAAAATGAGTTTAGGAGCTTTTCCTCCTCTTGAATTTTATGAAACAGTTTGAGAAGGAGAGGTGTTAGTTCTCAGAATATTTGGTAAAATGCTGTGAAGCCATCTGGTCCAGGGATTTTGTTTCTTGGGAGTTTTTGATTACTGTTTCAATTTCATCAGATGTAATCTGTCTATTCAGATTCTCTGATTCTTCTTGATTTAGTTTTGGAAGATTATTTGTTTCTAGGAATTTATCCATTTTGTCCAGGTTTTCAGGTCTGTTGGCATATAGTTGTTTATAATGTTTTATTACAAACCTTTGTATTTCTTTGGTGTCAGTTGTTATTTCTCCTCTTTCATTTCTGGTTTTATTTATTTGAGTCTATTCTCTTTTTTCTTTTTAAGTCTGGTTAAAGTTTGTCAATCTTGTTTATCTTTTCAAAGAACCAGCTCTTGAATTTATTGATCATTTGTATCATTTTTAAGACTCTGTTTCATTTATTTTTCTCTGATCTTCATTATTTTCTTCCTTCTCCTTACTTTGGGCTTTGTTTTTCTTTTTCAGCTACCTTTAAGTGTGAAGTCAGATTGTTTATTTGGCCTTTTTTGTTTGTTTCTTTCTTTCTTGAGATAGGCTTGTAATGCTATGAATTTCGCTCTTAGTATTGCTTTCCAAGTGTCCCACAGATTTTAGATTGTTGTGTCCTCATTTTCATTCCTTTCAAGGTACATTTTGATTTCTTCCTTGATATTGCTGTTGGCCCTTCATTGTTTAATAACATGTTATTTAGGTTCCATGTATTTGTGTGTTTTTCAGTGTTCTTCTTGAGATTGATTTCTAGTTTCATAGTATTGTGCTCAGAGAAGATGTTTGATATGGTTTCAGTCTTCTTAAGTACATTGAGATTTGTTTTGTGTCCTAACATGTGATCTATCCTAGAAGATGTTCCATATACAATTGAAAAGTATGTATATTCTGCTGCTTTGGGGTGAGATGCTCTGAAGGTATCAATTAAATCCATTTGATCTGGTGTGTTGTTTAAGGCTGCTGTCTGCTTGTTGATTTTCTGTCTGGAAGATCTATCTATTGAAGTCAATGTGATGGTGAAATCCCTGACTATGACTTTATTTCTGTCGATGTATCCCTGTATGTCCATCAAGATTTGCTCCACATATATAGGTGCTCCTGTGTTTGGTGTGTAAATGTTTACTAGGATTATATCCTCTTGTTGGATAGTTCCCTTCATCATTACATAGTGTCCTTCTTTGTCTCTTGCTATAGCCTTGGTTTTAAAGTCTATTTTGTCAAATATAAGAACTGCTACCACAGCTTTTTTATCTTTTCCATTTTCATGAAATATCTTTTTCCACCCTTTTACTTTTAGTCTCTGTGTATAGTTTGGTATGAGATGGCTCTATTGGAGGCAGTATATATATGGATCTTGTTTTCTTATCCATTCAGCTACCCTATGTCTTTTGGTTGTAGCATTTAAGCCATTTATATTTAAAGTGATTATTGATAGATATGTAGTTAGTGCCATTTTATTGTTAGACTGTTCTTTCTTTCTTTCTTTCTTTCTTTCTTTCTTTCTTTCTTTCTTTCTTTCTTTCTTCTTCTTGAAGCAAGCCCTTTAACATTTGTTGCAGAACTGGTTTGGTGTTAAGAAACTCCTTTAGCTTTTTTTGTCTTGGAAGCTTCTTATTTTTTATTCAATTTTAAATGATAGTCTTGGTGGGTAAAGTAGTCTTTGTTGTAGATCCTTGCTTTTAATCACCTTAAATATAACACATCACTCCCTTCTGGCCTAATATGTTGCTGATGAGTAATCAGATGACAGTCTAATTAGTGCTCCCTTGTAGGTAACTTTCTGGTTTTCTCTGTGGCTTTTAGTATTCTATCCTGTCTTTCACCCTTGTCATTTTAATTATGATGTTTCTCGGTGTAGGCTTCTTTGGGTCTAACTTGTTTGGGACTCTCTGAGTTTCCTGGACTTATGTGTCTTTTTCCTTCACCAGATTAGGGAAGTATTTGGTCATCATTTCTTCAAATTGGTTCTCAATTCTTTGCTCGCTCTCTTCTCTTTCTGATATTCTCATGATGCAGATGTTGTTATGCTTCATGTTGTCCAAAACATTTCTTAAGTTCTCCTCATTTTTTTTATTTTTTATTTTTTTGCTGTTCTTCCTGGGTGTTTTTTTCTACCTTGTCTTCCAAATCACTGATTCAATTCTCTGCTTTATCTAACCTACTGTTTATTCCTTCTGGTGTATTATTTATCTCAGGTATTGCATTTTTTAATTTCTGACTGGTCCTTTTTATAATTTCTATGTCTTATTTTGTGTTGTTGAGTAATACTATAATCATTGCTCAAAACTCTCTATCTGATAAATTGCCTCCATTTCATCTAGTTTTTCTCCTGGAGAATTCCCCTTTTCTTTCATTTGGCATCTGTTTTTTGTCTTCCCATTTGGCTGCTTCATTGAATTTTCTGCCTTAGTTGTTAAACTGATAAAACTGTAAGCAGTCTGGATTAAGATTCCAAGGGTGGGGCAGAGTAATTCCTGTGGGCAGGGCTATTGCTTCCCCTCAGGCTAATGTCATTTGGAGATGAGTGCTTCATCTGAAAAAGATGGATTCTGCAGTATGGGGAGTGACTCAACACAGTGATCATGGTGGCTCTCCCTTCAGGTCTCTCCCCAGAGCCACCAACCCCTGACTCTCTTCAAGCATCTCTAGTCCACTCTGCCCTCCCTCTGCTGGATGCCAGGGTAAGTGGCTGAAAATGAAATTTTGTCCATTGGCCCTTTAAGAGGCTCTTTTTGTCTCCAGCCATCTCTCCCTGCAGACAGAAACCCTGCTGCTTTTCACAGCTGGATGTTATCTGGGATCCTTTCCAGCTCTGTTGCTGTAGGCTAGGTAGGCCAGCTTGGGGTTTAGACCCAACACTTCTCAGGGGAACCCCCAGATGCTGAAATACTCATCTGGGACTTCAGCTGCTGCTGTGGGAGCCCAGCCAGCCCTCTTGCACCTCCTATGCACTCCATACCAGACTCGTGGTGAAGTGGTTTCTTCTGTCTGTCTTTGATTATAAGGCTTCTCTCCAGCTAGGGTTCAGTTAGTTATTCAGGATAACTTTTCTTCAGTTTAGTTGTAATTCCAGATTGATCCTGGGGGTAGTTTAGTGTAGCTTCCACTTACTCCTCTACCATCTTGGATATGCTAGGAATTCTTTTATTTTCTGCTCCTCTGCTTTTCAATCTCCCCTATTCCCTGATATGTCCCAAGGTATAGATATTGATCCTATTGATATCATTTATGCTTTTTCTCTGTCATAGTAGGAAAGAAATAGAAGTATGTATTTTAAAATGAGCAATGTTTCAACTTCTTTCTCCACTGGACTTAGAACAGGGAAGGATGGCTGAGAGAGAGAAGGAGACAATGCAATACATGGTGTAAAAGGTAAATAAGAATGTTTCCAAGCTCAGTTTGAGGCACCAACTTGACATTTTCCCACTCTGAGGGAAATTTTATTTTAGGGAGAGTGAGGTGGGTTGATCAGCTGTGCTGGGTGTGAGGCTTGATTGTCTTCCTAAATAAGAACCTTGCCTGATAAAGAATTTTTAAAAACAGACTTGATTTTCAAATTCATAAAGTTTTACCTTATGAGAAAGAAAATTATATTCCTTAACTGTGTGAAAAATTTCCCAGGCAGTAAAGTGAGTTAGGTTCTACTTCAGTGAACATCATCTCTTTAAGATCTGGCTCTTCAGCCCATACCAGAGGGGAGATTGTGAAGAAATATGAATTGCAAGTTCTTAGAGGTGTAACTCACAGCTTCAAAAGAAGGGAAAGTCTAATCTTATCTTATGCATACTTATATACTGATAATGGAGTCTCCAGAGAGAAAATTTAAAGGAAGAAAGGGATTTAGAGTTTCTTCCCTTACCTTCATTCTGGGATACTACAAAGTGTCAACTTGTCTAGAGTGGGAGTGTCCAGATAGCCACTGAGACAGCGACTGTCCAGGTCCACATGGGGCCATGTTGTGGTGCTTATGTCCCATACTTGGGCTACAAACTGCTTTGACTAGGCTTCCCATGGCCCTTCTGCCTAGATTCACCAAGCTCTACTTCTCTGGGGTCCTGTCTCCCTTCAAAATATTCCCCATAGCTTCATCTCTGCTGTGCCTAGACAGTTCTCTCTCCTCTTTCTTATAACTCTGGAGAATGGAATGTTTCCAGTGTGACAGTGAAGCTCCAATCTAACCTTGGTTCCTTCAAGATATTGTGTGTTTATCAGTAAATCTTGTTCTCTCTCTGAACTCAGGCACCTACAAATCAAACTTTTGGAAAACAAAACCTAAAAAAACTTGTAGATCACTTCTTCTTTCCAGCCCACCTTATTCCTTTTGGTGTAAGGAGCATAAAATGAACTGTCAGCTTGAATGAAGACAGGAGAAAATATATGGAGGAAGGAAATTAATACCTCAAAATATTACCTAGCCACATTAGATACTCTTTAATGGTATACTCAAGAAAAAATTGCCTACTCTTACCTCTTGAAAGGGGAGTGTGCTTTCTGTTCATCCCTATCCCAGCAACAAGAATACAAAAGAGGGAATAAAAAATGTTTGTTCCTTCTTATCTTCTCTTGGGAATTCAACCCCAAGATTAAAGAATTTTTGCCCAATGGGATAAAATTCTTTCTTTCAGAGCCTCTCTTTATCTCCATTGTCAAGCTCCAAAATTTTAAACACTGTGTCAAGAATTCACTTTCATTGCTCTTGAAATACAAAAATCTGCTCATTATATTCATGTTTTAATTTTAATGTTTTTAATTAACCTACTATATTAACATCATTTCAACTTATAATCAATATAAAACTATTAATCAGATATGTTATTTTTTTTAAATAATGTCTTTGTAATCTGGCATGTATTTTAATGTACAGCACATATCAATCTAGAGTGGCCACATGTTGTTAGTGGTTATTTCAAATATTTTTTAAGCACTGACAACCTGAGAAATTGACCTTGTGTACCTTGTTTATCCTAATGCAAAAAGTATAGTGCTTTGACAAGAATGGCTCAGAAACAGAATTAGTTACTTGGAACAGCCACCTCAGGGAGGTTACTGTTACAGGAATACTAGGATGGAGGAGGAGCCCAATAAATAAGAATAAATTTGAACTGGTTTGTCTTTGTTCGTATTTTATGTAGAGATTTCAGAATATCATAGTTCAGTCAGAGACAAGGTTAGAATTCTAAGTACTCGCCACAGAAAGGTTTTCAAAGAGACCATTTCAAAACTGTATTGGTCAGTCAATTGTTCAGAATTTAAAATTGCTTTATTTCACAAAGACTTTATAAACTATAGTATGCTTTCCAGGAAAGCCCAGAGATGCTATGATTAAGAAAAAACAAAAAATTATCAATTTTTTTATTTCTCTTAATGCCATTTTAATAGAAAAGCTAAGAAAGTAGCAGTATAAAGTCATGTTTGTTTGGTTTTATGTGAGAGCTGAAATAAAAATTAAAAATTTCAAAGGTTTTATTTATTTATTTAGTTTTACTGATTGTAGTGGTGGTGTTTCACATGGTATGTGGTGATGGTGTGGTTCTGTAGTGGGATATTGTCTAGCTGGACTAGAGATGTTGTGGTGTCTTCCTTATTTTTTTAAAGTATTGATTGATTTTAAAGAGAGAGGAAGGAAGAGAAAGTGGGAGAGAGAAAGAGAGAAAGAGAGAGAGAGAGAGAGAGAGAGAGATTGGTGTCCTCCATATGTGCCCTGACTGAGATTTGAATCCCTAACTTTTGTTGTATGGGACAAGGTTCCAACCAATTGAGCCACACCAGACAGGGCAGTGTCTTGCTTATTGAGCACTTGAATTTGGTAGTTTAACAATTACCAATCACCCAATTTATTAAGAGGCCTGCTTTGTGCATGAGAAGAAGGAGCAAAGGGAATGGTGACAGCCAGTGGAAGGTTGGAAGAAGACTTGGGTGCAACTTCCCAGTTGGAGGAAACCTTGCATTGTTCTGGAATGCATAAAAGATATATCAGTCTGCAGCTTACCTAATTTTGCTTCTAGTGATTTACACTTAGCCAAGCTATCAGTTGTATCTAAGACAGAATCAATTCTCTCCAATAGCTGATCTCTAATTTATCCTGTGCCAGGTAGTATATCATTAGTCTTTTACTTGACTCACTTCTAAGTGTCATTTCCTTTTTACTCTTGTCATTTGTAAAGTCAGCTCATCTGTTTACACTGCTTCCATCTTTGTTTCTTCTTCTGTGACAGCTAGAGATAGAGCTTGAGTCAACATTTCTTGTGGTATATTGTCCAGGAATGCTGGTGGATCTCTGTATACTGGAACTTTTGGTGGACCTTCTTGATAAGTGTTCACTGACCTGGACATTGTGATTGATGATGGCCTACCTGGGCAGCTCTGCAAGGACTCAGGCATCTTGATTAGAACTTGTTGGTTTGGTTTTTCAATCATGCTTGATCATTGAAGTAGGAGACTCATTCCTGATTCACTTGCATGATCCAAGCATAGCATTAATGATGTCTTGGGTAATACCACATGCTCTCAGAACTGCTCACTGCTCATTAGTAAATATTGACTGTCCTGTTTTTTTTTAAGCTTCTAGAAAAATGCAACCTAAAGCTTTGTCTCAAGTGTTCCACCTGGGATAGGACTACCTTGTCAGTAATCCTTCATAGAAGCATTCATCTCAGATGCATGGTATAATGCAGTTGATGCAAATTTTAGGAAGGCAGAGAGGGCCTTGGCATCTTCTGGGTGATGTGTAGCCCTGGCATATGGAAACCAACCAAGTCCAACTCCTTGCTCCAGGTGTCTCCATGCCTTGAAAAATTTTGGTATTTCATTTATAACTCCAGTTTTTAGGATGAGAGCTGTGTCAAATTCTTTGAGAAATATATTGATGGCCACAAGGGAAGTCATCTGTGCTTCTTTGGCTATCATATGAATTTAGACCATTAATGACTGGGGTATGCCACCAAACTTAGTAGACAAAATATTAATTATCATACAATAGGACTGGTTGTAAGCAGCTATATTTGCTACATATAATAATATATCTAATGGGAAGTAATTTACATATATGATGCTCAAGCCTCTATAGCCTGAATGCATTAAACTGGATTTCTGTTACTCTTACATGTGAATTGTCTCTAGAGTCTTTATACAAAGCCCTAGACCAGTGTGTGCATAGTTGTGTGGTAGAGTTCAAGACAATGAGGTGCATCATCAGATATTGCTGCAATTCTGCTTGAGCTAGATCCATATCCTGTGGGCAGACATGATACAATCAAACCCTACTGCTTCTTGAAATGGATTTCAACTCTAAAAAAACTGACAAAATTCCAGAACAACACTGCATAATATAGTTGTACCTACAGTAAGAGAGGAGTGATTTAACCAAACATTATTGTTATATGGGATGAGGAAAGTAGGAACGTGTCCCTTAGTAATAAGTGGTGCAACATGTCCAGTTTGTAGACCAATGATAGGGAGACTTTCCACAAGAGCTTCTGGCCAAGGTTCCTGATTCATCATTGTACACTGAGTGTGTTAGATAGTCCTATAAGAGGGTTAGGTCCTTCAAAGGTTTTCAGTGTTTTGGAAATGTATTTTTTTTTCAATGACATCCATTTTTACTTCCTTCTTTGTTCTTAATCCCACAGTATTGCCAATAATCTTAGGGACTATCACCCATAATCACATGGAGATAAGGCCTAAAAAGAGAATAAAAAGAATGAGATTTGAGAGGAACTGAGGTTACTTGGCAGGAATTTAAAGAGAAATGGGGCAGAGAAAAGGAATAAAAATGAAGGGTGTGCTTTTGATGAAAAGGTCACTTAACATATAGTTAATGGAACTGAGGCCCTGGCTGGTTTAGCTCAGTGGATTGAGCGTCGGCCTGCGAGCTAAGTGTCGCTGGTTCGATCTTCCAGTCAGGGTACATCAGAGAAGGAAAACTCTGACTCCAAAAAACCTCCGCTGCCTTGCGGCATACCTCTTCAGGGGAAAGGCTAAGGGAGTAAACCCTGACAGAAAATCCGGAGCCGGAGTCCCTAAGGCGGTTTGACGTTGTAGTCAACACCGGCAACTCCTGCGGCGCACCTGAAGCCAAGCTGTATTGACTCCGTCTTTCCCTTGGACCCTTCAGCTGCGAAGAGAGGGGGGGTCTGCTGCATGGGCAACAGCAGACCCTCCATATCACCCTGCCCAGGCTCTGTAGCTTCAGCGTCATCGCAAGATGTCGATTCAACACGGGAGGAGACAGATACGATGTCACTCCCGAGTCGGACTGCACAGCCATTCTCGGCGGTGCAGATAGACTCTTAAGAAGCTACACCATCGTCTCTCGAGACGGACGGCTGCCGACGACGATGACGACGACGAATGGAACTGAGAAATAAGGAAGATGGGCATGCAATGTCACCCTAAGAAGGAGGCAGGATAGAAATGTGCAGAAGTCAAAATCCAAAAGCCTTTAGAGTCCAGAAAGGTAAATGAAAGAAGCAGGCTGGTTATGAAAAAAATAGGAAGTAGTGGGGACTGTTGCAAACTGGAAAGTTTCAGGAAATTCTGATTTATTTTTTTGTAAAATATTAGTGTGAGCCAAAGCAAATACATCTGCAAGCTTAGTTTTGTCTGCTGGCCACCTTTCAGCACTTTGGCGAAGATATTACAAGTAAGAGCTCCGGAGGAAAATTGCGTGAGTTCATATCCCTGCTTCATTACTCAGAGGTTCTGTGATCTCAGTTTCTTTTTTCCTATCTCATAGGATTGTTGTGCAGATTTAGTAAAATGTCATAGGTAAGGTGGTTTGCAAAAGGACCAGCAGGCTTCAAATAAGTGCTTAATAAGTATCCACTACAACATAATCCTCTCATCAGTCTGTTTGTTGCTGTATCCCCAGAGCTTACCATAGTGTATGGCACATACTTACTGTAGAGTACCTGGATGAACAAAAACAAAAGAAATAACTATAGCAAAGAAATGCAGGGTCATAAAATTCTCCATAGTGACTATGAGGCATATTATGATGATTGTTAGGCTATATTTTAAGAAGTGTAAAGTATGATGATATTTAGAATTATCATAGAATGCAATGAGCCTTGCTTCTGGTCTGTGATGATTAATTTTACATGTCAACTTGATCAAGCCATGGGATACCTAGACATCTGATTAAACATTATTTCTTTGTGTGTCTGTGGGGGGTATTTCTGGAGAGATTAGTATTTCAATCAGTGGATCAGTGGACTCAGTAAAGCAGACTGTCCTCCTCAATATTAGCAGGCATCATTCAATCTGTTGAGGGTCTCGTCGGCAGCCGTCCGTCTCGAGAGACGATGGTGTAGCTTCTTAAGAGTCTATCTGCACCGCCGAGAATGGCTGTGCAGTCCGACTCGGGAGTGACATCGTATCTGTCTCCTCCCGTGTTGAATCGACATCTTGCGATGACGCTGAAGCTACAGAGCCTGGGCAGGGTGATATGGAGGGTCTGCTGTTGCCCATGCAGCAGACCCCCCCTCTCTTCGCAGCTGAAGGGTCCAAGGGAAAGACGGAGTCAATACAGCTTGGCTTCAGGTGCGCCGCAGGAGTTGCCGGTGTTGACTACAACGTCAAACCGCCTTAGGGACTCCGGCTCCGGATTTTCTGTCGGGGTTTACTCCCCTAGCCTTTCCCCTGAAGAGGTCTGCCGCAAGGCAGCGGAGGTTTTTTGGAATCAGAGTTTTCCTTCTCTGATGTGCCCTGACTGGAAGATTGAACCAGCGACACTTAGCTCACAGGCTGACGCTCAATCCACTGAGCTAAACCAGCCTAAATAGAACAAAAAGGCAGAGAAAGGTTGAATTCACTCTATTCTTGACTGGATGAGCTGAGACCCTGTTTTGCTACCTTCAGAGCTCCTGGTTCTGGGTATTTAGAACCACATTGGTATCTACACAATTCATTCCCTGGCTCTCAAGTCTTTGAACTACACCACCAGCTTTTCTGGGTCTCCAGATTGCAGATTGCAGCTCATGGGACTTCCCAGCATACATAATCACATAAACCAATACCTTATAATGCATCTTTCTAAATTTTTATTTCATATCAATTTTTCTATCTACTATCTGTTATCTATCTATCTATATCTATCTATCTATCTATCTATTTATCCTCGTGTTGGTTCTGTTTCTCTAGACAACCCTGACTAACCTGTGGTCTAACACTTAACATTTTACCAATAAGGAAACCATGACCCAAAGAGACTAAGTCAGGTGTGCAGACCAGGTAGCCAATAATGAAGAAGTGTTTTTTGTATGTTTATATGATTCAAAGTGCTACTTGGTACCTGAACAACATGGAGCAACATGTACCAGATTTATCACTCACCTGAAACAATTTTAAAAGTTGACAAAATATCGGCCTGCGAACCAAGTGTTGCTGGTTCGATTCCCAGTCAGGGCACATGACTAGGTTGCATGTCAGGTCCCCAGTTGTGGGCATGAGTGAGAGGCAACCATGCCGTGATGTTTCTCCCCCTCTCTTTCTCTTTTCCCCTCTCTCTAAGAATAAACAAACAAACAAACACATAATTAAATTATTTCTTTTTAAAAGTTGACAAAATATATGAAACATTAGTTTCTAAGACTTGGACAGGAGGCAACTAAGGACAGTGACCTAAGAAGATGGGAGAAAATAAGGTTAGCCCTCCGATTGCCCTTGCTTACTTCCTTGAGTTTGCAGGCCATGGCAATGGGAGAGGGAACCCAGGCAGAGACCAGTAGATTCCCTGAGTTGAGAAGACAGAGTTGAGTCTGGGGAGATCAAGGCAGCTTGAGTTTGT
The DNA here is from genome assembly GCF_987537825.1 of Furipterus horrens. NCBI lineage: Eukaryota > Metazoa > Chordata > Mammalia > Chiroptera > Furipteridae > Furipterus > Furipterus horrens. Next base: position 53,503,027 of record NW_028327179.1, read on the forward strand.
AGGACAGAGTGCTGGAGGTCTGAAAGTGGTCCTCCTTGAATATTCAGTAGACTACTCACATTTACGAGAGGAAACTGTTAGAGAATGGGGAAAGAAGCACCTGAAAGGATTAGAGGAACATGCACAAGGCCTGAAATAATGGTTATTCCTATAAGCCAAACTGAAAAATCTCAAAATTAATGGGGCATTGATAGAATGTTCAAAAAGTCTTGCCAAAGTAATGTGAAATAATTAGCTCTAGACAAAAAGCAACTTTGGTCCTTCCTAAAAAAAAAAATGAAGCAATGGGTATCCATTGAAAGCATTGTGCTAAATAAAATAAGAGAAGACAGATAGTGTGTGTGTGTTTGTGTGTGTGGTTTTTTGTTGTGGTGGTTTTTTCAGATTCCACATAGAGTAGAAAAGTAGTTGCCAGGAGCTGGGGGTAAAGTGTGAAAAAAGGGTACAAACTTTCAGCTATGAGATGAATAAGATCCTATCTGGTTTGGTTAATAGCACTATATTCTATAGTTAAAGTTTGCCTATGAGATGAGTAAGATCCTATCTAGTTTGGTTAATAACACTATATCCTATTGTTAAAGTTTGCTTAGAGAGTAGAACTTAAATATTCACACACATACAAATATATGTGAGGTAATGGATATGTTGATTAACTAGATAGTAGGAATCCTTTTACAATGTATTTATATATCAAATCACCACGATGCACACTGAAATATCTTATAATTTTATTTGTTGTTTATACTTCAATAAAGCTAAAAATGAGCTTAAGAGCAATACCTGAATAGATAAAACTGTTTTCCAATAATACTGCATTTCAAAACAAACATCATAAGTATTTATAGGAACACAAAAATATTCAGCAACAAACAAGATAAAATTTAAAATGTGAGCTATCCAATAAAAATTACCGGCATGCAAGTGTGCAGAAAAATGTGATGCATAATGGGAAGAAAAATCCATCAAAAACAACATAGAGACTTCCGGCCAAGATGGAGGCTTAGATGGACATGCTCATTTTCCCTCCACAACTAGAAAGGAATACAACTACTGCAAAACAAGAGATAACCAGAAATTTCAGAAAATAAAACTACATGGAAGCTCAATGTATGAAGTTATAAACCAGTGGTGCTCGCCTGGACGGGTAGGAGGGGTGAAATCAGAACCAGAATGGAAAGGTTGGGCAGTGTTGTTTGTGGTAGCAGTGGGGAGAGCGGCAGGGAGAGCAATCCCAGCTCCAGTCGAGCCCTGGAAGCTCGTGACTCCAACGCGGGGAAAGGCAGCCCCCCCCATTGCATTGGACGGTGAGGCCCAGAAGGTGGGAGGATGGATCCCAGTCTCCCAGTGAAGAATAATGGCAGGAATCCTGTTGGACCCCCACCCCCACACAATGCTCCACAGCACAGCGAAAAAGGTCAGGATCACCACCAGTCACCGGGTAGTGGCGAGTACATGGGGCTCCGCCCTCCACTACCTGGCCAGGAAGCAAAGCAAAACACAAATCTGTCAAAATGAAGGAGACAGTGATTGAAATCCCAGTGACACAGCTCACCAGGCAGCAGATGAAGAACATGACAAATGAACAAATAATAAACCTTTCAGAGACTCAGTTCAGAGCTATTGTTATAAAGTGGCTTACAGAATTAACAAAAGATTTAGAACAGGAAAGGGAAGAAAAGGAAGCCACTCATACTGAAATGAATGAAAACACATACGAGACAAGTGGTGAGGAAATAAAATCCAGAGATCAAATCAACAAACCGGAACATAGAGAAGGAACAAACAGTCAACCAGTGCAGAAAGAGAAAACAAAAAGTAAGGAACATGAGGAGAGGATCAGAAACCTCTGGGATAGCTATAAGCAATCAAACATTCAGATAATAGGATTGCCAGAGAGCGAAGAAGAAGAACTAGAAATTGAAAAATTATGTGAAAAAATAATGAAGCAGAACTTCCTGAACTTGGGGAAAGAAATAGACTTACAGATCCAGGAAGCACAGAGAGTTCCAGAAAAACTGGACCAAGGGAGAACAACTCCAAGACACATTATAATCAAATTGTCAAAAATTAAAGATGAAGAGAGAATCCTAAAAGCAGCAAGAGAGAAGAAAAGAATCATGTACAAAGGGGTTCCAATTAGACTATCAGCTGACTGCTCAAGGGAGACCCTGCAGGCAAGAAGGGACTGGCAAGAAATATTCAAAGTAATGAAAAGCAAAAACCTACAGCCATGAATACTCTATCCAGTGAAACTGTCATTCAGAATAGAAGGGCAGAGAAAGTGCTTCCAGGACAAAATAAAACTGAAGGAGTTCATTAGATCTAAACCACTATTATATGAGATGTTAAAGGGGCTGGTTTAGAAGAAGGAGGATCAAAACTATGAACATTAAAATGAAAACTGCATCACAACAACCAACAACAGAAGCTAGGGAATTGAAACAAAGGCAAACTAAATAGGCAATGAGAGTGGAAAAAGAACTATAGGTATGGGGAACATACTGGGGGAGGTCAGCAGAGAGGGAGAAGGGGAAGAGGGAGGGAGATGGTACAGGAATTAAGAAGCATAGTAGGATAGAATGGAATAGACAGGAAGATGTTGAGAAGAACTATATGCACAACCAATGGACATGGACTAAAAGGGGGTAAAACTGGAGGGAGGGGGCCACCGGGTGGAGGGGAGCAGAGGGAAGGAAAATTGGGACAACTGTAACAGCATAATCAATAAAACATATTTTAAAAAATAAATAAATATTGTGACAGCAAAGATAAAAAATGAACAAAAACAACATAGAATTGTCACACTTGTTAGAATTAGTAGGCAGAAACATTAATATAGTTATCACTGTATACCATATGTACAAAAATCTGGAGGAAAGATTGAATATGTTAAGTGGATATATGGATGATAATTTTAAAAATTCAAAATGCACTTCTGGAAAAGAAAACTGCAATATATGAGCAAAACTACTTGATGGGACTAATGGCAGCTTAGGCATTGCAGTAGAAAAGTAATGAATTTGAAGACACAATAACAGAAATTATCTAAAATGAAACACAGAGGAAAAAAAACTGAAAAAATAGTGTCAGTGGGATTTATCCCAGGTATGCAAACCTGGTAAAACATTTGAAAACCAATTAATGTAATCCATTCCAGCAGATGGTCTTCTTTGATGTCCTGATCTGATATAGTCTATTGGCTGAACAAATTCATAAATTCAGGTTATAAGCTTTATCTAAACAGAAGTAGGTTTGAACGGGTTTTGAGAAGATTTTACCTTGGTAAAATATGAACCTAATCAGCCACTGGGTCAAGTAAATATATTTATTATGTTTATTACATTCATGGAACCATGCCCAGTACTATAAATGCTGTCATTCTTTATTCACACTGGAACATAATAGATGGGCAACTAAAACCCTCTGCACTGCAATTTCTTTATCTCTCAAATAGGGATAATGTTGCTTACAGAGTTGTAACCAGAACTAGATAAGATAATGCACAGAAAACACAAGGCATGGTAAGTATTTCACCAATAAGAGTTTTTCTAATACCAACTCACTGGTTTGCTATTAGGCCAGCCTCTCCCCCAGTGAAACAGTAGTGAACGACAGAAAGATCAGTCTAGAAGCTTGCTATTCAGAGTGTGTGCCAAGACCAGCAACAGCAGCACTTGAAAGCTTTTAAGAAATGCAGAATTTCAAATCTCAATGCAAACTTAATCATAATGAGGTAATCTGTTTACATATTTGAATTTGAGCATTATTCCAGAAAAATCACCCTTTCTATCATCTACATTTCTAGCCTGGATAACGTCTCTAAAACTCCAAAGTCACTCCATCTATATGAGTTGTGTTCAGCTACCCAGCCATGTCGTCGGCAGCTGTCCGTCTCCATGTAATATGAAAAATATTGAAGAAGATACAAAATACAAGAAACATTGTACATAGGACAATGATGCCTCAGTCCCATTTAAAGTAGGCACCTTGGGACCTCACACAGTTTCCCCAATCACCATAGGCTGCCCCATTATATTAGTCTGAATCTCATTGATGGTCTGAAATTTCTTCCCTTTCAAAGGTTATTTTAGTTTTAGGAAAAAACTAGATGTCTCAGAGTGCCAAATCTGGGCTGTAGAGGGGATGAGTCATCTGGGTGATGTGACATCTTGCCAAAAAACTCTTCATGAGGTGTGATGCATGAGTGGGCACATTGTCATGATGAAGTTGCCCATAGCTGTGGCCTTCTGAGTCATCTGAGTAGTTTCTGGGAAGGAACGTTCAAGCTTAAAGCAATATTTGATGCAGATTTGTTGCTCTACTCACTCGGTCATTTTGACTGTGACAGTCAGACAGTATACATGCTCATTCAATGCCATATACTACTCCCACTACTATTACAGTGAAGTCATCATTGTTCATGCATGTGCATTCCAGTCCACTCTCCTTGGCTGCCAAGTTATGTCAATGTTGTACAAACCATTCTCATTATATTAACAATGGCTGGTCTTTTTCTGGACAGACCTTGTATACTCTGCCTTCCCAACTCACTCAGCTTCTCAGGTCCTTTGTGCTTCTTCCCAATCATTTTCTCCAGCACACAAGAGGAAGAAACATTTGCTCAAAAAGGTAAGCCTCTGTGCTGATGTCTAATTCCTGCAATTTATAACCAGCCTGTCCAGGTAGGAAATGAAATGTCACATATCTGATTCTCGTTTAGTTTCGGGCTTTCTTGCCTTTTTTTCAGGTCCTGTTGTCTTTATTTTTATAGCAAAACTATAATGATGGTTCACTATTAAGCATCAAACATGGTATGAGTGGAAGACCATGGTCCACATAGGCATAATAAATGCTTTCAAACCTATCAAGAAAAAATGTCTGATTAATTCTTCTTAACCCCCTGAAAATCTTTGTACATAAGAGAAAAGTGCATTACCATTTCTTGGAATCTTCATGCTACTGGCTTTAACTTCAGTCTAGAATCTGAGGACACTGACTCCAAGGAGATACTAAGTGTATTCAGCTATTGCCACTCACTAGGAATGGGAGTGATTCTGGCTCAAACAAAGAGATTGCATTTCCTTAAATTACAATTATACAAACAACTAGAAATCTAATCGATGAGTAATGTGGTGAAGGCCCCAAGGGGCCACATAATCAGCATTCCCATTCAGGAGGTATGGCTGAATGTCACAGGTCACACTGCACAAGAATCTGGGGCTCTCTAGAAGAGATGGGATCACAGGATTTGGAAAAGATTGTTAAACAAACAAACACTCTTGAAAAAGAAAATGACAAATAACATGACCATTCTGGAGAGATTTAATCCTGAGATTGATGTCTGTCTTCATCCTGAGCCACCAAGTTTATGTTAAGGAGAAGAGTTAATCTAGGGAGTGGCATTTTTTTTTTAGTGTCTCTTAAATGTCTTTCATCCTCAAAGGAGATTCTTGTCCCCCCCATATTTTTAGAGAGAAGGGAAATATGAAAGTACTGAGGGTCTAAAAGACTTGAAATGTCATGGCTGCTTTAAGATACTCCAAACACAAGCCCATTCTAATAGAAGCTTTGTAAATAAATTTGGTCGGAGAGGACCTGTCACCATCTGAGAGTGAACAGCCACAGGAGCTCTGAGACTGGCCCAGACAAAGGCACCTGATGATTTGGTCTCAATAGCAACTTGGAGAAGAATGTGGTCTAGACTGAGAAACTTACTGGAGGCCACAGGGACTATTATAGGAAGGCAAGAATAGGGGTAGGGTTCCTTGTGAATGTCAACACTGATCTGTCTCTAGAGAGAAATCTTCTGTGTCATCTTTGTCCTTACAGTTTGTGCCTATTACCTGTATCTACCAAACTGAATTACTCTAGGGTTTTTCCATGTTTCTTTCTCTGACTAGGCTAAGGCTCTATGAGGAGTTGGACTGAGTCTTGAGTCCTACTAATTTTGCATCTCTACCCCTTATCAAAGAGACTAGAACTTTATAAATTTCAGTTGAATGAATAGTGGGTTCAAAAGGCAAAGGCTATTTTACCACTTTCACTAGTATTCAGACCCTTGACTGTCATTATCTGGCTGGTACAGTTTTGAGGCTTGTAAGGTCTCTGAGTATCATGCAACTATAACATCAATGTACTACCAATGAAGGAAAGATCAGGGTAAAAGATTAAATTAGAAACTCAGTTTCATAAATATTATGGTGACTTGGTTGAGAACCTGAGAGCTAAAGCTATAATTCCCTAATATTCAATTAAAAAATTACAACCACATTAGTGCTATGGACTAATGTTTTCATTCCTTCAACATTCTTATGTTTAAATCCTACCTCCCAAAAGTTATGGTATAAGGAAGTGGGTTTTTCAGGAGACAATTATGTTAGGAGGGTCATAAGACTGGCATCTTTATAAAAGAGGCTCTTGCCCCTTTCCATTATGGGAGGTTACAGTGAAAAGATGTCATCTATGAACCAGGTAGTGGGCTCTCACCAGACACCAAATCTGCTGGTGCCTTGATCCTGAACTTTCAGCCTCCATAACTGACAGAAATAAATTTCCATTGCTTATAAGCCACTCAATTTACAGGGTGGGGGAAAAGTCAGTTTACAGTTGTTCATATGGAAAATAATGCAATAATTAGTAAATAATAATACAAGAATAAACTCTGTGTTTCACTTGCTCACACTATAAGCCTACTTTTGCCCCACCCTATATAGTATTCTATTCTATTAGTCCAAACTGACTAAGACAACTACTCTAGTCATCAACCAATGAAGAAAATAATCTTTCTTGGGAGTGTCCTGTGTGATCAGAACATCTGAAGAGTTTTTATACAAAAAATCATAGTGTGTTAGATTGGTTACAAAAATGGCTTCAATTCTTCACCCCTACCTGTACCTGTATCTGTTGCTTTGTGACTCTGTGGTTCCTCTTATCAAGAAGTGGTGTTTAGGGACTTCTGGCCAAGATGGAGGCCTAGAAAGAAATGCTGCATCTCCCTCTACACTAAGAAGGAATACAACTACCTCAAAACTAGAGACAACCAGAAGTTCCAGAAAATCGATTGCATGGACATCAAACAAACTAAGAAATAAAGAAGAAATACTCATCCAGAAAGGTAGGAAGGGTGGAGTCGAGGTGGAGCGGACACGGTGTGGTGTGGCAACAGTGGCAGCAGTGGCAGGCCAGCAGAAAGCACAGTCACATGTTTTAAAAAGTTGGGAGGGACACCTGGGGAGAGCTCCCAGCACCAGACCAGACCATATGGCTCAGAGTCCCAGTGCCGGGGAAAATAAAGCCTCATTGTTTCTGACTGTGCAAACCAGTGGTGGGTAGGGCAGAAGAAGAAACTGCCAGACTCTCAGCATAGTCTAGTTGTTTAAAGGGCCCCCATAGTCCTAGAACATCCACAGACCCATCCACTCAGAATGACAGCCAGGGCAACAGCTAGAGAGGCGTCAGTCCATTGTGGAAGTGGGAGACTTCCTGGATAAGGGCGAGTGCTGAGCAAGAGACATTGTTCCCTCTCAGACCCCTCCCCAACTCCCAGCACCACAACTTGGTGAAACAGATTGCCCTGTACTAATGAATACCTAAGGCTCCGCCCCTTACAACATAACAGGTGTGACAGCTCTACATAAGACACAGAAGCAAACAAACACAAGCAACTGTTGAGATGAGGAGACAGAGAAGTATGGCCCAAAAGAGGCAACAGATCAAGCTTCCAGTGGGAGAACTAAGCAACAAGGAGATAGCCAACCTACAGATGCAAAGTTCAAAATGCTGGTGATAAAGATGCTCACAGGCTTGACAGATATGCTTAAGTATGGCAAACACATAAGGGAAGAAGTGAAGGCTATGCTAAATGAAATGAAGGAAAATTCACATAAAACCAATGGTGAAGGGAAGAAAACCAGGGTTCAAATCAATGATTTGGGATATAAGGAAGAAAATAACAGTCAACCACTACAGAATGAGGAAACAAGAATTGAAAAAAAAAAGGGTGAGGATAGGTTTAGGAACCTCTGGGACAACTTTAAAAGTGCCAAATTCCAAATCATAGGGGTGCCATAAGGATAAGAGGAACAGCAAGAAATTGAAATGTTAAGTAAAAAATAAGGAAGAAAAACTTTCCTAATTTGGCAAAGAAAATAGACACACAAGTCCAGGAAGCACAGAGAGTCCCAAACAAGCTAGATCCAAAGAGGGTCACACCAAGACACATCATAATTAAAATGCCAAAGGTTCAAGATAAAGAGAGAATCTTAAAAGCAGCAAGAGAGAATGAGTTCCTAAAAAGGGTTTCCTCTAAGACTCATCTTATTTCTCAAAAGAAATTTTGCAGGCAAGAAGGGACTGGCAAGAAGTATTCAATGTGATGAAAAGTAAGGACCTACACCCAAGATTACTCTATCCAGCAAAGCTATAATTTAGAATGGAATGGCAGATAAAGTGCTTTCTAGACAAAGTAAAGCTAAAGGAGTTCATCATCACCAAGCCATTATTATATGAAATGTTAAAGCATCTTATTTAAGAAAAAGATCAAAACTATGAACATTAAAATTACAACAAACTTACAACTATCAACAACCGAATTTAAAAAATAAAAATAAAATTCAACTAAACAAACCAAAATAGGAATACAATCATAGGTATGGGGATCATTTGGAGGATTATTACCTGGGAGGGGGAAGGGGGAGAAACAGGGAAATGGTGCAGGGATTAAGAAGCATAATTGGTTGTTACAAAATAGACAGGGGGAAGTTAAGAATAATATAGGAAAGGGTGAAGGCAAAGGACTTATATGCACAACCCATGAACATAAACTAAGGAGGGTGGGGTTGCTGGAGGGAAGGGGGGTACTCTGCAGAGGGGAGGAAAGGGGAAAAAATTGGGACTATTGTAACAACATAATCAATAAGATATACTAAAAAAAAAAAGAAGTGGAGTCTATTTTCCCCACTCCTTGAATGTGGGCTGGCCATGTGACTTACTTTGACACAGAATATGATGAGAGTGATGGTGTGCCAGCTCTGAGCTTATGTCTCTGGAGACCTTGCACATTTCCACTCTCTCTTGAAATGCTGCCACTACTATGTAAACAAACCCAGGCTAGCCTGCTGGATAATGAAAGACATGTGGCCTGGTCATTCATTGACTCGGCTGACAGCCAGCCAACTGCCAGATGTGTGAGGCATCCTAGCCCAGCAGCTCAAGAAATAGCTAATTGATATATATAAAATGTGTAAAAGATGTTTTTCACTCTGGTCAATAACTTGGCTAGTTACATTCTACCTTTAATCAGACTAGACCACCAAATTACTATCATATTTAGAAGGTCCAAAGGGTAAAATGATCAAGTCCTCATATTTTTCTTGACACACACCTTAAGGATAAGTTCAAAAGAACTGGAAGCAAAGACTGTTTCAGGCAGAGAACAGCTAGAACAAAGGCCTTAGGCAGGAATGAGTGTGGTGTATTCGAAAAAGAGAAAGGAACACAGTTTTGCTGGAATATGGGGAGATTTCTATAAGATCTTGGGGGTACCTCACAGTGCCTCTATAAAGGACATTAAAAAGGTCTACAGGAAACTAGCCCTGCAACTTCATCCTGACCGGAACCTGATGATCCACAAGCCCAGGAGAAATTCCAGGATCTGGGTGCTGCTTATGAGGTTCTGTCAGATAGTGAGAAACTAAAACAATATGATACTTACCGTGAAGAGGGATTAAAAGATGGTCGTCAGAGTTCCTATGGAGACATTTTTTCACATTTCTTTGGAGATTTTGGTTTCATGTTTGGAGGAAACCCTCATCAGCAAGACAGAAATATTCCAAAAGGAAGTGATATTATTGTAGATCTGGAAGTTACTTTGGAAGAAGTGTATGCAGGAAATTTTGTGGAAGTAGTTAGAAACAAACCTGTGACAAGGCAGGCTCCTGGCAAACGAAAATGCAACTGTCGGCAAGAGATGCAGACCATCCAGCTGGGCCCAGGGTGCTTCCAAATGACCCAGGAGGTGGTCTGCGATGAGTGCCCGAATGTGAAACTAGTGAATGAAGAACGAACACTGGAGGTAGAGATAGAGCCTGGAGTGAGAGATGGCATGGAGTACCCCTTTATTGGAGAAGGTGAGCCTCACGTGGATGGAGATCCAGGAGACTTACGGTTCCAAATCAAAGTTGTCAAGCACCTAATATTTGAAAGGAGAGGAGATTATTTATACACAAATGCGACAATCTCAGTAGTTGAGTCTCTGGTGGACTTTGATATGGATATTACTCACTTGGATGGCCACAAGGTACATATTTCCCGGGATAAGATCACCAAACCGGGAGCCAAGCTATGGAAGAAAGGGGAAGGGCTCCCTGGCTTTGACAACAACAACAAGGGCTCTTTGATAATCACTTTTGATATGGATTTTCCAAAAGAATAGTTAACAGAGGAAGCAAGAGAAGGCATCAAACAGCTGCTGAAACAGAGATCAGTGCAGAAGGTATACAATGGACTGCAAGGATATTAAGAGTGAATAAAGTTGGACTTTGCTTAAAATAAGTGAATCAGCAATATTTATTATCTGCAAGATTTTTTTTTTTGAGTTTTGTTTTTATTTTCAATATGCAGGTTTGGCTTAATTTTTTCTTCTAATGATTTCATGAAATGAATAAGAGGGCTTAGGAATTTGTCCATTCTTGTTCAGAAAAGAGTGACCAGCAAAAGGTTTAATAATTCCTCTCCCTTTGGAGATTTAATGTCTGCTGCTGCCACCTGAGTTTCAAGAATTAAAGCTACAAGAGGACTCTAGGAGTAAAAGAGACATACAATAAAAGGTTGGAGTTAATTGGTAGCTCTTTCATTCAAAATACCAACTGGAGAAGTCTGTTTTTAAATACATCTTGTTGTTAATTTTTCTTGGAAAAAAAAAAAAAAAGAAATGATCCAGGCTTACTGGCAATTGGAAGCAATTGATAACAGAAATGTTGATGTTATAGTTGCATGCTAATCAGCGACCTTACTAGCCTGAAATGCTTTATACAAATGAGAAAATATTCATGTTTGTAAGGCTCATTTACAAAAGCAACTTAATCTAGGTGCTGAGCTAATACCGGAGTATTAGAATGAAGTGTGTCACTCTTAAGAGTTATGATAATAAATGTTTATTTATTAGAATTAGGTTCAGCTGTGACAGAAAGCTCCAAATGACAATGGTTTAAACAGGATTGCAGTTTACTTATCTTACATAAACATCCATGATGGAAGATCAGAATTTGATGCTTTATGGAGCCAGGGGATAGGCTTCTTCTATCTGGGCGCACTGCCAAGGATAGCCTTGACTCCATGAACCAACATGGCAGCATGTGCATTCCAAGCAGCAAGACGAAGGAAGGGAAGGGCCCTACACCCAAGTCCCTCATAATTAAGCATGTACACACACAAACACACACATACAATATAGAAATTGCCAGCCTCTTATTAGCCTATTAGTCATCAGGCACACCTAGCTGCAAGAAAAACTCAGAAGGGGAATCTTTACTTGTGAAGCCATGTGTTCAGTTAAATTTGGATTATTATGGAACTGGAAGTCAATTAACAGTCTCTGCTGCAGAATGCTTACTAGCATCATATTATAAATTTCTACTATATTCACTAACGACTCTCAGATGAGTTGGGTTCCCAATTATGTTTATACCTCAGTTGTTTATAAACCAGAAAGTAATTCCTCACAGAACAAATGTTACTTTTTATGATTATGTTCCTGACCAATAAATGAAGCTATTTTAGCCTATACTGTCTTCATCTGTACTTAATAACCCCTTATTCTATCATTTCAAGGGAAAAATACATTCCTAATGCCCACAGATTATTTATTTAAGAAACAAGAAGAAATCTCTTGAAACTGTAAAGGCTCAAGGGAAAGGGAATCTTTTGGGTCAGGAGGGTGCCCTGCATTTGCCTCAGAGAATACAAATTTTCCTTTCTAGAGTGTTAGTGATACACTAAGGTTCTGACATGGAAGAGAGGGACCAGTGGGGAGTAACCCACCCAGTCTCATTTTAACCTATTCATCCTTTATTTTGGGGGAACAAACTGTGTTCTTAGGGTCCACGTGGCCCTGGACATACTTACAAAACACAAGAAGATTGGTGCAGTGTTGAGCTATCCCAGATCCCAAAGCAGTCCTTTGCCTTCACTCTTCCCCAGTTTCAGATTTTACCAAATGCAACTGCAAAGACATTCACCCCAAGAAGGTCAGTCTTTCACCAGTTCAAAACTGGCTTCTTCTAAAAAATTCCTGACTGTGTGTATATGATAAACACATTCACACTTCCAAAGACAGAAACCAAGAAACAAAGAACAGAGCAAAAGAAAGACAGGAAGAGTAAATTTCAAAAATTCATAGCAGTTGAATTATGTCATTTTATAGACAATGTAAATTGTGGAGAACATAGACCATGGGGGATTTCCAGCACACAGTTCTCTGGAATGATTTAATTTGGCAGTTTATGTTGTTTTCTGCCCCCATCAAGTAGTTCACTATTGCTGACAGATGTCTTTGCTGATTATTGCTGGGAGCCTTGCTACTTTGAAAGCTTTTGATTAATGCTTCCATCTTTCCAGCCTTAACCTTGTCATTCAGCTGCATGGAAAAGTTGATTAACAAGCCTTCTTTATATTTTCAAACCCTCTGAAAAATCCTTATTAGGCTATATAGACCCAACAGGGAAGAGAAATCAAGGTTTTCAGAGACGAGTTTTAAATGAGCTTAATTTCTTTTTCAGTCAAGTCTTCAGAAATTTGTTTTGCCAACTGGTCAAATGACATATGGTCAAAGGTTGATAACATAGCCTCCTTTTAACTTACTTTCCAGCATGTAAGGGTTGGGTAGCCTTTTTTTAAAGCATATTTTATGATAATGCTATTATAATTGTACCAACATTCCCTCTTTCCCCTCCTCTGTCAGGCATCCCCCTTCCCTCCAGCAATACCCTCCCCCACCTTAGTTCATGTCCATGGGTCATGCATATATGTTCTTTGGCTTCTCCATTTCCTATACTATTCTTAACACCCCCTGTGTATTTTGCACCTACCAATTATGCTTATTAATCCCTGTACCTTTTCCCCCATTCTCCCCCTTCCTCATCCCCAATGATAACCTTCTAAATAATCTCTATCTATGATTCTGTTCCTGTTCTAGTTGTTCACTTAGTTTTTGTTTTTTAGATTCAGCTTTCAATAGTTGTGAGATTGTTGTCATTTTAATGTTCATAGTTTTTATTTCCTTTTTTCATAAATAAGTCCCTTTAAAATTTCATATAATAATGGTTGGTGATGATGAATTCCTTCAGCTTTCCCTTGTCTGGGAAGCACTTCATCTGCCCTTCAATCTTAAATGATAGCTTTTCTAGATAGAGCAATCTAGTTTGTAGGTCCTTGCTTTTCATCACTTTGAATACTCCTTGCCAGTTCCTTCTAGCCTGCAAAGTTTCTTTTGAGAAATCAGCTGACAGTCTTATGGGAACTCCTTTGTAGGTAACTATCTGCTTTTCTCTTGCTGCTTTTAAGGTTCTCTCTTTATTTTTAACATTTAACATTTAAATGATGATGTGTCTTGGTGTGGTCCTCTTTTGGCCCAACTTGTTTAGGACTCTGTGCTTCCTGGACTTGTATGTGTATTTCCTTCATCAAATTAGGGATGTTTTCTGTCATTATTTTTTCAAATAAGTTTTTAAATTCTTGTTCTTCTTCTTTTTCTGGTATCCTCATGATTCAGATGTTGACACTTTTGGAGATGTCCTAGAGTCTTCTTATTGTCTCCTCATTTCTTGTTTCCCCATTTTATTCCGGTTAAATATTTATTTCTTCCTTGTGTTCCAAATCATTCATATGAACCATGGCTTCCTTCCCATCACTGTTGGTTCCCTGTGGATTTTTCTTTTTACTTTTTAAATTTATTTATTGTTTTTTTCTATTAAAGTTGTCCCACTTTTTTCCCTATTGATCACCCCCACCCCACTCATCCATCTCCCACTGTCCATCTGCACACCGTTACCCTGTTGTGCATATTCATGGGCCATTTATACTAGTTCCTTGACTAGACCCTTTTCCTTCTTTCTTCACTTCTCCCCTCCCACCTCTCCCCTGGTCACTGTAGTCTGCTCCTTGTTTACTTGCCTCTAGTTCTATTTTGTTCATTTGTCTGTGTTGTTCATTAGTGTCCTGTGTTAGGTGATATCATATGGTATTTGTCTTTTACTGCCTGGCTTATTTTGCTAAGAATAATACTCTCAAGTTCCATCCATGTTGTTGCAAATGACAGAAGTTCCTTCTTTATTAATGCTGCATAGTATTCCATTGTGTAAATGTACCACAGTTTTTTAATCCACTCATCTACAAATGGGCACTTACTCTGTTTCCTGCACTTGACTATTGTGAATAGTGCTACTATGAACATAGGGATGCATAGGTTCTTTTGAATTGGAGTTTCAGGATTCTTCAGGAACAATCCTAGCAATAGAATTGCTGGATCAAGAGGCAGCTCCATTTTTAGTTTTTGAAAACATTCCATACTGTTTACTATACTGGCTGCACCAGTCTGCATTCCCACTAACAGTGCACTAGGGTTCCCTTTTCTCCACATTCTCACCAGCACTTGTTGTTTGTTGAATTGTTGATGATGGCCATTCTGACTGGTGTGAGGTGGTATCTCATTGTGGTTCTTATTTGCATCTCTCTGATGGCTACTGATGCTGAGCATTCTTTCATATGCTTATGGACCCTCTGAACGTCCTCTTTAGATAAGGGTTTGTTCAGGTCCTTTGCCCATTTTTAATTGGATTGTCTGTCTTCTTGGTGTTGAGTCTTATAAGTTCTGTTTATATTTTGGAGGTCAAACTCTTGTCTGAGGTTTCATTAGCAAATTTGTTTTCCCATACTATTGGTTCCATTTTCACCTTGCTGATGTTTCCTTTTGCTGAACAGGAACTCTTTACTTTGATGTAGTCCCATTTGCTTATTATTTTCTTTAGTTCCTTTGCTCTAAGAGATATATTGGTGAAAATATTGATATATGGGATATATGGGATTTTCCGGCCTATGTTTTCCTGTATGACTTCTATGGAGTCACGGCTTACATTTAAGTCTTTGATCCATCTTGAGTTTATTCTGGTGTATGGTGTAAGTTGATGGCCTAGTTTCTTTTTTTTTTTGATGTCCCTGTCCAGTTCTCCCAGCATCATTAATTGAAGAGGCTATTTTCTTTCCATTTTATTCTTCTTCCCCCATTATCAAATATTAGTTGTCCATGTAGACCTGGGTTTATTTCTGGGCTCTCTATTCTGTTCCATTGATCTATATGTCTGTTCTGATGCCAGTACTAGACTGTTTTGATTACAGTAGCCTTGTAGTATAGTTTGATATACTAGTTCCTTGACTAGACCCTGTATTGTGATTCCTCCTACTGTGTTCTTCTTCCACAAGATTGCTGTGGCTGGTCAGAGTCTCTTTGGTTCCATATAAATTTTTGAAGTATTGTTTTAGGTCTGTAAAATATACCATTAGTATTTTAATAGGGATTGCATTAAATCTATAAATTTATTTGGATGTATGGACATTTTAATGATGTTGATCCTTCCCGTCATGAACACGGTATATGCTTCCATTTATTTGTATGTTCCTTAATTTATTTATTCAGTGTAATGTAGTTTTCCAAGTACAGGTCTTTTACCTCCTTGCTTAGGTTTATTCCTAAGTAGTTTATTTTTATTGTTGCTATAGTAAATGGTGTTTTTTTCTAGTTTTGATTTCTGATAATTTGTTGTTGGTGACAGAAATGTCTTCGATTTCTGAATATTAACTTTGTGCCCTGCCAGTTTGCCAGAAAACTTATTAGGTAGAGTAGTTTTTTATTGGAGTCTGTATGGTTTTCTATGTACACTATTATGTCATTTGCAAATGATGACAGTTTTACTTCCTCTTTTCCAATTTGGATGCCTTCTTTTTTTAATTTTTAATTTATTGTCTTTCTGATACAATTGTCCCACTTTATCCCTCATTGCTACCCCCACCTACACCACCCCTTCTTCCACCGTCCATCCTGACCCCATTGTCCATATTCATGGGTTATTTATATTAGTTCCTTTGCTAAACCCTTTCCCTACTTAGCCCCTTCCCATCCTCTCCCCTCCCCCTGATAACTGTTACTCTGTTTCTTGTTCAATTTTATTCATTTATTTGTGTTGTTCATTAGTTTCCTGTATTAAGTGATAGTAAGGTATTTTTCTCTCATTACCTGACTTATTTCGCTAAGCATAATTCTCTCTAGTTTCATCCATGTTGTCACAAATGGCAGGAATTCCTCCTTTCTCTCTGCTGCATAGTATTCCATTGTGTAAATGTACCACAGTTTTTAATCCACTCATCTACAGACGGGCACTTAGAGTGTTTCCAGCACTTGGCTATTGTAAACAGCGTTACTATGTACATAGGGGTGCATAAGTTCTTTTGAATTGGGGTTTCAGGATTCTTTGGGTGTAATCCTAGTAGTGGAATCGCTGGTTCAAAAGGCAGTTCCATTTTTAGTTTTTAGAGGAAATTCCATATTGTTTTCCATTGATGCTGCACCAGTCTGCATTTCCACCAACAGTGCACTAGGGTTCCCATTTCTCCACATCCTTGCCAGCATTTGTTGTTTGTTCATTTGCTGATGATGGCCATTCTGACTGGCATAAAGTGGTATCTCATTGTAGTTTTTATTTGCATCTCTCTGATGGCTAGTGATGTTGAAAATTTTTTCATATGCCTCTGGACCCTCTGTATATCCTCCTTGGAGAAGTGTTTCTTCAGGTCCTTTACCCATTTTTTAATTGGGCTGTCTGTCTTCTTTGTGTTGACCTGTGTAAATTCTTTATATATTTTGGAGATCAAACCCTTGTCTGATGTATCATTGGTAAATATGTTTTTCCATATGGTTGGTTCCCTTTTCATCTTGCTGATGTTTTCTTTTGTTGAACAGAAAGTCTTTAGTTTGATGTAGTCCCATTTGTTTATTTTTTTCCTTTATTTCCCTTGCTTTAGGAGATGTATCAGTGAAAATATTGTTATGTGGGATATCTGAAATTTTCCTCCCTGTTTTCCTCTATGATTTTTATGGTGTCACATCTTACATTTAGGTCTTTGATCCATCTTGAGTTTATTCTGTTGTGTGGCATAAGTTGGTGGTCTAGTTTCATATTTTTGCACGTCCCTGTCCAGTTCTCTCAGCACCATTTTTTGAAGAGGCTCTTCTCATTCCATTTTATGTTGCTTCCCCCTTTGTCAAATATTAGTTGACCATAGAGGCCTGGGTTTATTTCTGGGCTCTCTATTCTGTTCCATTGATCTATATGTCTGTTCTTATGCCAGTACCAGGCTGTTATGATTAGAGTGGCCTTGTACTATAGTTTGATATCAGATATTGTGAGTCTCCCTATTGCGTTCTCCTGTCTCAAGATTGCTGTGGCTATTCAGGGTCCTTTTTTGGTTCCATTTAAATTTTTGAGGTAATTGTTATAGGTCTGTTAAATATGTTGCTGGATTTTATAGGGATTTCATTGAATCTATAAGTTGCTTTGGGTAGTATGGACATTTTAATAATGTTGATTCTTCCCATTCATGAACATGGTATATGCTTCCATTTATTTGTATCTTCCTTAATTTCTTTCTTCAGGGTTATGTAGTTTTCTGAGTACAGGTCTTTTACTTCTTTGGTTAAATTTATTCCTAGGTACTTTATTTTTCTTGTTGCTGTAGTAAATGCAATTTTTTTTCTAGTTTCTATCTCAGATATTTTATTGTTGGTGTATAGAAATGCATTTGATTTCTGGATATTGACTTTGTACCCTGCTATTTTGCCAAATTCACTTATTAGGTCAAGTAGTTTTTTAGTGGAGTCTATAGGGTTTTCTATGTATACTATCATGTCATCTGCAAAAAGTGACAGTTTTACTTGTTCTTTTCCAATTTAGATGCCTTTTATTTTCTTTCCTGCTCTGATTGCTGTGGTTAGAACTTCCAATACTATGTTGAATAGGAGTGGAAAGAGTGGACATCCTTGTCATGTTTCTGATCTCAGGGGGAATGTTTTCAGTTTTTATCCATTGCGTATGATGTTGGCTTCAGTTTCTCGTATATGGCCTTAATTATGTTGAGGCATGCTCCCTCTATTTCCATTTTGCTGAGTGTTTTTATCATAAATGGGTGTTATACTTTATCAAATTCCTTTTCAGCATCTGTTGATATGATCATGTTGTTTTGTCTTACATTTTGTTTATGTGGTGTATTACTTTTATTGATTTGTGAATATTAAACCATCCATGCATTTCTGGGATGAATCCCACTTGATCATAATGTATGATCTTTTTAATGTGTTGCTGGATCCAGTTTGCCAATATTCTGTTGAGGATTTTAGCATCTATGTTCATCAGTGATATTGGCCTGTAGTTTATTCTTTGTTGTGTCTTTACCTGGTTTTGGAATTAGGATAATACTGGTTTCACATAAAGAGTTTGGGAGTCTTCTCTCTTCTTGGATTTTTTGAAATAGTTTGAGAAGAATAGGTGTTATTTCTTTTCTAAATGTTTTGTAAAATTCGCCTGTGAAGACATCCGGTCCAGGGCTTTTGTGCACCAGGAGTTTTTTGATTACTGTTTCAGTTTCACTCTTTGTTATTGGTCTGTTCAGGCTTTCTGCTTCTTCTTGATTTAGTTTTGGAAGATTATATGTTTCTAGAAATTTGTCCATTTTATCTAGGTTGTCAAGTTTCTTGCCATATAGTTGTTTGTAGTAATTTCTTACAATCCTTTGTATTTCTGTGATATCAGTCATGATATCTCCTTTTTTGTTTCTGATTTAGTTTATTTGGGTCCTCTCTCTCTTTTTTCTTGATGAACCTAGCTAAAGTCTTGTCGATTTTGTTTATCTTTTCTAAGAAACAGCTCCTACATTTGTTGATCTTTTGAATTATTTATTTAGTCTCTATATCATTTAATTCTGCTCTGATTTTGATGATTTCCTTCCTCTTACTCATTCTGGGCTTTGTTTGTTGTTGTTCTAGTCTTGTAGCTGTAGGCTTAGAATTTTTATTTGGGATTCTTCTATCCTTTTTAGGTAGGCCTGTATTGCTATGAACTTTCCTCTCAGGACTGCTTTCGCTGTATCCCATAGGTTTTGGGCTGTTGTGTGTTCATTATCATTAGTTTCCAGAAACTTTTTGATTTGTTCCTTGATTTCATTGTTAACCCATTTATTATTTAATAGCATGTTGTTCATTCTCCATGAGTTTGAGTGTTTTTGAGTTTTTTCCTTGAGGTTGATTTCTAGTTTCAGGGCATTGTGATCTGAGAAGATGCTTGATATAATTTCAATTTTCTTGAATTTGTTGAGGCTTGTTTTGTGCCTACCATGTGGTCTGTCTTTGCAAATGACTCATGTGTATTTGAAAAGAAGAAATATTTTGCTTCTCTGGGGTGAAAAGTTCTTTATACATATCAATTAAGTCCATTTTGTCTAGCATGTTGTTCAGTGCTTCAATATCCTTGGTGTTTCTTTGCTTCGAAGATCTGTACATTGTTTACCATGGGGTATTGAAGTCCCCTACTATGAGTGGGTTGCTATTGATATATTTTTTGTAGTCTTCCAATATTTTCCTTATATATTTTGGTGCACCTGTGTTGGGTGCATATATGTTTACGAGGGTTATATCTTCTTGATGGATTTTCCCTTAAGTATTATAAAATGTCCTTCTTTGTCTCTTTTTATGCCCTTTGCTGTGAAATCTGTTTTGTCTGATATAAGTATTGCTACCCCAACTTTTTTTCATGTCCATTTGCTTGGAATATTTTTTCCATCTCTTCACTTTCATACTGTGTAGATCTTTTGTTTTGAGGTGTGCCTCTTGTAGACAGCATCTATGTGGGTCATGTTTTTTTATTCAATCTGCTACCCTATGTCTTTTGATTGGAGCATTTAATCCATTTAAATTTAAGATTATTATTGACAGGTATTTATTCATTTGCTTTTGTTCCTGTGTTCTTCTCCCTCTCTCTTCTTCTTTTTCTTCTACCATTTCCTTTAGCATCTCTTGCAAAGCTGGTTTGGTGGAGATGTATTCTTTTAGTCTTCTTTTGTCTGGGAGACTCCTTATTTCACCTTCCATTTTGAATGAGAGCCTTGCTGGGTAAAGTATTCTTGGTTGTAAGCCTTTGATTTTCATTGTTTGGAATATTTTTTGCCATTCCCTTCTGGCTTGTAGTGTTTCTGTTGAGAAATCAGTTGATAGCCTTATTGGAGCTCCCTTGTATGTTATTTTCTGTTTTTCTTTTGCTGCTTTTAGGATTCTCTCTTTGTCTTTGAATGTCGCCATTTTAATTATGATGTGCCTTGGAGTAGGTCTTTTTGGATTCATCTTCATTGGGACCCTGTATGACTTTTTCTCTCATCAAGTTAGGAAAATTTTCTGTCATGACTTTTACAATCCAGGGTTCTATCCTTTGTTTTTCTTCTTCTCCTTCTTTTATCCCAATGATTCAAATATTGTTTCATCTCATGTTGTCCTGCAGTTCTCTTAAAGCCTCTTCACTCTATTTCAGTCTTTTTTCATTTTGTTGTATTGTTTGGGAATTTTTTTCTACTTTGTCCTCTAAGTCACTAATCCGGTCCTCTGCTTCATTTAGCCTGCTTTTGATTGATTCTACTGCGTTCTTCAGTTCAGAAGATGTATTCTTCATTTCTTCCTAGTTTTTGTTGATAGTTTCTATGTCTTTTCTTATGCTGGTGTAGTTTTCAGTAAGCTCCTTATAGCTTCCTTGGAACTCTTTATAGCTCCCCTGGAGATTGTTATAGTTTTCTTTGAGTTTATCGAATTCATTGAGCTTCCTTATTACTATTGTTTTGAATTCCATGTCTGATAGCTTACTTCTATGTCATCTATCCTTCCTTCTGGGAATTCCTCCTTTCTTTTTGGTGGAGTGTTATTCCGCCTCCCCATTTTGGGCACTGGTCTTCTTTCTGCTTCTTAGATTGATCTGCTTTTATTTTTTGCCTTTATGGTGTGAACTTCTTGTATACAATTGTTGAGCTGCTGTCTCCAGTTGATGCCACTTGGAGGGAACCAGTCTGCTTAAGTGATTTCTCCTGTTGCACTTGGGATGCTTCTGTACTGGGACCTAGTCTGCAGCGCTCCCAACTCTTTCTCAAGGGCCAACACCCAAAACTTATTACAAAGTGCCTCTAGTTCATTTCACTGTCCTTTGTCCTCAGCCAGAGGTGAGTGCCTTCTCTCGTGAAGGCCAGGCGTGGGTTGACGTGTTGCGCACCAGGGCAGGTGGGTCCAAGGCAGACTGGTTACTCTCCTGTTCTGGCAGAGAGGGAGGCTTCTACTCGCCAGTGGGTGGGTTTGTTGTGGGCCTATTGGGGTGGGTGGAGCATTGGTTTTACTCCCACTGGGGTGTGCCCGGGGGGCTCCTGGGCACAGTGGCTGGTGCATTGGTTTGGCGCCTATTGGGGCAGGCCAGGGGTGCCTGCGCTCCGTGGCCTGCATGCCCAGCGGGTTGATTTTCTGTCCGTTGGGGCAGAGCCGTAGGCACCTGATCATGGCGGAGGTGGGCGTCTGTGCCTGTCTGCTGGTGTGTTGATTTTATGCCTATTGTGGCAGGCCCGAGGGGTATCTGGATGTGGCGGCCTGCAAGTTGGTTTTGTGCCTGGGCCAGCGGACGGGGCACCTTCCTGTGCGCACTCGCACAACCCAGGGTGAGCGTTGGGGAGTGGGCAAATGCACTTCTGTGCCTGAGCTCCTCAAGAATTTCGTCCCACCCCTAACCTCTCCTCCCCTCTCTGCAGAATACAAGAGAAAAAGAAAAGAGAAAAACACGTTCTTACATACACAACAGTACGCTATTTCTTGATTCTCAGCGCCAGATGCCACCTGGCCCACTCCTGATTCTGCCAGTGGGCAGAGCCCTGCTCTCCTCTCGATTTCTCTCTGGGGAAGCCTGTGGTCACTAAAAAGTCTTTGTGTACTTCCAGCCACAGCTTGGGAATCCAAGCCAGTCAGAAATCCTGTCTTGTCCTTTTCTCCTCTGCTATCCTCACCAAACAGGTTGCTCCCAGATGGTTTTTTCTGGTCCAGCAGTGCCAAGGCTCAACTCCTGCCAGTATCCAGATGTTAACTGAAATGTTCTGTCTGCAATTAGTCCAAACTACAGACAGGTCTCGGGAGCTAAAAAGCACAGTCTTTGCCCACTCCTCCACCATCTTCCATCAACATTTCTTAAGTTTTAGATGCTTTTTATTTCTTTTTTTGTCTTATTTCTGTGGCTAGAACTTCCAGAACTATGTTGAATAGAAGCAGAGAGAGTGGACATCCTTGGCTTGCTTCTGATCTTAGGGGGAGTGCTTTAAATTTTTGCCCATTGAGTATGATGTTGGCTTCAGGTTTCTAGTATATGGCCTTTATTATGTTGAGGTATGCTCCATCTATTTTCATTTTTCAGAGTATTTTTTACCATAAATGGGTGTAGTACTTTATCAAATGCTTTACAACATCTACTGATATGGTCATGTGATTTTTTTCTCTTTCATTTTGTTTATATTATGTATTATGTTTTTGATTTGTGAATATTAAACATCATTGAATCCCTCAGGTGAATCTCACTTCATTGTGGTGTATAATCTTTTTAATATGTTGCTGGAACCTGTTGGTCAATATTTTGTTGAGGATTTTAGCATCTATGTTCAGTAGAGATATTGACTTGTAGTTTTCTTTCTTTGTTGGTTTTTGACTTGGTTTTGAAATTAGGATAATACTGGTCTCATAGAACAAGTTTGGTAGTCTTCCCTCTTCTTGGATTTTTTGGAATATTTTGTGAAGGATAGGAGTTAGTTCTTCCCTAAATGTTTTGTAAAATTTGCCTGTGAAGCCTTTGTGTCCAGGACTTTTGTGTGCCAGGAGGTTTTTGATTACTGCTTCAATTTCACTAGTTGTTATCAGTCTATTCAGGCTTTCTGCTTTTTCTTGATTCAATTTTGGAGCTCTATGTTTCCAGAAATTTGTCCATTTAATTCAGGTTGTCAAATCTCTTGTCATATATTTGTTTGTAATAACTTCTAACAATCCTTTGTATTTCTGTGTATTGGTTGTAATTTCTCCTCTTTCATTTCTCATTTTATTTGGGTCTCTCTCTCTCTCTCTCTCTCTCTTTTTTTTTTTTTTTTGATGAGTCTATTAAAAGGCTTGTTGATTTTGTTTATATTTTCAAAGAACCAGCTCCTGGTTTTATTGATATTTTCAATTGTTTGTTTAGTCTCTATGTCATTTAATTCTGCTCTGATCTTGATGATTTCCTTCCTTCTTATCACTCTGGGTTTTGTTTGTTGTTGTTCCTCTAGTTCTTGCAGCTGTTGGGTTAGGTTTTTTATTTGAGATCCTTCTATTGTTTTTAGGTGGGCCTGTATTGCTATGAACTTCCCTCTCCAGAATGCCTTCACCCTGTCCTATAGGTTTTTGACTGTTGTGTGTTCATTATCATTTTTTTCCAGAAACTTTTTAAAAATAAATTATTTATTTATTTGCTTGCTTGTTTGTTTGTTTGTTTTATTTTATTTTTTAGAGAGAGAGGAAAAGAGAAATTAAGGGAGAGGACCGTCACTGTGTGGTTGTCTCTCACTCACACCCCCGACTGGGGTCCTGATATGCAACCTAGTCATGTGCCCTGACTGGGAATTGTACCAGCGACACTTGGCTCGCAGGCCAACGCTCAATCCACTGAGCCACAGCAGCCAGGACCTAGAAACTTTTTTGAATTCTTCCTTGTTGTCATTGTTGACCCATTCATTATTTAATAGGATGTTATTAATTCTCCATGAATTTGAATATTTTTGTGTTTTTCCTTGAGATTGGTTTCCAGTTTCAGGTCATTGTGATCTGAGAAGATGTTTGATATAATTTCAATTTTTGAATTTGTTGAAGTTTGTTTTGTGTCCTACTGTGTGGTCTTTCAAAATGTTCCACATGCACTTGAAAAGAATGTATATTTTGCTTCCCTGGGGTAAGAGGTTCTGTATATATCAAATAAGTAATTTGATCTAGAGTGTTGTTTAAGGCCTCAGTATCCTTAGTTCTTATTTGCTTCCAAGATCTGTCCCTTGTTGATAATAGGTGTTAATATCTCCTACTACGAGTGTGTTGCTGTTGATATTCTTCTTGCAGTCTTCTAATATTATTCTTATATAATTGGATGCTTCTATCTTGGGTGCATATATGTTTACCAGGGTTATATCTTCCTGATGGATTGTTCCCTTATGTATTATGAAATGTCCTTCTTTGTCTCTTTTTATGGCATTGGTGTGAAATCTGTTTTGTCTGAGATAAGTATTGCTACCTCTGGTTTTTTTCATGTCCATTTGCTTGAAATACTTTTTTCCAACCCTTAACTTTCACCCTGTGTAGACCTTTTTTTCTGAGGTGAGTCTCTTGTAGACAGCATAAATGTGGGTCAGGTTTTCTTATCCATTCAGCTACTTTATACCTTTTTATTGGAGCATTTATCCATTTACATTTAATGTTATTATTGATAGGTAGTTATTGATTGTCATTTTCCCCCTTTGTACCTGTGTTCTGCTCTCTCTATCTCTTTTTCTTCATCTTCTTAAAGCAGTCACTTTAGCATCACTTGAAATTCTTGTTTGGTGGAGATGTATTCTGTTAGCTTTCTTTTGTCTGTGAAACTCCTTATTTCACCTTCTATTTTGAATGAGAGCCTTGCTGGGTAGAGTAGTCTTGGTTGTAGGCCTTTGTTTTTTATTGCTTGAAATATTTTTTGCCATTCCCTTCTGGCTTGTAGTGTTTCTGTTGAGGAATCAGCTGATAGTCTTATTAGAGCTCCTTTGTATGTTATTTGCTGTTTCTCTCTTGCTGCCTTTAGGATTCTCTTTGTCTTTAAATGTTGGCATTTTAATTATGATGTGTCTTGGAGTGGGCCTGTTTAGGTTTATCTTCATTGGGACCCTCTGTGCTTTTTGAATTTGAGTGACTCTTCTCTCTTCAATTCAGGGAAGTTTTCTGTCATTACCTTTTCAAATGGGTTTTCTATTCCTTGCGCCCCTTCTTCTCCCTCTGATATCCCTATGATATGGATATTGTTATGTTTCATGTTGTCTTGCAGCTCTCTTAAGCCCTCTTCATTCAATTCTTTTTTTATTTTGTTGCACTGTCTGGGGATATTTTTCTATGTTGTCCTCCAGCTCACTGATCCTATCCTCTGCTTCCTCTAGCCTGTTTTTTATTCCTTCTACTGTGTACTTAAATTCAGAAATTCTGTTCTTCATTTCCTCATAGCTCTTATTGATAGTTTCTATGTCCTTTCTAATACTGGTATAGTTCTCAGTAAGTTCCTTGTAGCATCCCTGGAGTTCATTGTAGTTTCCCTGGAGTTCTCTCTAATTTGGCTGTTGTTTATTGTGACTTCCTATGAGTTTATCAAGTTCATTGAGGTCCCTTATAATATTCTTCTGAATACCATGTCTGATACTTCGTTTGCCTCTATTTCATCTAGCACTCTTTCTGGGATTCCTCTTTTCCTTTCATTTGGAGGTTGTTTCTTTGTATCTCTATTTTAGATGCCCCTTCCTCTTGTTTTTGTTTCTTCAATTTGTTTGCTTTGACTTCCTGCCTTCAAGGTGTGACTTTCTGTAATAGGAAACCTGTGGGATTCAGTGGTGCAGTCTCTTTGATCTCCTGAGTTTGATGCTCTTGGGATGCCCTTTATGCCATTTGTTTAAGCTGTCTGGTTATATTTCAGTTTTGGTTGCTGTTGTGTTACTCTTCATTGGAACCTTCCCTCTGGCTAGTTGATTGAGAGTCACTCTGCCCACCATGTCTTAAATTCTTTTGTGGAGATGCTGTTAAAACATAAACACACAACCCAGGCAAGAAACCCACACCCTCAAAAATATCCCCCACCCACAACCACATTATCAGCAGCAAATGAGTCAGTATTAATATAGATGTAAAGATATTAAGACTATTATACTAAAGGAAAACCAGATAAAAGTTGGCTAAATGAAAGAAAGATGGTTTTTGAGAAGGAATGTGGTAGAGTAATAATAGTATCAAGTAGGGATAAGGCAATGCAAAACAGTAAATGATATTTACATGGTGTGTTTAAAAAAGGGAGGGAAGAAAGCAGAATCAAGTGAGAAAATGAAAGTGTACAGTATTAGGTTTATACAGTAGTTATATGTTTTATGTTTAGTGTGAGAGCGAGTATAAACAAAACAAAACAAAATGAAGAAGAAGAAGAAGAAGAAGAAGAAGAAAAGAAGAAGAAGAAGAAGAAGAAGAAGAAGAAGAAGAAGAAGAAGAAGAAGAAGAAGAAGAAGAAGGAGAAGAAAGAGGAGGAGAAGGAGAAGGAGAAGAAGGAGAAGAAAAAGGAGAGAAGTAGAAAACAGATTAAAAAAAGAGCTTTACCCCAGTACAGCCTTTGGGCACTGTCTTCTCTTTCTGGATCTGCCCCTGGTCAAAATTCCATGGGTTCATATCTTCCTTTCTGGCTGTCTGTGAGGAGATCTAGCTGGATTCTGCAGCTGCTATTCTCTCACTCATGGGTCTGCCACAGCTCTCCACACTGAGCCACACTCAGTTGGGTCTTCCCCACTGGTCCTGCAGCACCCTCCAGTGCTGCTTGCGCTTGCCTAGCAATGCTACTCTGACTGCGAGCCAGTGTGTACACCCATAGTCTCTGCCCCACCTCAGGTCCTGTCTCCTCTTCTCCTCCAAAAAGTCTCTGTATTGCCTCCAAACTGTAGCACCAGCCTGCATCCCTGCCTGGCAGAGCCTTGGTGTGTGCGTGTGTTTGCAGAGTTGCCTGCCTGTGGTCCCTACTAAGTCTGGGGTTCCACCGCAGCTTTTCCATGTGAGCCCTCTCTGAGGCTCAGTTCTGCATTTTTGTTTGGTGGAGCCTTAGTGTATGTGCCTGTGGGCACAGGGTTGCCAGCACAGGAGGTCCCCACCAAGATTCAATTCACACAGTTTTTTGCAGTCAGGGCAGTTCTCTGTCTTCCCACACCACCAGCTGCTTCACCAAACCTTCTCGCTGACTCCCTCCAGGACTTCACTGGTCAGGGTACCTATGGTGGGGGCACAGATTCCAAGCAGATCTCAGTGAATGAGGTGGTCAACAGCTGCCCCTTTCCATGTGGTAGAGGTGTTGGGCTGGGAAGCACAGCGACTCCACTTGGAGAGTGTGGGCCATGTTTTCTGCCCTCTCCTATGCTGTTCCCATGCTCCCATCCTTGTTCACCCTCTATGAAAGCCACATTTGCTCACTCCATTTCGTGTTTCTACTCCAAGTCCTTCTCTGATGGGAGCAAGCAGACCATACTGTTACTTACTCGGCCGCCATCTTTCGCCCTCTTCTGAATTTTTCTTTATTTCATTCAATCTTCATTTCTTCCCTTATGCTTTTGCCATACTCAGTGAGTTTTCCGAGCATCCTTATCACCAGTGTTTTGAACTTTGCATATGATAAGTTGGCTACCTCTTTTATTTAATTCTTTTTCTGGGGTTTTGTTCTGTTCTTTTATTTGGGCCATATTTTTATGTCTCCTCAATTTTACATCCTCCCTGTGCTTGTTTCTGTGTATTAGGTAGAGCTTCTTTGACTCCCTGTCTTAGCACACCTGTTAAGTTATATGGGGCGAAGCCTTAGGTATTTGTCAGGGTGGGGAAACCTGTTTCACTGCTTTGTGCCTCTGTATGTGGGGGAGGGGTTGGAGAGGGGACAATGTTTGCTTCCTGGCTGCTAGAGGCTGGCTCAGTGCTAACCCCATTTCCAGTCACTTTACCCCCTTCCCATATGTGACTGGTACCCTTCTGGCTGTTGCCCTGGTGGTGGTTCCCAGAGTGGGTGGGTTTCCATATGTTCTAGGACTATGCAGGCCCTTTAAATGAACTCTTCTGAGAGACTGGCAGTTTCTTCCACCACTCTAATCCCCACTGGTTTTTATAACCAGAAGTTATGAATATTTATTTCCCCAGCACTGGAACCCTGGGCTGTGTGGTCTGACCTGGGGCTGGGATTGCTCACTCCCAAGGTATCCCTCCCAATTTTTATATACCACACATAAATGTGGGACCACCTGTTCCACTGGCCACTGCTGCCGCCACCACCTCACCACCACCACCTAGCCACTACTGCCTCGCTGCTGCCACACTGTGTCCTCTCTTCCCCAGCTCCCCATCCCCACCCCTTCTATCCATCTGGATGTATATGGCTTCTTTAAATCTTTGGTTGTCAGACTTCCATACAGTTCAATTTTATGGCAGTTCTGGATGATTTTTGTTTTGAGATTAATTGTGATCCTTCTTATGGTTCCACAAGGTAAAGTGTGTCTACCTACACCTCCATCTTGACCAGAAGTTCCCACCTTTTTTTTAATTATCATAAACAGACTGTGTCTTTCAGAAGGATGAGTCTTGACTCAGCTTCAATCACAAAGAAGGTCCAAAAACTTTTCTATGGCTATATACAAAATTACATTTTCTATTGAGTTTTACTAAATTGGTGGTCAGCAGGACAAATATGTTCACAATCCCTTCCTTTGGCAAGGCTGAAATGTCATAGACACCACCACAAACTTCAATAATGGGTATAATTTGCATAGATCCAGGATGACTAAGCTATACAAAGGGAACAGAGCAACTGAGATATACCGTGTAAGATACAGGCTGCTTCCAGCAGAGCTAGACTTGTCTTCTCTTTCAATAATTGAATAAGCACTAAGACCCTGCCAAAGATATTT
Organism: Furipterus horrens; assembly: GCF_987537825.1. Classification (NCBI taxonomy): domain Eukaryota; kingdom Metazoa; phylum Chordata; class Mammalia; order Chiroptera; family Furipteridae; genus Furipterus; species Furipterus horrens. The sequence goes on from NW_028327179.1 coordinate 53,531,857, forward strand.
CTTAACTTCCCTCTTTCCCCCTTGGCATTGAATTCTATCCAAAAGCCTTGTTCTTAGATTCTGGTGCCTAATCTTCCTTTCCTCCCAAGGATTTAGGTATAATGAAAAATATATTTTTCATTGAGCAACTAAAGACTCAGAATATATGTACCTTTGTGTAACACTCCCTATGCCAATAATATAAGTGAGTTGGTTTTTCACCTCAGAAAGAGTGGTGTTATGCTCATACTTGACAACACAAAAAGCATGGCAGTCAAAAATACAAAGGGATGTTGGGCAGTATGTCATCAATACATGCCCCGAATGTCAGCTCTGTCATGGGTGGGAAGACTTCCCCTGGTGACCAGTCTCCAATTTGAAAGATTTATCCCTTGTTTCTATTTTTTAAAAAAAGGGACATAGCTCTTTGTGCCCTAGGGTTCTTTCTTGTAGAAGATTCATCCTTCCATCTTCTAGAAGTTTGAGTGACAGTCTTTTTAAGACTCAGTTAAGGCTGAGAATCTATTTTTATATTGCAAATATATTCATCATTTGTAGAATGTCCCTTCCTTCCTAATCAGTCACCATGGGCTGTCAGTTCTACTTTCTAAATAGCCTCAAATCACTCCTGCCTTTTGTCACCTCTGAGACTTATGTCAGGCATGCATCATGTCTTATCTAGATTTCTCATAATTAAGTCTCTCAGGTATGCCCTTCTAATCCAGCCTGCACACACACGCAAGGAAGGTCTTCAAGCAGAAATATGATTGTGTCACTCCAATGCTGTAGTGAGATAGGGTGTGTGACAAAAGGGCTATAACCAGAGAAGGCTATAGGGACAGTCAAGGAGATAGTAAGACCAACTCCCAATGGATTTATGGCTTAGAACCAGCAAAGATCAGGTCAATCCAACACGGCAACTAATTTCACCTTGTGGTAACCTCTATCCTCATTATATGCTCATTGTAATACCTTAGCATACTAAACAACACATCCTGCATCACCATGATCAGAACATGAAAGCCTGTTGAAGGACACAAAATGGTTTGGAGCTCTTTCAATGAGTCTTCAAACTCTTCCTGAAAGTATCCTAAATATTCCTTCCCCTTATCGAATGTCCTACTCCTTGATTAAATGAGTCTCAATAAAAGAAGTAAATCTCACTGGGAAGGAGCAACTATTTAAAATTCCTTGAAGATACAGTTCTTCCTCACTTTGGAGACTGCATGAGCTGCCATCACTCAATCAGGAATGTGGGCTGCACCCCTTCCATGATCTCTCCAGGACTTTGTTCTCTACCCTCTCATAGAGCCTCTCCTAAAGACTTCTATTGAGGTAACTTTTATAAACGAGACCCTGTATCTGTGTTCCAACACCACACTTCCACAAACTGGTGAGACTCCAAAGGGTGGCAATCTTTCATCGTGTAGGAGTAAACTAGACATTTACTTTAAGATTGAGTGGAGTAGTTTAAAGAATGTGGGTTTGGGTCTTAGGAGGACACATTACATAGGATAATCTCAGTTAACTCAGTCTATTAAGGTGTAGCATATGACATTTTTGTAAGTCAAAAATAATAAAAGCAGGAATTTCATATAGTTTATATAAACCAAAATCTCCTACCCTCGGAAATGCAGCTATTAATCTCCACCTGTTAAGTCTGCTGTGAGGTGGTTTAGCATCAACGTTAAAACTTCTGTGTCAATTCAGAACTGGGTTAAAGTTTTGAATACAAGCTGTGCATGACCTTGGACAAGTAATTTGACCATTCGAAGCCTCAGTTTTCTCATTTATAAAATTGGGGATAATAATAATGCCTTGTTCATCAAAAAGTGAGAATTTAATAATTTGCATAAGGGGCTCAGTTCATAGTAAACTCTAAATGGCAGTTATTGTGGACAAATACAATGATATATATGGCTCACTGTAAAATGCTCTAATTTTAATTGCTCTGTGTGTAGCTTAACAATACAACTAATTTGCTGACTGATTGCTTTGTTGATGGCTATCTTCAGATATATAATTATATATATAATTTCCCTCTCTTTCTTTTTTCTGACTATATAAGCCATGTGCCACTCATTTTACCCACATTTTACAGGCACACCTCAAAGAAATCGCAGTTCAGTTCCAGACCACTAAAATAATTGAGTATCACAAGTAATGCAAATTGTAATCTTTCTGCTGGTGCAGGATCTTGCCTTCAATTTGTAAAAAATGTAACAGCTGTGAAGTGCATTAAAATGAAGTGCAATAAAATGAGGTAATTTTTCTGTTTCCCTTTTGCTGGCCCTTTAGCTAATGCCCACTGAATTTGGAACATGTGGCCCTCATCTATTTCAGAAATGGTCCAGTAATAGCCAAGACTTCTCTGATTTTGAGGAGAAGCTATTATCTTTCTGAAAGACTTTAAAATTCTCCAGAAAGACACATATTTTCCAAGGTGATCTAAAGCCACAGTGAGGGGAACCACAGGCCAGCTACACTGGACTTTCCCTCTCTGCTAGGGCTTCCTCTGACTCTGGCTTAGAGGAGATGCTCAAGGGGGAAGGAACCAAGGCCTCAGTCACAGAGCCCTGTGAATGGCATGGCAGTCCCCAGTTCTGCCCCCCTCCCTCCTGGCCATCGCTGTTCTACACTATGGGACAGTCCTGTACCTGAGAAGGTAAAACCAAGAAGGCTGTGCTGCAATTGGAGTAGCAGCTTCCTCATTCTCACTTCTCTTACCTTGTCTGGGCCCTCATTCTGATAACTAACTTTCATATAGTTAAGGTGAATAGTCCCTACCTGTTCCCAGTTCCACTAGCACTCTCTTCACTTGACACGTCATTTCTAGCGGTGATGGCCTGCCTACCTTCTACCAGACCTTCTGAAGATCATGGCCTCCATCTTTAAACCCAGCCAAAACAAGAGAAATCTGTTGTATGATGTGTGGGGAGAAGCTGGTGTTCCCTGCTGGTAGCAGGAGAAAAAGTGATCACAGAGAGGGGACAACAAAAAAAAAGAAAAGACACAAAAGAGCAAAGAAAGAATGGAAAAGAACATCCAAGGTGGTGGGAGCAGGGGAAAGAGGAGAGAGCCAGCAAGAGACCAAGTGGAACAGCTGTTGGGAATCTAGTACTTGGCTTTTCTGCACAAACAGTTTTGAGGGATTGAATATAACTTGATTCTACTCACCTGATTCATCAGGGGAACACTGGGCCTGGGAGAAAGAGAGCAACATCAGTAGGAAATAAACAGAAAGCTATACTAAGCATTCCTTCTCAGCTATTAATTTATTTTTAACACAGGGTGTACATCTGTGAGTGGCAAGACTCTCCTGATTACTGGTTTAAAAAGTGTCTAGCTTGTTTATATAGTCTTGCTTCCTTTTTTAGTTTGCCTATATGAAAATCTTAGAGAAATGTGTCTTCATTCTGGCCACAGTCACTGCGACAACTCTATGCACTAACGGTGCACCTAGAGTTGTACCCACTGAGCCCTAGCAGCTGTATAGCAGCTGATTTTGATACCAGGATTCCTCTCTTTCTCCAATTTTCTCTTGATTGGATCAGTTTTCTGGGTTTATTCGTAAAGTATACAATATGCAGTATGTCTTCAATCAGTTATCATTGTCATCTTAGAATTTACCATTATCTCTCATTTTCTACCATGATTTCTGGCAGAATTTTCTTCCTGTAGTGTTCTGTTTCTCGCCTCTGCTACTAGTTATTCACCATGATTTAGGTATGATGACAATAGTATTAACAAATATTTACAAAGAACTTATTTGGCAGCCACTTAGCTAAGGGCTTTACAGGTATTCTCATTTTATTCCCACAATCTGGAGGTATTGTTATCTCTAGACTTATATTTATAATCATGTGAGAGAATATAGCTACTCTGAAAAGCCACTTATTACAAAACATTTATAAATCATTCACGAAATATAACAAGCAGACTTGTAAATGCAAATCTGAGCTGGTCAGAAAGAGAAGGGATTCCCGAAGAGTAAAAACTACAATGAAGAAGAATCAAAGGTCAGGGTGGGCAGCAAGCCCTAATTGCCTTGACTATCCTAGGGTGTTGACTGACCTTCCCAAACAAGGAATTTGGATATTAGTCGCCACTTGGGAAAATAAAACTAAGCTTTGAGCTCACTCCAGGTACAAAGTTGGATGCTAAATGTCTGTATTAGGAAAAAGCATGAAAGTAGTAATAAAAAACAAAAATTAACACAAAACAAAACACATGTATGCCACATAAAGCTAGAGCCCCTGAAGATACAACTTCAGGGGAAAGAAGGGGCTAGAAAATATTCTGTCCACTGGCAAAGGGAGACTGCAAAGCAACTTGCCCATGTTGGCCTGGTTCTGAGTTGAAAACCAAAAAGCTCTTAGAATTCATAAACATAGGCCTCTGCTGGCTCAGTTTGAAGCAGGCAAAAAAGTGAATAAATAAGCATAAAGGAGTCCATGATTGGCAAGGCCTCTGACACAGAAAATAACCTCCACAGAGGCTGCATCCACTCACTGTCAGGAGAGAGGCTCAAAAAGTTGCTGAGCCCTGTCATTCCTCCAGTCCTTGGGTCCAAGGCCATATCCATCCTTAAAAAATAGTGTGGTCGCTAGAAGTAATTGCATCAGCATCACCTGGAGCTTGTTACAAATGCAAGATATGGGGCCCAGCTCAGGTCAGCTGATCAGGAATTCTGAGAGAGCCCGGCGCTGGATGTTTACAAGCCCTCCAGATGATTTTGACGCACTCACTTTGAGAACTTTATACCAGGTCTCTGTCCCAAGGCATCCCCCAAGACAAACAAATTCAATAAGTTTTAATAAGATTAGGTATTGTTGTTCTAGATCTTAAATAGATCTTATGTCTACCAAACCCTAACAAATATAATTTTTAGAACACTGAACAATTTATATTTTTAAAGTGTTTGAACACGTCATTCTTTTCATATTTTATATTATAAAATAGCAGACCTTTTAAATAAGTAAGTTTTCAGCTTAAAAAATTAAGTCCTTTCACATGATTATTTATAAGTATTTATGTTAAATTAGCATATGACAGAAATACCAATTATGTTCACATGAATAGAGCGGCCATTTACATAAATTATAATACTAATAATATTCTACTTTCAGTCCAGAATTTGGGTGTATATACTGTATTACTTTGGTAGAAAGAACCACTACCTCTTAAGCAGAATGAGCATTTATTCTGATGCTTTGAATATATGAATAATTTTGAAATTAGGACACCTTGCTTAGGACCCAACTAAATCATCTGGTCACCTCTGACTTCTTACGCCCTGAATTGTTAATTTTTACTTATAATTATTCATAGTTCTGCAGGTCTGAAATGGTGAAAGATCTTATTAACAATAAGAACTTTTTTCCAAACAAAATAGACTTTATTTTTAAAAATTTAATATTTATTGTACTTTTTTCCATTACTATTTAGTCCCCTTATATTCCCCACCCCCCAGCAATTGCCACAATGTTGTCCATGTCCATGAGTCTGTTTCCTTTTTGTTCAATTCCTCCCCCCCTGACCTCCCCCCTACCACTAGCTATCATCCTGCTTTCTATCTATATTCTATCTTCATTTTGCTTGTTAGTTCAATTTGTTCATTAGATTCCACATATGAGTAAAATCATATATTTGTCTTTCTCTGACTGGCTTATTTCACTTAGCATAATGTTTTCCAGGTCCATCTATATTGTCACAAAAGTAAAATTTTTGTTTTTTATGACCTAATAGTATTCCATTGTGTAAATGTCCCATAGTTGTTTTATCCACTCATCTACTAATGGACATTTGGGCTATTTCCATATTTCGGAAAACATAAATAATGCTGCAATGAACATAAGGGTACTTATGTACTTTTGAATTAGTATTCTTTGTTCCTTCAGATATATTCCCAGAAGTGGGATAACTGGGTCAAAAGGCAGATCCATTTTTAATTTTTGAGTTATCTCCAAACTGTTTTCCATGGTGCCTATACCAATCTACATTCCCACCAACAGTGCAAAAGGATTCTCCTTTCTCCACATCATCTCCAGCACTTGTTTGTTGATTTGTTAATGATGACCATTCTGACAGGTGTGAGATGGTCTCATTGTGGTTTTAATTTGCATTTCTCTGATAGTGATGTTGAGCATCTTTTCACATGTCTATTGGCCATCTGTATGTCCTCCTTGGAGAAGTGTCTGTTCAGGTCCTTTGCCCATTTTTAAATTGGATTGTTTGGCTTTTTGGTGTTGAGTTTTGTAAGTTCTTTAAAATTTTGAATATTAGCTCCTAATCGGATGTATTGGCTAATATATTCTGTCATTCTGTGCTTTTATTTTTTTTAATTTTTATTTTGTTGATTTCCTTTGCTGTGCAAAACCTTTTTAGTTTGATGTACTGTACTCGTATGTGTTTATTTTGTTTCCCTTGCTTGAGGAGATACATTTGATAAAATATTGCTACAAGTAATGTTCAAAAATTTGCTGCCTATGTCTTCTACAACTTTTATGGTTTCAGGTCTAATATTTAAGTCTTTGATCTATCTTAATTTATTCTTGTGTGATGTAAGAAGGTGTTCTAGTTTCATTTTTTTGCATGCATCTGTTCAATTTTCCCAACATCATTTACTGAATAAACCATCCTTAGCCCATTGTATGTGCTTGCTTCCTCTGTCAAATATTAATTGATTCTAAAGGTGTGGGTTATTTCTGGGCTCTATTCTGTTTCATTGGCCTATGTGTCTGTTTTTATGCCCATATCACACTGTTCTGATTACAATGGCCTTACTTGGGCTGTAGTTTGATATTAGGTAGTGTGATTCCTCCAACTTTGTTCTTTTTCCCCAAGATTACTGTTAGCAGAACCTTTTGTGTTCCCATGTAAATTTTTGAAATATTTGTTCTAGTTCTGTGAAATATGTCACTGGAATCTTGATAGAAATTACATTGAATCTATAGAGTGCTTTGGTAGTATTGACATTTTAATGATGTTAATTCTTTTTATCCATGAACACTGTTACGTACTTCCACTTATTTGTATTTTCTTCAACTTCTTTCTTCAGTGTCTTATAATTTTCCAAGTACAGGTCTTCTACATCCTTGGTTATGTTTATTCCTAGGTATTTTATTCTTTTTGAAGCAATTGTGAATGAGATTGTTTTAATTTCTCTTTCTGTTAGTTCATTATTGGCATATAAAATTGCAACTGATTTCTGGATATTAATTTTGTATCTTCCTACTTTGCTGAATTCATTTATGAGTTCTAGTAGTCCCTTCATGGAATATTTGGGTTTCTCTGTGTACAATATTATGTCACCTGCAAATAATAACAGTTTATTCTTCTTTTCCAATTTGGATGCCTTTCATGTCTTCCTCTTGTCTGATTGCTGTGGCAAGGACTTTCAGTACTATATTGAGTGAGGGTGATGAAACTGGAAATCCCTGTCTTATTCCAGCTCCCAAGGAGAATGCTTGTAGTTTTTGCCTGTTGAGTATGATGCTGGCAGTGGACCTATCGTATATGACCTGTACTATGTTTAAGTATGTTCTCTATAATTCCACTTTGCTGAGAGTTTCTATCACAAATGGGTGCTGGATTTTATCAAATTCCCCCTCCCCTCCCATCCATTGATGGGATCATGTGGTTTTCATCCTTTGTTTTGTTTATGTGGTAATTCACATTTATTGATTTCTAGATTTTATACCTAAATAGACTTTAAAACAAAGACTATAACAAAAGATTAAAAAGAGGATTACATAATGGGAAAGGGGCCAATACAAGAGGATATTACATTTGTAAATATTAATGTAACCAACACAAAAACACCTAAATATATAAAGCAAATATTACTAAACATGAAGGCTGAAATTGACAATAATACAATAATAGTAGGAGAATTTAATATTCCACTTACATCAATGGATAGGTCATCCAGACAGAAAATCAACAAGAAAACTGTAGCCTTACATGACAGATTAGATCAGAGGGCCTTAATAGCTATATGCAGAACATTTATTCCAAAACCTGAGAAAAAAAGATTCTTTTTAAGTTCACATGAAACATTCTGTAGGATATATAACATGTTAGGCCACAAAACAAGTCTCAATAATTTCAAAAAGATTAAAATTATATCAAGCATCTTTTCTTTTTTGTTGTTTGTTTCTTTTTTTAATGTATTTTATTGATTATATTGTTATGATAGTTCCAATTTTCTCCCCTTTACTCCCCTCCACCCAGCATCTCCCTCCCCCAGTAATACCCCCCCAAAGTCCATACCCATGGTTCGTACATACAAGCTTTCACGCTTCACCCTTTCATATATTCTTCTTCTTCTTCTCTCTTTTTTTTTAGTAAACATGTGATTAATTAATTATTTTAACAATAAAAAATAACAATCCCTCCCTCTCAGATATTAAGACCCTTTGTAATCTTATAAAGGACAATGGGCGAACGTCTCAAGCTCCTGTAGCTGCTTCAAGCTGGACATGGTTGTCGTCATACCTACCCTTGGGTACAGAAATCCCTAATAAGAGTGGGGGTGTGGAGGGGAGGGTGGCCGTCCCAAATGGGGAAGGATCGTGCAGACTCCAGGTCAGCTGGCTGTCTCCAGACAACCATGTGCTTGGTTTAACAGGCTGGCAGCCTTGTTGTGTTCTGGGGGAACAGATTTGGCAAAAAGGGTTAAAAGACATCATTCAATCCATAACTACTAGATGACAAAAGGAAGAAATTAAATTTTCAATGTTCCACATTAGGGGGGAAAAAAAAGAAAAAGAAAAAGAAAAAAGAAAAAAAGGGCTTCTTTGGAGGAAGGTGTGCAGGCACATCTCACCTGTTCAAAACCCTTTTGCCATTATACTTAGTTTGGGCTGAGGAAAATAGTTTAGGTTTTCCCCCTCTCAGACTTCTGGGTCCTTTCTGTCCAAGCCATTAGGATAGAAAAGAGAAACCAGTTTTAAAGTGAAGCCCACAGACCACCCCATTCTTAACCAACCCAGCCATTTAGTTCAGCCAAACAGTTGAGTCTCAGGAGGCAGCGCTGCAGAGAGGATTAAGTGAGGCTTATACGTACAGACAATCACTCAGGTGATGCGGTCATAGGCTTATGCCCTTTGAAAACAGAAAACACATGTTGATTTATGTAACATAATCCACAAACAAGTCTCTAAATCTGTAAGACAGTCTTATTGGGAAGACATCAAGTTGCAAGGCACTTGACATTCTACATGCCTGCAACTTAAATATCTTTGATGATATCACAGACATGGTTTAACTTTCAAGTGAAAACATATTTTAAATGAAAAGAAACTTTTAAGGCGGTTAGCTGCACTACTTTATAGTCTACCTCTGATCATTGTGATATTCCTTGAATAATGATTTTTCTCCCTAAGATTACCCTCCTTGTCATTAAAGGGACTACATTAAGTCCATTTTTTATTTATCCTGTTCATTTGCATAAACACAACAAGAGCAGCAAATGATCACTTATGATCTTTAGTTCTGGTTTGCTGGAACTTACCCAAGGAACATTTAGGGTGACCTTCAGTCTGCTCTTCAGGGCAGAGAAGCTGAGACACATACCTGGCATTCATCCTTGTCTGTACACACCTGTCCTTTCCAACTCTTTCTGGTTTTTCATTGTGCCTTAAGGTCCGTTCTAGCCATCTTTCAGGAAAACAACCTTCGTTCCTTTCCTGGGAAGATTGCTGTGGACCACACAACCAACCATGGTACCAGACCTTTTATCTCGCGGGCTTTTATTACCTTTGAAAGTCATTCCCAGTTCCTCAGTGCTTTTTGGTAACAACCTGAGCCCAAGTATGTCTTCTTTAGGCTTGACATTCCTGTCAAAGACTTGGTCAAAAAAAAAAAAAAAAAGGAACCTCTATTAACAACTGGTCTTATTAGTTTTATGCAAAGAAACTTATGTCATTACTTACTTGTTTATAATGCCAAACTCTGTAGGGATCAGATAGGGAGATAAATATACAACGTGAAGGAAAATCTTTGTCCTAATATTCTCTGAACTGGCATTTCCACCCTTCATATTTTCATTTTTCCCCCACTAAAAAAATTTTTTTTCTTTTTCCATTACAGTTGTCTCACTTTTTTCTCCCTCTTGCTTCCCTGAACGCTGCCCTTCTCTTCCCCCACATTCAGTCCCCACTCAGTTGCCCATGTCCGTGGGTCACTTATATATGTTCTTTGACTAGACCCTTCCCCTTCTTATCCCCTTCTCTCCCTCCCACTTCCCCTTTGTTACTGTTAGTCTACTTCTTGTTTACATACATCTGGTTCAATTTTGCTCATTTCTTTGTGTTGTTCATTAGTTTCCTGTAATAGGTGACAGCATAAGGTATTTTTCTTTCATTGCCTGGCTTATTTCTCTAAGCATAATTCTCTCTAGTTCCATCCATGTTGTTGCAAATGGTAGAAGTTTCTTCTTTCTTTCTGCTACATAGTATTCCATTGTGTAAATGTACCACATTTTTTTGATCCACTCATCTACAGATGCACATTTAGGTTGATTCCAGCACTTGGCTATTGTAAATAGTGCTGCTATGAACATTGGAGTGCATAGATTCTTTTGAATTGGTGTTTCAGAATTTTTCGGATATAATCCTAGCAATGGAATTGCTGGTTCAAAAGGCAGTTCCATTTTTAGTTTTTTGAGGAAATTCCAAACTCTTTTCCATAGTGGCTGCACCAAGTCTGCATTCCCACCAGCAATGCACCAGGGTTCCCATTTCTCCACATCCTCTCCAGCACAAGTTCTTTGTTGATTTGTTGATGATGGTCATTCTGACTGGTGTGAGGTGGTATCTCATTGTGGTTTTTATTTGCATTTCTCTGATGTCTAGTGATGTTGAGCATTCTTTCATATGTCTATGGGCCCTCTGTATGTCCTCTTTGGAGAAGTGTTTGTTCAGATCCTTTGCCCATTTTTTAACTGGGTTGTCTGTCTTCCTGGTGTTGAGTTGTATGAGTTCTATATATATTTTGGAGATCAATCCCTTGTCTGAGATGTTATTGGTGAATATATTTTCCCATATGGTTGGTTTCCTTTTCATCTTGCTGATGTTTTCTTTAGCTGAGCAGAAACATTTTAGTTTGATGTAGTCCCATTTGTTATTTCTTTCCTTTATTTCCCTTGCTTTAGGCGATATATCAGTGAAAATGTTGCTACGTGGGATATCTGAAATTTTCCTGCCTACTTTTTCCTCTAGGACTTTTATGGTATCATGGCTTACATTTAAGTCTTTGATCCATTTTGAGTTTATCCTGGTGTATGGTGTAAGTTGGTGTCTAGTTTCATTTTTTTGCATGTCCCTGTCTAGTTCTCCCAACACCATTTGTTGAAAAGGCTCTTTTCACTCAATTTGATGTTCTTTCCCCCTTTGTCAAATATTAGTTGACCATATGAACCTGGGTTTATTTCTGGGCTCTCTATTCTGTTCCATTTATCTATATGTCTGTTTTTATGCCATTACCAGATTGTTTTGATTACCGTGGCCTTCTAGTATAGTTTGATATCAGGTATTGTGATTCCTCCTATTGTGTTCTTCTTTCTAAAAATTGCTGTGGCTATTCGGGCTCTTTTTTGGTTCCACATAAATTTTTTAAGTATTTGTTCTAGGTCTGTGAAAAATGTCATTGGTATTTTAATAGGGATTGCATTGAATCTATAAATTGCTTTGGGTAGTATGGACATTTTAATGATGTCGATTCTTCCCATCCATGAGCATGGTATATGCTTCCATTTATTTGTATCTTCTTTAATTTCTTACTTCAGTGTTACGTAGTTTTCTGAGTACAGGTCTTTTACCTTCTTGGTTAAGTTTATTCCTAGGTATTTTATTTTTCTTGTAGCTATGGTAAATAGAATTTTTCTTTCAGTTTCTATCACTGAGTTTTTATTGTTAGTGTATAAAAATGCCTTCGATTTCTTAATATTGATTTTGTACTCTGCTATTTTGCCAAATTCACTTATTAGGTTGAGTAGTTTTTTTGTGAAGTCTATAGGGTTTTCTATGTACACTATCATGTCATCTGCAAATAATGAGTTTTACTTCCTCTTTTCCAATTTGGATGCCTTTCATTTCTCTTTCTTGTCTGATTGCTGAGGCTAGACTATGTTAAATAGGAGTGGAGAGAGCGGACATTCTTGTCTTGTTCTTGATCTCAGGGGAAATGCTGTCATTTTTTGCCCATTGAGTATGATGTTGGCTTCAGGTTTCTCGTATATGGCCTTTATTATGTTGAGGTATGCTCCCTCTATTCCCATTTTGCTGAGAGTTTTCATCATAAATGGGTGTTGTACTTTATCAAATGCTTTTTCTGCATCTATTGATATGATCATGTGGTATTTGTCTTTCATTTTGTTTATGTGGTGTATTGTGTTTATTGATTTGCAAATATTAAACCATCCTTGCATCCCTGGGATGAATCCCACTTGATCGTGGTGTATGATCTTTCTAATGTGTTGCTGGATCCGGTTTCCAATATTTTGTTGAGGATTTTATCATCTATGTTCATTAGCTACATTGGTCTGTAGTTTTCTTTCTTTGTTGTGTCTTGATCTGATTTTGGAATTAGGGTTATACTGGCTTCATAGGACAAGTTTGGGAGTCTTCCCTCTTCTTGGATCTTTATGAATAGTCTGAGGTGGATAGAAGTTAGTTCTTTCCTAAATGTTTTGTAGAATTTACTTGTGAAGCCATCTGGTCCAGGGCTTTTGTGTGCTGGGAGTTTTTTGATTACTGCTTCAATTTTACTAGCTGTTATTGGTCTGTTGAGACTTTCTGCTTCTTCTTGATTCAGTTTGGGAAGACTATAGGTTTCCAGGAATTTGTCCATTTCCTCTAGGTTGTCAAATTTGCTTCTTTGGGGTGAAAAGTTCTATATATATCAACTAAGTCCATTTGATCTAGCGTGTTGTTCAGTGCCTCAATATCTTTGGTGTTTCTTTGCTTCGAAGATCTGTCCATTGTTGACAATGGGGTGTTAAAGTTCCTATTATGATTGTGTTGCGGTCTATATCTTTCCTGGAGTCTTTCAAAATTTTCCTTATATATTTGGGTGCTCCTATGTTGGGTGCATATATATTTATAAGGGTTATATCTTCTTGATGAATTTTTCCCCTAAGTATTATGAAATGCCCTTTTTTTGTCTCTTTTTATGGACTTTGCTGTGAAATCTGTTTTGTCTGATATAAGTATTGCTACGCCAGCTTTTTTTGCATGTCCATTTGCTTAAAATACTTTTTTCCATCCCTTTACTTTCAGTCTGTGTAGATCTTTTGTTCTAAGGTGGGTTTCTTGTAGACAGTATATATGTGTGTCATTCTTTCTAATCCATTCACCTACCCTATGTCTTTTAATTGGAGCATTTAATCCATTTAGATGTAAGGTTATTACCTATAAGTACATATTCATTGTCATTTTTCCCCTTTGTACTTGTGCTCTTCTCTGTCTCTCTCTGTTTCTTTATCTTCTTAAAGCAGACCCTTTAGCATCTCTTGCATTGCTGGTTTTGTGGAGATGTATTCTTTTAGCCTTCTTTTGTCTTGGAAGCTCCTTATTTCACCCTCCATTTTGAACGAGAGCTTTGCTGGGTAGAGTATTCTAGGTTGTAGGCCTTTGTTTTTCATTGCTTGGAATATTTTTTGCCATTCTCTTCTGGCTTGTAGTGTTTCTGCTGAGAAATCTGATGATAGCCTTATTGGAGCTCCCTTGTATGTTATTAGTTGTTTCTCTCTTGCTGCTTTTAGGATTCAATCTTTGTCTTTGAATGTTGCCATTTTAATTATGATGTGTCTTGAGGTGGACCTGTTGGGGTTCATCTTCATTGGGACCCTCTGTGCTTCCTGGACTTGCGTGACTCTTTCTTTCCTCATGTTAGGGAAGTTTTCTGTCATTAGTTTTTCAAAGAGGTTTTCTATCCCTTGCTCTTCTTCTTCTCCTTCTGGAATTCCTATGATACGGATATTATTATGTTTCATGTTGTCCTGCAGCTGTCTTGGAAGCTCTTCAGTCTTGTTCAGTATTTTTTCATTTTGTTGCACTGTCTGGGAGTTTTTGTGTTCATTGTCCTCCAGCTCGCTGATCCGATCTTTGGCTTCCTCTAGCCTGCATTTAATTCCTTCTACTGTGTTCTTAATTCAGAGATCATATTCTTCATTTCCTCCTGGCTCTTATTGATAGCTTCTATGTCCTTTTTCATGCTCGTGTAATTTTCTGTAAGTTCCTTGTAGTTTTTCTGGAATTCCTTGTAGTTTCCCTCGAGTTCTTTGTAGTTTCCGCTGAGCTCATTCAGCTTCTGCATAATCCATGTTTTGAATTTCATATCTGATAGTTTGCTCCCCTGTATTTCATTTAACACTCTCACTGGGGATTCTACCTTTCCTTTTGATGTGGGAGTTGTTTCTATGTCTCCCCATTTTTGTGACTCCTATTGTTTGTTGGTGCTTCTTGGAATGATCTGCACTTCCTGGATCTGCCTCTGGTAGCGTCAGATCATGTACCAGACTGGCCCTAGGCGGCCTATTGGAGACTTCCAGGGATCTACTGCCTTTGTCTGTCTTCTTTAGTTGTTAATCTACTCAATCTGTTGGTAGCCGTCAGGCTTAAGGACTGTGGGTGTGGCAGCTTAATTCCTGTAGGCAGGGCTTTTATTTCCCCTTAGGATAATGCCACTTGGAGGGGAATGGTCTGCCTGCTGTACTGGGGCTTAGTCAGCACTGGCTGGTCCTACAAAGAGGTTGGTGTAGCTTCCACTTACTCCTCTGCCCTCTTGGATCTCCGTCTGTGTTGTCCTTGATGTTATTTGTTTAATCTGTCTGGTTGTATTTCAGCTACTCTTTCGTGGGTCTTTTTCTCTGGTTGGTTGATTGAGAGTCACTCTGCCCACCTTGTCTTGAGATCTTTTGTGGAGGTGCTGCTAAAACGTAATCACACAACCTAGGCAAGAAACCCACACCCTCCAATATCTCTCCCAAATACAATCTCACTATAGGTTGAAAATTAGCCAGTATTAATATACTTGTGGAGATATTGGGACTCTTATTTCGTAGGAGAAACAGATAGGAGTTGTTTTAAATGAAGGAAGGCTAATTTTTGAGAGGGAAGTTGATAGAATAATAATATTAGCAATTGGGATCAAGGTTATGTAAGACAGCAATTAACATTTACACTGTACGTTTGAAAAGGTGGAGAGGGTTACAGTGTAAAGTGAGAAAGTGGAAGTGTATAGTATTAGGATTATATAATCGGTATATGCTATATGTTTAGCATGGAAGGGAGGATAGACACAACAGACATCCAGGCAGAGAGTCAGCCAAAAATTGAAGCAGAGGGCTGAGGAGGTTAGAAGGTAGGAAACAGATTGAGAAAGAATTTTTCAAGAATAAAAATACAGAGTAGAAAATAGCAAGACAGGAAGGAAGAGAAGAAAGAGAGAGAGAAAGTAGAGAAGAGAAGGGTAGGAGAGAGAACGAAAGAAGAAGGGGGACTGGATTAAAATTTTAAAAAATATATATATTATAAAAAAATTAGGAGATTAAAACATGATGTAAAATAGCAAGATAGAGAGAAAGAGAGAATATATAGAGAGAGGAATAAGAGATGGGAAAGGGAAGCAAGAATAATTGAATGGAGAGGGAGCGGGGCGCAGGATAAAGAAAAATATTAATAAAATTAAAAATACTTAGAAAGAAAGAAGGGAAGAAAGAAGAGGATGAGGGAGGGAAAGAACACGGGGGAGGGAAGGAAATCAAGAGGAGGAGGAGATATTAGGGAGGGAAAAATTGAAATTGAAGAGTTGACAAAAGATAGGATGAAGGAGAGAAATACCAGAGGGAGAGAAAGAACAGAGGGGATGGGGAGGAAAAAGAGAAGGGTTAAGAAGGGGAGGGTGAAGGGGGAGGGGAATAGATTAGAATTAAAATTTAAATATTAAAAGATTAGAATATAAAGTGGAATAGGGAGAGAGAAAGAAAGAGAGAGAGAATATTTATAGGGAGAGAAGGAAAATCAGGGAAAGGGAAGAAAGAAAAACGAATGGAGACTGAAGGGGGACAAAATAAAGAAAGAAATTTAATAAAATTGAAAGTGCTTAGCGCAGAGAAAGGAGAGAGAGAGAAAGGAAATGGAGGGAGGACAAGGATAAGGGGGAAGGAAGGGGATTAAAAGGAGGAAATAGGAAGGAAAGGGAGAGAACTTAAAATTAAAAATTTAACAAAGAATAGGATGAAGGGGAGACATGCTAAAGGGAGAGAAAGGAGGTAAGAGGAGGGGAGAAAAGGAGAGAGAATAAGAAAGGATGGGAGGGGCAGTTAGAGAGAGAGAGTGAGAAATAAAAGAATGAGAGGATTTTAACTCAATTCAACTTTTAGGCACAGTCTCTGGGTATTTTTGGTTTTTTTGTTTTTTATTTTTCCTTCCTTCCTTCCTGAGTCTGCCCCTATTCAAAAATCCATGGGTTTCAAATCTTTTCTGGTTGGTGGGCTGGCTGTGCGAAGGTCCTGCTTGATTCTGGGATTGCTAGTCTTTTATTCGTGGGCCTAC
This sequence comes from Furipterus horrens, assembly GCF_987537825.1. Taxonomy (NCBI): domain Eukaryota; kingdom Metazoa; phylum Chordata; class Mammalia; order Chiroptera; family Furipteridae; genus Furipterus; species Furipterus horrens. The sequence continues at coordinate 53,548,398 of NW_028327179.1, forward strand.
CGCTGCTCTGCTGTGAGCTGCATTTAGTCGTCCCCTCCTGTGGCACCCTCAGCCCTCCTCGGGTTCGTCCAGCTACTCCTTCCCACTGTTGGTCCAGCCTGTGCCTGCCAGAAATCCCCATCCTGCCTCCAGTCATGTCTATTCCCAGGCTACAGCTTCTGCTCTCTTCCCTGCCCATATGCCTGCGCACCCTACCTCTCTCCCTGTCTCAAGACTGTCCCTTTGTTCTGCAGGACTCTAGCACAGTTGGTCAAAGCGCCAGGCCCAGTGGCACTCTCCTGCCCAGGACCTCTCCCCTAGTCTGGAGCTCTGCAGCGGCTTTCCCACGTAGGCTCTTCTCCTTGCCCCCAAACTGTCTCTATTCCGAGCTAAAGCTTCCGCTGGCTTCCCTGTCTATAGGCCTGCGTGCTGTATCTCTCTTCCCACCCCAGCACCATCCCTTTGTTCTGCAGGATTCTAGTTGGTCGGTCAGCGCAGCGTTCTCCTACCCAGGAGCTCTCCGCCAGTCTGGAGCTCCACAGCAGCCTTTCCCTGCGGGCCCTTCTCCCCGCCCTAAGACCGTCTCCACTCCAGAATCACTGCCTCTGCTCTCTTCCCTACTTACACGCCCTGCATGGCCTATTTCTCTCCTAGCCCCAAACCCGCCTTTTGTTCTGTGGGAATCTAGCGCGATCGCTCAAAGTGCCGGGGGCATGCACTGCTCTCTTGCTCGGGAGCTCTCCCTTGGTCCGGAGCTCCGCAGCAGCTTTTCTGTGTGGCCCGTCTCCTTGCCCCCAAACTGTTCCTTTGTTCTGTAGGGCCCCAGCGCAAGTGCTGCGTGCACCCGGAATGCCGAGCTTTCGGTCAGAGGTTGCAGCTGAGGAGATTTCCCTCTAGACTCAGATCACACAGTTTCTCCCAGTCCTGGTTGTTCACTGTTCTCTCACTCCTCTGGCTTTTTCAGCCAAATCCTCTCCCTAACTCCCTACAAGAATTCACTTATCGGTGTGCCCCTAGCAGGGGGAACCTCCAAGCAGATCTCCGCTAATGAGCTCTCCGGCTTGATACTGCAGACGCACCAGGTCCCGGAATGACTTAGCCTGCAGTGTGTGGTAAACCCCTCCACCCCCCTCCACGCTGCTCCCATGCTCTCCTCCCTGTTCACGCTATCGGAGATCCACACTCACTCAGTCACTCCTCTCCGCATTCTTTCCTGGAGTCTCTCCTTAACAGGAGCGAGCTGAGAACACTGCCCCTACTCCACTGCCATCTTCACCTTTCCCTAAAATGGAGGACTCAGGTTTGAAACTCACCAGGGGAAAAGGCAGAGAGGAGTCTGGTCGTCAATTCTCTCTTAATTAATATGTGAATTTGTTGCAACCCCAATAAAATAACTGATTTTAAAAATCAAAGCAGCTTGTTCTAACATTTTTTAATAAATATAAAAATTCAAACTTTTCCAGAAAAAAATTTCTGAAAAGTAAGCATATGAATTAAGCAAGTTCTACCAAATAATAAACCGTATTATAAAACAAATGTGATTAAGCTAAGTGAATAAATGATCATAGAAAATCTAAAACTTGACTCAAATGCATATGCAAATTTAGCATGACAGAGGTGATATTTCCAAGCAAATGCATTGTTCAAATAATAGTAATAATGACACTATTTATAAAGTTATAGAACTTTTTTCTTATGTGTTTTAATTATTATTATAATGTTATACACTTTTCTATATGTTGTAACATTTGTTATGAATATTATACATTTTTTATGTAAATGAATTTGTAAAGTCCTAAGAGAAAACAAGGTAGTTATCATTATTTTTTATTTGTTTATTTACTTTTAGAGAGAGGGGAAAGGAGAGAGAAACAAAGGGGGAGAAACACTGATGCTCAAGAGAATCAGTTGCCTATCACATGCCCCCAACCTGGGGACCTGGCCCACAACCTAGGCATGTGCCCTTGATGGGAGTGGAACCAGCAACCCTTGGGTCAGCAGGACAATGCCCAACCCACTGAGCCACACCAGTCACAGAAACAGGGGAGTTATTTTTATATTTTGTATCAGGAAAAGCCTTTATAATCTGTATACTTGTTGCCAAGAATTTTATAAGCACTTTACATATATTAATTTAATCACCACACTATGTTATAATCCTGATTTGACAGAAGAAAAACAAAACAAAAAATAGTGATCTAAATTTGACCTTTGACCCATGGTTCAAAATTGGCAGAGTGGAAGTACACAGTCAAATAGTTTTAACCTAGAGCATGTGTTCTCAACCTTTATGATAACAACTGAAAAACCACCTGTAAAAAAACAAAGATGGAAAAAAATCAGCAGTAAGTCCTGGTCTAGCTTGCTGGGCTCAGTCCTTCCTTGGTCTTGAAACATGGGCAGTATCTGATTGCATACGTTCACAGGTGGGTCATTGTTAGCAGATGTATAAAAATGTCTCGACATTATTATCTAACCTGTGAACAGGTATCAGGATGGCCCTGGTGGCAGAGAAAAAAACTGCCCACCACTAAGAAATGAAAGCTAGATGATATGATATGTGAAAGGCAGTTTTGCAACCTAGTAAAGTAATCAAGTTGGACTTGGCAGTTCCTTACCCTGGAAATACAAAATGCCATTGTAAACAGCCTATGTATTTCTCACAGGGAGAAGAAGAGAAACTGAGGAGGCAAGCTCAGCCAATATCTGCATGCCATAGCTCCTGGCATGCTTTGTTTAAAATGCATGTATTGCGTGGATCATAATAATCTACAACTTCTGTGGACTTGCATGCCAGAGGGATCATTTTGTAAAAGCTTCAACCCAGTTGTCTGCAGCATTTCTTTATTACCTCACTGACTTTCTAATGTGGAAACGTAAAGCTCAGTGTTATGACGGAAACAAAGGGTCATTTTTCCTAGATTACAATTTAAGATTTTTGTATAGAAAAAATTAAGTCAAAAGACAAATGAAAAGTGGGGAAATAATTTGCATCACCATAGCAGACAAAAGTTAATTTCCATAATATTTTGTTTTCAAAAAACAAAACACAATACAAAATGAAACAAAAATCCAATAGAACGAACAGGATATGAAAAGGAAGTTCACCAGAAAATAAATATATATGGTTAAAAAAATACAAAACTATGTACAACTTCATAATTTAGAAAGCAATTTAAAATAAAAGTGAAACACCTTATTTATCTGTTGGACAAAAATCCTTGCTAATGCACAGTATTGGTAAGGGAAGTAGAAAGAGACACTTTCCAATAATGAATAGACTAATTGGTACATATTTTTTGGAGGACAATTAAACATGATGATAGTAATAAAAATAACAATAGTAAGAGCTTCCATTTAAGCATTTCCTATGTTCAACAGACAATGGGCTGTGTGTTTTATATATTTTAATTCATTTACTTTGCATAACAACCAAATAGTTTCCATTACTATTCTTATGAGAAAACTGATTCACAAAAAGATTAAGAAAATTGTTCAAGATCATATGTGTGATCAGTGGAGCAGCTGGATTCAAACTCAGTTTAAAAAATTCAGTTTAAAATATCAAGCTTTATGACAACATCCATAAAAATTCTAAAAGTTTATGCTGGTTATCTATATCCACTCATTAGGACTAGATTTGGCTGTACAAGATGGAAAACAAAAAACTATGATTCAAATAAGATAAAAGTGTAATTGTCTCCCAAGTAAATGAAATCTGGCAGTTTTATTCTATAAGCTGATTAGGAATCTGGTTTCTTCCAGCTCACCACTCACCAAAGGGTGTGGCCCCAGGGCTCATGGTCTGAGGAAGTATGTGAATTACAATGATGAATAAATAACAAGGGACAAAAGGCACACATCAGTTCTCTCTCAAAGAAGTCTCCCAGAAACTGCTACATGACAATTCTTTTTTTGCTTTGGCTGCAAGAGAGGCAAGAAAGTGTAGCCTTCATTCCGAGCAGCCATTTGCATAGCTGAGCATTGGTAATAACCATGGAAGAGAAGGGGAATGGATGTTGAGGGGACTGATAACACAATTTCAGTCCTAGGAAATTTTACAACAGATGAATGGCACATTGTACCAAAACATATTATAGTAGTTATTGTCTATTTATGCCTCCAGATATACTCTGCCTGCCTATACCCTGGGACCTGACCTCCATGGACTGCATCAGTTGGATTTCCTTGTCCTCTGGCTTCCATGTGCACTCAGCTGATGCCTTCAGTTTTGGCAGTGGCTACATTTCTCAATCAATGGCTGCATCTCCTGTTGGGTGGCCTCTCTCTCATTGCTGTGGGCTCACTGGATTGTACTAAATTACACTGCTCCCCCACCCCCATCTTTTTGTGCTTATGGAAGGTAGCGTCTTCTCACTTTTGCTTGTTCCTGAGCATTTAACCATTTATTGTTGAGTCCATTAACCCTGTCAGCACCTGTGTCAATAGTCCCTCCATTAAACTATCTTCAGTTAAGCTTTGGATGTACCATCTGCTTACTGCTGGACTCTGGCTGATGCAAATATATGTGAAAATTTTCACTGAAGCATTGCTTGAAATAGCAAGAGTAGAAACAAATTACATATTCATCAATAGAGGGGGCTAATTAATTACATATAGTGCAGCAGAGTAGAAATATTATGTAGCAATTTAAAAATAATTTCTCACAGTACTAGATACTTGAATTTTAAATAGGTTAGATCCCATGTTATACATTGTTACACAATTTTTAAAAGTCCCTATTAGCCATACCGAAGAGCTCTTTTATTTAAAATATGTTTTATTAATTTTGCTGTTAGAGTTGTCCCAATTTCTTTTCCCTCTGCTCCTCTCCACCCAGTAACCCTCCCCTCCCTCCTGTTGTCCCCCTCCCCACTTAGTCCATGCCCATTGGTTATGCATATAGTTCTTCTCAACATCTTCCTGTCTACTCAACTCTCTCCTACTATGCTTCCTACTTCCTGTATTATCTCCTTCCCTTTCCCCCTCCCCACTGACATCCCCCCTATATGTTCCCCATACCTATATATTTTTTTCCACTCTTGTTGCCTAGTTTGCCTTTGTTTTGATTCCCTATCTTCTGTTATTGGTTGTTGTGATACAGTTTTCACTTTAATGTTCATAGTTTTGATCCTCCTTCTTCTAAATAAGTCCCTTTAACATCTCATGTAACAGTGGTTTGGATCTAATGAACTCATTCAGTTTTACTTTGTCCAGGAAGCACTTTCTCTGGATGACAGCTTCACTGGATAGAACAATCATGACTGTAGGTTTTTGATTTTCATTACTTTTACTATTTCTTGCCAGTCCCTTCTTGCCTGCTGAGACTCCTTTGAGAAATCAGCTGATAGTCTAATTGGGATCCCTTTGTGCATAATTCTCTTCTTCTCTCTTGCTCTTTTTAAGATTCTCTCTTTATCCTTAATTTTTGACATTTTGATTATATGTGTCTTGGTATGGTTCTCCCTGGGTCCAGTTTATTTGGAACTCTCTGTGCTTCTTGGACCTATAAATCTATTTCCTTCCCCAATTTAGGGAAGTTCTGCTTCACTATTTTTTCACATAATTTTTCAATTTCTAGTTCTTCTTCTTCACCTTCTGGCAACCATATAATGTGGATGTTCACTCTCTTATAGTTGTCCCAGAGGTTTCTGAACTTCTCCTCATTTTCCTCACTTTTTGTTTCCTTTTTCTGCACTGGTTGTCTGTTTGTTCCTTCCCTATGTTCTGATTTGTTGATTTGATCCCTGGTTTTCCTTCCCTCACCACTCATTTTGTATGTGTTTCCATTCATTTCAGCAGGACTAGCCTTCATTCCTTCCCCATCGTTTTAGGTCCTGCTGTTATTTCTGTAAGCTGTCTTATAACTATAGCTCTGAACTGAGCCTCAGAAAAAATTTCTATCTGTTCATCTGTTAATTCATGTATTTGCTTTCTGGTCAGCTGCGTGATTGAAATCTCTATCATTATCCCTGCCATCCTGACAGTTTTTGTTTTACCTTTCCTTTTTGTCACACCTCCTATGTTATCGTGGGACGAGCCCCGTGCACTCATCACTACCAGGTGACCCTTCTCACCATACTGTGGTGCTTTGTGTGGGGATGTGGGCCCAAGATGGATTCTTGTTGGTCTCTCGCTAAGAGACCAGAAGCCTCCTCCTCCATCCCCATGCCCTCTGGGCCTCACAGTCCGAGGCAATGGGTGTCTGCCTTTCCCAGCATTGGAATCACATGCTGACAGGTTTTGTCTGTAGCTAGGGGTGCTCCCAGGTGCTTCTTGCCTCCCTTTAAATACAGGTATCTGTGCTTATTGCAGTCCTGCTGCCGGTCACTGCAGCTGCCACCGCCAGCACAGCTTGACCTCTCTGCCCCGGCTTCGCCCCTGCTACCCATCTGGATGAGCACCACTTGTTTATAACTTCATACGTTGGACTTCCATGTAGCTTTATTTTCTGAAACTTCTGATTATTTCTAGTTTTGTGGTAGTTGTATTCCCTCTTAGTTGTGGAGGGAGACGGAGCATGTCAGTCTAGGCCTCCATCTTGGCCAGGAGTCTCTGAAGAGCTCTTGATGATGGGATGCTACTGACTATATTTAAAATACAGATATAAATATATATTTAAATTTGGATTTATATAGGTTTGCATGTGTGAATATATATATATGTGTGTGTGTGTATATATATAGAGAGAGAGAGAGAGAAAGGGAAAGAGGTTTTGGGGAAAAAAGTAGAAATCAATTGTGGTCACTTCTGGGGAAGAATAATGGAGTCCTTAGGTAGGACAAAGATTTATTGTTATTGAATACACTTTTATATTATATGAATTTTTTTAATTTATATATTTCCTTGAAAAAACTAGTTAGTGAAAAAATATTATTTTCCTTAGGACAAATATAGAGAAACATATAAACAGGACAATAGCTGTCCTTTGATATTCCATTGCTGTAACTGGGTTCCAGTTTCCTCTCCTTTCCACTCTCTGTTCTCCCTTCCTCCCCTCCCCACATGCAGGGCCACTCAGTACACTTCTTTCTAAGAAGGATCAGCACCTCATCCCCTTGGGGCTACTGTGGTTTTTACCGTGGCTCTCCCCAAATGGCCACTGCTCTCATTGCACTTGAGCTTTACTATGATCCAGAATCTTTTTTCCCACATATAGTTCTTACAAATAATCTCTTAAGGTCTGGCCTCAGGAAATTAAACTACCTTTCAGGTTTCTGCAGAAGATCTTACTGTCTGAGCTTATAGCTCTTGGAATATGACAAATTCTCCTAGGATAGGCTGGAAAATCCTCTGGTTGAATTCAAAAGCTCTGGTTTTACTCTGGGTTGAATTAAAATGCACCAGTTTCCTTAATGAGGTTTTTGTCTGTGGATCCCATTTCTTCCTTCCTTTATTGATGATTTAGCATCAATTATTAAGCATCTGTTCTGCTCCAAAACTGTAGGAGGTGCTAGAAATTAAGAAAATGAGTGAGCCCATTTCTCAGAAAGATTAAGTCTTACATAGGGGACATGAGAGTATAAGAGTTGTTGCAAGAGTGACTATAAAGATTGGAGTCAGGGCACAGTGAGAGAGAGAGAGGTATTTGACTATAATTGGGGACTAGGATGTGTGACTGGATGATTTCCTAAGAGTATGTGAGAAGGGAGTGGTGGGAATAAAATGTGAGTAGGAATGTTCTAAGAAGACAAGGGAAAGGGAAGGGCATCTAGAGCAGCAGAAGCAATGTAACTTGAAGCAGAACACTTCAGGTAACTTAAGACTGTTGATGGAAAATTAAAATGAGGAGTCAATCTGTTAAAGATCATTGTGTCTTTATCATCCTGGAAAGAATCAAAAGGGAAAGATGGAGGAATGTATTAGGAGTGTCTATTACAGTCATTATTCAGGAAAGAAAAAAAATAGCTAAATGTTTGATTATTGTTTCAGACCACATTAAAATGTGTTCATATTAAAATGCTTCATCAAAATGCTCTCATTCCTGTGCAGGGGCAGGGAGGTAGAAGACATCTAGGCACAAAATAATAGGTCATATTAAAGAAAATACTGATATTTGATCATGCTATAGTCTAGGGGCATGGATAAATGGCCAGAGAATGATAAGGATGCAGATATGGGGGCAGGCATTGTGTGGGAAAGGCCTTTTCTATGATGAAGGAAGTATGGGAGAACCACAGCTGGTCAGGCAGTGATGTAATTACTTGTGCATATTAGGAAGATAACTCTAGAGGGACTACAGATGCGAAGACAATTGTGAGACTGTTGCACTAATGCTGAGCCAAGATGAAAAGGAGAGAGGCATAGAAGAAATATTGATGCTGTAGAATCAACCAAACTTAGTTACTAGTTGAATGATGGGGATAAGGGTACAGACGGCACTAAAGAAATATCCTAGGTTTCTGGTGACTCAATAAGTAGTCGTGTCATATACTAGAATAAAGAATAAGTAAGGAGAAGAAAATTTGGGGAAAATGTGTTGACTTTACAGTTATTTGTGGGATAGCCACATAATGAGATCTAGAACATAATCAAGAATAAGGGTAACTGAATTTCATATGTTTACTTATATCATCTTTCTACACTCAATCTTGCTTTTTCCTGCCCTGTAATTTTTTACCTTTCTGTCTCCTTCCTAATTCAACTTTGCCTAGTTAACATCTACTCACTCTTTAAGGATTAGTTCAAGCAACATCTCATTCAAAAAGTCTCCTATGACACCATGGCACTTCATCTCCTTCCCATGAAGTCTGTTTGGTGACTTTTAGCCCTTACACTCTTGTAACGTTCTATGTATATTTCTATTATCATACCATAATGCACATTGAATTATAATTCATTTATAGGTCTGTCTATCCTACATGATTTTAACTTTTTGTGGTAGGGTCAACATCTTCATCTCTAATATCCTCAGCATAAAGCACAATATTAATTAGTATGTAGTAGGCTCTCAATATTATTGAATGGATAAGTAAATCATGAATAGAAGGAGGAACATTTTTGTCTCTTAGACTGGGGTAGAGGTAGTGGAAGGTGTTGAAGATTGTGGTTGTAGGGAGCTGGGTGAGAGTTCAAAGGTGTCTATATTATAAATTCTATCCATGAAGTAAGAGTCATTTTCCAAGAGAAATGTGAAAAGGGTAGGTTGAGGAAATGATAGAGGTTTGGAAAAGATGATGTCGGAAGTGGAAGTGGGAGGTGGCCAGACCTATTTAAGGCTATCAGAGAGTCCTAAGGGTCCAGCTTACATTGGCAACAATAAAGTGTCAACCAAAGATTGTTGGCACCAATTCCATGTCAACAGGAATCTCAAATTTGGGGCACAGTGAAGAACTCTTTATTCAGTGCAAAAGAGCTCAATAGTAATACAGCATGGCTGTGAAAACAACTCAGCTATAAGGCAGCCCTGGGGCCAGACCCTACTATGACTAGACAGTTATGCTCTGGCAAGACATCTTCAGTGTTTAAACTCAGCCAAGGAGCACAGTGTCTTAAGTCTTAAGTAGAAAGGAAAAATGCACTCTCTAAGTCAAAGGGGAGCTGGCTTATATAGACAGAAATTCTTGCCCCTGGTCCCTTATTGGTCTATCCTCATACAAATAAGAACTCCAAATCCCCACAGTTTGATTAGCCTTAAAAGCACTGTCCTGATTGGTTAGAATGAAGCTGCTCTGATTTGGTTGGTGAAGATGCTGATGAGGACGTAGCTGCACAAGTCTGGTTGGATGAGGAAAACCTCATTCCTATTGGTTGAAATAGGACTCCAGGAACTCCTTTAGAAGGGCTGGCTCTGATGGCAGAAACACAGTTCAGGCAGGCAGTTCTTTGGAGAGACAGGTATTTCAGTGCAAGGTTCTCCCTGAAGTGTAGTTTGTGTAAGACACTACTGTTAATAAATGACTGCTAGGCTCTATATATATATTTTTAATTTAGCCCAATTAGCCACCAGGAGCCCTTCTTAGTAGCTACATTCTTTCTCATGGTTCACAAAAACTATGGTGCCAGTGACTCTAATGACTTTATGATTCCCTCTAGCAGTTTGGTAAGTTGAATGTGAGAGAGAAGGAGGCTAATAGTGGGATTCATCTAAGATTCAAGTCCAGCAAGACAAACTCAGAAGAGAATAAAGAGATTCTGACACAGGTCCACACTGTAGGGTGTAGAACAGATTAGGAAGGAGATAAAGCCACAAGGGACAACAGCCAGAAAAGTGAGAGTGAGCAAGTAAGGAACTACAAGTCACCATCAGACAGAAGAAGACAAGTTGTGGAGTAAGGTAGTGGGACACCCCATCAGTGGAGGCTCTTTTGAGATATCAGGATGTAAATTTGAGATTCTAGAGTTGATATCTGGGTGATTGCAGAGCCCAGAGTGCAGCCACGGGAAGTAGTTGCTAAAGGGCCTACAGTTAATGTTTGGGGGTCAGAAAGTTAGAGAACTTTGAAGCTACTGTTGGGGAGTGAAAATTTGCCACCTCAAAAAGTGATTCTTTGGCATAAGGACTATATCAGATTGATTATTTTTAAAAGACAAGAGACTCAGAAATATCTTTTTACCTTCTTATCTATTTAAAAGATCTTAAAGGGTCCATTTCCAGAATACAGCTATCACCAGAAATATCTGCAAAGAATATGTGTTAGAAGTAGTTGGGGTGACTCAGCAGGGCCTAGAGATAGTCTGCTCTGTGTCCTGTTGTCTCTGAATGACCAAGCAAACACTTGTTTACCAAAAATTTGCTTTTCCATCTCCAAGTGAATTGCCTTCCTCCTATTTAAAGTCCCAAACCACTACCCCTTCTCCTTAGCTCAAGATGGCATATAAGCCTCACCTGACCAATTAGTCCTTGGGCTACCCATATTCTTGTAAAATGCACATTTGTATGAAATTAAATTGGATTTTCTTCTGTTAATGTGTGATATGTCAATTTAATTCTTATACCAGCCAGAAGAACCTAGAAGGGTAGAAAAAAATTTCTTCCTCCCCAACACTATGTTGTTGGAGCAATTGTACCAGGACTCTGAAATTGCCCATAATTAAGACAGGAGCAAGGTGAAAAGAGTAAAAATAGGGTCCAGAGAACTCAATGAAAAATAGATGGTGCTCAGGAATTGAATAGATGGAATGAAGAGGATGGAAGCAGAAATTTCAAGGGAGGATGTCAATTTCTGCATGAGTTAAAAGGTAATGTTCTTTTATTTAAAAAATTGTTGTCTATTAAAATTGTTCCAATTATTATCCTGTTGCTCTTCACTGTCCCACATGCCGCCTCTACCCCTGCTCCCACAGTCAGTCCTCACCCTGTTGTCTATGCCCATGGGTCACTTATACCTGTTCTGTGACTAGACCCTTCCCCTTCTTTCCCCCTTCTCCTCCTCCTACCTCTCCTCTGATCACTATCAGTCTGTCCCTTGTTTACATGCCTCTGGTTCTATTTTGCTCATTTGTTTGTTTTGTTCATTAAATTCCTCTTATAGGAGACATCATATGGTATTTATCTTTCACTGACTTACTTATTTCATTAAGCATAATACTTTCCGGTTCTAGCCATGCTGTCGAGAAAGGTAGGAGTTCCTTATTTCTTTCTGCTGCATAGTACTCCATTTTGTAAATGTATGACAGTTTTTTGATCCACTCATCCAATGATGGGCACTTAGGCTGTTTCCAGCACTAGGACATTGTAAATAGCACTGCTATGAACATAGGGGCGCATAGGTTCCTTTGAATTGGTGTTTCAGGATTCTTTGGGCATAATCCCAGTAGTGGAATCACTGGATCAAAAGGCAGTTCCATTTTTAGTTTTTCAAGGAAATTCCTTACTGTTTTCCATAGTGGCAGCACCAGTATGCATTCCCACCAACATTTCTCTGGGGTTCCCTTTTCTCTGCATCCTCGCCAGCACTTGTTTGTTGATTTGTTAATGATGGCCATTCTGACTGGTGTGAGGTGGTATCTCATTGTGGTTTTAATCTGCATCCATCTGATGGCTAGTAATGTTAAGCATCCTTTCATATGCCTATGGGCCCTGTGTATGTTCTCTTTGGAGAAGTATCTGTTCAGGTCCTTTGCCCATTTTTTAATTGGATTTTTTGTCTTTCTGGTCTTGAGTCATATAAGTTCTTCATATATTTTGGAGATCAAATGAAAGGTAATGTTCTGGTGGTGGTGATGAAGGACCTGAGAATATTCAGCAGTCTCTCCCCTAATTCTGAGTTTTCTCCCTACTAGAGAAAAGTCTCCAACCTCTACAGATAAGACAGCCTTTACCTTTGTTCTATGTCTGGCATCTTGATTCTACTTTCTGGGATTACTCTTACTTTGAGTTCCAGGTTCTGTGCTCTTATTTTGCCTTTCCATGGGTAACACTCCATGTTCCCAAAATGTTCTGATGCCTTTTCTCAATAAAACCAATCTGACCTGTTTTTAATTCCCTAATGTGACTAATATAATCCACTAGATGATAATGGATAACAAGCTACTCTACCCAAGAAATGTATTTGCATTTTGGGAGATCTTCCTAGAAATATAACAGTATAACTTAACTGAGCCTACAAAGGCAAAAAATAAACCAGCCTCCTCATTGTACCTCAAAACACGTTTAAAAAAATTTTTTATGAACTTGAGTCTCATATGAGCATGTAGCCCAAAGGGAATGCTATAAATTATTTGAAGTTAGGATGTAAAAGTAAAACAAACTGCTATAAAGGGATTATAAATTTTGGGGGAAAAGGGGTAGAATAAGTGTCTTAAACCCACAGTCATTCATGCAGGACATCCTGTGCTCTCAGGATTTCAGGTTGAGAAATGTGTGGTTTATATAGTAGAAAAAGCTCAATCCTTGCTTTCCTCTTCATGCTCTGTCTGTACCTGGTCACCATGTAGCAGATGGTAATTAACTACCCATAAAATACTGTGGTAGGCATGTGTGGGCAGAGGATATAAAGTATAAGACATGGTCCCTGTTCTTAAGGAACTTAAAGGAAACCTAAGACAAGTAGACAAAAACAAAACTAACAAAGTTAGAACCTGTGTTAAAGTAATACTACTTCCTGTCAGCATCAAAGATCAAACATTTTATTGCTTTGGAGTTGTTAACATTGCCAATGGGTTAGAAAGTTCTCTTGAGTGTTGGAATTTTGTGAAAGATTGACCTTTTCTGAACACATACATTTTCTAAACCTCTGCATGGTGACATTAGTGAGTAAGATCAGGAGGCTCCTCATCTTCTGCACTTTGTAGAATGTGCTGGCACTTCCGTCTGTCTATGACACCACCTGGCTTAGCAAAGTAGGTCACCTCAGGACTCTCGGCTCAGAGGCACTGAGAGGCACTGAAACATGCTGTAACTGAAAGAGATCATAATGATATCTTCTGTAGAGACTTTTAAGAGTAGAAAGACCAACAAGATTATAGTTACAATAATTCTTTTTTTAAATTTTATTTTATTGTTTTTCTATTACAGTTGTCCTTTTTATTCCCCCATTTCTCCCCACCAGCCCAACCCTTCTCCCACAGTCATTCTCCATCCCATTGTCCATGTCCAAAAATTATTTATACTAGCTTCTTTACTACACCCTTCCCCTAATTACCCCTTCTATACCCTCCCCCAGCCCTGATAACTGTTTTTCTGTTCCTTGTTCAACTATGTTCATTTGCTTGTGTTGTTCATTAGTCTCCCATATTAGGTGATATGATATGGTATTTTTATTTCATTGCCTGGCTTATTTCACTATGTATAATTCTCTCTAGTTCCATCCATGTTGTTGCAAATGGTAGGAGTTCATTCTTTTTTTTCTGCTGCACAGTATTCCATTATGTAAATGTACCACAGTTTCTTAATCCACTCATCTACAGATGGGCACTTAGGCTGTTTCTAGCACATGGCTATTGTAAACAGTGCTGCTATGATCATAGGGGTGCATAGGTTCTTTTTAATTGGGGTTTCAGGAATCTTTCAGGAACCACCAATGGAATAGCTGGTTCAAAAGGCAGTTCTATTTTTGGTTTTTTGAAGTAAGCCCATACTGTTTTCCATAGTGGCAGCACCAGGCTGCACTCCCACCAGCAGTGCACTAGGGTTCCCATTTCTCCACATCCTCACCAGCACTTATTGTTTGTTGATTTGTTGTTGATGATGGCCATTCTGACTGGTGTAAAGTGATATCTCATTGTGGTTTTTATTTGCATTTCTCTGATGGCTAGTGATGTTGAGCATTCTTTCATATGTCTATAGGCCCTCTGTGTATTCTCCTTGGAGAAGTGTTTGTTCATGTCCTTTGCCCATGTTTTAATTGGACTGTTTGTCTTCTTGGTGTTGAGATGTGTAAGTTGCTTGTATATTTTAGAGATCAATCCCTTGTCTAACGTATCATTGGCAAATGTATTTTTCCATATTGTCGGTTTCCTTTTCATCTTGCTGATGTTTACTTTACTGAGCAGAAACTCTTTAGTTTGATGTAGTCCCATTTGTTTATTCTTACTTTTATTTCCCTTGCCTTAGAAGATGTTTCAGTGAAAATATTGCTATGTGGGATATCTAAAATTTTCCTGCTTATGTTTTCCTCTAGGACTTTTATGGTGTCATGGCTTACATTTAAGTCTTTGATCCATCTTGAGTTTATTCTGGTGTGTGGTGTAAGTTGGCGGTCTAGTTTCATTTTTTTGCATGTCCCTGTCCATTTCTCCAAGCACCATTTGTTGAAGAGGCTCTTCTCACTCCATTTTATGTTCCTTCCCCCTTTGTCTAATATTAGTTTACCATAAGACCTGGGTTTATTTCTGGACTCTCTATTCTGTTCCATTGATCTATATGTCTGTTCTTATGCCAGTACCAGACTGTCTTGATCACAGTGTCTTTGTAGTATAGTTTGATGTCAGGTATAGTGATTCTTCCTACTGTGTTCTTCTGTCTCAAGATTGCTGTGGCTATTCAGGGTCTTTTTTGGTTCCGTATAAATTTTTGAAGTATTTTTTCTTGGTCTGTGAAATATGTCAGTGGTATTTTAATAAGGATTGCATTGAATCTGCAAATTGCTTTGGATAGTATGAACATTTTAATGATGTTGATTCTTCCCATCCCTGAACATGGTATTTGCTTCCATTTATTTGTATCTTCCTTAATTTCTTACTTCAGAGTTTTCTGAGGACAGGTCTTTTATCTCTTTGGTAAATTTTTTCTAGGTACTTTATTTTTCTTGTTTCTATAGTAAATGAAATTTTTTTTTTAGGTTTCTATCTCTGACATTTTATTGTTCGTGTACAAAAATGTCTTTGGTTTCTGAATATTGACATTGTACCCTGCTATTTTGCCAAATTTACTTATTATGTCAATTAGTTTATTAGTAGAGTCTATAGGAATTTTTATATACACTATCATGTCATCTGCAAATAATGACAGTTTTACTTCTTTTCCAATTTGGATGCCTTTTATTTCTTTTTCTTGTCTGATTGCTGTGGCTAGAATCTCCAACACTGTGTTGAATAGGAGTGGAGAGAGTAGACATCCTTGTCTTGTTCCTGATCTCAGGATGAAAGCTTTCAGTTTTTGTCCATTGAGTATAATGCTGGCTTCAGATTTCTTGTATATAGCCATTATTATGTTGAGGTATGCTCCCTCTACTCCCATTTTTCTGAGATGTTTACCATAAATGGGTGTTGTACTTTATCAAATGCTTTTTCAGCAGCTATGAATATGATCATGAGGTTTTGTCTTTCATTTTGTTTATGTGATGTATTACATTTATTGATTTGCTAATATTAAACCATCCTTGCCTCCCTGGGATGAATCCCACTTGATCATGGTGTATGATCATTTTAATATGTTGCTGGATCCGGTTTGCCAATATTTTGTTGATGGTTTTAGCACCTATGTTCATCAGTGATATTGGCCTGTTGTTTTCTTTCTTTGTTGTGTCTTGACCTGGTTTTGGAATAGGGTAATACTGGCTTCATAGAAAGAGTTTGGGAGTTTTCCCTCTTCTTGGATTTTTTGGAATAGTATTGATAAGGGTAGGCATTAGTTCATTCCTGAATGTTTTGTAAAATTCACCCGTGAAGCCATCCAGTCCAGGGCTTTTGTGCACCTGGAGTTTTTTGGTTTCTGTTTCAATTTCACTCTTTGTTATAGGTCTGTTAAGGCTTTGTACTTCTTCTTGATTCAGTTTTGGGAGATTATATGTTTGTAGAATTTTGTCCACTTCATCTAGGTTGTCATGTTTCTGGCTGTACAGTTGTTTTTAGTAATTTTTTTAAATCCTTTGTATTTCTTTGATAGCTGTCATGATCTCTCCTCTTTCTCTTCTGATTTTGTTTATTTGGGTCCTCTCTCTTTTTTTCTTGATGAGCCTGGCTAAAGGCTTGTTGATTTTGTTCATTTTTTCAAAGAGCAAGCTCCTACTTTGGTGATCTTTTGAATTATTTGTTTAGTTTCTACGTCATTTAATTCTGCTCTGTTCTTGATGATTTCCTTCCTTCTACTAGCCTGGGGCTGTGTTTGTTGTTGTTATTCTAGTTCTTGTAGCTGCAGGGTTAGACTTTTTATTTGAGATTCTTCTATCCTTTTAGGTAGGCCTATATTGATATGAACTTTCACTCAGGGCAGCTTCTGCTGTGTCCCATGGGTTTTGGGTTGTTGTGTGTTCATTACCATTAGTTTCCAGAAACTTCTTGATTTCTTTCTTGATGTCATTGTTAACCGATTAGTTATTTAATATCATGTTATTCATTCTCCATGAGTTTGAATGTCTTTGAGTTATTTCCTTGAGGTTTCAAGGCATTGTGGTCTGAGAAGATGCTTAATATAATTTCAATTTTCTTGAATTTGTTGAGGTTTGTTTTGTGTCCTACCATGTGGTCTATTTTTGAAAATATTCCCTGTGCACTTGAAAAGAATGTACATTTTGCTTCTGGGGGTGAAAAGTTCTATATATGTCAATTAAGTCCATTTGATTGAGTGTGTTGTTCAATGCCTCAATATTCTTGGTGTTTCTTTGCTTTGAAGATCTGTCTATTGTTGATAATAGGGTGTTAAAGTCCCCTACTATGAGTGCATTGCTGTTGATATCCTTCTTGTAGTCTTCTAGTATTGTCCTTTTATATTTGGGTGCTCCTATGTTGGGTGCCTATATATTTACCAGTGTTATATCTTCTTGGTGAGTTGTTCCCTTAAGTATTATAAAATGTCCTTCTTTGTCTTTTTTTATGCCCTTTGCTTTGAAATCTGTTTTGTCTGATATACGTATTGCTACCCCAGCTTTTTCTTCATGTCCATTTGCCTGGAATACTTTTTTCCATCCCTTCACTTTCAGTCTGTGTAAATCTTTTGTTTTGAGGTGTGTCTCTTGTAGACAGCATATATGTGGGTCATGTTTTTGTATCCATTCAGCTACCCTATGTCTTTTGATTGGAGCATTTAATCAACTTACATTTAAGGCTATTATTGACAGGTATTTATTCATTTCCCTTTGTACCTGTGTTCCTCTCCCTTTCTCTTTTTCTTCTTTTTCTTCCACCATTCCCTTTAGCATGTTGTGCAATGCTGGTTTGGTGGAGATGTATATTTTTAGTCTTCCTTTGTCTTGGAAATTCCTTATTTCACCTTCCATTTTGAATGAGAGCCTTGCTGGGTAGAATATTCTTGGTTGTAGGTCTTTGTTTTTCATTGCTTGAAATATTTTTTGCCATTTCCTTCTGGCTTATAGTGTTTCTGTTGAGAAATCAGTTGATAGCGTTATCAGAGCTCCCTTGTATGTTATTTGCTATTTTTCTCTTACTGCTTCAGGATTCTCTCTTTTTCTTTGAATGTTGCCATTTTAATTATGATGTGCCTTGGAGTGGGCCTTTTTGGGTTTATCTTCATTGGAACCCTTTGTGCTTCCTGGACTTGCATGACTTTTTCTCTCATCAAGTTAAGAAATTTTTCTGTTCTTACTTTTTCAATCAGGTTTTCTACTCCTTGTTCCTCTTCTCCTTCTTGTATCCCTCTGATTCTAATGTTATGTTGTCTCATGTTCTTTTTCAGTTCTCTTAAGCCCTTTTCATTCCTTTTTAATCTTTTTTCATTTTGTTGTATTGTCTGGGAATTTTTTTCTACATTGTTTTCTCACTCACTGATCTGATCCTCTTCTTTGTTCAACCTGCTTTCTATTGATTCTACTGTTATCTTCAGTTCAGAAATTGTATTCTTTGTTCCTTCCTGGTTCTTATTGATACTTTCTATGTCGTTTTTTTTATGCTGGTGTAATTCTCCATTATGCTGGTTTGACTCAGTGGATTGAGCGTCGGCCTGCGAGCTAAGTGTCGCTGGTTCGATCTTCCAGTCAGGGCACATCAGAGAAGGAAAACTCTGACTCCAAAAAACCTCCGCTGCCTTGCGGCATACCTCTTCAAGGGAAAGGCTAAGGGAGTAAACCCCGACAGAAAATTCGGAGCCGGAGTCCCTAAGGCGGTTTGACGTTGTAGTCAACACCGGCAACTCCTGCGGCGCACCTGAAGCCAAGCTGTATTGACTCCGTCTTTCCCTTGGATCCTTCAGCTGCGAAGAGAGGGGGGGTCTGCTGCATGGGCAACAGCAGACCCTCCATATCACCCTGCCCAGGCTCTGTAGCTTCAGCTTCACTGGAGAGGACACTCCAGCGTCATCGCAAGATGTCGATTCAACACGGGAGGAGACAGATACCGTGTCACTCCCGAGTCGGACTGCACAGCCATTCTCGGCGGTGCAGATAGACTCTTAAGAAGCTACACCATCGTCTCTCGAGACGGATGGCTGCCGATAATTCTCCATAAGTTCCTTATAGCTTCCCTGGAGTTCTTTGTAATTCCCCTGGAGTTCATTTTAGTTTTCTCTGAGTTTGTCACGTTCATTGAGCTTCCTTATAACCTTTTTTTTTTTTTTTTGAATTACATGTCTGATAGTTTGCTTGCCTCTGTTTCATCTAGCACTCTTTCTGGGGATTCCTCTTTTCTTTTCATTGGGATGTTGTTTCTGTGTCTCCCCATGTTGGATGCTTCTTGTATGTTTTTGTTTCTTAGATTTGTCTGCTTTGATTTCCGCTTTCATGGTATGAGATTCTGTAATAGGAGACCTGGGGCATTAGTGGTGCAGTCTCTTTGATCTCCTGAGTTTGATGCTCCTAGGATGCCCTTTATCATTCGTTTAAGCTATCTGGCTATATTTCAGTTACTCTTTGTTGGAATCTTCACTCTGGCTAGTTGATTGAGAATCACTCTGCCCACCGCGTCTTGAGTTATTTTGTGGAGATGCTGTTAAGACATAAACACACAACCCAGGCAAGAAACCCACACCCTCTAAAAATCCCCCACCCACAATCACACTATCAGTGGCAAATGAACCAGTATTAATATAGATGTAAATAGTTTAAGACTACCTGGCTGGTGTGGCTCAGTGGATTAAGCATCAGCCTTTGAACCAAGTGGTTCAATTCCCAGTCAGGGTACATAACTAGGTTGCACGTCAGGCCACTGGGGGCACGAGTGAGAGGCAACCACACAGTCATGTTTCTCTCCCTCTCTTTCTCCTTTTCCCTCTCTCAAATAATAAATAAATAAACAAGAAAACAAATAAATAAATTTTTAAAAAGAGAGGTTAAGACTTTTATACTATATGAAAAACTGATAAGAGTTGTTTTAACTGATAGATGATTTTTGAGAGGGAAGATGTTAGAATAATAGTAGTAGCAAGTAGGGTCAAGGTTATGTGAGACAGTAAGTAGTATTTACATTGTAAGTTGAAAAAGGGAGGGAGAAATGCCGAATGAAGTGAGAAAGTGGAAGTATATAGTATTAGGTTTATAAAACAGTTATATGCTATATATTTAGTGCAAGAGGGAGGATAAACAAAACAGACAAATAAACAAACAAAAAAACTAAAGAAGAAGAATAGGAGGGAAAGAAGGTAGGAAACAGATTAAAGAAAGATTTTTTTCTCCAGTACAACCTTTGGGCTCTGTCCTTCTTTTTCTGGATCTGCCTCTGGTCAAAATTCCATGGGCTTCAAATCTTCTTTTCTGGCTGGCTGGCTGGCTGTGAGAAGATCTGGCTGCATTCTGAGGCTGCTATTCTCTCACTCATGGGCCTGCCGCAGCTCCCTGCCCTGAGGTGCACTGAGTTGGTTCTCTCCCCACTTGTCTTGCGGCACCCTCCAGCACTCCTCAGGCTTACCTAGCAATGCTGTTTTGCTGGCAAGCCAGTACACAAGCTCCTAGTCCCTGCCCGGCCTTGGGTCCTGTCTCTGCTCCTCCTCCAAAAAAGTCTCTGTGTTGCCTCCAAGCTGCAGCACTGGCCTGTGTCCCTGGCTGGCAGCGCCTTATTGTGTGCCTGTGTGTACCGCTTGCCTGTCTGGAGTCCCTACCAAGTCTACATTTCCACTGAAATTTCCTGTTTGGGCCCCTCTTTATGGCTGTTTTGCTTTTTTGTTTGGTTGAGCCATGATGCAAGCGCCTGGGGCACAGGGTTGCCAGCCCAGGGAGTCCCCACCTAGACTCAGTTCATACAGTTTCTCACAGTCTGGGCTGTTCTCTGTCTTCCCACACCTCTGTCTGTTTAATGAAACCCTTCTCATTGACTCCCTCCGGGACTTTGCTGGCCCAAGCACCTTTGTCAGGGGGAAGTTTCTAAGCAGATCCCAGCTAATGAGGTGGTCTGTAGCTGCCCCTTTCAGGTACAGTGTGGCAGAGGTGCTAGGCTGGGAGGCCCAGTGACTTTGCTTGGAGAGCATGGGATGAGCTTTCTGCCCTCTTTCATGCCACTCCCACACTCCCATCCCTGTTTGCACTATCTGAAATATGCACTCACTCACTCCTCTCTGTGTTTGTACTCCAAGTCCTTTCGTGATTGGATCAAGCAGACGACACTGCTACCTATTACTCTGCCATCTTCTTCCCTCTCCTAATTCTTTTTATCTTCAACCCATTCTCCTCTTTCTTTCTTATAGTGCCTACATGCTAGTAAAATACAGAAATTCAACATCTTTCTGTTGTCTTGCCACAGAGTATTGTAAGAAATAATATACTACACTGCAGAGTACATTTTCATTTACAAAATTCTTCCACATGTATGAACGTTTTTGATCTCAAAGCAAACTTCATAGGAGTGAGTATTACTGACTCAATTTACATGGGCTTCATTTCAGGATCAGGCCCCATTCCACTCCACCACTAGAGCAAAGTAAGCAGTTAGTTACTTTACCTACTCCATGGGCAGGAGCTCCCCTCCTTGTAGAGCAGCTGAGCCTGGTTCTAAATGCCACCATATTTCTTTCTCTATACCCTACCTCTCCTACCCACCAACTGTTTCTGCTGAAAATCTCTGTATAACTTGATAGGCAATTACTGAAGACCAACCATGGGCCTGAAACACCATACTAGAAACTGAGACGACCAAATTGACACCCTCAAATAGTGGCTAACCAAACTGTGGAAACAGGGAAGCAAATTATTATAATATGACAATTGTTATAATAGAAGGATGCACATGGTACCATAATAGTTTCAAGAAGGGAGTAATTAAATTTGCCTGGTAGGTTTAATTCAGTAAGTGGCGATTAGGCCAAAAGTTAAAAAATGGGCAAACAGGGTAGAGAGAGCATTCCAGATAGAACAGCCTGTGCAAAGGTAAAAGAATGGAGAAAATACAAGAAGGTTAATTTATGTTTACCTTTCATCCATATCAACATCAAATTTGATCAGAGAAAAACACACGACTGTTATTTCAGAGCCATTGTCCTCAAGTGAGGTCAAAGGCTAGTCAAAGACACCCCTATATTAGTACTTTACAACTTCTTTCTCTGCAAACCTCCAAATGTTCCCAACCCCTTATTCACTCTCATCTTATAATTGCACTGAGCAAATTTAGTCATAAGAAGAGAACTTGCAAAACCACCTGCCACATCTACCATTGCACCTACATCTATTACCATGCATTCTTCTCTTACCAAAGTTAGTGCGGATGATCTGTTCATCCTTCCCTGTGCCAAATTTTCATTGGACAATAGACTTCAGGCACTTTTGCTTTCTCAAGAACATTGCTGCAAACAATTCTTCCCACCTCTTTCCTACTTAACCTGCCATCAGCACTTGACCCATCTGATCTCTCCCTGTGCAAAACACATTTTCCAATAGGCTCTAGTACTTGATGCTCTCCTGATATCTCTATTCCTCCTTCAGTGGTCACTCCCTCCAGTTTCCTTTGCGGATCCCTCCACATCTGCCAGAACTTTAAGATCAGGAAACTCAAGATCTCAGTCCTTGCACTTATCTTCCTCATTTACTCTCATTCCCCATGTGATATCATTCAATCTTATAGCTTTAAATAGCAAGTAAATCACTGATGAGTTCCACCTGAACCTCTCCTCAAACTCCAAATGCCTGTATCTAACTGCACACTCAAAATGCAGCTTATAGAATAGGGTAAAGGAGGGATAAATGATGATGGAAGGAGACTTGGGTGGCAAACACACAATACAAGATATAGATGATGTATTGTAGCTGTATATACCTTAAATAAACTTATATAAGTTTATTAACCAATGTCACCTCAGTAAAATCAATACAAGATTAACAAAATAAATAAATAATGCAGTTTGAGTGTCTGATAGGTATCTCAAAATTGCTATGTTAAAAAAAAAAAAAAACCCTGATACTTCTTCTCACATCCACTCTTGTCATGATCTCTAACACACAAATTGAAACTACTTCCACCCTATGGCCCCAGCCAAAAAACTTGGTGTTATCATTGATTCCTCTTTTTTCTCATACCCCACATTTAACTGACAAGCATATTATATTATCTCTACCCTTAAAATATATTCATACTGCTCGTCCAAGCCACAGTCATTTCTGGATTATTACAGTAACTTTATTATTTGTCTCTTTGCTTGTACTCTTGTGTCCCATCCTATTCTACCCTTCAGACAGTAGCTGAGATGATTCTTTTAAAATAAAAGTTATATCAAACCACTCAACTGACTTTATGGTTTTTTAAAAAATATTTTATTCATTTACTTTAGAGAGAGGGGAAGGGAGAAAGAAAGAGGGAGAGAGAAATCAATGTGAGAGAGAAACATGGATTGGTTGCCCCTCACACATGCCCCAACCAGAGACAAAACCTGCAACCTAGGCATGTACCCTGATGAGAAACTGAACAGGTGGCCATTCATTTTGTGGAACAACACCCAACCACCTGAGCCACACCAGTCAAGGCTCAGCTGACTTTCTACCTCAACAAAATAA
The DNA here is from genome assembly GCF_987537825.1 of Furipterus horrens. Lineage (NCBI taxonomy): Eukaryota > Metazoa > Chordata > Mammalia > Chiroptera > Furipteridae > Furipterus > Furipterus horrens. The sequence continues at coordinate 53,571,623 of NW_028327179.1, forward strand.
AGTCCAAGTCCTTTCAATGAGCTGTGCATGCTACATACTGCATGATAACCATGCCCCCCACCACATACGCACCTCTAACTAAGTAAATTAATGATAAAATGAGTTAATGATCAAACGGGAGGGGAAACTGGTATGATACTAGAGAGTTAGGTGATGAACAAAATTTCTAACCAAACTAAGGAGTTCAGACTTTATTTGAATATAATGGATAGTCAACAAAGGTTAAGAATTTTAATAAGACAACTATTCTCAATAACCCCTTTCTATTTCTAGGTTCCAACTAATATGTGACCTTCTATACAAATTTTGACTTGATTTCTTTATCAATTTCCTATCTTTATCCAGAAATTGTCACAGCAAACTCCTTGCTGCTCCTTTAATATTTCACATTTCCAACCTTCCATGCCTTTGCCATATCTGTTCCTTTTTCCTGGAATAACCTTATTTACTTTATTTGAAACATATCTATTCACCCTTCTTGATTCATCTCAAATGCCATTATCTTTGTTAAGCACTCCCTGACTACCTCAGAGAGTTATGTGTTTTCTTCTTTGGGCTTCCAGAGTACATTTTACCCACTTCTATTATAGATATTATCACCTCACTGTGGATATTTATTTACATATTGGCAAGTCCTAGGAGGACAAAATCCATAACACGAGGAACACAATTTTCTTTGAGTTAGGTCTGACACTTGTTTTTTACTAACTTTTGGCATCTGAATCCAAAAATGACCCAGTTTTTCTCTAGCACGTCAACTTTTTAAGGTACAGGATACCTTCCCCTTGTCCCAAAAATCATACAAAGTGTACATACAAAGGAAAATTTAAAAATTACTTGAATATACTGTTTATTTAGAGTGGTTTTATTCATATAAAGGCTATGTATTGTTACTGTAAGTCAAATTGTGTTCAAGTAGTAAAGTTCTGCTACCAAACATACATATTAAGGTATTTTATCTTTTCAAACAACAGGCTAGAAAATGCCAAAATGAGATACTTGAAACAGTCTCCTTCAGTTGGCAAAGCTTTCACAAATTGCTTCATGAGACCCAGTTTTATGTACAGAGGTGGTAATATAATGTTCATTCTGTCAACAAGTGGCTCATGTAGAATGTTTGGATCACCACGTTTGAGGTCAGTTCTTGAAGGCCAATTTGACTCCACCATATGCTTCTCATGAGCTCTGCTGTCCCACATACACAGAAAACAGGGATTCTTGGTGCATCCGCATTGCTGACAAAGAAGGAAGCAGACCATTTTAAGGTCAACACTGATGATCCAATTGTGTTTGTGATATTGCAACAGATCAATATCTTCATATTCTTCATGAAAACAAACTTAATGGCCAATTGTGACTGCACCAAATAAATTGCCATTGTGGAGGAGGACACACTTCAGCTCCGCTTTCAGCTATTGATGGACAGTCACCATTCAGTTGCATTCTAGACTGGAATTCCCAATTCCTCTGTTAAACCATGTATGTTATGGCAATACACAAAGCCACTGTCACTTCCAAAGTACTGCAGAAATGCACTTGCTCTTGATAGAAAGTAGGATATTTTCACTCCTTTTTCAAGCAAGTTTTTCTCATGCAGTCTTGATGCTAGTTCTGAAGCCTTTTTGGATTGTTCAGATCTCATGCCGAATCATTCAACTCATGATGATCAAATCCGTTATGAACTGAGTCATCTTCAATTGCAAAATCTTCATTATTGCTGTCTCTTAGTTCTTCACCATACTTCTGTTTTCTGAAAGAGGGTATTTTAATGAAAACTGGCACTGAGATTTTAGCTGAATGAGGCACTGGGCATATAGCTGATGGTAGACTAGGATACTCTATTTTACATTTATTTTTCTTGTTATATCCTGATGTTTTTACTATACAAAAGTAACAGTCACTTGAATGATATCTGTGCTCTCACCAAACCATAGGTATACCAAATGGCAATTTATCACGTGTTCCCTTCGTCCACATCCATAAACTCTCAACCCACTCACTGCTTGCACACCTTGTGAGGGGACCAACATTTATCTTGATCACCAAGTTTGACTTTAAAATATGCAAAATATCTTGCCTGACTAATGCACTGATGTTTGTCCTTTGACTGGGAATGGTGAAACTGCCATAGATATAACAAAATGAGTCAGAGTTGTTTAGGCACTTTCGATGAAAAATAGCAGAGGCAGATATGACCTGAAGGGAAGGAAATAAGTATGCATGTAAATAAAAAGATGAATTCTGCTGACTTTTTGTATAGAGACAAGAACTCAGACTACACTTCAGAATATGATTCATTATATAGAGTGGCACACAACCTCTCACCACACTGTCTCATATGTAACTGAATAGCCTAGACAAGCATGAATCTGTAGCTGGTCTCCAAGATCATCGCCCACCCCTCCCCACTCAAGAAAGGTTTGCTCTCAGCCAATAGGAGAGCACTAATGCTTCCCTTGATCCAGACTTGATCCAGCCTAGAGTGGTGGCATTATGATAAGCTGTACAGAAAAAACTCAACTTGATAGAAGAAAACTAACTGAAGTTTTGAAATCAGCATACCTATATAAGTCTAAAACAGCTGAAAAATTAAACTGAACAGGAATTATGTTAAAAATTGCTCCCCTGTGACTCAATTCTTGATGAGACCCTAGTACTTTGTACACACAATGTCTTCAACACATGTTTATGAATGAAAATTAATCAGAAAAACAGAATTAAAATTAGTAGAGGAAGAAACCAGGGAAGTGAGATGTCATCAAAACCAAAACAAGGGGAATTTTCAAGAAGTAATGAGTGGTCAGTACTTCAGAGATTTAAACAAGCTGATAGATATAATTGTACTTAACAAGTAAGAGAGATTTGGAGATATAATGGTCAAATTTCAGTATCACAAATAGAAATTTCTATATTTAAGCAGTGATCTTAATATGAGGAATTGGTGATCAAAACATCATTATAATGGCTGGAGATGTGAGATCTAGACTGTGCTCCTGGACTCCTAAGACAACACTGAAGAATTGTCCTTGTGGAGTAATCCCAATCTTTGTCTCAATGTGAATGGTAGAAACAGGAAGGCCACTACTGGAACTGTTGGCTCCATATTCACTATACCTGCTAGATATGAACCAGCCAAAACACATTTCATACACCTTGCCTCTTGATACCAACAACTAGTCCCCAAACCTCAGCTAATGCTGCCACAGGAAAACATATCTCCATAATTATGAGCATGAGTTTTCCTTGCTGTGTAACAAATTACCACAAACTCTTAAAACAGTACCCGTTTATTGTACCAATTCTGTAGGTCCAAAGTCCAGGCAAGCTCTTCTGGGTTCTCTGCTTAGTGTCTCACCAGGTGGAGGTCAAGGTGTCCACAGGCTGGGTTCCTCTATGGAGGGTCTAGGGAAGAAATTACTTACAAGTACATTGAGGTTTGGCAGAATTCAATTCCTTACAGTTGTAGGACTGAGTGCTTTGTTATCTGACCATTGGCTAGGAGTCATTCTCAGTTTCAAGAGGCTATTCGCAGTTCTTTTCACTGGCCTTCTCATATGCCCTTTCACAGCATCATAGCTGGTGCAAGATCTCTCATGTGGAACCCACTTCACACTACTCCCTTTGACCTCCATTACTGCCTCCCACCAGAGAAAACTCTGTTTTTAGATGGGCTTATGTGATGAAATTAGGCCTACCCAGATCATCTCTCTATTTTATAATCAACTATACCATATATATAACATAATCAAGGGAGTGGTACCTCATCTTATTCACAGGTTCCAGGGATTAGGATGTGGGACTTGAGGGCTATTTTTATAATTCTGCTTATTACATTGTGTTTGCCAGAAAAAGTAGTATAACCAATAGATACATCTTTTACCTTCTAAACTAGTTAAAATTATTAAGAGAAACAGAACCAATAAGATGTATATCTATATAGAAAGAGATTTATTATAAGGAATTGGCTCACATGATTGGAGTGGCTGACAAGTTCCAAGATCTGCAGGGTCAGCTGGAAAGCTGCAAACCCAGAAGAGCTAATGGTGCAATTCTAGTCCAAAGGCTGGTAGGCTTGAATCCCAGATAGCAGTAATGTTTCAGTTTGAGTCTGAAGACGGGAAGAAACCAATGTCCCAGCCTGAATGCAGTCAGGTAGGAGGAATTCTCTCTTGGGAGAGTCAGCCTGATTGGATAAGGCCCACCTACCTCAGGAGAAGTAATCTGCTTTACTCAGTCTACTGATTCGAATGTTAATCTCATCTAAAACACTGTCACAAAACATCCAATATAATATTTAACCAAATATCTGGACACTCCATAGCCTAGTCAAGTTGGTACATACAATTAATAATCACATCTTCTGAATCTCATGCAAGTACATCCAACTGGCTGAACCTAAGTTCTATCTAGAACCCCAGCTGCAGAGGAGCTGAACAGTTCAGAAAGGTGCATTACAATAGTGTCTTTTGAACATTTTACCCCAATCTACTATAAGAAATAAACATTGTATCACAATCCAGTGTGAGCATACACCCATAAACAGAATAAAATTTCATTGAACATCACTTGCCCTTACAAAATGTAATGCACTCTGATACTTTCTTTATGGTTCTTTTTTATATTAAATCATACTGAGCTCAGTCCACTAAATGGTTTTATGACCTTCAAAAAAACAAGGCATCGTTAGGAAGGTGAACTGATTTTGAGGGTCAATCTATTATACTCAACACAAGTGATCTTTGAGAAGCAATTTTTCTTCGGTTATATGTCTCACAATATTTGATATGCAATACTATGTTCGTAGCCCTGGCTGGTTTAGCTCAGTGGATTGAGCGTCGGCCTGCGAGCTAAGTGTCGCTGGTTCGATCTTCCAGTCAGGGTACATCAGAGAAGGAAAACTCTGACTCCAAAAAACCTCCGCTGCCTTGCGGCATACCTCTTCAGGGGAAAGGCTAAGGGAGTAAACCCCGACAGAAAATCCGGAGCCGGAGTCCCTAAGGCGGTTTGACGTTGTAGTCAACACCGGCAACTCCTGCGGCGCACCTGAAGCCAAGCTGTATTGACTCCGTCTTTCCCTTGGATCCTTCAGCTGCGAAGAGAGGGGGGGGTCTGCTGCATGGGCAACAGCAGACCCTCCATATCACCCTGCCCAGGCTCTGTAGCTTCATCGCAAGATGTCGATTCAACACGGGAGGAGACAGATACCGTGTCACTCCCGAGTCGGACTGCACAGCCATTCTCGGCGGTGCAGATAGACTCTTAAGAAGCTACACCATCGTCTCTCGAGACGGACGGCTGCCGACGACTATGTTCGTAAGTTGGACTGTATATAGAAAATGGGGTTTCAATTAGATCTGAAAAAAGACTGAAAAGTTTGAATTCTTTTACAGTGTTAGATCCATAAATTTTCAATAAAATCAAAAATTGGACATCAAGGAATGCTTCTGTGTTGTCCCCCAACCCCATTCAGAAAGGCTAAATTTACAAATCCACTGGAGTATATAGGACCCATTTTTTAAGAAAAAACAAAAAGAAAGTACCAAGAGGATGTTCATGTGAAAGTGCTGACTGACTAGATATTATATAAATAGGCGTTGAAACATAGAAATTGTCAACCTCTGCTAATAAGCTTCTGTGCCATAAGTGTCAACTTCTGTGCCATAAACACATAATGACTCCCTTGGATTATTATGCTAGAGTGTAAGCCACAATTTAGAAAATGCTCTTACTCAGACCATTGTGCCCTTTTAACAACTACTCAAGTTTCACATTTTTGACACACATCCTGCAGATGGTGAACTGTGACTCTGTGCTAGGAAAAGCCCTAAAGAAGGCTTGATCCATTTTGAACTGCTCAATCTTTCTTGCAAAGCTGTTCTCCAGTGAAATGACTCACTTGATTAAACACTTGATTTTTGTTACTTGTATGAACAGTAGACATGTTTCTGAGTGCAACATTTCCATTTAACTGTATCCACAAGTTAGGCAACTTATAAGGATCAGCCCACAGAGTTCAGCTTGAATTGTTCCTTTTTCTCTGTTGTCGCCTTAATGGCAGAGTTTCACACAGTCAGATTTAATTGACTGATGAAATTAAGAATTTGGACTCCTTAAACAAAGATCATATTATAGAGTCTTCCTCATTCAGTTGCTCAAGAGTGTGAATGAAAATATGGGCACTGTATGTATGATCCAGGAAGTGGAGCCTTGCGGCTGGCTAGTGATGGTTGTATCAAAACCTAATCATTGCTTAAAGACTAGAAAACCTTGAAACCAGTGAAATTACAATGGTTTTGGGGCTTTTACCATTAGGATTGTGAAATATCTGGACATATGCTATATATGGAAACAACAAAATTCAATTATTCGTTTAATAAAGTTTCAATGAGCACCTACTATGTGATATAGTTCTACTATAAACATAGAAGTGGTCAAAACAGACCAACTCCCTGTTTATTATATAGTAGGAGGAGGCAGAGGACAACTAACTGATGAACAAATAATTAAGGAATGGGTAAGATAAACAGTATACCAGGATTCAGCATCTGGCACATACCACCAGCCCCAAGTTGCCTAAAGCAAACACATACTACATTGCCCATCCCATCTATGGACCATAGTTGCAAGAACTGTGACACATTCTCTAATTGCTACACATTATAACTTCCAGGGTGTTGCCCCTTTCTCCCAATTACATTTATTCTAAAGAAATGGTGTGATTTATTGCATCATACTGAGGATTCAAAGAATCAGTGGATGCTGAAGGGCCAGGTTTGAAATAGCAGCCCTGGAGGTTGAGAGGCAAGCTAACTAATCATGTTTTCTTTATAAATAGATTTATTGAGGTATAACTGATATACAATAAACTATATATTTAAAGTATTGGGCTGGTCAAAATGTCTGTTATGTTTTTTCTGTAAAATGAAAGACACATTTTTCATGTTCACCAATAACTATTGATTTGGATATTTTGAGTATGTTGGGTATCTCTTGCTATTGGCTTCTAGTGGATTGAGGCCAAGGGTGTTGCTAAACATCTTCCAATGCCAGACAGCCCAACAGCAAAGAATTATTTGGCCAGAATGCCATAAGTAACAAGAAACTTCGCAGATCACTTTGATGCAATCAACCAGTCACAGCACCTTCTCCAAATACCACACAAATCTATTTTTGTGTTTCAGTTGAGCTTTTACCTTTCTTGAAATAAGAAAGCACAATACACCAAAAATGTTTCATATTTTCTTCCATCTTCAATATTAAAATGACTGCACAAAATTCACCAAATTTGATTTTTTTTTAATGCATGCTGATTTGACAGCTGTCACAATACAATCTAACAAAATTGTTTCAAATGAAGTCAAGGATGGCTAAGCACTACTAGAGCCACTGTAAGGACTTTTTGGCCAATCTAATACATAATTTGATAAGTTTTGTTGTATGTATATATGCATGTACACATCACCACATCAACACAAAGAACATATCTGTCACCCCTAAAAATTTCCTTGTGTTCTTTTTTTTTTTTTTTTTTTTTTTTTATATATATATTTTTTTTATTTTGGTTTTTCAATTACAGTTGTCCCCTTTTCCCCCAATTTCTCTCCCCCACCCAGCCCACCCCCTCTCCCGCAATCATATCCCTCCCTGTTGTCTATGTCCATGAGTCTTTTATACAGGCTCTTTAATTAAACCCTTCCCTTACTTATCCCCCTTCTCTCCCTCTCCCCTCCCCCCTATTGACTGCTATTCTGCTTTTTGTTCTATTTAGTTCCTTTGTTTGTGTTGTTCTTTAGTTTCCTGTATTAGGTGATATCATATGGTATTTTTGTTTCTTTGCCTGGCTTATTTCACTAAGCATAATTCTCTCTAGTTCCATCCATGTTGTTGCAAATGGTAGGAGTTCCTTCTTTCTTTCTGCTACATAGTATTCCATTGTGTAAATGTACCACAGTTTTTTGATCCACTCATCTACAGATGGGCACTTAGGTTGTTTCCAGCACTTAGCTATTGTAAACAGTGCTGCTATGAACATAGGGGTGCATAAGTTCTTTTGAATTGGTGTTTCAAGATTCTTCGGGTATAATCCTAGTAGTGGAGTCGCTGGTTCAAAAGGCAGTTCCATTTTTAATCTTTTGAGGTAATTCCATACTGTTCTCCATAGTGGTTGCACCAGTCTGCATTCCCACCAACAGTGCAGTAGGGTTCCCGTTTCTCCACATCCTCGCCAGCACTTGTTGCTTGTTGATTTGTTGATGATGGCCATTCTGACTGGTGTAAGGTGGTATCTCATTGTGGTTTTTATTTGCATCTCCCTGATGGCTAATGATGTTGAGCATTTTTTCATGTGTCTATGGACCTTCTGTATGTCCTCTTCGGAGAAGTGTTTGTTCAGGTCCCTTGCCCATTTTTTAATTGGGTTGTTTGTTTTCTTGATGTTGAGTCGTATCAGCTCTTTATATATTTTGGAAATCAGTCCCCTGTCTGTGATGTCATTGGCAAATATGTTTTCCCATATGGTTGGTTTCCTTTTCAATTTGCTGTTGTTTTCTTTTGCTGAGCAGAAACTCTTCAGTTTGATGTAATCCCATTTATTTATTTTTTCCTTTATTTCTCTTGCTTTAGGAGATGTATCCGTGAAGAGATTGTTACGTGAGATATCTGATATTTTCTTGCCTATGTTTTCCTCTAGGACTTTTATGGTGTCACGGCTTACATTTAAGTCTTTGATCCATCTTGAGTTTATTCTTGTGTGTGGTGTAAGTTGGTGGTCTAGTTTCATTTTTTTGCAGGTCCCTATCCAGTTCTCCCAGCACCATTTGTTAAAGAGGCTCTTCTCACTCCATTTTATGTTCCTTCCTCCTTTATCAAAGATTAGTTGACCATAGAGGCCTGGGTTTATTTCTGGACTCTCTATTCTGTTCCACTGATCTATATGTCTGTTCTTATGCCAGTACCATACTGTTTTGATTACAGTGGCTTTGTAGTATTGTTTGATATCTGGTGTTGTGATTCCTCCTGCTGTGTTCTTCTGTCTCAAGATTGCTTTTGCTATTCGGGGTCTTTTTTGGTTCCACATGAATTTATGGAGTATTTGTTCTAGGTCTGTGAAATATGTCATTGGTATTTTAATAGGGATTGCATTGAATTTGTAAATTGCTTTGGGTAGTATGGCCATTTTGATGATGTTGATTCTTCCCATCCAAGAACATGGTATTTGCTTCCATTTATTTGTTTCTTCCTTAATTTCTTTCTTCAATGTTATGTAATTTTCAGAGTACAGGTCTTTTATCTCTTTGGTTAAGTTTACTCCTAGGTACTTTATTTTTCTTGTTGCTATAGTAAATGGTATTTTCTTTTTTGTCTCTGTCTCTGCTATTTTATTGTTGGTGTACAGAAATGCCTTGGATTTCTGTATATTTATTTTGTACCCTGCGATTTTGCCAAATTCACTTATTATATTGAGTAGTCTTTTAGTGGAGTTTATAGGATTTTCTAGGTATACTATCATATCATCTGCATATAATGAAAGTTTCACTTCCTCTTTCCCAATTTGGATTCCTTTTATTTCTTTTTCTTGTCTGATTGCTGTGGCTAGGACTTCCAACACTATGTTGAAAAGGAGTGGAGAGAGTGGACAACCTTGTCTCGTTCCTGAGTTCAGGGGGAATGCTTTCAGTTTTTGTCCATTGAGTATGATGTTGGCCTCAGGCTTCTCATATATAGCCTTAATTATGTTAAGATATGCTCCCTTTATTCCCATTTTGCTGAGTGTTTTCATCATAAATGGGTGTTGAACTTTATCAAATGCTTTTTCTGCATCTATTGATATGATCATGTGATTTTTGTCTTTCATTCTGTTTAGGTGATGTATTATATTTATTGATTTGCGAATATTAAACCATCCTTGCATCCCTGGAATGAAGCCCACTTGATCATGATGTATGATCTTTTTGATGTGTTGCTGGATCCTGTTTGCCAATATTTTATTGAGGATTTTAGCATCGATGTTCATCAGTGATATTGGCCTGTAGTTTTCTTTCTTTGTTGTGTCTTGACCTGGTTTGGGGATTAGGATAATACTGGCTTCATAGAAAGAGTTTGGGATTTTCCCTTCTTCTTGGATTTTTTGGAACAGTTTGAGGAGGATAGGAGTTAGTTCTTCCCTGAATGTTTTGTAGAATTCGCCTGTGAAGCCATCCGGTCCAGGGCTTTTGTGTGCCGGGAGATTTTGGATTACTGTTTCAATTTCCTTCTTTGTTATTGGTCTGTTGAGACTTTCCACTTCTTCTTGATTCAGTTTTGGAAGGTTGTATGTTTCTAGAAATTTGTCCATTTCTTCTAGATTGTCAAATTTCTTGTCATACAGTTGTCTGAAGTAATTTCTAACTATCATTTGTATTTCTGAGGTATCAGTCGTGATTTCTCCTCTTTCATTTCTGATTTTGTTTATTTGTGTCTTCTCTCTTTTTTTCTTGATTAGACTGGCTAGAGGCTTGTCGATTTTGTTGATTTTTTCGAAGAACCAGCTCCTAGTTTCGTTGATCTTTTGGATTGTTTGTTTAGTCTCTATGTCATTTAGTTCTGCTCTGATCTTGATGATTTCATTCCTTCTTCTTGCCCTAGGCTTTGTTTGTTGTTGTTGTTCTAGTTCTTGTAGCATTGTGGTTAGGTTTTTTATTTGAGATTCTTCTAGCCTTTTCAGATATGCCTGTATTGCTATGAACTTCCCTCTCAGGACTGCTTTTGCTGTGTCCCACAGGTTTTGGGTTGTTGTGTGCTCATTATCATTAGTTTCTAGAAATTTCTTGATTGCTTCTTTGATGTCATTGTTAACCCATTCATTATTTAATAGCATGTTATTCAATCTCCATGAGTTTGGGTGTCTTAGATTTTTTCCTCTGAGGTTGATTTCTAGTTTCAAGGCATTGTGATCTGAAAAGATGCTTGATATGATTTCAATTTTCTTGAATTTGTTGAGGCTTGTTTTGTGACCTATCATGTGGTCTATCTTTGAAAATGTCCCATGTGCACTTGAAAAGAATGTATATTTTGCTTCTTTGGGGTGAAAAGTTCTATATATATCAGTTAGATCCATGTGGTTTAGTGTGTTGTTCAATGCCTGTATATCCTTGGTGTTTCTTTGCTTTGATGATCTGTCTATTGTTGATAATGGAGTGTTGAAGTCCCCTACTATGAGTGTGTTGTTGTTGATATCCTTTTTGTGGTCTTCCAGTATTTGCTTTATGTATTTGGGTGCTCCTATGTTGGGTGCATATATGTTTATCAAAGTCATATCTTCTTGATGGATTGTTCCTTTAAGTATTATGAAATGTCCTTCTTTGTCTCTTTTTATTGTCCTTGCTTTGAAATCCATTTTGTCTGATATGAGAACTGCTACCCCGGCTTTTTTTACCGGTCCGTTTGCTTGCAATATTTTTTTATATCCCTTTACTTTCAGTCTGTGTAAATCTTTTGTTTTGAGGTGTGTTTCTTGTAGACAGCAAATATGTGGGTCCTGTTTTCTTATCCATTCCGTTACCCTATGTCTTTTAATTGGAGCATTTAATCCATTTACATTTAAGGTTATTATTGACGTGTATTTATTCATTTCCCTTTGTACCTCTGTTCCTCTCCTCTCTTGTTTTTTCCTAGAACAGTCCCTTTAGCATCTCTTGCAATGCTGGTTTGGTGGAGATGTATTCTTTCAGTCTTCCTTTGTCTGAGAAACTCCTTATTTCACCTTCTATTTTGAATGAGAGCCTTGCTGGGTAGAGTATTCTTGGTTGTAGGCCTTTGTTTTTCATTGCTTGAAATATTTTTGACCATTCCCTTCTGGCTTGTAATGTTTCTGTTGAGAAATCAGTTGATAGCCTTATCGGAGCTCCCTTGTATGTTATTTGCTGCTTTTCTCTTGCTGCTTTTAGGATTCTCTCTTTGTCTTGGAATGTTGCCATTTTAACTATGATGTGCCTTGGAGTGGGTTTTTGGGGGTTCCTCTTGATTGGAACTCTCAGTGCTTCTTGGACTTGCATAGCTTTTCCTCTCATCAGGTTCGGAAAATTTTCTGTCACTATTTCTCCTATCAGATTTTCAATTCCATGTTCCTTTTCTTCTTCCTCTCGTATTCCGATGATCCTTAAATTATTTTTCCTAATGCTATCCTGTAATTCCCTTACATCTTGTTCATATTTTTTCAATCGTTTTTCATTTTGCTGTATTGTCTGGGAGTTTTTCTCTACATTATCTTCTAACTCACTAATCCGATCTTCTGCTTCGTTTAGTCTGCTTTTGACTGATTCTACTGTGTTTTTCAGTTCAGAGATTGTATTCTTAAGTTCTTCCTGGTTCTTGTTAACGATTTCTATGTCTTTTTTTATGCTGGTGTAGTTCTCTGCCAGTTCCCTGTAATTTTCTTGGAGCTGCTGGTAACTTCCTTGAAGGTTGTCATAGTTGATTTTAAGGATGTCGAGTATATTGAGCTTCTTTACCACCATTGTTTTGAATTCCATGTCTGACATTTGGGCTATGTCTATTTTGTCTATCTCTCTTTCTGAGGATTCCTCTTTTCTTTTCATTGAGGGGTTATTTTTGCGTCTTACCATGTTGGATTCTTTTTGTTTTTATTTATTTATTTATTTATTTATTTATTTATTTATTTATTGGGGGGGTAGTCTGCTTTGACTTCCCTCCTTTGTGGTGTAATATTCTTTATCGAAGGTCTGGGAGTTTCAGTGGTGCAGTCTCTTTGATATCCTGAGCCTGATGGTCTTAAGTTACCCTTTATGTCGTTTGTTTATGCTGTTCGGTTATATTTCAGATGTTCTTTGATAGGATCTTCCTTCTGGCTACTTGGTTGAGAGTCACTCTATCTGCTTTGTCTTGAGTTCTTTTGTGGATATGCTGTTAAAGACATAAACACACAGCCCAGGCAGGAGACCCACACCCTCAGAAAGTATCCCCCACTCTATCCTGCTATCGTTAGCCAACTAGCCCGTATTAATATAAATGTAAAGAGATTTGAGCTTTTATACTATAAGAAGAATAGATACGAGTTGTTTTTGGGGAGGAAAAATATAATTTTTGATAGAGGGGTTGATAGATTAATAATAGTTGAGACTGTGCAAGCCAGTTAGTAATATTTACATTGTATGTTAAGAAAAATAGAAGAAAAGGATAGAAAAATACTTAGTATAGTAAGAAAGTGGGATTGTATTGTATTTGGGTTTATATAGTAATTATATTGTATTATTTAAAGTAATAGGGGGGCTAAGCTAGACACACAAACGAATAAACCCCTATTAAAGAGAAAGGATGAGAAGGAGAGGTTATATGCAACACGTTAGAGATAAAGTTTGTTATTATTGGAAGAGGTGGAGGAAAAACACTCCCCCAAAAAATCCCCAAGAAAATAGAAGAAAGAAAAGAAGAAAGAGAGAAAGAGAAGAAAATAAAAAATTTACCACAACCCCCCCCAAAAAACCCCAAAAAGTTAGCAAGAAAGGAACAAAGAAAGATAGAAAAGAAAGAATACAGAAGAAAGAAAAAAGAGAGAGAAAAAAAATTGAACCAAAAAAAAAAAATATATATATATATATATATATATATATATACCCCCCAAAACCCCCCCCCAAAAAAAACCCCAGGAAAAGAATAAAGAAAGAAGGAAAGAAAAGAAATTATTAAGAAGAAAGAAAGAACAAGGGAGAAAAAATTTGGAGAAAAAAAAAAAAACGATGTTTTTACTCCGTTTTAGCCTTGGTGTGTTGCCTTCTTTTTCTGGGTCCGCAGCTGGTCTAGTGTGGCAGGTCAGAGGTTCTTGTTCTTTTGCCGGACTGGTGTGCGCACCCGGTTGCCGCTATGGTGCGCGCCCGCGGTTGCCGGCGCGGCGCGCTACCTTGCTGCCCGCTGTAGCCAGTTGAGGTGCCCTTGCGCGTAAGCCCCTGCGCGCTCTGACGGCCCGAGAGTTTGCCCCGCGGTTGGAGCCCACTGCTGCCTGGCCGCGGTGGTTCCCCGTTCGTGCCAAGGTGTCTCTGTCCGCGCGGGCGGCCCGAGCGCTTTCCCCGGGATTGGCTCCTTCTTTCGCTGGGGCGCGGCAGTTCCCCGTTCGCGCCGAGGTGACCCTGCCCGCGCGGACGGCCCGAGCGCTTTCCCCGGGATTGGCTCCTTCTTTCGCTGGGGCGCGGCAGTTCCCCGTTCGCGCCGAGGTGACCCTGCCCGTGCGGACGGCCCGAGCGCTTTCCCCGGGATTGGCTCCTTCTTTTGCTGGGCCACGGCGGTTCCCGGTTTGCGCCAAGGTGACCCTGCCCGCACAGGCGGCCAGAGAGCTCCCACTGACCCCGGGCTGAGGTGCTTTCACGCTCGCACGCTGCCCCGTGCCCTCAGTCCCGCTGAGCCGAGCTCCGGGAGTTGGTCTCTCGCCTCTTAGGGCAGGGCCAGGGACACTTGCGCTCAGTGGAATCGAGCGTCCGTGGGTCGCCGCCTCTCGCTGTTCCCGTGCTGCAGCCGCCCGCCTTCCCTCACCCGTCTGGGCGGGCACAAACAAAGCCTGCGCTAGTGATCTGCTTTCCGGCCTGGGGCCCTGCGCCCACGGGAGCTGTCTAGGGGTGTCTGTGCACAGTCCTCTGCGTGTTCAGTGGGCCCTCCCTGTGCCCGTTGGGGCACTGATCTTATGTCCGTTGGGGAATGTCCGAGGGACGCCTGGACTCACGGCCCCGCGCACCTGGGCCAGTGAATGAGAGCACTTCCCTATGTGCGCCCCCGCGACCCAATGGTAGGGTTGAGGAGTGGATTAGCGCGCCCCTGCGCCTGGGCTCCTCCAGAACGGCCTACCACACCCAAACTTTCCTCCCGTCTCCACCATCCACTAGAGAAAAATATAAAGGAGAATTATGTTCTCACTTGCCCGGTAGCACGCTGTCTCCTGTCCTTCAGCGCCAATGCCACTTGGTCGAGTCCCGTCTCTGCCAGCGGGCAGAGATCCGCTCTCCGCCTGACTCCTCTCTGGGGTAGCCTGTGGTTGCCAAAAATCCTTTGTGTGCTTCCCGCCACAGCTCGGGCAGCCGCCCCAGTCAGGAATCCCGTTTCGTCCCCTTTTTCTCCGCTATCCTCACTAAACAGGTTGTTCCCAGATGGATTTTCTCTAATCCAGCAGTGCCTTGGCTCAACTCCCGCCAATGTCCAGCTGCTCACTGAGATGTTCTGTCTGCAATTAGACCAAACTGTAGACGGGTCTCCGGAGCCTAAAACCGCAACCTCTCCTCACTCCTCCGCCATCTTACCTCTCTCCCCCTTGTGTTCTTTAGTTGTCCCTTCACCTAGAGGCAGATTAAGGCCAGTTGAGGCCCTGGGCACAGAAGAAAATATTGGGCCCCTTAAAAAAAGAGAGAGACAGGGAAAATAAAAATACATGTTAACCATATTTTTAAATAACTAAAAACTATTATGTACTATTAATGTTTTATTTCCAATAAAATTTGAATGTATGTATAATTTTTAATAGCATAATAATCACAAAGTTTTGAACTAATTTCAACTTACCTGAATATTTATTTATATGCACAGAAAACTATTTTTAAAACCGTAAATGAAACAAGTACATATCCACAAACTAATTTACATCCCTGCGTATTTGGGTATATCGGAAGTCTGCCCTGCAGGAGAATCTTTGTAAGTACAAAGTAGCAAATATGATTTTATTGCTCCAATGAGTGGTAGAACAGCTGTGTTGTGCCTTTGTAGCATAGTATGTGTACAGTATGCAGCGCAGTAATAAAATAATGAAAATAAGAGAATATAAATATGCTATCAGGTTTTACTGCTGATTGTAAACTTGTACATAATTAAAATTGCACATATAAAACCAAACTTGGTGTCATTAGAAAAAAGTGTAAAGTTGGGGTTTTGCAGGGCCCTTCAGAAGTCGAGGCCCAGGACACACGCCCGTTATGCCTGCTGTTAAATCTGCCTTTGCCTTCACCCCACACATCTTTGATCTCTTTTGGAAAAATATCTGAGGGTAGATTGATTGAGTCATATGCTAAATGAATGTTTAACTTTTTAAGACACTGTAAAACTTTTTTTCTAAGTGGTTGTACCATTTTTAAATTTCTGTCAGCAGTGTGTGAGAGCTCCTGTTGTTCCTGTCAGAACATGGCGGTCCAGTCAGGGCAATCGGTAGAAGGGAGTGTGGCTTCTATCACAGCTGCTACTGCTGCTGTGTAAGCTCCATACACAAAGGTTCCTCCCTCCAACCCAGTTCCTTTGGGGCATCTGTGGCATATACTTCCCATTAGTTCACTGTCAAAACATGGTGGCGGCTGAACCACCCAGCGGATTTTTGACATATGCAAATGAGCTGTATGCAAATTAACCTAGGTCACAGCTTCCCCCATAAGAAAGAAAAATGGACTTTGCTCATTCTCAGAAATATTGATAGACATAGCATGACATACTGACTGGGGGAAAGTGGGGAAATGTAAATAACCTATTGAACATGTTGATGTATAAACTCACCCTAACTGAAATGTATATCCAGAAAGGTGTGGAGACAGCACCTGCAAACAACTTCAACAGGTTTGTAGAGTGGGTCAGGAGTTCTTTTTCTCCTTTTCCTTACTTCTATGGGCCCTTGAGATGAATTGGAAATTTTTGTCCTAGTTCTAATCCCTTTTTTCTTTCTTTTCTCAATAAATCTGATGTGAAAACCTAGACTGGACTCACGCCTGAGATGGAGGTGTAAACAGACATGCTGCATCTATCTTCACAACTAAAAAGGACTACAACTGCCTCAAAACTAGGAACAACCAGAAGTTCCGGAAAGTCAAACTGCATGGACTTATAAAGAAGAAATACTCATCCAGACAGGTAGGAGGGGCAGGGCCAGGGTGGAGAGGACCGTGTGGTGGCAGTAGAAGCTGTGGCAGGCCAGGTTTCACACATTTTAAAGTCAGGAAGGACACCTGGGGAGCATTTTCAGTCCCTCACCGGATCTAGCAGCACACGGTCCCAGCACTGGGGAAAATCAAGCCTCATTGCTTCTGACTGTGCAGACCACTGGGGGTTGGAGTGGAGGCAGAAACTGCTGGTCTCTAAGCATAGTCCACTTGTTAAAGGGCCCCTGTGGTCCTAGAATGTCCATAGACCCACCCTCTCTGGGAATGACTGCCAGGGCAGCAGCTAGAGGGGCGCCAGTCCGGTGCAGAAGTGGGAGAGGTGCCTGGAAAAGGGGCAAGTGCTGGGCAGGTGGCACTGTTCCCTCTTGGACCCCTCTCCCACATACAGCACCAAAACATGGTGAAACATGTCATCCTGAACTGACAAATCCCTAAGGCTCTGCCCCTTACAAGGTAACAGGAGCGACAGCTCTATCTGGGATGCAGAGGCAAGCAAACACAGGAGCCTGTCAGAATGAGAAGACAGAGAAGCATGGCCCAAAAGGGGGAACAGATCAAGGTTTGAGAGGGAGAACTAAGCGACAAGATAGCCAACCTAACAGATGAGGAGATAGACAACCTAACAGACACAGAATTGAAAACACTGGTGATAAAGATGCTCACAGGCTTGACAGGTATGCTTGAGTATGGCAAACGCATAAAAAAAGAAGTGAAGGCTATGCTAAGTGAAACGAAGGAAAATCCACACAAAACCAATGGTGAAGGGAAGGAGACCAGGGTTCAAATAAATGATTTGGAACATAAGGAAGAAAAAAACAGTCAACCAGTGCAGAATGAGGAAGCAAGAATTGAAAAAATTTAGGAAAAATTCCCAAATTTTGTGAAGAAGATGGACATACAGGTCCAGGAAGCACGAAGGGTTCTGGGCGAGCTGGACCCAGAGGGAACCACACCAGGACGCACCATAAATGAAATGCCAAATGTGAAAGATAAAGAGAGTTCTGTGGGCAGCAAGAGAGATGTGGAGAGTTGCCTAGAGGAGGGTGTCTATGGGACTGTCAGCTGATTTCTGAGAGGACACTTTGCAGGCAGGAAGAGACTGGCAAGCAGTATTCAATGTGATGAAAGGCAACCTGCAACCACAATTACTCTATCCAGCAAGGCTATCATTTGGAATGGAAGGGCAGGTGATGTGCTTTCCAGACAAGGTAAAGCTAAAGGAGTTCATCATCACCAAGCCATTATTATATGAAATGTCAAAGGGACTTACTTAAGAAAAAGATCAAAACTATGAACACTAAAATGACAACAAACCTTACAACTGTCAATGACTGAATCTAAAGAGTAAAAACAAAATTTAAGCAAACCAAAAGAGAAATAGAATCATAGGTATGGGGATCATTTGGAGGTTTATCAGCTGGGAGGAGGGAGGGTGAGAAATGGGGATATGGTGCAGGGATTAAGAAGCATAACTGGTTGTTACAAAATAGACAGGGGGAAGTTAAGAATAGAATGGGAGAGGGTGAAACCAAAACACTTATATGCACAACCCATGGACATGAACTAAGGGGAGTGGGATTGCTGGAGGGAGGTGGGTACTGGGCAGAGGGGAGAAAAGGGGAAAAATTGTAACTATTGTAAAAACATAATCAATAAAATATACTTAAAAAAAAAAACACTTGGTTGGTCTATGGGTAATTTCTCAGAGCAAAGGCAAGCTGACACTTCCATATTCTATTTAACACTTGGTAAGCCCATCTTTTAATTTTAAACATTTTAATATTTATGTAGTGTTATCTCATTGTAGCTTTCATTTACATTTTCCATTATGATATTGTGATACTGTGTACTTCCATTATGATATTGTGATACTGTGTACTTCCATTATGATACTGTGTAGTTATTTGCTATTTATATATTTCCTTTGGTAACAAGTCTTTTTAAATGTTTTATCCATTTTTTATTGGTTTATTTATATTTATAACACTAAGTCTTGCGAGTTCTTTACATGGTCTAGATACAAGTCTTATGTCATATATATGATTTGCAAATATTTTCTCCCAGTCTCTGTCTTCTCATCTTATATTCTTTTATTAAATAATATTTTATTTTTAATTACATTTAATATACAATATTATATTAGCTTCAGGTGTATAACCCAGTGATTAGACATTTATATAACTTATGAAGCGATCACCTCGATAAAACTAGTACCCATCTGAAACCATACATAGTTATTACAATATTATTGACTATATTTCCTATGCTATACTTTAAATCACATGACTATTCTGTAGCTACCAATATGTGCTTTTTAATCCCTTCATCTTTTTCACCCATGCCCCTGACCCTGCCTCCCATTTGTCAACCACCAAAATGTTCTCTGTATCTATGAGTACGTTTTTATTCTGCTTGCTTGTTTTTGTTTTAAAATTTCACATATAAGTGAAATCATATGGCATTTGTCTTTTTCTGACTTATTTCCTTCAGCACAATGTCCTCTAGGTCTTCCCACATTGATGCAGATGGAAAGGTTTTGTTATTTTTTATGGCTGGCTATATTTCATTGTACATGTGCACCACTTTTTCTTTATCCATTCATCTATCAACGGGTACTTAAGTTGCTTCCATATCTTGGCTATTGTAAATAATATTGCAATGAACATATATGTGTACATGTCTTTTTTATTTAATGTTTGGGTTTCTTCAGATAAATACCCCAAAGTGGAATTGCTGGATCTTTCTTTGTCTTTCATTACTTAGTATTTGTTTTAAAGTCTATTTTGCCTTGTATGAGTATTGCTAACTTGGCTTTTTTTTTTTCTATTTCTATTTTCATGAAATATAGTTTTTCATCTCTTTACTTTCAGTTTGTGTGTTTTTCACTCTGGAGTGAGTCTCTTGTAGAAAGCCTGTGTAGGGTTCTAGTTTTTTTTTTGTTGTTGTTGTTTTGTTTCTTTATTTTATTTTATTTTTTCTCTTTTATTTTTTGGTTTTTCAATTACAGTTGTCCCATTTTTCCCCCATTGCTCCCCCCACCCAGCCCATCCCTTCTCCCACAATCATATCCCTCCCCGTTGTCCATGTCCATGAGTCATTCATACACGTTCCTAGACTAGACCCTTCCGTTACTTATCCCCCTTCTCTCCCTCCCCCCTACCTTCTACTCACTACTATTCTACTCTTTGCCTATTTAGTTCGTTTGCTTGTGTTGCTCTTTAGTTTCCTGTATTAGGTGATATCATATGGTATTTTGCTTTCTTTGCCTCGCTTATTTCACTAAGCATAATTCTCTCTAGTTCCATCCATGTTGTTGCAAATGGCAGGAGTTCCTTCTTTCTTTCTGCTACATAGTATTCCATTGTACCACAGTTTTTTGATCCACTCATCTATAGATGGGCACTTAGGCTGTTTCCAGCATTTAGCTATTATAAACAGGGCTGCTATGAACATAGGGGTGCATAGGTTTTTTTTAATTAGAGTTTTAGGATTTTTCGGGTATAATCCTAGCAGTGGAATCGCTGATTCAAAAGGCAGTTCCATTTTTAGTTTTTTGAGGTAATTCCATACTGTTTTCCATAGTGGCTGCACCAGTCTGCATTCCCAGTAGGGTTCCTGTTTCTCCACATCCTCGCCAGCACTTGTTGTTTGTTGATTTGTTGATGATGGCCATTCTGACAGGTGTAAAGTGGTATATCATTGTGGTTTTTACTTGCATCTCTCTGATGGACAATGATGTTGAGCATTTTTTCATGTGCCTGTGGACCTTCTGTATGTCCTCTTCAGAGAAGTGTTTGTTCAGGTCCTTTGCCCATTTTTTAATTGGGTTGTTTGTTTTCTTGATGTTAAGTCTTATAAGCTCTTTATATATTTTGGAGATCAGTCCCCTGTCTTTGATATCATTGGCAATTATGTTTTCCCATATGCTTGGTTTCCTTTTCATCTTGCTGATGTTTTCTTTTGATGAGCAGAAACTCTTTAGTTTGATGTAGTGCCATTTGTTAATTTTTTTCTTTATTTCTCTTGCCTTAGGAGATGTATCTGTGAAGATATTGTTACATGGGATATCTGAAATTTTTCTGCCTATGTTTTCCTCTAGGACTTTTATGGTGCCACGGCTTACATTTAAGTCTTTAATCCATCTTGAGTTTATTCTTGTGTATGGTGTAAGTTGGTGGTCTAGTTTCATTTTTTTGCACGTCTCTGTCCAGTTCTCCCAGCACCATTTATTAAAGAGACTCTTCTCACTCCATTTTATGTTCCTTCCTCCTTTATCAAAGATTAGTTGATCATAGAGGCCTGGGTTTATTTCTGGGCTCTCTATTCTGTTCCACTGATCTATATGTCTGTTCCTATGCCAGTACCAGACTGTTGTGATCATGGTGGCTTTGTAGTATTGTTTGATGTCTGGTATCGTGATTCCTCCTGCTGTGTTCTTCTGTTTCAAGATTGCTTTTGCTATTGGGGGTCTTTTTCGGTTCCATATGAATATTTGGAGTATTTATTCTAGGTCAGTGAAATAAGTCATTGATATTTTAATAGGGATTGCATTGAATCTGTAAATTGCTTTGGGTAGTATGGCCATTTTGATGATGTTGATTCTTCCCATCCAAGAACATGGTATTTGCCTCCATTTATTTGTATCTTCCTTAATTTCTTTCTTCAATGTTGCATAGTTTTCAGTGTACAGGTCTTTTATCTCTTTGGTTAAGTTTATTCCTAGATACTTTATTTTTCTTGTTGCTATAGTAAATGGTATTTTCTTTTTTGTCTCTGTCTCTGCTATTTTATTGTTGGTGTACAGAAATGGCTTAGATTTCTGTATATTTATTTTGTACCCTGCTATTTTGCCAAATTCACTTATTATATCGAGTAGTCTCTTAGTGGAGTTTATAGGGTTTTCTAGGTATACTATCATGTCATCTGCAAATAGTGATAGTTTTACTTCTTCTTTCCCAATTTGGATGGCTTTTATTTCTTTGTCTTGTCTGATTGCTGTGGCTAGGACTTCCAAGACTATGTTGAATAGAAGTGGGGAGAGTGGACAGCCTTGTCTAGTTCCTGATTTCAGGGGGATGCTTTCAGTTTTTGTCGATTGAGTATGATGTTGGCTTCAGGATTCTCATATATAGCCTTAATTATGTTAAGGTATGCTCCCTTTATTCCCATTTAGCTGAGTGTTTTCATCATAAATAGGTGTTGTACTTTATCAAATGCTTTTTCTGCATCTATTGATATGATCATGTGATTTTTGTCTTTCATTTTGTTTAGGTGATGTATTATGTTTATTGATTTGCGAATATTAAACCACCCTTGCATCCCTGGGATGAATCCCACTTGATCATGGTGTATGATCTTTTTGATGTATTGCTGGATCCCGTTTGCCAAAATTTTATTGAGGATTTTAGCATCTATGTTCCTCAGTGATATTGGCCTGTAGTTTTCTTTCTTTGCTGTGTCTTGACCTGGTTTTGGGATTAGGGTAATACTAGCTTCATAGAAAGAGTTTGGGATTTTTCCCTCTTCTTGGATTTTTTGGAATAGTTTGAGGAGGGTAGGAGTTAGTTCTTCCAAAATGTTTTGTAAAATTTGCCTGTGAAGCCTTCCGGTCCAGAGCTTTTGTGTGCAGGAATATTTTTGATTACTGTTTCAATTTCCTTTTTTGTTATTGGTCTGTTGAGACTTTCTGTTTCTTCTTGATTCAGTTTTTGAAGGTTATATGTTTCTAGAAATCTGTCCATTTCTACTAGGTTGTCAAATTTCTTGCCATATAGTTGCTTGCAGTAATTTCTTGTAATTGTGTGTATTTCTGATATATCAGTTGTGATTTCTCCTCTTTCATTTCTGATTTTGTTTATTTGGGTCTTCCCTCTTTTTTTCTTGATGAGCCTGGCTAGAGGCTTGTTGATTTTGTTTATTTTTTCGAAGAACCAGCTCTTAGTTTTGTTGCCTTTTTGGATTGTTTGTTTAGTTTCTATGTCGTTTAATTCTGCTTTGATCTTGATGATTTCCTTTTTTCTTTTTGCCCTAGGCTTTGTTTGTTGTTGTTGTTCTATTTCTTGTAAGTTTAAGATTAGATTTTTTATTTGAGATTCTTCTAGCCTTTTCAGATATACCTGTATTGCTATGAACTTCCCTCTTAAGACTGCTTTTGCTGTGTCCCATAGGTTTTGGGCTGTTGTGTGTTCATTGTCATTAGTTTCTAGAAATTTCTTGATTTCCTCTTTGATGTCATTGTTAACCCATTCATTATTTAATAGCGTGTTATTCATTCTCCATGAATTTGGGTGTCTTTGATTTTTTTCCCTGGGGTTGATTTTTAGTTTCAAGGCATTGTGATCTGAAAAGATGCTTGATATGATTTCAATTTTCTTGAATTTGTTGAGGCTTGTTTTGTGACCTATCATGTGGTCTATCTTTGAAAATGTCCCATGTGCACTTGAAAAGAATGTATATTTTGCTTCTTTGGGGTGAAAAGTTCTATATATATCAGTTAAGTTCATGTGGTTTAGTGTGTTGTTCAATGCCTGTATATCTTTGGTGTTTCTTTGCTTGGATGATCTGTCTATTGTTGATAATGGAGTGTTGAAGTCCCCTACTATGAATGTGTTGTTGTTAATATCCTTCTTGTGGTCTTCTAGTATTTGCTTTATGTATTTTGGTGCTCATATTGGGTGCATATATGTTTACCAGTGTTATATCTTCTTGATGGATTGTTCCTTTAAGTATTATGAGATGTCTTTCTTTGTCTCTTTTTATTGCCCTTGCTTTGAAATCCGTTTTGTCTGCTATGAGGACTGCTACCCCAGCTTTTTTTTCAGGTCCATTTGCTTGGAATATCTTTTTATATTCTTTTACTTTCAGTCTACATAAATCTTTTGTTTTGAGGTGTGTTTCTTGTAGACAGCAAATATGTGGGTCCTGTTTTCTTATTCATTCTGTTACCCTATGTCTTTTAATTGGAACATTAATCCAATTACATTTAAGGTTATTATTGACGTGTATTTATTCATTTCCCTTCTGTATCTCTGTTCCTCTACTCATTTTTTGTTTTTTCTCTTCCTTTTTCTTAGAATATTCCCTTTAACATCTCTTGCAATGCTGGTTTGGTGGAGATGTATTCTTTTAGTCTTCCTTTGTCTGAGAAACTCCTTATTTCACCTTCAATTTTGAATGAGAGCCTTGCTGGGTAGAGTATTCTTGGTTGTATGCCTTTGTTTTTCATTGCTTGAAATATTTTTGACCACTCCTTTCTGGCTTGTAATGTTTCTGTTGAGAAATCAGTCGATAGCCTTATTAGTGCTCCCTTGTATGTTATTTGCTGTTTTTCTCTTGCTGCTTTTAGGATTCTCTCTTTGTCTTGGAATGTTGCCATTTTAACTATGATGTGCCTTGGAGTGGGTTTTGGGGGGTTCCTCTTTATTGGAACTCTCAGTGCTTCTTGGACTTGCATAACTTTTTCTCTCATGAGGTTCGGAAAACTTTCTGTCACTATTTCTCCTATCAGTTTTTCAATTCCATGCTCCTTTTCTTCTCCCTCTCTTATTCCGATGATCCTGATATTATTTCTTATCATGCTATCCTGTAATTCCCTTACATCTTGTTCATATTTTTTCAATCTTTTTCATTTTGCTGTATCGTTTGAGAATTATTTCCTACATTATCCTCTAACTCACTAATCCAATCCTCTGCTTCATTTAGTCTGCTTTTGACTGATTCTACTGTGTTTTTCAGTTCAGAGATTGCATTCTTCATTTTTTCCTGGTTCTTTTTGATAGTCTCTATATCTTTTTTTATGCTGGTGTAGTTCTCTGCAAGATCCCTGTAATTTTCTTGGATCTGTTGGTAACTTCTTTGGAGGTTGTCATAGTTGTTTTCAATGTTGTCGAGCATATTGAGGTTCTTCACCACCATAGTTTTGAATTCCATGTCTGACAGTTGGGTTATGTCTATTCCATCTACCTCTCTTTCTGGGGATTCCTCTTTTCTTTTCATTGAGAGGTTGTTTCTGCATCTTACCATGTTGGATTCTTCTTGTTTGTTTTTGTTATTTGGATTTGTCTGCTTTGCCTTCCCACCTTTGCAGTATGAGATTCTTTATGGTTGATCTGGGGGTTTCAGTGGTGCTGTCTCTTTGATCTCCTGATCCTGATGTTCTTGGGGTACCTTTTATATCATTTTTTTATGCTGTCTGGTTATATTTCAAATGTTTTTTGTTAGGATCTTTTTCTGGCTAGTTGATTGAGAGTCACCCTATCCACTTTATCTTGAATTCTTTTGTGGAGATGTCAGTTCAGCCTTTGTGTGTTGTCTTGTTTTTCTGTATCCACAGCTGGTCTAATGAGGTGGGTCAGAGGTTCCTGTTCCTTGCAGCAGTGGGCCCCCACATGGTGCATTCCGTTGGTGTCTGTTGGAGCTAGCCAAGGTGTCTTTGCAGGCACGCCTGTGAGTGGGTAAGGTGACCCGAGAGCTTGCCTCAGGCCTGTCTCATAGCACTCCGGGAGTTTCCCAAGGTGGCCAGGGAGTTATCCTCAAGTCTGCAGCACTGTGCTCCAGGAGTTGGTCTCTTGCCTGCCAGTGCTGGGCCCCAGACACTCGTGTACAGTGGAAGTGAGCAATTGGTGCCTATTGATGTCGGCGAGGTACTTTTGCACTCGCACGCCCCTTCTCACCCAAGGCAGCTGGGGAGCTAGCCTCTGCGCAGCGCTCAGAGTGAGTGTCTGTGAGTCGCTGCTGCTTGCTGTTCCGGCACCACAGCCGCCCACCATTCCCGCACCCACCTGGGTGGTCTTGTTGGAGCCTGAGCGAATGCTTTGCGTTCTGGCCTGGCACTCAGGCCTGGCTCCCACTGTAGCTGGCCAGGGACAACTGTGCACAGTCTTCTGTGTATCCAGAGGTCCCTCCCTGTGCCCATTTGGGCACTGATCTTATGTTTGTTGGGTTGTGTTTGAGGGGCCCCTAGACTCTCAGCCCTGTGCTCCTGTGCCAGTGAATGAGGGCACTTCCCTATGCGCGCCCGCGACCCAAGGGGGTGGGGTTGGGGAGTGAGCGTGTGCACTTCTGCGCCTGCACTCCTCAAGAATGTACTTTCACTCCCAAACTTTCCCCCCTTCTCTGCAGTTCACAAGAGAAAAATATAAAGAAAAAAATTACGATTTCACTTGCTCAGCAGCACGCTGTCTCCCGTCTTTCAGCGCCTATGCCACCTGGTCGAGTCCTGTCTCTGCCAGCCGGCAGAGATTCGCTTTCCTCCTGACTTCCCTCTGGGGAAGCCTGTGGTCGCCAAAAAGCCTTTGTGTCCTTTCAGCCGCAGCTCGGGCAGTCACCCCAGTCAGGAATCCCATTTCGTCCCTTTTTCTTCTTTCACTATCCTCACTAAACAGGTTGTTCCCAGATGGTTTTTCTCTAATCCAGCAGTGCCAAGGTTTGACTCCTGCCAGTGTCCAGCTGCTCACTGAGATGTTCTGTCTGCAATTAGTCCAAACTACAGACAGGTCTCGGGAGCCTGAGAGTGCAGCCTCCCCTCACTCCTCCGCCATCTTCTTCCTCCCTCCTAGTTTTGTTATTTATTCAGCCACCCTATATCTTTCTTTTTTCTTTAATTTATTGGGGTGACATATGTTAATAAAATTATATAGGTTTCAGGTGTATAATTTCATAATACATCATCTGTGTATTGTGTTACCACCCCAAATAAGTCTCTCTCATTACCATTTATCCCCCATTTACCCTCTTCTACCTTCCCCATCCCCTTTCCCTCGAATAATCACCATATTATTAATAGTTTTATGAAAAGCAAAACAGTTTTTTGAAAAAAAAATTCTTAGTTTGATGAAGTTCAGTAATGTTTTTCTTCTATTGAATCATGCTTCTGCTATTTTAGCTAAGAAATCTTTTCCTAACCTAAGATCATAACAACTTTTCCTTTAGGTACTTAAAAAAAACTGTTCCACTCTATTATAGATTACATTGATACTAATGATAAATCTGTTTTAATTTTTATCTTTTCCTTTGGGCTCTCTTAAGATTTCTATTTACCTCTGGATTGATGCAATTTCATTATGGTGTGGGTTGGTGTAGTTTTCCTCATGTTTCCTATACTTGGGGTTTATTGAACTTCTCAGGATTATACAATTATAGCTTCCACCAACTTGTAAAATTCTTGTCTTTTACTTATTTAATTAGTTTTCCTTCCTTTTTTTCCCCTTTGAAAATCCAATTACATGTATGTTAGACAATTTTAAGCCTTCTTTTTTGTATGTTTCATTTTAGATGGTTTTCACTGCTATGTCTTCAAGTTCACAAATCTTTTCTTTTTCAATGTCTGTATAAAATTAATCCCATTCAGTTATCATAGACTGTATTTTTCATCTTAGTCATTACAGTTTTAATTTCTAGAAGTTTGATTTGGGTCTTACCTATTACTTGCATGTCTCTTTTTAACATAATCTGTCCTCTAAGTCCTATTCCTATAAATATAGTTGGTCTTGATTCTGGGAACAAAGTTTCTTGGAAATAGTTTGATCCTTTCAGGTCTTTCTTTTTAAGATTTTTTAGGCAGGACAAGGGCAGTGTTTAGCTGAGAGAAAATTTTTCCACAGTACTGACACACAACTAAGTAGTCTTGCAAGTGGCATGTAAATTATGAGGTCTTCCACACTGACTATTAGGATCAGGCATTATTCCTGGCTCTGTGTGAACCTGGATATTGTTCCCTTTAATCTTTTTGAGTGTTTCTTCCCCTGGTCTCAGATAGTGTCTTTATACACATGAACTGATCAATACTCAATTGAATACTGAAGGCAGGTAATGTTTTTTCTGGAGTTCTCTCTCTGTGCAACTTTCTTTTCTCTGACACTCTGCCCTGTGAAGTCTAGAAGCCCCCTTGAACTAGTAACTCTATCTCTACAATTCAGGGAAACTGCTGGGTTCTGCCAGTTTCCTTCTCTCTATACCACAGCCTTGATACTCTGTTTAATCAGTAAGCTAGGGTAGTGTAAGGATTACTTTATTTATTTCTCATTCTCATTATCAGAGATCATTGTCCTTTACTGACTGATATCTGATGTCTTGAGAACAATTGTTTTATACATTTTTGTCCCTTTGTTTCTTTGTTTGTTTCCAGAAGGAGCATGAATTTAGTCTATATTATTATATTTTGACTGGAAATGGAAGTGTTAACTCCAAACTACATTTTAGTGTTGAGTCTTCTCTGGTTTTGTTTTGTTTTTTCTTTTTTTCTTTGTAGGTGGTATATTTAATGTGGACGTATGAGAAATAACCATTGCTAGACATGGGGAGAAATTAGAGTGAATGAGCTGACAGATGGGAAGTATAGTTTAAAAGAAAGAATTAGGAATGGGATGAGAACAAGCAGTCAGATCCTGGAGAAAGAAATTGATGGAGATTATCGGAGCCATTTGAAATCCCAAATTTCACCTTTAACAGACCTAATATGTGGCTGAAAAATAATTCAAGGTATTCTCTTCAACCAGGAAACTAACTTTTACCAGTCCTCATAGCAGACCAAGAAAGGCAAAGCTTAGGAATTTAGCATCTGTTTCCCAGAGAGAAAAGCACAAAAACTATTGAGTAAATGAAAAGCTCAAAGTCACCCAGAGAATAGTGCTTTCCAGGCAAAGGACCAAAAATAAAGACTCTTTGAATGTGGAGTGTGTGAGAGAAAAGAAGAAGCAAATTTCCAAATTCTGTGTGTGAACCAACATGAATCCCACTACCTCCCCGAGTGTGTGCATGATGCAAACACAATGCAGCACAGAAAAGGCTTATAGACTGGAAAGAAAAAATAGAACTGTCTCAACTCCCAAAAGACAGGATTATCTACAGGAAAAAGACATATACATGCAGCATGCAAGGTCAATATGCAAAAATCAGTTTTATTTTCATATACTAGCAATAAACTATTACAATATAAAAATTTTAAATACCATTTAAAATCATAGCAAACAATGAAATACTTATATTTAAGTCTAACAAAATATGTACAAAATATGTATGCTGAAAGTTACAGAAAATTAATGATAAAAGAAATCAAGGAAGACCTAAATGAATGGAGAAATATGTCATGTGTATAGATGGACACCTCAATATTGTTAACATATCAATTCTCCTCAAACTGATCTATAGATTCAACATAATTCAAATCAAAATTCTAGAAATTTTATAGAAACCAACAAGCCCATTCTAAAATATATGTGTAAAAACAAAAGAAATAGAATAGTTCAAACAGTTTTGAAAAATAAATTTGGACAACTTATACTACCCAAATTAAGAATTTACTATAAAGCTACAGTAATCAGGCAGTGTGGTATTGAGGAAAAGATAAACACATAGATCTAAGAGACAGACAGTCCAGAAATTGACCATATACACAAGTGTAGCCACTTGATTTTTGACAAAGATGAAGAGCCATTTTAATGGGGAAAGGGTAATCTCTCCACAAATGTTACTGGAACAACTGAATAGTTGTACACAAAAAAGTAAACCTTGTCCTATACCTGATACAAGAATTAACTCAAATGGATTATAGATGTAAATTAAAGTATAAAACTATAAAGCTTTTAGAGAAAAGCAAAAACAGGTAAAAATATTTAGACCTAGAGTTAGGCAAAGAGCACCCAGACATGATACAAAAATGTAGGATCCACAAATTTTTTAAACAGTAAATTGGATTTCAACAAAATTAAAAGCTTCTTCAAAAGACACTGAGAATCAAAAGACAAGACAAACTGGGAGAAAAATTTGTAAATGACATACCTGACGAAGGTTTTAATTCAGAATATATTAAAAACTCTCTAAACTCAACAGAAAAAACACACAAACAATCCAAAAAAAATATGGGCAAGAGTTGGAAGAGATACTTCACTAAAGAAGATGTATAGACAATAAATAAGCACATGAAAAGCTACTTAACATCACTTGTTATCAGGGAAATATAAATCAAAACCACAAATTCATACCCACAAGAATAAGTGTAGTTTTTTTTAAAGGCAATAACAAGTGTTGACAAAGATGTGGAGATTGTAAAACCCTTATGTACTGCTGGCAAAAATGTAAAATAGTGCAGTCACTTTAAAAAATAGTTGAGCAGCTCCTCAAAATGTTAAA
This sequence comes from Furipterus horrens, assembly GCF_987537825.1. NCBI lineage: Eukaryota > Metazoa > Chordata > Mammalia > Chiroptera > Furipteridae > Furipterus > Furipterus horrens. The sequence continues at coordinate 53,601,643 of NW_028327179.1, forward strand.
CACAGGGTTACCTATGTATATACCCCAGAGAAATGACAACATATGTCCATATAAAAACTTGTACACAGATATTCATAGTAGCATTATCCATAGTAGTCAAAAAGTGGAAACAATTCAAATATCTATCACTGATGAATGAATAAACAAAATGTAATATATCACAAAATGGAATATTGACAGCAAAAAGAAATAAAGTACTGATACATGCTACAAGGAAGAACTTTGAAATAATTATGCTAAAAGGAAGAAGCCAGTTACATATTACATGATTCTGTTTCTGTGAAATATCCAGAATAGAAAAATCCATAGATATAAGAGTAGATTAATTGTTGCCTAGGGCTTGTAGGAGAGACAAATGGGAATGACTGCTTAATGGTTACAGGATTTCCTTTTAGGTGATGAAATATCTTGAAACTAGACAGAACTGATGGTTGCACAACATTGTGAATATACTAAATGCCACTGAATCAGACACTTTAAAAATAGTTGATTAATTTTATGTCATGTAAATTTTACCTCAATATATATTTTTTTAAACCTGGAATTGAGGACTAATCATTTTAATCACATTCTCATAGTTCAATTATCCTTTTGGTCTTTTCATCCAATGGTTCTGACATTCCCAACCATAGATTATCCAGCCACTGACTAATCGCAGGTGGTTCCATGATAGTCAATCTTTGTGAGGCCCTCAATGATGCCTACCTAGTTCTGGAAGTTGTTACATAAGTGGACAGTAGAGTTTTCAGAGGCTATATGGAATGCTATATCTCAACAAATTGAACAGAAGCAGTTATAAGAATCCAATTGTATTTTATTAAACCAGTCATTAAAATGATTGGCAAAAGGTAAAGCAATGCTCCTCACTGATTTTGCGGGAGAATATATTTTTCATGAAAATATGTTATATATATTAACATGTATTGGTTTCATTGGTGCTATTTTTAAATGATTTAAGTATTTTGAAATGTCCTAGTTTTATTTTTTATTTATTTTTTGGTTTTTCAATTACAGTTGTCCCATTTTTCCCCCATTTCTCTCCCCCACCCAGCCCACCCCTTCTCCCACAATCATAGTTTTAATTTCTAATACAATAAACATCAATAGGTATGATGTACATGAAAAAAGTTATTTGGAGTCCTCAGTAACTTAGTATAAAAAAAGGTGCTGAGATAAAAAAAAAAAGACAATCATTTCATTCCAGTATTGCTAAGCAGAGCTGTGGGCCTGCCTGAGGTTGGGCATTGCATATTTGCAATGGAGCTGGTTACTCAGTTTTCTTCAACAGTGACTATTGGTCCTGGAGCAAGAGGAGAAAAAAAAAATTACATTGTTCCATTGATCCACTATTGGGTTTTGGCAGAGTCGCTCTAGTGGGCTAGGTCAGGCTCTCTTGTTCTTCTGGATAAAAAATAAGCCTGTCATTTTAATAAATGACTCTTTATGTTTTGCAAGAATTGGGGAGATTAAGAGATTTCTTAATCCTGAACTTCTTTTTCCTTCACAAATCTTCTTTGGATCATTTAAATCTGGTTAATTATGTACTTAGAGTAGTTTTTCCAGCTTCTTGTCTTGCTTTTATATTCAGTAACATAAACAAAGATCATCTATTCAGCTTCATGGTTTGATCTGTCTCTAATGATATACCCACTCACTTTAAATGATAGTCTGTTTAAATTATGTAACCAATCTATCTGACCAGCTTACAAATTCCCTTAAGTTTGGGTATTTAATAGGAGAATCCTTATGGAAATAGGCTGTTAATTATGATCATGATGACAGCGACATTGATTCATTCAACAGATATTATCTGAGCATTTAGAACAAGATGGTCACAGTACAGACATTGGGTATACAGCAGGGAACAAATGAAGGAGTGATGCTTACAGTCTTGTGAGAGACAAACAAGGATGAAGAAACAAAATAGAAACTATGGTAGATATTAAATGCTAGAATGGAAAAGTAAATAAACCTTGAGAGAGTATAGAAATGGGATATATCTGTGAAATGCCAGATATGGTGACCAAGAAGATCTCACTGAAAAGGCAACATTTGAGTAAAGACTTCAAGGAAGTGAGGGAAACACATGGTGACAGGAGAGAAAAGTGATCCAAGCAGAAGAGAGTAACTGGTGCAGTGATGGACAGCAAGGAGGCCTATTGCTGGAGAAGGGGGGCAGGGAGTGGGAGTGGGGCAGGGTTCGGGAGATAAAAGAAGAAGAGGAGAGGGAGAATGATGCAAATACTGTCAGCAGTAGAGAAGGCATAGCAAAATTTGGCTGTGTCAGCTCCTTCCCCTCACACGACCTATTGTAATTCTTTTTTTAGTTGAAATATAACCTGTACTTTAACCAGTTTTCTCCACCAGACAAGGTTCATTCCATTTTTAGCATTTAATGGAAGCAAAACAAAAACAAAAATGAAAAACCTAAATCTTCAACAACAGAGTTTAAATAAATTATGGCATGTTATGTGACCTTTAAAATTCAGAACTCTAAAGACCAGTTATGACTTATGAAAATGTTTATCTCAGTAGATGAAAAATGTGGGACTCAGTGCTACGTAGCTAGTTTTGTTTAAATCCTTGCATATATGCATTCTTTCTCCCTCCCAGATAATTACACCACAGTGTTAAAGTGCTTACCTCCAGGTGGTTGAATTATGAGCAATTTTATTTCTTACTATTTTCTAACTCTTCTAAATAAACATCATAATCAGGAAATGATAACATGTAGAAGTGAATTAAATAATTCAGGCCAATATTATTTAAATCAATAAAATATTTAACTCATAAATGTATTAGTCACCCTCAAGAAATTAAGGGTGATTTTAAATTGTGCCATGTTAATGTTACAGAGTGGGGGTCTCCAAAAATCCCCAGAGCCTGAGGGTTGGGGGATGGGAAAAGGGAACAGCTTTTAAGATGCCTTTGCATGACTATGGCCAGTAGCTAGTGTCTTAGTTATGCAAATATATTTGGTTCTTCTAAGGCCCTTAGGAGATAGGAGGAGTTTTGACCATACAATGGTGCGGAAAGAGCATACAAAGCCTGTGCAAGGGTCTGTGAATGGTCAGAACTGGTTACCATGCCCACTGCGTCACAGGACACAGTCAGGGATTTAAAAATAGGCAGCAATCATTTTAGAGGAAGAAAAGAGATCCACACAGTTTGCAAGGAGGGCAAAGGAGAACTTCGTGCTGCTTTGAAAGGGAGAACTGTGCGTGATCCAGTGCAACACGGCACATGTTTTCCTGGACTGTTATACAGAGGCTGATGACATCGTACCCCAGATCCTGAAGGAGACAGCTGACAGATAAGGGATGGGGAACTTCTGGGCATGTTTTTGAATTCTAGCCCTTTGGGGAGCAAGGGAAGTGCTGGGTCTCATGGGAGAACAGGGCTCTGAGCTGAAGTGCTCACTTTCCTCCCCAGGTTGGAATATTGTAAATAAAGATCTGTTTTCCTCAACACTAGTTGTTGGGTTTTACACTGAGGTGCCACGTGAAAGAATCCCCTTTCTCTCTGTAACGTTTACACTGCTAAGAGCTACAATTTGAGTCTATAACCTATCACATTTATATGAAAACCATATAATTGGCTGGCTTTATACCATAAGCTATTTGCTCTAGAACAGAATCAATTGAACAGAAATATTTGGACCCCTATTTACTACAATTAACATATTAACATCCAAGACATTGTCTTAAGAAGGTCTGTCTCAAAGATTATATTATATTAAAAAGACCAAGAATAGTAGACAGTCAAGACCTAGAATGATAGGTCTTGACCAAACACCTTCCTCTAAAGATTAGATTGTTTGATATTAGAGGTGAACCTCTTTGATTATTTCAGTGTATAGATTTTAGAACACACTGAAATGATAAAACAAAACATATTTTATGTTATATAAATTTAGGCCTCTAAGTTCCACAAAGTTCAAAAAATAAGACATTACCATCCCCACGAATTCTCTCCCTGTGATTGTTCCCAATCACTGCCCCATCTCCCTCTCCAAACTTAACCAATATCCTGATTTTTAAAACCATACATTAGATTTGTTTGGTTTACAAAAATAGAATGAAACAATATGCATTTTTAATGTTTGACTTCTTTCATTCAATATTATGAGGCTCATCGATGCTGTTTTGTGTAGCTTTAACTCAGTTATTTTCATTGCTATGTTGTATTCTCTAGTATGAGTATTCCACAATTTAGTTATTCATTCCACTTTTGATTATTTGGCTTGTTTTCAGACTGAAGTTGTTATAATGAAGGCTGCTATGAATATTTTAGTTCTGTTGTGCTTAGATAAAATTATATGTTACAAAGCGTTAATACTTTGTTAGCCATCTCAGTCTTAAACCCTGGCTATGTATTAGAATTACCCTGGTGCCTGGGCGCAAGTTCCACAGGTAATTCTACTCTGAGCTGGGGTTGAGAAACACTGAGGTAGATGTTGAAACTACCAGACAAAAGGAAGAGAGGTATTTACTCCTAGTTCACAAAATTCTGAGTAAATTATTTCCAGAAAGAGGGCAATAAAATGCAATGTAAAAATTAGGTTGGGACCATATTGACTTTGTCTCTCCTTATTTTACTTAAGCTCCTAAATCAAAAGTCTACATGTCTAGCTTTATAATGATTCTGGCATAACCTGGCTTGTGCTACAAGTGTGAGTGGGGCCAGTGTGAGTGGGACTGAGGGAGAGGCTGCAGGAGAGGGTGCCTGAGGAAGGGAGATCTAAGCTGCGTTGCCTGGTAACCAAGCTAGTGTAGTACATGTGGACAGATTCCCCCACCCCCCGGTGCAGAGTGGGGAGACCTTGCATTGAGTATGTGCAAAGCTAGTGAGGGTAAGGGAAAGCCCTCCTATTCCATTCTGGTCCCTGTATTGGTGTAGGACAGGGGACACAACCACTTGTGATCTTAAAGATCAAAATGGCAACAGGAGGAGGTGCTGTGTGGGAGAAGACCTGTCAGTCTAGCCCTGAAAAAAGACAGATTGGTTAGAGGGCTGGACCCTCCGGAATATGTGGAAGTTTGGGCTGGGAGATGTGAATGGAAGGAAGAGACCTGCTCTTTGAACCCACCTTCTGGATGTGCTGGCTAAAGCATTTGTGGGATGGGCTAGCTCTGGAAGTTGCATGACAAATGACGGCTCTGACAACGCACGAAGACTCCAGGAAGGAGCCTAAAACCAGAGAGGCTCCCACTTAGCCTCCTTGGGCTCCAAAGGACAGACAAGGATGAAGTGGGAATTTGGGCATTATTTTGGGCTTTGGGCTTTTTGGAAATGGCTGGGTTCTGTTTGTGCTTTGCAGAACAGATGAGCTTGGAGACAGAGCGTACACTGTCCTCTCAAATTGTAAAGTATTTTAATAAATACTTCTTTTCTTCCTCACCAACTTTTGCCTCCTGAATTTGCCTATTGTTGGCAGTGGCCAGTCAAAACTTAGTTTTGTTCAGTAACAATAATACTGTAAATGGCCTCTATATTATTTTGAAAGTTTCCCAATTTCTCAAAGCAAAGTTACTTTAGACATGTTTTAAAGATACATGTGTCATGATTTGGCACACTTTGGGTGGGACATTTGCCTATCAAAAATTTAGACAGACACTAGTTTGGTTTCTCAGCTCCATAAATATTGAAAAAGGCAAGAGTTAATTTTCGGTTATCCAGATCACAGCCAGGAATTAAATGAGATCTGCTTAATAATTATTGTTGCAACTGAAAATTTGCTTGGTGCTTTTAATTCCTTTTTTTTTTTAATTGTTTTTTGGAACCATGCCCAGAAGTTGTCTTGATGAATGTATTTCAGAGAATAAAACACAAAAATGAATAATGTGGCACTAGAAAGTACAGCACCAGATAGCACTGAAAATCACAAGGCTCCATCTCTGATATGCATTGGCAGATAGGAAAAAACAGAGACCATAAATAAAATTATTTTGTGATATACATGTGATATGTTAACACAATGTTGTTTATGTTTTGTCAGGTAGTTGAATACCTTTGCTTTGGAGTGTAAGTTGTTTAAAGGTCTAACCCCACCCTGAATAACTCCTTCACACCCTGACTTGACATGAACTCAACCATTTAACCAAAAAACATTATTTGAACTTTGACCATGTGTCAGGATTCATGAAAGCTTCTGTGGGCATATAAAGATCCCATTATTGCCTTCAAGGAATTTACAGTCTTTGTGATGAGGCAATAGGCATAAACTTAATCTTAAAGAATGATCAGACTGTTAATTGCAGGCAAGAAGGAAGAGGACACTTCAGGCAGGAGCAAAGGTGTGGGGAAAGAAAGGGGAAGATGTTCAGAGAACAATGAGAACAGTCCTGTTGGAGTTTTGGACCTTCTAAAGCAGTAGTTATTAAAGATTTGTGACTGTGACTAAGGCAGAGCAGAAGATGATGTACATACATAACCCACTATTTCTATATTGCAATGTATTGCTTTGTTTAAAGCAAAGAACTGGGGACAATCAACAGAAAGCCAATATGATAATCTGGTAGGCAGTTAAGATGAGCAGAAAAAGGACCGTGGACCAGGTACAGAAGGTCACTGAGGTGAAAAGCCTTGGTGCCTAGCAACTGGGAAAAACTGAGAAAACAAGAATCTTGCCCCCAGGGTAACATTTCTTATCCTAACATTATTGTTCATGTGGTTCAGACCCTTCCCTGATATTTTTCTCCCCTGACATGCTGCTAGGCATGCAAGTTAGACCTCCTTAGAGGTGGGAACAAACAAGGGGGCTGGCCAGAGAAGAGCCAAACAGCCAATAAGCGTTATGCCCCTAGGACAATGAGATTCTGACCCACATCAAATACATCTAGGCCTCAGTTGTGTTTCAGCTCCAGGCCCTGAAAAACAGCAAAACCAGAAAAGCAACACTGTGGCTGACATGAGAACCCCCTGTATTGACTAATGACCTTCTGCCCTGGCATCAACTAATCAGCAGAGACCATAGCTCTGAATAGACTTACCCAGAAAGATGGTGCATATTCTATTGGGATCCTCCTCTGAGACTTCCAGACAAATACCTTCAAGATCGAGAACCCAATACAGTTCTCTCTATGGAGCACACCCATGTCTTTCCTCACCCACTTACCCCAGGTGCATTTTTCTTGCCTCTCTCTTATAAGTTCCAAGGGCCCTTCTTTTTCCTATGTAACTTGTTTTCTGAACACATTTCTTCTACAGCTCACTTCTACCTCTGTGAATTTCTAAATAAATTTTCTCTTATAGTTTTCCTTGGTCCAAATTCTTTCTTAGCCAGAACTCAAGTACCAAGGTTGCTGAACCAAGGCTGGGTCTGACTCCACCAGTCTAACACCTGGTGATGTTTTCTCCACCAACAGTAATAGCTAAGCAACTTGACAGAAGCAAAACAAGCAAGAAAGAAAATCCTAAGCAAAATTTCTAAAATTTATGCTTTAACACCCAAAATAGCAGCATTTGAAATCTATGACCAACTTAAGACCACTCTTATGATGCTCTCTTAACATTCTTCCTATATGCTGGAGTAAGAAACCTGGAACCCACCTTCCATCTCTCCATCATCAACATTCTAACCAGCAGCAGCTACTCTCAGCTCTTCCCTCACCTTACACCAAGCCAGCTGGTCTCTTATCATCTTCCAGCTGGTCTTTTTGCTTAAGCTCCATACCCTCTTCATTCTTCCCACCCTAATCCCAAATCATTCTTTACACAGCAGCTAGAATGTCATCTAAAAATCCTGTATCTTATCAGATCATCTTCCTGCTTAAAACCCTCCTATGATCCCCATTGTACCAGGATCACATATAGAATCTGTAATATGACCACAAGACACTGGAAGGTCCTACCCTGTTCCTTCTCTAATGTCATTTTTCTTCATGCTCCTTTTTGATTCCTCAAACTAGATCTGCTTCGGCCAGCTTCCACTTAGAATGCACTTTGTGTTTCTTCTTTTCCTGGCTAATTTCTATTATGGGTCAAAGCTTAAAGGTGATTTCCCCACAGAGGCCTGTTTTGACCAATCCCCCAATCTAAATTTTGTCTCATCATTCTCTCTCATAGCCTGTAGTCTTTTATTTCATGGCACTTATTACAAACTGTAATAAGTGCCAAAAGCAAAAGTAGGTTTTTCAGTTGTAAGTATGTAAAACAGAGTTATTCTTGTATTATTTACTTATTAATAATGCATTATTTATAATTGTTATTACTAATCTACTTTTGCCTACCCATGTGATGGGGCACTCAAATGTTGGAAAAATTTTAGTTTCAGGTAATATCTATTAAGCTTAGTAATCAATGTATGTAAAAAGCTATTGTTTTAGGAACTGAAAGTATGACCCACGTTGGCTCCAGGAGACCATAAGCAGTTCCACCTTTGTGCCTCAGGAGGACTGCAAGCATTCAAGATGGTATCTGAGCCATTGTGCTCCAGGGTGAGATGACCATGGACCATCGCAGAGACTGTCCAGGGCACAAAAACCACCAGGAAGGCACAGAACAGATTAAAGAATGCTGTAGCTTTTATCTGATTAAATTTTCCCTGAATTCCAAACCCCTTATCTACACTTTTCCTTATAAAAAGTGTCCATTTATAATGGGATTTAAGACAGCCTGTTAGGGTACAAATCCACCATCTTCTCATATTGCCAGCCATCTGAATAAAGTGCCCATAAAGATTCAATCCCTGTCTGCTTATTGGGTCTGGTAGAAGACAGGCAGCATGAACACTGGCTTTTCTGGTTTCACATGTACATGTAAATTTGTATTTGTTTAAAAGTTGAAGAATCATAAGAATATGGACCATGTGTGTTTGATTCATCACAGTGTACCTGAGCCTCATACCCCGACACCTAAGGTTTGCAGTAAATATACCTAGAAAGCATAAAATGGAAGAAATTTCAACTACCTCTCTGTGGGCTACACTACAATATTGATTCAAATCCTCAATACTCTTTACTACCACATTTAGTAAGTCATTTGATTGATTACTACTGTAAATAATTCTTATTCATATATATAAACAAGGGAAGAGTTATATCCTTCCAAAAGAAAAGAAGAAAATTTGTATTTTAGATATATAAGTCCCATCTGGATGCAGTTTGACCTACAAAAGGACCCACCATTGAGATACAATGCCTATGGAAGTAGTGAGAAATATGAGGAACTCATAATAACAACACAGTGTTTATTGAGCATGCCCTGCCAGGCTTCCTGCCACACCTCTTACAGGCATTCTCTGTATCTTTACAACTATCCTAAACATAGATATTATAGCTCCATTTACAAATGAGGATAGTAAACTCTGAGAGATGATGTGCCCACAATCACAAAGCTAGTTGGCAAGAGGGATTGATGGAGTAAAAATTTTTTTAAAATCCACAATTGCACAATGTAATCTTTGTGAAATTAGCAAACCATTGTGGAATTTCCACCATTATTGTTATTTCCCATATTGGCTGAAATGATATTTACCAATGCTCACTTTATTTTTCTTAAGAACCATAAGTTCTTAAGAGCTTTTTCTTTATTTTGAATAATAAATAAATAATATCATTCAGAAATAAATGTTTTCTGATCCCAAAATTTTGTTGGAGAGACTTTAGGATTAAAAAGAAAATAAAATCAAATTATAGTATTTATTAATACTATGTGTCTGACCCAAATAATAAAAAATAACCTTTCACCCACATACTTGGGAAATGTATATACAACTCCCTGTTATGTGTCAGGGAGTCTTTTGGCTGGGTGAGCAAATATTTAAGCATGTATAAGGACAATATGCCTTCTTTGAAAATCCTCAATGCACTAGCATGCACTAACATCATAAATATTCAAGGAAATGTAGCTCTGTTAGGGAGAGAAATCCAAGTTGACTTGGCATGAAACAGGAGACTGCTTGAAAGCTTTAAAACTTCTTCAAACTTAGACATCAGAAGAATCCTGGAAGGGAGATGTTGTGGAAAAAAGTAGGAGATCTGCCAGGTAATCCTGACTTAAGACATTCAGCTAAATTCCTCTCTTTGTGTACATTAAAGCCAAGTTTTAAACAACAGAGACTATTTTAGAGAGAAATACCACATTGTTATTAGAAAGAAAGATCTTCCTGCAAGAATTAAGAAAAAGAGAACTACTATATGCAGAAGTTTTATATAAAGGATGGGATAAAGTAGGTTTACAGCTGTTCATATGGAAAATAATACAATAATTAATAACAAAATAATATAAGAATGAACTTTATTTTGCATACTCACAACTGAGGCCAAGGGATCCTTCAAGATATTCAGCCACTATTTTTTTTCTAGTCTTTGTCTTTGGCATTGTCAAACACAGAGTGAGTACATGTGCTGGGCAAAAAGAACAGAAACTAAAGCAACTATTAGAACAGTTTCATCTTTGTATTAGCTTCAGACCCTTTATGGTAAGCAAAGCAGATATTATTAGAAATAGGCTTGCAACATCTCTCTTCCTCTATCTCTCTCTCTCAACTTCCACATCTCCTTGTCATCCTTATTTCACCCAGGAGATTTTGTTGCCTTGCTGGATATTAGGTCTGGTCTCTGTCGTCGTCGTCGTTGTCATCGTCGTTGGCAGCCGTCCGTTTCGAGAGACGATGGCGTAGCTTCCTGAGAGTCTATCTGCACCGCCGAGAATGGCTGTGCAGTCCGACTCGGGAGTGACAATCCCTGCCGCACTTGTTACAGGTGAAGGCAGATGGCTGTTGTTGCTGCTGTTGACGCTGCTTCCGCCTCAATCTTTTCTGGACCGCTTCCTCGTTGCGCACAGCCTCTGCGCGTGACGTACCTTGCCTGACCGCGAGCCTCCGGGCTAGGCGGTCGTCTGCTTGAACTTCCCATGTGTTGAGATTGATGGAGGATTGTGTCATGTCCTTTTTGCAGATGTCTTTGAACCGCAGTTTTGGGCGCCCTGTCATCCTCTGGCCTTCTGCTAGCTCGCCGTAGAGGAGGTCTTTGGGAATACGGCCTGCATCCATTCTTTTGACATGGCCGAGCCACCTGAGGCGTCTCTCACTAAGAACTGCATGCAAACTGCTCATGTTGGCTCGCTTCAGCACCTCGGTGTTGGGGACCTTATCCTGCCAGGCGACATGCAGGACGTGTCGCAGGCACCTCATGTGGAAGCTGTTGAGTTTCCTTTCGTGCCTTACGTAGGTGGTCCACGTCTCGCTGCCATAGAGGAGAGTGCTGAGTACGCAGGCTTGGTAGATGCGCAGTCTGGTTTTCTCAGTGAGGCTGGAATTGTTCCACACTCGCCGGTTCAGTTTGGCCATAACTGTGGCTGCCCTGGCAATTCTCCGATTGACCTCCAAGTCGACTGACAGAGAGCTCGAGATGGTGGACCCGAGGTAAGTGAAATCGTTGACAACCTCCAGGGTGTATTCGTCGATGGTGATGCATGGGGGAGTCCCCATGCCTTGAGCCATAACGTTCGTCTTCCTCAGGCTGATGGCTAGTCCGAACTCCTTGCATGCGTGGGAAAGGCAGGTGACTAACTGCTGGAGTCCCTCTTCGGAGTGTGATGTCAAGGCTGCGTTGTCGGCGAAGAGCATCTCACGGATGAGCACCTCTTTGACTTTGGTCTTGGCTCGTAGATGGGCCAGGTTGTAGAGCTTGCCATCGGATCTGGTGTGAATGAAGACACCCTCGCTGCAGTCCTTAAAGGCGTATTGGAGGAGCATGGAGAAGAAGATTCCGAACAGCGTAGGCGCGAGGACGCAGCCCTGCTTTACTCCGCTGCTGACTGGGAAGGCCTCAGAGGTTGCGCCGTTGTAGGACACCGTGCTGTGCATGTTGTCGTGAAAGGACATGACCACAGCAAGCAGATGTGGTGGACAGCCAATCTTCCGTAGCAAGCTGAAGAGTCCGCTTCGACTGACCAGATCAAACGCCTTCGTGAGGTCGATAAAGGCGAGGTAGAGTGGTTTATGCTGCTCGTGACACTTCTCCTGCAGCTGGCATAGGGAGAAGATCATGTCCACTGTTGATCGGCCAGCTCTGAAGCCACACTGGGACTCTGGGTAGACGCGGGAAGCAAGGGTCTGCAGGCGGGCAAGAGCGACCCGGGCGAATACTTTGCCGACGACGCTGAGGAGAGAGATGCCCCGGTAGTTGTTGCAGTCGCTGCGGTCTCCTTTGTTCTTGTACATGGTGATAATGTTGGCGTCTCTCATATCCTGGGGGATGTAACCCTCCTTCCAGCAGAGACAGAGTAGATGGTGGAGCGGCTGTAGCAGGACTGGTTTCCTGCTCTTTAAGATTTCTGGAGGGATTCCGTCGCTTCCTGGTGCTTTCCCGCAAGCGAGGCAGTCGATGGCTTTGCCGAGCTCTGCCGCAGTAGGTAGGGTGTCTAGCTCCTCCATGACTGGTAGGTCTGGGATGGCGTTAAGAGCAGTGTCTGTTACGGTGTTCCTTGTTGCGTACAGCTCGAGGTAGTGCTCGGTCCACCGCCGCATTTGCTGTTCCTGGTCAGTGATGACCTCACCTGTCTTGGACTTAAGGGGGGCAATCTTGGAGGGGATTGGGCCTGTTGCCTTCTTGATACCCTCATACATTCCTCGTGCGTTGCCTATATTGGCGGCTTCCTGGATGCTTCTGCACAGGTTTAGCCAATAGGTGTTGGCACAGTGGCGGGCGGTCTTCTGGACTTTGTTCCTGGCAGCCCGTAGAGCTTGAAGTGTACTGGGAGTGGGCGTGGCCTTGTAAGCCAGTAGGGCCTTCCTCTTAGCCTCGATCACGGGTTCCATTTCTTCCCAGTGAGCCTCGTACCAGTCAGCGTTCTTCCGCTCTTTCTTCCCGTAAGCAATAATGGCGGAGTTGTATATGGCGTCGCGGAGACGTGACCAATTGGATTCGATAATGTCGTCTGCCACCATTCCCTCGCCGAGTGCATCTTCCATCCTGTTGATGAATTGCTGGGTCTTAACTGGGTTGCTGGCACAACTGGTGTTGCTGCGTGGGCGACCCTTCATCTTGGAGTGGTGCAACCTCTTCGACGTTATGCGCACCTTGCTTACCACGAGGGCATGGTCTGTGTCGCAGTCTGCACTGTGGTAGCTGCGGGTGAGGAGGGTGCTGCCAATATCCGTTCTTCTGGTGATGACGAGGTCAAGCTGGTGCCAGTGGCGGGAGCGGGGGTGCCTCCATGACACCTGGTGGATCTCTTTGCACTTGAAGAATGTGTTTGTCATGCACAGGCCGTGGTGACACAAAAGCTCAAGCAGTCGCTGACCATTCTCATTGATCTTTCCTCTCCCAAAGTTTCCGAGGCAGGTGGGCCAGGCCATGTGGTCGGCTCCTACTCTTGCGTTGAAGTCTCCAAGGAGATAAAGAGCGTTACTTCTGGGGATCTTGGATAACGCTTCGTCCAGTGCATGGTAGAACTGTTCTTTCTCTTCGGTGGTGGCGCAGAGGGTTGGAGCGTACGCACTAAGAATGCTGACTGGGCCGAAAGTTGTTGACAATCGGAGGGTAAGTAATCTCTCTGTGCCTCCTGTGGGTGGCTCTATGGAGTTAACAAGCGTGTTCTTCACAGCGAACCCAACACCGTGCTGTCTTGGTTGGTCCGGAGACTTCCCTTGCCAGTAGAAGGTGTAGTTGGTTTCTCTGATAGTTCCGTTGTCGGCCAACCGGGTCTCCTGTAGAGCCGCAATGTCGATGTTTAGTCGTGCCAGTTCCCTGTCGATGACGGCGGTTTTCCTGGCATCATTGATCCATGGAAGGTCTGCAGTAAGTCCGGGACACATGGTCCTGATGTTCCAGCTAGCGAGACGAAGAGCTGGAGGCTTCTTTCTTGTTTTTTGCTTGGAATTGCCTGGTGCGAGTGTTTTATGGCCCACTTTTCAAGAGACGCCTCTCTGATCCCCACGCACCCAGTGAGGCAGGCGAGCCATGGCGAGACGGCACCTAATTGGCTGGGGGCTGCCCAGCTTGAGGCGGCGGTAGCTGTCCAGTGAGGTGCGATGACCTCTCCCACCGTCAGAGGAGACCCCTGGCGCTCGTTTCCTTCGCCAATCGGATGAGCTTATAACTGGTATCTGTCTCCTCCCGTGTTGAATCGACATCTTGCGATGACTCTGGAGTGTCCTCTCCAGTGAAGCTACAAAGCCTGGGCAGGGTGATATGGAGGGCCAGCTGTTGCCCATGCAGCAGACCCCCCCTCTCTTTGCAGCTGAAGGATCCAAGGGGAAAGACAGAGTCAATACAGCTTGGCTTCAGGTGCGCCGCAGGAGTTGCCGGTGTTGACTACAATGTCAAACCGCCTTAGGGACTCCGGCTCCGGATTTTCTGTCGGGGTTTACTCCCTTAGCCTTTCCCCTGAAGAGGTATGCCGCAAGGCAGCGGAGGTTTTTTGGAATCAGAGTTTTCCTTCTCTGATGTGGTCTCTGTAGACTTTAGATTACTCCCTGTTGGCTGGGACACCCTTATTTCAGTCTTTTCCAGGAGTGAGTATTTCAAGAAGAACTTGAGAATGGCAAAAAGTGTCATCTCTGAGTCTTTTTTTTGTTAAAAGTTTCCAAGTCATCAATCTGGGATGTTATATGTAAGTAATAATTCTTCACAGTTAAGTGGAAACTGGTCATTGTAACGAATGCTAAAAGTTTATCAAATGGCAAAGCCTGTGGGGCAAGAGACATAAGAACTAACCACAGCACTCTAAAGAGCTCCAGCATCCCAGCTGCCATTTCCCAATGGCTTCTGAGCAGGAGAAGGATGTGGTCATAGCTGGGCTCTGTGGGAGTAGGAAGGAACATAATGAGAAGAGGCATTCCCTATGCCTGATGTGCCTATACCTTAAATAATAGAGATAGGAGATACTCTTTGGAAATAAGTGTCCAATTTTGGGTGAATATAGAGGGTGAAATGTCCTGTGGAAAACTGAGAAGGGAATTCACCTCAGAGAATGGGAGAATTATTTAAAGTAGAAAATTAAATAGAGTTCTGGTCAAGATGGAGACATAGGTAGACACATTTCACCTCCTTGCACAACCATAAGAAGGATTACATCTACCTCAAAACAAAAAACAACCAGAACTACCATAAAACTAAACTGCATGGAAGCCCAAAAAACAAAGATATAAAGAAGTAATACTCATCCAGGGGTAAGAGGAGTAGAGCAAGGGAGCTGGCGCAGAGAGGATGTGGTTTGACAGTGACAGTGGCAGCAAGACAGTGGCTGTGGCTGGCCAGCAGAATGAGCAGTCACACATTATAAAAGCCTGGAGGGACACCTGGAGAGTGATCCCAGTACGAGGCCAGACTGCACAGTTCATGGCTCCAGCACTGGGAAAATAAAGCCTCATTGTTCTAGCTGTGACAACCAGTGGGGGTTGGGGCAGAAGAAGAAACTGCCATACTGGAGAGTCCATTTAGAAGCCCCCATGGTCCTAGAATATATGTAAACCCACCCACTCTGGGAACCACCACCAGGGCAACAGCTAGAGGGGTGCCAGTCACATACGGGAAGTGGGTGAAGTGACTGGAAAAGGGGCAAGGGCCAAGAAAATGGCATTGTTACCTCTCCAACACCCAGCCCCCCCTATACAGCATCACAAAGCTGTGAAACTGGTTGCCTAGCACTGGTGAATACCTAAGGCTCCACTTTTTACAACATAGCAGGTATGATAGCTCTACACAAGAGGCTGTCAGGTTAAGGAAACAGAGGAGTATGGTCCAAATGAGGGAGCAGATCAAGGCTCCAGAAGGAGAACTAAGTGACAAAGAGATAGCCTACCTAAAAGATGCAGAGTTAAAAGCAATGGTGGTAACAATGCTCACAGAAATGATTGAGTATGGCACATGCATAAGGGAAGAAGTGCAGGCTATACTAAGTGAAATGAAGAAAAATCCACAGGAAACCAATAGTGAAAGGAAGGAAGCTGGGGTTCAAATCAACAATTTGGAACATAAGGGAGAAATAAACAGTCAACCAGTACCAGATGAAGAAACAAGAATTGAAAAAAAATGAAGAGAGACTTAAGAATGTCTGGGACAACTTTAAACATGCCAACATCTGTATCATAGGGGTGCCAGAAGAAGAGGAAGAGCAAGAAATTAAAAACTTATGTGAAAATATAATGAAGGGGAGCTTCCCAAAATTGGCAAAAAAGATAGACATACAAGTCCAGAAAGCACAGAGTCCCAAACAAGCTAGACTCAAAGAGAACCACACCAAGACACATCATAACTAAAATGCCAAAGGGTAAAGATAAAGAGAGAATCTTTAAAACAGCAAGAAAAAAGTGGAGAGTTATCTACAAAGGAGTGCCCATAAGACTGTCAGCTGATTTTTCAAAAGAAACTCTGCAGGCAAGAAGGGACTAGCAAAAAGTATTCAACGTGATGAAAAGCAAAGACCTGAAATGAAGATTACTCTATCTAGCAAAGCTATCATTTAGAATGAAAGGGCAGATAAAGTGCTTCCCTGTCAGGGTACCCATGGGAAAGTATCGAGACTAGGAGTCCCACACTGGGGACTCCTTAAGCTTACTGCACTCAGTAAAAGACCTTGGAGGAAGGCAATTGAGGCATTTGTCTCTCAGACATTTGCCTGCCTTCTCTCCCCTAGCACAAGCTGCCTGGGAAGTCTTCGCTTCATCCTTGACACAGGAGATCTCTGTGGGTCAGGGGTCCCCAACACTTTCCAGACAACGTAAAGTTAAAGCAGTTCATCATCACAAAGCCCTTATTATATGAAATGTTAAAGGGGCACATTTAAGAGAAAAAGAAGATCAAAATTATGAACATTAAAATGACAGCAAACCTATCAACAAATGAATCTAAAAAACAGAAACAAACTAAGGAAACAACCAGAACAGGAGCAGAATCATAGATATGGAGATCATATGGAGGCTTATCAGTGGGGAGGTGGAAGGGGGTGAAAGGGAGAAAAGGTGCAAGGATCAAGAAGCATAACTGGTAGGTACAAAATAGACAGGGGGACTTTAAGAATAGTAAAGTGAATGGAGAAGCCAAAGAACTTATATGCATGACCAATGGACATGAACTAAGAGGGGAGGAGATTGCTGGAGGTAAGGGAGGTATGGGTCAGAAGAGGGCAAAGGGAAAAAATTTGGACAACTTTAATGGCATAATCAATAAAATATACTAAAAAAAAAAATCAACCAATTAGTGCATAGATGGGTTAAACAAGTTGATGTTTCTCTCTGTGAAAAAATTAATATAAGTAAATAAATTTATGAAATAAAAAAAATTTTAAGAAAATTATAATAAAATGTTTTCTGTGTGTGTGAGAGAGAGACTCTAAACCCCCATTAATAATAAGTACATTTCAGAGCACCGAAAGTGATCTTAACAAAGGCAGAAGGGAGCTATCTCCCAGTTTATTCCAAACATCAAATTATCAGATAAGTTTTTTTTTTTTTACGTTACAACTAGTGCTGAAATAACATTGGGCCTTGTAGTAGGTTCAATAGTGGCCCCAAAATGATATATCTAAGCCCTAATCCCCTGTACCTATGAATGTGACCCTAGTTAGAAAATGGGTTTTGCAGACATAATTAAAGATCTTGAAATGAGATCATCCTGGATTTAGGGTGGGACCCAAATCTAAAGACTATAGTGTCCTTATAAGAGAGAGGAATGGGAGGTTTAATACAGAGACACTGGGAAGAAGAACATGTGAAGATGGAGGAAGACACTGGAGTTACGCTGCCAAAAGCCACAAAATGCCAAGGGTTGCAGGCAGCCACCAGAACTTAGAAGAGAGGCATGGAGCAGATATTTCCACAGAACCTCCAGAAAGGACTAATCTTGCTGACACTTTGGTTTTTTACTTCTGACCTCCAGAATTGTAAGAGAATAAATGTCTGTTTTAAACTACACAGTTCACGGTAATTTGAGACATCGACCCTAGGAAGCTAATATAGACCCTCAAACCTCAGATATGAGTGCAGAAATGAGTAGGAAATAACTTACATAAAATATTACTTTGACCTACTGCAATAACCTTTACAATACTTAAACATGAATAATTTCTTTTTTTTTAATTTTATTTTTTGTTATTCAATTACAGTTGTCCCATTTTTCCCCCATTGCTCCCCACTCCCAGCCCATCCCTTCTCCCACAATTATATCCCTCCCTGTTGTCCATGTCCATGAGTCATTCATATACGTTCCTTGACCCGACCCTTCCCTTACTTATCCCCCTTCTCTCCCTCCCCCCTCCCCCCTACTGACTACTATTCTAGTCTTTGCCTATTTAGTTCGTTTGTTTGTGTTGCTCTTTAGTTTCCTGTATTAGGTGATATCATATGGTATTTTGCTTTCTTTTCCTGGCTTATTTCACTAAGGATAATTCTCTCTAATTCCATCCATGTTGTCGCAAATGGAAGGAGTTCCTTCTTTCTTTCTGCTACATAGTATTCCATTGTGTAAATGTGCCACAGTTTTTTGATCCACTCATCCAGAGACGGGCACCTAGGCTGTTTCCAGCACTTAGCTATTGTAAACAGGGCTGCTATGAAAATAGGGGTGCATAAGTTCTCTTGAATTAGGGTTTCAGGATTTTTCGGGTATAATCCTAGCAGTGGAATCACTGGTTCAAATGGCAGTTCCATTTTTAGTTTTTTGAGGTAATTCCATACTGTTTTCCATAGTGGCTGCACCAGTCTGCATTCCCACCAACAGTGCAGTAGGGTTCCTGTTTCTCCACATCCTCGCCAGCATTTGTTGTTTGTTGATTTGTTGATGATGGCCATTCTGACAGGTGTAAGGTGGTATCTCATTGTGGTTTTTACTTGCATCTCTCTGATGGCCAATGATGTCGAGCATTTTTTCATGTGTCTATGGACCTTTTGTATGTCCCCTTTGGAGAAGTGTTTGTTCAGGTCCTTTGCCCATTTTTTTAATTGGGTTGTTTCTTTTCTTGATGTTGAGTCGTATCAGCTCTTTATATATTTTGGAGATCAGTCCCCTGTCTGTGATATCATTGGCAAATATGTTTTCCCATATGGTTGGTTTCCTTTTCATCTTGTTGATGTTTTCTTTTGCTGAGCAGAAACTTTTTAGTTTGATGTAGTCCCATTTGTTTATTTTTTCCTTTATTTCTCTTGCCTTGGGAGATGTATCCGTGAAGATATTGTTACGTGTGATATCTGAAATTTTCCTACCTATATTTTCCTCTAGGACTTTTATGGTATCACGGCTTACATTTAAGTCTTTAATCCATCTTGAGTTTATTCTCATGTATGGTAAGTTGGTGGTCTAGTTTCATTTTTTTTGCACGTCCCTGTCCAGTTCTCCCAGAACCATTTGTTAAAGAGGCTCTTCTCACTCTATTTTATGTTCTTTCCTCCTTTATCAAAGATTAGTTGACCGTAGAGGCCTGGGTTTATTTCTGGACTCTCTATTCTGTTCCACTGATCTATATGTCTGTTCTTATGCCAGTACCAGACTGTTTTGATCACAGTGGCTTTGTAGTATTGTTTGATGCCTGGTATCGTGATTCCTCCTGCTGTGTTCTTCTGTTTCAAGATTGCTTTTGCTATTCGGGGTCTTTTTTGGTTCCATATGGATTTTTGGAGGATTTGCTCTAGGTCAGTGAAATATGTCATTGGTATTTTTATAGGGATTGCATTGAATTTGTAAATTGCTTTGGGTAGTATGGCCATTTTGATGATGTTGATTCTTCCCATCCAAGAACATGGTATTTGCTTCCATTTATTTGTATCTTCCTTAATTTCTTTCTTCAATGTTGCATAATTTTCAGTGTACAGGTCTTTTATCTCTTTGGTTAAGTTTATTCCCAGGTACTTTATTTTTCTTGTTGCTATAGTAAATGGTATTTTCTTTTTTGCTTCTGTCTCTGAGATTTTATTGTTGGTGTACAGAAATGCCTTAGATTTCTGTATATTTATTTTGTACCCTGCTATTTTGCCAAATTCACTTATTACATCAAGTAGTCTTTTAGTGGAGTTTATAGGGTTTTCTAGGTATACTATCATGTCGTCTGCAAATAGTGATAGTTTTACTTCTTCTTTCCCAATTTGGATGCCTTTTTTTTCTTTGTCTTGTCTGATTGCTGTGGCTATGACTTCCAACACTATGTTGAATAGAAGTGGGGAGAGTGGACAGCCTTGTCTAGTTCCTGATTTCAGGGGGAATGCTTTCAGTTTTTGTCCATTGAGTATGATGTTGGCTTCAGGCTTCTCATATATAGCTGTAATTATGTTAAGGTATGCTCCCTCTATTCCCATTTTGCTGAGTGTTTTCAACATAAATGGGTGTTGTACTTTATCAAATGCTTTTTCTGCATCTATAGATATGATCACATGATTTTTGTCTTTCATTTTGTTTAGGTGATGTATTATATTTATTGATTTGCAAATATTAAACCATCCTTGCATCCCTGGGATGAATCCCACTTGATCATGGTGTATGATCTTTTTGATGTATTGTTGGATCCTGTTTGCCAAAATTTTATTGAGGATTTTAGCATCTATGTTCATCAGTGATATTGGCCTGTAGTTTTCTTTCTTTGCAGTGTCCTGACCTGGTTTTGGGATTAGGGTAATACTGCCTTCATAGGAAGAGTTTGGGATTTTTCCCTCTTCTTGGATTTTCTGGAATAGTTTGAGGAGGGTAGGAGTTAGTTCTTCCCTAAATGTTTTGTAAAATTCGCCTGTGAAGCCATCCGGTCCAGGGCTTTTGTGTGCAGGGAGATTTTGGATTACTGTTTCAATTTCCTTCTTTGTTATTGGTCTGTTGAGACTTTCTACTTCTTCTTGATTCAGTTTTGGAAGGTTATATGTTTCTAGAAATCTGTCCATTTCTACTAGGTTGTCAAATTTCTTGCCATATAGTTGTTTGTAGTAATTTCTTATAATTGTTTGTATTTCTGAAGTATCAGTCGTGATTTCTCCTCTTTCATTTCTGATTTTGTTTATTTGGGTCTTCTCTCTTTTTTTTCTTTTTTTTTTCTTTTTTTTTTTTAAATATATTTTATTGATTATGCTGTTACAGTAGTTCCAATTTTTTCCCCTTTACTCCCCTCCACCCAGTATCTCCCTCCCCCAGCATCCCCCCCCAAGTCCATACCCATGGTTCGTAAAAAATAACTATCCCTCCCTCTCAGATATTAAGACCCTTTGTAATCTTGTAAAGGACAATGGGCGAAGGTCTCAAGCTCCTCTAGCTGCTTCAAGCTGGACATGGTCGTCGTCCTACCTACCCTTGGGTCCAGAAATCCCTAATAAGAGTGGGGGTGTGGAGGGGAGGGTGGCCTTCCCACATGGGGAAGGATCATGCAGACTCCAGGTCAGTTGGCTGTCTCCGGACAATGGCGTGCTTGGTTTAGCAGGCTGGCATCCTTGTTGTGTTCTGGGGCCACAGATTTGGCAAAAAGGGTTAAAAAGCATCATTCAATCCATAACTACTAGGTGGCAAAAGGCAGGGATTAATTTTTCAATGTTCCACATTAGGAGGAAAAAAAAAAAAAAAAAAGGGCTTCTTTGGAGGAAGGTGTGCTAGGCACATCTCTCCTGTCCAAAACCCTTTTGCCCATTTTATTTAGTTTGGGCTGAGGGAAATAGTTTATGTTTCCCAACTCTCAGACCTCTGGGCCCTTTCTGTCCAAGCCATTAGGATAGAAAAGAGAATTCAGTTTTAAAGTGAAGCCCACAGACCACCCCATTCTTCACCAACTCAGCCATTTAGTTCAGCCAAACTGTTGAGTCTCCGGAGGCAGCGCTGCAGAGAGGATTAAGTGAGGCTTATGCGTACAGACAATCACTCAGGTAATGCGGTCATAGGCTTATGCCCTCTGGTTCAATTTTGCTCATTTGTTTGTGTTGTTCATTAGTTTCCTGTAATAGGTGACAGCATAACGTATTTTTCTTTCGTTGCCTGGCTTATTTCGCTAAGCATAATTCTCTCTAGTTCCATCCATGTTGTTGCAAATGGTAGAAGTTCCTTCTTTCTTTCTGCTACATAGAACTCCATTGTGTAAATGTACCACAGTTTTTTGATCCACTCATCTACAGATGGGCATTTAGGTTTTTTCCAGCACTTGGCTATTGTAAATAGTGCTGCTATGAACATTGGAGTGCATAGGTTCTTTTGAATTGGTGTTTCAGGATTTTTCAGATATAATCCCAGTAATGGAATTGCTGGTTCAAAAGGCAGTTCCATTTTTAGTTTTTTGAGGAAATTCCAAACTGTTTTCCATAGTGGCTGCACCAGTCTGCATTCCCACCAGCAATGCACCAGGGTTCCCGTTTCTCCGCATCCTCTCCAGCACAACTTGTTTGTTGATTTGTTGATTATGGCCATTCTGACTGGTGTGAGGTGGTATCTCATTGTGGTTTTTATTTGCATCTCTCTGATGGCTAGTGATGTTGAGCATATTTTCATATGTCTATGGGCCCTCTGTATGTCTTCTTTGGAGAAGTGTTTGTTCAGGTCCTTTGCCCATTTTTTAATTGGGTTGTCTGTCTTCTTGGTGTTGAGTCGTATGAGTTCTTTATATATTTTGGAGATCAATCCCTTGTCTGAGATGTCATTGGCGAATATATTTTCCCATATGGTTGGTTTCCTTTTCATCTTGCTGATGTTTTCTTTAGCTGAGCAGAAACTTTTTAGTTTGATGTAGTCCCATTTGTTTATTCTTTCCTTTATTTCCCTTGCCTTAGGAGATATATCAGTGAAAATGTTGCTACGTGGGATATCTGAAATTTTCCTGCCTATTTTTTCCTCTAGGACTTTTATGGTATCACGGCTTACATTTAAGTCTTTGATCCATTTTGAGTTTATTCTGGTGTATGGTGTAAGTTGGTGGTCTAATTTCATTTTTTTGCATGTCTCTGTCCAGTTCTCCCAACACCATTTGTTGAAGAGGCTCTTTTCACTCCATTTGATGTTCATATGGTCAAATATTAGTTGACCATATGAACCTGGGTTTATTTCTGGGCTCTCTATTCTGTTCCATTGATCTATATGTCTGTTTTTATGCCAGTACCAGACTGTTTTGATTACCGTGGCCTTGTAGTATAGTTTGATATCAGGTATTGTGATTCCTCCTACTGTGTTCTTCTTCCTCAAAATTGCTGTGGCTATTCGGGCTCTTTTTTGGTTCCATATAAATTTTTGAAGTATTTGTTCTAGGTCTGTGAAATATGTTGCTGGTATTTTAATAGGGATTGCATTGAATCTATAAATTGCTTTGGGTAGTATGGACATTTTAATGATGTTGATTCTTCCCATCCATGAGCATGGTATATGCTTCCATTTATTTGTATCTTCTTTAATTTCTTTCTTCAATGTTATGTAGTTTTCTGAGTACAGGTCTTTTACCTCCTTGGTTAAGTTTATTCCTAGGTATTTTATTTTTCTTGTTGCTATGGTAAATTGAATTTTTCTTTCAGTTTCTATCTCTGAGTTTTTATTGTTGGTGTCTAAAAATGCCTTTGATTTCTTAATATTGACTTTGTATCCTGCTATTTTGCCGAATTCACTTATTAGGTCGAGTAGTTTTTTTGTGGAGTCTATAGGGTTTTCTATGTACACTATCATGTCATCTGCAAATAATGACAGTTTTACTTCCTCTTTTCCAATTTGGATGCCTTTTATTTCTCTTTCTTGTCTGATTGCGGTGGCTAGAACTTCCAAGACTATGTTGAATAGGAGTGGGGAGAGCGGACATCCTTGTCTTGTTCCTGATCTCAGGGGGAATGCTCTCAGTTTTTGCCCATTGAGTATGATGTTGGCTTCAGGTTTCTCATATATGGCCTTTATTATGTTGAGGTATGCTCCCTCTATTCCCATTTTGCTGAGAGTTTTTATCATAAATGGATGTTGTACTTTATCAAATGCTTTTTCTGCATCTATTGATATTATCATGTGGTTTTTGTCTTTCATTTTGTTTATGTGGTGTATTACGTTTATTGATTTACGAATGTTAAACCATCCTTGCATCCCTGGGATGAATCCTACTTGATCGTGGTGTATGATCTTTTTAATGTGTTGCTGGATCCGGTTTGCCAATATTTTGTTGAGGATTTTAGCATCTATGTTCATCAGCGATATTGGCCTGTCGTTTTCTTTCTTTGTTGTGTCTTGACCTGGTTTTGGAATTAGGGTTATACTGGCTTCATAGAATGAGTTTGGCAGTCTTCCCTCTTCTTGTATCTTTTGGAATAGTCTGAGAAGGATAGGAGTTAGTTCTTTCCTAAATGTTTTGTAGAATTCACTTGTGAAGCCATCCGGTCCAGGGCTTTTGTGTGCTGGGAGTTTTTTGATTACTGCTTCAATTTCACTAGCTGTTATTGGTCTATTCAGACTTTCTGCTTCTTCTTGATTCAGTTTGGGAAGACTATAGGTTTCCAGGAATCTGTCCATTTCCTCTAGGTTGTCAAATTTCTTGCCATACAGTTGTTCATAATAATTTCTTATAATCCTTTGTATTTCTGTGGTATCAGTTGTGATTTCTCCTCTTTCATTTCTGATTTTATTTATTTGGGTCCTCTCTCTTTTTTTCTTGATGAGCCTGCTTAAAGGCTTGTCAATTTTGTTTATTTTTTCAAAGAACCAGCTCCTACTTTTGTTGATCTTTTGAATTGTTAGTTTAGACTCTATGTCATTTAATTCTGCTCTGATCTTGATGATTTCCTTCCTTCTACTTGATCTGGGCTTTGCTTGTTGTTCTTCCTCTAGATCTTGTAGCTGTAGGGTTAAATTTTTTATTAGATATTCCTCTAGCTTTTTTAGGTAGGCCTGTATTGCTATGAACTTTCCTCTTAGGACTGCTTTCGCTGTATCCCATAGGTTTTGGGTTGTTGTGTGTTCATTATCATTAGTTTCCAGAAACTTTTTGATTTCTTCCTTGATGTCATTGTTAACCCATTCATTATTTAATAGCATGTTATTCATTCTCCATGAGTTTGAATGTTTTTGAGTTTTTTCCTTGAGGTTGATTTCCAATTTTAAGCCATTGTGATCTGAGAAGATGCTTGATATAATTTCAATTTTCTTGAATTTGTTAAGGCTTGTTTTGTGTCCTACCATGTGGTCTATCTTTGAAAATGTTCCATGTGCACTTGAGAAGTATGTATATTTTGCTTCTTTGGGGTGAAAACTTCTATATATATCGACTAAGTCCATTTGATCTAAAGTGTTGTTCAGTGCCTCCATATCTTTGGTGTTTCTTTGCTTCGAAGATCTGTCCATTGTTGACAATGGGGTGTTAAAGTCCCCTACTATGAGTGTGTTGTTCTCTATATCTTTCTTGGAGTCTTTCAAAAGTTTCCTTACATATTTGGGTGCTCCTAAGTTTGGTGCATATATATTTATAAGGGTTATATCTTCTTGATGGATTTTTCCCTTAAGTATTATGAAATGCCCTTCTTTGTCTCTTTTTATGGACTTTGCTGTGAAATCTGTTTTTTCTGATATAAGTGTTGCTACCCCGGCTTTTTTTTTCATGTCCATTTGCTTGGAATACATTTTTCCATCCCTTTACTTTCAGTCTGTGTAGATCTTTTGTTCTAAGGTGGGTCTCTTGTAGACAGCATATATGTGGGTCATTCTTTCTAATCCATTCAGCTACCCTATGTCTTTTAATTGGAGCATTTAATCCATTTACATTTAAGGTTATTACCGATAAGTACTTATTCATTGTCATTTTTCCCCTTTGTACTCGTGTTCTTCTCTGTCTCTCTCTGTTTCTTTATCTTCTTAGAGCAGACCTTTTAGCATCTCTTGCATTGCTGGTTTGGTGGAGATGTATTCCTTTAGCCTTCTTTTGTCTTGGAAGCTCCTTATTTCACCCTCCATTTTGAATGAGAGCTTTGCTGGGTATAGTATTCTAGGTTGTAGGCCTTTGTTTTTCATTGCTTGGAATACTTTTTGCCATTCCCTTCTGGCTTGTAGTGTTTCTGCTGAGAAATCTGATGATAGCCTTATTGGAGTACCCTTGTATGTTATTAGTTGTTTTTCTCTTGCTGCTTTTAGGATCCTCTCTTTGTCTTTGAATGTTGCCATTTTAATTATGATGTGTCTTGAGGTGGGCCTGTTGGGGTTCATCTTCATTGGGACCCTCTGTGCTTCCTGGACTTGCGTGACTCTTTCTCTCGTCATGTTAGGAAAGTTTTCTGTCATTAGTTTTTCAAAGAGGTTTTCTATCCCTTGCTCTTCTTCTTCTCCTTCTGGAATTCCTATGATACGGATATTATTACGTTTCATGTTGTCCTGCAGCTGTCTTAGAACCTTTTCAGTCTTGTTCAGTCTTTTTTCATTTTGTTGCATTGTCTGGGAGTTTTTGTGTAGGTTGTCCTCCAGCTCGCTGATCCGATCTTCTGCTTCCTCTAGCCTTCTTTTAATTCCTTCTACTGTGTTCTTCAATTCAGAGATCGTATTTTTCATTTCCTCCTGGCTCTTATTGATAGCTTCTATGTCCTTTTTCATGCTCACGTAATTTTCTGTGAGTTCCTTGTAGTTTTTCTGGAGTTCTTTGAAGTTTCCGCTGAGCTCATTCAGCTTCTCCATAATCCATGTTTTGAATTCCATATCTGATAGTTCGCTCCCCTCTATTTCATTTAGCACTCTTTCTGGGGATTCTACCTTTCCTTTTGATGGGAGGTTGTTTCTCTGTCTCCCCATTTTTTTGACTCCTATTGTTTGTTGGTGCTTCTTGGAATGATCTGCACTTCCTGGATCTGCCTCTGGTGGCGTCAGATCATGTACCAGTCTGGCCCTAGGCAGCCTGTTGGAGACTTCCAGGGATCTACTGCTGTTGTCTGTCTTCTTTGATTGTTAATCTATTCAATCTGTGATTAGCTGTCAGGCTTAAGAACTGTGGGTGTGGCAGCTTAATTCCTGTAGGCAGGGCTTTTGCTTCCCCTCAGGCTGATGCCACTTGGAGGGGAATGGTCTACCCGCAGTACTGGGGATGAGTCAGCACTGGGACCCAGTCAGCTGCTCCTCCAGTTCTCCCCTCAAAGCCACCGTGCCAAATTCTCCCCAAGTGTCTCCAGTCCTCTCTGCCTTCCCTCTGCTTGAGCCCAGGGTAAGTGGTGGCCAAAATATTTTCGTATGTGGTCCACTTAAGAGCTCTTTTTCTCCTGCTGTTTCTCTCCGGCTAGCAAGAAAGCCTGTGGCTTTTCGCTTTTCACAGCTGATACTATTTTACTTTCCACTCTGTCGCTGTAGGCTGGGAAGCCCAGCTGGGGGTTTAGACCCTGCCCTTCTCAGGGGGAATCCCCGGCTGCTGAGCTGTTTCTCAGTCCCTTCAGCAGCCACCCGTGTGAGCCCAGCCAGCCCTTCCGCGTCTCCGCAATCCCTACCGGTCCCGTTGTGATGTAGCGGCCTTTTCTGTCTCTCCGTGGTTATAAGACTTCTTTCCAGCTAGTGTTCCGTTGGTTATTCCAGATGATTTCTCCAAAATTAAGTTGTAAATCCAGACTGGTCCTGGGAGGAGGTTAGTGTAGCTTCCACTTACTCCTCCGCCATCTTGGATCCTCTCTCTCTTTTTTTTCTAATGAGCCTGGCTAGAGGTTTGTCAATTTTGTTTATTTTTTCAAAGAACCAGCTCCTAGTTTTGTTGATTTTTTGGAATGTTCGTTTCGTTTCTACGTCATTTAATTCTGCTTTGATCTTGATGATTTCCTTTCTTCTTTTTGCCCTAGGCTTTGTTTGTTGTTGCTGTTCTAGTTCTTGTAGCTTTATGGTTAGGTTTTTTATTTGAGATTCTTCTAGTCTTTTCAGATATGCCTGTATTGCTATGAACTTCCCTCTTAGGACTGCTTTTGCTGTGTCCCATAGGTTTTGGGCTGTTGTGTGTTCATTGTCATTAGTTTCTAGAAATTTCTTGATTTCGTCTTTGATGTCATTGTTAACCCATTCGTTATTTAAGAGCGTGTTATTCATTCTCCATGAGTTTGGGTGTCTTTGATTTTTTTCCCTGAGGTTGATTTTTAGTTTCAAGGCATTGTTTTCTGAAAAGATGCTTGATATGATTTCAATTTTCTTGAATTTTTTGAGGCTTGTTTTGTGTCCTATCATGTGGTCTATCTTTGAAAATGTCCCATGTGCCTTTGAAAAGAATGTATATTTTGCTTCTTTGGGGTGAAAAGTTCTTTATATATCAGTTAAGTTCATGTGGTTTAGTGTGTTTTTCAATGCCTGTATATCCTTGGTGTTTCTTTGCTTGGATGATCTGTCTATTGTTGATAATGGAATGTTGAAGTCCCCTACTATGAGTGTGTTGTTGTTAATATCCTTCTTGTGGTCTTCTAGTATTTGCTTTATTTGGGTGCTCCTATGTTGGGTGCATATATGTTTATCAGTGTTATATCTTCTTGATGAATCATTCCTTTAAGTATTATGAAATGTTCTTCTTTGTCTCTTTTTATTGCCCTTGCTTTGAAATCCGTTTTGTCTGCTATGAGGACTGCTACCCCAGCTTTTTTTTCAAGTCCATTTGCTTGGAATATTTTTTTATATTCCTTTACTTTCAGTCTATGTAAATCTTTTGTTTTGAGGTGTGTTTCTTGTAGACAGCAAATATGTGGGTCCTGTTTTCTTATTCATTCCGTTACCCTATGTCTTTTAATTGGAGCATTTAATCCATTTACATTTAAGGTTATTATTGATGTGTATTTATTCATTTCCTTTTGTATCTCTGTTCCTCTCCTCTCTTGTTCTTTTATTTTTTCTTAGAACACTCCCTTTAGCATCTCTTGCAATGCTGGTTTGGTGGAGATGTATTCTTCAGTCTTCCTTTGTCTGAGAAACTCCTTATTTCACCTTCTATTTTGAATGAGAGCCTTGCTGGGTAGAGTATTCTTGGTTGTAGGCCTTTGTTTTTCATTGCTTGAAATATTTTTGACCATTCCCTTCTGGCTTTTAATGTTTCTGTTGAGAAATCGGTAGATAGACTTATTGGAGCTCCCTTGTAAGTTATTTGCTCCTTTTCTATTGCTGCTTTTAGGATTCTCTCTTTGTCTTGGAATGTTGCCATTTTAACTATGATGTGCCTTGGAGTGGGTTTTTGTGGGTTCCTCTTGATTGGAACTCTCAGTGCTTCTTGGACTTGCATAACTTTTTCTCTCATCAGGTTCGGAAAATTTTCTGTCACTATTTCTCCTATCAGATTTTCAATTCCATGCTCCTTTTCTTCCCCCTCTCGTATTCCGATGATCCTTAAATTATTTTTTCTAATGCTATCCTGTAATTCCCTTACATCTGGTTCATATTTTTTCAATCTTTTTTAATTTTGCTGTATCATTTGAGAATTATTACCTACATTGTCCTCTAACTCACTAATCCGATTCTCTGCTTTGTTTAGTCTGCTTTTGATTGATTCTACTGTGTTTCTCAGTTCAGAGATTGCATTCTTCATTTCTTCCTGGTTCTTGTTGATAGTTTCTATGTCTTTTTTTATGCTGCTATAGTTCTCTTCAAGATCCCTGTAATTTTCTTGGAGCTGTTGGTAACTTCCTTGGAGGTTGTCATAGTTGTTTTTGAGGTTTTCGAGCATATTGAGCTTCTTCACCACCATAGTTTTGAATTCCATGTCTGAGAGTTGGGCTATGTCTATTCCATCTACCTCTCTTTCTGGGGATTCCTCTTTTCTTTTCATTGAGAAGTTGTTTCTGCATCTTATCATGTTGGATTCTTCTTGTTTGTTTTTGTTATTTGGATTTGTCTGCTTTGCCTTCCCACCTTTGTGGTATGAGATTTTTTATGGTAGATCTGGGGGTTTCAGTGGTGCAGTCTTTTTGATCTCCTGAGCCTGATGTTCTCGGGGTACCTTTTATATCGTTTGTTTATGCTGTCTGGTTATATTTCAGATTTTTTATTGTTGTTGTTGTTGTTGTTAGGATATTCCTTCTGGCTTGTTGATGGGAGTCACTCTATCCACTTTATCTCGAATTCTTTTGTGGAGATGTCAGTTCAGCCTTCTTGTGTCATCTTCTTTTTCTGCGTCCACAGCTGGTCTAATGTGATGGGTCAGAGATTCCTATTCCTTGTAGCAGTGGTGTGCAAGGTGGCCGGCAAGACGCAATGCAAGGCAGCCAAGAGCGCACTTCAGGTCTGCCACGCCGCGCTCCAGGAAAGCAGACCACGCCGCACTTTGGGGAAGCTGGCAAGGTGTTTTTTTTTTGTTTTTTTTTTTCACTCAAGCATCAGTGCGCGCCCAAGGCAGCTGGGGAACTAAGCTCAGGCCTTCCCGCTGCGCTCCCAGAAAGCAGGCCGCGCCAAGCTCCAGGAAAGCCCTCCAGGTGTTTTTTTGGCTCGAACACGGGTTTAGCGCACAAGGTGGCTGGGGAACTAAGCTCAGGCCTGCCGTGCTGCGCTCCTAGAAAGCAGGACACGCCAAGCTCCGGGAAAGCCCTCCAGGTGTTTTTTTGGCTCAAGCACCGGTGTGCGCCCAAGGTGTCTGGGGAACTAAGTTCAGGCCTGCCGCACCATGCTCCCAGAAAGCAGGCCTCGCCAAGCTCCAGGAAAGCCCTCCAGGTGTTTTTTTGGCTAGAGCACTAGTGCGCGCCCAAGGTGTACGGGGAACTAAGCTCTGGCCTCCCCTGCCGCACTCCTAGAAAGCCGGCTGCGCTGTGCTATGGGAAAGCCCTTGAGGTGTTTTTTGGCTCGAGTGCAGGTGTGCACCCAAGTGGCTGGGGAGCTAGCCTCAGGCCTGCAGCGCCATATTCTGGGCGTTGTTCTTTAGCCTCTTAGGGCAGGGCTGCAGACACTTGTGCTCAGTAGAAGTGAGTGTCTGTGAGTCCTGCTGCCCACTGTTCCCGCACCTCCTGAGCGGGCACGCGCAGAGCCTGGGCAAGTGCTCTGTGCTCCCGATTCTGGCCTGGTACTTTGGCCTGGCACCCACTGGGCTGGCCAGGGGCAACTGCGCACAGTCTTCTGCGTGTCCAGTGGGCCCTCCCTGCGCCCGTTGCGTCACTGATTTTATGTCTGTTGGCGTGTGTCCGAGGGGCACCTGGACGCACAGCCCTGCGCACCTGGGCCAGTGAATGAGGGCATTTCCCTATGCGTGCCCCCACGACCCAAGGGGAGGGTTGAGGGGTGGATGAGCGCAGCACTGCGCCTGCGCTCCTCAAGAATAGCCTACCACCCCCAAACTTTCCTCCCCTCTCCACCATCCACTATAGAAAAATATAAAGGAGAATTATGTTCTCACTTGCCCGGCAGCACGCTGTCTCCTGTCCTTCAGCGCTAATGCCACTTGGTCGAGTCTGGTCTCTGCCAGTGGGCAGAGATCCGCTCTCCTCCCAACTCCTCTCCCGGGGCAGCCTGTGGTCCCCCAAAATCCTTTGTGTCCTTCCAGCCGCAGCTCGGGCAGCCGCCCCAGTCAGGAATCCCGTTTCGTCCCCTTTTTTTCCGCTATCCTCCCTAAACAGGTTGTTCCCAGATGGATTTTCTCTAATCCAGCAGTGCCTTGGCTCGACTCCTGCCAGTGTCCAGCTGCTCACTGAGATGTTCTGTCTGCAGTTAGCCCAAACTGCAGAAGAGTCTCGGAAGCCTGAAACCTCAGCCTCTCCTCACTCCTCCGCCATCTTCCCTCTCTGTATGAATAATTTCTATATTAGAAGAATATGTTTAAATTCTAGTTTAAATTCTTGCCCAAAATCCCTGTGATATTAAAGCAAGAGGGCAGCAAGAAGATCTATGCTCATACCCTTACTGAATTCAGGATTTCTGAGTAGGCCCACCATGTTTTTATTTGCAGAAAGTTCCCATAAGTTTCATGTGGACAGTGGTTGGGTTCTGTGGGGCTGGCAGCCATCTTGCAGGGTTAAGGCTCCAAGTAGGTGGAAACTGGGGCTGCTCTTCATCTCTAGGACAATATCCAGGCTGGGAAAAGGACTGCATCAAGGGAGGAAAAGAGAGTGATGGAGGAACAGGCTTAGCCTGCAAAGGGGTGCAGTGTTGGAGTGTAGCACATTTTTGTATCTTCCACCTTATCTTCTGGTCCTTTCTCTTGTTTCAGATAGTTAGAGAGGGGGCAGCAATGGACTGAAATGCAAGTCAGACGATTGGTTCAGAGCAGCAGTTGAAAAGAGGCTGTGAACACAAACCCTATTGGGAACTGATAGACAGTGGGACAGAAGGTCGTTGCCCAGCCCGGCTTGATGGTTGTTGGAGCAGAAAAATAAGAAGCCACCTGCCAATGTGGGAACATCATAAGGGATGGTAGAAGTGGCCATTTTGTATAATGGCTCAGCAATAGCATGACATCATGTCTATCTGGGATATCACAACAGGGACCAGGTAAAAGCAAGAGCAAGAGCAGAAAAACCCACAGACCTCTGAACTATAAGGGATGATTTGAGGGTTGAGGATATAGCTGTTTTAACTAATGGAAACTGGAGCAAAAGGCCATTGTTAAACCACAATGAGATCCCACCTCACACCCATTAGGATGCTTCTATTAAAAACAAAACAAAACACAGAAAATAACAAGTATTGATGAGAATATAGAGAAACTGGAACACTTGTGTACTATTGTTGAAATGTAAAATGGTGCAGTCATTGTGGAAAAAAGTATGGTGGTTCTTTAAAAAATTAAAAGTAGAACTCTTTACCATATGATCCAGCAATAGTACTTCTGGGTATATATCCAAAAGAATTGAAAGCAAGGTCGTCGTTGTTGTCGTCGTCGGCAGCCGTCCGTCTCGAGAGACGATGGTGTAGCTTCTTAAGAGTCTATCTGCACCACCGAGAATGGCTGTGCAGTCCAACTCGGGAGTGACACGGTATATGTCTCCTCCCGTGTTGAATCGACATCTTGTGATGACGCTGGAGTGTCCTCTCCAGTGAAGCTGAAGCTACAGAGCCTGGGCAGGGTGATATGGAGGATCTGCTGTTGCCCATGCAGCAGACCCCCCCCTCTCTTCGCAGCTGAAGGGTCCAAGGGAAAGACAGAGTCAATACAGCTTGGCTTCAGGTGCGCCGCAGGAGTTGCCGGTGTTGACTACAATGTCAAACCGCCTTAGGGACTCCGGCTCCGGATTTTCTGTCGGGGTTTACTCCCTTAGCCTTTCCCCTGAAGAGGTATGCCGCAAGGCAGCGGAGGTTTTTTGGAATCAGAGTTTTCCTTCTCTGACATTGATATATATATATATATATATATATATATATATATATACACCACAGTGCTCAGCAGAATGTTATTAGTAGCAAAGACAGTAGATAAAATTATAAATGATCATGAGAGTGAAGAGTGATTAGATCAAGCCCAAAAATACACAAATCCAACCTGGACTTAGTTACCTTTTTATGATTTATGCAATAAACAAGTGCATAAGAGATGTAATAAAGAGGATAAATCATTATTTTATCTAGGCTTATACCCTCTTTATTTAGTTTGATTCTGTGATGCTGACTTGTCAATATTAACTTTGCACAATAACCATGTTAATATATCATAAATACATCCTATCTTTTTTTTCATTTGTATAATCAGGCTGAAGTCTTTTATCTGTATAATAAGACTCAGTCATCTTTTAGTTTATTCTCATTGAGAGGAATAAAAATATATGAGTTCTGCACAAATGATAAGCTGACCTAACCAGTTCTAGCACTCTGTTCTTCTCTCTTTCCATTGGCACAGAGGGTGATTAAAAGGAGGTTGCATGGGCCTATATAGCTTCTGAAACCTTGAAAGCAAGGTGTTTAAGAGATATTTACATATCCATGTTTATAGCACATTATTCACAATGGCCAAAATGTAGAAGCAACCCAGTGTCCACCAATGGATAAATGAATAAACAAAATGTAGCATATAATACAACAGAATATTAACCAGCTATAAAAAAGAAGGAAATTCTGGCATATGCTATAACATGATGACTCGTGAGAACATTATGCTAAGTGAAATAAGATTGTTACAAAAAGACAAATACTGTAGAATTCTGCTTAATATAGGAACAGAAAGTAGAATAATGGTGCCTGCCAGGATTTGGGGATGAGAAGAATGAAAAATTTTTAATGGGTAAAGAGTTTCAATTTTGCAAGATGAAATGAGTTCTGGAGATGGATGGCAGTAATAGTTGTACAACAATATAAGTAAACTGAATTGTACATTTAAAAGTGGTTAGGATGGTAAATTTTATGTTGTTGTATTTTACCACAGTTAAAACAAAACAAAGGAAAAGTCATTACTTCATTCCCCTATTCTACCTTGAAACCTACACATACACTACACATACCCCTCTCCCCACATCCATACATTTGAGGCTTGGGTGACCTGAAGATATCTGTTCCTGTATGACTTGTTCTATCAAATAAATTTTGCTTTAATGTTTAGTGCCTGATGGGTGTCATCAGCCATCTAGCTGATCAAACAGAAAACCTGGAAGTCAATTTGACTCCCAGTCTCCTTTTGTATCTACCACCCATTGGCCAGATCTTGTTTATTCTGATTTCCTAATATATTTTACATTTATCCCTGTCTTTCTATCATTAGTTCAAGTCTTCCACTTGGATTTGGCAACAGCCTTCTTCCTCTTCTCCCTGCCTCCAGTCTTACTTCTCCTAAACTCATCTTTCCCAGGCGGATCCTGAAAACAGCAAGTCTGATCATGTCCCAGCTCTGAGATCCCTCTGACTGTTGTCCATCCACTCTAAAAGGTGCCTGCTGAGACTTGAAAGGTTGAAAGGTCCACAATTATTCTGCCACCAGGGCAGTCTGACTTTCTAGCCTCACTTCCTACCTTCTGCCAATTCCCAACTCCTGCAATATCTCCCAAATGTTACCCTCCAACAATTCTAATGGTCATCTTCTGAATATGCTGTCTCATGTCTATAATTTTTCACATTTTTTTCTGGGTCTAGAAATGCCCTCTCTGCCTTCCAACCTGACAAACTCTAGTTAGCTTTCTAAACTCAGCTAAGACCAGAGCCTTCTCTTATCTCTACATCACCTCCACCCCACCCTGAATAACTCTAACCTCTCCTCCCTTTCTACTGCATCTTTAATTTAAACATAAATCTATACTGGTACATGTCACACAGCATGAGATTTCTTACTTTTTTTACATGTGTCACTTCCCTATTGAACAGGAGTTTTTTAAGGGTAAGTCTGCATGCTTAGTATGTGATAAGTGTTTGCTTAAAAAATGTTGTTAAAGAATTCAGACTTCTAGCCAAGATGGAGGCCTAGGCAGATACACTGTGTCTCCTTCCACAACTAAGAAGGAATACAACTATCTCAAAACTACAGACAACCAGAAGTTCCAGAAAATCAAGCTGCATGGAAGTCAAAAAAACAAAGATATAAAGAAGAAATACCCAGACAGGTAAGAGAGGCGGAGCCGGGGCAAAGAGGAAGCAATGTGGTGGCAGCAGTGGCAGCAGTGGTGGCATGAGGCCAACAGAAAGCAGTCACATGTTAAAAAGTCAGGAAGGACACCTGGGGAGCACTCCCAGCACCAGACCAGACCACACAGCTCATGGTCCCAGCACAAGGGAAAATAAAGCCTCATTGCTTCTAACAGTGAAAACCAGTGGGTGTTGGGGAAGAGGATGAAACTTCTGGTCTCTCAACAGAGTCGGCTTGGTTAAAGGGCCCCCACAGTCCTAGAACATCCACAGACACACCTACTCTAAGAACGACAGCCAGAGCAACATCTAGAGGGGTGCCAGTTCCATATGGAAAGTGGGAGAAGTGCCTGGAAAATGGGTGAGTGCTGAGCAAGCAACATTGTTCCCTCTCAGACCCCTCCCACATACACAACACAACAACGTGGTGAAACGGGTTGCCCTGTACTGATGAATACCTAAGGTTTCACCCCTTACAATGTAACAGGTGCTACAGGTCTACCTGAGACACAGAAACAAACACAGGAGCCTGTCAAGATAAGGAGACAGACAAGTATGGCCCAAAAGGGGAACATATCAAGGCTCCAGTGGAAGAACTAAGTGACAAGGAGATAGCCAACCTAACAGAAGTAGAGTTCAAAACACTGGTGATAAAGATGCTCTCAGACTTGACAGGTATGCTTTAGTACGGCAAACACATAGGGAAGAAGTGAAGGCTATGCTAAATGAAATGAAGGAAAATCCACACAAAACCAATGGTGAAGGGAAGGACACCGGGGTTCCAATAAATGATTTGGAATATAAGGAAGGAAAAAACAGTCAACCCATACAAAATGAGGAAACAAGATTTGAAAAAAATGAGGAGAGGATTAGGAACCTCTGGGACAACTTTTAACGTGCCAACATCTGAATCATAGGGGTGCCAGAAGAAGAGGACAAGCAAGAAACTGAAAGCTATCTGAAAAAATAATAAAGGAAAACTTCCCAAATTTGGAGAAGGAAATAGATATACAAGTCCAGGAAGCACAGAGAGTCCCAAACAAGCTAGACCCAAAGAGGACACACCAAGACACATCATAATTAAAATGCCAAAGATTCAAGATAAAAAGAGAATCTTAAAAGCAGCAAAAGCAAAGCAGAGAGTTACCTACAAAGGGGTGCCTATAAGACTGTCAGCTGATTTCTTAAAAGAAAACTTGCAGGAAAGAAAAGACTGGCAAGACGTATTCAACGTGATGAAAAGCAAGGGCCTACGACCAAGATTACTGTATCCAGCAAAGCTGTCATTTAGATGGAAGGGCAAGTAAAGTGCTTCTCAGACAAGGTAAAGCTAAAGCAGTTCATCATCACCAAGCCATTATTATATGAAATGTCAAAGGGAGTTATTTAAGAAAAAGAAGATCCAACTGTTAACAGTAAAATGCCAACAAACTCACAACTATCAACAACTGAATCAAAAAAATAAAAACAAAATCCAACTAAGCGAACCAGAATAGGAACAGAATCATAGGTATGGGGATCATTTGGAGGGTTATCTGCTGGGATGGGGAAGGGGGAGAAATGGGGAAATGGTGCAGGGACTAAGAAGCATAATTGGTTGGGACAAAATAGACAGTGGGAAGTTAAGAATAATATAGGAAGGGGTGAAGCCAAAGAACTTATATGCCTGACCCATGGACATGAACTAGAGGGGTGGGATTGCTGGACAGAAGAAGGGTACTAGGCAGTGGGGAGCAAAGGGGAAAAAAATTGGGACAACTGTAACAACATAATCAATAAAATATACTTTAAAAAAGGAATTCAGTACACTAAAGTGGTCATAATTATAAGATTTTGACCATAACTATAAAATGAATAATAATTGTATTAAAATTAAAGTGATTATCAGTCTAATCAGTTCATTAAAATTAAGTGTTCATACTTATAAATTTTCTTTCAATCAAGGAATTTTTTCATTTTCAATAAATTGCAAACTCCATTTAGCCCCATTTTTTCAACCAATTATATCAGCCAAGTTTATAAAGCTCTGATCTCATTTATTGGTCTATGAATAGGCAGCAGCTTCCTATATCCATCCCAGGAAAATATACATCTTATTACTTTTTTAACATTGTTTTTTTTTAAATCTCTGGGGACACATTTCCTGAGTCTCTCTTGCCTTTCAGTATTTCTCTTTAAAATAAATAAATAAAATCGTGTTAAAAGAAACTTGTACCTACCATAATTTTTTTAAAAAAGATTGTTTTTATAAACCTTAAACAGACTTGAAGTCCTTTTCTGGGTATCTGATCTTTTAGCCTCTGTTTGGCATGATGTTCTCTTAATTTACTATGTCTTTGAAAAATAACTTCAGCATTACTGTTTCCTAAGCAGTTTGGGATCATGACAGAATGAGCTTGCTAGCAGAGTTTA
This sequence comes from Furipterus horrens, assembly GCF_987537825.1. NCBI lineage: Eukaryota > Metazoa > Chordata > Mammalia > Chiroptera > Furipteridae > Furipterus > Furipterus horrens. The sequence goes on from NW_028327179.1 coordinate 53,639,364, forward strand.
TTTTTAGCTAAGAGATTCTGATCCAAGATCCTTAGCCAATGGTTAACACAGTTTCCTTATCCTGCACTGACATTTTTCTATACTTTTGTGTAAATCCTCCTTTTCAGGTAACATCCCATGTATGAAATGTTGCATGGCTACAAATATTTCTTAGCTTCTCAAGCCAAAGTGGAGCCTTTAACACCCCTAGGTACAAAAACTTGAGAGGGTCTTTCAACATTTGTGTGTTTTGTTAAGTGAACCAGGGCATCTGGAGGAGGCCATCTGGAAGGAACAGTGATTATGAAGATCATTGTTTTGTACATCCTAAGTTATGTCATTAATTCTTTTTAAAAAATCTCTTTTCTACGAGCTTAAATCATTTTTATTTAAAATTTCAGACCCAAACCAGAATTTGCCTGTCTTTTTAAATCATCTCCTAAAGCACATATGCCTGTAACAGAGCAGAAGCACAGCAGTATCTCTGATTTCTCATCTACCCAGATGCACACACAGACATTCCTGCATTATCTTTCTTGCATCAGCTCTTCCCTCTATCACTCCACCATTTCCCCATTCCCTTCACATGTTACCTTCCATCTCTCTGCTGTTTCCTTTCTTTAATATGATCAGGGCTTACCTTGCCTGGCTATAGTACCAGTTTAACTAGCTCTCTTCCTTGTATTAGCTTTCTTTGGGGGCTGTAACAAATTACCACAAATTTAGTAGCTTAAACGATACTAATTTATTCTCTTACATTTCTGGGGACAGAAGTCTGAAATGACTCTTATGAAGCTAAAATTCAAGTGTCAGTAGGACAGTGTTCCTTCTGGAAACCCCAAAAGAATCTATTTCCTCTTCCAGCTTTTGGAGGCCACTGGAATTTCTTGGCTCATTGCACCTGCTTTCCTCTTCAAAACCCATCATTCTAACTTATGTTTTTATAATTCCTTCTCCTTCTTTTGCCTTTGACCCTCCTGCCTCCCTTGTGATTACAGTGGGTATAGCTAAATAATCCAGAATAATTTCCCCATCTCAAAATCCCTACTTTAATTACAACAACAAAGTTTTTTGTTTTTTTACATAAAAGCAAAATATCCCTATATTTCAGGGATTAGGATGTGAACACTTTGGGCAAGGGGTATCTATCTATCACATATCCTGAAGCTTTCTGGCTAGCCACCATTCTGATCATTTTCTCCTTTCACTGCTAAAATAAAGAGTTGAATTGCACCCCTCAACCCCTCCCAAATTCATGTCTACCTAGAACCTCAGACTGTGAGCTATTTTTGGAAACAGGTTCTTTGCAGATGTAATTAATTAAGTTCAGATGAGGTCGTACTGGAGTAGTGTGGGCCCTAAATCCAGTGTGACTGGTATCCTTATAAGAAGGAAATATTTGGACACAGAGATACACAAGAAAGGAGGTCAAACGATGATGGAAGTAGAAATTGAAGTGATAAAGCTACATGGCAAGAAATGCTGAGAATTTCTAGCAATTACCAGAAGTTAGAAAGAGGCAAAACAGGTTTCTTTTCTAGAGGCTTAAGAAGAAGCATGGACCTGCCAATACCTGGATTTCAGAACTCTGGCTTCCAGAACTGTGGGACAATAAATTTTGGTTGTTTTAACCTCCCCAGCTAGTGTTATCCTGTGGCAGCCCTAAAACACTAATACAGATCGGATGGAAAAGAGGCACCCTATTTTGTTCATGTGCCAGGTTTTACTAAGAAACAGTTTCACTGACAGGTCAGCCGACCAAATTCTAAAAGCTTTCATTGTACCATTTGTTCTGTACAGAGATCTCTATAGATTGTTGGCTCTGTGCCTGGGACTTCCCCATTTGAGGACCTCAGACTGTCTTCTGGCACACAGGAAGACAAGAGCAGTCTAGATCAGGGGTTTTATATAAGAACTTGTATAATGAGAAAGAAAACAAACTTCCACACTTTTTTTACTGATAAAACTCAAAATACAATAATAATTTAGTGTAATTTTTATAATATAGGTTTTTAATGAGAGTAATAAAATTCTTTTGGGGGTGATAATGTCTCACTTAATTGGAGTTCAAATGTAATTTGTCTATTATCAACACTGATTGCTAATGCTCATCTGTTAGTGCTGATCTGTAATGAGATTTTACCTCATTGAGTATTTCAACTCAAAGATGAATATTGCATCTTTGCAAAGTACTGCCAGATATAGATATGAATTTGTGAGCATATTGATTGCAAGATATTTATGATTCTATTACAGTTTTTTTATTGATATTTGTCTTTTAGCATATCATTACATTGCAGATTAATCACTACCAATTGAAGGCTAGGTGGAAACTCCTCAATTGTTCAGTTAAATGGATTTTGAAATACAAAAATTTTCTTTGCATTTGCATTGAGTTCTAACAAGTGTTGCTGGAACTGAAGTTTGAATTCAGAAAATATATCCACTGCAAGTTTGCAGGGAAATGAAGATCTCACTCTTATTTTACCTTTTGACACCACTGGAAGTGTGTAAGGCAGCTTGACATTTAAATGATATTAGTTGTCAAAGTGACTATAGCAGTGTTAAGTTTCTCATATGAGCACTGTTTGACCTTGTAATTCTAGGTTGGATTCATTAAGAAACATCAGCAAAAACTAATTTCCAAAGTCATTCAGTGTTCAAGAGTAATGGTTGAAGGCAGTTCTTCTCATTGAAAGAATTTCAGCCCTGGTCAGTGTGTCTCGGTTGGGTGTAGTCCTGCAAACCAAAAGTTTAGGTTTGATTCCTGGTTGGGGCACATTCCTGGGCTGTGGGTTTGGTCCCTGATTGAGGCATGTACAGAAAGCAGCCAATAAACACTGTCTCACATCAGTGTTTCTCTCCCTCTCCTTCTTCCTCCCTTCTCTTCCTAAAATAAAAAATAATAATCTTAGCCTCAATCTCAAAAAAATTGCAATAAAACTTTACTACTGCCTCAAACTGCTGTGTGGCACAAGTCAGTATATTCAGTTTCTTTTTCTGACAAAAAATCATGGAACTAACTATGGTTATGTCCACAAGAGTAAAGGATGAAAATATTTTCTGCAAAGCACCTGCTAATGAGTAACACAATTAATAACCACAAGCTATAAACACCTCACATTTTCTCAAGCTTTGTAAATTTGTCCAGCTAAGCCTTTACTGCTCCACACATACTTTTACTGCTATCAACTGCAACACATTTTAGCAGATTCCCCCTCAGGTTTAACTAAAATAGTTTTCTCAAAAATTTTGAAAATATTCTCACTTGCAGATAATTTATCAAAGTTAATTCTTCAGCCACTTCAAATTTAGCAGTGACTCTGAATAAACAACATCAACTAAGCAGTATCAATAATATCTGTGGGCTTGTCAAGAGCCAAGGAAAACCACTCCAAATTATTTGTCTTATTTTTTAATTGACTAGTGATATTGCTCCCAGCATCTTCAATTCTCTGAGCAACTTTTCTCATTGGAAGGCTAAAAGTCTCAAACAATTTTCTTTTCTCTGACATATTTCTTTGGCTGCTGCCATCAGTCACAATTTTGTTATTTCATCATTTGGTAAACAGCTTTCCTTCCCTGGATAAAAAATGAGCCACTCAGAACTTTCTTCTGTGAAGAAGTTCTGCTGTGATGAGAAATTCTCTTTTAAGTTTTTCTAATTTCTAAACATTGCTCTCCTGTGAGCTGGGAATATTGTGATGATCGTTAGTCTGGTGATGTTGACATACATTGTATTCTTTTAACACAACTGTAATGTCATTTTACAGTCAGCAAAATGTTTTGCCATCAAATCCTATAACAAAATAATACTCACTCTTAAAAGCATAATGTTCAAACCCACTAGCCTTTCTTGTTTTGACTTGATGGGTATTTACTATGAATTCAAGCAAGTAAAGGGGGCAGGGGCGCAAGAAAAAAAGGAAGGAAGGAAGAAGTGAAGAAGTGAGAGATGTCATCATATGACATTTGAAATGCTGTTGAATTACAACTGCATACTGGGAGCAGAAGCAACTGGAGCTAGTAATTGATAGAAAGAGTTAAATCACAACTGATGAATTCCTGAAGGCTGAATGTGAACTAACTTGAAAGTTAAAACCCCTGGAGACCCGGTCTTAGGGGACCCACCACACATTCATGGGTTTTACCTCTAGGAGCAAGTTCAGAAGGTAAAGATTCCAGAACAAATTCCACTTATGCTTCCGGCAGAGAAAGGGAAAAAGTAATCATTTTGAACTACACCCAGAATTTCTCCATACAAAGGCCTGGAGTCTACTTTATTAGAGGCTTAGCCAAACTAGTGGGAGGGTGATTAGACAACTCCAGCCCTCTCTAGCCTTCTTGTCATAAAGAGAGAGAGAAAATGCTAAGAAGTGCTTCTGAAGATCATAGCTCAGAGACTCAGACCACTAAAAAAATTGAGATTTAAGTATAAGATTATAAAAGCCTTTCTTTCTCCAACATCTTACCACCATAACAGGGCTGCAATATAATAAGAGTAGCTTTGAACTGAGAGAGATGTAAGACACAGACCCTATTTAAAAACAAATTCTTAGGGAAACCCAAAAACAACAAAGGAAGGAGGAAAACTGAAGCCTCCAGGACCTACAGCTATAGCATATATTAAATACAGCCTATCTTTTAGCCATATTAACATAAAACCTCATGCTAAAAGCCAGTTTATTACAGTTTCTATTATCAGCACAGCATGTCTGGCTTTCCAAAAAAAAAATTACAAGGCACACTAAAATACCAGGAAAAATAAATCTGAAAATACAAAGCAAATATCAGAACCAGACTTCAGAGATAAGGAGATTTTGGAATTTAAAGTTAAGGAATTAAATTATGATCAATATGTTAAGGCCTCTACTGGAAAGAAAATAGACAAGATTTAAGAACAGATATATAATGTTAATTGAGAGATGGGAATTCTAAAGAAAGAAGAAAATACCTTACCTACAGAGAGAAAAAGATGAGAATTACATAGGATATCTCTTCAGAAAACATACAAGCAAGAAGAAGAGTGGAGTAAAACATTTAAGGTGCTGAAAGGATAAAAATCACCAATCTGCAATTCTGTCCAGAAAAATTATTTTTCAATAATGAAGTAAAAGTAAAGACGTTCCCAGACAAGCAAAAACTAAGGGAATTTATCACTGGTAGATCTGCCTTACAAGAAACGTTAAAAGAAGTTCTTTAGAGGGAAGGAAAATCATGTAGATCAAAAATTCAGATCTACATAAAGAAAGGAAGAGCATTCAAGAAGGAATAAAATAAAGTCATTTTTCTTATTATTTGTTCAAAATAATAACAGCAGCAATATATTGGGTGAGGATACTACTTGCATAAATGAAACAGATGGCAACAATGTTGCAATAGGAATGGGAGGAGAAATGGGAATACTCTGTTATAAGGTACCTGTACTATCCATGCAGTGGTATACTGTTATATGAAAGTGGACTTAGATTAGTTGTAAATGTATATTGCAAACACTTACAAATGATGTATTATAAAATTGTAAAATTGAAACCTATATAATTTTATTACCCAATGCCACCCCAATAAATTTAAATACATAAATAGCACTAAATTTTTAAAAAAATATAATGTATGCTAAGAGAGGAAAGAAAAAAATAACATTAACTGCTTAACTAAAATCAGAGAAGGCAGAAAAGAGGGGAAGACTAAAAAGAAATAAAGTACAAGTGCACTGAATAGAAAACAGTTACAATGTACTATATGTTGTTTATTAAAAAACTAATTTTATTTAATATATTTATTCTTGCCTCTCTTTATTATTCTTTTACTTTGTCCTGTTTTTCCCACCATGGCTCTCCCCTTTCCCACCCACTGCCCTGATCCTACAGTCAATCTTCACCCTGTTGTCCATGTCCATGGGTCATTTTTATATGTTCCTCAACTAGACCCTTCCCCTTCTTTCCCCTCTCCTTCCCCTCCCTACTCCCCTCTGGTCCCTGCCAGTGCCCTTCTTGTTTCCATGCCTCTGCTTCTATTTTGCTTCTTTGTTTGCTTTGTTCATTAGATTCCTCTTATAGGTGATATCATATGGTATTTGTATGTATTTGCTGCCTGGCTTATTACTTAGCATAACACTCTCTAGTTCCATCCATGCTGTCATGAAAGGTAGGAGTTGCTTCTTTCTTTCTTTCTGCTACATAGAATTCCATTGTGTAAATGTATCATGGTTTTTTGATCCACTCATTTACCAATGGGCACTTAGGCTGTTTCCAGCACTTAGCTATTGTAAATAATGCTGCTATGAACATAGAGGTACATAAATCCATTTGAATTGGATTTTCAATATTCTTAAAGTATAATTCTATCAGTGGAATTGCTGGATCAAAAGGCAATTCTAATATTAGTTTTTTGAGGAAATTCCATACTGTTTTCTATAGTGGCTGCACCAGCCTGCATTCCCACCAACAGTGCACTAGGGTTCCCTTTTCTCCACATCCTCACCAGCACTTGTTGTTTGTTGATTTGTTAATGATGGCCATTCTGACGAGTGTGAGGTGGTATCTCATTGTGATTTTAATTTGCATCTCTCTAATCGCTAGTGATGTTGAGCATCATGTCTATGGGCCCTCCTTAGAGAATTGTCTATTCAGGCCCTTTGTCCATTTTTTAATTGGATTGTTTGTTTCCTGGTGTTGAGTCATGGGTTCTTTATATATTTCAGAGGTCAAATCCTTGTCCGAGGTATCATTGGTAAATATATTTTCCCATATAATTGGTTCCCTTTTCATTTTGATGATGTTTTCTTTAACCATACAGAAGCTTTTTAATTTGATGTAGACTCATTTGTTTATTATGTCCTTTATTTCCCTTGCCCTAGGAGAAATACTGGTGAAAATATTGCTGCATGGGATATCTGAAATTTTACTGCCTATGTTTTTTTTAAAGGACTTTTATGGTGTCACCACTTATAAAGTTTAAGTCTTTTATCCACTTTGAGTTTATTCTGGTGTATGGTATGAGTTGGTGGTATATCATTTTTTTTCATGTCCCTGTCCAGTTCTCCCAGCACCATTTGCTGAAGAGGCTCTTTTCACTCCATTTTATGCTCCTTCCCCCTTTGTCAAATATTAATTGACCATAGAGATAATGGTTTATTTCTTGGCTCTCTATTCTGTTCAATTGATCTACATGTTTATTCTTATGCCAGTACCAGACTGTTTTGATTACAGTGGCCTTGTAACATAGTTGGATATCAACTATTGTGATCCCCCCTACTTTGTTTTTCTGTCTCAAGATTACTGAGGCTATTTGTGGTCATTTTTGGTTCAATCTAAATTTTTGAAATATTTGTTCTAAATCTGTGAAATATGTCATTGGTATTTTAATAAGGATTGTGTTAAATTTATATATTGATTTTGATAGTATGGACATTCTAATGATGTTAATTCTTTCAATCCATGAACACAGAATATGCATTCATTTTTTTTGTATCTTTTTAAATTCTTTTCTTCAGTGTCCTGTAGGTTTCTGAGTACAGGTCTTTTATCTCCTTTGTAAAATTTATTCCCAAGTACTTACTTTTCTTGATGCTATAGTAAATGGGATTTTTTTCCTAGTTTCTGTTTCTGATATTTTATTGTTGGTGTACAAAAATGCATTTGATTTTATAAATATTGACTTCATATTCTGCTATTTTGCCATATTCACTTATTAGGTCAAGTAGTATTTTAGTAGAGCCTCTAGGGCTTTTTATGTACACTATCATATCATCTGCAAATAATGACAAATTTACTTCCTACTTTCCAATTTGGATGCCTTTTATTTCTTTTTCTTGTGTAATTTTTATGGCTGTAACTCTAATACTATGTTGAATAAGAATAGTGAAAGCAGGCACCCTTGTCTTGTTCCTGATCTTAGGGGGAAAGATTTTAGTTTTTGCCCATTGAATATGATGTTGACTGTAGGTTTCTCATATATGGCCTTTATTATGTTGAGTTATGCTCCCTCAGTTCCAACTTTGCTGAGTGTTTTATCATAAATGGGTACTGTACTTTATGAAATGCTTATACTGCATCTAAAGATGTGATTATGTGATTTTTGTTTTTCACTTTGTTTATGTGGTGTATTATGTTTATTGATTTGTGAATATTAAACCATCCTTGTATCCCTGGGATGAATCCCACTTGATCATGGTGTATAATCTTTTAAATGTATTGCTGAATACGGATTGCTGATATTTTGTTGAGGATTTTAGCATCTATGTTCATCAGCGGTATTGGCCTGTAGTTTTCTTTCTTTGTTGTGTCTTTACCTGGTTTTGGAATTAGAATAATGCTGACCTCATAGAGGAGTTGGGCATCTTCCCTCTTCTTGACTTTTTTGGAATAGTTTGAGAAGGATAGAAGTCAGTTCTTCCCAAAATGTTTGGAAAAATTTACCTGTAAAGCCATCAAGTCCAAGCTTTTGTGTGCCAGGAATTTTATGATTGCTACTTCAATTTCCCTAGTTGTAATTGGTCTAGTCAGGCTTTCTGCTTCTTGACTCAGTTTTGGAAGATTTCATGTTTCTAGAAATTTGTCCATTTAGCACAGGTTGTCAATTATTTTTGGCATATAGTTGTTCATAGTAGTTTCTTATAATCTTTTGTATTCTGTGATATTGGTTTCTTTTGTTTCTGATCTTATTTATTTGGGTCCTCTCACTTTTTTATCTTGAGGAGTCTAGTTAAAGGTTTGTTGATTTTGTTTATCTTTTCAAATAATCAGCTTCTGGATTCACTGATCCTTTGAATTGTTCTTTTAGTCTCTATGTCATTTAATTCTGCTCTGATCTAGATTATTTCCTTCCTTCAACTCACTCTGGGCTTTGGCTGTTGTTGTTGTTCCTCTAGTTCTTATAAATGTAGGGTTAAATCATTTATTTGCAATTCTTCTATCATTTTCAGGTAGGCCTGTATTGCTATGAACTTCCCTCTCAGGACTGCCTTCACTGTGTCCCATAGATTTTGGACTGTTGTGTGTTCATTTTCTTTTGTTTCCAGAAACTTTTTGATTTCTTTCTTGATATTATTGTTAACCCATTCATTATTTCATGGTATGTTATTCAGTTTTCATGAATTAAAAATGTTTTTGAGTTTCCCCCTTGAAGTTGGTTTCTAGTTTCAAGCCATTCTGATTTGAGAAGATGCTTGACATGAATTCAATTTTCTTGAATTTTGAGGTTCGTTTTGTGTCCTGCTATGTGGTTTATCTTTTAAAATATTCTATGTGCATTTGAAAGGAATGTGCATTTTGCTTCCTTGGTGTAAAAGGTTCTGTATATATCAATTAAGTCCATTTGATCTACAGTGTTTCTCAATGCCACAGTATCCTTGTTGATTCTTTGCTTGGAAGATCTATGCATTATTGACAATGGGGTGTTAAAATCCCCTACTATGAGTGTTGCTGTAGATATCCTTCTTGAAGTCCTCCAAGATTTTTCTTATATATTTGGGTGCTCCTATGTTGGGTGCATATATGTTTACAAGGGTTATATCTTCTTGATGGATTGTTCCCTTAATTATTATGTAGTGTCCTTCTTTATCTCTTTTTATGGCCTTTGTTTGAAATCTATTTTGTCTGATATAAGTATATCTATCATTGCTTTTTTTTCATCTCCATTTTCTTGGAATATCTTTTTCCATCCTTTCACTTCCAGTTTGTACAGGTCTTTTGTTCTGAAGTGGGTTTCTTGTAGACAACTTATTTGTGGATCATGTTTTCTTATCCATTTGGCTACCCTATGTCTTTCATTAGAGCATTTAATTCAGTTGCCTTTAAGATTATAATTGATATTGTATTCTTCATTTCCTCCTGGTTCTTATTGAGAGTCTCTATGTCCTTTTTCATGCTAGTGTAGTTCCCAGTAAGTTCCTTGTAGTTTCCCTGGAGTTCTTTTTAATCCTCTCTGAGCTCCTTGAGGATCCTTATAACCATTATTTTAAATTCAATGTTGGATAGTTTGCATGCCTCTATTTCATTTAGTACTCTTTCAGGGTCTTTCTCTTTTCCTTTTGAAAGGGGTTGTTTCCTGATCTCCCAATTTTAGGTGACTCTTCTTGTTTGTTTCTGCATATTATGTGGATCTGCTTTGACTCCCTATCTTCGTGATGTGACCTTCTGTGGTAGGAGACCTGTGGGACTCAGTGGTACAGTCTCCTTGATCTCCTGAGCTTGATGCTCTTGGTATGCCCTTTATGCTATTTATGTGGGCTCTCTGGCTGTAATTGGGTCATTATTTGGTAGTTCCTTCCCTTCAACTGGTTGGCTGAGTCACTCTACCCACCACATCCTGTATGTTGTTGTACAGGTGATGCCAGAACAAAATCAAACAGTCTAGGAGATAAACCTACCCCCGCAAAAATAACCGCCACCCCCAACCACACTATCAACAGCAAATGTGCCAATATTAATAAAGGTGTAATGGGATTAAGACTATTATAAGAAAGTAAAAACTACTAAGAGATGACTAACTGAAAGAAAAATGATTTTGAGAGTTTAGAAGGAAGAGTAATACCAAGAGTAGGGAATATAGACAAGGTAAAGAGAGAAAGAAAATAAAAACTGTATCATAAATAAAAAAGGGATGGAAAAAGGCAGAATGGAGTAAGAGAAGGGAAGCATATAGTGTTAGGTTTAAACAGAAATTTAAAAAGATAAAAGAAATATATATATATATATATATATATATATATATAGAGAGAGAGAGAGAGAGAGAGAGAGAGAGAGAGAGAGAGAGAGAGAGAGAGAGAGAAGGAAAAAAAAAAGAAGAAAAAAATAGAAACCAAATTGAGGAAAAAGATTGACCACAGCAATATCAACAACAGAACAAAGATTAATATAGGTGGGATGGGAATAAGAGAGAAAAGAGGAGAAAAGATAAAGACAGAAAAGGTTAAGAATGTCTAGAGAAGTGCTTTTGAGAGGTTAGATGTGGAAGGAATACTCTGAGTGAGAAATAAAAACCAGATTAAGACAGTGAAAAATTTAAACTCAAAATGAAAATAAGAAAAGGCAGGGGGAAGGCAAAATGGAGTACAAGAGGAAAATGGTAAAATTTGAGATCTGAAATACAAAAATATTAAAAACCTAGAAATTAAATTGATAAAATGCAACAATCACCATATCCACAACCAACAACAAAAGATTGATAAAAGTGTCCTGGCTGGTGCAGCTCAGTGGGTTGAGCACCAGCCTCTGAACCAAAAGGTCACCAGTTTGACTCCTGGTCAGGGCACATGCTTGGGTTGCAGGCCAACTCCCAGGTTGGGAACATGTGAAAGGCAACTGATAGATGTTTCTTTCCCTCTCTTTCTCCCTCATTTCCCCTCTCTCTAAAAATAAATAAATAAAATATATATTTTTAATATTGATAAAGTTGAAAAGAGAATAAGGGTAGTTTCAGAAAGAGAAAAAGAATGTGATATGACCAATGACAAGAAACATGTTTTTGAGAGGCTGGATGGGGGAGAATTAGTAAGCATGTGGAGCAGAAACAAGTCATAGCAAGAGAGTAAATAAAATTTTAAATGAAAATAAGAAGAGGAAAGAAGAGGGTAAATGGATTAAAAGAAGGGAGGGTCCAAATATGAAATTTGAAATAAACTAAAATATAAAAACTAGTGACCTCATAGGCACAAATTTGCAGGACAAGAAATGGATGTTAAAAATCTGTGCAGGAGAGAAAACAATGCAAATCTTTAAGAAGAGCGTGGTGAAATTTGTCTCAGTAGAATCTAGTTTTTCCACTGTTTTCTCTCTATGGATTCACCCCTGGTGGTGTCAGTTGGTGTCCCAGTCTGGGCCTAGGCAGCCTATTTGAGACTACAAGTGATCCACAGTCTGTGGCTACCTCCTTCAGCTGTTAATCTAGTCAGTCTGTAATGAGCAATTAGGCTTATGAACCAGAGGGTGGGACAGAGTAATTCCTGTGAGTGGGACTCTCACTTCCCCTCAGGCTGATGCCACTTGAAGTGGAGTGGTATGCCTGAGTAAGATGGCTCATGCTATATGGAGGATGACTCAACATGAAGATCCCATCAGCTGCTCCTTCCATTCTCTCCCCAAAGCCTCCATCCCCAAACTCTCCTCAAGAGTCTCTAGTCAACTCTTCCACCCATTGCCAGAGCCCAGGTAAGTGGCTGCAAACAAAGTTTTGTATGTTGGCCCTTTAAAAGGTTCTCTGTGTCTTCAGCCATCTTTCCTTAGCAGACAGAAATCCTGTCACTTTTCACAGCTGGACATTATCTGGGTGCCTTTCTGGCTCTGGTGGTGTAGGCTGTGGAATAGCTCCCACATTTCTCAGAGGAAAGCCCTAGATGCTGAAATATCCCTCTGGCACTTCAGCTACCACCCACTGGAGCCCAGCCAGTCAGCCCTCTCGCATCTTCTTCACCCTTTGTACCAGTCACGCTACGGTGAAGTGGCTTCTTTCATCTGTCCATTTTTATAAGGCCTCCCTCTAGCCACCACTCAGTTGGTCATTCTGGATGACTTCTCTATAATTCAGCTGCAATTCTAGATTGGTCCTGGGAGGAGGTCGGTGCAGTTCTCCCTTACTACTCTGCCACCTTGGATCCTCCACAAGAAACTCATTTTAAATATAAAAACACTGATGGATTAAAACTAAAGGGATTTAAAAAAAGATATATTATGTTAACACTAATCATAAGAAAGCTAGAGTAATATTAATTTCAGACAAAGCAGACTTTAGAACAAGAAAAATTCAGAAGCATAAAAAGGAGCATTATATAACAATAGAACAGTCAATTTTCTAAGAAGACACCAGAACATCAAACAACAGAGCATCAAAAAATTTGAGGAAAAAACGTATAAAACTACAAAAATAAATAGAAAAATTTATTATTAAATTGGAGACTTTAGCACTCTTCTGTCAGTAATTGACAGAATGAGAAAGTGGAAAATCAGTAAAGATATACAGTTGATTATTGAATAATACTGGTTTGAACTGGACAGGCCTTCTAACACATGGACTTTTTTCAATATGTACTGTAAATATATATTTTCCTCTTTATGATTTTCTTAACACTTTTTTCTCTTGTTTACTTTATTGTAAGAATACGATATGCAAAATCCAACTAAGCAAACCAGAATAGAAACAGAATCATAGCTATGGGGATCATCTGGAGGGTTATCAGCTGGTAAGGGGAAGGGGGAGAAATGGGGAAATGGTGCAGGGACTAAGAAGCATAATTGGTTGATACAAAATAGACAGGGGGAAGTTAAGAATAATGTAGGAAAGGGTGAAGCCAAAGAACTTATATACACAACCCATGGATGTGAACTAAGAGAGGTGGGATTGTTGGATGGAAGGGGGGTACTCAGCAGTGGGGAGCAAAGAGAAAAATTGGGACTACTGTAAAAACATAATCAATAAAATATACTTAAAAAAGAACACAATATGTAATACATATAACATACAAAATGTGATAATTGACTGTATGTTATTGGTAAGGCTTTAAGTCAAGAGATAGGCTATCAATGTTAAGTTTGGAGGAAGTCAGAAGCTGTAAATTGTACAAGGAGCCAGTAACTCTAACCCCCATATTTTTCAAGGGTCAACTATTGTGAAACAATAGCCTCAATAACTAGATCTACTTGATATTTCTGGGATACCTCATCCAACAATAGTTGAAAAAACACACTTCTCAAGTTTACACAGAACATTCATCAAGACAGATCACATTCTGGGCTATAAAACACATCCTACAAATTTTAAAAATACAAATCCTAAAAAGGGTGTTCTCAGGCCACAACAGAGTTGAACTAGAAATGAATAACAGGAGGATAGCTGGAAAAAAATCCCAAAATATTTGGAGATTAAACAACATACTTCTAAATAACACGTGAGTCAATAGAGAAATGTCAAGATAAATTTTAAAGTATTTTGATCTAAACAAAATGAAAATACAACCTTTAAAAATGTGTAAAATGTATAGTGAAATGTGTGAAACTGTGTAAAACTTAGAGTGAAACTTAGAGTACTAAATGCACAGAAGAAAAATCTGAAATTAGTAGCATAAACTTCTACCTCAGGAAACTAGAGGGGAAAGTATAAATGATGATTAAATCAAAAAGAAAAAAAGAAATAGAGAGTAGAAAACCTACAGATAAAATCAATAGACAGACCATAAGCTGGTTCTTTAAAAGAGCAATAAAATTGATAAACCTATAGCCAGGCTACTCAAAGAAAAAAAAGGCACTAATTGTTAATATCAGAGATGAAAGGGGTAACCACTACTGATTCCATGAACATCAAAAAGATAATAAAACAATGTCATGAATAACTCTATGCTCCAAAATTTGATAACTTAGATGAGCTGGACCAATTTTTTAAAAGACACAAACTAGCAACACATAATGAAAACAAGATTTTCTGGATAGAAATATATCTATTAAATAAGTTTAATCAAGAATTAATAACCTTCTGAAAAAATAGACAGGCCCAAATGCTTTCACTGGTGAAGTCTATCAAATGTTTAAAGGAAAAATGATGCTAATTCTCTAAACTCTCTTCCTGAAAATTAAAGCAGAGGGAAAACTTCCTAACTTATCCCATTGTTACAGAGTGGGGGGTCTCCAAAAATCCCCAGAGCCTGTGGTTGGGGGAGGGGAAAGGAAACAACTTTTAAGATGCCTTCACATGTATGTGACTGGTGGCTAGTGTCTTTGTTATGCAAATGGCTTTGGTTCTTCCAAGGCCCCAAGAAAATGGGAGAGGTTTTGACCACAGAATGGTTCAGAAATAGCATACAAAGCCTGCACAAGGTTCTGTGAATGGTCAGAACTGGTTACCACACTCAGTGCATCAGAGGACACAGTCAGGGGTTTAAAAATAGGTGGCAGACATTTTAGCTAGGATTTCCATGCAGTTTTGAGAAGACAAGAGGAGACCCACTTGGTTTGCAAGAAGGAGAAGATCTTCATTGTGGCTTTGAGAGGAGAGGAGATCCACACAGTTTGCAGGAAGGAAAGATTCCATGCAGCTTTGAGGGAGAGAGGAGATCCATGTGGTTTGCAAAGAGGGCAGAAGAAAACTCTGTATGGCTTGGAAAGAAGAGCAGAACTCCATGTGGTTTACAAGGAGGCTGGCAACTCCACATGCTTCTGCATTAAGGCCTGGAGAACACTGCAATAGAGGCAAAACCTCCTCAATCAGGCTCGAATAATTGGGAGCTGCTGGTAAAACTGAACTGTGTCTGGGAAGTAGGAAGACTGTATCTTTGACTTTTCTAAAACTAGCCTGGTTTGGTAGGGGGAGGCAGAACTATGTGTTTGTGGGTGTTTTAAAGAATTTAAGACTTAATGGCAAATAATCTAAATCTATATAACCATTAAATAAATAATTCTTTTTCTTTTCACCAAACTCTGGTATTGAGAGTTATGCTTCTGGTGGCGGGCAATTGGGCCCCTAATAACTGAACAGCCTGTGGGTTCTGTTTCAATCGGGCAACCCATGGGTTCTGTTACACTACGAGGACAGACTTAAGAAAACCAGTAATACAAAATAAAATAAAGACATTATAAAAAAGGAAAACTACAGACCAATATCTTTCATTAACATAGTTGCAAAAATCCTTAATAAAATATTAACAATCAAATCCAACAAGGTATAAAAAGAAGAATTATACACCATGGCCTAGTGGGATTTATTGCAGGTATGCAAGACTACTTCAACCTTTGAAAATCAATTAATGTAATCCATCACATCAATAAGCTAAAGGAAAAAAAATCTCATGCACTTAACAATTGATACAAAGAAGCACTGACAAAATTCAATCCCCATTCTAAAAAAAAAAGTTATAAAAACCTTTTAGCAAACTATAGAGGGAGAAAATCAACTTGATAAAGAACATCTATAAAAATTTTAAAACCCTACAGCTAGAGTTATATTTAATGGTGAAAAACTGGATGATTTCTGAAATCATATTGCAACTTATTATGAAGAATCTAAGATGAAAGACATCCAGGGTATATCACCTTCCCTGTAATACCTTCATGGTCTTACTTAAAAAACAAACAGAAAAACCTCTATAGATTCTGTCCCTTTCTTGTCATCACTTCTTAAGAGTGGTATCAATAACCCTCAAATAAATCATTCCCTTCCCTCATCCTTCAAACTACTTATTTGAACCCTGTAGGCCATCATCCTTTCTTAAAGGATCTTTGTACCTGTGGTATTACATAGCCACCCTTCCCAAACCTTCAGCCTTCAAAGTCCACACCTACCAAGGTGCCCTCCTTAACAATTTCCCCATTTAAGTTACATTCATGCCCAAGGTACAATCATATTCTGTGCTTCCCTGTATAAAAACTATTCAGCCTTATTTTGAATAAAAACAACTCTTGAATAGGACACTTGTTCCTCCTTCCCTGTCTCTGTCTCACACTTCCTCATTCTATACCCTGGGTTAATTGATAAAGACCATGACATAGTGGTACACCAAGAACAATTCTGTTCTTTTGAAGCTTTTCTGGTTCTTCCTTGACACTAACTGTTGGCCAATTAACAGCTTATGATCCCATTTTTAGCAGGGAACTAGAATGTACAACCAGTCAACTATACAGAATATAAAAGTTTCAAACACTGGTTTCTCACATTGTCAAAGGAAAGTCATGTGTGACCTCAAAGTTCACTCAGAGCTCTACAGAGTTAATAATGTAATACTCATAGCCAAAATATTACCTGAAAATTGCATTTCTGTTTTTATATTCTGCTGATTTTTAATGCAAATCCAGAGTTTTATAATGCATGATGCTACAAATGTTGTTTTTGGTCATTTGTTTAGATGAGAGTTTCAAGACTGTAGCTGTGTAGACAGCTAAAACTGGCTGAGTTTCCAATTCCCAGAATTATGAACTGGTGGAAAAAGAAAAAACATGGTGCTGCTGGAACTTCAAGGATAGACATATGGCTAGCTAAAATGTCTGTGGGAACAAGTTAGCTTGAGATAGTTCATATACACAAGCTTCTTAAATATAACTTCAATATAGACTTCACATAGTAACAAATAAATGGCAGGGGAAGTAAAACAGGACCGCAACAATGATGGCAATCTGTGCAGCAAAAAAGATACCATAGAGATAATATATACTTCTACAAGTTGTACACTTTACAGCTCTTGGGGGTTGACATTCACATTTGTGCAGTGCACAACTTCTGCAACCATAAACAACAAACCTAAAGACATTCTGTTGCTAGTATGTAATAGCAAATGCATGCCAACAGAGTACGAAGTTTATGTCTTAAGTTATAAGCTTTATAAATTAATTTATTTAAAAGAAAAAATTGATAAATTGGACTTTATCAACATTAAAACTTTTGTGTGTCAAGAAAACAGTTAAGAGAACAAAAAAACAAGCTACAGACTAGGAGAAAATATTTCCAAATAATGTATCCATCCAGCCAAGGTTTCATATCCAGAATGTCATGTATTTAAATACATGAAAAAATACACAACAACAATAGGTTTTTGGAGAATGCAAGTTAAAACCACAATGTGATACTACTACACACCCTTTAAAATGATTTTTTAAGGCAATACCAAATATTTGCAAGGATGCATGGCAGTTTCTAATATAGTTAAACATCCACTTATCATATGACCCCTTAACCCCACTCTTAGGTGTTTACTCTAGGGAAGTGAAAGGTAATGTCCATACAAAACCTATATACAAATGTTTATAGCAGTTCTATTACTAATTGACAATAACTTGGAATAACACAAATATTCTTCTGGAGATGAATGCTTAAACAAACTGTAGTATATCCATACAATGGAATGATACTCAGAAAAAAAAATACAATAAAGTTCCATTTATATGATTATAAGAAAAGATAAAGCTATAGGGATAGAGATGAGTTGTCATCAGGGATTGGTGTTGGGGAGGGCTTGACTACAACATGCGGGAATTTGGGGAGGGATAATCTTTTCTAAATTATGATGGGAGGGGTATTTTCATGACTCTATACATTTGTGAAAACTCAGCATATACACCAAAGGAAAACAAAGTTTATAGCATATTCATTAAACAAAAAAAAGCTTTGTAAAAAAAAAAAAAACCCAAATCTGTCCTCATCTCTTCTTTAGCTGCCCCCACTCTAATCCCTCCCTGTCACTTTAACTTCTCCTAGACTACTGCAATGACTCATGACTGAATTTCCTCTCAATTATAATCCTTAAATCTGTTTCTTATAAATTAATTATGAAATATTTCTACTGTACAAAATGTTGTAAAGAAAAAAAAAATCAGATCTCAAGAGCTCTACCCCCATTAGTTTGAGAACATACACCACTCCCAACAGTATCCTAGCACTGAGACTCAATGTGAAAATTAAAATAAGCAACCAAAAAATGTATTTACATTATTTTACACACACCATAGTTTAATAACAATAAAGCCTGATTACAGAGCTGAAAAAACTGTTTTTCTTATGTCTAGCCCATTCTGCTAATTTATGGTTCATTTCCATGTCTCCTGCCCTAATCACTGTGCCCACTGCCTCTAGCAGGTGCTAACATGATCCTAGTTGAATTGAATTTC
This sequence comes from Furipterus horrens, assembly GCF_987537825.1. NCBI lineage: Eukaryota > Metazoa > Chordata > Mammalia > Chiroptera > Furipteridae > Furipterus > Furipterus horrens. Next base: position 53,657,927 of record NW_028327179.1, read on the forward strand.
TAGCTATTTCAATTCAGTAGCTTCTTTGGCCTTTTCGTTGCTTCTGTCATGTGGACCTGAAAGTCAGTGAGAGAATTAACATGCTAGGACTGGCATGACAATACCAATGCCTGGCATAGAGCAGCACCCTCGCAGAGATAACATCTATTAAACAATTAATTAGTTATTTAGGAAACATGAGCCAGGAAATAGAAGAAAGAGAACTTCCCAATGGGATGATAAAAACAATATTTAAAATAAAAATTTTTTGCACTGGAGTTAAAAATTTAAAAAAAAATGTAAAACAAGGTTCCTGAGGAGAGTGATTACAAAACAACCAGGAAAAAATAGTGTAAAACAATGCACTGGTATAATTTAGCAGATAATCAGAGCTACAGAAAACTACCTTTATATGGAAATAATTAGTATGCCATAGCTGTTCAGAGGAGTCACATTTATTGCTAATAACTAATGCTCAGGTGGTACCAATCATTTTTAACCTAAAACAAATTAAAGGTTTTAAAAATAAGGAGGGAACCTACACAGGAAGACAGAGACAGCTGAACAGATGGCGTGGCTCAAGGGCTCAGTGAAACAGGAGACCTATATCTCAAAGCGAACAATTAGCCTGAAAAGTCAGGCATGCATTCAAGGCCTCCAGGCCCCCTGGTATTAGTGCTGGGGAATATTAGGGATCAGTGTAAAGAGCTGACAGTTATTCCTCTGTGCCACTCACATTATTTAATGAAAGGCACCCCATCAATCCTGTTTGCAGAAGAATGAATTGAGGCTTAAGGAGGCTCTGTAATCTGCCTAAGGTCGCACAGCTAATTCATAGAGATGGCCTGTAAACTCAACCCATGACTCTAACCTGACATACTATGTTTCAGCTATACAAAATTGAGCTTTGTGAGCCTTTTGCCATCTTTTTTAAAGTATATTTTATTGATTATACTGTTACAATAGTTCCAATTTTTCCCCCTTTGCTCCCCTCTGCCCAGCACTGCCCCTCCCCGCCATCTTTGATAACCAATGTCACCAGTACAAGGCTTGGCCTATTCTCATACTTTCTACATGTAATGCTCTCTGTCCATTCCAAGTCAGAATCTACTTGAGTTCAAAACTCTGTTTCCTGAGCTGTAATAACATGAAAAGTAAATTTAAAAATAAACATTGTTAATATATGAATATATCATCCCTTGATTTTAGCAATATATTTATAGCTACCAGAAATATAGTATTATAACAAAATATATAGCTATAATTTCACACAGGAAGGCCAAACTCTGGAAAAGTATTAGGGCCAGCACATGTTTTTCTTTTATCATTTATCCTCACCCCATAAGTAGGTGCCTGCTTTGTCCACATGTATCTTTGCTGGTTAGTTTCTTTTAGGTTGCAAGAAACAGACACTCACTGAAGTTATCTTAAGTAATGGAGGTTTATTGTAAAGGTTGATATAGAAGTAAAAAATACAGGATTCTTAACTGCTGAACAGGACCATGTAGAAAATGAGAAACCACAACAGAGTCAGGTCTCCCAGGCTCTGCAATTAGTTCAGAAATTCACATATGGCTGACTATGGTACTCATCACCCTCTCAGCAACATAATCTGCTGATCCCTTCTTCAGACACTAGCTTCTCTCAGTCATCACTTAGCTCCTCACAGCCTTCACTTCTACTGCATTTATTTTTTCTCTCACTCTTCACCATATTATGTCTGCTCACTCAAAACTTTGGCTTATTCATGATAACTGTAAGGACATAAAAATTACAAGAGTTGCTCTTCCAGCCAGGATGAAGGCTTAGATAGACCTGTAGTGTCTCCCTCCACAACTAAGAAGGAATATAACCATCTCAAAAACTGGAGACAACCAGAAGTTCCAGGAAATCAAACAGCATGGCTGCATGGAAGTCCAAGAAACAAAGATATAAAGAAGAAATACTCATCCAGACAGGTAGGAGGGGAGGAGCCAGGGAGGAGAGGACGCATTGTGTTGGCTGCGACAGTGGATCTAGCCAACCAGCGGAAAGTGCAGTTCACCTGGGAGCGCTCCCAGAGCCTGACTAGACTGCAATTCATGACTCAAGAGCCAGAGGGTGGGAAGCCTCATTGCTTCTGACTGTGAAAAACAATGGGGATTGGAGTGGAGGAAGAAAATGCTGGTCTTCCATCAGAGTCCATTTGTTTAGAGGGTCCCCACTGTCCTAGAACATTTACAGACCCACTCGCTGTTGGAACTATGGCCAGGGTAACAACTAGAGAGGCACCGGTCCCATATGAGAAGTGGGATACGTGCCTGGAAAAGGGGCGAGTGCTGAGAAAGCAGTATTGTTCCCTCTCAGATCTGCCTCCCAAACATACAGCACCACAATGTGGTGAAAGGGGTCGCCTCGCACTGATTAATGCCTAGACTCCACCCCATACAATATAATAAATGCAACAGTTTTATCTAAGACAAAGAGGCAAACATAGGAGCCTGTAAAGTTGAGAGGACAGAGAACTATGGCCCAAAAGAGGAAGCAGATCTAGGTTTCAGTGGGAGAACTAAGCAATGAGGGGATAGCCAACCTAACAAATGAGGGAATAGCCAACCTAACAGACACAGAGTTCAAAGCACTGGTGATAAAGATGCTAACAGACTTGACAGATATGCTTGAGTACAGCAAACACATAAGAAGTGAGGGCTAGGCTAAATGAAATGAAGGAAAATCCACACAAAACCAATGGTGAAAGGAAGGAAACCAGGGTTCAAAGCAATGTATTGGAACATAAGGAAGAAGTAAACAGTCAACCAGTACAAAATGAAAAAAATAAGAATTGAAAAAAATGAGAGGCTTGGGAGCCTCTGGGACAACTTTAAACGTGCCAACATCCAAACCACAAGGGTGCCAGAAGGAGAAGAAGAAGAGCAAGAAATTGAAAACTTACTTGAAAAAAATAATGAAGGAAAACTCCCTAAATTTGGCAAAGAAAATAGACATACAATTTCAGGAAGCAGAGTCCCAAAGAGGACCACACCAAGACACATCATAATTAAAAAGCCAAAGGTTAGAGATAGAGAGACAATCTTAAAAACAGCAAGAGAAAAGAAGAGAGTTACTTACAAATGGGTTTCTATAAGACTGTCAGATGATTTCTCAAAAGAAACTTTGCAACCAAGAAGGGACTGGCAAGAAGTATTCAAAGTGATGAAAAGCAAGGACCTACAACCATGATTACTTTATCCAGAAAAGCTATCATTTAGAATGGAAGGGCAGATGAAGTGCTTCCCAGACAAAGTAAAGCTAAAGGAGTTTATTATCACCAAACCCTTATTATATGAAATGTTAAAGGGACTTATTTAAGAAAAAGAGGATCAAAACTATGAACAGTAAAGTGACAACAAACTCACAACTATCAACAACAGTACTTAAAACAAAGAAACAAACAAACAAACTAAGCAAACAACCAGAATAGGAACAGAATTATAGGTATGGGGATCATTTGGAGGGTTATCATCTAGGAGCAGGAAAGGGGAGAAATGAGGAAATGATGCAGAATTAAGAAGCATAATTGGCTGGAATAAATTGACAGGGCAAGTTAATAATATAGAAAACGGTGAAGCCAAAGAAGTTATATGCATGACCCATGGACATGAACTAAGGGGAGTGGGATTGAGGGAGGGAAGGGGGAACTGGATGGAGGGGAGCAAAGGGAAAAGAAATTGGGACAATTGTAACAGCATAATCAAAAATATACTTAAGAAAAGAAAAAAAACAAAGACTTTACTTGAAAATGAAAAAATACAGGAGTTGAAAAATTAAAACTGACATCTAAGATTTCCTTCAGCATATATATGATATATGTATACTATATATACTATATAGTATATATATGTATATATATGTGTGTGTGTGTGTGTGTATTCAGCGAATAGTGCTGGAACAACTGGATGTCCACAAAGAAAACAAAGAAACTTCACATTATCTCAGATTATACACAAAAATTATATTCATAGACCAAAATAAAGTTAAAAATATAAAATTTTATTTAAAATATGAAAAGAAAAGCATAGACAATCATTGTGACTTTGATGCAGGCAAAGATGTCTTAGAGCACAAAAAACCTATACCATATTCATTGGTTGTGACAAATGAACTATACTAACATTAAGGATTAAAAGGTTGAGTGTGGGGGTATAGCAATTCTCTGTGCTATTTTTGCAACATTTTTATAAATCTAAAACTATTCTAAACTCAAAATTTTATTATAAAAAGTGTAAATACTAAAATTAAACATGGCTAAGTTGATAAAATTAAAACTTTTGCTTTTAAAAAGACACTATTATGAAAATTAAAAGACAAGGCAAATCTGGGGAAAATATTTGCTAATCACAAATTTGACAATGGAATTATATACAGCATATATAAAGAGTTCTCAAAACTCAGTAATAAGAAAACAATCCCAATTTAAAAGATTTAGAAATTTTACTAGAGAAGCTATCTGATGGCTTATAAACACATGAAAAAATGCTTGACATTAGTCACTAAAAAAATGAAATTTTCCTATTAGAAGGGCTAAAATTTTTAAATAGACTATACCAAGAGCTTAGAGGATTCAAAATGGCACAAATGCTTCAAAAAGAGAGTTTGGCAATTTCTTAAATATATACTTACCATATGGCCCAGTAATCCTTCTCTTAAGGTGTTTTCCAAAGAGGAATAAAAACACTATGTCCTGTACACAAATGGTTCATGATCAGCAGAAATGAAACAACCTAATTGCTTATGGACTGGTGAATGAACAAAGCGTGATATGTTCATATAGTGTAATGTTGCTTGGCAATAAAAGGAATGAAGTGCTGACACATACAACATAAATGAATCTCAGAAGTGAAAGAAATCTAGTGCAAAAGGCAAAATACTGTATGATTCCACTTACCTGACATTCTGGAAAATGTAAAGCTGTATTTGCAAGGGAATGAAGTAGAATGAGAGTATTGACTACAAAAAGCCAAAAGGAAATTTGGGGGGTGGTAAAATCTGATACCTTAATTGTGGTGGTGATTACATGACAGTACACGTTTTTCAAAACTAACTAAAGTACATACCTTAAAATGGAAAAATCTTACTGTATGTAAGTTATACCTAAAATAATTTGAGCTATTTGATTGAAAATATAAATTAGGAACATATATTCTACATTCTTTATATATTGCTTCTCTTTTGCATTTAACTCCAGAGCACTAAATGTACTATGAAAACATGACTTTAATGACTACATAAAATTTCATTGTGTGGGTATCGTCGGCAACCGTCCGTCTCGAGAGACGATGGTGTAGCTTCTCAAGAGTCCATCTGCACCGCCGAGAATGGCTGCGCAGTCCGACTCGGGAGTGACACGGCACCTGCCTCCTCCCGTGTTGAATCGACATCCCGCGACGACGCTGAAGCCACAAAGCCTGGGCAGGGTAACATGGAGGGTCCGCTGCCGCCCATGCAGCAGACCCCCCCTCTCCTCGCAGCTGAAGGGTCCAAGGGAAAGACGGAGTCGATACAGCTTGGGTTCAGGTGCGCCGCAGGAGTTGCCAGTGTTGACTACAACGTCAAACCGCCTTAGGGACTCCGGCTCCGGATTTTCTGTCGGGGTTTACTCCCTTAGCCTTTCCCCTGAAGAGGTATGCCGCAAGGCAGCGGAGGTTTTTTGGAGTGGGTATATTGTTACCTAATTATTGTTCCATACTGGGTACTGTTTATTTGCAGTTTTTCTTAAATATAGTCTTACATGAACATCTCTGTACACCAATTTAGTTTTTCATCTTTGATTATCACATTACAACAAAATTCTAGATGTGAAATTACAAGCCAAAGGATGTGAGCAGAAGTTCAAGGTTCTGGATATTCATTGACTATTGGCTCTCCAGAAAAGGTAGAAACAGCTTACTAAATACATATCATTATGAGAGTGGGTCTGTAATAGAAATCTTAAATCTCTCTCTTTTTAACATGAAGCAATCACACAAGAAAAGACTTGCTCAAAGTATTTGAGAGGCAGCACCTTAACTCTGAGATTTAGAACACCAAACTAAACATCAGAGAAAGGTCTACGGAGTAGTGAGGAAATGAAAAGGATAGACAAAATGAAAAAAAATAGTATACAGGAAAGAGGATTTTCTTTGGCATTTCCAGGGACCCTTTATAATCAAAGTTTTCTTGAATAATATTTTCCTCAAGAGGAGATAATAGTTTTGTAATACATTATTTTGAATAATGAAGAACAATTAGGAAAATAATTCATCAGAATCTTATTTACACTTCTATTTTCAAGAGTAATCATTTCAACTAAGATGTCCCTCTCCTTTTCAGCATCAGTGCCAATGAGTTTGCATGTTAGAATTCTCATAATAGTCTTTCAACAAGTCCTGTATTCCACGATAGAATCCTAGGTTCACAATATTCTTTCATGTACTAGTCACTGTATTTAAGACATAGTTTATGCTAATCGCTGATTCTCCTTTATAGTAAAAACAGAAATTTCTTATTCAATTCATTTTCTAATTATGTCCCTATTCAGATATTAGTTCTGTTATAACCAAAATAAACACATTGCTGCTCTAATGTTTTAACTAAAAAGTGCCCAAAATAGAGGAACAAAATGTGTACAATGTTAAATTTAGTTTTAAAATGTCTTTATTGGTGATTGAGTAAAATTTCCTAACCTCAGCCATATGATCCTGGAGTTCTGGTCATCATTTTCGATCACTAACTTGAAAGACAAGCAATGTCTGTCAGAATAGCTCTGACTGAAGCCCTCTTTTCTGAATTGTTAATTCACGTGTGAATTCTGGTTGTGCAAAATTCATGGAGAACTTTAACCTGCATCATGAAACTTTGGAATAGAAAGATCCCTGATTTGCCCATATCATCACAGCAGATTGGCAATTGTGCCGACTATGAACTCAGCTTCCAAACTTTGCGCTTTCCATATTCTCCCCATTTCGCCTTACCCTCTGCTCTGCATTGGCTGGGATAACTCATTTCCCTGTGCATTTCAAAATGCTCCTGTCAGAATGCTTAGTCTGTGATATGAATTAAAAATCACACCAATGAAGATTCTATTTCAAACTATTTTTAATATTCTACTATATTTTCCAGGATTCAGAGGAAACCAAAGCCAACTTCTAAAATCAAAGAAAAAAATTGTTTAACAATGCACATCAATTTCTAGATCTAATTTTTTATTATTATTGTTATTATTCTTTAGACTATACTTTCTTAAGGAAAATACCCCATGATTTGAATCATGTGCAAATAATGTGAATAAGCAATCAAATTAAATATCACATTCCTCCACTGTCATTCTCTTTCTTTCTCAGACACACACACACACACACACACACACACACACACACACACTTGTTTCTCACAGACTGCCTCAAACCTACCCAGGCTATGACCAATACATGAAACTCCACCAGCATTCAGAACCAGACTGCCCAGACAGTCTCACTGGGGCCAGGCTGATCAAAATTGAAGGAGGCCAACTGTCCTTTAGGCCCCATCTCCTGGCATTTCAGTGTCCTCTCTCTTTCCAGGTCTCCCTGCTTCTCATTCACCCTGCTGTCACAGCCTCTTTCCACAGCTCAACTACCAGAGAAACCTACCTTGTGTTTGATTATTACAGGAAGAAAAAAAAAAGTCCAAGAAGGGCTAAGTCATCCTGGGGAAATAAATGGGCAGAGAATCAAATAATGAGGATTCTCATCCCAGCTGGACTGAAACAGTAAATTAGGAGAGATGGGCTCAGTTGTTTCCAGAAGTGGCTCTAAGCCACACCCTTCAAGGTCCAAGAAGGTTGCACTTTAATAAGAAGAAACAGCCTTCAAGCATCAAAGGGTCCATAAGTGATGAAGTCACTTCATGTGTGGTGGTTGCTGCATTGCAGAAGGTACACCCAGTGGCACTTCCTCCTTCCATCGATCCTGTGGCCTGGCCAGAGGACACATAGTGGGGCTCTCAAGGGTCAAGCCCCATACCCAGTCATCCTATAGCCCATTCCACATTTGCCCCAAGTTTGGGGACTTAACCAACAACTTTGTGCCTTGACCAAATGCTTCTGGGGAAAAAGACACTGACCTTTGGTCATATCCTTAGGACATATAATTTTGATGAGCCCTTTCTGGTTTGTTTTACTTTGTTTAAAATATATGGCTCAAATGCCGTATTATTTCACTCATATGTGGAATCTAATGAACAAACTGAACTAACAAACAAAACAGAGACAGACTCATAGATAGAGAGCAGGCTGACAGCTAAGGATCAGGGGTGGAGGGATTGAGCAAAAAGGAAAAAGGATTCATGGACATGGACAACAGTGTGGTGATTGTGGGGATAGGGAGTATAAGGGGACTAAATGGTAATGGAAAAAATACAATAAAAATTTTTAAGTCACTTTGGAACAAAAAGTGTAGGTAATTACTATTATTAGTATTTTTGTAAATCAATCAAAATTATACCTATTTTTTGTCAGAAAAAATAAAAGTATTTTTCAAAAAAATAAAATATATGGCTCAAGAGTAAACTAGTTTTTAAAAAAGATATGTAGAATTCACCAAGATAATAATCATATTCAAGAGTTTGTTCACTAGAATCATCCATTATTCCCAAAGCATTGGATTTCACCCTGTGCATTAGAGAAAAGAAGTAGGCAAGCACCAGCCAAATGGCAATGAAAGAGCAACAGAATGTTGTGGAGTGACCACCTGGCATAGTAGCTGCAAGCACAGAACTCAAGAGTCCCCCACCAACCTGTAAGCATCAGTGTGCCAGGGATTTACATCTAGAACAGATCCTGGCATACAGACATCCTCAATAAACTTTTGTTAAATGGTTGAATAATGCCATGGATGTATAAATGAACTGAGAAGAAAGTAAGCAAGTCTAAAACAAATAAATCTAGCTATTCTGTGGTGTTATGAGGAAAACAGGTGTTTTAAGCAATACCAACTGAGGGTAATTGTTACAGGGCGAGAGAATGAGCAAATTCTATTGATGGTGTTTTCTCCCATAGTGCAAGGGCAGCTGATCTACCCCACAGCTGTCAAGTGTAGAGTAAGCGGATACCATGAGTTGAGGACAAGCAGTTCTGGCATAAAGGAATGCAAGGGCCAACTCTGTTTTTGCTAGATTATGAACTTCCATTTAAAGACTCTCCAGGTGCTCCTTTTCCTTTCTCACCTCCCCATTTACTCCCACATGCCCTGTCCTTATATCAGTATATCTCTGGTTCTGTGTTCCTTATTCCATTTTGTTTTGTCAGCTCTGTAGTAAAAGCTGGGATTTAAAACTTGACAAAGGTGTTTAGGAGATAAAAGAGAATTAGAATATACTCAAACCTCGTCCACATTGTTATCTTGTAGGATTCTAATACAGGGAGGCTGGGAATCGGAGGTAGATGAGGAAGGGTTTACAACTGCATAGGACTCCCCATGGTGAGACTTGTAAAATCTGCATTTTTATTGGCTTACAAGTAATTTGAGACAAAAGTTATATTAAACAACCTTCTCGTTCACCTTCTTGTGGCATTTAGAAGAGGAGGCACATTCAATGACTTATGATGGTTTTAGATGTAAGCCATATTGTCCTGAGATCTTCAGCCAAACTAAAGAATCCGATCATAGGAGCAATGAAATTCATGTTTTTGTTCACTTACTCATAAACTTATTCACCCACAAACATTAAGCACTGGTGCTATATACACCAGGAGAAGCATACAAGTGTACAGTACATGGTCCTTAAGTTGGTTTATTTTTCCACTTTGAGATTTCAAGTCATATAGAGGATTCCTCCAGACGTGAGGAATTTATTTCACTTCCTCCAAAAATGTTTATAAAGATTAGTGGAGGGAGGGGAATATGACATATGTGAGTTCAAATCCTAGTGCTGCTACATAGATGTATGGTATTTGGAAAATTTATTAAACTCTCTACACTTTAGTTTATTTTTCTATTAAGTGGGAATGATAATACCTATCTCATAGAATTGTTAGTTTTTCTTGAAGGAAAAACAAGCATTAGTGCCCAGAATAGTACCTGGTATACAGTAAGAATTATTTCAAAGTTAGTTCTGTCACAATGTGGATGGACCTAGAGGGTATTATACTAAGAGAAATAAGTCAGGCAGAAAAAGACAAATACTGTATGGTTTCACTTACATGTGGAATCTAAAAAACAAGAGAAACAGAGTCACAGATACAGAGAACAAATTGAGTGAGGGTTGCCAGGTAGGAGATGAGTTTGGGGACTTGGTTAAAAAGTGAAGGAATTAAAAAGTGCAAGTTGGTAGTTACAAAATAGTCATGGGGATATAAAGTACAGCACAAGAAATATAGTCAATAATATTGTAATAACTATGTATGGTGTCAGGAGGGTACTATACTTATTGGAGGGGGATCATTTTGTAATTCATATAAATGTCTAACCACTATGTCATACACCTGAATCTAATATAATATTGAATAGCAACTGTAATTAAATTTTTTAATTTTAAAAAACAAAAGCAAAAAATAATAAATAAATAAAAGTTAGTTTGTGCTCTCTATTATCCAGTGTATTTTTGACGATTTTGCTATTGGTTTGTACTGAAGTTGAATCTTGTGCATCATTGAGCCCCTCCCAATATCTGAGCACCCTTTTGCACACACCACTTTTAGTGATTTTGACCTCATTCTCCCAAATAAGTTGGACTCTAATAAGTTGGACTTTGAGTATTACAGTTGTTCTTTGCTTTCAACACATGCCAGTATGAAAATTTTAAGTAGACAAACTGAAACTGTATAAAGTTTTTTTACATTATTACTAATAAAAGCTAACATTTATTGAATTGAAACTAACCACGTTGCAGGCAATTATTAACTCACTTAATTTTCATAAGAGCTCTACAAGGTAAGTGCTGTATTGTGCCTGTTTTTAAAGATGAGGAAACTGAGGAACAGAGAGATTAAGTAGCTTGCACAAAGTTCTACTAACTAGTAAAAGAAGAAGGTAGCCTGGCTCCAGGGGCCACCATCTTAACCATTGCATTATTCTGCCTCTTGCTATGGCACTCTAAGATTGATTATTAGGTGGAACTGGGTTGCAAGTAATATCATATGAGATATCAAACTTTTCAGCCAGTTCACTTGATCACAAAGTACTAGAAAGTCATCAAAATTTTATTACATAAGTTTCTATTATATATATATGTATCTTTTTTCCCTCCAATACAGGTTGCTTCTATTACATATAATACTGAAATGACAGAGCTAATTCTCCTGTGAAATTTGTGAGCCTGTGTTCTGGGTTTGTGTGAACTCCATAAATGCAGTGCATTTATTCAATATCTACTGAGCACGTTGCACACAGCCAGCACTGTTGTAATGACACAAAGATGAGAAAACTGAGTCCTGCCAATGAGGACTTCATGGTCTAAAAGAAGAGAGAAAAAGAGAGCTGCAGGAGTTAATTACAATAATTTTGTGAAGACGTATTGTGGACACACAAGGGTGAAGTAAATATCCCTCCAAGACACTTTATTTAATTTTTTAAAAATCCCTTTTAAAGTTCCAAAGACATCTTTCATGTAGGTTCTCATAAGTTTACTTCTCACTAATTCCATAACAACTGAGAGCTGAACCAAGCCCTTTCAACTTTCCTCTGCTCACCGGGCTTCAAGTAAACCTAGATATTCTGCACTTTTACAAAGTCTCCCTCTCCCACTACTCAACCCCCAGCCCCTTCAATGCCTAAATAAAATCAAACCTTTTCTTCCAGAAACAGAGTTTCCACTATATAATTCAATAAGAACTCCAAGAGATAAATTCAAAAGTCTCCTCAAACTCTTGGTTTCATGACAATTTAAATTCACAGAGCTTGAGTTAACAATAGTCAACATCATTCCCAATCTCATAGATAGTTTTGTAAAAAAGGTGGAGAAAGAAAGGATTAATACATAAAAGACTTAAAAGATCACCTTTAAAATTGCAAGAAAATATATAGAAAAAAAGTCTTTTTATTTCACGTTAAAATAAGGAAAAAAATCTTTTCCAGCTTTGACAAAGAAATAACATTACATAAAGCAAACTTTTAAAATGTAAGTTTAATAATCTTATTAACAAAAACTTTTTAGTACAAAATTTATAGATTATGGTATTTCTCATAACTCCTAAAGAAAAATTTTAATTGCTTAATTTTTATCTGATATCATGAGTATCTTTCTATTTATTTTTTTAAAGCACAGCTTAGTCCTGGCCTGTGTGGCTCAGTTGGTTGGAGCATTGTCTTATAAACCAAAAGGTTCCAGATTCTATTTCCGGTCAGGGCACATACCTAGGTTGCAGATTCAGTCCCAATCAGGGCCCATATAATCACGGTTTCTCTCTCACATCAATGTTTCTCTCCCTTTCTGTCTCCTTCCCTTCCCCTCTCTCTAAAATAAAATAAAATAAAGTGAAATAAAATAAATAAAGTACAGCTTACCCTAATTAATCAAATAAAAATAGTTCATCTCTTTTTTCTGATGAGAGAAAAGAAATCTAATGTATCGAGTCGGCAGCCATCCGTCTCGAGAGACGATGGTGTAGCTTCTTAAGAGTCTATCTGCACCGCCGAGAATGGCTGTGCAGTTCGACTCGGGAGTGACACGGTATCTGTCTCCTCCCGTGTTAAATCGACATCTCGCGATGACGCTGGAGTGTCCTCTCCAGTGAAGCTGAAGCTACAGAGCCTGGGCAGGGTGATATGGAGGGTCTGCTGTTGCCCATGCAGCAGACCCCCCCTCTCTTCGCAGCTGAAGGGTCCAAGGGAAAGACGGAGTCAATACAGCTTGGCTTCAGGTGCGCCGCAGGAGTTGCCGGTGTTGACTACAATGTCAAACCGCCTTAGGGACTCCGGCTCCGGATTTTCTGTCGGGGTTTACTCCCTTAGCCTTTCCCCTGAAGAGGTATGCCACAAGGCAGCGGAGGTTTTTTGGAGTCAGAGTTTTCCTTCTCTGATGTGCCCTGACTGGAAGATCGAACCAGTGACACTTAGCTCGCAGGCTGACGCTCAATCCACTGAGCCAAACCAGCCAGTATATCTAATGTATACTTCTAACCTTATTGTGCCTCCTTGCAGCACCTAGCATACTTCCTTGCACACATATTTGCTCATCAATAGCAAAGACATTTTCATGTGAGACCAAAAATAAAAGACATTGGTTTATTTATCTTCCACAGAGCGAATCAACCCCTACCAGATAAAATAAAATATTTGAGTATTGAACATGTCAGTGTTCTTTCAAATGTTCATATTCAATTAGAGGAAATGTTTGACAAGTATCATCAAATGCCTAATGAAACAATGTAAAGAAAGCTCTAGAGAAAACAGCATTGAAAATTAATGAAAAACTGGAGAGTAGGATCCAAATCTTTAAAACCTGTAAATTTATACTGACAAAGACCTTGCAGAGATTTGCCCCCAGGTTAAAAACAATGCTTTGAAAATCCAAAGGGCAAAAACTTTCTAAGGGAAGGTTTCTCAAAATATGATCTGACCCTCCTTCAGGTACAGATCCCAAGGTCCCACCTCTATATTTTTAGGTAATTCATCCTTGATAAAATATTCAAAACTGGTACCAGTATTCAAATATGCAAAGGACACACGAACCACACATTCTTTATGATAAAGTTTAGGTTAGTTTGGTAAATGGATGAAGATGACAAAAACACATCAGCCTGCAGGGAACAGTGAAGACTCAAAGTGCTTACACTGTATCCTGCCTCTTTCTGAGGAGGAGCACAGACACTGTGCTATGGTCCCCCACACCAGGTGCTTCTATCAGAACTAAGCCTGCTACTCTGGCCACAGCTAAGTTACCCAGTGGAATGGTCCACATCTATATCTGCTAGAGACTCACTAACTAATCACTTGCATTACTCATGCAACTGGAAAGTGAAATATTTGAGGAAAAACAGAAACCCAAATGGCCAATAACTAGATGGAGTTCACTCTAGCTTCTACCATGACCACATCTGAAGTTTCCTGGGCGGATACTACACCTGGGCACACTATTGCTCTGTGATAATATTAGCATAATTATATGACAACAAGAACAAAATAAAATGAAATTTGTTAACTTAGCATATGTTAGAAAATTTCAACAAGAAGACATAGTGAAATTCTTTGTTTTCACTTTAATTGAGAATTATAATGGATACAAAAGTTGCAGTGCCTTATGGAAGGTAAGGTTTTTGTCAACAGAAGCACAAATCCGATACCCTCATAGGAGTACCTTCTGAGGGTTAATCCTGAAAGAATATTAAACATCATGGATCTTTAACATGATTTGTAAAGGTTGGACTGATTTCTCCATAACACAGAAGCATCAACCTGAATAACAAACTGAAGCCTAGCTGAACTGAAATATAACCAAGGATTTACAAAAAAAAGCCACTTATAAACTGGTAAGAAGAGCAGAGATGCAGAAATGGCTAGCCCCTGCACCCAGGTGCAGCAGTGGCTGGAGGAATATTGTGGCCTCAAAACTCCCTCTCCACAGGAGCGTGAGATCTCAACCCCATGCAGAAAACCCTATCCCAAAACAACAGACATGGGAACAGGAGCACACATAGCAACTGGCGATGAAAATCAGTGGAGATTCAGGTTGCCTGGGAGACCCAGACCCCATCTTTTCAGGGACTACCACTCCTATTGTTAAAGCACCAGCCTGGGGGTGCACTGATTGGTCTCTGACAGCTGAGAAGCCCACTCTGCCATATTGAGGTCCTGCAGAGAAGTCTGCTGGCTGCAGCCAACAGTGACTGTTGGGGTCTTCTTTTTAGAGGAAGCTCTTGGCAAAGGCCCAGACAATAACTAAACTGTGTGACTTTGGAAAGAGGGCCAGTCTCCCCCACTTCTGGAAAGAGGGCAATTCTCCCCTACCTCAAGCACAATAGCCAGTATCCTTCCCTCCACCTGTTGAATTGTTTGGCTGGTCCCATCCTCCTGAGTTCAGCTGAGCAGAAAACCAGAGTGCCACACAGAACTAGGACACTCGGATCTTGTCTCTGGGGACTTTTGTCTGGGAACCAGATGTGTGGGGGATAGGGTATGTGGCTACATAACAGGGGAAAGGGGCATTCTTATCTTCCTAGCAAGCTCAGCCCGCACTACCCTGGAAATGGAAAGAAGTACCTGCCCTCATCCTATAGGCTTGCAGACACCACCCCCAACAGGAGAGTCTCTGGCTCTACTCTTTCAAGTTCTGGATATCCCACACATCTGGGCTTAGTTCTTCAAGGATAAGGGAGAGTGGCTCAGAGCTGAAATAGTCAAAGGGTGAGTCTGTGTGATGCTATTGTCTGGGACCAAGACAAAGTACTTAGCCTCCTCCCATGGAAGATTCTTTTGATCTGTTTCCTTAAATCTGGTGTAGCTGAGCTTCCTCCTGCAGAGGGGATGTCTGGCTGCACCCACCCCGAAGCTGCAATGAGCCCCCTCCAAGGAGAAATAGAGTTGGAGACTCTGGTAAAGACTGAGTATTTTGGTTCTGGAGTAGGGTCCATTTTTCCCCTCATTGAGTGCCTGAACCCACTCTCTACAGTCTTTCTTCAGAGATCTCAATAGGTAGAAGCAGACGCTTATACACATATTGGCCCCTCCCATGCAGAGAGGGTCCAGAAGACCCAGCCACAAATAATAAACAGTGTAGTAGCTCCAGACAGTTAGGCCAAAGCCAGTTACATACAATGTCTGATAGCGACTTGTACTTGAACCCCACCCAAGTGGACCCAGAACCAACACAATTAGTGGTTGGCTTTAGACAACATTAGAGCTTGACCCAACTAGCCACACAAGTGACACACCCAAAGGGGTATTCTGGCAGGCACCAAACCTATCTGGGAACAACTTTGCCTTGGGGGACAGCCCCTGCACAGTGTTTCATACATGGTGATCAAGATTTACCCTAATCATGAACCATTCAGAATGGTTAACTCTATCCCTGAAAAGGAAAACAGCATTCAAGGCTGACTACAACAGAAGAGTAAACATAACCCACAAGAAACATTCCTGGAACACAGAATATAAGTGATCTATAAGACTGTACCACTAAGCCCAACAAGACACCTTCATCATAAAGCTATCATAATGTAACCAAAGGCAGATCCACTGCCTACCACTATGAAAACCAATACTCAAGAGGCAGATGCTGATTTAAAGGAAAGTAGCTTACTTGCAGATGCTGGTCATCTGGAGATGGGACACTCATGTCTCAAAGCCCATCTCCACCTCTCAGTGAAAGCAGATGTTTTTTATAAGACGGGAGTGGGGAACAGAACAAAGAGATCAAGGGGGGGGATTGAAAAGTTCTCTATATGCAGACTAATACAATCTATTACAATAAAGCAAGTGATAGTCCAGTGTGCATCAGCCTGATTTAATCACCCTGGCTCCATGTCATCTCAGCTTCAATCATCATAAAGATCTGCAAATCTCCCAGAACTGGGATGCTTGAAGATCAGAGTCTATATCTTTTGAAGTTTGTTCCTAAGATTCTTAAACAAACATGATGTTTATCTACAAGCTACATATTAGTCAAAGTTAGCACTTACAGAAACAATGTCAAAAGGATGGTGGAATGAGTTAAAGTTTCTCACCATTACAATTTTCCGCTATTACAATAGTAAGTTTGGGAGTAATAACAGATCTATCTAATACTCAGGGACAAAATGGAGAGACAAAGGAATATGCTTCAAATGAAAGAATAAAAGAACTCCCCAGAAGAAGAATTAAATGAAATGGAAGTAATCAAAATAATAGATGTGGGTCTAAAACAATGGTTATAAGAATGCTTGAGGACCTTAGGATAAAAACAGATGACCTCATTGAGAACTTAAACAAAAAGATAATAAGCATTAAAATATATAAAAATCATAAAAAAGAAGCAGTCAAAAATAAATAATCTGAATAAGTAATATCTGAAATAAGTAATGCACTAGAAGAAATCAACAGTAGGCTAGATGTAGCAGAGAATCAAATCAGTGAATCAGAACACAAGATAACATATCCACCTAAGGAGAACATTTTTTAAAAAAGAAAGAAAGAAAGAATTTTAGAAAATGAGAAAAGTCTAAGGGACCTCTGGGACAACATCAAGTGTTACAACATCCACATCACAGAGGTACTGGAAGAAGAGAGTGAGCAAAAATAAATGACCTGGCCAGGTGCCTCAATTGGTTGGGGTGTTATCTCAATGTGCCAGGGTTGTGGGTTTGATCTCCAGTCAGAGCATGTAAGGGAACCAACAAGGAAGTGAATGCATGAATAAGTGGAACAACAGATCAATTCTCTCTGTCTCTATGTCTCTCTGTCTCTCTGTCTCTCTCCTTTCCTTTCTCTCTAAAAATCAATTTAAAAAAAAATAAAGAACTTGTTTGGACAAATAATGGCAGAAAACTTCCCTAACCTGGTGAAGGAAAAAGTCACTCAAATTCAGGAAGCATAGAGTCCCAATCAAGATGAGCCCAAAGAGACCCATACCAAAACACATCATAATTAAAATGGCAAAAGTTAAAGACAAGGAGAGAATCTTAAAGACAGCAAGAGAGAGACAGTTAGTTACATACAAAGGAGTTCCCATAAGGTTGTCAGCTGACTTGTCAACAGAAACACTTCAGGCCAGGAAGGATTGGCATGAAGTATTCAAAGTAAGGGAAAACAAGTACATGCAACCAAGACTACTCTACCCAGCAAGGCTATCATTTAAAATTGAAGGCAAAATAAAGAGCTTCCAAGACAAAAAACAAAACAAAACAAAACAAAAGAGCTGTAAGGGTTCACTACCACCAACCTGTATTGCAAGAAATGTTAAAGGGCTTGCTTTAAATAGACGAAGGAAGGGGGAGGGACATAGGTATAAAGAATAAAATGACAATAAATAAGTACCTGTCATAATAACCTTAAATGTAAATGTATTAAATTCTCCAATCAAAAGACATAGGGTAACTGAATGAATAAGAAAACATGACTATATATATGCTGTCTACAAGAGACCCATTTCAGAACAAAAGACACACACAGACTGAAAGTGAAAGGAGGGGGGAAATATTCTATGCAAATGGAAACAACAACAACAACAGCAAAGCTGGGGAAGCAATACTTATATCTGGCAAAATACACTTCAAAACAAAGGCCATAACAAAACACAAGGAAGGTTAATACATAATACTAAAAAGATTGATCCAACAAGAGGCTATAACCCTTGTAAACATATATGCACCCAACAGAGGAGCACCTAAATATATAAATAAAACCTTGGTGGACATTAAGGGAGAGATCAACAACAATACAAACATAGTAAGAGGTTTAAACAGCCTACTGTCATCAATGGGTAGATCTTCCAGGCAAAAATTAACAAGGCAACGGCAACCTTAAACAACAGACTGGACTGCATGGATTTGATCTTTACTGAACATGTCTTCCAAAAGCAGCAAAATATAAATTCTTCTCAAGTGCACATGGACTATGCTCGAAACAGACCACAAGTTAGGACACAAAATATGTCTTAACAAATTTAAAAGGATTGGAATCATATCAAGCATCTACTCTCACCACAATGATATTAACCTAGAAATAAACTACAACAAAAACTACAACAAAAACATTCAAACACATGGAGGTTAAATAGCATGTTATTAAAGAATAAATGGGTTAACAATGATATTAGGGAAAAAGTTTAAAATTACCTGGAAAAACTGAAAATGAACACACAACAACCCCAAATTTATGAGACAATGCAAAAGCAGTTCTGAAAGCGAAGTTCATAGCATTACAGGCCTACCTCAAGAAGCAAGAAAATTTTCTAATAAATACTCTAATACTACACATAAAAGAACTAGAAAAAGAATAACAAAAAAAAAAAAAAAAAGCCCAGAGTAAGTAGAAGGAAGGAAATAATACAGAACAGAGGAAATAAGTGACATAGAGACTAAAACAAATACAAAAGAGCATGAAACCAAGAACTGTTTCTTTGAAAAGATAAACAAGGTTGACTAACATTTAACTAGGCTTATCAACAAAAAAGAGAAAGGACCCAAATAAATAAAATCAGAAATGAAAGAAGAAAAGTAACACTGATATCACAGAAATATGCCAACTAATTGAACAACATTAGTGAAATGGACAAATTTCTAGACGCATACAATCTTCCAAAAATGAATCAAGAAGAATAAGAAAACCTGAACAGACCAATTACAACTAAAGAAATTGAAGCAGTAACTTAAAAAAATAAAGCTCTCAGCAAACAAAAGCCCTGGACCAGATGGCTTCACGGGTGAATTTTACACAACATTCAAAGACTAATGCCTATCCTTCTCAAACTATTACAAAAAATTCAAGAGGATGGAAGACTTCCAACCCCTTTTTACAAGGCCAGCATCATCCTAATTCCAAAACCAGGTAGAGACACAACAAAGAAAGAAAATTATAGTTCAATCAATATCTCTGATGAATATAGATGCTAAAATCTTCAACAAAAATATTAGCACACTGAATTCAACAATACATTGAAAAGATTATACACCATGATCAAGTGGGGTGAAAGATTGGTACAATATTCACAAATCAACAAACATGATACATCACATAAACAAAATGAAAGGTAGCCCAGGCTAGCATGGCTTAGTTGGTTGGAGGGTTATCCCATAATTGAAAGGTTGTGGGTTTGATTCCCAGCCAGGAAACATACCTAGGTTGCAAGTTTGAGCCTCAGTCAGCATGTGAACAATACCAGGTCCAGGTGCATATGATTTTGAATCTGGGTGTATAAGGAAGGTAACCAATCAATGTTTCTCTCTTGCATTGATGTTTCTCTCTCTCCCTTCCTTTCTATCTAAAAACAATGAAAAAATGTTTTCAGGTGAGGATAAAAATAATTATAATAAAAAATTAAAGATAAAATTCACATGATTATATCAATAGAAGCAGAAAAAACACTTGATAAAGTCCAGCACTCATTTATAATTTTAAAAACTCTCTACAAAGTGGAAAGAGAGGGGTTATAATATAATTAAGGCCATATATGAAAAACCTATAGCCAACATCATACTCAAAGGGCAAAAACTAAAAGCATTTCCCTTAAGATCAGGAACAAGACAAGGATGTCCATTTTCACCACTCTTATTCAACATAGCACTGGAAGTCCTAGCTACAGTGATTAAACAAGAGGATATAAAAGCATCCAAATTGGAAAGAAAGAAGTAAAACTGCCATTATGTGTAGATAACATAATATTGTACATAGAATACCCAAAAGGCTCCACCAAAAACTACTAGGTCTAATAAATGAATTTGGCAATGTAGCAAAATACAAAGTTAATATTCAGAAATTGACAGCACTTTTATACACCAATAATGAACTATTAGAAAGACAAAATAAGGAAAGAATTAATTTTCTATAGCAAGCAAAAAAAAAAAATGAGAGAGAGAGAGAGAAACAAATAAGGAACCTAAGAATAAATTTAACCAAGGAGTTGAAAGACCTACACTAAAAAAAATATAAGATATTGAAGAAAGAAACTAAGATATTAATGGATAGAAGCATATACCATGTTTATGGATTGGAAGAATTAATATCATTAATATATCCATACTACAAAAAGCAATCTATAGATTCAATGCAATTCCTATTAAAATACGAAGGGCATAGTTCACAGATCTGGAACAAATAATCCAAACATTTATATGGAACTAAAAAGGATCCCAAATACCCTATGCAATCTTGAGAAAAAAGAACAGAGTTGGAGGTATCACAATACCTGATATCAAGCTATACTACAAAGCCATTGTAATTAAAATATCCTAGTAATGGCATAAGAACAGGCATATAGATCAAATAGATAGAAAGTTCATCAATAAACCAATGCTTTATGGTGTTGGGAAAATTGAACCACCAACTTACACCATAGGCAAAAATAAATTGAAAATGAAAAACATGTTTGCCAATGATATATCTAATATGGGTTTAATTTGTAAAATATATAAAGAACTTATACAAATCAGCATCAGGAAGACAAACAATACAATATTTAAAATGAGCAAAGGTCCTGAGCAGTGTGACTTGTTTGGGCATCATCCCACAAAGCAAAATGTCATTGGTTTGATTCCTGGTCAGGGCACATGCTTGGGTTGCAGGTTTGGTCCCCAGTCTTACAGTGTGTAAGAGAGGCAACTGATCAATGTTTTTCTCACATCCATGCTTCTCTCTCTCTCTTTCTCTCTCCTTTCCCCTCTCTCTAAAAATAAATGAAATATATGTTTTTTAATTGACAAAGGACCTGAATAGACTCTTCTCCAAAGAGGGCATACAGATGGCCAATAGACATGGAAAAATGCTCAACTTCACTAATCATCAGAAGGGTGCAAATTAAAAACAGAATGAGATATCACCTCACACCTGCCAGAATAGCTGTCATCAATAAATCAACAAACAAGTGTTGGCAAGGACGAAGAGAAAAGGGAACCCTCATGTACTATTGGTGGGAATGAGAATGGTGCAGCCACTGTTGAAAACAGTATAAAGTTTCCTCAAAAAAAATTTTAAATTGCACTGCATTTTGACCCAGCGATCCCACTTCTTGGAATGTATCCTAAGATCCTGGAAACACTAATTCAAGAAAAATACATGAATCTTTGCATTCATAACAGCATTATTTACAATAGCCAAGATCTGGAAACAGTCCAAGGGCCCATCAGTAGATGAGTGGATAAAAAAACTGTGGTACATTTACATAATGGAATGCTACATGGCTGTTAAAAAGTTTGAAATCTTACTTTTTGTGAAAGCAGGAAGGGAACTGGAGATTATTATGCTAAGTAAAATAAGCCAGTCAGAGAAAGATAAATGACATATAATCTCACTTATATGTGGAATCTAATGAAAAAAAATAAATTGATGAACAAAATAAAAACAGAGGCATGAGTACATGGAACAGACTGATTGATGTCAAAGAGGAGAAGGAGGGAGGACTGGGTGAAAGAAGGTGAAGGGATTAGCAAAAAAACCTATATATAAATATAACACATAGACACAAACAACAATGTGCCAGAATGAAAATGGAGTGGGTCTTGGTGGAGGTGAGCAAAAGGGGGAAATGGAGACAAAGAGACTTTCCTTAGAGTGAGGGGTGCACAATGCAGTGTGCAGATGATGTTTGATTGAATTGTACACCTGAAACCTGTATGGTTTTATGAGTAAATGTCCCTCTAATAAATTTGATTGAATAAAAAATACCCAGAGGGCTAAACTGGAGCCATAGAAAACTAATCCCTGACTTTGAGTCCTAATGAAGTAACTGTCACTTGTGCCCAGCTGAATTTTAGAATTACTATTGTGAATCTCCCTTTTCCCGTCTTTTTGAATAGCAGTGTCTATTCCGGTTATCTTACACCTGTTTCACCATGGTACATTGGTTGTATCTTTTTTTTTTAAGTATATTTTATTGGTTATGTTGTTACAGTAGTCCCAATTTTTTCCCTTTGTTCCCCTCTTCCCAGTACACCACTTCCCTCCAGCAATCCCACCCCCCTTAGTTCATGTTTATGAGTCATGCATATAAGTTCTTTGGCTTCACCCTTTCCTTTATTATTCTTAACTACTTACTGTATTTTGTACCAACCAATTATGCTTCTTAATCCCTGTATCATTTCCCCATGCCCCCCTCCCCCGTCCCAGCTGATAGCCCTCCAAAGGATCCCCATACCTATGATTCTGTTCCTAGTGTGGTTTGCTTAGTTGGATTTTGTTTTTATTTTTTAGATTCAGTTGTTGATAGTTGTGAGTTTGCTGTCATTTTTGTTCGTTGTATCTTTAATTCACAGGTCTTCAGATTGAAAGAATGGGTATGCAAGGATCTGTGTTAAGAAATGAACCCAAGGTTGTTGGAAGATTATGGAGGAGTGAGGGGAGGCTGCACTTTCTGGCTCCTGAACCTGTCTGTAGTTTGGACTAATTGCAGACAGAACATCTCAGTGAGCAGCTGGACACTGGCAGGAGTTAAGCCTTGGCACTGCTGGATTAGAGAAAACCATCTGGGAGTGACCTGTTTGGTGAGGATAACAGAGGAAAAAGGGATGAGATGGGATTTCTGACTGGGATGGCTCTCCGACCTCTGGCAGGAAGTACACAAAGACTTTTTAGTGACTACAGGCTTCCCCAGAGAGGAATTGGGAGGAGAGCGGATCTCTGCCCACTGGCAGAGCCAGGTGGCATCTCGCACTGAAAAACAAGAAACAGCGTACTGCTATGCATGTGAGAACGTGATTTTTCTTTATAGTTTTCTCTTGTGTACTGTGGAGAGGGGAGGAAATGTTGGGGGTGATAGGACATTCTTGAGGAGTGCAGGCACAGAAGTGCGCTCACCCACTCCCCAAACCTCCCCTTGGGTCACACGGGTGTGCACAGGGAAGTGTCCTCATCCACTGGCCCAGACACACAGCCAGGTCACTGGCCACGTGTCTGGATGCCCTTCCAACACACCCCAACAGACATAAGGTCAGTGACCTAATGGGCACAGGTAGGGCCCGCTGGGCACGCAGAAGACCATGCACAGACACTCCTTCCCAGTCCACTTGCGCAAGCTCTGCTCATGCCCACCCAGGCAGGTGCTGGAACGGTGGGCAGCTGCAGCGTGGGAACAGCGGGCGGCTGCGACTCACAGATGCTCACTTCCACCGTGCACACAGATGCTCACTTCCACCGTGCACAAGTGTCCAGGGTCCCACCCCAATGGGTGAGAGACTGACTCATGGGGTGTGGCTTGGCAGGCCTGAGGCTAGCGTGCAGGGCACCTTGCACGCGCACGTGCGCGTGCACACAAGCACCCCAGCCGGCTCCAACAGGCGCCAAACGAATGCACTGGCCACCACAGGCAGGCGGGTGGGTGTAACCTGGGCGCACGACCAACACCGCACGCAGGCGCACACCGCTGCGGCAAGGGTCAGGAACCTCTGGCCTACCTCATTAGACCACCTGTGGATCCAGAAAAGGAAGACGACACACAAAGGTTGAACTGAGTAAAAACTTTCCTTTTGTATTTTTTTAAAATTTTTATTTCTATTTTAGTTATTTTATTTTATTTTTTTTTAATTTCTTAATTTTAATTTTTATATTTATTAAAATTTTTTTAACTATCTCTGTAATTTGCTTCATACCATCTCTCCTTCTCATCCTTCCTCTTTAATTTTTGTTTATTTGTTTGTCTGTTTTGTTTAGCCTCCCTTTCACACTAAATAAATAGAATACAACTACTATATAAATCTAATATTATAAATTCCACTTTCTTACTGTATTCTGCATTCTACCCTCTTTTACTTTTATTATTATTAACATACAATGTAAATATTACAACTGTCTTGCATAGTCTCGACACTACTTGCTACTATTATTAATCTGTCATCCCCTCTCTCAAAAATCATATTTTTCCTCTTAAAAAACTACTCTTATCTATTCTTCCTATAGTATAAAAGTCTGAACCTCTCTACATTTATATTAATACAGGCTCATTTGCTGATGATAGTGGGATAGAGAGTGGGGGATATTTTTGAGGGTGTGGGTTTTCTGCCTGGGATGTGTGTTTATGTTTTTAACAGCATCTCCACAAAAGAACTCAAGACAAAGTGGACAGAGTGAGTTTCAGTCAAGAGCCAGAGGGAAGATCCCACCAAAGAGTATCTGAAATATAACCACACAGCATAAACAAATGACAAAAAGGGTATCCCAAGAACATCAGGCTCAGGAGCTCAAAGAAACTGCACCACTGAAACCCTCAGATCCCCTATAAAGAATCTCATACCACAAAGGTGGGAAGTCAAAACAGACAAATCCAAAAAACAAAAACAAACAAGAAGAATCCAACATGGTAAGGTGCAGAAACAAGCTCTCAATGAAAAGAAAAGAGGAATCCTCAGAAAGAGAGGTAGATGGAATAGACATAGCCCAAATGTCAGACATGGAATTCAAAACAATGGTGGTGAAGAAGCTCAATGTACTCAACAACCTCCAAAACAACTATGACAGCCTCCAAGGAAGCTACCAACAGCTCCAAGTAAATTACAGGGAACTTAGGGAGAACTACACCAGCATAAAAAAAGGACATAGAAACTATTAACAAGAACCAAGAAGAAATGAAGAATACAATCTCTGAAGTGAAAAACACAGTAGAATCAATTAAAAGCAGGCTAAACGAAGCAAAGGATCGGATCAGTGCATTAGAGGACAACATAGAAAAAAAAACTCAGACAATACATCAAAATGAAAAAAGACTGAAAAAGGATGAAGATGTAAGGGAATTACAAGATAGCATGAGGAAAAATAATATCCAAATCATCAGAATAAAAGAGGGAGAAGAAGAAGAACGAGGAATAGAAAAGCTGATAGGAGAGGTATGACAGAAAAATTTCCCTACCTGATGAGAGAAAAAGTTATGCAAGTTCAAGAAGCACAGAGAGTCCCAATGAAGAGGAACCCAAAAAAACCCACTCCAAGGCACATCATAATTAAACTGGCAACATTCAAAGACAAAGAGTGAATCCTAAAAGCAGCAAGAGAATAACATCAAATAACATACAAGGGAGCTCCGATAAGGCTATCAACTGATTTCTCAACAGAAACACTACAAGCCACAAGGGAATGGTCAAAAATATTTCAAGCAATGAAAAACAAAGGCCTACAACCAAGACTACATTACCCAGCAAGGCTCTCATTCAAAATGGAAGGTGAAGTAAGGAGTTTCTCAGACAAAGGAAGACTAAAAGAATACATGCCCACCAAACCAGAATTGCAAGAGATGCTAAAGGGAATGCTTTAAGAAAAAGAAAAAAAAAGAGGAGAGAAACACGAGGACAGAGGGAATTGCATAAATATACGTCAATAATAACTTTAATGTAAATGGATTAAATGCTCCAATTAAAAGACATAGGGTAACGAAATGGATAAGAAAACAGGACCCACATATTTGCTGTCTACAAGAAACACACCTCAAAACAAAAGATTTACACAGATTGAAAGTAAAGTGATGGACTGAGAAGAAGATGGCGGAGGAGTGAGGAGAGGCTGAGGTTTCAGGCTCCCGAGACCCTTCTGCAGTTTGGACTAACTGCAGACAGAAAATCTCAGTGAGCAACTGGACACTGGCAGGAGTCGAGCCAAGGCACTGCTGGATTAGAGAAAATCCATCTGGGAACAACCTATTTAGTGAGGATAGCGGAGAAAAAGGGGACGAAACGGGATTCCTGACTGGGGTGGCTGCCCGAGCTGCGGCTGGAAGGACACAAAGGATTTTGGGGGACCACAGGCTGTCCCGGGAGAGGAGTTGGGAGGAGAGCGGATCTCTGCCCACTGGCAAAGACCGGACTCGACCAAGTGGCATTGGCGCTGAAGGTCAGGAGAGAGCGTGCTGCCGGGCAAGTGAGAACATAATTCTCCTTTATATTTTTCTATAGTGGATGGTGGAGAGGGGAGGAAAGTTTGGGGGTGGTAGGCTATTCTTGAGGAGCGCAGGCGCAGTGCTGCGCTCATCCACCCCTCAACCCTCCCCTTGGGTCGCGGGGGCGCGCATAGGGAAGTGCCCTCATTCACTGGCCCAGGTGCGCAGGGCTGTGCGTCCAGGTGCCCCTCGGACACACGCCAACAGACATAAAATCAGTGACGCAATGGGCGCAGGGAGGGCCCACTGGACACGCAGAAGACTGTGCGCAGTTGCCCCTGGCCAGCCCAGTGGGTGCCAGGCCAAAGTACCAGGCCAGAATCGGGAGCGCAGAGCACTCGCCCAGGCTCTGCGCGTGCCCGCTCAGGAGGTGCGGGAACAGTGGGCAGCAGGACCCACAGACACTCACTTCTACTGAGCACAAGTGTCTGCAGCCCTGCCCTAAGAGACGAAAGACAAACGCCCAGAACACGGCCCTGCAGGCCTGAGGCTAGCTCCCCAGCCGCTTGGGTGCACACAGGCACTGGAGCCAAAAAACACCTCAAGGGCTTTCCCGGAGCGCACCGTGGCCAGCTTCCTCAGAGCAGCGTGGCCAAGGCCAGCTTTCTAGGAGCGCGGCGCGGCAGGCCAGAGCTTAGTTCCCCATAAAACTTGGGAGCGCACTGGTGCTCTAGCCAAAAAAACACCTGGAGGGCTTTCCCGGAGCTTGGCGCAGCCTGCTTTCTGGGAGCGCGGCGCAGCAGGCCTGAGCTTAGCTCCCCAGCTGCCTTGGGCACGCACTGATGCTTGAGTGAAAAAAAAGAAAAGAAAAACACCTTGCCAGCTTCCCCAAAGTGCGGCGTGGCCTGCTTTCCTGGAGCGCGGCGTGGCAGACCTGAGGTGGGCTCTTGGCTGCCTTGCATTGCACCTTGCCGGCCACCTCGCGCACACCACTGCTGCAAGGAATAGGAATCTCTGACCCATCACATTAGACCAGCTGTGGATGCAGAAAAAGAAGATGACACAAGAAGGCTGAACTGACATCCCCACAAAAGAATTCAAGATAAAGTGGATAGAGTGACTCCCAATCAACAAGCCAGAAGGAATATCCTAACAAAAAAAAAAAAAAATCTGAAATATAACCAGACAGCATAAACAAACGATATAAAAGGTACCCCGAGAACATCAGGCTCAGGAGATCAAAGAGACTGCACCACTGAATCCCCCAGATCTACCATAAAAAATCTCATACCACAAAGCTGGGAAGGCAAAGCAGACAAATCCAAAAAACAAAAACGAACAAGAAGAATTCAACATGGTAAGACGCAGAAACAACCTCTCAGTGAAAAGAAAAGAGGAATCCCCAGAAAGAGAGGTAGATGGAATAGACATAGCCCAAATGTCAGACATGGAATTCAAAACTATGGTGGTGAAGAAGCTCAATATGCTCGAAAACCTCAAAAACAACTATGACAACCTCCAAGGAAGTTACCAACAGCTCCAAGAAAATTACAGGGATCTTGCAGAGAACTATACCAGCACAAAAAAAGACATAGAAACTATCAACAAGAACCAGGAAGAAATGAAGAATGCAATCTCTGAACTGAGAAACACAGTAGAATCAGTCAAAAGCAGACTAAACGAAGCAGAGGATCGGATTAGTGAGTTAGAGGATAATGTAGGTAATAATTCTCAAATGATACAGCAATATGAAAAAAGATTGAAAAAATATGAACAAGATGTAAGGGAATTACAGGATAGCATTAGAAAAAAGAATTTAAGGATCATAGAAATAAGAGAGGGAGAAGAAAAGGAGCATGGAATTGAAAGTCTGATAGGAGAAATAGTGACAGAAAATTTTCCAAACCTGATGAGAGAAAAAACTATGCAAGTCCAAGAAGCACTGAGAGTTCCAATAAAGAGGAACCCCTAAAAACCCACTCCAAGGCACATCATAATTAAAATGGCAACATTCCGAGACAAAGAGAGAATCCTAAAAGCAGCAAGAGAAAACCAGCAAATAACTTACAAGGGAGCTCCAATAAGGCTATCGACCGATTTCTCAACAGAAACATTACAAGCCAGAAGGGAATGGTCAAAAATATTTCAAACAATGAAAAACAGAGGCCTACAACCAAGAATACTCTACCCAGCAAGGCTCTCATTCAAAATAGAAGGTGAAATAAGGAGTTTCTCAGACAAAGGAAGACTAAAAGAATACATCTCCACCAAACCAGCACTGCAAGAGATGCTAAAGGGAATATTATAAGAAAAAGGAAGAGGAAAAACAAAAAAAGAGTAGAGGAACAGAGATACAGAAGGGAAATGAATAAATACATGTCAATAATAACCTTAAATGTAAATGGATTAAATGCTCCAATTAAAAGATATAGGGTAACGGAATGGATAAGAAAACAGGACCCACATATTTGCTGTCTACAAGAAACACACCTCAAAACAAAAGATTTACATAGACTGAAAGTAAAGGGATATAAAAAAATATTCCAAGCAAATGGACTTGAAAAAAAAGCTGGGGTAGCAGTCCTCATAACAGACAAAACGGATTTCAAAGGAAGGGCAATAAAGAGAGACAAAGAAGGACACTTCATAATACTTAAAGGAACGATTCATCAAGAAGATATAACAATGATAAACATATATGCACCCAACATAGGAGCACACAAATACGTAAAGCAAATACTAGAAGACCACAAGAAGGATATTAACAGCAACACACTCATAATAGGGGACTTTAACACTCCATTATCAACAATAGACAGATCTTGGAAACAAATAAACACCAAGAATATACAGGCATTGAACAACACACTAAACCACATGGACCTAACTGATATATATAGAACTTTTCACCCCAAAGAAGCAAAATATACATTCTCTTCAAATGCACATCGGACATTTTCAAAGATAGACCACTTAATAGGACACAAAACAAGCCTCAACAAATTCAAGAAAATTGAAATCATATTAAGCACCTTTTCAGAAAACAATGCCTTGAAACTAAAAATCAACCTCAGAGAAAAATATAAAAGACATCCAAACTCATGGAGAATGAATAACACACTATTAAATAATGGATGGGTTAACAATGACATCAAAGAAGAAATCAAGAAATTTCTGGAAACTAATGATATTGAACACTCAACAGCCTAAAACCTATGGGACACAGCAAAAGCAGTCCTGAGAGGGAAGTTCATAGCAATACAGGCATATCTGAAAAGGATAAAAGAATCTCAAATAAAAAACCTAACCCTAAAGCTACAAGAACTAGAACAACAACAACAAACAAAGCCTAGGGCAAGAAGAAGAAAAGAAATCATCAAGATCAAAGCAGAATTAAATGACATAGAGACCAAACAAACAATCCAAAAAATCAACAAAACTAGGAGCTGGTTCTTCGAAAAAATAAACAAAATCGACAAGCCTCTAGCCAGAGAGAGAAGACCCAAATAAACAAAATCAGAAATGAAAGAGAAAAAATCACGACTGATACCACAGAAATATAAACGATTGTAAGAAATTAACACAAACAACTGTATGGCAAGAAACTTGACGACCTATAAGAAATGAACAAATTTCTAGAAACATATAACCTTCCAAAACTGAATCAAGAAGTAGAAAGTCTCAACAGACCAATAACAAAGAAGGAAATTGAAACAGTAATCCAAAATTTCTCGGCACACAAAAGCCCTGGACCGAATGGCTTCACAGGCGAATTTTACAAAACATTTTGGAAGAACTAACTCCTACCCTCCTCAAACTATTCCAAAAAATCCAAGAAGAGGGAAAAATCCCAAACTCTTTCTCTGAAGTCAGAATTACCCTAATCCCAAAACCAGGTCAAGACACAGCAAAGAAAGGAAACTACAGGCCAATATCATAGATGTTAACGTAGATGTTAAAATCCTCACAAAATATTGGCAAACAGGATCCAGCAATACATCAAAAAGATCATACACCACGATCAAGTGGGATTCATCCCAGGGATGCAAGGATGGTTTAATATTCGCAAATCAATAAATATAATACATCACCTAAACAGAATGAAAGACAAAAATCACTGATCATATCAATAGGTGCAGAAAAAGCATTTGATAAAGTACAACACCCATTTATGATGAAAACACTCAGCAAAATGGGAATAGAGGGAGCATACCTTAACATAATTAAGGCTATATATGAGGAGCCTGAAGCCAACATCATACTCAATGGACAAAAACTGAAAGCATTCCCCCTGAAATCAGGAACTAGACAAGGCTGTCCACTCTCTCCACTCCTATTCAACATAGTGTTGAAAGTCCTAGCCACAGCAATCAGACAAGAAAAAGAAATGAAAGGCACCCAAATCGGGAAAGAAGAAGCAAAACTATCATTATATGCAGATAACATGATAGTATACCTGGAAAACTCTATAAACTCCACTAAAAGACTACTCGATATAATAAGTGAATTTGGCAAAAGAGCGGGGTACAAAATAACTATACAGAAATCTAAGGCATTTCTGTACACCAACAATAAAATATCAGAGACAGAGGCAGAAAAGAAAATACCATTTACTATAGCAACAAGAAAAATGAAGTACCTAAGAATAAAATTAACCAAAGAGATAAAAGACCTGTACTCTGAAAATTATGTAACATTAAGGAAAGAAATTAAGGAAGATACAAATAAACTGAAGGAAATACCATGTTCTTGGATGGGAAGAATCAACATCATCAAAATGGCCATACTACCCAAAGCAATTTACAGAGTCAATGCAATCCTTAGTAAAATACCAATGACTGATTTTACAGACCTGGAACAAATACTCCAAAAATCCATATAGAACGAAAAAAGACCCCGAAGCCAAAGCAATCTTGAGACAGAAGAACACAGCGGGAGGAATCACAGTACCAGACATCAAACGATACTGCAAATCCACTGTGATCAAAACAGTCTGGTACTGGCATAAGAAGAGACATATAGATCAATGGAACAGAATAGAGAGTCCACAAATAAATCCAGGACTATACGGTCAACTAATATTTGATAAAGGAGGAAGGAACATAAAATGGAGTGAGAATAGCCTCTTTAACAAATGGTGCTGGGAGAACTGGACAGGGACATACAAAAAAATGAAACTAGACCACCAACTTACACCGCACATGAGAATAAACTCAAGATGGATCAAAGACTTAAATGTAAGCCATGACACCGTAAAAGTCCTAGCGGAAAACATAGGCAGAAAAATTTCAGATATCCCACGTAACAATATTTTCACAGATACATCTCCTAGAGCAAAAGAAATAAAGGGAAAAATTAACAAATGGGACTACATCAAACTAAAGAGTTTCTGCTCAGCAAAAGAAAACATCAACAAGATGAAAAGGAAACCAACCGTATGGGAAAACATATTTGTCAACGATATCTTAGGGGACTGATCTCCAAAACATATAAAAAGCTTATATGACTCAACATCAAGAAAACAGACAACCCAATTAAAAAATAGGCAAGGACGTGTAACAAAGACTTCTCTGAAGAGGACATACAGAAGATCCATAGACACTTGAAAAAATGCTCAACATCATTAGCCATCAGAGAGATGCAAATAAAAACCACAATGAGATACTACTTTATACCAGTCAGAATGGCCATCATCAACAAATCAACAAACAACAAGTGCTGGTGAGGATGTGGAGAAACGGGAACCCTACTGCACTGTCGGTGGGAATGCAGACTTGTGCAGCCACTATGCAAAACAGTATGGGTTTACCTCAAAAAACTAAAAATGGAACTGCCTTTTGAACCAGCGATTCCATTGCTAGGATTATACCCCAAAAATCCTAAAACCCTAATTCAAAAGAACTTATGCATCCCTATGTTCATAGCAGCACTGTTTACAATAGCTAAGTGCTGGAAACAGCCTAAGTGCCCATATGTAGATGAGTGGATCAAAAAACGTTGGTACACTTACACAATGGAATACTATGCAGCAGAGAGAAAGAAGGAACTCCTGCCATTTACGACAACAAGGATGGAACTAGAGAGAATTATGCTTAATGAAATAAGCCAGGCAAAGAAAGAAAAATACCATATGATATCACCTAATACAGGAAATTAAAGAACAACATAAACAAACGAACTTAATAGGACAAGAAGCAGAATAGCAGTCAATGGGGGGGGGGGTGGAGAGAAAGGGGATAAGTAAGGGAAGGGTTTAGTTAAGGAATGGATATAAATGACTCATGGACATGGACAACAGGGAGGGATATCATTGCGGGAGAAGGGGTGTGCAGGGTCGGGGGGAGCAATGGGGAAAGTATGAGACAGCTGTAACTGAAAAACAAAAAAATAAAATTTAAAAAAAGAAAGAAATGCACACAAGAAGCCCCTGACCTATCTTAGATGACAACATGCTGGTCTTTAAGGTGATTATAATAAAGGACTAGGACTTTGAGAGAAGGGATCTTAGGAGAGGGAAGAAATAATTTGAATATGAGATGGATGCAAATAATTAAGCCTGGAGGGCAGAATGTGGTAGTTAAAATATGCTCATAAATCCTTTTTTAGCCCTTCTAAAGGTAGAGCCACATTCCCCTTGCCTTGGCTGAACTGTTTGAATTATTTCAAAATAATATAATAAAATAAAAATGGCAGTATGAGTCAGAAACATTATAAAAAGTAGATATCATCATTCCAAAAGTGTTATAGTCTGGGACCATTTAGGGAAGGAGTAATAAGTCATCACAACTTAAAATCCAAACCTATCAAAACTGTCAATTAAATGGGAGAATAGAGTAAAAATATTTTTAGACATAGAAAGCCTCAGAACATTTGATTTGATTCACTCTTTATTAGGAAGTTATCTGAGGATGTATTCCAGAAAAACAAGAAGAGAGGGAAGTAAAGAACTCCCCATACTTTCTGGTTAATTTTTCTGTAAACCCTAAAATTGTTTAAATGTATAAACTCCATTAACGAAAGAAAAGAAGGGAAGGAGGGAAGGAGGGATGGAGGGAGGAAGACAAAAGACATTAAGAAAACAAATAAATATTGCTAAGTGAAAAAAAGTCAGTCTGGAAAGCAATATACTTTATGATTCCAACTATATGACATTCTGAAGAAAGCAGAACTATAGAGACAGTAACAAGACCACTGGTTGCCAGGGGTTCAGGAGAAGAGAGGAAGTGATGAATAGGTGGAGCACAGGGCTTTTTTAGAGTAGTGAAACTATTCTGTGTGATACTGTATTAGTAGGTGCATGACATAATGCATTTGTCAAGATATATGAAACTGTACAACATAAAGTGAACCTTAATTGTAGTTAATAATGTGTCAGTAATAAATATCTCACCCATCAGTTATAATAAATGTACCCACATTAATGCAAGATATTAATAACTGTAGAGACTGGCGGTGAGGGGAGGCTTTATATTTTCTGTATAATTTGTTCCTAAACCTAAAACTGCCCTTTAAAAATAGCATATTAAAAAATAACCTGACTTAAAAACGTGTTGACTCTAGGAAAGAGTTAATTGGGGGTGAGATAAAAATTTTATTATTATTGTTATTAGTACTGTAAGCTCTTGTGTGATCTAGAGTACTGGTAATGTTCTTTTTTTTTAACCTGAATGTTTATTCCATGAGGATATTGAACTTGTGAAGTTCTATGAAGCTGTGTTTGTAATTCATTTTCTTTAAAAAATTTTTTTAAATTATTTGTTTTTTTTATTTTTAGAGAGAGGGGAAAGAGAAAGAGAGGGAGAGAAACATCACTGTGTGGTTGCCTCTCACTCGTGCCCCCAACTGGGGACCTGATGTGCAACCTAGTCATGTGCCCTGACTGGGAATCGAACCAGCAACTGTTGGTTCGCAAGCCAACACTCAATCCACTGAGCCACAGCAGCCAGGGCTCCTTTAAAATTTTTACTCACTGACTTGAGTTGGGAGTAGGGAGAGAGAGAAAGAGAGAGAAAGAAAGAGACATTGACCTGCTTCTCCACCCATCCATACATTCACTGGTTGATTCCTGCATGTTCCTTGACTCGGGAATGGAACCTGCAACCTTAGCTCCAACCAACTGAGCTAGCTGGCCAGGGTTAATAGTACTTTCAACATATGTACTTTTAATATGCTTCAATAATTTTTTAAGCTAGACTTTATAACCCTAAGTCACACCCTTTTTTCTATGCTCTACTATTTAAAAAACATGTACTTGAAAAAATCCTAGATTACACACACACACCCCTTATAGTTAATTTCAGTACTTGGAAGAATCTCAAATGTAATATTTCTATGAATACCTACAGAAGCAAAAGAAGTTCAATTCTGAGTTCAGTAGAATGTTTATTCAAACTTACTGGGCTAGCTATAGGGTATGATGTTGTGATCATTACCTTACAATTGGGTTTTGGATATGTTTACAGTGTTATAGATTATGGTTTAAGGTCACATTTACTAAACAATCGAGTGCTGACAGTGAGAAGTCATTGCTCTTGTGAAATCTGCAATCAGGCTGTGTTCAGTTTCTTACTACTGGATAACTCCAATCTAAGAAAATTCTTTTTTGTCAACTTCAGACACTACAACTGTGGCTTGCTCCTCAAGTTAAAATAGATTCTATTATTCTTTGTGCTAAGAAGAATTAGAGCTAAGTTACAGGATTTAGATCCAAAATCTAAAAATGAGTAAATCAAAGCATCAAATAGGATCTTTTTTAATTTTAGTAATAATTTTTTGCTCTTTCAAACATAATTATTGTACTCATTTCCTTTAAACAAAGCAAGTACAAACCTCACACAAATTAATTCCAATTTAGTTCTGTACATGTAGATTACCATGGTTCTTAATCAACCCTTACTGAACTTCCTCCAAGTGAAAACTTAGTGTGAAAATTGGGCAGGTTCTTGGGTCAGTAACTTTGATTACTTTTATAAATTCTCAGATAGTTTAAAACTCATCGCAGCACATTTTAAATATCTTTTGAAGATACCAGGATAATAAAATAAGACCCCAAAATTTAAAAAATGCCTAAAACACCTCCAACAGTGAAAACTGTCTAATAAATCAACTTAATCCAACCTCATGATGTATAGTTTTTCTTTAATTCACCCACAAATTACTTTCTTTTGCATTTTAGCTATCCCAGACCACACTCTGTTCTTGGGATGCCAAATTCCTCAAGGACCACCCTCAGCATATAGTCTCAGCATACATGACTCCAATTAATAGCATTTATTATTTCCTATGTATCCACCATTAATATGCATTTTTAATTCAACAGTTTCTTTTACTAATGACATTTGATACCTGAGGAAGCTAAGGCACAGTTTATATAACTTACCTAGAGTTCTAATGCAAACTGTAAAGCCTTAATGCTATCCCACAAACTGATTCATAGGTGTTACATTATGTTGACTCCATTTTTGATACAAACTCAGGTACAAAGATAAATTCAGGACACAGAGTACTATGAATCCTGCTCTTGCTAATATTCCACTTCTACCTTCTAGACTATAATGAAAATTCTAGTTCCACTGTTATTTTGTGAAAACAGCCCTAATGCTACTCATATGAAACAACTCTTACTTTCTTTCATGTGAAAAGATGTGTGAGCTTTAGACTTTCTATCACTAACACAGGGGAGCTTGGGGTCAGTACTCAAAACTAAATTTTGATGCATTTTTAGTCTTTATTGCTGACAAGGTGGGTAATGCCTTGGTCTTGGGCATGAAGCACTTCCTGGAGACTCACTAGATCATTAGAGTTGATATAACATAGACTCCCAAGATAACATAAAACACCTCTCAAAACTTCCAGGAGTCTGAAGTTCACAAAAAAAGTCAAAATTTATCACACTGTAAATTAAAATGCTTTCCAATTCACATGTAAACATAAAATCCCATTTCAAAAACTTTCAACATTAGAGAAAGCAGACGCTGTGTATTCTCTAAAATTTATTTACAGTTAATAAATTAAAAAGCAAAATACAATCAGATTGTAAATCTTAATCATATGCACATCAAACTGTCCAAAAAAATCAGTTCCACTATGAATAATTGCCTTCTAATGCACTTAAGACATAACAGTCGATTAAGAAATATTTTAAACACATGGATAAAGTAAATATTATGTAGGTCCATTAAAAACACCAATTTAAAGGGGACAACCCTTAAAACAATAAAAACTGAGTTCAAAATTGCTCAGATTATTTTGTATTCAAATGTTTTTAATGTTTTTTTTATTGAAAACTTTTCAGATTTGCACATAGCAAATCAATAGGTGTCAGCCACCAGCTTAAGTTACATTTGTCCAACAGGGTACTCAAACTTGGACAAAATAAATACACACTCCAACAATGACACTTTACACTATCAACAATGAAGCTTGCCCTCAACAATTATGACATTACTGGTTTTAGTAAGAAAAAATAAGTTGCTGGTTGACAGGAAGGATAAAAAAAATGACACCAGAAATTTCAAAAGGTTAATTGAGGTGCCAGTCACCACATTCAGGCACTCAAGGGTTAAAAATTAAATAAAAGCATAGCAAGGTGATACACTTCCTCCTAGCTTCCCCTTATACTTGTGCCATATGAGCTATAAGAGAAGGTAAAAGAATGAATAAAGATCATAGGATTTCTTACAAAAACTATATACAAGGTAGGCTACAGACTCACTTTAGAGGACAGTAAATGGATGCCTCATAACAAAGGCCACCATGCCAAGTTCCTTTTCACATTCTGCCCCAAAGCACTCTCATAAAATACTTTCATTTACCTACTAATATACTAGTCAACTATATTAGTTGTTTCTTCACATTTTGGAAGTTGTAACAGAGGTTTTGCTAAAGAAAACTTGGCAAAAAAATAAAGATATTTTTCCTGCATCTTATTACACAAACTAGTAATGGCGTGAATTTTTAATAAACCAGAAAAACAGTACATTGAATTCAGGATGGGCAATCAGATCCAAACTGCTATCAGACATCCCAGATAATCCAAAGACGCATTTATGTGAATTCAAGTGCTCTAAAGTAACAAAGCATAAGAGGAAAAGTTAAGAACCTGTTACAATAAATGCATGGTATGAAAGACTGTGTTACAGTTTTGTGCTGAGTAAAGTTATCCTCCCAGCTAAGTCTAATTTCAAAATCCTCTGGGAAACTATCTCGATAAGCTATAAGTTGAAATTGCATTCTAATATGGCCATTGGATTTATTTTTTAATTATAAAACTATATACAATAGTGAAGTGGTACAAATACAATTTTCTTTTTCCTCGGGTGCGAGCTTAAAAAGTTAACAATTTTGGGGGTGGGGAGAAAACCCTATATAAGTGAAATACAATTGGCAATGGAAGCTAATAATCAAAAGAATATAGATAAGCTTTCTATCACACAAATATAATTTAACACTCTCCATCTTCTAATTATTCACTTTTATTTATTCATGTGACAGTGTATGTAACAATCCATTATCACTGAGTAGTGAATAACAGACTATATGATGCTTACTGGGAAACTGGTATAAAGCCATATATATATGTGTACATATATATATTTAAACAAAACAGAAACACTGAAATTAGTCACAAAGCTCCTACAACAGACTATTCAACTTGGAAAAAAATCATTTCAGAAAGCTATGCTGTTTAAATTCTAAGAACACAAGAGTCAAAATTGCAGCTTTCATTATTCTCCCAAGAAGCTGTCAAGCAGTGATAAATCTTAATATCCAGTATTACATATGTCATGTTCCAGCCCAGTACAGATTGCTCCATGGCAGAATACTTATATTTTAAATAATAGTGGTACAAAATTTTGACCCTTTAGATATTGCAGTAAAATCTGGCTGTGGCACCACTGGCTAAAAACCATTGTCTTGCTGCCAACAATGACCAAAGGCACTTGGATAATCAAGAGTTACATACTGGGCCATACGGTAAAAACACTATTATAAAAGTGTAAAAAGAAGGGTCAGAACTCTCTGCGGCTTGTCTGTTTGATTCCTGAGGTCTTTAGCTGTCAAAGACCCATAACTGAAAACATAAACTTAAATGGAAATAAGATGAAAAAATGAAACTGGTGGAGCAAAATAGTCAACTAACTGTCATATTTATAGAATTGGTGATATTAGTCTGGACATTACTTGTTATCCAACAACAAAAACAAATAAGAAAAAGAAATCTATTTTACCCAAAGGAATTTCACCTATTTATACCAAGAAATGCCCCTACCCCTCTAGATCACTTACAGTTCTGAGGCTTCTAATGGGTATTCTGTTTATCATTTTAATCACAAAACTTATACACATTCGTTTCTCCTATTGGACTCCCATTTTAAAATAAATTATACTTGAAATATTCCTGGATTTGTTTGTTAGACCAGTACAAAGAAGCCAAATCGTTTCTAATTAGATTCCATCGATCTCTTGAGCCAATGCCAGTTTTTTATAATGCATACATTTTTTTA
The DNA here is from genome assembly GCF_987537825.1 of Furipterus horrens. NCBI lineage: Eukaryota > Metazoa > Chordata > Mammalia > Chiroptera > Furipteridae > Furipterus > Furipterus horrens. Next base: position 53,696,830 of record NW_028327179.1, read on the forward strand.
AAAATCACAAGCCATGTGGTTTCAATACACTTTAATTTTCATTCAATTTTTTAAAGTTTAACAAGTCAACTTTTCCTAAACAGAACTTTATATGAGTTTCTACCATTTTCTTTAGGAGCTCAGCAAATATAAACATTAAATTTCAATATCAAACATTTAGAAACACCTCAAAAGAATTAAAACAGTTGTATTTTGCATCTCTTTGTTTGTAATCACTCAGCGCATTAAGTTCAGAGCCATAAAAATCCTTGTACTATTGACAGTCATAAGCTTGAACCGCTTAGAAAACATCCTTGGTCAAAGCACTGGAATCCAGTTCATATTAGGAAATGAGTGGGATTCAGAATACCCTGAGCACAAACTACTGCACCACCACAAAACATGTTTGTTCTTTCGTCCAGAAAGAGGGCTGGCAATCAAAAAGAAAAAAGCGGGTGGGGGAATAGCGGGGAGGAGAGGTATAAAAAGCAAGTGAATTCTGGCTTATTACACAAGCACGAAACCAACTTCCTTTGGAAAAATAGTGACTTCTTCGGAGGGCTTCCAGACCAGTGAGGTAGAGTCCAAAAAGGAGAGAACGGATCTGTCCCTACAGTCCTGGAGACGTCTCAATTTGGGGTTAGGAAGAAAAGGGGCCTCTCTTGCGGGTCCAGCGCCGGAAGGCAGCAAAGGGCACACCTGCCCCCGGTCCGAGACGGCGGCGCCGGTCCAGGGCGCAGAACCGGGTACACCATCCGGTGACTTCTTCGCCCATAAAGTGCACTAGGGGACCTAGTCCTGGCTGGATCTGTAAACACTCGACTGACACTTGTTCATCCCTCCAGGCGGAAGCTCTGTCAGGGGACCAGGGGGCTGCGTTTCACGCCCGAGGCACCGGGAAGCGGCGGAGCCTTACCACGGGTTCCAGGTTCACTCGCAGGACTTGGCGTGCGCGGCGCCGCGCCGCCGCCAGGCTGCGCTCGCCCCACACGTCGCCGCCGACGCGAATAGTGGGGAAGGTGGTCAGCGTCGGGGTGGCCGCCCTCCAGATCTCCTCTAGGGTGCGGCCTCCGAAGCAGGGGCCAAGGGCCCCGGGCTCTGCGGTGCAACTCTCCTCGGGAGCAGGCGGCGGTGGCAGCGACGGTTTCTTTCTGCGAGCGGCGGCCCCCCGGGCTCCGCGGCGCCTCCTCCTGGCCGCCGCGCGGCGGCCTGGCTTGCGTGTCTGGCCGCGGACGGCGGGGTTCCCTGGGGGGTCAGGGACCAGGGCCCGGCAAGAGGAGTAACCGTAAACGTCCTTGCTGCGGAGGATATGCGGGGAGAACTGGTGCTTCAGGCTGCAGAGGAAGCTCCAGAGCTCCGCGTCCGAGCTCATGAACTCCGTGCTGCGGGGCATGAACAGCTTGAAGGCGTCACCCAGCGCCTTGGTGGTGTCGGCCAGCGACAGTTGCGAACGCGAATACACCACCTTTTCCTCCAGCGCCTCCAGCCCGGCCCCATCTGCTGCCCTAAAGCCGCCGCCCCGGAAGACCGAGGCCGGGGCCGCCACGGGCCGCCGCCTCTTCACGTTGCGCCGCATCGGAAGCCGCTCGGGGCCGCCCGCGCTCTCCGGGTTCCGCCGCCGCCGTCCCCTCCTGCGTCCGGCTCCGCCGCGGCGGCCACTGCAGACCTCTTTAGCCCGGCGCCTCTCTCGCTACTTTTCTCGCCTCCGCTGCTGCCGCCCCTCCCCCTCGGAGGGCGGAGGACACGGGTGAAGATCCTGCCGCCTGGTACAAGATGGCGGCCGGCACCCACCCCTGGGCTTTGTCATTGGACGGCACCTCGCCCCCTGGTTTCTCTTTCTTCTCCTCTCTCGTTTCCTTTCGCCCTCTGCCTTTCTTTAAATGTGCCTGCCTCAGGCCCCTCCCACCGAAGCCCCGCCTCCACCCATTGGGTACTCTCAGAAGAGGGGCGGAGACTAATGGGGTAGAGGCTGGTTCCTGGAAATGGTGCTGGGGTTGATGATGGTAGTGGCCCTTGAACTAGTCAACTGTTGGATGGGTATTAGGAAGGGTGCCATGTCTAGAGGAAGGGGTGGACATCAGCTTCCCCTTGAGGAGAGTCACTCTCAAAATGAATGGATGTGCATCTGTAGACTGAGCTGGGAGGTCTACCAGTCTGAATAACAAAGGGAGCTATGCCCAAAGGCTTTTGCCTGTATCACAACAAAGAAACTTAGGTTTAAATCAAGAGGGAATAGGCCTTTCACAATTTTCTTATAAATCCTCAAAGGCCTCTTGTGGCAACTTCATCCAACCCTTTCCTCTTTTGGCCATAATCCATTTCAAACAACCACTGGTAATCCAGAATCATTAAGGCAACAGGGGTGGCGTCAGTGAGGTTATCTCCTAAACAGTGGAACCATCTTCAGATTTAAGAGATACTCTTGTTTATTGGGAAAACAAAGTTTATTATACCTATAAAACTAAATAGTATTTGCTCAAGTTGATCAAAGCTCAATTACAACAAAGTCTACTTAAAGAAAACGTCCTTGTTTTAAAATATATAGTTCTTTCTAAATGACTGTGCTTCAGTTTTCATTTAGTTTTAGCATGTCCCTTTGCATCATCATCTCTATCATTTGGAAATGATGCATCATCATAGACAGTCAAAAGTTCTGTTGAAGGAACACATTACCTGTTGTATTTGAAGGGAGGGGATTTTTGAACAGTTATAGAGTAGTGGACATTCTTTAGTTGTCTTTTTCACCCTCAGTATCTGACAGGCACTGAGCCTCTCAGATAGTGGGCACTCTGCTGAGTGAATGGATGAAATATTATTTGAGATGAGGTGAGAAAGGAAGATATATTGAAATTCCTCAAAACAGGACAATTTTATCATTTTATTATTTACATTTATATTGCAATTTTCTCTTTAACTCCCTTAAGTTTTTAAGGTTAAAAAAAAACTCCTAATACTTAGAATTTTGAGGTAGGCATGAACATTTTACCCTTCAGTGACCATCTTATTTTGCAGTAGAGAACTGATAAAGCACAGAAGTTTTACAGTTTGCATATAGTTTCTAATGGTTCTCTCAAATATTTTAGCTGAAAGATACCTCGATCAATCTCCTGTTTCACAGATGAGGGAACTTGGACCCAAAGAGGTTCAGTAACACAGCGTAGACTGGGACTATAGTTTAGGTCTTGGATTCTTAATCTGGTGACCTTTATATTTCACTGAGGATTTTTCCAGTTGTGCTGTTGGGACTTTAAAAGATTCAACAGGGAATTCTGCATACATGGAGTAATCAAGAGACAGAGCTGTACCCCTGTTTATATTTGCATGCCACCCATAATTGAATCATTTTTATGTATTGGACTTACAGATAACATTTTGTTTGAACCAGATAATATTTTGTTGGTGTAGTTTCAATAATTTAAAAAATAAACTTTCTGCAAAAAAAAAAAAACAGTTCTCTACGTACCAAAATCATTGAAAATCATGATAACTTTCTGATGAGAAAATAATTTTTTTGGAAAAGGATTCCCTGATCGCAGGACAAGATTGGGGAGTCAATTACCAGCTTCCTAAATTCTAATATTAAAATGAGATCATTCACTGGTAGTTGTAGCTCAGTTGGTTGGAGCATCATCCCATAACCAAAAGTTGTGGGTTCTGATTTCTGGTCAGGGCACATACTTAGGGTGTGGGTTTGAGACAAGATCCAGGCGTGTGTGATCCCCAGTCACTGTGCGTAGCCAAGAGGCAACAAATTGATGCTTCTCTCTTGCATTGATGTTTTTCTCTCTGCCTCTTCCATCCTCTCTCTAAAATGCAATGGAAAAATGTCTTCAGGTAAGGATTTTTTAAAATGAGATCATATGGGTTTATGTACTCTTGGTTTCTCATATTGTTATCCTCTCCCTTCCGTGTTAATCATATTATAAGTACTTTAAGGTCTTTTGCCACATAAACATATAATTAGGAATCTACATAAACTTACAAAATTGATTTCAATTAAGAGGATAAATCTTTATTTAACACAATTTTGATTTTCAGAAAACATAAGAGCTCAAGAAATTGCTCAGTATTCAATAGTTTATTTTATTTTAAATTTAATTTTATTGTTTTTTTATAATGGTCGTCCCGTTTTACCTGCCATTGTTCCCATAACACCCAGCCCACTCCTTCTTCAACAGTCATTCCCCACCACCCCATTGATCATGTCCATGGGTTATTTATAATACTTCCTTTACTAAACCCTTCCCCTACTTAACCCCCTTTGCTCCCTCCACCTCTTCTCCATGATAACTGTCATTTTGTTCCTTGTTTGATTTTGTTCATTTGTTTCTGTTGTTCATTAGTCTCCTGTATCAGGTGATATCATATGGTATTTTTCTTACATTGCTTGGCTTATTTCACTAAGCATAATTCTCTCTAGTTCCATCCATGTTGTCGCAAATGGCAGGAGTTCCTTCTTTCTTTCTGCTGCATAATATTCCATTGTGTAAATGTACCACAGGTTTCTAATCCACTCATCTACAGTAGGGCACTGAGGATGTTTCCAGAACTTGGCTATTGTAAACAGTGCTGCTATGAACATAGGGGTGCATAAGTTCTTTTGAATTGGGGTTTCAGGTTTCTTCGGGTATAATCCTAGCAGTGGAATCACTGGTTCAAAAGGCCGTTCCCATTTTTACTTATTTGAGGAAATTCCATACTGTTTTCCATAGTGGCTGCATAAGTCTGCACTCCCCCCAACAGTGCACTAGGGTTCCAGTTTCTCCACATCCTTGACAGCACATGTCGATTGTTGATTTGTTGATGATGGCCCTTCTGACTGGTGTGAGGTGATGTCTCATTGTGGTTTTAATTTGCATCTCTCTAATGGCTAGTGATGTTGAGCATTCTTTCATATGCCTATAGACATTCTGTCTATCCTCCTTGGAGAAGTGTTTGTTTAGGTCCTTTCCTATTTTTTAATTGGGCTGTCTGTCTTCTTGCTGTTGAAATGTGTAAGATCTTTATATATTTTGGAGATCAATCCCTTGTCTGAGGTATCATTGTCAAATATGTTTTCCCATATAGTTGGTTCTCTTTTCATTTTGCTGAGGTTTCTTTTGCTGAGCAGAAACTCTTTAGTTTGATGTAGTCCCATTTGTTTATTCTTCCCTTTATTTCCCTTGCCTTAGGAGATAGATTAGCAAAAATATTTCTACGTGGGATATCTGAAATTTTTCTACCTATGTTTTCCTCTATGATTTTTATGTTGTAATGTCTTATATTTAAGTCTTTGATCCATCTTGAGTTTATTCTGGTGTGTGATGTAAGTTGGTGGTCTAGTTTCATTTTTTTGCACATCCCTGTCCAGTTCTCCCAACATCATTTGTTGGTGAGGCTCTTTTCACTCCATTTTATGTTCCTTCCCCCTTTGTCAAATATTAGTTGACCATATAGACCTCGTTTTATTTCTGGGCTCTCTATTCTGTTCCATTGATCTATATGTCTGTTGTTATGCCAATACAAGACTGTTTTGATTACCGTGGCCTTGTAGTATAATTTGATATCAGGCATTGTGATTCCTCCTACTGTGTTATTCTTCCTCAAGATTGCTGTGTCTATTTGGGGTCTTTTTTTGTTCTATATAAATTTTTGAAGTATTTTTCATTGATATTTTAATAGGGATTGCATTGAATCTATTAATTGCTTTGGGTAGTATAAACATTTTGATGATGTTGATTCTCCCATCCATGAACATGATATATGCTTCCATTTATTTATATCTTCCTTAATTTCTTTCTTCAGTGTTATGTAGTTTTCTGAGTACAGATCTCTTACCTCCTTGGTTAAGTTTATTCCTAGGTATTTTATTTTTCTTGTTGCTATAGTAAATAGGCTTCTTTTCTAGTTTCTATTTCTGATATTTTATTGTTTGTGTGCAGAACTGCCTTAGATTTCTGAATATTAACTTCATACCCCCCTAGTTTTCCAAATTCACTTATTAGGTCGAGTAGTTTCTTAGTGGAGTGTATAGGGTTTTCTATGTACACTATGATGTCATCTGTAAATAATGATAGTTTTACTTCCTCTTTTCCAATTTGAATGCCTTTTATTTCTTTTTCTTCTCTGATTATTGAGGCTAGGACTTCCAACACCATGTTGAATAGGAGTGGAGAGAGTGGACATCCTTGTCTTGTTCCTGATTTCAGGGGGAATGTTTTAAGTTTTTGTCCATTGATTAAGATATTGGCTTCAGGTTTCTTGTATATGATCTTTATTATGTTGAGGTATGCACCCTCTACTCCAATTTTGCTGAGAGTTTTCATTATAAATGAATGTTGTATTTTATCTAATGCTTTTTCAGCATCTATTGATATGATCATGTGGTTTTTGTCTTTCATTTTGTTTATGTGGTGTATTACGTTTATTGATTTGTGAATATTAAGCCATCCTTGCATCCCTGGGATGAATCCCACTTGATCATGGTGTATGATCTTTCTAATGTGTTGCTGGATCTGGTTTGCCAATATGTTATTGAGGGTTTTAGCATCTGTATTCATTAGCAATATTGGCCTGTAATTTTCTTTATTTGTTGTGTCTTGACCTGGTTTTGGGATTAGGGTAATACTGGCTTCATACAACGACTTTAGCAGTCTTGTCTCTTCTTGGATTTTTTGGAATAATCTGAGAAGGATAGGAATTATTTCTTCATATATGTTGTGTAAAATTCACCTGTGAAGCCATCCAGTCCGGGGCTTTTGTGTGCCAGGAGTTTCTTGATTACTGCTTCAATTTCACTAGCTGTTATTGGTCTGTTCAGACTTTCTGCTTCTTCTTGATTCAGTTTTGGAAGAATGTATATTTCCGAAAATTTGTCCATTTAATCTAGATTGTCAAATCTCTTGTGATACAGTTGTTTGTTAGAATTTCTTACAATTCTTTGTATTTCTTTGGTATTGGTTGTGATTCTTTCTCTTCCATTTCTTATTTTATTTATTTGGGTCTTTTTTTTTTTTTTTTTTTTCTTGATGAGCCTGGTTAAAGGCTTGTCAATTTTGTTTATCTTTTCAAAGAACCAGATCCTACTTTTGTTGATCTTTTGAATTGTTTGTTTAGTCTCTATGTCATTTAATTGTGCTCTGATCTTGATGATTTCCTTCCTTCTACTCGCCTGGGGCAGTGTTTGTTATTGTTGTTCTAGTTCTTTGTAGCTGTAGGGTTAGATTTTTTATTAGGGATTCTTTTCTCATTTTCAGGGTGGCCTGTATTGCTATGAACTTTCCTCTCAGGACTGCTTTCACTATATTACATAGATTTTGGGTTGCTGTGTGTTTATTGTCATTAGTTTCCAGAAACTTCTTGATTTCTTCCTTGATGTCATTTTTAACCCATTCATTATTTAATAGTATGTTATTCATGCTCCATGAGTTTGAATGTTTTTGAGTTTTTTCCTCTAGGTTTATTTCCAGTTTTAAGCCATTGTGATCTGAGAAGATGCTTGATATTATTTCAATTTTCTTGAATTTGTTGAGGCTTGTTTTGTGTCCTACCATGTGGTCTATCTTTGGAAATGTCTCATGTGCATTTGAAAAGAATGTATATTTTGCTTCTTTGGGGTGAAAAGTTCTCTATGTATTAGTTATGTCCATTTGATCTAGAGTGTTGTTGAATGCCTCGATACCTTTGGTGTTTCTTTGCTTCAAAGATCTGTCCATTGTTGACAATAGAGTGTTAAAGTCCCCTACAATGAGTCAGTTGCTTTCTATATCCTTCCTGAAGTCTTTCAAATTTTTCTTACATATTTGGGTGCTCCTATGTTGGGTGCATATATGTTTTTAAGGGTTATATCTTCTTGATGGATTTTTCCCCTAAGTATTATGAAATGTCCTTCTTTGTCTCTTTTTATGTTCTTTTCTGTGAAATCTGTTTTGTCTGATATAGCTATTGCTACCCCAACTTTTTTTTTCATGTCCATTTGCTTGAAATATTTTTTTCCATCCCTTCACTTTCAGTCTGTGTATATCTTTTGTTTTGAGGTGTGTCTCTTGTAGACAGCATATATGTCGGTCATGTTTTCATATCCATTCCACTACCCGATGTCTTTTAATTTGAGCATTTAATCAATTTATATTTAAGGTTATTACTGACAGGTATTTATTCATTTTCCTTTGTACCTGTGTTCCTCTCCCTCTCTGTTTTTCTTCTTTATCTTCAAGCAGGCCCTTTAGCAGCTCTTAAATTGCTGGTTTGGTGATGTATTCTTTTAGTCTTCCTTTGTCTGGGAAACTTTTTATTTCACATCCCATTTTGAATGAGAGCCTTGCTTGTATAGTAGTCTTGGTTGGAGTCCTTTGTGTTTTATTGCTTGAAATATTTTTTGCCATTCCTTTCTGGCTGGTAGTGTTTCTTTTGAGAAATCAGCTGATAGTCTTATTGGAGCTCCCTTGTATTTTATTTGCTGTTTTTCTCTTACTGCCTTTAGGATTCTCTCTTTGTCTTTGAATGTTGGCATTTTAATTATGATGTGCCTTGGTGTGGGCCTCTTTGGGTGCATCTTCATTGGGAGTCTCTGTGCTTCATGGACTTTCATGACTGTTTCTCTCATCAAGTTAGAAAATTTTTCTGTCATTAATTTTTCAGTCAGGTTTTCTCTCCCATGCTCCTCTTCTTCTCCTTGTATCCCTATGATACAGATATTGTTTCATTTCATGTTGTCCTGCAGTTTTCTTAAACCCTCTTAATTCTTTTCAATCTTTTTTCATTTTATTGTATTGTCTGGAAATTTTTTCTATATTGTCCTCTACCTGACTGATATGATCCTGTGCTTTGTTAGCCTGCTTTTAATTGCTTCTGCTGTGTTCTTCAGTTCAGAAATTGTATTATTCATTTCTTCCTGCTTCTCTCTCTCTTTTTTTTTTTACACCTGAAAAGTAATTTTATTTTTATTCAACATTCAACTTGTCAGTCACTTCTTTTCTTGAATAACTTTATCTCATTTTATACCAGGTACACTCATATTGGAAACTTAGTAAAACCTACTTAGTGATTCTACCTAGAAGTTATAACCATACAACTAAGATGTGTTGAATAAAAGCCTATCCATATGCCAGATAAACTTTAGGAACTCTTATTATCTCTTCTTTTACAGAAACTCTCTATTCTGATGTAGTGTGATTAAGGGCCAGAAAGCTAACTTCCTTAAATGAGACAAAATTTTAAGTTTCCCAGCTAACCCTGTAAATAAGAAATCTTTCTTTCAGATAGAAAATCAATTTCCTCAACTGTACAATTAATTGTAATTTAATGGTTTTTACTCTTGCTACTTCACTTCAAACAGTGACCTATACATTTGTTTAAGCAATAATAAAAAAAAAACCAAATGTGTTAGAGACACTACTAAAAATATTTTATCTATCAAATATATGTCCTGTGCATTGAAATTTTTCCAATTAATTTTTAAATCTTATAGAAACTCTGTTTTAAAAAATATCATATTTGAAATAATTTGAATGAATGCTTTCACAAAAACTGATGTTCCTATTACCATAATCATCAGTTTTAACAATTCTCCTAAATATACTCTCCATCTTTTTTCTTGACTTTAGATGTTAATAATATGGAAATATTTTTGATATAAAGAACATTTAATTACATCACTTTCCCTTCAACACACAAGTCACTTGATGATAATTATATTGGCCATTTCCATTGGTTGGCAGGAGGCTCATCCACTAAAGGTTCCCATGGTTTCCATCGTATGATTTTTCTCTCCAGACTTAGTTCATTTTCAGCCTGATGAATCACCTCTTCCATTTGGCCACCCTGAAGTTGGTCTTCTAATTTCTTAACATCTGGTTCTGCTTTAACCATATCCAACTTCTCATTTGTAATCTGTTCTGTGTACTTTCTATATGCTGCATTTTTAGGGATTTCCTCAAGAACATCAAGAATTTTTGTGTACAATATTCTTAGCCTCTCATGCGGACTCTCACGTACATCCAACCCCACAAGACCAGTAGTCTTCTTTAGCAAGCCCTCCATGACAGCGCCCTTCCTGATTCTTATAGATAGTTTCTATGTCCTTTTTTTATGCTGGTGTAGTTCTCAGTAAGTTCCTTGTAGCTTCCCTGGAGTTCTTTGTAGCTTTCCTGTAGTTCTTTGTAGTTCCCCTGGAGTTCTTTGTTGTTTCCCTGGAGTTCATTGTAGTTTTCTCTGAGTTTGTCAAGTTCCTTGAGCTTCCTCATTACTATTGTTTTGAATTCCATGTCTGATAGTTTGCTTACCTCTGTTTCATCTAGCATTCTTTCTGGAGATTCCTCTTTTCCTTTCATTGGGAGGTTGTTTCTGTGTCTCCCCATGTTGGCTGCTTCTTGTTGTTTGTTTTTGTTTCTTAGATTTGTCTGCTTTGATTTCCCACCTTCGTGGTATGGGATTTTGTATAGTAGACCTGGGGGACTCAGTGGTGCAGTCTCTTTGATCTCCTGAGCTTGATGCTCTTGGGACGCCCTTTATACCGTTTGTTTAAGCTGTCTTGTTGTATTTTAGTTACTCTTATGTGGAACCTTCCCTTTGGCTCATTGATTGAGAGTCGCTCTGCCCACCACGTCTTGAGTTCTTTTGTGGAAATGCTTTTAAAACATAAACACACAACCCAGGCAAGAAACCAACACCCTCAATCATATCCCCCACCTGCAATCACACTATCAGCAACAAATGAGCCAGTATTAATATAGATATAAAGAGGTTAAGACTATTATGCTATAGGAAAAACAGATAAGAGTTGTTTTATCTGAAAGAAAGATGACTTTTGATAGGGAAGATGACAGAATATGAATCATAGCAAGTAGGGTCAAGGCTATGTGATACAGTAAGTAATATTTATATTGTATGTTGAAAAAAGGAGGGAGCAATGCAAATGAAGTGAGAAAGTGGAAGTGTATAGTATTAGGTTTATATAACAGTTATATGCTATATATTTAGTGCAAGAGGGAGGATAAACAAAACAGACGAACAAAAAAATTAAAGATGTATAGGAGGAAGAGAAAGTAGGAAACAGATTAAAGAAAGAGCTTTTCCCAAGTACAACCTCTGGGCACTGTCTTCTTTTTCTGGATCCTCCCCTGGACAAAATTCCACGGGTTTCATATCTTCTTTTCTGGCTGACTGGCTGTGAGGAGATCTAGTTGGATTCTGAAGCTGCTATTCTCTCACTCGTGGGCCTGCTGCAGCTCTCTGCGGTGAGCTTCACTGAGTTGAGCCCTCACTACTGGTCCTGTGCCACCCTCTAGCACTTCTCAGACTTATCTAACAAAGCTACTCTGCTGGTGAGCCAGTGCGCATGCCCATTGTCCCTGCCCAGCCTCGAGTGCTGTCTCCACTCCTCCTCCAAAAAAGTCTCTGTGTTGCCTCCAAGATGCAGTACCAGTCTGCATCCCTGCCTGGCAGAATGTTTTTGCATGTGTGCATGCAGAGTTGCCTGCCTAGGGCCCCTACCATGTCTGGGGTTCCACCGCAGCTTTCCCATATGGGCCCCTCTCCATGGTTCAGTTCTGCATTTTTGTTTGGTGGAGCCTTGGTGCAAGTTCACAGTGTGAGTGCAGTGTTGCCTACCCGGGGTCCCCACCAAGTCTGGGGTTTTACCACAGCTTTCCCACATGGGCCCCTCTCTGTGGTTCAGTTCCATGTTTTTGTTTGGTGGAGCCTTGATGCAAGCGCCCCTGGGCACAGGTTTGCCAGCCCAGGGGGTCCCCACCAAGACCCAGTTTACACAGCCTCCCACAGTCCAGGCTGGTCTCCATCCCCCCACGCCTCCGGCTATTTCAACCAAACCTTCTCGCTGGCTCCCTGCGGGTCTTTGTTGGTCAGGGTGCCTATGGCAGGGGGAAGTTTCCAAGCAGATCTAGGCTAATGAGCTCATCAGCAGCTGCCCTTTTTGGGTGTGATGTGGCAGAGGTGCTAGGCTGGGAAGCCCAGAGACTCTGCTTGGAGAGCACAAGCCAAGCTTTCTGCCCTCTTTCACGTTGCTCCCACACTCCCATCCCTGTTTGCCCTATCTGAAATCCACTCTCACTCACTCCACTCTGTGTTTGTAGTCCAAGTCCTTCTGCAATGGGAGCAAGCAGAGAACACTGCTACCTACTCCACTGCCATCTTTTTTCCCTCTTGTAAGATATTTTTGGAAGGCTTTAACTGTTGGAAAGTTTGCTTTATTTAAAAAGCCAGAACTACAAACTACAGAAACATATTTAGCAGCAATATATAATATAAATATGTTAGGAAACAGAGCAAAGGAGAATCCTCATCTTATATAATTATAAATACATAAGTAATATTTAAAACTGAAGAATTAAGAAATAGCAATATTAGCATGTTATTTCAAAACATGTACAGAAGAAATACCAGAAGAGATGAAAATGGTTGCTCCTGGAACATGAAAATTGAGGAATGAGGAATGGTAGGGCAGAGACTGATAGTGTTTTCTTTGTCTTATATAGCAATGAGTTTTGTTTGTTTCCTACTGTGTAAAATGGCTTTTAAAAACTAAGATTTGGAAAGTAGTTCTTCTTTTAGGAGGGTATTGGTGTTTAGTTTTTTCTTTCTTTCTTTCTTTCTTTTTTATTTCTTTCCTTTTTTATTTCATTGGTGACACTATTGCAGATATTCCCAATTACTCCCGCCTTTGCCACCCTCTACCCAAACCATGCTCCCTCTTCCCTCTGGCCTTCACCACACTGTTGTCTGTGTCCATGGGTTGTACATATATGTTCTTTGCCTAATCCCTTCACCTTTTTTTCATTCAGCCACAATCTCCCTTCTCTCCTCTGACAGTTGTCAATTTCTTCCATGTATCCATGTCTCTATGTCTATTTTGTTGTTTATTTTGTTCTTTAGATTTCATATGCTAGTAAGATAATATGGTATTTGTCTTACTCTGAAGGGCTTATATCATTTAGCATAATAAACTTTGGGTCTATCCATGCTGTCACAAAAGGTAAGAGCTCCTTCTTTTTGAGGCCATGTAGTATTCCATTGTGTAAATATACCACAGCTTTCTTATCCAGTCATCTATGAGCTATTTCCAGATCTTGGCTATTGTATATAATGCTGCTATAAACATGGAGGTGCATATATACTTTTCAATTGGTGTCTTGGGATTCTTGGGATATATTCCAAGAAGTGGCATGACTGGGTCAAAAGGCAGTTCAGTTTTTAATTTTTTGAGGAAACTCCATACTGTTTTCCACAAGGGTGCATCAATCTGCATTTTTACCAAGAGTGCACAAGGGGTCCCTTTTCTTCACATCGTTACCAGCACTTGTTTCTGGGTGTATTGATGCTAGCCATTCTGGAAGGTGTGAGGCAATATCTCATTGTGGTTTTAATTTGCATTTTTCTGATGGCTAGTGATGTTGAGCATTGTTTTTTATTTCTGTTTGGCCATTTGTATGTCCTCTTTGAAAAAGTGTCTATTCAGGTCTTTTGACCAGTTTTTAATTGGATTGTTTGTCTTCCTGATGTTGAATTGTATAAGTGCTTTATATATTTGGAAATTAAATGCTTATCAGATGCATCATTGAAAAATATGAGATCTGTTCAGAAAAACTCCAACAATTGTTAATATAACAAGAATGGTTTGGGCAACATCAATATAGCCTGGAAGTAAAGAAGAGTGGACTGGAATGTGCATGCATGAGCAGTGATGACTTCACTGTACTAGTCAGTGGGGGCCGTAGATGCCATTGAGTGAGCATGTGTACTGTGCGGCCTTTGCACTTAAAATGATGGAGTGAGTAGAGCAATAAATCTGTATCAAATTTTGCATTAAGCTTAAACATTCTTAGCAGAAAGTATTCAGGTGATTCAGAAGGCCACAGGTATGGGCAACTGGTGATTGGCAGCTTTATCACAACAATGCATCTATTCATCTATCACATCTGGTGCAGTATTTCAGTGAAATGTCAAATCACCCAGGTGACTCAATCCCACTACACCTCAGATTTGGAGCCCTGCAACTTCTGGCTTTTCCCCAAACTAAAATTACCTTTGAAAGGGAAGAGATTTCAGATTGTTGATGAAAATCAGGAAAATATGAAGAGGTCACTGATGGTGATTGGGAAAACTATGTGAGGTCCCAAGATGCATACTTTGAAGGGGACTTGTATACATTTTATTCAATAAATATTTCTATTTTTTATATTACATGACTGGGCACATTTTGGACAGATCTTGTGTGTACTCCAATGCAATGGATTTCTTTTTTATTTTGTTAATGGTTTCTTTAGATGTGCAGAAGCTTTTAAATTTGATGTAGTCCCATTTGTTTATTTTTTCCCTTTGTTTCTCTTGCCCAAGGAGACATATTGGCCAAAGTATTGCTATGTGGAATGTTTGAGATTTTCTTCCTTTTTTTTCCTCTGAAATTCTTATGGTTTTGTGACTTGAATTTAAGTCTTTTATCTATTTTGAGTTTATTTTTGTGTGTGGTGTAAGTTGGTGATTTAATTTCGTTGTTTTGCATGTACTTGTCCAATTTTCCCAACACTATTTATTGAAGAGACTGTCTTTACTACATTGTATATTATTGCCCCCCCTTTTCAAATATTAATTGGCCACAAAGGCATGGGTTGATTTCTGGGTTCTTCATTCTGTTGTATTGATTTATATGTTGATCTTATGCCAGTATCAAGCTGTTTTGATTACAATGGCCTTGTAGTATAGTTCGATATCAGGTATCGTGATACCTCCAACTTTGTTCTTCTTTCTTGGGATTGCTGAGGCTATTTGGGGTCCTTTTTGGTTCCATATAAATTTTTGAATTATTTGTTCTAGATAAGGAAAATATGTCATTGGTATCTCAATAGGAATTGCATTGATATATAGATTACTTTGGGTACTATGGGAATTTTAATTATGTCAAGTTTTCCAATCCATGAACATGGTATGTGCTTCCACTTGTATCTTCCTTAATTTCTTTCTTCAATACCCTATAGTTTTCTGAGTACAGGTTTTACCTCCTTGGTTAAATTTATTCCTAGGTAACTATATATTTTTTGTGGCAATAGTAAATGGGGTTGTTTTCTTAGTTTCTTTTTCTTGTAGTTCATTATTGGAGTATAAAAATGCCACCATTTTCTGAATATTAATTTTGTATCCTTCTACTTTGACAAAGTCATTTATTAAATCTGGTAGTTTTTTGGTGAAGTCTTTATGTTTTTCTATGTACAATATCATGTCATCTGCAAATAATGACAGATTTACTTCCTTCTCTCTAATTTAGATGCTTTTTATTTATTGTCTGATTGCTATGGCTAGTACTTATAGTACTATGTTGAATAAGAGTGGTGGAAGCAAACGTTCTTGTCTTGTTCCTGATCTTAAGGCAAACACTTTTAGTTTTTGCCCATTGAGTATGATGTTGGTGGTAGGTTTTTCATATATTGCCTTTATTATGTACAGGTATGATCCCTCTATTTCCACTTTGTTGTGAGTATTTATCATAAATTGGCTCTGTTTTATTAAATGCTTTTCCTACATTGAGATGATCGTGTGACTTTTATTATTTATTTTTATGTGATATATCAGGTTTATTGTTTTTGTGAATATTGTAACAACCTTGCACACCCAGAATAAATCCCACTTATCATGGTGTATGTTTTTTTTAATGTATTGCTGGATCCAGTTTGCTATTATATTGTTGAGGATTTTAACATTTATATTAATCAGGAATATTGACCTATAATTTTTTCTTTGTAGTGTCTCTATATGACTTTGGAATTAGGATAATGTTGGCTTTATAAAGAGAGCTTGGAAGTCTTCCCTCCTCTTGAATATTTTGTATTAGTCTGAGAAATATAGATGTTCTTTGTTTGGTAAAATTCACCCGTGAAGCCATTGGGTCCAGAAATTTTGTTTTCTGAGAGTCTTTTAATTACTGCTTCAATTTCATTAATTTTATCATTCTAGGTTTTCTGATTCAGTTTTGGAAGATTGTATGTTTTTGAAAATTTACTCATTACACCAATGTTTTCCAATTTATTGTCATATAGTTCTCACAGTATTTTCTTATAATGCTTTGTATTTCAGTTATATCATTTATTATTTTTCCTCTTTCATTCCTGATATTATTTATCTGGGGCCCCTTTTTTTTTCTTGATGAATCTGGTTAGATGTTAGTCAATCTTGTTTATCTTTTCATAGAACTAGATTTTAGTTTTATTACTCTTGTTTTTTTATTTAGTCTCTATGTAATTTATTTCCTTTTCAATCTTTAATATTTCCTTGCTTCTACTTACTCTAGGCTTTTTTGTTCTTTTTCTAGTGCTTTTAGCTGTAACATTAAATTGTTAATATGAGATTTTTCTTGCTTCTTGCTGTATGCCTCTAATGCTATGAACTTCTCTCTCAAGACTGCTTTTGCTGTGTTCCATAAATTTTGGGGTGATGTGTGTCCATTTTCATTTGCTTCCAGGTAACATTTTATTTCTTGCTTAATCTCACTGACAACCAATTTATTGTTTAATAACATGCTATTTACCCTCGATGCATTTGCATTTTTTATTGAAGTGATTTCTAGTTTTATGCCATTGTGATTGGAGAAGATGCTTGATATTATTTTAATATTCTTGAATTTGTTAAGACTTATTTTGTGTCCTAATATGTGGTCTATCTTTGAGATTGTTTCATGTGCATGTGAGAAAGATGTATATTTTGCTGCGTTGGAATGAAATGTTCTGTAAATACCAATTAAATCCATCCTATCTAATGTGTCACTTAAGGGTGTTGTTTTCTCATCTGGAAAGTTTTATCCTTTGATGATAGTAGGGTGTTAAAAATCTTACCTATGACTGAATTGCTCAATCTCTTATGGTCTACTAAGATTTTTAAAAAAATATTTAGGTGCTCCTATATTGGGTGTGTATATGTTTACAAGAGTTGTATACTGTTGCTGGATCAATTCCTTTAGTATTATGTGGTTACCTTCTTTGTCTCTTGTTATGATTTATGTTTTAAAGTTTACTTTGTCAGATATTACTACCCCAGTTGTTGTTTTTTTCATTTTCATGTGCATGAAATACTTTCTTCCAAACCTTTGCTTTCAGGCTGTGTGAGTATTTTTGTTCTGAGGTGGGTGTCTTTTAGACAGCATATTTATAGGTCATATTTTCTCATCCATCCAGCTATCCTGTATCTTTCAATTGGAGCATTCAGTTTATTTATATAAATGGCTATTATTGATAGGTACTTATTTATTGCCATTTTTCTTTATACCTATGTTCTCTATCTCTATTTCTTCTTTTGTTTAAAACAGTTTCTTTAACATTTCTTGCAATGTTGGTTTGGTGGTAATGAACTCTTAGTTGTTTTTGTTTGTTTGTTTTTTGTTTTTATTGTTGTTTTGCCTGGTAAGCTCTTTATTTTGCCTTCAATTTTAAATGATAGCCTTGCAGGATAGACTAGTCTGAGTTGTTTTTTATTTCTTTGAATAATTAATGCCAATTCTGCCTGGCCTGAAGTTTTTCTATTGAGAAATCAGCTAACAGCCTTATGGGAACTCCCTTGTAGGTAACTAACTGTCTCTCTCTTGCTGTCTTTAAGAATCTCTTTGTCTTTATGCATTGCCATTTTAATTATGATTTGTCTTAGTGTGGGTCTCTTTGGGTTCATCTTGATTTGAACTCTGAGCTTCCTGTTTTGTGTGGCTTTTTTCTTCACCAGGTTAGGGAATTTTTTTGCCCTTATTTCTTCAAACAGGTTCTCTATTTCTTGCTCACTTTCTTCTCCTGGTACCCCTATGATGTGGATGTTGTTATGTTTGAAGTTTTCCCAGAGGTTCCTTAAACTTCCCTAATTTCTCTTAATTATCTTTTCTTTCTTATGTTCTCCTTGGGTGGATACTATTAGCTTGTCCTCTAATTTGCTGACTTGATCCTCTGTTTCATCCAATTTGTTTTTGATTCCTGTTAGTGTGTTATTCATTTCAGATATTGTATTCTTCATTTATGACTGGTTCTTTTTTATGGTTTCTACGTCTTCTTTAATGCTTACTATCTCTTTGTTTAAATTTTTGCTGAGATCATCTATTCTTCCCTGAAGGTCCTTGAGCATCCTTATAACTATTATTTTACACTCTGCATCTTGTATTTTGGCTGCTTCCATTTCATCCATTTTTAATTTTTTTCCGTGGATTTCTCTTGTTTTTTGGGGGTGCATTTCTTTTGGCCTCCCCATTTCACCTCTTCATATTAGGCAGATCTGCTATGTCTCCCAAACTTGTTTTCATGGTTTTATGATAAAAGAATCTTGTTTGACTCAGTGGCACAATCTTTCATATCACCTGAGTTCCTTGAACCAGGAGTGTTTTTTTGTAAGTTGTAGTTGAGTCTTGAATGCTGTTGTCTCTTTTTATGAGTAGAGTTAACCCTTCAGGCTGATAAAAAACCATGTATGAGACAGTGTGCAGGGGCTGCCCCTAAGGTGGAGTTATTCCCAGCAGGGCCTGATGCCTCCCAAAACTGCCTTTGAGTATGCTGCTTGTGTGGCTAGTTGCATAGAGCTCTGGTGTGGTCCAAAGCCCACCACTGCTTGTGTTGGTTCTGGGTCCACTTGGGTTGGGTTCAGGTACGTGTCACTGTCAGATGTGTGTAAGCAGTCTTAGGTCACCTGTCTGCACGTACCATGCTGTTCAGTGTTTGTGTCTGTGTCTATTGGTCCTGCATGTATATGTTAGGGGCCAATCTGTGTACAAGGATCTGCTTCCTCTACCTTACAGCTGGGGGCAGATCTTTAAAAGGACGAAGGCTCCCTGAGGTCTGCCTCCACCTGTCAACTATACCACTTCCCCAGAGGTTTCTTGGTCTTCCTCCATAGCCTTCCAATGAGTGCCTGTAGGATGAGCCCTGGCTAGTTGAGATAGGGCTAGTGGGTTCTCTACTTAGGGGGCCACACACTGAAGCACTAAAAGAGGGAAATGTATTCCCTGCTTCAAAGCCAAACCCCTCAGTCTCTTCTGGAGTCTCCAATTCTAGTTCCCTTGGGGGGCTCACTGCAGATTCAGGTTGGGTACAGCTAGCCATACCCTTTTCAGGAGCAAGGTAATCCTTTCTGGGCTCAGAAGGATAGATCTAAAGAGACTCCCATTGGGGTAGATGCTACTGCAGCCCACAATAAGAGGCTAAGCTCTTTGTTCTGGTCTAGATAATAGCTCCGAGGGTCTCACAATTTGAAAGTCCCCACTCTGAGCTGCTCTTCCTTCCCCACAACAGAACTGCACCCAGTGTGAGGTTATCTGGGACTTGACAGGGCTGATTTAATAGATTCCAGTGTGGTTTGTGCCTGCCAACCTGGAGGAGAGGAGCAGGCACTTCTTCCCCTTCATGGGGTAACATGAGCCAAACTCACAGGGGATATTGGATTTGCCTCCCCACAATGCAGTCATGCAGCCCATAACTCACATCTCTGGTTCCTAAACAGAATCCTCCCCAGGAGACACAGTATGAAAATCCCAGCTCTGTGTCATTCCTCAGCATGCCACTGAATCAAGCACAATGGGGTAAAATATCCCAACTCTGTGCCACACTTTGATCTTTCTTTTTATTTATTTATTTTATTTTATATTGTGTTTTCCCATTGCCATTTATGCCCCTTAAACCCCCTTATCTCACCACTCCCCGATAACCACACTGTTTGCCTATGAGTCCTTTTTCCTTTTTGCTCGGTCCCCTCCACCCTCTAACCCCACACCCTTACCCCATAGCTATTAGCCTGTTCTATGAGTCTGTCTTTATTTTGCTTGTTAATTCAGTTTGTTCATTAGATTCCACATATGAGGCAGGGTTCCATTCTTTTTTTTCTTTACTGTTTTTCTATTACATTTGTACCACTTTTTCCCCCATTGTTCCCCCACCACCCAGCCCACCCATTCTACCACAGTCAATCCCCACTTCGTTGTCCATGTCCATGAGCTATTTATACTAATTCCTTTACTAAACGCTTCTCCTGCTTATCCCACTTCTCTCCCTTTCCCTTGCCCCGCCCCCCCCATAACTGTTACTCTGTTCCCTGTTTACATGTCTCTGGTTCAATTTTGCTTATTTGTTTGAGTTGTTCATTAGTCTCCTTTATTAGGTGATATCATGTGGCAGTTTTCTTTTGTTGCCTGGCTTATTTCACTAAGCATAATTCTCTCTAGTTCCATCCATGTTATTGAAAATGGCAGGAGTTCCTTCTTTCTTTCTGTTGCATAGTATTCCATTGTGTAAATGTACCACAGTTTTTTAATCCACTCATCTAGAGTTGGGCACTGAGGATGTTTCCAGCACTTGGCTATTATAAGGAGCACCGCTATGAACATAGGGATGCATAAGTTCTTTTGAATTGGTGTTTCAGGATTCTTCAGGTATAACCCTAGCAATGGAATTGCTGGTTCAAAAGGCAGTTCCATTTTTACTTATTTGAGGAAATTCCATACTGTTTTCCATAGTGGCTGCACAAGTCTGCACTCCCATCAACAGTGCACTAGGGTTCCCTTTTCTCCACATCCTCACCAGCACTTGTTTGTTGATTTGTTGATGATGGCCATTCTGACTGCTGTAAAGTGGCATCTCATTGTGGTTTTTATTTGCATCTCTCTGATGCCTAATGATGTTGAGCATTCTTTCATATGCCTATGGACTCTGTAAATCCTCCTTGGAAAAGTGTTTGTTCAGGTCATTTGCCCATTTTTTAATTGGGCTGTCTTCTTGGTGTTGAGGTCTGTAAGTTCTTTATGTATTTTGGAGATAAATCTGTCATCTGAGGTATCATTTTTAAATATGTTTTCCCATATGGTTGGTTCCCTGTTCATCTTGCTGATGTTTTCTTTTGCTGAGCAGAAACCTTTTGGTTTGATGTAGTCCCATTTGTGTATTCTTTCCTTTATGTCCCTTGCCTTAGGAGCCGTATTGGTGAAAATATTGCTACATGGGTTATCTGAAATTTTCCTGCCTATGTTTTCCTCTAGGACTTTTATGATGTCATTTCTAACATTTAAGACTTTGATCCATCTTGAGTTTATTCTGGTGTATATTGTGAGTTGGTGATCCAGTTTCTCCCAGCACTATTTGCTGAAGAGGCTCTTCTCATGCCATTTTATGTTCTTTCTCCCTTTGTTGAATATTAGTTGACCATATAGACCGGGGTTTATTTCTGGGCTCTCTATTCTGTTCCATTGATCTATATGTCTCTTCTTATGCCATTACCAGGCTGTTTTGATTACAGTGGCCTTGTAGTATATTTTGATGTCAGGTATTGTGATTCCTCTTATTGCGTCCTTCTGTCTCAAGATTGCTGTGGCTATTTGGGTTTTTTTTGGTTCCATATAAATTTTTGAAGTATTTGTTTTAGGTCTGTGAAATCAGTCATTGGTATTTCAATAGGGATTGCATTGAATCTGTAAATTGCTTTAGATAGTATGGACATTTTAAAGATGTTGATTCTGCTCATCCATGAACATGGTATATACTTCCATTTATTTGTATCTTCCTTAATTTCTTACTTCAATGTTATGTTGTTTTCCAAGTACATTCTTTTATTTCTTTGGTTAAGTTTATTCCTAGGTACTTTATTTTTCTTGTTGCTATACTAAATGGGACTTTTTTTCTAGTTTCTATCTCTGATTTCTTATTACTGCTGTACAGGAATGCCTTCAATTTCTGAATATTGACTTTGTACCCTGCTATTTTGCCAAATTCACTTATTATGTCAACTAGTCTTTTAGTGGAGTGTATAGGGTTTTCTATGTACACTATCATGGCATCTGCAAATAATGACAGTTTTACTTCCTCTTTTCCAATTAGGATACCTTTTATTTCTTTTTCTTGTCTGATTGCTGAGTCTAGAATTTCCAACACTATGTTGAATAGGAGTGGAGGGAGTGGACATCCTTGTCTTGTTCCTCATCTCAGAGGGACTGCTTTCAGTTTTTATCCTTTGCTTATGATGTTGGTTTCAGGTTTCTCATATATGGTCTTTATTATGTTGAGGTATGCACCCTCTACTCCCATTTTGCTGAGTATTTTCATCATAAATGAGTGTTGTACTTTATCAAAGGCTTTGTTAGCATCTATTGATATGATTGTGAGATATTTTGTCTTTCATTTTGTTTATGTGGTATATTACATTTATTGATTTGTGAATATTAAGCCATCCTTGCATCCCTGAGATGAATTCCAGTTGATATAGTTGTATGATCTTTTTAATGTGCTGCTGGATACAATTCGCCAATATTTTGTTGAGGGTTTTAGCATCTATTTCATCAGCGATATTGGCCTGTAATTTTCTTTCTTTGTTATGTCTTGACCTGCTTTTGAAAGTAGGGTAATACTGGCTTCATAGAAGGTTGTGTGAGTCTTCTTTCTTCTTGGATTTTTTGGAATAGTTTGAGAAAGGTAAGCATTAGTTCTTCGCTAAATGTTGTGTAAAATTTGCCTGTGAAACCATCCGGTCCAGGGTTTTTGTCTGCTGGGAGTTTTTTTTTATTACTGCTTCAATTTCACTATTTATTATAGGTCTATTCATGCTTTCTGCTTCTTCTTGATTCAGTTTTGGAACACTATATGCTTCTAGAAATTTGTCCATTTCATCTAGGTTGTCAAGTTTCTTGCCATACCGTTGTTTGTAGTAATTTCTTACAATTCTTTGTATTTCTGTGATATCGGTTGTGATTCCTCCTCTTTCGTTTCTGATTTTGTTTATTTGGGTCCTCTCTCTTTTTCTTTATAAGCCTGACTAAAGGCTTGTTAATTTTGTTTATCTTTTCAACAAACTGCCTCCTACTTTTATTGATCTATCGAATTGTTGTTAAATTTCTCTGTCATTTAATTCTGCTCTGATCTTGATTATTTCCTTCCTTCTACTCGCTTTGGGCTTTGTTTGTTGTTCTTCTAGTTCTTGTAGCTGTAGGGTTAGATTTTTTATTTGAGATTCTTCTATCCTCTTCAGGTAGGCCTGTATTGCTATGAACTTTCCTCTCAGGACTGTTTTTTTTGTGTGTGTGTCCCATAGGTTTTGGGCTGTTGTGTGTTCATTATCATTAGTTTCCAGGAACTTCTTGATTTATTCCTTGATGAAATTGTTAACCCGCTCATTATTTAATATCATGTTATTCATTCTCCATGAGTTTGAATGTCTTCGAGTTTTTTCCTTGAGGTTGATTTATAGTTTCAAGGCATTGTGATCTGAGAAGATGCTTGATAAAATTTCAGTTTTTGTTGAGGCTTGTTTTGTGTCCTACCATTTTTCTATTTCTGACAATGTTCTGTTTGCACTTGAAAAAAAATGTATATTTTGCTTCTTTGGGGTGAAAGGTTCTATATATATCAACACTACATTTGATCTAGAGATTTGTTCAATGCCTCAATATCCTTGGTCATTCTTTGCTTCAAAGATCCATCCATTGTTGAAAATGGGGTGTTAAAGTCCCCTACTATGAGTATGTTGCTGTCTCTTTTTATGGCCTTTGCTGTAAAATCTGTTTTGTCTGATATAAGTACTGCTACCCCAGCTTTTTGATCATGTCCATTTTTTCAGAATATTTTTTCCATCCCTTCACTTTCAGTCTGTGTATATCTTTTGTTTTGAGGTGTGTCTCTTGTAGATATCTCATATGTGGGTCATGTTTTCATATCCACTCCGCTACCCTATGTCTTTTGATTTGAGAATTTAATCCATTTACATTTAAGGTTATTACTGACAGGTATTTATTCATTTTCCTTTGTACTTGTGTTCCTCTCCCTCTCTATTTTTCTTCTTTATCTTCAAGCAGGCCCTTTAGCATGTCTTGCAATGCTGGTTTGGTGGAGATGTATTCTTTTAGTCTTCCTTTGTCTGGGAAACTTTTTATTTCACATCCCATTTTGAATGAGAGCCTTGCTGGGTAGAGTAATCTTGGTTGTAGGCCTTTGTTTTTCATTGCTTGAAATATTTTTTGCCATTCCTTTCTGGCTGGTAGTGTTTCTTTTGAGAAATCAGTTGATAGTCTTATCAGAGCTCCCTTGTATTTTATTTGCTGTTTTCTCTTACTACCTTTAGGATTCTCTCTTTGTCTTTGAATGTTGGCATTTTAATTACGATGTGCCTTGGTGTGGGCCTCTTTGGGTGCATCTTCATTGGGAGTCCCTGTGCTTCCTGGACTTGCATGACTTTTTCTCTCATCAAGTTTGAAAATTTTTTCTGTCATTAAATTTTCAATCAGGTTTTCTCTCCCATGCTCCTCTTCTTCTCCTTGTATCCCTATGATACAGATATTGTTTCATTTCATGTTGTTCTGCAGTTCTCTTAAACCCTCTTCATTCTTTTTTAATCTTTTTTCATTTTGTTGTGTTGTCTGGGAATTTTTTCCTTGTTGTCCTCTAACTCACTGATCTGATCCTCTGCTTCACTTAGCCTGCTTTTAATTGCTCCTACTGTGTTCTTCAGTTCAGAAATTATATTCTTCATTTCTTCCTGGTTCTTATTGATAGTTTCTATGTCCTTTTTTATGCTGGTGTTGTTCTCAGTAAGTTCCTTGTAACTTTCCTGAAGTCTTTGTAGTTCCCCTGGAGTTATTTGTAGTTCCCCTGGAGGTCGTTGGAGTTTTCTTTAAGTTCGTTGAGTTCATTGAGTTTCCTCATTACTATTGTTTTGTATTCTATGTCAGACAGTTTGCTTGCCTCTATTTCCTCTCTCTCTCCTTCTAGGAATTTTTCCTTTCCTTTAGGCGGGTTGTTGTTCTTGTTTGCTGGGGTGTTATTCCGTCCCCCCCCCCCCCCATTTTTTGTGGCTGGTCATTTTGTTTCTGATTCTTAGATTGATCTGCTTTTATTTTTTACCTTTGTGGTGTGACCTTTTATGGTAGGAATCTGTGTGATTCGGTGTTGCAGACTCCTTGAACTCCTTAACTTAATGCTCTTGGAATGGCCTTTATGCCTTTTATTTGGACTCTCTAGTAATATTTGGTTTTGTTTCTTGTCTTGCTCTTTGGTGGGTCCTTCCCTTAAATTAGCTGACTGAAAGTCACTCTATCCACTTCTGTTAGTTGTTGAGCTTCCTCTGTCTGATGCCTCTTGGAAGAAAGTAGTCTGCTTATGATGTTTCTCCTGTACCACTGAGGTTGAATCTGCCCTGGGATCTGGTCTGATGCTCCTCCAGTTTTTTCTCAAGAACTAGCGTCCAAAATTTTCGAAAGCTCTTCTAGTTCATCTCACCTTCTTTTGGCTGCATCCCAGGTTGATTGTGGCAAGTGTGCTTCTTCCTGCCAGCCAGCAGGCAGGTTGGGGCAGTAGGCAGGCCCACACTTTGATCTGTCTGTGCTGCAGGTCTCAGCCAGTCTGGACCACAAGTCCTAGCTTGCTGCAACAGTCTACATCAAATACAGCAGAACAGAGACAAAATTCCCAGTCCTACACAGCTCCTATGTGTTTCCAAACTCACCAAAACTGGGCAGGCTGAGTGGCTCAAATGATGAGGGTTAGGGGGGACTAGTTGTGCACTTGCAGTTAAGGAGTGAGAGACCAGTCCTCTTTCTCAGGCTACACAGCTCAGTCACTGTTTTGGTCTTCACTAAGAGCCTACCTAGAAAATAGATATCCCCCTAAGTCACTACTGAGTGTAACCAGAAGACCTCTCTACAGGATCCAAGTACAGCAGCGTGGCCTCTTCAGCAGTTGAAGCCTGAACCATGAACTCTCAGACTGGTGCTGCAATAATAGGAGCACTCTACCCTGGGAAGGTGCTCTGTGAGTCTCCCAGGTGTGGTGTATCCCCACGGATTCCCACTGTTAATGCTACACAGACTCCTCATCCCATCTCTGTTGCTCTGGGTTGGGGATCCTGCATGGGGTTAAGACCCTATGCTCCAACAGGGAGGGAGTTCCACAGCATGATATCTCTCTATCTCTCCAGCTTCTCAGCTGCCACCACACCTGCATGTGGGGGCTTTCCCCCTCCGCATCTCAATTCTTCTTACCAGTCTCTAGGTAGCTTCTTCTGTACTCCTTGGTTATAATATTTCACATCAGCTAGCTTTCAGTTGATTGTTCAGGTTGATTTCTCTTTAATTTAGCTGGAAGTTGTAAATTTGGTTTGGAGATGGAAGCAACTGGACACACCTTCCACTTATTTTGCAGCCATCTTGTTTTCTGGAAAAAATATTTTGATTAAACATAAGAAAAATATTTTAAATAAATCTGAGGAGTAAAGAATTTTGTGTAATTCAGGCTCAGCTTATTTTAAATCTGGTTGATTTCTTGGTCCATTTCCAATTTGGACAATTTCAGATCGGATCAGTCATTCACCAGGAAGCAATACACAATGTTATGTTATAGATTTACTTTCTCATTTAATTTTGTTTTCTATCTGTTCTCTGTTTTCCGTTTCTTTATTTTCTTATCATGCCTTCTAGTAGGTTACTTAAACAATTTTTTTGGAGTTCTATTTTGACTTATCTGTAATGCTTTTGTATGACTTTTTCTACAGGATTTTAGTGGTTGCTCTTAGTATTTTACTATATATATGTAACTTATCCCAGTACACTGGTGTCATTTTACCATTTTCAATGAGATACAGAAACCTTGCCTTCATTTACATCCCTTTATCCCCCATGATTTTAATAAATTTGTTTTAAGTATTTTCTTTATGTACCTTTAGAACCGCATCAAACAGTGTTATAATTTTTACTTCAACCATTGTTTTAGTCTGCTTGGTTGCCATAACAAAGTATACCATAGACTGTATAGTTTCAAAAACAGACATTTATTTTGTCATAGTTCTAAAGGCTGAGAAGTATAAGGTCAAGGTGTTGATTTAGGTCTTGGTGAGTGCTCTTTCTGGCTTGCAGTTGGTTGCCTTCTCTCTATGTCCCCACATGACAGGGAGAAAGAGCTCTGATGTCTATTTCTTTTTTTATAGCCCTATGAGATTAGGATCCCACCCTTATGACCTTTATTTAATCTTTATCACCTTCCCACAGGCCATATCTCCAAACAGTCACACATTGAGTTAGGGTTTCAATGTATGAATTTTAAAGGACATAAACATTCAATCCATAACAACCATCAAACATAATTTAGAAAACTCAGTAGAAAAAAGAAAGTCTATCATACTTATCCATATATTTGCTTGCTGTGTTCTTTCTTCCTGATGTTCCAAGATTCCTTCCTTATTGTTTACTTTTGGTTCAGGGAACTTCCTTTAGCCATTAATTTAGGGTAGTTCTGCTGGCAACAAATTCTTAGTTTTCTTTTATGTGAGAATGTCTTAATTTCCTCTTTATTCTTGTTTTATTTAATTTTTAAGTATATTTTCTTGATTATTCTATTACACTTGTCCCAGTTTTTCCCCTTTGCCCCCTTCCTTGGCCTTGTACTGCCCTTCCCTCCAGCGATCCACCCCCCCACCTTAGTTCATGTCCATGGGTCATGCATATATGTTCTTTGGTTTCTCCATTTCCTATATTATTCTTAACCTCTCCCTGTTTATTTTATACCTACGAGTTATGCTGCTTGATCTCTGCACCTTTTCCTCTACTCTCCCCCTTACCCATTCCCACTGACAACCCTCCATATTATGGTTCTGTTCCTGTTCTAGTTGTTTTTTTAGTTTTTCCTTTTTTAGATTCATGCATTGATAGTTGTGAGTTTCTTGTCATTTTAATGTTCATAGTTTTGAAATTCTCTTTCTTAAATGTACCCCTTTAACATTTCATATAATAAGAGCTTGGTGATGATGAACTCCATTAGCTTTACCTAGTCTTGGAAGCACTTTGTCTGCCCTTCAATTCTAAGTGACAATTTTGCTGGATAGAGTAATTTTCATTGTAGGTCCTTGCTTTTCATCACTTTGAATACTTCTTGCCAGTCCCTTCTTGCCTGCAAAGTTTCTTTTTATAAGGCAGCTGACAGTCTTATAGGAACCCCTTTGTAGGTAACTATCTGCTTTTCTCTTGCTGCTTTTAAGATTCTCTCTTTATCTTGAACCTTTGGCATTTTAATTATGATGTGTCTTGGTGTGTTCCTCTTTGAGCCTAGCTTGTTTGGAACTCTCTGTACTTCCTGAACTTGTATGTCTATTTCTTTTGCCAAATTTGGGCAGTTTTCCTTCATTACGTTTTTGCATAAGTTTTTAATTTCTTACTCTTTCTCTTCTTCTGGCACCCCTGATTCAGATGTTAGTATGTTTAAAGTTGTCCCAGAGGTTTGTAAGCTTCTCCTCATTTTTTTCAATTCTTGTTTCTTCATTCTGTACTGGTTCACTATTTATTTCTTCCTTCTGAATCTAGTCTTCACTTCTTCCCTTATGCATTTGCCATACTCAAGCATGTCTGTCAAATCTGTGAGCATCTTTATCACCAGTGTTTTGAGCTCTGTGTCTGTTAGGTTGGCTATCTCCTCACCGTTTAGTTCTCTCACTGGAGCCTTGATGTATTCCCTCTTTTGGGTCATACATCTCTGTCTGGGAAGCACTTTATCTGCCCTCCCATTCTAAATTATAGCTTTGCTAGATACAGTATTTTTGGTTGTAGGCCCTTGCTTTTCATCACATTGAATACTTCTTGCCAGTCCCTTCTTGTCTGAAAAGTGTCTTTTGAAAAATCAGCTGATAGTCTTATAGGCACCCCTTTGTGGGTAACTGTCTGCTTTTCTCTTGCTGCTTTTAAGATTCTCTCTTTATTATGATGTCTCTTTGTGTGGTCCTCTTTGGGTCTAACTTGTTTAGGACTCTCTGTGCTACCTGGACTTGTATATCTATATTCTTTCCCCCATTTGAGAAGTTTCCCTTCATTATTTTTTCACATGAGCTTTCGATTTCTTGTTCATCCTCTTCTTCTGGCACTCTTATGATTCAGATGTTGGCACATTTAAAGTTGTCACAGAGGTTCCTAAGCCTCTCCTCATTTTTTTACAATTCTTATTTCCTCATTCTGTGCTGGTTGACTGTTTTTTTTCTTCCTTGTGTTCCGAATCATTGATTTAAATCCCAGTTTTTTTCTTCACCATTGGTTTTGTGTGGATTTTCCTTCATTTCATTTAGCATAGCCTTCACTTCTTTCTTACTGCATTTGCCATACTTAAGAATATCTGTCAAGCCTGTAAGCATCTTTGCAACCAGTGTTTTGAACTCTACACCTGTTAGGTTAGCTATCTACTCGTCTATTAGGTTGGCTATCTCCTCGTCACTTAGTTCTCCCACTGGAGCCTTGATCTGTTTCCTCTTTTGGACCATACATCTCTATCTCCTCAATTTGACAGGCTTCTGTGTTTGCCTCTGTTCCTTTGGTAGAGCTGTCACACCTATTACATTGTAGGGGGTGGAGCTTTCGGTATTCATTGTATGGGTCAACCCTTTTCACCTTGTTGTGGCACTGTTTGAGGTGGAGGAGCCTGAGAGGGAACAATGCCTCTTGCTCAACACTTGACTTTTTCTAAGTACTTCTCTCAATTCCTGTATGGGACTGGGCCTCTCTAGCTCTGGCCCAGCCGTGGTTCCCAGAGTGGGTTGGGTGTGTGGTTGTTCTAGGACTGTGGAGTTGCTCTAAACAAATGGGCTTGCTGAGAGACCTGCAGTTTCTTCCTCTGCTGCAATCCTTACTGGTTTGTACAGTCAAAAGCAATGAGGCTTTATTTTCCCTGGTGCTGGAACCTTGAGCTGTGTGATCTCGTGTGGTGCTGGGAGTGCTCCCCAGGTGTCCCTGACTACTTTTTCTATGTGTGACTGTGCTTTGCACCATCCAGCCACAGCTGTTATTGCCACTACCACTCCACACTGCATCCTCTCCACCCCAGTTCCGTTCCTCCTACCTGTCTGGATGAGTATTTCTTTTTTATATCTTTGTTTGTTGGACTTCCATGCAGCTCAGTCTTCTGGTACTTCTGGTTGTCTCCAGTTTTGGGGTTGTGTATACCTTCTTAGTTGTGGAGGGAGATGTCATGTGTCTACCTATTCCTCCATCTTGGCTGGGAGTCCTGGCTTTCATGTTTTCTGATGAGGAGTCTGTTTTCATTCAAATTGTTTTTCCCTTACAGGTGATGTATCATTTCTATCTCACTGCTTTCAGGATTGTTTTTCTTTTTCTTTAGTTTCAAAAGTTTGACAGTTATGTGTCTTGATGTGGATTTCTGTGGTTTTTCTTGTTTAGGTTAGCTCAGCTTCTTGAATCTCTAGGTTTATGTCTTTTGACAAATTTGAAACATTTTTAACCATTATTTCAAGTACCATTTCAGTCCCACTTTTATCCCCTCTCCTTTTAGGCCTCTGATGACACAGATATTAGATCTTATAGTTGCACAGTTTCCTGAGGCTCTTTTGTTTTTGTTTTTAGTTTATCTTCTCTCTTTTGTTCAGATTGGTAAAATTTGTTGATTTATCTTCAAGTTCATTGATTCTTTCCTCTTTCCCCTCCAATCTTGCTGTTGAACCTATTCACTGAGCTTTTTGTTGTGGTAATTGTATTTTTAAGCTCTAAAATTTTTATTTGGTTTCTGTTTATATCTTCTGTTTCTTTGCTGAAATTTTAATGCAGTTTTGTATCTTTTCATTTGTTTCAAGAATATTCACAATTTCTTATTAAAATGTCTTTATATTGTCTGTTTTAATATTTTATTATATAATTCCAACATCTTTTCATCTCAATATTGGCATCTATTGATTGTCTGTTTCCATTTAGCTTTAGATATTTCTGGTTTTGGGCATAAGTGATTTTCAATTGAAGTCTGGGTATTATTGTGTTGTAAGATTCTGGATATCATTTAAACTTCTTTTAGCTATTTTTCTCTGACACTCTTCCAACAGGGAAAAGGAGAGGTGCTGCCTCAGTATTGCCAGGTAGAAATCCAGGTATCTTGCATCTGCCTCTTTTGACCCACAAATCATTCCTGCTGAGTGGAGTTGGGAATTCTAGCCTTCCACTAGACCTCCAGTGATAGCTCCCTGGCTGGGAGAGGTTTGAGTGTCTTGTTACTGCTCCCACATGGTCTCCACTGACACTGTGAGAAAGGATGGCCTCTTAACTGCCCAGAAGAAATGAGAATTTTGATTCCCTATTTAGCCTTCACTGATGCCACCTCAAAATTGATGGCATGGTGCCTTCTTATAGCCTGGTGGGAAGGGTAGATGCCATAGTTTTTTGTGGTGTTTTGCTGAAGTAGATTGATTATTTTCTTAGAAGTTTTCTGTCTTGCTAGCCTGCTCCTTTCCTGCATTTATAGCAAGAGAGAACAAGAATTTGTTTTGGCTTCTTATGCCTACATCTGTTGGCATTTCTTGGTTGCTGACTTCTCTAATACCCAGCGTGAGAAGTGTGCAGAAAAGAGAAAAAAGTAAAAAGGAAACCAGGGAACTCTGCTATGTTGTTCTTTGCATTCTTAGATTCCTAGCCTGTCTACTTTTCTCTCTCCATTTATCAGTTTTCTTATATTTATTTAATATATCACGTCTAGGGTTTTTAGTTGTAAGTAGGAGGGGGAATAGTGAAAGTACAATAGTCTTTCTAAAAGTGGAAGCCCTACCGTCTTGGTTTATATGGTCTTTGTGTATTTCACATTATACAATTTTAAAGCATATCAGAACTTTGAAATAACTTTTATAGAGAAATCTACATTACTTTATAATGGTTCTAATGAAAAAGTTGAAACTTTTATTGATTAATCATGCTCTATTTAATTTAATTTGAACTAATAATCAATGGTATCTCCTTTTATTAATACAAAAATGTTAGAAACAAATTTGGACTAACAGAAACCTAGGTTCTACTTCAAGATATTTCACCATTCAGCTGTGTGACCTTAGACAAATCTCTTGACATCTCAATATTCTCATCTGAATTAAGAGCGTTGTACTCATTAGATGATTTCTAAGTTTTCTTGTAGCACCAGCATTTCTCTTCATCAATCTGCTACTTTTTAAAAAATCTTACACTGTAACACAGGTTTAAAATATGTTGGTTAAACCCAGTAAAATTCTCAATATTAGATAGGAAAAATAAGAATATTATTATTTATTGACTGCTTACTGTGATCAAGGTACAACAGTAAATGTTTTACCAAAGTTATTTCATACAACTTGAAAACAATCTTGGAAGTAGAAATTATGTCTACTTCATAGATAAAAACTGAGACTCAGGTAAAAAAAAAAAAAGTGCTCAAAGAGATTTGTTGTAAAGATCTATTTGATTTCAGAGTTGATGTTCACAACTACTTACATATACATTCTATTTTTGGCCACTTTTCAAGAAGCAAACTATTTTTATAGAATAATATCTTAAAAGTTTTCGATACCTAAGAGGTGTATTTTGTTTTTAATTTCTCCAATCACTTATTTTGCTTGTTGTTTTTTTTAGATAAATTCAGAAATATATACAGCTAGATTTTCCCCCATTTATTTTTATTATCCATCATATATTAGCTATAGGAGGCATCCACTTGAGAGGTAAAGGAATAAGTTGAGGACTTAAACTATTATTTTCAAGAATAAAAATTTAATTTGTCAAGCTCCATAAATTTTACAGTGTCTCAGGAAACTTTTAGAAGCTAGAAGAACTATATCCTCTTTCTGTGTAAGTTTTAGTTCTTTCAGGGAATAGAAGAAGAGACGTTTGTAAGACTATGTGAGCTAAGCAAATGTACAGGTCAAGAAAAAAATATTTTAAGTACAGGAAAAAAAGAAATAGATCAAACAATACCAAATTTAAAAGCATATACTGACTCAAACACTTTAACATGGTACTAATTCCTAAAAATATTTCATAAAAAATATTTTTTATTTTAAGTAAATTAAATGAATATGTATTATAAAAATGAACTACTGGGAGAAAAAAAGATGGTGGCGGAGTAGGTAGCAGTGTTCTCTGCTTGCTCCCATTGCAGAAGGACTTGGAATACAAACACAGAGTGGAGGGAGTGAGTGTGGATTTCAGATAGTGCAAACAGGGAAGGGAGCATGGGAGCAGTGTGAAAGAGGGCAGAAAGCTTGGCCCACACTCTCCAAGCAAAGTCTCTGGGCTTCCCAGCCCAGCGCTTCTGCCACACCCGAAAGGGGCAGCTGCTGACTGGCTCTTTAGCAGAGATCTGCTTGGAAACTTCCCCATGCCATAGGCGCCCTGACCAGAAAAGTCCTGGAGGGAGCCAGCGAGAAGGTTTGGTTGAAATAACCAGAGGCATGGGAAGACACAGAACAGTCTGGACTGTGAGTAATTGTGTGAACTGAGTCTTGGTGGGGACCCTGCACCCAGGGGAGCTACCATCAAGGCTCCACCAAACAAAAACACAGAACAGAGCTGCAGAGAGGGGCCTACGTGGGAAAACTGTGGCAAAACCTCAGATTTGATGAGGACCCCAGGCAGGCAACACTGCACCTGCACACCCACATGCACCAAGGCTCCATCAAACAAAAATGCAGAAGTGAACCGTGGAGAGGGGGTCATACAGGAAAGCTGCAGTGGAACCGCAGGCTTGGTAGGGACCCCAGGTAGGCACACAACAAAGCTCTGCCAGGCAGGGACATAGGCTGGTGCTGCAGCTTGGAGGCAACACAGACACTTTTTTGGATGAGGGGTGGAGACAGGACCTGAAGCTGGGCAGGAACTATGGGCATGTGCACTGGATTGCCAGCAGAGTAGCATTGCTAGACAAGCCTGAGGAGTGCTGGAGAGTGCAGCAGGACCAGTCGGGGGGACTCAACTCAGTGTGGTTTACAGCAGAGAACTATGGCAGGTCCACGAGTGAGAGAATAGCAGCCTGAGAACCAACTAGATCTCCTCACAGCCAGACAGACAGAAAAGAACATTTGAAACCCATGGAATTTTTACCAGGGGCGGATCCAGGAAAAGAAGACTGCGCCCAAAGTTTGTACTGAGGAAAAGCTCTTTCTTTAATCTGTTTCCTACCTTCTCTCCATCCTATTTTTCTTTTTCTTTTTGCTTGTTAGTTTAGTTTTGTTTATCCTGCCTCTTGCACTAAATATATAACATATAACTGCTATATAAACCTAATATTATGCACTTTCACTTTCTCACTTCATTCTGCATTCTTCCCTCCCTTTTTCAACATACAATGGAAATATTACTTACTGTCTTGAACAGCCTTGACCCTACTAGCTACTATCATTCGACAATCTACCCTCTCAAAAATCATCTTATTTCTGTTAAAACAACTTTTATCTGTTTTTCCTATAGTATAATAGTCTTAGCCTCTACATCTATTTTAATACCAGCTCATTTGCTGCTGATAGTGTGACTGTGGGTGGGGGATATTTTTGAGGGTGTAGGTTTATTGCATGGGTTGTGTGTTTATGTTTTAACAGCATCTCCACAAAAGAATTCAAGATGTGGAGGGCAGAGTGATTCTCAATCAACTAGCCAGAGGGAAGGTTCCACAAAAGAGTAACTGAAATACAACGAGACAGCTTAAACAAAGAGCATAAAGGCCATCCCAAGAGCATCAAGCTCAGAAGATCAAAGAGACTGCACCCCTGAATCTCCCAGGTCTACTATACAGAATCCCAAACCTCGAAGGTGGGAAATCAAATCAGACAAATCTAAGAAACAAAAACAAACAAGAAACTTGACAACCTAGGTGAAATGGAAAAATTTCTAAAAACAGATAATCTTCCAAAACTGAAGCAGAAAGAAGTAGAAAGCCTTAACAGATCTATAACAAAGAATGAAATTAAAACAATAATCAAAAAACTCCCAACACACAAAAGCCCTGGACTGTATGGCTTCACAGGAGAATTATACACAACATTTAGGGAAGAACTAATGCCTACCTTTCTCAAACTATTCCAAAAAATCCAAGAAGAAGAAAGACTTCCAAACTCTTTCTATGAAGCCAGTATTACCCTAATTCCAAAACCAGGCCAAGGCACAACAAAGAAAGAAAACTATAGGCCAATATCACTGATGAACATAGGTGCTAAAGTCCTCAACAAAATATTCACAGACCAGATTCAGCAACACATTAAAGAGATCATACACTACAATCAAGTGGGATTCATCCCAGGGATGCAAGGATAACTTAATATTCACAAAGCAATAAATGTAATACACCACATGAATAAAATGAAAGACAAAAAAACACACGATCATATCAATAGATGCAAAAAAAGCATTTGATAAAGTACAACACTCATTTAGATTAAAACACTCACCAAAATGGGAATAGAGGAAGCATACCTCAACATAATAAAGGCTATATATGAGAAACCTGAAGCTAACATTATACTCAATGGACAAAAACTGAAAGCATTTTCCCTGAGGTCAGGAATAAGACAAGGATGTCCACTCCCTCCAATCCTATTTATATAGTGTTGGAAATTCTAGCCACAGCTATCAGACAAGAAAAATAAATAAAAGACATCCTATTTAGAAAAGAGGAAGTAAAACTATCATTATTTTCAGATGATAGGATAGTGTACATAGAAAACCCTTTACACTCCACTAAAAAACGACTCGACATAATAAGTAAATTTGGCAAAATGGCAGGGTACAAAGTCAATATTCTGAAATTGAAGGCATTTCTGTACACCAACAATAAAATATCAGAGACATAAACTAGGAAAAAATTTCCATTTAGTATAGCAACAAGATAAAATAAAGTACCTAGGAATAAACTCAACCAAAGAGATAAAAGAGCTGTACTCAGAAATCTACATAACACTGAAGAAAAAGAAATTAAAGAAGATACAAATAAATGGAAGCATATACCATATTCATGGATGAGAAGAAGCAACATTTTAAAAATGTCCATACTACCCAAAGCAATTTACAGATTCAACACAATCCCTATTAAAATACCAGTGACATGTTTCACAGACCTAGAATAAATACTCCAAAAATTTATATGTAACCAAAAAAGAACCCGAAAACCACAGCAGTCTTGAGACAGAAGAACACAGTAGGAGGAATCACTATACCTGACATCAAACTGTACTACAAAGCCACTGTAATGAAAACAGCCTGATACTGGCATAAGAAGAGACATATAGATCAATGGAACAGAATAGAGCACCCAGAAAAAGACCCAGGTCTCTATGGTCAACTAATATTTGACAATGGGGAAGGAACATAAAGTGGAGTTAGAGGAGCCTCTTTAACAAATGGTGCTGGGAGAACTGGACAGGGATGTGCAAAAAAAAAAAAAAAAAATGAAACTAGATCAACAACTTACACTACACACCAGAATAAACTCAAGATAGATTAAAGACTTAATTGTAAGCTGTTGTACCATATAATTCTTTGAGGAAAACATAGGCAGGAAAATTTCAGATATCCCACGTAGAAATATTTTCACCAATACATCTCCTAAGGCAAGGGAAATAAAGGAAAGAATAAACAAATGGCACTACATCAAACTAAAAAGTTTCTGCTCAGCAAAAGAAAACATCAGCAAGATGAAAAGGAACCAACCATATGAGAAGGCATACTTGCTAATGATACCTCAGGCGAGGGATTGATCTCCAAAATTTATAAAGAACTTATATGACTCATCATCAAAGAGACAGATAATCCAATTAAAAATGGGCAAAGGACCTGAACAAACACTTCTCTAAGGAGGATACACAGAGGGTCCATAGGCATGTGAAAGAATGCTCAATATCACTAGCTATCAGAGGTGCAAATTAAAACCACAATGAGATACCACCTCACACCAGTCAGAATGGCCATCATCAACAAATCAACAAACACCAAGTGCTGGCAAGGATGTGGAGAAAAGGGAACCCTTTGCACTATTGGTTGGAGTGAAGACTGGCCCTGCCACTATGGAAAACAGTATGGAATTTCCTCAAAAAACTAAAAATTGAGCTATCTTTTGATCCAGCAATTCCATTGCTAGAAATACCCAAAGAATCCTGAAACACCAATACAAAAAACCTATGGACCCCTATATTCATAGCAGTGCTTTTTACAATAGCCAAGTTCTGGAACCAGCCTAAGTGCCCATCTAGATGAGTGGTTTTAAAAACTGTGGTACATTTACACAATGGAATAGTACACAGCAGAAAGAAAGAAGAAACTCCTACCACTTGTGACAACATGGATGGAACTTCAGAGTATTATGCTTAGTGAAAAAAACCAGGCAGCAAAAGACAAATACCATATGATTTCCTGTACCATTTTTAACATCCCACTGTCTATTGTGCACCTCCCTACTATGCTTCTTAATTCCTGCACCATTTCCCTCCTTATCCCTCCTTCCCCCTCCCAACTCACATTCTTCAACATGCTCCCCATACCTATGGCTCTGTTCCCACTCTGGTTATCTGCTTAGTTTGTTTTTGTTTTTGATTTTTTAGATTCTGTTGTTCATAGTTGTGATTTTGTTGTCACATTAATGTTCATAGTTTGGTCTTCTTTTTCTTAAATAAGTCCCTTTAACACTTCATATAATAATGGCTTGGTAGTGATGCACTCCTTTAGCTTTATCTTGTCTGGGAAACACTTTATCTGCCCTTCCATTCTAAATGATAGCTTTGCTGGATAGAGTAGGGACTAGGTTCACTTCCCATGTTTAAAATGTATGACTGCTTTTTCCCGCAGCTACAGTGCCTGTGACATTTCCCCTGTTGCCAGCCCCACTGCCACTGCCAAACTGCCCCCACAGCCACTGCCACAGTACCACGCCTCATTCTCTCCTTCCCAGCTCTTCATTCTCTCCTTCCCAGCTCTGTCCCTCCAACCTTTCTGGCTTAATATTTCTTCTTTATTTCTTTGTTTGTTGAATTTTTATGTAGTTTGATTTTCTGGATATTCTGGGTTGTTTCTTTGTTTTGTTTTGTTTTGTTTTGTTTTCAGTTTTGAAGTCGTTTTAAATTCCTTCTTGGCTGTGAGAGAGATGCAGCATGTCTACCTACACTTCCATCTTGGTTGGAAGTCTTTTTGGTTAGTTTTATTTTATTTTATTTTTTATTTTTTTTCATGCATTGCCCTGGGTAGTTAGAATGGAAACTGAAACCTTTCCATTCTGGGATATTTTTGTACTATTTCTAAGTTAATTTTCTCCCTTCTGTTTTTCTATCTTTATACTTTTGGAATTCTTTTCCTTTGGCTAATTGTCTTATCCATTTCCTCTTTTCTATCTCTATTATTTTTCTGTGTGCTGAAAGATTTCCTCATCTTTATCTTCTAACTCTTCTATTAAATTTTTAAATTCTGCTCTCATATACTTAATTTCTAAGAATTTTTCCCTTGGTGTTCTCTGAATATTGCTTTTCCTGTATACATTATCTTCTTTTGCCTCTCAAATGTTAATTTTCTAGTATTTTCTGCTCCCTGCGT
Organism: Furipterus horrens; assembly: GCF_987537825.1. NCBI lineage: Eukaryota > Metazoa > Chordata > Mammalia > Chiroptera > Furipteridae > Furipterus > Furipterus horrens. The sequence goes on from NW_028327179.1 coordinate 53,735,069, forward strand.
TGTTCATGTATACTCCACGTTACTCCTTAAATTTTTTTCCTTCAGTTCTGTACACTTTATTCTAAATTAAAGAATTTTCTCAATTGTCTGGTGACTCTTAGATCTTTGATTATATTTAAAGATGAAGCACTGAATAGGGCTTTTACACATCACTGATTGAACAAAGACACAGACATTTATTGGGAATCCCATACCACCATATTTGTTAGTTTTTCTCATGGGTTGATCAACCCTCTCTGAGGTGTATAAGTGTCTCTGTCAACATTTTCTTGAAGCTGTGTAGGGGAAACAGATGCATTGTTTTCCAAGCATAAGTTGGGCTTCAGAACCTGAAGGAGAATGCAAATGACAACGAAGTAGAAAACAAGTTGCTTCATACATTTACCTGGTAGTGTCTCTTGCCTGATGTCTACAGCAGTTAATTTCAAACAAGATAGTTTTGAAAATCACCATTTTGGTATCAATGTTTTCGTGAGAACTAAAACGTTTTTTACTCCTTAGACCTAAGATTATAATTGGGAAACACACTTTATTGGAGGAGTACAGTAGAGCCTCAGCGGTTTTCATTTAGTTGACTCATTGCATTTAATAGTGATAGTTTTCTGCCAGTGTTTTAAGAAGAGGTATCTTCCAGCTTCCCAAGTTTGAGTTGAGTATCTATTTCTTATACTTAATCAACAAAATACTAGTTCCTGATGCATAATTTAGACACAAGGTAAGATTGCGTTCCTGGGAATTTTTTTTTTTTTTTTTTACTTTTGAGGTGCTAAAATACCACATAAATTCTCCTTATTAGTTGGTAGCAAGAATTTGTAGAGTGCTAATCAGAAAGTGCCTTTTATTTCAAATGATCAAAATAAATATATTTTTTGTCTGTACTTCTTGTATCAGGAGAGAACTTGTGGTTGCTTTACTAGTTTCCTTTCCTCACTTTACATGTATTAAAAGGGTAACAAAAAAAAAAAAACCCTCTTACTACAGGATACAGTGTGCTATACAACAGGAGTGAGGAAGCTGGTGATAAAAGGCTATGAAAAAAAAAATAGTGATAGATAAATTGAAAAAAAATAGAAGAGAGAAGAGACTAAGGAGTAATTAAAGCACTAAAAGGAAAACCAACAGAGAAATATAGGGGAAGGGTCAGTTGTCAAGCATACCAGTTACTTTTAAAAGTTCATGAAACACAAGGGCAGAAAATAGTCTGCTATATTTGTCAACTAAGATATCAGTACTGGCTTTTTTTGAGAGAGGTTCCATTGAGTGTTGGAGGTTGAAGCAAGAGTGCAATGAACTGAAGTCTGAAGTGAATGTGGGGAACTGAAATAGAAAGTTTAAGATTACATTTTTAAGACATTTTGAGTATGAATGGAAGAAAATAGGTAAGTTTACTAAACCTGTCTATCATCTCTGCTAGGCCCCTGGTCTCCATGAGTGCCAGTGCACCAGTGACATTGCCTTGCTTATTAGACTGAAATGGGCACTTGTCAAGGGAAGTAAACCTTATGGGCACAGATATCATTCAAGGTGAAGCACTTAAAGTAAAACAAATTGGCTTTCTCTTCATGAAACCTCTTTCTGAAGGAAATTAAGTCTACTCATGGTACAATGACAGATGCAAAATGATGCTATTGGAAGAGATTCTTATGTTTTTAGAGTGAGGAATGCTCCCCTTTTTCTTGGTGATTAATTGATCTCCATGGTAATTAGCGGTCAAAATAATATTCACAGGCATAGTATCTGCTAGATTGCCTTTCAGAGATAACATCTTTCCTTTTCCATATTTCTCATTATATCAAGCCATGAATAGGAAAGCAAAGGACTATCAAGCAACCTATAGACCAAATATTTTTTGTTTATACTATCATGATCTCAAAATAAGTAACTGGTCAATACAAAACAAAAAACAAAAAAAACGTTAAATGAGCTGACAATCATTGATGAGGTCTGACTTGTTTTTGTACCAACTTACTAGTTCTGTAAGCATGGGTACTTATAATTATGTCCTTAGAGCTAACCAGGATTTTCAAAAGTCAAGTATAACCATGAGTTGTGGCTTTTATTAGTCACAGCCTCCGGAAGTGTAGATTCAGCTGAACAGGAAGCAATAGGAGGAGACTTCACTCTGGCTTAGTTAGTAGTCATGTGTGGGGAAAGGGTGTGGGACTGAACAGAAAATGAAGAAAAGAGATAAGCAAATATTTTTTTTATTACACTTAAAAAACACACCATTTACTATGATTAAGAAAATAGCATTTATTTTTCTTATGCTATAAAATATTCAGCTTCATAATAGGTTATGAAATTTGCTACATTCTTTTAATGATATCTGAGCAGAGCAAGAACAAGGAAGAAATTACCAGGCATACCTGTAGGAGATTAGTGATAAATGATTCACACTATTTTAAAATATGTAACACCCTCTGCCTTTGTTGTGTAAAGGTATACTACCATTTTATTATCACTTTTTAAATGCTACAACTCAAGTAGTCAAGCTGCTGTGTCTTATCTACCAGGAATAAAGAAAAGAAAACCATCATTATTGAAAAATCTCAAACAAGATAATGTTAATCAATTTGAAGATGCCCTGCTTTTCTGAATACTTGAGAGCAATCCATAAAATTTTTACCACATACAAGCAAAAGCCAAAGCTAACTTGAGATAAAGATTTAGGTTTTAAGAATCCTTTGGGTAGGAATAACACAATCATTCTGAGAGGAAAATCTTTTTGGCCCACTTTTTAAATCCCATTTTCCCCCTCCTCCGATTTCACCCTCTCCACAACCTAATACAATACCTGATACAAATTCATTGAAGAAATATTTATTGAGCACCTTTTGTGTGCCAGGCATTTGGTAGGGAATGGAGACACAGGAATAAGTAAGAAGGGTGCCTACTTTTTTTTAGAGGAGTATCAATGCTAATACAAAAAAATGTTAACAGTTTAATTATGTGTTCTATGCACTAACATTTAGGTTTTATAGATGTTGCATGAGAAATTGGTAAAGGATATACAGAGCACCACCTGTGCAGAAAAAGTCTAATAGGATCAGGAAAAACTTTATGAGAGGTGTCATAAGCTGTATTGGATTGGAAGATTTATCTCTGGGGAAAGTGATCAGACCAAGAGAAGATACAGATAGATAGTGAGATACTCAGGAGTCCCACAGTAAAACTGTCCAGGCCCTGACTAATGACTATATTGCAAAGGCCTCCACCAAAAATCCCAGCCCCTGCACACAGAATCTCAAATAAGCTCCTAGTGCCTGCTCATAAATATGGGCAGACAATCAAGAATCACCAAATATTTGAGGGAGGCTTCCAATGTAAATGATAGAATAAAAAAAAAAAATACCCAAAAGCAAATTGGGAAGAAACACAATTTAAGAAGAAGTAATTTCTAAATATCATAACTGATACCTTTAAGAAACAATTAGGAAAGATGATACATTCATACACAGGAATAAAAGGCTATAAAGAGGAACATTCAGAGAACAAAATAAATTTTAAAGTGATATCTATCAGAAATATTAAACTCAAGACTTGAGGGGGTAAAGAAGGGAAAGGGTCTAGTCAAGGAACTAGTATAAATGACCCATGGATATAGGCAACGGGGTGGGGATTAAATGTGGGAGAGAGGGTGGGCAGGGTTGGGGGAGCAATGAGGGAAAAAGTGGGACGACTGTAATAGAAAAACAAAAAATAAAATTTAAAAAAAATGCAGTGAAAATCACACACACAATAAAGGAAGACTTGAATGACAAAACTGAGGGAATATTCTAGAAAGTAAAACCAAAATAAGATGACACTAGATGATTGAACATTTAAATCATAAGAGTTCCAGAAAAAGAGAACAGACAAAGAAAAGAAAAAAGCAGAAAACCCTGAATGAAATAATTCCCAAGATTTAAAGGTAAAAGCTTCCAGGTTATGAGAGTCCACTGAGGACTCAGCAAACTACCACAAAACTTCAAAATTCAGTAACAAAAAGATGCTCTAAAGTTCCTGGGATAGGGATCAGGGGATGATTACATTTCAGTGATCTATTGCAAAATTGGTAGCAAAGAGACAGTGACTGGGCAATGCTAACAAAATCTGGAGGAAAATTTATGTCAACCTATAATTCTGTACTCAGACAAAATATCAGTCAAGGAGTGGAGGATACTAGAGAGGTTTTTAGATAGTTTGAAAATGAAATAGTGGGAGAAACAGAAAACTAAACCAACATGTGAGGGAAATTATTAATTATAAGGAAAACAAAACACTGTACAAGAAAAAAATTGAATTAATAGTATACTATAATACATGGTTTAAGTGGGAATACTAGTAACACAGTGATAATATTGTAAATGATGACTGACACTCAGCACTGGCCTCTGAAGAAACAAAGGGCTTGTCAACCTGTGAGCAAGAATGGATATACAAGTAAGTGTTTTAAATTCAGTTCATAATTTCCATAAAGGAGAACTGTGATTTATACATTGGCCTTATCCATTGCTTAAATGTAGTCTAATCTCATACAGAGAAAACAATCCTTCTCCAAACATGGTGTTGCTCTTCTCCCTCTGGAATAATAAATGACATTTCCTATTCTGTTTGAACCAAGCTACACTACAAAAGAAACTGTGTCAGTTCTCAATGTTTTATCTTTTTGCCACTCAAATGGAATGTAGTCAGGTCTATATGCACATTCCACTTAAACTGTTATCTATTTGGTAGAAAGTGCAAGGGGCTAGGAGAGCTTCCAAATTTTCTGCCACTTCAGAATCAGTTGAATGTAAAAAAGAACATAGCACAGGGCCCGGCATTATAAGTACATTTCAATTCTTTTATTTTTAAAGGTGAATAAATCAAACTATTTCTAACTGCAAATGACATGATCTTATACATAAAGAAAATTTGAGTAATCCATTAAACACTCTTAGTATTATAAATGGAAAATGGATTCTTGCGGTATCCAGAGGAAAAGAATTTCCTGAGACCCACAAGAAAGGAGGATGTGGTGAGCTTCAATGATTATGTAAAATTAACAGGGTTCCCCTCTTGATTTATTTTTTTTAAGTTTATTTTGTTGATTATGCTGTTACAATCATCCCAGTTTTCCTATTTGCCCCCTCCTCCTGGTACCCCACTTCCCTCCAGCAATTCCTCCCACCTTAGTTCATGTCTATGGGTCATTCATGTAAGTTCTTTGAATTCAACTTTTCCTATACTATTCTTTTTTTTTAAATATGTTTTATTGATTATGCTGTTACAGTTGTCCCAATTTCTTTTCTCTCTGCTCCCCTCCACCCAGTGGCCGCCCTCTCTCCAGTTGTCCTCCCCATTTAGTCCATGTCCATTGGTTGTGTATATAGTTCTTCTCAACCTCTTCCTGTCTACTCCATTCCCTCCTACTATGCTTCTTAATTCCTGTACCATCTCCCTCCCTTTCCACCTTCCTCTTCCCTGCTGACCTCCCTCCAATATGTTTCCCGTACCTATAGATCTTTTTCCACTCTCCTTGTCTACTTAGTTTGCCTTTATTTTGATTCCCTAGCTTCTGTTTGTTGTTGTGATGCAGTTTTCATTTTAATGTTCAAAGTTTTATTTTTTAATTTTATTTTATTGGTTTTTCAATTACAGTTGTCCCATTTTTCCCCATTGATTCCCTCAACACAGCCCACCCCTTCTCCCATTATCATACCCCTCCTTGTTGTCCACGTCCATGAGTCATTTATACACCTTCCTTGACTAAACCCTTCCCTTACTTATCCCCCTTCTCTCCCTCTCCCCTCCTCAGTATTGACAGTTATTCTGCTCCTTGTTCTATTTAGTTCATTTATTTATGTTGTTATTTAGTTTTCCTTATTAGGTGATATCATATGATATTTTTATTTCTTTGCCTGGCTTATTTCAATAAGCATAATTCCCTCTAATTCCATCCAAGTTGTCGCAAATGGCAGGAGTTCTTTCTTTCTCTCTGCTGCATAGTATTCTGTTGTGTAAATGTATCAACGTTTTTTTACCCGCTCATCTACAGATGGGCATTTGGGCTGTTTCCAGCACTTAGCTATTATAAACAGTGCTGCTATGAACATAGAGGTTCATAAGTTCTTTTGAATTAGGGTTTTAGGATTTTTCGGGTATAATCCTAGCAGTGGAATCACTGGTTCAAAAGGCAGTTCCATTTTTAGTTTTTTGAGGTAATTCCACACTGTTTTCCATAGTGGCAGCACCAGTCTGCATTCCCACCAACAGTGCAGTAGGGTTCCCGTTTCTCAACATCCTTGCCAGCACTTGTTGTTTGTTGATTTGTTGATGATAGCCATTCTGATAGGTGTAAAGTAGTATCTCATTGTGGTTTTTATTTGCATCTTTCTGATGGCTAATGATGTTGAGCATTTTTTCATGTGTCTATGGACCTTCTGTATGTCCTCTTCAGAGAAGTGTTTATTCAGATCCTTTCACCATTTTTTAATTGGGTTGTTTGTTTTCTTGATGTTGAGTCGTATAAGCTCTTTATATATTTTGGAGATCAGTCCCCTGTCTGTGATATCATTGGCAAATATGTTTTCCCATATGGTTGGTTTCCTTTTCATCTTGCTGATGTTTTCTTTTGCAGACCAGAAACTCTTTAGTTTAATGTAGTCCCATTTGTTAATTTTTTCTTTTATTCCTCTTGCCTTAGAAGATGTATTGGTGAAAATATTGTTACGTGGGATATGTGCAATTTTTCTGCCTATGTTTTCCCCTAGGACATTTATTGTGTCATGGCTTACATGTAAGTCTTTGATCCATCTTGAGTTTATTCTCATGTGTGGTGTTAGTTTGTGGTCTAGTTTCATTTTTTTGCATGTCCCTGTCCAGTTCTCCCAGCACCATTTTTTAAAGAGGCTCTTCTCACTCCATTTTATGTTCCTTCCTCCTTTATCAAATATTAGTTGACCATAGAGGCCTGGGTTTATTTCTGGGCTCTCTATTCTGTTCCACTGATCTATATGTCTGTTCAGTGGCTTTGTAGTATTGTTTGATGTCTGGTATTGTGATTCCTCCCGCTGTGTTCTTCTGTCTCAAGATTGTTTTGGCTTCGGGGTCTTTTTTGGTTCCATATTAATTTTTGGAGTATTTGTTCCAGGTCTGTGAAATCAGTCATTGGTATTTTACTAGGGATTGCATTGAATCTGTAAATTGCTTTGGGTAGTATGGCCATTTTGATGATGTTGATTCTTCCCATCCAAAAACATGGTATTTGCCTCCATTTATTTGTATCTTCCTTAATTTCTTTCCTTAATGTTACATAATTTTCAGAATACAGGTCTTTTATCTCTTTGGTTAAGTTTATTCCTAGGTACTTTATTTTTCCTGTTGGTATAGTAAATGGTATTTTCTTTTCTGCCTCTGTCTCTGATATTTTATTGTTGGTGTACAGAAATGCCTTAGATTTCTGTATAGTTATTTTGTACACCGCTCTTTTGCCAAATTCACTTATTATATCGAGTAGTCTTTTAGTGGAGTTTATAGAGTTTTCCAGGTATACTATCATGTTATCTGCATATAATGATAGTTTTGCTTCTTCTTTCCCGATTTGGGTGCCTTTTATTTCTTTTTCTTGTCTGATTGCTGTGGCTAGGACTTCCAAGACTATGTTGAATAGGAGTGGAGAGAGTGGACAGCCTTGTCTAGTTCTTGATTTCAGGGGGAATGCTTTCAGTTTTTGTCCATTGAGTATGATGTTGGCTTCAGGCTTCTCATATATAGCCCTAATGATGTTAAGGTATGCTCCCTCTATTCCCATTTTGCTGAGTGTTTTCATCATAAATGGGTGTTGTACTTTATCAAATGATTTCCTGCATCTATTGATATGATCATGTGACTTTTGTCCTTCATTCTGTTTAGGTGATGTATTATATTTATTGATTTGCGAATATTAAACCATCCTTGCATCCCTGGGATGAATTCCACTTGATCGTGGTGTATGATCTTTTTGATGTATTGCTGGATCCCGTTTGCCAAAATTTTGTTGAGGATTTTAACATCTATGTTAACATCTATGATATTGGCCTGTAGTTTTCTTTCTTTGCTGTGTCTTGACCTGGTTTTGGGATTAGGGTAATTCTGGCTTCAGAGAAAGAGTTTGGGATTTTTCCCTCTTCTTGGATTTTTTGGAATAGTTTGAGGAGGGTAGGAGTTAGTTCTTCCAATATGTTTTGTAAAATTCGCCTGTGAAGCCATCCAGTCCAGGGCTTTTGTGTGCCGAGAAATTTTGGATTACTGTTGCAATTTCCTTCTTTGTTATTGGTCTGTTGAGACTTTCTACTTCTTCTTGATTCAGTTTTGGAAGGTTATATGTTTCTAGAAATTTGTCCATTTCTTCTAGGTCATCAAATTTCTTGCCATACAGTTGTTTATAATAATTTCTTACAATCGTTTATATTTCTGTGGTATCAGTCGTGATTTCTCCTCTTTCATTTCTGATTTTGTTTATTTGGGTCTTCTCTCTTTTTTTTTTAATGAGCCTGGCTAGAGGCTTGTCAGTTTTGTTAATTTTTTTTTGAAGAACCACCTCCTAGTTTTGTTGATCTTTTGAATTATTTGTTTGGTCTCTATGTCATTTAGTTCTGCCCTGATCTTGATGATTTCGTTCCTTCTTCTTGCCCTAGGCTTTGTTTGTTGTTGTTGTTCTAGTTCTTGTAGCTTTAGAATTAGATTTTTTATTTGAGATTCTTTTATCCTTTTCAGATATGCCTGTATTGCTATGAACTTCCCTCTTAGGACTGCTTTTGCTGTCCCATAGGTTTCAGGCTGTTGTGTGTCCATTATCATTAGTTTCTAGAAATTTCTTGATTTCCTCTTTGATGTCATTGTTAACCCACTCATTATTTAATAGCATGTTATTCAATCTCCATGAGTTTGGATGTCTTTGATTTTTTTCTCTAAGGTTGATTTTTAGTTTCAAGGCATTGTGGTCTGAAAGATGCTTGATATGATTTCAATTTTCTTGAATTTGTTGAGGCTTGTTTTGTGTCCTATCATGTGGTCTATCTTTGAAAATGTCTCATGTGCATTTGAAAAGAATGTATATTTTGCTTCTTTGGGGTGGAAAGTTCTATATGTATCAGTTAAGTCCATGTGGTTTAGTGTGTTGTTCAATGCCTGTATATCCTTGGTGTTTCTTTGCTTCCAAAATCTGTCTATTGTTGATAATGGAGTGTTAAAGTCCCCTACTATGAGTGTGTTGCTGTTAATATCCTTCTTGTGGTCTTCTAGTATTTGCTTTATGTATTTGGGTGCTCCTATGTTGGGTGCATATATGTTTATCAGTGTTATATCTTCTTGATGGATTGTTCCCTGAAGTATTATGAAATGTGCTTCTGAACCTCTTTTTATTGCCCTTGCTTTGAAATCCATTTTTTCTGTTATGAGTACTACTACCCCAGCTTTTTCTTCATGTCTGTTTGCTTGGAATACTTTTTTGTATCCCTTTACATTCAGTCTGTGTAAATCTTTTGTTATGAGGTGTGTTTCTTGTAGACAGCAAATATGTGGGTCCTGTATTCTTATCCATTCCATTACCCTGTGTCTTTTAATGGGAGCATTTAATCCATTTACATTTTAGGTTATTATTGACATGTATTTATTTATTTCCCTTTGTACCTCTGTTCCTCTCCTCTTTTTTTCTTCTTTTTTCTTAAAACATTCGTTTTAGCATCTCTTGCAATGCTGGTTTGCTGGAGGTGTATTCTTTTAGTCTTTCTTTGTCTGGGAAACTCCTAATTTCACCTTGCATTTTGAATGAGAGCCTTGCTGGTAGAGCATTCTTGGTTGTAGCCCTCTGTTTTTCATTGCTTGAAATATTTTTGACCATTCCCTTCTGGCTTGTAGTGTTGCTGTTGAGAAATCGGTCGATAGCCTTGTCGGAGCTCCCTTGTAGGTTATTTTCTGTTTTTCTCTTGCTGCTTTCAGGATTCTCTCTCTGTCTTTGAATGTTGCCATTTTAATTATGATGTGCCTTGTATTGTTTTTTGGGGGGTTCCTCTTCATTGGAACTCTCTGTGCTTCCTGAACTTGCATAACTTTTTCTCTCATCAGGTTGGGAAAATTTTGTGTCATTATTACTCCTATCAGTTTTTCTATTCCTTATTCCGCTACTCCTTCTTTAATTTCAGTGACTCTGATGTTGTTTTTCCTTATGCCATCCTGTAATTTCTGTACACCTTCTTCATACTTTTTCAATCTTTTTTCATTTTGATGTATTGTCTGGGAATTTTTTTCTACATTATCTTCTATCTCACTAATCCAATCTTCTTCTTCGTTTAGTCTGCTTTTAATTGATTCTACTGTGTTTTTCAGTTCAGAAATTGAATTATTCACTTCTTTCTCGTTCTTGTTAATAGTTTCTAAGTTCTTTTTTATGCAGCTGTAGTTTTCTGCAAGTTCCCTGTAATTTTCTTGGAGCTGTTGGTAACTTCCTTGGAGATTGTCATAGTTGTTTTTGAGGTTTTCAAGTATATTGAGCTTCTTCACCACCATTGTTTTGAATTCCATGTCTAACATTGGGGCTATGACTATTCCATCTACCTCTCTGGGGATTATTCTTTTCTTTTCATTAGAAGGTTGTTTCTGCATCTTACCTTTTTGGATTCTTCTTGTTTGTTTTTGTTTTTTGGGTTTGTCTGCTTTGACTTCCCGTCTTTGTGGTATGAGATTCTTAATAGGAGATCTGGTGGTTTCAGTGGTGCAGTCTCTTTGATGTTCTGAGCCTGATATTCTTGGGATACCCTTTATGTGATTTGTTTATGCTGTCTGGTTATATTTCAGGTGCTCTTTTGTGGGACCTTCCTTCTGGCTAGTTGATTGAGAGTCACTCTGTCCACTTTGTCTTGAGTTCTTTTGTGGAGGTGCTGTTAAAAACATAAACACATAGCCCAGGCAAGAAACTCACACCCTCAAAAATATCCCTCACCCTCTATCCCACTATTGGCAGCAATTAGCCAGTATTAATATAAATTTAGAGAGGTTAGGGCTTTTTTACTATAGGAAGAATAGATAAGAGTTGTTTTTAATGAAGAAAAATATAATTTTTGAGAGGAGGGCTGATAGATTAATAATAGTAGCAAGTAGTGTCGAGATTATGCAAGACAGTAATATTTACACTGTATGTTAATAAAAAAAGAGGGAAGAATGCAGAATATAGTAAGAAAGTGGAATTGTATAGTATTAGATTTATATAGTAGTTATATGCTATATATTTAGTGTGAAAGGGAAGCTAAACAAGACAGAAAAACAAACAAAGAAACAAAAATTAAAGAGGAAGGATGAGAGGAAGAGATGGTATGAAACAAATTAAAGAGATAGTTTTTAAAAAAATTTTAAGTAAAATTTAAAATTAAATTAAAAATAAGAAATTTAAAAAAATATTTAAAATAAAATAAAATACAAATAAAAGGCTAAAATAGAAATAAATTTTTTTAAAAAAATATTTTTACTCAGTTCAGCTTTTGTGTGCAGTCTTCTTTTTCTGGATCCACAGCTGGTCTATTGAGGTGGGCCAGAGGTTCCTGATCCTGGCGGTGATGTGTGCCTGCGTGCTGTGTTGGTCCCACTAGTCTCGTACTCATTGTTTCGCGCGCCGCTATAACACCCACCCATCTTCCCGGGGTCGCCGGCCGGTTCGTTTGGCGCCTGATGGAGCTGGTTGGAGTACTTGTGCACACGCAGTGTGGCCTGTGCACTAGCCTCAGGCCTGCCGAGCCGAGCCATGCCCAGGGAGTTGATCTCTTGTCTCTTGGGGCAGGGCCGTGGACACTTATGCATGGTGGAGTGGGCGTCTGTGAGTTTCAGCCGCCCATTGTTGCTGCACCCGCCTGGGCCCACAAAGGTAGAGCTTGTGCAAGTGGACTGTGCGCCGGCTTGGCGCCTATTGGGGTGGGCCAGGGTTGTCTGCATACGGTCTCCTGCGTGCCCAGCAGGATGATTTTGGGCCCGTTGGCACGTTGATCTTATGCCTGTTGGGGTGAGTCTGAGAGGCACCCGGATACACTACAGTGACCTGGCTGTGCACCTGGGCCAGCAGATGAGGGTGCCTCCCTGTGCGCGCCCACGCAACCCAAGGGGAGGGTTTGGGTGTGGGCAAGCACACTTCTGCGCCTGCGCTCCTCCAGAATGTCCTATCACCCCCAACCTCTCCTCCCCTCTCTGCAGCACACAAGAGAAAAATATAAAGAAAAATCACGTTCTCACATACACAGCAGTACGCTGTTTCTTGTCTTTCAGCGCCAGATGCCACCTGGCCCACTCCTGGCTCTGCCAGAGTGCAAAGACCCACGCTCCTCCTGTTTACTCTCTGGGGAAGCCTATGGTCATTAAAAAGTCTTTGTGTATTTCTAGATGCAGCTCAGGAAGCCAAACCAGTCAGAAATCTCATCTTGTCCTTTTTTCCTCCGCTATCCTCACAAACAGGTCATTCCCAGATGGTCTTCTCTGATGTAGCAGTGCCAAGACTCAACTCCTGCCAGTGTCCAGACGCTCACTGAGATATTCTGTCTGCAATTATTCCAAACTACAGACAGGTCTCAGGAGTTAGAAAGTGCAGCCTCCCCTCACTCCTCCGCCATCTTCTCTCTCCTAATGTTCATAGTTTTGATCCTCCTTCTAAACCAGTCCCCTTAACATCTCATATAATAGTGAACTCCTTCAGTTTTACTTTGTCCTGGAAGCACTTTCTCCGTCCTTCTATTTTGAATGACAGTTTTGCTGGATAGAGTATTCGTGGCTGTAGGTTTATGATTTTCATTACTTTCAATATTTCTTGCCAGTCCCTTCTTGCCTGCAGGGTCTCCTTTGAAAAATCAGCTGATAGTCTAATTGGGACTCCTTTGTACATGATTCTTTTCTCCTCTCTTGCTGCTTTTGAGATTCTCTCTTCATCTTTAATTTTTGACAATTTGATTATAATGTGTCTTGGAGTGGTTCTCCCTGGGTCCAGTTTTTCTGGAACTCTTTGTGCTTCCTGGACCTGTAAGTCTGTTTCCTTTCCCAAGTTCAGGACGTTCTGCTTCATTATTTTTTCACATAATTTTTAAATTTCTAGTTCTTCTTCTTCACCCTCTGGCAATCCTGTAATTCAAATGTTTGTTCGCTTATAGCTGTCCCAGAGGTTTCTGGGCCTCTCCTCACTTTCCTTACTTTTTGTTTCCTTTTTCTGCACTGGTTGACTGTTTGTTTCTTCCCTATGTTTCAGTTTTTAAATTTGATCTCTGGATTTTATTTCCTCCCCACTTGTCTCATATGTGTTTTTGTTCATTTCAGCAGGACTAGCTTTCATCCCTTCCCTGTCTTGTTCCAAATCTTTCGTTAATTCTGTAAGCCACCTTATAACTATAGCTCTGAATTGAGCCTCAGAAAGGTTTCCTATTTGTTCGTCTGTCAGGTCCTGCATCTGCTGCCTGGTGAGCTGCATCACCAGGATTTTAATCATTGTCTGCTTCATTCTGACAGTCTTGTGTTTAGCTTTGCTTCCTGGGCAGGCTATAGGGGGCGGTGCCCTGTGCACTCATTACTACCCAGCGACCGGCGGTGATCAGTCACCTTTTTCATGGCGCTGTGGCACTTCGCGTGGGAGCGGGGGTCCAAGATGGATTCCTGCTGTTACTCTCCGCTAAGAGATTGGGATCCATCCCCCCACCCTCTGGGCCTCACCGTCCAAGGCAATGGGGAGGCTTCCTTTCCCAGCATTGGAATCGCAAGCTGCGGGGTCTCCACTGCAGCCAGAATTGATCCTCTGGCATTTCTCACAGTTCCACCGCTAACCCCGCTGCTACCACAGACAGGACCGCGGTTTCTCGCTCCTTCTACCCGTCTGGATGAGCACCACTGGTTTATAACTTCATACATTGGGATTCCATGTAGTTTTATTTTCTGGAATTTCTGGTTATCTTTTGTTTTGAGGTAGTTGTATTCCTACTTAGGTGTAGAGGGCAACTGAGCATGTCAGTCTAAGCTTCCGTCTTGGCTGGAAGTTCTTCTATCCTTCTATACTATTCTTAATATACCCCTGTCTATTTTGTTCCTACCAGTTATGCTTCTTGAGCCCTGTACCTTTTTGACCTTTCTTCTCCTTTCTCCTCACCATTGATAACCCTCTAAATGATCCCCATACCTATGATTTTGTTACTGTTCTCATTTGTTTGCTTAGTTTGTTTTGTTTTTATTTTTTAGATACAGTTGTTGATAGTTGTGTTTGTTGTCATTTTAATGTTCACAGTTTTGATATTCTTTTTCTTAAATAAGTCTGTTTAACATTTCATATAAAAACGACTTGGTGGTGATGAATTCCTTTAGCTTTTTCTTGTCTGTGAAGCACTTTATCTGCCCTTCCATTATAAATGATTGCTTTGCTGGATAGAGTGTCTTGGTTGTAGGTCCTTGCTTTTCATCACTTTGAATACTTCTTGCTAGCCCCCTCTTGCCTGCAAAGTTTCTTTTGAGAAATCAGATGATATTCTTATGGGAACACCTTTGTAGTTAAATTTTAGCTCAGTGGATTGAGCGTCGGCCTGCGAGCTAAGTGTCGCTGGTTCGATCTTCCAGTCAGGGTACATCAGAGAAGGAAAACTCTGACTCCAAAAAACCTCCGCTGCCTTGCGGCATACCTCTTCAGGGGAAAGGCTAAGGGAGTAAACCCCGACAGAAAATCCGGAGCCGGAGTCCCTAAGGCGGTTTGACGTTGTAGTCAACACCGGCAACTCCTGCGGCGCACCTGAACCCAAGCTGTATCGACTCCGTCTTTCCCTTGGACCCTTCAGCTGCGAAGAGAGGGGGGGTCTGCTGCATGGGCAACAGCAGACCCTCCATATTACCCTGCCCAGGCTCTGTAGCTTCAGCGTCATCACAAGATGTCGATTCAACACGGGAGGAGACAGATACCATGTCACTCCCGAGTCGGACTGCACAGCCATTCTCGGCGGTGCAGATAGACTCTTAAGAAGCTACACCATCGTCTTTCGAGACGGACGGCTGCCGACGGTACATTTAAAGTTGTCCCAGAGTTCTTGAGCCTCTCCTCATGTTTTTCAATTCTTGTTTCTTCTTTCTGTTCCAGGTTAATGTTTATTTCTTCCTTTTGTTCCAAATTGTTGATTTGAATCCCAGCTTCCTTTCCATCATTGTTGGTTCCCTGTATATTTTTCTCTGTTTTATGTTATATAACCTTCACTTCTTCCTTTATTTTGTGGCCATATTCGATCATTTCTCTGAGTGTCATGTTCACCAGTGGTTTGAAGTCTGCATCTGATACTTTGGTTATCTGTATTGTTTAGTTCTTATTTGGGAGTTTTATTCTATTCTTTCATTTGGGCCATATTTCTTTTCCACCTTGATTTGGCAGCCTCCCTATGTTTCTGTGTATTGGGTAGAGTTGCTTTGACTCTGTGTCTTGGTGGTATGGCCTAATGTCATAGATGTCCTCTAGAGTCCAGTGGCACTGCCTCCCCTATCACCCAAGTTGGGTACTCAAGGTGTGCTCTTCTTGTAGGCTGTGTACATCCTCCTCTTGTTGCTGTTGGCAGATCAATGGGAGGGATTTACCCAGGCCAGTCAGCTGCAAGGACTGTCTGTGACTACCAACCACAAACCTCGACCATCTGTGGAAGATCAGCTGCGCAGGGTCAGGGTGGTTGTGCTCCAACATGGTCTTTCGCTGTCCACTGGGTGTGCTGGCCCTGCAGTTTCCCAGGTGGTGCAGGCCAAAGTCAGCCCCCATCTGTGTTTTTCCCAGGGCCACCTGCTTCAGCTATAAAGCAACCTGAGGTGGCTACTCTTTACTGGACTTGGAGATTTCCAGGAGAAGCCAAGCTGTGAATCTAAGCTGTCTGCTGGTAGTGCCAGGCCTGGAGCTCACTGAGACTGGCTGTTGCTTGCTTGATAGGATTTAGGAAGTTATGAAGCATGAGACAAGACCAGCCATTCATTTGAAAAAGCAGTTTGGGTGCGCCTATATGTTAGGTGGGGCAGAGTCTCTGGGGGTCTCCAAGGTGGGCAAACAGCATTAGCCAGGTTGATGGAGTCTCAGATATGGCACCAGCTTGCCCATTCTGTGGGAGGAGAGTTTAGAAAAGAGAAAATGGCCTATGTTCACCTTGATGCCAGATACTTCAGTTTCTCCCTATATACCGCTAGTGCCTTTCAAGCTGCTACCCTAGTGTTGGAGCTCAGAGAAAGTTAAACACAGAGTAGGTATTAGATTATATTAAGAAATTATTGTTAATTTGTTCAGTATAATAATATTATGGTTAAGTCATGTACTGTTTTAAGTCCTAATTTATTAGTGATATATATACTGAAGAATTTATATTAAAATGCTATATCGTATGCATTTCCCTAAAATACTCCAAGAGAAAAAGAAGGAGAAGAAAGAGAAAGCAAGAGAAATGCAAAGAGAGAAATAAATAACAAAAATGTCAAGAAGTTGGTAATTGTTGAAGCTGATTGATGCATCAGGTGTGGCAGAGTGTCTTTGTAATATTTAAAATATTTGAAATGTCTAAAAGATTTTTCTCTATTTATGGGTTATCCCTTTTATCATTATGAATGTTATTTATATTTTCTTCATTTCCTTAGATTAATCTTCTAAAGAAATGTTGTTGTGATTTTAAAGAACAAATATTTAAATTCATTTACTTACTAATTATTCTGTTTTAAAATAAAGCGATATAAGATTTGTCTAAAAATAATTAATTTTGTATTTTTTAGGTTAATTTAATTGTTCTTTGCACAGCTTCTTGAGTTGAAAAATTAGTTCAGTTGTTTTCTTTTCCTGGTTACAAATTAAATATAACTTAAAGCATTTAAACTATGAATTTTCCTTTAAATATAGTTTTGTGACAAGCCCCATGACAGTCAGCCTCTCATTAATGCAGGAAGATGACTGAAATGACATATTTTGATACTTCTAAATTAATACTTTACCAGTACAATTTTAAAAAGATGGTGATAGCCCTGGCCACTGTGGCTCAGTTGGTTGGAACTTCGTTCCATACACCAAAATGTTGGGGGTTTGATTACTGGTCAGAACACATATCTAGGTTGAAGGTTCAATTCTCAGGTAGGGTATGTATGGGAGGCAACCAATCAATGTTTTTGACAACTATGTCGCTCTCTTTCTCTCTAAAATCAATAAACATTTAAAAATTTTTAGGAAGAAAAAGACAGCTATAAAATTAGGCAGAATGAATAAAAAGCATATTGAATTGGTCTTTCCAAGCTTCAAAAAGAAGATTTAGGTAGATGGATTAACCTATGATGTCATGTGCATGTTAAACCAATTCTTTGAGGTATTAAAAATGGCTGTTCTTATTTAAAAGGGCATTTGGAACTTAACTTGTCAAAGACAGATATAAATTATAAATGCCTGCAAAAGAAAATTTGGATCCAACTATTCTTTTATAAACTAGTGAGGTGCTCTAATGGCTATAAGGTCTCTATTTGTGTCTATGTATATCTATATGGCATGTATGTTGTAAATAGGAGTAATTTTCTACCTCTTGATGCCATTGTTAAAAAAATTTAAAGGCAGGCTCTTATAAGGGTTGGGTATTCTAAAATTCTCAGAAATACAGAAACTAACCCAAATGTTTTTCAAGTACATGTGATCTAAGATTAATCTTCAGTAAGTAAAAGTTAGTTTGGTTCAGTAGAATAGAGATGTTTTTTGAGTTGTTGATATTAAATATATTATTATAGTTTACCCAGGTTTTACAAAAATTAATAATTAATTTTGATGTCTATGAAATATGTTTCTAGAGGTTATAAAATATCTTCATAATGAATTTTCCAAGCTAAAGAATGTTAATTGCTTACTTCTTTATTTTCATTAGAAATTGAGGTTTTAAGGATTAATAACTCAATATATGTAGGAGTAACTTTGCAGTGTTCTGCAGTGTTCTTGAAGGATTCCTGGAACATATTAAAGGATTTGTTTTTTATGTTAAATTGAATGGGAATCATTGAAAATAAGCGATGAAAAAACTTCAAGGGTATATTGTAGGGTGAACAATGGTTGTAAATTAAACAAATAGGTCTATGGAAAACCTAAGACATCAGCTGGGTTAATTCAGGCTCCCAGGAAAACCCCATTTTTTGGTTTTTGCATTCCTTCATTCATCATAGTGCATTTAAGCAGGAGTTATATAGATGAAGGAACTTATAAGCTGACATATTGAAAGGAGACATCTTACACTATTGCCATGGTTTGGTAAAATCACTTCAAGAAAATGCCAAATCCATAATGGCTTCCTTTCACAGCAAGACCCCAAGAGACAAAGATTTTAGGAATCAGTAACTGTCACCTGAAGATTCTGTTTATTGAAAAGGACATGGGGGGGGCACTCTCCAACCTCATTTAAAGGGACCTTATCAGGCACCTAGCCACAAATAGACATGTACCCTGGTCTCTGCCTATGATGAACACCAAAGTCTCCTCAACAACAGAAAGACAAGGCCTGAATACCTATGGATTGATGTAGAACTCAGAAACCGTTTTGTTTGATTGTCTCTACTCATCTTCTAATGATATTGTTCATAACAAAGTTACAATTGTTCTTTACGTTTTTCTACATAGTTTACTTTTTATGATTTCTGAAGATGGTAACACTTTTTTATGGCTTATGTAAATGTTATATTAGATGCAAAATACAGAAAAATGATACAGAAAGCAAAACTCAGATCCTTATAGTTTACAGGATAGAAATGATCCAAAGTGTTTTCACAATGGCTATTTGACATGACTGTTTCCATTTACCTGCCCTACCCTTCTGGAAAAATTTGGCCTTAATTCAAATACCATGGTTACAGTATTGCACTGTCCCCGATGTTTTAGCATTTTAATAAGATGACATTGATACTGAGACATCCTAGGCATAAGCCTTCTTAGCACTGTGAGATCACATTATCCACCCAAAAGGTTGGTCTTCAATGCATTCTTTGGATTGATTTATGAGTAAAGAGAAAATTGTGGATGGACAGGGTATACTTTAATAAATCATAAATTCCTAACTGGGCAGGTCCTGGTGGGTAATCACACCTCAGGTCTTTAGCTTCCCTAGTAAAAGGTATTCTTTGCCTTAAGCAAGGCCTGTGTATTTTTTTTATGCATTTGGGTTGACACACTTTTGAAATACCTCTTTTTCCGAGCCCTCAGAAGCTTAACCACCCTCAATAGAGCACCTAATCTTGTTAACTACATCGTAAAATAATCCTTGCCTTGCTTTTTCCTACATTCATGTAATCTTCCTATGTTCCCTCCTTAATTCCAAATGTATAAAGAAACTGCAAAACTATCATTCTCTGTAGCATTTGAGATCTTGCTTCCTGACAATGTCATCAGTTTAGCTCAAGTAAACATTTGTAAAAAAACATTAGTTTGAAAGTTCTTATGTAGACAGAGGGAACTTCCTTTGAAAGGCATAACTCGAAAGTTGCACACATTACTAATGTTCATATCCCACTGCATTGGCCAGAACTGAATCATATGACCACACTTCGCTGCTAGGAACAGTGACCTCTTTTTGACTGGTTCCTGTCTGTTGATATCTTTTTTAAAATCTTACAATTACATGATTCAAAGAATGGCCTGGCCTAGAAAGGGGCAACAACTGTAATTGTGCCATATACCTTATTGCTTATTATTTTCTGAATATGATGAGGTGTTAGTTTTCATTTCTTATTTCATATGAGTTATTTAAATTTTTGCTATTAAAGTGTGCTCTGCAATTATCAGCAGCATGAAAATCACCTAGAAGCTTATTGAAATGCAGGATTTCAGACCTGAAATCAGAATCCACTGAATCAGAACCCACATGAAGTATTGATTCAGAAGTCAGAGGATTACCTTTAGACCTTGAAGTAGATGAAGAAGCAGCACTCCTATCCTCTCCCCACGTTGTAGGGAGATTCAGAGAAGCAGTATTTTCTGTAGAGTCAACTTACTGGGATCCCCAACTTGAAGTGAAAATAGCAATATAAGATAATGGGGTGCCATTGGAATTTGCTAGGGCTCATTTTCTGTACTTAGTTTATTAGCTTTCTCTATAATTTTTATCAACTGGCATGACTTCCATTTTTTTTCTCTTACTCCTTTCCCTTTCTTTTACCCTTTCTCTCTTTATCTTTTCTCTCTCTCCTTTCTATTTCTTTATGTTAAGGGGTACAACTAGTTGTCCAGAGCCTCGGTTTATATGTTCTGATTGGGTGTCATACTATTTTAAGAAAATATGAATTTGAATGACTATAGATAAGCATGTGCTCTTGAGACCACCACCTTCCCCACCAATCTCTATTGCCTTGTACCCAGGCAAGTCTGATTCACTAATTTTCATTACTTCCTTGACCCCCCCTGTTGCAGGTGGAGATGGGATCCATGCTCTTGATGGTCATGAACAAAGAATTGAACAGAGTACACAAACAAACATAAACAAAGAAACAAAGCAAGTGTGATTTATTAAGACCAAGTTACAGGAGTGGGCTATTTCTGACCAGAGAATGGCCCCCTTCTATTGAAGGGTTACAGGCTTTACAGAGCATTTACTTATGCTTCTAAGCATGCAATTTCCCACTATCCTCCTTGATTACTCACTTGGAGAGGAAACCGCATGCTAATTTATTAATGAGGCAAAGGTGCACCTGAAGCTCTGGCATGTTCACATGGTTCCTTGCCAGGTGTCATAAGACAATTCTCAGAAATCAGGATGCTGACTGATGACAGCTTCTGTGTCTCAGGCCTTTCTCATTCCTATTCTATCTCCTTCCCTCAACTTCCCCCTGAGAGACATGGTTCTCAGAAATTCCTTTTTGAGGTTGCTGATGGAGGATGATCAATCTTCTGCAGCTACTTCCTGCTGAGAACCACAAAACTCTTGCCCTATCATACCTAGAGGTTGCAGAGGAATGCCTAAGACAGGCATCGATGCTGTGTTGAAAAACCTTGGAGCATCATCGTTCTGATGGGGAACTGTTTAAGTCTGGAAGATATAAATTTGTCTAATAGGTTAAATGTGAACAAGCCAAAGATTATTTATCTTTAAGGTTTCTTCTTCTTGAACAAGAGTTTGAGGTCTTCTAAGGGTTCATAGATGTAAAGGAGTCTGAATTCTTCTGCTGGTCCAGAGTAGGATGTGAGTTAACAGGGGCTGATTTTACTCTAGAAATATGGACCCAACTATCTACCTTAGCAGCTTCACAGCCATGGGGTTAATTAGGACAATGTGGCTAAATTGACCTGTAGGGGATCACTTTTTCCAACTTTTGAGAAGTACCCATTCCCCAGAGATGCAGTGGCCTGGAATTCACCTTTAGGAACAGGTTAGACCTTATATCCATATTCCTGTAGTGCTTTTTGTACCTGTTTTGAGTTTTTTTATATACTTAACTGCTTGATGGGTCTCTGTATCAAATATCAGATTAGAGTTAAGAAAAGCCTACAATATAGCATCTCAAATGGACTGAGTCTAGTATTGGCCTTAGTGGAGCCCTTGAGCCTCATGAGTGCTATAGGAAGTAATTTAACCCAATTTTAATGTTTCCTGACAGAACTTTTCCAATGTCTTTTTCAAGGTCTGATTTGCCCAGTCTACCTTCCCAGAGGATTGAGGTCTCCAAGCAGAGTGGAGATAATATTATAGGCCTAGAGCCTCAGAAATTGATTCAATGATCTTAAATGTAAAGGATGGCCAATTAACACTTTGTAGGGAGCTTGGAGGCCAAATCAGAGTATTATTTCATTTAGAAGAGCTTTTGCTACTTTTGTGGCCTTCCCTGTCCTTGTCAGAAAATCCTCAATCCATCCAGTAAAGATATATCTCAGGACTAATAAGTATTTATATCCTCTACAGGGAGACATTTTGGTAAAGTCAATCTGCCAGTCTTTTCCCAGATAGTTCTGTCTTCACTGAATAGGCTCTAACAGCAGCAGAAGAAATATCTTTTGGCCTGGGCTGTTGTAGACACGAAGAGTATAAGCATGGCAGATACACCTTAAGTAGTTGCTATTCCTTTTCCTATCAATAATTCATTAACCATTGTTGTTGTAGCATCCCTTTCCATGTGGAAGGAGTCATGCAAGCCTTTAAGAATTTCCTCTGACAGGTCCTTTATGGATGCCCCCTTGCTCTGAAGCCCAAAATATCTCCCCCCATATGTATATCTGGGCTTGCTATCTGAGCTGTTCACAGAGGGGAATAAGGCCAGTTGTTCAGCAATCCCTAGTGCTGCCTTCTTTGCCTCTTGGTCTGCCCTTCTATTTCCCTGGGAGATAGGGGACATATCCTTCTGGTGACCTTTGCAATGTATGACTGCCACCTGCTCAGGGAGCTTAACTGCTTCTAATAGATGTAGAATTTTTGGTCCATGTTTAACAGGCAAATTCTTAGCAGTAAGGAGCCCCCTTTCTCTCCATATGGCAGCATGAGTGTGCAGAACAAGGCAGGCATATTTGGAATCTGTATAGGTATTAATCCTTTTTCCTTGTCCTAGAATGAGAGCTTGGGAAAGGGCCATAATTTCAGCCTTTTGGGCCAAGGTTGAGGGTAGCAGGGGTTGTGCTTCAATGGCATCTTACGAACTAACTACTGCATATCCCACCTTTCACTGCCCCTTCTGTACAAAACTTCTTCCATCAGTGAACCACTCTTCATCAGGGTTTTCTAAGGTTTGGTCTAGAAGTCAGTCCTGCTAGAATAGGTAAAATTAATAACCTCTGAGAAGAAATGGGTCAAGTCTGGAGATGTTTCTGTAAGTATTAAGGAGGTTGGGTTTAAGGTATTACAGGTTTTTATAGTTACTTCATGATTGTCCAGGAGAATGGCCTGATACCTGGTCAATCTATTTCCTGTTAACCAGAGATGCCCCTTCATTTCTATTATTCCATGTACCTGATGTGGAGTTAAGACCTCTAACTGGTGTCTGAGAGTTACCTTAGAAGCTTTCTAGATTAACATGGTTGTGGCTGCAACTGTTTTAGACAAGGAGGCCACCCAGTTGCTAAATTGTCTAGCTTTTCAGAGCAATATGCAACTGGTTGAGGCTCATTTCCTAGTCATTGGACTAGGACCCCTAAGGCTATTCCCTGCTTCTCTGCTATGTAGAAAGTGAAGGTTTGTTTAAGTTAGGGATGCCTATGGCCAGGGCCTTGATTAGGGCCTGCTTGATTTTATTAAAAGACTGATCATGTTCCTTTTCCTATATAATGGGTTCAGTGTGTTGTCCCTTAGTAGCTTTGTATAATGGTTTTGTAATCAGTCCAAAGCTTGAGATCCAAATTCTGCAAAATCCAGACATTCCTAAGAAAGAGTGAAGTTGTTCTTTGGTAGCACATGGTGTTAGCTCAGTGATTGCTTTTATTTTTTCTTGTGACAGTTGTCTAGATCCTGGGGTTAGGATATATCTTAAATAGTTTACTTTTTGTCTGATAATTTGGGCATTTTTCTCAGGGAATCAATATCCTCAGTCTCCAAGGAAATGCAGTATTTGGATAGTTTTATAATCTGAGCCTTCCTTTGAGGGGTGCAGACCAGGATATTATTTACATGTTGTAAGATTGTTCCCTCTTGTAATTCCAATTTCCTTAGATCTTTTTCTAATTCTCCTGCAAACCCTTGTGGTAGTACCATTTGAGAATATTGCTGATGGGTCATTGTTTTTTGGTTTTACCCTTAAATGCAAAGAGGTATTGGGAATCTGGGTGTATAGGGATGCAAAGTAAGGCATCTTTCAAATCTGAAATTGTATACCACTTAGTACAGTCCTGTACTCAGGTGAGTATGATGTAAGGGTTGGCTACAAGAGGATGTAGGGGGCCAATAGCCTTGTTAACTTGTCTTTGACATCCCCAGACCCCAGGCTCTGTGGCTCCTTACCCCTCCTGCAGCTGTCTGTGAGATGACAGAATGTATCAAGCTGAAACCACATCCTGTTTTGATCAGCTTGTAGCACCCACAGCTGCCAGAAGGCCAGACAGCTTAAAAGGCTGACAAAAAATCCCCCTCTTTGCTCTTCCCCTATAAAAGCGACCTCCTTCTCCCCTAGAAATGTGGAGTCCTGACCACCTGTGACACGTCTCCCTGCTTGCTGATTTCTCCAATAAACCTCTGCTTCTCAGCTCGCTGCATCTTAGTGGCCATCTGAGTGACTCTGTTCTTATATTTTGGTGCTGAAACCCGGGATTGGGACACTGGCTTGACCAGGTCTCCCGAGTCGGACTTGGGCCCCGAGCTGACCCCAGTCTCCAGACCCAGAGCCTCTCAGATTTCCATTAGTTGGCAGCTCAAGCTTCCCCTCTGGCTTACTGACCCCATCTGTCTCCTGTTTCCTCTGACCACTTCCCCAACTGCCATTTACTCTGTCAACACTGGTCATTGGATTCACAGGTGAGTCTTTGCCTCTGTCTCCATCACATCCAATGGTTCTGTTTCCTGGTCTATCTGAGACCACTCCAGGCAGTCAGAAGCACTCCCGGAGTCTCCTGACTCCTTGGGTCAATCTGGACACAAAGTCAAGGTCCATCGACTTGTCTTTCTGTCCACTGTCGCATGACCTCAATAGCCTCTTGATAACTAGAGCTGGTGGCTGGAAAACAGCACACTCAACTTCGGAATTCTCATAGACCTTGATAACTTTATCCAGCGGTCAGGCAAGTGGTCAGAAATTCCCTATGCTCAGGCTTTCTGGACCCTTCAGGGTAAACACGCCCTTTGCCAAGAGCTCACTGTCCACCAAATTCTCCTTGTCTGGAAAAGCCGACTTCCTCCCTACCTTTTGTGCCCCCTCTAACTCCTCCTCCTTCTTTCTCAGACACCTTTGATCCCACTGACCATCCACCTCCCTACAACCCTGCACTTGACACCTCCTTGTCCCCCTCAGAATCCCGGTCACCTGATTTCTCACAGTCCCCAGCGCCCCAAGACCCCAGACCTTCTCCTCCTCATACCCGATGCCATTAGCCCATACCTACCTCCTCTTCCCCATCTCCCTCCCCCTCTGATGAGCATCGCCCTTCTGGCCTCTATTCCCTCCATAAGGTCACTGGTAGAGATGGTGTGATGTGAGTTCACGTCCCCTTCAATTTGGCTGATCTTTCCCAAACTAAGCAATATTTCGGTTCTTTCTCCAAGGACTCCACTCGTTTTATCAGATTTCAGATACTTAACCCAGACCTGTGACCTTACCTACCAGGATGTTACCACCGTCCTCATTTCCACCACAACTCCAGAAGAGAAAAATTGTATCTGGGCGGCTGCCACAGCTTATGCCAATGAATTACATGCCAACAGACCCACTGATGCCGACTATCCCGTTGGGTTGGTAGCAGTCCCTGCAGCGCCCCCTCACTGGGACTACCAGATAGGTTCCCTGACCTTCGCAAAATGTCCCACTTCCTTGTGTGTCTCCTTATTGGGATGCACAAATTGGGCTTTAAAGCTGTCATCTATGACAGAGCCCTCGAGGTCACCCAGGGTCCCAGTGAAAATCCAGCCACCTTCTTAACAAGGCTCACAGAATCCATCCAAAAATACACCAACCTAGAGACAGACACGCTAGGTCTCCCTCTACAACTAGAGAGGAATACAACTACTTCAAAACAAAGGATAACTAGAAATTCCAGAAAATAAAACTACACGGAAGCCCAACATTGAAGTTATAAACCAGCGGTGCCATTTGGGCAGGTAAGAGTTAAAGAGGGCAGCGCTGTTTGCGGTCAGCGGTGGGGCGGCAAAAAAGCCCGGCGGCAGTCAAGCCCCTGGCAGTGCGCGACCCCAGCGCTGGGGAAAACAGCCACCGCATCGCCTTGAACAGTGAGGCCCAGGGGGGCGGGAGGACGGATCCCGGTCTCCTAGCTGAATAACTGTGTGAATCCATCTTGGACCCCCGCCCCCAAAGAAAGCACCACAGGGCTGCGAAATAGGTCGTGGACAGGCAGGCGCCGGTCACTGATTTGTGACGCCAAACGGCGCCCGCCGGTCGCTGGGTCATTACGAGTACACAGGCACTGCCCCTGACAGCCAGCCCAAGAAAACAAAACGCATCTGTCAAAATGAGGCAGACAACTATAGAAATACTGGTGACACAACTCACCAGACAGCAGATAGAGAACCTGACAGATGAACAGATAAGAAACCTGTCAGAGGCTCAGTTCTGGGCCATTGTTATCAGGTGGCTTACAGAATTCACAAAAGAGCAGGAAAAAGATATGAAAGAAGCGAAAAACTTTCATAACGAAAGGAACAAAACCGCATACGAGACAGAAGGAAAGGAAATAAAATCCAGAGTTCATTTCAACAAACTGGAATATGGAGAAGGAACAAGCAGTCAACCAATGCAGCGAGAGGAAATGGGAAGCAACAATGAGAGGATCAGAAACCTCTGGGACAGCTATAAAAGGCCCAACATAAGAATCATTGGTTTGCCAGAGAATGAGGAAGATGAACTAGAACTTGAAAAATTGAGTGAAAATATAATAAAGGAGAACTTCCCAGACTTGGGGAAGGGAATAGACTTGCAGGTCCAGGAAGCAAGGAGAGTTCCCAAGAGACTGGACCCAGGGAGAACCACTCCAAGACACATTATAATCAAAATGTCAAAAATTAAAGATAAAGAGAGAATCTTAAAAGCAGCAAGAGAGAAGAAAAGAATTATGTACAAAGGGGTCCCAATTAGACTATCAGCTGACTTCTCAAGGGAGACCCTACAGGCAAGAAGGGACTGGCAAGAAATATTCAAAGTAATGAAAATCCAAAACCTACAACCACGAATACTCTATCCAGCGAAAATGTCATTCAGAATAGAAGGACAGAGAAAGTGTTTCCAGGACAAAATAAAACTGAAAGAGTTCATTAGATCCAAACCACTGTTATATGAGATGTTAAAGGGACTGGTTTAAAAAACAGAAGCTAGGGAGATGAAACAAAGGCAAATTAAACAGGCAACGAGAGTGGAAAAGGAACTGTGGGTACGGGAAGCATATTAGGGGGAGGTCAACAGGGAGGGGGAGTGGGGAGAGGGTGGGAGATGATATAGGAATTGGGGATCATGGTAGGAGGAAATGAAATAGACGGAGAGAGGTTGGGAGGAACTGTATGCACAACTAATGGACATAATCTAAAAGGGGGGGACAACTGGAGGGAGGGGGCCACCGGGTGGAGGGGAGCAGAGGGAAGGGAAATTGGCACAAATGTAATATTTTAATCAATAAAACACATTAAATCTGAAAAAAAAAAAAAATACACCAACCTAGACTCCACTTGGGCTGAGGAATGCCCCTTTTTACACACCCACTTCATTAGTCAGTCAGCCCCAGACATTCGAAAAAACTCCAGAAGTTAGAAGTGGGCTCTAAGGCCCCCCAAAATGAACTTATTCAGGTCACCTTCCAGGTATTCAACAACCAGCAAGATGAACAGGAACAGAAAGAAAAGGAGAGGGAAAAGGAGTGGCAGCAGTGGGAAGACAAGTGATATCTTTTGCTGGCTAATGCCCTGGGGAACTCCCCCAAGGGACAAAATAAGCCTAAGGGCAAAACCTCCACCATCAGGCAGCCTCCAGGCCCCTGTTTCCTGTACAGTCGGGAGGGACATTGGGCAAAGCTTTGTCCAAATCCCTTCTTACCTCCCCCAGGTTTCTGCCTTCTTTGTCAAAAGACAGGTCATTGGAAGGTTGACTGTCGAACGGCCTCTAACCAGGGGCCTCAAACCTGCAGTGGATCCAGATGTGGGCCTCTCAGTCCCAGACCTCCTCGGACTTTCCACCACCCCATGGGGCCTGGGTTCAGGAGCCCCACCTCTCACCATCATGGCTGCAGAACCCAGAGTAAACATTGGTGGCAGGTAAGCTGGTCTCCTTTATCCTTGATACGGGAGTCATGTATTCTGTCCTGCCCAAATTTTGGGGACTCCTAACTCCCTCCACCATATCAGTTGTAGGAATAGATGGCAAGGCAACCCAAACTCTAAGTATCCCTCCCCTAACTTGTCTCATTGGGCATCAGGCATTCACCCATCCCTTTCTAGTCCTTCCCCACTGCCCAACCCCACTTTTTAGATGAGATATTCTAACCAAAATGCACGCATATATATCCTTTAGTTGTTTTAACTCCATGCCCTTGCCAGACCATCCCACCCCTCTAATCCTCCTTCTAAACTTAGGGCAGTCTTTTCACCCTATTCCAGACAATCCCCTACCATCCTGGCTAACAGTGGTCAATCCCGATGTCTGGGACACAAACAATCCTTCTGTTGCCTCCCACCACGTTCTGGTCTCTGTACTCTAAAGGACCCCTCCCACAACCCCCTCGGCCTTAAATGGTCTGAAGTCCATCATAGACTGCTTACTGGGAGCAGGTCTACTCCTACCTGCTGTCTTTCCTGCCAATTCCCTCATCCTAGCAGTAAAAAGCCCAACAGGTCCTACTGTCTTGTCCAAGGTCTCTGCGCAATCAATGAGGCTACCATCTCTATCAACACCATCATTTCTAATCCTTATTCTCTCCTGTCCTGCATCCCACCTCAAATCTCCCACTTTACTGTCCTGGAGCTCAAAGATGCCTTCTTCACTATCCCGCTCTTCCCTTCCTCCCAAGACCTCTTTGCCTTCACCTGGACCGGCCCAATCACAGCAATAACCCAGCAACTGACTTGGAATGTCCTGCCTCAAGGGTTTTGAGATAGTCCCCACCTCTTCAGCCAAGCCCTAGCAGCCAACTTGCAGCAGCTTGACCTTTCCCCGAGCATTCTACTATAATACATAGATGATCCCCTCTTCTGTAGTCTGTCTGAAAACCTCTCTCCATACTGCCCAACTCCTAAACTTTCTTGCCAGTAGAGGGTACTGCATGTCGCAAAACAAAGGCCAGTTCTCTCAGACTAAGGTCACATATCTCGGACTCACCATCATCCCCACTCACAAACACCTGACACCAGAAAGACAGGATCTAATAACATTCCCCCTTCCCCATATTAAACAGGAACTCCTATCATTTTTAGGCCTCGCCAATTTTTTCAGAACTTGGGTACCTAACTTTGGATCCCTAGCCAAGCCTTTATATAAGGCAACAGCTGGAGACTTGTCTGAGCCCCTAGAAGACCCTAGAGCCCTCCTTAAGCCTTTTACTGCATTCAAAATGGCACTCGGCCAAGCCCCAGCCTTAGCCCTTCTGAACCCAAATAAGCCTTTTCTCCTATACACTGACACAAAAGATGACTTTGCCCTCAGGCTATTAGCCCAACAATATGGACTGGACCAACGAGTCATAGCCTATTTTTCCAAACCATTCAATTTCCCCTTCCTAGGGTGGCCAGCCTGCCTCTGTGCCTTAGCAGCAGTGGCAGTTCTCAGCCAAGAAACCCGTAAGTTAATTCCCTTCACCCAGCTCACTCCTCCCATGCTATCTCTGGCCAATTAACCCACTAGGCCATCGCTGCAGCCTCCCCATCCCAAATTTAGTTCTTACATACCCAACTACTTTAAAACCTCCAAATCTCCCTGTGTAAATCACTTCTCCCACTCGACTCTGTCTTATTACTTCCCCTCCCCCACTCCCACACCCATACCCACAACTGCACACAATATCTCTCCTCCTTTTTACATTCCTTCCCCAACATACAAGGAACCCCTCTACTTCAGGCAGAATTCTCATTCAGAGATGGAAGCTCGTACAAGACCAACCCAAAAGGAGCAGGATACGCTGTCACTACCCTCACCTCCCTCATTGTGTTGGAACACTTGCCCTCTGGTACCTCCTCCCAACAGGCAGAACTAATTGCCCTAACGTGGGCCTTGGCTCTCACAAAAAATCATCAGGTCAATATATACACTGACTCCAAATATGTCTATCACGTCATATATTCATACACCCCAGTTTGGAAAGAGAGGGGATATTTCATCTCTAAACACTCTCCCATCATCAACAAACATCCCATTCTCAAACTTCTTCAAGTAGCTCAGCTCCTGACAAAAGCAGCAGTTATCCACTGCAAGGGACATCAGGACAAGGCATATCTCATAGATCAGGGAAATCACAAAGCAAACACTGAGGGAAAAAAAATCCCATGCCTCTTCCATCCTCCTCACAATGCCTTCTGAGGCACCCCCTTATGCAGAGGAAGAAAGACACACCCTAGTTAACTTTGGAGCAACCCAACAAAACAGTTGTTTCCATCTTCATAACAAAATAAATCTCCCCAATAATCATGCTTAACATATTCTCGCCAGACTCCATAACCAATTCCACATAGGCGCAAGATCACTGCATGCTTTATTATCCCAAACAATACATCACACTGGCATGCTAACCCAGCTGGAAAAAATATCCCAAAATTTCCCTATATGCCAACAAGTCAACCCCCAGGGAAAGTTAAAACCTCCCTTTCTCACATACCAAATTCGGGGACATATTCCAGGTCAGGAGTGGCAAATAGACTTTACTCACACACCTCCAATAAAGTGCCTCCAATACGTCTGTCTTTATTGACACTTTTTCTGGGTGGATCAAGGCTTTCCCCACTTCTATGGAAAGGGCCTCCGAAGTAACCAAGGCATTCATTAATTACATCATGCCCCAATTTCGACTTCCCTCCTCTCTTCAGACAATGGCCCTACCTTTGTTTCATAGATATCCCAGCAGGTAGCTCAGGCATTTAACATTAAGTGGTGGCTCCACATCCCATACCAATCCCAGGAAAGTAGAACAAGCTAATGGCCTATTAAAAGTCCACCTAACCAAATTTAGCATCAAAATGCGTCTCCCCTAGCCCAAATTACTGCCTCTAGCCCTCCTCAGAATTTTCTTGGCTCCCACAAAGCCCCACAGGCTCAGCCCCTTTGATATTATGTATGGCAGACCCTTATTTCTAGGCAATACCCCTCCCATCAAGTCGGACTATGGAGACTACCTTCCTATCCTCTCAAACCTTAGATCTACCCTCCAAAGCCAGGCCAATTCAATCCTACCCGCCCCACTCACTGATCACCAAGAATCCCCCATTTCACCAGGAGACTATGTATAGCTTAAAATCCTTACACTTAAAGCTCTCACTCCCTGGTGGTCTAGCCAACATCTGGTTCTCCTAACCACCACAACAGCGGCTAAACTCCTAAATATCCCATATTGGGTACATTTTTCCTGTCTCAAACCTGCCCCTCAGGTACTTGAATCCCCTCTAGCCTCAGATCTTAAACCTGCCATCACCCAGCTCGTACCCATCCAGGGGGAGACACAAACACACTGCCCATGTATTTCTGCACCCCCACTGGAAGTCTCATAGTAAAAATCACCCAAGCCTAACACCTTCTCTGAATGAGCCTTCCACGGGCCCTACTCTTTACTCACCTCATCTCACAAGACCTTTTACTATACAAAAAGCACCCCCAGACTACTTCTCAGTTTCTAGAATGCATCTCAGATGCCTGGCTTTAGGGCACTCTCACTGACTACACCCGTGATGAAATTTACTTTTATACTTTCATCCTAGGTCAATCCCTCACTGACTTACTCAAATCACCCTGACCATACTGACTCCCTTCACGATTATGATTATTGCCCTCCTAACCTTTGCCACATCATATCGACATCCTCTAGCTCCCACAATACAGCAAATGGCATGCCTAACCAACAAAACCAACTGCTGGATCTGCCTCACTCCTCCCATCACCCAGACATCAAGGTCACTGCCTTCCCACCCAATCTCACCACCTTATATAGCCTTACTTCCCACTTTCTCCCATCCCCCTACTGGTCCCCTCACTCTCACAAGGGTCCAGAAAATCCCTCTGGAGTGGCCCAACCAGTGGTCACCATCACCCATATTATTGGTCCTGTCACTTTCTGCATCCGCTTCAGACATCAACGGCACCCACATCCAACCTTGTTTCTTGGGCACATTCAGTTACTCCCTTTTCTGTAACCATACCCTAGAGCTAGCCTCTGTCCACCGTGGAGGCTGACAAGGAAAGCCTCCTACCCATGCTTACAGTACCTTCCAAATTCACAATCACACCAATGCTTCAGACTTTCCTACCATCCCTCACTGCAACATGGATTTTTGAAATAACCAATACAACCAAACATTTCTTCACAAAATCATCAATAATGTTTGGTGCCAGTCAATGAAAAACAAAACTCACTGCATTTGCATCACCATCACCAATGCAAAATATAGCACTGCTATTTCCCTACAAGGAACAGGATATAATTTCCTATGTGGTACTCAAGCAGACCTAACAATACCTCCTTACTATACTGGCACTTGCATGATAGTCACTTTAATACTAGATGCCGCCATACTGAACCCCCAGCAAATGGCCACTTCTGAGACAATCCCCGATCTTGGCTCCTTCCTCAGGACCTCCCTCTTGTCCCACCCCTGACACAAACGAGACCGACAGTGGTCTGAGTTTGGTGGACATGCATACAACAACCCTATTCTTGAGCAACTGGGAATAGGGCACTCCATATATAGAGGCTTCTTCTCGTTCATAGAAATACCCCAATTAAAAAATCAACCCTAAATCTCTCTCTATCCCTTCGAGAAACTTGGAATGCCATCCTCCAAGCCCTAGAAAAACAGCAAGAATCTCTAAACAACCTAGCAGATGTAATTCTCCAGAATAGGAGGACTGTAGACATCCTCACAGCCAAGGCAGGGGGGACATGCACCATGCTGAACAAAATCTGCTGTTTTTACATTAACAAAACAGGTATAATAGAAGAAAATTTACAGGTACTTAAAAAACACATTGACATTATTGCCCAAGCCAGAGAATGGGCATATGGAGAATTGTGGTTCAGAACTTTCCCCTCATACTTCTCCTCTCCCTTCAAAGCAATCTTAGTGCCTCTCATAACCCCACTGCTTCTCCTCCTATTATTCCTTACCCTTGGCCCTTGCTTCTTCAAACTGCTGGTTAACTTTATTTAAAAAATAGTCCAATCCATGACAACCTCTTCCATCCATAACATACTCTTGCTAAGATCTTTTAGATACCAACCCATGGCAGGAAATGATCCCAAGCTGGCGGTCAACCCCCTCCCATCACCCTGACTCCACAGGAAGTCATTACAGAAGAGAGATTCGATGACTCTTTTCCCATCCTGTCTCTGCTACACAAAAAAATCACCCAGCCACCCTAAAGAACATCCTATCCCTCACCTCCTCTTATTAAAAAAAAAAAAAAAAGGCTGGAGTGACATCCCCAGACCCCAGACTCCATGGCCCCTTACCCTGCCTGCAGCTCTCTTTGAGATGACAGGATGTATCTAGCTGAAACCACATCCTGTTTTGATCAGCCTGTCACACCAACAGCTGCCAGAAGGCCAGACAGCTGACAAGGCTCACAAAAAAATCCCCCTCTTGCTCTCCCCCTATAAAAGCAACCCCCTTCTTCCCTAGAAAGGCAGAGTTCTGACCACCTGTGGCAGGTCTCCCCACTTACTGATTTCCACAATAAACCTCTGCTTCTCAGCTGGTTGCATCTTAGTGGTCATCTGAGCAACTCCTTTCTTACAGTCTTAAATCCTGGACCAATCTGAACTCCCCTGTTGGCTTAAGAACAGAGAAGACTGAAGTATTGCAGGGGGATTGACAGTGTACTAGCAGCGCGTGTGTTACAAATTTCTCTATGATGGGCTGTAACCCTTCTCAGGCCTCCTGCTTGATGGAATATTGTTTCCTATAAGGATAGGCTATCCTAGCCTTTAAGCAAATTTGAACTGGTTGGGCAGTCTTGGATTGTACAGGAACTCCAGAATCCCATGCTAGGTGACCTACTTCTTATAAAATTTGTTCTATAAGGCAATTTTCAAGTTTACTTTTATTGTCTAACATAATTTTAAAGATCTTAACTGAGACCTCTTGAAACTTCAAAATGGCCCCTCATCTGGCCAAAAGGTCCTGTCCTAGGATTGGTATAGAACATTGTGGAATAATTAGGATAGAATGTTTTTAAATTTGGCTTTTAAATTGACCAATGACAGGGGGTGTATTAAAAGAAGTTTGAGATTTTCCTTCAACTACTATAATATTAATTGACTTAGAGGAGAGAGGTCCA
This sequence comes from Furipterus horrens, assembly GCF_987537825.1. Classification (NCBI taxonomy): domain Eukaryota; kingdom Metazoa; phylum Chordata; class Mammalia; order Chiroptera; family Furipteridae; genus Furipterus; species Furipterus horrens. The sequence continues at coordinate 53,769,134 of NW_028327179.1, forward strand.
TCATAAGAATTGAGGGCAGAATAAGCGGTCCAATATCAATAAGAAAATTAATTTTCTTACCTGCCACATCAAGGGCTACTTGGGATTCCTCAGAAGAGATCCAGATGCTGGTGTAGGCTGGGGCCAGTTTGTTCACTGAGTACACTTCGTCCTCAAGTGGTGCCATGGCCTTAGGCAATGACCCCTTTCCACTCTTGGGATGGATGCAGTCTACCTTCCAGTGCCAGGGATTACCATTTGTACCTCTGCATGTGGAACATGGTCCTGGGGATGACCTAGTGCAATCCCTTGCCCAATGTCCATGGCATTTTCAATTAAAGCATGTTCTATCTTTTTGCCCTTGGCATTTTTATGGCTTTTCTGAGTTACCTTGAGACAGCTGGACATTCGCAATGGTGCTGCTAAGAGCTAGCACTATTAATTTGGCCTGCTTTTTCTCCTTCTTTATCTCATGCTGGCTCTCCTCACTCTTTTCCTCCAACTCACAGTTGTTAAAGACTGAGAAGGCAGTATCTATCAGCTGGACCATAGGAGTTTGTGGGCTCATCTGTAATTTCTGAAGCTTTCTATGAATATCAGGGGCTAACTGGCTAATAAAGTGTTGTCTCATTAATATTAATACTTGGTTCTCCATGGAGGATGGGTCTAGATTAGTATATTTCTGAAATGGTTCCATCAGTCAGTTGTAGAAGGGATCAGGGTTCTCCTTTTTTCCCTGTGTTGCTTCTTTGATTTTATCATAATTCACTGGCTTTTTTATACAATTTTTTATTACAGCCAATATACACTGTATTGTGATAGTTTTATTTCTGTTCCCTTCCACTGTATTACAGTCCCATACAGGGTCCTGATCTGGGACTGCCTGAGCTGCAGGTCTTCATAATTGGGGTTTTGAGCATGTAATTGGTCTGCATGTTTGAGGGCCTCTTCCCAAATTTGTTGCTTTTGTTCTGGAGAGGAACAGGTGGTCAGGCTTATATAAAGTTCTTTGCAGGATATATCAAAGGCAAGGATTAAGGTGTGGAAGTTGCTAATGAAGCATGAGGGATCCTCAGAGGAGTTTTCTAGTCATTTTTGCACTGCTGCAGGTCAGTTATTGAAAAGTGTACCTGTACCTAAATAGGGCCTTCTGTACCTGCTACTTCCCTCAGGGACAGGAGGGCAGGAGTGGTGGGGAGATGGGATGCTCTACTCTGAGTATGCCCACTGGACTAGGTTTCTTTTTAGTTGATAATTTTAGATATATTGGAGAGTATAATGGAGAAGAGGTTAATTCCTTAGAACTGGGAGCAGAGGCTTCAAGAATTTGAGGCTTACTTGGTTCCCTCTGAAAGACAGGTGAGAAAGTTGTTGTTGACTCCTAGAGGAGCTGCCTCCCTTGGCCTGAAACAAAGGGCTAGATTTCAATACAGTGCCATGAAGGCTTGAACATAGGGAGCCTCTGATCATTTGCCTAACCTTCTATAAAACAGGTCTAATTGGAGTATGTTGTTGTAATTGTTGCTCCCATTTTCAGGCCAGGCTTCCCCATCTCCTAGTTTATAAGGCCAAGCCATATTTCAAAAGAAAGTTAGCCTCTTTTTTTCTTGAGACTTTTGGGGTCAGATTTGTCCCAGTCTCTATGACTATATCCCAACAGAGATCCTGAGGGGATAGAAGGTATATTACCCACCTTGCCTGTGGTGTACCTAGGGAAAAGAAAAAGAGAGTGGAACTTTCTGCCTCCCTAGAGGTGTCCTCATTCATTTTTCTAAGAAGTTATTTGGTGGGTTACAAGGCATCCCACACTATCCCACCACTCTACAATACCAGACATCTCTGGCAATACAAAGGCTTGGATATGCTGGAGGGCAGAAAACAAACTAGAGTTGTTATAGACTATTTGTACCCTATTTCCTGGTATTCATTTGGAGGCTTTGGTTAAATTGGAAATGGCCTGCCTCACAAAGAGTCTGTGTAAGCTGGACTCCTGCAAGGGGTTATAGGGAGGAGATTATACCAGTCATTTGAAACATTTCCTAAAGAGATTGGAGATCAATCATTTCCTGAAAACTGCTCAATTCAAACAGACTGTTCTTGAGTATGAGAAAAAAAATGCTCCAATTATGTGGGCCAGGGTCTCTTCTGTCCCCAAAATCTACAGTACTAAAACATAAAATATTTCTGAAGAGGGGCGGTATGCCTACCATGGGAAGTTGAGTAACTCAAACTAGTTTCCTCTGCTCTTCATGAGTGCAGAGAGGGCAAGAGCATTCTAGTTTTTTACAAACCTACCTCACCTGCTCTAGGGTAGTACTGGTTGAAAAAGCTCACTAGCCAACCTCAATCTGTGTTCAGCACTGGAGAAAATGCAGCAAAAATTTCAGTTGCAAAAGATACAGAAAGGGAAGAGGTACAAATAGAGAGACCAAAATTCTCTAGGAGAAGCAAGTTTTAGGAGGAACATGGTTGTTTGAGAAGGAGGCTCACAGTACAAGAGGACATACTGAAGAAGTGGGGTGCACCCAGCAATCCTTTCTGAGAGTTACAATAGTCCTAAATGGAGTCACAGGGAAGGGAACTATGTTATGTTTTATAGTGTGCCTCATTGTATGGATATTGTCTTGTGCCTGGCAGGGGACCTCGTGTCTTCTTTCCCTGATCCATAAACAGGTAATCCTCACACAAGAATCTTTTAAGCAGTGGGCACCCTTTCAGTTCTTAACTTTCCAACCCATGCCCACATGAAAGCAGACAACTTTCTTCAAGAAGCCAGGGCATCCCAAGGCATGGAAAAATGGAATGGAAATGAGACAAAATAAATTTCCTTTAACCACTGGGGCAATGAGGATTTATATTACCACTCTGGCATTTCCAAAGAAGACCTCCTGGCTGGCTCAGCAACTTGTTGCAGATGGAGATGGGGTTCAGGCTCTTGGTGGTCACAAAGAATTGAACAGACTGCATAAACAAAGATAAGTGAAGAAGCAAAGCAAATGAGATTTATTAAGACCAAGATATTGGAGTGAGCATTTATGACCAGAGAATGGCCACCTTCTATTGAAGGGTTACAGGCTTTATAGGATTTCTACTTAAGCTTCTGCACATGCAATTTTCCACAATCCTCCTTGATTACCCAATTGGGGAGGAAACAGCAATGCTAATTTATTAATGAGGCAAAGGTGCAACTGAAACTCTGGTGTGCAAAATGGCCCCTTGGTAAGTGTCACAAGGCAATTCTCAAAAATCAGAACGCTGACTGATGACAGCTGCAGTGCTTCAGGACTTCTTCATTTCTAGTCTATCTCCTGCCTCACTATGGGCATTTGAGTTTGTGAATCAAGCAATGTTCCTTTTTCTTCTGCCAAATGGGGGTTGAAGAGTTTACCATACCCCACTCTAAAGGGAATCAAAGTACTGCTATTGACCAGCTTCTTTTCTTTTCTTTTCTTTTCCTCATTTTTATTATAAGATTCCTCACATCAGTTATTTAAGTTCTCTCTCTGAAATTTTCATATTATGTCATGCATAGCCTCTTTATGTTGCATCATGTCTTGGGAATGTGAACATGATAAACTAATGATACTGGATGGGTATTTTAAATAATTTGTAGCTAATCATTTGTGGCACCGTACTCAATCTCAGTCATTGTTGATGAACAATTACAATATTTTCTTAACCATACTTTATCAGAAGATTGTTATTTATTTTCTTGCAAGTCAATTCTCTCATATTCAAAATCCACACAAGAAGCATTAAGTTACCATATGATCCATCAATTACACTCCTAAGAAGAATGAAAACATTTGCCCATGCAAAAACTTGTATTCATAATAGCCAAAAAGTAGAAAAAATCCAAATGTCCACCAGCAAGTGAATGGATAAATAAATGTGGTATATTCATATACTGGAATATTATTCAGCCATAAAAAAGGAATGAAATAATAATACATGCCACAATGTCAATAAAACTTCAAAACGTTATGAAGAATGAAAGAAGGCAGTCACAAAGGGCTGCATATGATTCCACTTGTAAGTAATGTCTGGAATTAGTAAATCTATAGAAAGAAAAAGTGTATTGATGGCTCAGTAGGGCTGAGGTAGGAGGTGTTTCTACAGCTGGAGGGTAATAACTAAGGGGTCCAGAGTTTCTTTATGAGGTGATAAAAATATCCTAAAACTGGTTGTGGTGATGAATATACAACTCCAGCCAGTATTAATGAATTTACTAAAAAGCCATTGCATTTACATATTCACTGAAAATTATATCTCAGTAAAGCTGTGTTTAGAATCCACATATGAACACTCACATAAATATAGTAAAATTATTTTTGACAAGAATGCCAAGCCCATTCAATGGGGAAAAGGACAATCTTTCCATAAATACTATTGGGGAAACTATATAACCATATGCAAAAGAATGAATTTGGACACTTACCTTATATGCTAGACAAAACTAAATTTAAATGGCTCAATGATATGAATATATAAAATTCTTAGAAGAAAACATAAGGGAAAAGTTTCATTGTGTTGAATTTAGCAATGATTTCTTGGATCTGACACCAAAAAAAAAGGGAACAAAATAAAAATAGATAAATTGTACTACATAAAAATATAGAACTTATGTACATTCCAAGACACAGTGGAATGACAAGGCAACCTTCAGAACCAGAGAAAATATCTGTAAACCATATATCTCTATAAAGGGTTAATAGCTAGAGTATATAAAGAACTCATACAACTCAAAACAAGCAAACAAAAAAATCCCAAATAATCCAATTAAAAATTGGGCAAAGGATTTGAACAGACCTTTCTCTAAAAAATATATACAAATGACCAACAAACATATGAAAGGATATGCAATATCACTATTCAGAGAAGTTCAATTCAAAACTACAATAAGCTACCACTTCATACATATCAGGAGAGCTGCTATAAAAAAAAAAAAAGCAGAAAATAACAAATGTTGGTGAGGATGCAAACAAAATGGGAAATATAAAATAGTACAGTCGCTGTGGAACAGTATTGCAGTTCCTCAAATTATGAAAAATGGAAGGTACCATAGTATTTTTAGATATTTATACAACGAATTGAAAGCAAAGTCTTAAAGAAATATTTTTACAACAATGTTTATAGAAGCACTATTCACAATAGCCAAAAGTGGAAGGAGCACAAATGTCCACCAATGAATGAATAGATAAACAAATGTGGTATGTACATACAATGAAATATTACACTGGGGAACACAATTTTTGTTACATTAGACCTGACACTTGTTTTTGACTAACTTTTGACATCTGAATGCAAAAATGACTCCAGTTTTTCACTATCACATCAATTTTTAAGGTACAGGATACCCTCCCTTTGTTCCAAAAGTCATATAAAATGTATATACAAAGGAAAATAAAGAAAAAATTACCTGAATATACTATTTATTTAGAGTTATTTTATTCATATAAAGGCTATATATTGTTAATGTAAGTCAAATTGTGTACAAGTAGTAAAGTTCTGCTACCAAACATACATATTAAGGTAAAAATTTATGCTTATAGCACTTTGAAGCTCTCCAAGAGTTTCTGGACAATTTCAGTGTAATTCTGTGCTCGTGTGTTTCCAAAAAAGTCCTTTACAAAGTTTTTGAAAGACAACCAAACATTCTTTTGGAGTTCTGACACTGTCCTGATGAAATGTTTATCTTCAATGAGCTGCCGAATATGTGGATCATCAAACACACCAGCCTTTATCTTTACAAATGACAGTCTAGGAAATGCCAAAATGAGACACTCAAAACAGTCTTCTTCAGTTGGGAAAGCTTTAAAAAATTGCTTCATGAGACCAAGTTTTACGTGCAGCTGTAGGAATATAATGTTCTTTCTGTCTACAAGTGGCTTATGTAGAATGCTTGGGTCATCAGGCTTGAGGTCAGATCTTGGAGGCCAATTCAACTCAACCCAATGCTTCTCATGAGCTCTGCTGTCCCACATACACAGAAAACAGGGATACTTGGTGCATCCGCATTGCTGACCAAGAAGGAAGCAGACCATTTGAAGGTTAACACAGATGACCCAATTGTGCTTGTGATATTGCAACAGATCAATGACTCTCTTTATGTCTTCAAATTCTTCATGAAAACAAACTGAATGGCCAATTAGGACTGCACCAAATATATTGCCATTGTGAAGAAGGACACACTTCAAGTTCCACTTTGAGCTATCAATGAACAGTCACCATTCAGTTGCATTATAGACTGGAATTCCCAATTCCTCCATGAAACCATGTATGTTATGACAATACACAAAGCCACCATCACTTCGAAAGTACTACAGAAATGCACTTTCTCTTGATCAAAAGTAAGGTGCCTTTGCTCCTTTTTCAAGCAAGTTTTTCTCATGCAGTTGGCTGCTAGGAGTTCTGAAACCTTTTGGGATAGTCCAAAATCTCGTGCCAAATCATTCAATTCATGGTGATCAAATTCTTTACAAACTGAGTCATCTTCAATTTCAAAATCTTCATCATTGCTGTCTCTTAGTTCTTCACCATACTCCTGTTTTTTGAAAGAGAATATTTCAATGAAAACTGGCACTGGGATTTCATCTGAATGAGGCATTGGGCATATAGCTGATGGTAGACTAGGATACTCTATTTTACATTTATTTTTCTTGTTATATCCTGACGTTTTCACTATACAAAAGTAACAGTCACTTGAATGATATCTGTGCTCTCGCCAAACCATATGTATACCAAATGACAATTTATCACGTGTTACCTTCGTCCACATCTGTAAACTCTCAACACACTGCTTGCACACCTTGCGAGGGGTCCAAGAATTATCTTGATCACCAAGTTTTACTTTAAAATATGCAAAATAGTCTTGCCTGACAAATGTGCTGATGTTTGTCCTTTGGGAATGGTGAAACTGCCACAGATATAACAAAATGACTCAGGGTTGTTTAGGAACTTATGACGAGAAAAAGCAGAGGCAGACATGATCTGAAGGAAAGGAAATAAGTACATATGTAAATTAAAAAATGAATTCTGCTAACTCCTTGTATAGAGACAAGAACTCGGACTACAGTTTGGAATATGATTCACTCTATAGAGTGGCACACAACCTCTCACCACACTGGGTCAAGTGTAACTGAATAGCCTAAACAAGTATGAACCTGTCGCTGGTCTTCAAGGTCATCCCCCACCTCTCCCCACTCAAGGGAGGTTTGCTCTCATCCAATAGGAGAGCACTAGTGCTTCTCTCAATCCATGTTCCATACAGCCCAGAGTGGTCGCATTAAGATAAGCTGTACAGAATAAACTTGACACGACAGAAGAAAAATATTTAAGTCTACAACAGCTGAAAAAATCGAACTCAACTGGAATTATGTTAAAAATTGTTACCATGTGAATTATTCAACCATTAAAAGAAAGAAAAAAATTTAAGTATATTTTATTAATTATGTTGTTATAGTAGTTCCAATTTTCCCCCTTTGCTCCCCTCTGCCAAGTACCCCCCTTTCCTGCAGGAATCCCACCCCCCTTAGTTCATGTTCATGGGTTGTGGATATAAGTTCTTTGGCTTCACCCTTTCCTACATTATTCTTAACATCCCCCTGTCTATTTTGTACCAACTAATTATGCTTAATTCCTGCACCTTTTCCCCATTTCTCCCCCTTCCACCTCCCTGCTGATAACCCTCCAAATGATCCCCATACCTATGATTCTGTTCCTAATCAGGTTTGCTTAGTTGAATTTTGTTTTTATTTTTTTAGATTCAGTTGTTGAGAGTTGTAAGTTTGTTGTCATTTTAATGTTCATAGTTTTGATCTTATTTTTCTTAAATAAGTCCCTTTAAGATTTCATATAATAATGGCTTGGTGATGATGAACTCCTTTAGCTTTACCTTGTCTGGGAAGCACTTTACCTGCCATTCCATTCTAAATGATAGCTTTGCTGGATAGAGTAGTCTTGGTTGTAGGTCCTTGCTTTACATTAGTTTGAAATCTTCATGCCAGTTCCTTCTTGCCTGCAAACTTTCTTTTGAGAAATCAGCTGATAGCCTAATAAGCACCCCTTTGCTTCTCTCTTGTTGCTTTTAAGATTCTCTCTTTATCTTTAACTTTTGACATTTTAATGATTATGTGTCTTGGTGTGGTCCTCTTTGGGTCTAGTTTGTTTGGGACTCTCTGTGCTTTTTGGACTTGTATGTCTATTTCCTTTGCCAAATTTGGGAAATATTTTTTCATGTAAGTTCTCAATTTCTTGCTCTTCCTCTTCTCTTTTTGGCGCCCCTATGATTCAGATGTCGGCACGTTTAAAGTTCTCCCAGAGGTTCCTAAGCCTCTCCTCATTTTTTTCAATTTTTGTTTCTTCATTCTGTACTGGTTGACTGTTTTTTTCTTCCTTATGTTACAAATCATTGATTTGAACCCCGGTTTCCTTCCCTTCACCATTGGTTTTGTGTGGATTTTCCTTCGTTTCATTTAGCATAGCCTCCACTTCTTTCTTTCTGCTTTTGCATATTTAAGCATACCTGTCAAGTATGTGAGCATCTTTATCACCACTGATTTGAACTCTACATATGTTAGGTTGGCTACCTCCTCATCACTTAGTCCTTCCACTGAAGCCTTGATCTGACCCACTTTTGGGCCATACTTCTTGTCTCCTCATCTTGACAGGCTCCCATGTTTGTTTGTCTCTGTGACTTAGGTATAGCTGTCACACCTGTTACATTGTAAGGAGTGAAGCCTTAGGTATTCATCAGTGGGAGCAACCCATTTCACCATGTTGTGATGCTGTATGTGGGGGAGGGGTCTGAGAGGGAACAATACCACTTGCTCCGCACTCACTCATTTCCCAGGCACTTCTGCTTTCTGTATGGGGTTAGCGCCCCTCTAGCTGTTGCCCTGGCCATTGTTCCAAGAGTGGGTGTGTCTGTGGACATTCTAGGACTGTGGGGGCCCTTTAAACAAATGGACTCTGCTGAGAGACTGGCAGTTTCTTCCTCTGCCCCAACCCCCACTGTTTTGCACAGTCAGAAGCGATGAGATTTTATTTTCCCTCACACTGGAACTGTGAGCTATGAGGTCTGGTCTCTGTTGGGAGCACTCTGAAGGTATTCCCCCCTCCTTTTTGATATGTGTGACTGCATTTTATGCTGGCCTGCTGCTGCCACACTGCTTCTTCTTCACCCTGGCTCTGACCCTCTTACCTGTCTGGCTGAGTATTTCTTCTTTATGTCTTTGTTAGACTTCCATGAAGCTTGATTTTCTGGAATTTCTGGTTTCTCTAGTTTTGAGGTAGCTGTATTCCTTCTTAGTTATGGCAGGAGATGCAGCATGTCTATCTAGGCCTTCATCTTGGCTGGGAGATTAAAAATTTTTTTGATACATTATGTAACATTAATCAACTCTGAGGACATATTCTAAGTGAAACAAAACAGTCACAAAAAGTCAAACACTGTGTTATTCTACTTATATAAGGTATATAGAGTCATCAAATTCATGAAGACAGAAAATAGAATAGTAGTGCCAGGGTTTTCATCAGTTTTACAAGATGAAAAAGTTCTGAAAATTTGTTGTACAATGCTATGAATATAGTTATAGCTACTGAAAGGTACACTTAAGATGTGTAAAACAGTAAATTTTGTTATGTTTATTTTACCACAATTAAAAATAAAATAAATAATAAATCCATATACATTGGCTAAAATTGATGTGAGTGATCCCTCATTCACTGGTTCAAATATTGCTTTAAAAAATAAGGAAGTTGGGGATCCAAGATGGTGGCAGAGTAGATGGAAGCTATACTACCTCCTTCCGTGACCAAACTGAAATTACAACTAAATTATAGAAAATCATCCTGAATAACCAACTGAACACTAGCAGTAGAGAAGCTAGTTCAAGTGCACATAGAACATTTTCTAGGACAGACTAGATGTTAGAACACAAAGCAAGTCTTCATAAATTTAAAAAGATTGAAATCATATCAAGCATCTTTGCTGACCACAAGTCTGTGAAACTAGGTATCAAGCACAGAAAGAAAACTAAAAAATACACAAAGACATGGAAGCTAAATAACATGATATTAAATAATGAGTGGGTCAACAATATGTACTACTTCAAAGTCACTTTGTGTTTATTTTTAAAATCAGAATGATATATAGCACGTGCTTTATGCTAATTTTTATGTTTTCTTAAGAAGGTCTCTATAATTAAAAATATTTTCAAACCATTTGTAACCAGGAAAAATCAAGAAATGTATTTAAAATGAGCGTTTTGATTCCAGAGCGTAGGTAGAAGATGAGAGGTGCGATACTTGGTTCCCTCATCCAGGCATAGGTTTTTTACTCCAAAATCCCTATAGCTTGAAAAGGTTCATTCCACCCACCGGTCAACCCACTCAGATATAACAGCTTCCTAGCTCATCATTTCCTTGCCCCAACTACTCCTTTTCCCTTTTGTCTTGTACATTACATCAGGTGTGGGCTAGTACCGCACTTCAGCAGCTTTATGCCAATTTTGATCAGAGGTGGGAAGTTTTGATGAAAAAACCTCCTAGAACTCATTCCTGACTTAGCAGAAAAAAATATATATGAGAATCCTCATTGAAAGCAGATCAACAGAGAGCCAAGGACTCCTTCTTTCACATTCTTTATTGCTGGTCTTTTGTCACTCTTGCGTGCTAAGTTCTCTGCACCAGTCAGTTCTTGTTACTTTGCTGGCACCTGTTCCCTTGCTCTGCCTTATTTTCTGTTCTTTTTCCCCTTTGCCTCTTGACCTTCTGCTTAAAGCTATCTGCATGTTTTGCTATGAGAAGTGGTAATGGGAAAATCCCAAGTCCAGAATACCCCAATTCTGGACTCTTATAACTCCTCCCCTAGCCCCCTTTTTATTTTTGGCCTTGAGGCCACAGCTGTTTCTGACTCATGGCTTCCAGTGTTAGGTACACAGAACCACCAATGTGAATATCTGGAGTCTTAAAAAAATACACGAGAGAGAAAATGGCGGAGGAGTGAGGGGAGGCTGCATTTTCAGGCTCCCGAAACCCGCCTGCAGTTTGGGCTAATTGCAGACAGAACATCTCAGTGAACAGCTGGACACTGGCAGGAGTCGAGCCATGGCACTGCTGGATTAGAGAAAATCCATCTGGGAACAACCTGTTTAGTGAGGATAGCAGAGGAAAAGGGGACAAAACGGGATTCCTGACTGGGGCGGCTGCCCGAGCTGTGGCTGGAAGTACACAAAGGCTTTTTGGCGACCACAGGCTGCCCCGGAGAGGAGTCGGGAGGAGAGAGGATCTCTGCCCGCTGGCAGAGACGGGACTCGACCAAGTGGTATTGGCACTGAAGGACAGGAGACAGCGTGCTGCCGGGCAAGTGAGAACATAATTTTCCTTTATAATTTTCTCTAGTGGACGGTGGAGAGGGGAGGAAAGTTTGGGGGTGGTAGGCCATTCTTGAGGAGCGCAGGTGCAGAGGCACACTCATCCACTCCCCAACCCTACCCTTGGGTCCCAGGGGTGTGCATAGAGAAGAGCTCTCATTCACTGGCCCAGGTGTGTGGGGCAGTGAGTCCAGACATCCCTCGGACACTCCCCAATGGACATAAGATCAGTGCCCCAACGGGCACAGGGAGGGCCCACTGAACATGCAGAGGACCTTGCACAGACACCCCTAGGCAGCTCTGTGGGCGCTTGGCCCCAGGCCGGAAAGCAGACCACTAGCGCAGGCTCTGTTTGTGCCCACCCAGACGGGTGAGGGAAGGCGGGCAGCTGCAGCACGGGAACAGCGGGCGGCAGCGACTCACAGACGCTCACTTCCACTGAGCACAAGTGTCCGGGGCCCCGCCCTAAGAGGCGAGAGACCAACTCCCAGAGCTCAGCTCAGCGGGACTAACGGCACGGGCGCAGGAGCGCGAAAACACCTCAGCCGGGGGACAATAGGCGCCAATCACGGGGCAAGCTCTCGACCACCCAGGCGTGCAGAGACGCCCGCATGGACACCTCGGCGCGAACGCAGAAACACCTCGGCCCGGCAACAATAGGCGCTAATCGCGGGGCAAGCTCTCCGGCCGCCCCGCCTGTGCAGTTGCCCGCGCACAAGGACACCTCAGCTGGCTCCAGCGGGCAGCAAGGGAATGAGCCATGCCGGGAACTGCGGGCGCACACCATTGCTGCAAGAACCAAGAACCTCTGAACCGCCACACTAGACCAGCTGCAGACGCAGAAAAAGAAGGCTACACAACAAGGCTAAAATGGAGTAAAAACATCCCTTTTTTTTTTCACTTTTTTTCTCTCTCTTTCTTCTTTCTTCTTTCTTTTTTTTCTTTCTTGCTTTCTTCTTTTCTTACTTCTTTTTTCTTGGGATTTTTTTAAAAAATTTTTATTTTTTTCTTCTTTTTTCTTTCTTTCTTCTTTCTTTCTTTCTTCTTTCTTTTCTCTCTTTATTTCTTTCTTCTTTTCTTTCTTATTTTTTGTTGGTTTTTTTCCCTTCCAAAAGAAAAACAAAATTATCTCGAACGTGTTGCATATAACCTCTCCTTCTCATTCGTTCTCTTTAATCGTTGTTTATTTGTTTGTGTGTCTAGTTTAGCTCCCCTATCACTCTAAATAATAGAATATAATTACTATATAAACCAAATACAATGCAATCCCACTTTCTTACTATATTATGCATTTTTCCATCCTTTTCTTCTATTTTTATTAACATACAATGTAAATATTACCTACTGGCTTGCATAGTCTCAACTATTATTAATCTATCACCCCCTCTATCAAAAATTATATTTTTCCTCCCTAAAAATAACTCTTCAATTCTTCTTATAGTATAAAAACTCTAATCTCTTTATATTTATATTAATACGGGCTCGGGCTCGTTGGCAGACGATAGTGGGATAGAGGGTGGGGGATATTTTTTGAGGGTGTGGATCTCCTCCCTGGGCTGTGTGTTTATGTTTTTAACAGCATATCCACAAAAGAACTCAAGACAAAGTGGATAGAGTGACTCCCAACCAACTAGCCAGAAGGAATATCCTACCAAAGAACATCTGAAATATTAACCAGACAGCATAAACAAACGACATAAAAGATAACTCAAGAACATCAGGCTCAGGATATCAAAGAGACTGCATGACTGAAACCCCCAGATCTCCCATAAAGAATCTCATACCAGAAAGGAGGGAAGTCAAAGCAGACAATCCCCCCCAAAAAACAAATAAATAAATAAAAACAAAAAAAAGAATCCAACACGGTAAGACGCAAAAATAACCCCTCAACGAAAAGAAGAGAGGAATTCTCAGAGAGAGAGATAGATGAAATAGACATAGCCCAAATGTCAGACATGGAATTCAAAACAATGGTGGTAAAGAAGCTCAATATACTCGACATCCTTAAAAACAACTATGACAACCTCCAAGGAAGTTACCAGCAGCTCCAAGAAAATTACAGGGAACTTGCAGAGAACTACACCAGCATAAAAAAAGACATAGAAACTATTAACAAGAACCAGAAAGAAATGAAGAATTCAATCTCTGAACTAAAAAACACAGTAGAATCACTCAAAAGCAGACTAAATGAAGCAGAGGATCGGATTAGTGAGTTAGAAGATAATGTAGAAAAAAACTCCCAGACAATACAGCAAAATGAAAAAAGATTAAAAATATATGAACAAGATGTAAGGGAATTAGAGGATAGCATGAGAAGTAATAATATCAGGATCATCGGGATTAGAGAGGGAGAAGAAAAGAACCATGGAATTGAAAAACTGATAGAAGAAATAATGACAGAAAATTTTCCAAACCTGATGAGAGAAAAAGTTATACAAGTTCAGGAAGCACACAGAGTTCCAATGAAGAGGAACCGCTCAAAAACCCACTCCAAGGCACATCATAGTTAAAATGGCAACATTCCAAGACAAAGAGATAATCCTAAAAGTAGCAAGAGAAAAACAGCAAATAACATACAAGGGAGCTCTGATAAGGCTATCAACTGATTTCTCAACAGAAACATTACAAGCCAGAAGGGAATGGTCAAAAATATTTCAAGCAATGAAAAACAAAGGCCTACAACCAAGAATACTCTACCCAGCAAGGCTCTCCTTCAAAATAGAAGGTGAAATAAGGAGTTTCTCAGACAAAGGAAGACTGAAAGAATACATCTCCACCAAACCAGAATTGCAAGAGATGCTAAAGGGAGTGTTCTAAGAAAAAAGAAGAAAAGAACAAGAGAGGAGAGGAACAGAGGTACAAAGGGCAATGAATAAATACACGTCAATAATAACTTTAAATGTAAATGGATTAAATGCTCCAATTAAAAGACACAGGGTGGGGACTTCCGGCCAAGATGGAGGCTTAGACGGACACGCTAGGTCTCCCTCTACAACTAGAGAGGAATACAACTACTTCAAAACAAAGGATAACTAGAAATTCCAGAAAATAAAACTACACGGAAGCCCAACATATGAAGTTATAAACCAGCGGCGCTCTTTGGGCAGGTAAAAGCGAAAGGGGGTGGCGCTGTTTGCAGTCGCACCTGGGACAGCGGCGGGGAGAACAACCCCGGCTGCAGTCGAACCCCCGGCAGCTCGCGACCCCAACGCTGGGGAAAGCATCCACCACATCACCTTGAATGGTGAGGCCCAGGGGGGCGGGAGGACGGATCCCGGTCTCCTAGCTGAATAACTGTGTGAATCCATCTTGGACCCCCGCCCCCAAAGAAAGCGCCACAGGGCTGCGAAATAGGTCGCGGACAGGCGACGGTCGCTGGCTTGTGACGAGTACACAGGCACTGCCCCCTACAACCGGCCCAAGAAAACAAAACGCATCTGTCAAAATGAGGCAGACAACTATAGAAATCCCGGTGGCACAGCTCACCAGGCAACAGATGGAGAACCTGACAGATGAACAATAAGAAACCTGACAGATGCTCAGTTATGGGCCATTGTTATAAGGTGGCTTACAGAATTCACAAAAGATCTGGAAAAAGATGAGAAAGAAGCGAAAAACACTCATAACGAAAGGAACAAAACCACATACGAGACAGATGGTGAGGAAATAAAATCCAGAGTTCATTTGAACAAACCGGAATATGGAGAAGGAACAAGCAGTCAACCAATGCAGCGAGAGGAAATGGGAAGCAATGATGAGAGGATCAGAAACCTCTGGGACAGCTATAAAAGGCCCAACATAAGAATCATTGGTTTGCCAGAGAGCGAGGAAGATGAACTAGAACTTGAAAAATTGAGTGAAAATATAATAAAGGAGAACTTCCCAGACTTGGGAAAGGAAATAGACTTTCAGGTCCAGGAAGCACAGAGAGTTCCAAAAAAACTGGACCCAGGGAGAACCACTCCAAGACACATTATAATCAAAATGTCAAAAATTAAAGATAAAGAGAGAATCTTAAAAGCAGCAAGAGAGAAGAAAAGAATTATGTACAAAGGGGTCCCAATTAGACTATCAGCTGACTTCTCAAGGGAGACCCTGCAGGCAAGAAGGGACTGGCAAGAAATATTCAAAGTAATGAAAATCCAAAACCTACAACCACGAATACTCTATCCAGCGAAAATGTCATTCAGAATAGAAGGACAGAGAAAGTGTTTCCAGGACAAAATAAAACTGAAAGAGTTCATTAGATCCAAACCACTGTTATATGAGATGTTAAAGGGACTGGTTTAGAAAAAGGAGGATCAAGACAATGAAATCTAAAATGAAAACTGCATCACAAGAAACAACAGAAGCTAGGGAATTGAAACAAAGGCAAACTAAACAGGCAACGAGAGTGGAGAAAGAACTTTAGGTACGGGGAACATATTGGGGGGAGGCCAACAGGGAGGGGGTATGGGGAGAGGGAGGGAGATGATATAGGAATTAAGGATCATGGTAGGAGGGAATGGAATAGACAGAGAGAGGTTGAGAAGAACTGTATGCACAACTAATGGACATGATCTAAAAGGGGGGGACAACTGGAGGGAGGGGGGCCACCGGGTGGAGGGAAGCAGAGGGAAGGGAAATTGGCACAAATGTAATATTATAATCAATAAAACACATTAAAAAAATAAAATAAAATAAATTAATACTTTAAAAAAAACAAAAGACACAGGGTAACAGAATGGATAAAAAAACAGGACACACACATTTGCTGCCTACAAGAAACACACCTCAAAACAAAAGATTTACACAAACTGAAAGTAAAAGGATATAAAAAAAATATCCCAAGCAAAAGCACCAGAAAAACAAAGCCGCGGTAGCAGTCCTCATATCAGACAAAAATGATTTCAAAGCAAGTGCAATAAAAAGAGACAAAGAAAAACATTTCATAATACTTAAAGGAACAATCGATCAAGAAGATATGACATTGATAAACATATATGCACCCAACATAGGAGCACCCAAGTACATAAAGCAAATACTAGAAGACCACAAAAAGGATATCAACAACAACACACTCATAGTAGAGGACTTCAACACTCCATTATCAACAATAGACAGATCATCAAAGCAAAGAAACACCAAGGATATAGAGGCATGGAACAACACACTAAACCACATGGACCTAACTGATATATATAGAACTTTCCACCCCAAAGAAGCAAAACTTACATTCTTTTCAAATGCACATGGGACACTTTCAAAGATAGACCACATGATAGGACACAAAAGAAGCCTCAGCAAATTCAAGAAAATTGAAATCGTATCAAGCATCGTTTTAGATCACAATGCCTTGAAACTAGAAATCAACCTCAGAGAAAAAATTCAAAGACACCCAAACTCATGGAGATTGAATAACATGCTATTAAATAATGAATGGATTAACAATGACATCAAAAAAGAATTCAAGAAATTTCTGGAAACTAATGATAATGAACACACAACAGCCCAAAACCTATGGGACACAGCAAAAGCAGTCCTGAGAGGGAAGTTCATAGCAATACAGGCATATCTGAAAAGGATAAAAGAATCTCAAATAAAAAATCTAACCCTAAAGCTACAAGAACTAGAACAACAACAACAAACAAAGCCTAGGGCAAGAAGAAGGAACGAAATCATCAAGATCAGGGCAGAACTAAATGACATAGAGACTAAACAAACAATCCAAAAGATCAACAAAACTAGGAGCTGATCCTTCGAAAAAATAAACAAAATCGACAAGCCTCTAGCCAGTCTAATCAAGAAACAAAGAGAGAAGACCCAAATAAACAAAATCAGAAATGAAAGAGGAGAAATCACGACTGACACCACAGAAATATAAATGATAGTTAGAAATTACTACAGACAACTGTATGGCAAGAAATTTGACAATCTAGAAGAAATGGACAAATTTCTAGAAACATACAACCTTCCAAAACTGAATCAAGAAGAAGTAGAAAGTCTCAACAGACCAATAACAAAGAAGGAAATTGAAACAGTAATCCAAAATCTCCCTGCACACAAAAGCCCTGGACCGGATGGCTTCACAGAGGAATTCTACAAAACATTCAGAGAAGAACTAGCTCCTATCCTCCTCAAACTGTTCTGAAAAATCCAAGAAGAGGGGAAAATCCCAAACTCTTTCTATGAAGCCAGTATTATTTTAATCCACAAACCAGGTCAAGAAACAACAAAGAAAGAAAACTACAGGCCAATATCACTGATGAACATCGATGCTAAAATCCTCAATAAAATATTGGCAAACAGGATCCAGCAATACATCAAAAAGATCATACATCACGAACAAGTGGGCTTCATTCCAGGGATGCAAGGATGGTTTAATATTTGCAAATCAATAAATATAATACATCACCTAAACAAAATCAAAGACAAAAATCACACGATCATATCAATAGATGCAGAAAAAGCATTTGATAAAGTACAACACCCATTTATGATGAAAACATTCAGCAAAATGGGAATAGAGGGAGCATACCTTAACATAATTAAGGCTATATATGAGAAGTCTGAGGCCAACATCATACTCAATGGACAAAAACTAAAAACATTCCCTCTGAACTCAGGAACTAGACAAGGTTGTCCACTCTCTCCACTCCTATTCAACATAGTGTTGGAAGTCCTAGCTACAGCAATCAGACAAGAAAAAGAAATAAAAGGGATCCAAATTGGGAAAGAGGAAGTAAAATTTCATTATATGCAGATGACATGATAGTCTACCAGAAAATCCTATAAACTCCACTAAAAGACTACTCGATATAATCAGTCAATTTGGCAAAATCGCAGGGTACAAAATAACAATACAGAAATCTAAGGCATTTCTGTACACCAACAATAAAATATCAGAGACAGAGGCAGAAAAGAAAATACCATTTACTATACCAACAGGAAAAATAAAGTACCTATGAGTAAACTTAACCCAAGAGATAAAAGACCTATACTCTGAAAATTACATAACATTAAAGAAAGAAATTAAGGAAGATACAAATGGAAGCAAATACCATGTTCTTGGATGGGTAGAATCAACATCATCAAAATGCCCATACTACCCAAAGCAATTTACAGATTCAATGCAATCCCTAGTAAAATACCAATGACATATTTCACAGACCTAGAACAAATACTCCAAAAATCCATATGGAACCAAAAAAAAACCCCGAATAGCAAAAGCTATCTTGAGAGAGAAGAACACAGCAGGAGAAATCACAACACCAGATATCAAACAATACTACAAAGCCACTGTGATCAAAACAGTTTGGTACTGGCATAAGAACAGACATATAGATCAGTGGAACAGAATAGAGAGTCCAGAAATAAACCCAGGCCTCTATGGTCAACTAATATTTGATAAAGGAGGTAGGAACATAAAATGGACTGTGAAGAGCCTCTTTAACAAATGGTGCTCGGATAACTGGATAGGGACCTGCAAAAACATGAAACTAGACCACCAACTTACACCACACACAAGAATAAACTCAAGATGGATCAAATATTTAAATGTAAGCCGTGACACCATAAAAGTCCTAGAGGAAAACATAGGCAAGAAAATTTCAGATATCTCACGTAACAATTTCTTCACGGATACATCTCCTAAAGCAAGAGAAATAAAGGAAAAAATAAATAAATGGGATTACATCAAACTTAAGAGTTTCTGCTCATCAAAAGAAAACATCAGCAAGATGAAAAGGAAACCAACCATATGGGAAAACATATTTTCCAATGACATCACAGACAGGGGACTGATCTCCAAAATATATAAAGAGCTTATACGACTCAACATTAAGAAAACAAACAACCCAATTAAAAAATGGGCAAAAACCTGAACAAACACTTCTCCAAAGAGGACATACAGAAGGTCCATAGACACATGAAAAAATGCTCAACATCATTAGCCATCAGGGAGATGCAAATAAAAACCACAATGAGATACCATTTTACACCAGTCAGAATGGCCATCATCAACAAATCAACAAACAACAAGTGCTGGCGAGGATGTGGAGAAACGGGAACCCTCCTGCACTGTTGGTGGGAATGCAGACTGGTGCAGCCACTATGGAAAACAGTATGGAATTACCTCAAAAGATTAAAAATGGAACTGCCTTTTGAACCAGCGACTCCACTACTAGGATTATAGCCGAAGAATCTTAAAACACCAATTCAAAAGAACTTATGCACCCCTACGTTCATTGCAGCACTGTTTACAATAGCTAAGTGGTGGAAACAGCCTAAGTGCCCATCTGTAGATGAGTGGATAAAAAAACTGTGGTAAATTTACACAATAGAATACTATGTAGCAGAAAGAAAGAAGGAACTCCTGCCATTTGCAACAACATGGATGGAACTAGAGAGAATTATGCTTAGTGAAATAAGCCAGGCAAAGAAAGAAAAATTCCATATGATATCACCTAATACAGGAAACTAAAGAACAACACAAACAAAAGAACTAAATAGAACAAAGAGCAGAATAGCAGTCAATAGGGGCGAGGGGGGGAGAGATGGGGTATAAGTAAGGGAAGGGTTTAGTCAAAGAACATATATAAATGACTTATGGACATGGACAACGGGGGGGGGATATTGCGGGAGAGGGGGTGGGTTTGGTGGGGGAGAGAAATTGGGAGAAGAGGGGACAACTGTAATTGAAAAACCAAAACAAAAAACAAAACAAAAAAAACACGAATGTCTTCTGAATTAGCAGTTCCATGGGTGGAGTTCAGGAATGTGTCTTGTTAAAAGGACCCCAGGGAATTCTAATAACTTGTATAGAATTGAAAACCAGTGTTCCAAGCTTTGTTCTTGATTGACCTTCAGAACCACTCTGATCCATTGACTCTCATCCTCTTAGTGGCCCTGAAGTTAGTCTTCCTTTTTACAGGGGCAGGTATAATTAGATAATATGTAGCTTAAGTTTACAGTGATTTCTTTTTACCCCAAAGTGGCCGTTTCATTATTAAAACTGGTTATGTCCCGGTACATCCTGGAGAGGCAGCTGGCTTTCCAGAAGCCATCTGCTTCAACAAGATGCAGTAGCAGCTGATTGACAGAAATGGCATAAAGTTGTGTCAGCAAAGAGGGCACATGATAATCTAAGTCTCTCTTGCACCCAGAGAGACAAGGAGATTTTCCAAGGGTCTTCATGCCTCCAGGAGGGTTGCAGAAGTGGCAGAAAGGGGAATTACAGATGATAAATGAGTTGTGGGCCATGAGGAGAAGATGAGTGACCTGGATGTTACTGGCTGGAGTATACAGCCAGACCCCTGGTTCCTGCAGCTCAACAGCTGATGACAACCATAGAAGACAGACAATTACATCTCAGAAGAGGCTGAAGAGGACAGAGAACCATTCAGGATCTAATGGCCCTTCCCATGGATGCCTTAAGTTACTCCCCTTACCTTTCTCCCTCATATAGACCAAACTCCAGGAAGACAGGGAGAGATGGTTCTCTGAATTCATTGGGAAGTCTCTGAAGTGACTGAATCTAACTGAAAATGACGGGGTCACATATTTTCTGTCAGCAAAAGTGGGGCTTGAGGTAAAATTAAGTTTAGTAATAAGGGGAAAAAGTTACATGCCTGAGATTGGTGAACTGCAGTTATTCTTAGTTGATATTCAAGAACCTAATAGTAGCACTAAATCTCATACATTCAGTAATATGTGATGATTTTTAATTGTATATTATGTTTGACACTTTGCAGGATTCAGTGGCAAATATGCTGACAGAGGTACTCGGGGCAAGTCATGGTACCAAAAAAGGGTGAGAGCTGCTGGAAATTTATACAAGCTTTCTGAAGGCTGTTTTAGTGACAGAGAAAACAGTATGTTCAGGAATACCATGGCCTATTTTTATCTGAAGCCTAAATTTGTATGGAGTTGTCATTAGTGCTTACTAATGATTTTCAAATGATTATTCTGGGCCATGATTTATTAGAAAGAGTCTAAACAATTGTTAAATTTTAAAAGTTAGATTTTTGGAGAGAAGATGGTGGAGGAGTGAGGGGAGGCTGCACTTTCTGGCTCCTGAGACCTGTCTGTAGTTTGGGCTAATTGCAGACAGAACATCTCTATGAGCAGTTGGACACTGGCAGGAGTCAAGCCTTGGCAATGCTGGATTACAGAAAATCACCTGGGAGTGACTTGTTTGGTGAGGATAGCGGAGGAAAAAGGGACGAGATTGGATTACTGACTGGGGTGGTTCCCTGAGCTGCAGCTGGAAGTACACAAAGACTTTTTAGCAACCACAGGCTTCCCCATGGAGGAATCTGGAGGAGAGCAGATCTCTGCCTGCTGGCAGAGCCAGGAGAGGACCAGATGGCATCTGGTGCTGAAAGACAAGAAACAGCGTACTGCTGTGCATGTAAGAATGTGATATTTCTTTTTTTTTTTTTTTTTTTTTTCTCCCTTGTGTACTGCAGAGAGGGGACGAAAGGTTTGGAGTGATAGGACATTCCTTTTTTTTTTTTTTTTTTTTTGTACTGTTGGGTTCTTACCCAAAAGCGATTTTCCTCTCCTTTCTTCCACACAATAGAGCACACCTTCCGTAAAACAGCTAGAAAACACAGGCACAGAACATGTGAAACGAAGGTTTGGTAACTTTGGTCCCAACCTATTATTTCATGGTCCTTCTCTGCTAATAAGTTGTTTTTACTGGCTTAAAAAAAATTATTCTTAGAATCGTTTGCTAACTTCAGCTCATTAAGACTTCTTCTTTTCCAACAATATTCATGTATATATTGGTTACAGTTGTTTTACATAACAAGTAATATTACACCTCAGAGGTTTAGAACATAAAAACTGATTTCTCACTCATGTTACTGTTCTATGTGGATCTTTAGTAGACACAGTCCTTTAGGAACACAGGCCTAAACGTATAGTTTAGTGTCTCCATCATTCTCTAAGGCCCATCTATGGACCCTTTTATTTTTATTTATTTATTTTTTAATTTTATTTATTGGTTATTCAATTACAGTTGTCCCATTTTTCCCCCATTGCTCCCCCCTCCCAGCCCATCCCTTCTCCCACAATTATATCCCTCCCCGTTGTCCATGTCCATGAGTCATTCATACACGTTCCTTGACTAGACCCTTTCCTTACTTATCCCCCTTCTCTCCCTCTCCTCTCCCCACCTACTGACTACTATTCTAGTCTTACTGTGTTCTTCCTCAAAATTGCTGTGGCTATTCGGGCTCCTTTTTGGTTCCATATAAATTTTTGAAGTATTTGTTCTAGGTCTGTGAAAAATGTCATTGGTATTTTAATAGGGATTGCATTGAATCTATAAATTGCTTTGGGTAGTATGGACATTTTAATGATGTTGATTCTTCCCATCCTTGAGCATGGTATATGCTTCCATTTATTTGTATCCTCTTTAATTTCTTTCTTCAGTGTTATGTAGTTTTCTGAGTACAGATCTTTTACCTCCTTGGTTAAGTTTATTCCTAGGTATTTTATTTTTCTTGTTGCTATGGTAAATGGGATTTTCCTTTCAATTTCTATCTCTGAGTTTTTATTGTTGTTGTATGAAAATGCCTTTGATTTCTTAATATTGACTTTGTATCCTGCTATTTTGCCAAATTCACTTATTAGGTCGTGTAGATTTTTGGGGAGTCTATAGGGTTTTTTATGTACATTATCATGTCATCTGCAAATAATAACAGTTTTACTTCATCTTTTCCAATTTGGATGCCTTTTATTTCTCTTTCTTGTCTGATTGCTGTGGCTAGAACTTCCAAGACTATGTTGAATAGGAGTGGAGTGAGCGGACATCCTTGTCCTGTTCCTGATCTCAGGGAAAATGCTCTCAGTTTTTGTCCATTGAGAATGATGTTGGCTTCAGGTTTCTCATATATGGCCTTTATTATGTTGAGGTATGCTCCCTCTATTCCCATTTTGCTGAGAGTTTTTATCATAAATAGGTGTTGTACTTTATCAAATGCTTTTTCTATATCTATTGATATGATCATGTGGTTTTTGTCTTTCATATTGTTTATGTGGTGTATTACATTTATTGATTTGTAAATATTAAACCATGCTTGCATCCCTGGGTTGAATCCCACTTGATCGTGGTGTATGATCTTTCTAATGTGTTGCTGGATCCGGTTTGCCAATATTTTGTTGAGTATTTTAGCGTCTATGTCCATCAACGATATTGGCCTGTAGTTTTCTTTCTTTGTTGTGTCTTGACCTGGTTTTCGAATTAGGGTTATACTGGCTTCATAGAACGAGTTTGGGAGTCTTCCCTCTTCTTGGATCTTTTGGAATAGTCTGAGGAGGATAGGAGTTAGTTCTTTCCTAAGTGTTTTGTAGAATTCACTTGTGAAGCCATCCGATCTTGGACTTTTGTGTGCTGGGAGTTTTTTGATTACTGCTTCAATTTCACTAGCTGTTATTGGTCTATTCAGACTTTCTGCTTCTTCTTAATTCAGTTTGGGAAGGCTATAGGTTTCCAGGAATATGTCCATTTCCTCTAGGTCGTCAAATTTCTTGCCATACATTTGTATGTAACAATTTCTTACAATCCTTTGTATTTCTGTTGTATCAGTTGTGATTTCTCCTTTTTGTTTCTGATTTTATTTATTTGGATCCGCTCTCTTTTTTTCTTGATGAGCCTGGTTAAAGGCTTGTCAATTTTTTTAATCTTTTCAAAGAACCAGCTCCTACTTCTGTTGATCTTTTGAATTGTTGGTTTAGTCTCTATGTCATTTAATTGTGCTCTGATCTTGATGATTTCCTTCCTTCTACTTGATCTGGGCTTTGCTTGTTGTTCTTCCTATAGTTCTTGTAGCTGTAGGGTTAAATTTTTTATTAGAGATTCTTCAAGCTTTTTTAGGTAGGCCTGTATTGCTATGAACTATCCTGTCAGGACTGCTTTCGCTGTATTCCATAGGTTTTGGGTTGTTGTGTGTTCATTATCATTAGTTTCCAGAAACTTTTTGATTTCTTCCTTGATGTCATTGTTAACCCATTCATTATTTAATAGCATGTTATTCATTCTCCATGAGTTTGAATGTTTTTGAGTTTTTTCCTTGAGGTTGATTTCCAATTTAAAGCCATTGTGATCTGAAAAGATGCTTGATATAATTTCAATTTTATTGAATTTGTTGAGGCTTGTTTTGTGTCCTACTATGTGGTCTATCTTTGAAAATGTCCCATGTGCATTTGAGAAGAATGTATAGTTAGCTTCTTTGGGGTGAAAACTTCTATATATATCGACTACGTCCTTTTGATCTAGAGTGTTGTTCAGTGCCTCAATATCTTTGGTGTTTCTTTGTTTTGAAGATCTGTCCATTGTTGACAATGGGGCTGTTAAATTCCCCTACTATGAGTGTGTTGCTGTCTATATCTTTCTTGGAGTCTTTCAAATTTTTCCTTATATATTTGGGTGCTCCTAAGTTGAGTGCATATATATTTATAAGGGTTATATCTTCTTGATGGATTTTTCCCTTAAGTATTGTGAAATGCTCTTCTTTGTCTCTTTTTATGGACTTTGCTGTGAAATCTGTTTTGTCTGATATAGGTATTGCTACCCCAGCTTTTTTTTCATGTCCGTTTGCTTAAAATACTTTTTTCTATCCCTTTACTTTTAGTCTGTGTAGATCTTTTGTTCTAAGGTGGGTCTCTTGTAGACAGCATATATGTGGGTCATTCTTTCTAATCCATTCAGCTACGCTATGTCTTTTAATTGGAGCATTTAATCCATTCACATTTAAGGTTATTACCGATAAGTACTTACTCATCGTCATTTTTCCCCTTTGTACTCGTGTTCTTCTCTGTCTCTCTGTTTCTTTATCTTCTTGAAGCAGACCTTTTAGCATCTCTTGCATTGCTGGTTTTGTGGAGATGTATTCTTTTAGCCTTCTTTTGTCTTGGAAACTTCTTATTTCACCCTCCATTTTGAATGAGAGCTTTGCAGGGTAGAGTATTCTAGGTTGTAGGCCTTTATTTTTCATTGCTTGGAATATTTTTTGCCATTCTCTTCTGGCTTGTAGTGTTTCTGCTGAGAAATCTGATGATAACCTTATTGGAGCTCCCTTGTATGTTATTAGTTGTTTCTCTCTTGCTGCTTTTAGGATTCAATCTTTGTCTTTGAATGTTGCCATTTTAATTATGATGTGTCTTGAAGTGGACCTGTTTGGGTTCATCTTCATTGGGACCCTCTGTGCCTCCTGGACTTGCGTGACTCTTTCTCTCCTCATGTTAGGGAAGTTTTCTGTCATTAGTTTTTCAAAGAGGTTTTCTATCCCTCGCTCTTCTTCTTCTCCTTCTGGAATTCCTATGATACGGATATTATTACGTTTCATGTTGTCCTGCAGCTGTCTTAGAACCTCTTCAGTCTTGTTCAGTATTTTTTCATTTTGTTGCACTGTCTGGGAGTTTTTGTGTATGTTGTCCTCCAGCTCGCTGATCCGATCTTCTGCTTCCTCTAGCATGCTTTTAATTCCTTCTACTGTGTTCTTCAATTCAGAAATCATATTCTTCATTTCCTCCTGGCTGTTATTGATAGCTTCTATGTCCTTTTTCATGCTCATGTAATTCTCTGTAAGTTCCTTGTAGTTTTTCTGGAGTTCCTTGTAGTTTCCCGGAGTTCTCTATAGTTTCCGCTGACCTCACTGAGCTTCTCCATAATCCATGTTTTGAATTTCGTACCTGATATTTTGCTCCCCTCTATTTCATTTAGCATTCTCTCTGGGGATTCTACCTTTCCTTTCGATGGGGGGGTTGTTTCTCTGTCTCCCCGTTTTGTGATTCCTATTGTTTGTTGGTGCTTCTTAGAATGATCTGCACTTACTGGATCTGCCTCTGGTAGCGTCAGAGCTTGTACCAGACTGGACTTGGCAGCCTACTGGAGACTTCCAGAGATCTACTGCCTTTGTCTGTCTTCTTTAGTTGTTAATCTACTCAATCTGTGATTAGCCATCAGGCTTAAGGACTGTGGGCATGGCAGCTTAATTCCTGTAAGCAGGGCTTTTATTTCCCCTTAGTCTGATGCCACTTGGAGGGGAATGGCCTGTCTGCTGTACTGGGGCTGAGTCAGCAGTGGCTGGTCCTGGGAGGAGGTTAGTGTAGCTTCCACTTACTCCTCCGCCATCTTGGATCTCCGTCTGTGTTGTCCTTGATGTCATTTCTTTAATCTGTCTGGTTGTATTTCAGCTACTCTTTCGTGGGTCTTTTTCTCTGGTTAGTTGATTGAGAGTCACTCTGCCAACCTTGTCTTGAGATCTTTTGTGGAGGTGCTGCTAAAACATAATCACACAACCCAGACAAGAAACCCACACCCTCCAATATCTCCCCCAACTACAATCTCACTATAGGATGCAAATGAGCCCGTATTAATATACTTGTGGAGATACTGGGACTCTTATTTCATAGGAGAAACAGATAGGAGTTGTTTTAAATGAAGGAAGGGTAATTTTTGAGCGGGAAGTTAATAGAGTAATAATATTAGCAATTGGGATCAATGTTATGTAAGACAGCAATTAACATTTACACTGTATGTTTAAAAAGGAGGAGAGGGTTACAGTGTGGAGTGAGAAAGTGGAAGTGTATAGTATTAGGATTATATAATTGGTATATGCTATATGTTTAGCATGGAAGGAAATATAGACACAACAGACTTCCGGGCAGATAGACAGCCAGAAATTGAAGCAGAGGGCTGAGGAGGTTAGAAGGTAGGAAACAGATTGAGAAAGAATTTTTCAAGAATAAAAATACAGAGTAGAAAATAGCAAGACAGGAAGGAAGAGAAGAAAGAGAGAGAGAAATTAGAGAAAAGAAGGGTAGGAGAGAGAATGAAAGAAGAAGGGGGACTGGATTAAATTTTTTAAAAATATATATATTATAAAAAAATTAAGAGATTAAAACACGGTATAAAATTGCAAGATAGAAAGAAAGAGAGAATATCGAGAAAGAGGAATAAGAGATGGGAAAGCAAGAGGATGGGGGAGGGAAAGAACACGGAGAAGGGAATGAAATCAAGAAGAAGAGGAGATATTAGGGAGGGAGAAATTGAAATTGAAGAGTTGACAAAAGATAGGATGAAGGAGAGAAATACAAGAGGGAGAGAAAGAAGTGAGGGGATGGGGTGGAAAGAGAGAAGGGTTAAGGGGAGGGTGGAGGGGGAGGAGAATAGATTAGAATTAAAATTTAAATATTAAAAGATTAGAATATAAAGTGGAATAGGGAGAGAGAAAGAAAGAGAGAGAATATTTATAGGGAGATAAGGAAAATAAGGGCAAGGGAGGAAAGAAAAACAAATGTAGTCTGAAGGGAGACAAAATAAAGAAAGAAATTTAATAAAATTGAAAGTGCTTAGCGCAGAGAAAGGAGAGAGAAAGGAAACGGAGGGAGGACGAGGATAAGGGGGAGGGAAGGGGATTAGAAGAAGGGAATAGGGAGAAAAGGGAGAGAACTTAAAATTAAAAATTAACAAAGAATAGGATGAAGGGGAGACATGCTAAGGGGAGAGAAGGGAGGGAAGAGGAGGGGAGAAAAGGAGAGAGAATAAGAAAGGACAGGAGGGGCAGTTAGAGAGAGAGTAAGAAATAAAAGAATGAGAGGATTTTAACTCAATTCAACTTTTAGGCACAGTCTCTGGGTATTTTTGTTTTTTTTGTTTTTTGTTTTTCCTTCCTTCCTTCCTGAGTCTGCCCCTATTCAAAATTCCATGGTTTTCAAATCTTTTCTGGTTCGTTGGCTGGCTGTGGGAGGATCCTGCTTGATTCTAGGATTGCTAGTCTTTTATTCGTGGGCCTACCACTCCTCTGCTGTGAGCTGCATTTAGTCGTCCCCTCCCGTGGCACCCTCAGCCCTCCTCAGGCTTGTCCAGCTACTCCTTCCCACTGTTTGTCCAGCCTGTGCCTGCCAGCAATCCCCACTCTGCCTCCAGTCGTGTCTCTATTCCCAGGCTACAGCTTCTGCTCTCTTCCCTGCCCATATACCTGCGCACCCTACCTCTCTCCCTGTCTCAAGACTGTCCCTTTGTTCTGCAGGACTCTGGCACAGTTGGTCAAAGCGCCGGGCCCAGTGGCACTTTCCTACTCAGGACTTCTCCCCTAGTCTGGAGCTCTGCAGCGGCTTTCCCACGTGGGCTCTTCTCCTTGCCCCAAAACTGTCTCTATTCTGAGCTAAAGCTTCCATTGGCTTCCCTGTCTATAGGCTTGTGCACTCTATCTCTCTTCCTGCCCCAGCACCGTCCCTTTGTTCTGCAGGATTCTAGTGTGGTTGGTCAGCGCAGCGCTCTCCTACCCAGGAGCTCTCCGCCAGTCTGGAGCTCCACAGCAACCTTTCCCTGCGGGCCCTTCTCCCCGCCCTAAGACCATCTCCACTCCAGAATCACTGCCTCCGCTCTCTTCCCTACTTACATGCCCTGTGCACCCTATATCTCTCCTAGCCCCAAACCCGCCTTTTGTTCTGTGAGATTCTAGCACGATTGCTCAAAGCGCCGGGGGCATGCACTGCTCTCTTGCTCAGGAGCTTTCCCCTGGTCTGGAGTTACACAGCAGCTTTTCTGTGTGGCCCGTCTCCTTGCCCCCAAACTGTCCCTTTGTTCTCTAGGGCCCTAGCACAAGTGCTGTGCGCGCCCGGAATGCCGAGCTTTCGGTCGGAGGTTGCAGTTGAGGTTTCTCTCTAGACTCAGATCACACAGTTTCTTCCAGTCCTGGTTGTTCACTGTTCTCTCACTCCTCTGGCTTTTTCAGCCAAATCCTCTCCCTAACTCCCTACAAGAATTCACTTATCGGTGCGCCCCTAGCAGGGGGAGCCTCCAAGCAGCTCTCGGCTAGTGAGCTCTCTAGCTTGGTACTGCAGACACACCGGGTCCTGGAATGACTCAGCCGGCAGTGTGTGGTAAACCCCTCCACCCCCCTCCACGCTGCTCCCATGTTCTCCTCCCTGTTCACACTATCGGAGATCCACACTCACTCAGTCACTGCTCTCCACATTCGTTCCTGTAGTCTCTCCTTAACAGGAGCGAGCTGAGAACACTGCTCCTACTCCGCTGACATCTTCCCCTGGATTGTTTGTTTTTTATTGTTGTTTTATAAGTTCTTAATAAATTTTGGGTATTAACCCTTTATTAGATATATAATTGGTGAATATATTCTCCCATTCAACGGGTTGTCTTTTTATTTTGTTGACGGTTTGTTTTTGTTTTTGTTTTTTGCTGTGAAAAATACTTTCTAGTTTGATGTATCCCAGCGGCACAATTGGTTAGTGCACAGTACTTATACAGTAATACCTGTATTCATTCTAAATACATGTGTATATGCTCTTTAGCTCCTTAACTTTTCTGAAATTTAGTATGAAGTATGAGTCTCATATGATCCTTTTTAGAAATGGATATTGAATTTCATAACAAAATGTACTGATTTGAATTTTCACCTTTAACATAAACTAATTTCTATATACACATGTGGCAGTTTCTGTGCTATTTTCTTGGTCAGTTTGTCTTTTCCTATGCCAATAGCACATTTTTATAAAGGTGTTGTGTGGTGGGCAACTGCTAAAAGAGCTTCCAATGATTTCTGCCTCCTGGTATTCACATTTTTACAGATTACCCACACATATTGTACTAAATTTGACCTGTGTGAACAATACATATGACAAAAGTGATGGTACATCACTTTCATTTTGGATTTGCGTCTCTGTATCATCACTTGCTCTAGGGAAACCAGATATCATGTCCTGTAATCAGCCCTATAGAGAAGTCACTATGGCAAAAAAGAAAGAAAGGAAAAGAAAAAGAAAAAGAAGAAGAAGAAAGAAAGAAAGAAAGAAAGAAAGAAAGAAAGAAAGAAAGAAAGAAGAAAGAAAAAAGGAAAGAAAGGAAATTCAACAGCTGTGTAAATGATCTTGGAAATATATTCTCCAGCTCCTGGGGACTACAGTGCTGGCGAGCATCTTGACTGCAACTTCATGAGTGATCCTGGCTTGTAGACATATCACTCCAGTCTCTGCCCCCACCTTCACATGGTGTTCTTCCTGTATATATTTCCCTGTATCCAAATTCCTTCTTTTTATAGGGACACTGATCATGTTGTATTTATTCCCCTCCGCATCCAGTATGATCTCATCTTAACTTGATTATATCAGAAAAGACTCTATCTCCAAATAAGGTCACATTTATAGGTTATAGGTAGACATAAATGTAGGGGGACATATTCAACCAAGTACACAGCAGAACAAGTTACTTGTTCTTGTCTGTGTTGCTGACAATTTTCCCTCAGAAGGTAAAGGAAGAATTTTAGGAAATTTCTGTCCTGGGTCCCAGTTTGACCAATAAGAAAGAATGGGGTACCACATGTAAAATGTCAGGATACAATGGCTTTGGTGTTTTACAATAGTGAAAATATTAATAGTGAGGCCTTCAGTAAGGGAGTTTCAAAAACAGTAAAGAAAATAATAAATTACAAGAGGGATGTGAACTCTAAAAATGGGATTCCTTCAGCATTATAAAAAATTAATGCTGTCAAGGAAGAAATACAGGCTGCCTGGGGGAAAAAAATGCAATCAGGATAATAGTGTCTAATAATTGACCATAAATTAGGTCCTGGGCTTAAACTGAAAAAATAAACAGCGTAAGTATACAGGTAGCTTATAAGCAGACAGCTCTCAGAGAATAATTGAAAGGAGCATTGAACCTGGAATCAGAAGACTTCAATTCAAGTTCCTATGGCTCAGTGGGTTGGTTCTCTGATGAGTTCAAAAAGATGGATACAGTAGACAAGAGTCATGGATATAATCAAAGAAAGAAAGAAAAACAGTTTAGAGTAATATGAGAAAATAAAGCCTCAAAATAAATTAGGGGGCTGAGATAAATACCAAATACAATAAGAAGTCTGTTTTTCTTTTTAACCTCTATAGTCAGGAAAAGGTCAGAGAGGGAATAATTATGCTAGATCTCAGATAATATAACATCAACAAATATAGTATAACCAAAGAACCAGTCAATTTTCTGCTACACTTTTATAATCTCTCCCATGGAGAATGACTATCAGTTGTGGAGCATACACTATTAAGAGAGAATTAAAACCTACTGTAGGAAAAGAGATAGGAAGAGAGTCCTTACCCATTCAAAACTTTAGTTAGTACAAATTCTATCTCAAAATATGGGAAGAATTTGTAGATTAGATCAGACAACTGCTGCTGAAAAAGAAGGAGAACAAAGGAGGTGTCTGGTGACTGAAAAAAATTTTCCATTCTTAAAAAGGGTGGTATTTATATATAAATCAGTGAATCTCATGCAGATTTCAAGCCAAATTCTTGGATGGATGACTTGTAAGCAATAAGGAAATGCTGACAACTAGCAATACTGTGATTTTGCTAAAAGCAAGTCATGTCAACCTAAGCTCATTTCTTTTCTACGATTTGGTTGCCAGTGTGCCAGAGGAAGGCATGAGCACAGCATGGCTTGGTTTTAACATAATATTTATCAGATCTCACAGTGTGCTTACTTTTATTGTTAAAATGGAGAAATGTAGGTCAGGTGATAGGAAGCTGTCTGGGTAGCTAGCTTTGTAGCTAGGCAACCAATATCATTCAAAGAGTGTTGGTCAAAAGCTTGGCCTCAACCTTAATAGACAACTCCAAGAATTTATAATTTGCCAATCCTGCTCAACATATTTGTAAAGTACATAGAAACCAAATAACTCATGTTTGTAAATACCTTGATGACAAAAATTTGATAGTTAATAAACAGGAGACAATTCAAAAATATTCTCCATTTAGAAACCAGGACCATCACAAAGAAAATGTAAATTATTTGGTATAAATGTAAGGTCCTATTTTTAAGCCAAAGAGTGTGAGAGAGCGAATAACAATACCAATAGCTAAGATTTATTGAACATCACTATGCAGTATATCTTTGCATGAATTAATTTATTTAACATTACAACAATCTTATTATAATTATAATAGTTATAACTATTATAATTCACAGAGACCAAAGCTCAGAGAGGCTAAGTAAATTTTTTCAAGTTACATGGTCAGCAAACGGTAGAGGCAGAACTCAAATCCAGATCTGTTTGACTCCAAAGTTTGTGGTTTTAACCATTTTACTAGTTTTATCAATGCATAAATGTAAGAAATGTGTCATACATATTTTGAGTTTTAAGTAAAAGCACCTAGACAATAATGTTTTCTTCTTTGCATAATATTGAAAATCCAGAAGAAAAATGATAGTTGAATTCAAATCTTTTAAGAATTGATGAAATCTATGTAGTTCAAAACGAAAAACTAAGAAAGTACTTAAACAATGCACTGAGACAGATTTTTGTTCAATAAAATGGCATTTTTCTATGTTGAGTCTGCTCAGCCATAGAACAAACCACCTGGCTGAGCAGACCCAACATAGAAAATGCTCCTTATCAGCATTTCTCAAGACTGTCTGAGAAGAGGGTGCTTGAACCTGGAGGAGAAATCACTAGGTGACTTCTCAGAGTCTTATGAATCTAAGATTCAATAAAGAAAATGGTTTAAAGGTGAAATTATGTGAAAAGGAATTCTTGATAATAAGGTTCAAAGCTGCAAGAAAACTTGAAGCCATCAGCACTCTAAGTTAAAGAAGTTGTAGTCCAAAAACTAATTCTCCTTTCTAATTCTATTAGAAAGGTATGAAACCCTTGGAGCACTTCACTCATTTCGTTCCATTTATTTTTAGCATGTTTCTTGGAGGTAAAGCAAGCATCAATATCCCTGTTTTATTGACTGGAAAATGGAAGCATTCCACAGCTAATGTGTGGCTGAAGGATGGAAAGTGAGTTCCTGCAGGCATCTGGTAATCTTTCTAGCACATTACTGTTCTGCCAGCACCAATTAGTTTAACAGATCTCACCAAGATTTTAAAAACTCAAATTAAGCAGAAGTTAATTTTTATTCTTTTAAAATATATATGCAAAATGTTGTATTTATACAATGTTTACAAGTAAAACATTCAAGAAAAAAACAAATTAAATCTAATTCTCCACTGATAAGAATGTTCAAGAATTAGGTGCTTAAATTAGCACATCTTTCTAAGAAAAATTCCCAGAATGTCATGACCTAACATAGTTAAATATTTTAAACATTTTGATTTGTTACTATAAACATAGGTAGATACTAAGTAGTCGGGAATTTTTATCACTTTAAACTGATTTAAGTGACTAATAACTATATAACTTATTTATTTGTACATTTTATACAGGGGGGACAAAAGTAGGTTTATAGTTGTTCATATAAAAATAATACAATAAATAATAATACAAGAATAAACTGTTTTGCATACTAACAACAGTAAACCTACTTTTGGCTTACCCTGTATAAAGTTTTCTAAATATATAATAAAATATCAGTGTTTCTTTTTCTTCTTTTTTCTGGTTAAAATCAGCATTTCTTTGGGTGAATTTTAAAAAAGTGTTTTTGGAGGGACTTTGGACTGTCTAAGAGTCCAAGAATGTTTCTTTTTCTGTCATTCTTTATTTTTTAAGTATGTTTTATTAATTATGTTGTTACAGTAGTTCCATTTTTTCCCCCATTTGCTCCCCTCTGCCCAGTACACCCCTTCCCTCCAGTAATCCCACTGCCCTTAGTTCATGTCCATGAATTGTGCATGTAAGTTCTTTGGCTTCAACCTTTTCTATGTTATTCTTAACTGTCTATTTTGTACCAATCAATGATGCTTCTTAATCCCTGAACCATATCCTCATTTCTCCCCCTACCCCCTCTCAGCTGATAACCCTCCAAATGATCCCCATACCTCTGATTCTGTTCCTATTCTGGTTTTTCTTGGTTGGATTTTGTTTTTATGTTTTAGATTCAGTTGTTGATAGTTGTGAGTTTGTTGTCATTTTAGTGTTCGTAGTTTTGATCTTCTTTTTCTTAAGTAAGTCCCTTTGACATTTCATATAATAATGGCTTGGTGATGATGAACTCCTTTAGCTTTTCCTTGTCTGGAAAGCACTTCATCTGCCCTTCCATTCCAAATGATAGCCTTGCTGGATAGAGTAGTCCTGGTTTCAGGTTGTCTTCAGAAAATTGAATACTGTTTGCGAATCCCTTCCTGCTGGCAAAGTGTCCTCTGAGAAATTAGATGATAGTCCTATAGGCATCCCCCTGTAGACAACTTTCTGCCTCTCTCTTGCGGTTCCCAGGACTCTCTCTTTATCTTTCGCCATTGGCATCTCAATGATGATGCACCTGGTGTGGTCTCCTCTAGGTCCAGCTTACCTGGGACCCTCCATGCTTCCCAGACCAGTATGTCCATCTCCTTCACAAAATTTGGAAATTTTTCCTCATTTTTTTTTCAATTCTTGCTTTCTCATTTTGCACTGGTTGACTATTTTTTTTCTTCCTTATGTTACAAATCATTGATTTGAGCCCCGATTTCCTTCCCTTCACCATTGGTTTTGTTTGACTTTTCCTTTGTTTCACTTAGCATAGCCTTCACTTCTTCTCTTATACGTTTGCCATACTCAAGCATACCTGTCAAGCCTGTGAGCATCTTTGTCACCAATGTTTTGAATTCTTCATCTGTTAGGTTGGCTATCTCCTCATCGCTTAGTTCTCCCACTGGAACCTTGATCCATTCCATCTTTTGGGTCATACTTCTCTGTCTCCTTATTCTGACAGGCTCCTGTGTGTGCTTGCCTTCGCATCCCAGGTAGAGCTGTCGCTCCTGTTATGTTGTAAGGGGCAGAGTCTTAGGGATTTGTCAGTACAGTGCAACCTATTTCACCACGTTGTGGCGCTGTATGTGAGGTAGGGGTTTGAGAGGGAACAATGCCACCCGCCCGGCACTCACCCCTTTTCCAGGCACCTCTTGCACTTCCGCACTGGACTGGCGCCCCTCTAGCTACTGTTTTGGCCGTCTTTCCAAGAGTGGGTTGGTCTATGGGCATTCTGGGACTGTGGGGGCACTTTAAGCAAGTGAACTCTATTGAGAGACTGGCAGTTTTTGTCTCCACCTCAACCCCCACAGGTCTGCACAGTCAGGAGCAATGAGGCTTGATTTTCTCTGGTGCTGGGACCATGAGCTTCTAGGTCTGGTGAGGAGCTGGAAACACTCCCCAGGTGCCCCTCCTGACTTTAAAACATGTGACTGCACTTTCTGCTGGCCTGCCTCTGCTGCCGCCACTGCTGCCACCACACCATGTCCTCTCCACCCCGGACCCACCTCTCCTACCTGTCTGGGTGAACATTTCTTCTTTATATTTTTGTTTTCTGGACTTCCATGCAATTTGATTTTCTGGAACTTCTGGTTATCTCTAGTTTAAGGTAGTTGTATTCCTTCTTAGTTGTGGAGGGAGACGCAGCGTGTCTGTCTATGCCATCTTCTCTGCCATTCTTTAATAACTGTAAATATTTCAGTTAAAAGAAAGTTATGTGAGAGAAGATGGCAGAGGAGTGAGGAGAGGCTGCACTTTCTGGCTCCCGAGACCCATCTATGGTTTGGACTAATTGCAGACAGAACATCTTGGAGAGCAGCTGGACACTGGCAGGAGTCAAGCCTTGGCAATGCTGGATTACAGAAAACCACCTGGGAGTGACCTGTTTGGTGAGGATAGCTGAGGAAAAAGGGATGAGATGGGATTCCTGACTGGGGTGGCTCCCTGAGCTGCAGTTGGAAGTACACAAAGACTTTTTAGCAACCACAGGCTTCTGCAGAGAGAAATCAGGAGGAGAGCGGATCTCTGCCTGCTGGCAGAGCCAGAAGAGGACCAGGTGGCATCTGGTACTGAAAAACAAGAAACAGCATACTGCTGTGCATGTGAGAATGTGATTTTCCTTTATTTTATTGTCTTGTGTACTGCAGAGAGGGGAGGAAATGTTGGGGGTGATAGGACATTCTTGAGGAGCACAGGCGCAGAAGTGCACTCGCCCACTCCCCAACCTTCCCCTTGGGTAGCGCAGTCACGCACAGGGAAGTGCCCTCATACACTGGCCCTGGAGTGTAGCCAGGTCGCCAGCCAAGCATCCGGGTACTCCTCAAACACACCCAAAAAGACGTAAGATCAGTACCAGAATGGGCGCATGGGAACACAGGAGACCGTTCACAGAAACCCCTGGCCAGCCCCAATGGGCACCAGGCCAAAGCACAGCCCACTTGTGCTAGCTCTGCTCATGCCCGCCCAGGCCAGTGCAAGACCAGCAGGCGACTGCAGAACGGCAGCAGTGGGTGGTAGCGACTCCCAGATGCTCACTTTCACCATGCACAAGTGTCCGGGGCCCTGCCCCAAAGGGCGAGTGACCAACTCCTGGGGCGCGGCTCCGCAGGCCTGAGGCTAGCACGCAGGACACCTTGCGCGTGCACGCGCACGCGCAAGCACCCCGGCCGGCTCCAAACAGGCACCATACGAATGCCTGGCCAGCATGGGCGCATGGGAGTAACCCGGGTGCATGACCAACACCACACGCAGGTGCACACCGCTGCTGCCAGGATCAGGAATCTCTGGCCCACTTCATTACACGAACTCTGAATCCAGAAAAAGAAGATGACACACAAAGGGTGAACTGAGTAAAAACTTTCCTTTTGTATTTTTTTAAAATTTTTATTTCTATTTTAGTTTTTTATTTGTATTTTATTTTATTTTTATTTTCTTCATTTCTTATTTTTAATTTTAATTTTTAACTTTATTTAAAATTTTTTTAAAAACTTTCTCTTTAATTTGTTTCATACCATCTCTCCTTCTTATTCTTCCTCTTTAATTTTTGCTTATTTGTTTGTCAGTTTTATTTAGCCTCCCTTTCACACTAAATAAATAGAATATAACTATTATACAAATCTAATACTATACAATTCCACTTTTTTACTATATTCTGCATTCTTCCCTTTTTTCTTTTATTATTATTAACATACAATGTAAATATTACCTACTGTCTTGCATAGTCTCGACACTACTTGCTACTATTACTAATCTATCATTCCCTCTCTCAAAAGTCATATTTTTCCTCTTTAAAAACAACTCTTATCTATTCTTCCTATAGTATAAAAACCCTAACCTCTCTACATTTATATTAATACAGGCTCATTTGCTGATGATAGTGGGATAGAGAGTGGGGGATATTTTTGAGGGTGTGTATTCCTGCCTGGGCTGTGTGTTTATCTTTTTAACAGCATCTCCACAAAAGAACTAAAGACAAAGTGGGCAGAGTGACTCTCAATCAACTAGCCAGAGGAAAGATCTCACCAAAGAGCATCTGAAATATAACCACACAGCATAAACAAATGACATAAAGGGTAACCCAAGAACATCAGGCTCAGGAGATCAAAGAGACTGCACTACTAAACTTCCTCAGATCTCATATAAAGAATCTCATACCACAAAGAGGGAAAGTCAAAGCAGACAAATCCAAAAAACAAAAATAAACAAGAAGAATCCAACATGGTAAGACGCAGAAACCACCTCTTAATGAAAAGAAAAGAGGAATCTCCAGAAAGAGAGGTAGATGGAATAGAGATAGCCCAAATGTCAGACATGGAATTCAAAACAATAATGGTGAAGAAGCTCAATATACTCGAAAACCTCAAAAACAACTACAACAACCTCCAAGGAAGTTACCAACAACTCCAAGAAAATTACAGGGAACTCACGGAGAACTACACCAGCATAAAAAAAGACATAAAATCTATTAACAAGAACCAGTCAGAAATGAAGAATTCAATCTCTGAACTGAAAAACACAGTAGAATCAGTGAAAAGCAGACTAAACAAAGCAGAGGATTGGATTAGTGAGTTAGAAGATAATGTAGAAAAAAACTCCCAGACAATACAGCAAAATGAAAAAAGATTAAAAAAATATGAACAAGATGTAAGGGAATTACAGGATAGCATGATAAGAAATAATATCAGGATCATAGGAATTAGAGAGGGAGAAGAAAAGGACCATGGAATTGAAAAACTGATAGGAAAAATAGTGACAGAAAATTTTCTGAACCTGATGAGAGAAAAAGTTATACAAGTTCAGGAAGCACAGAGAGTTCCAATGAAGAGGAACCCCCAAAAAACCACTCCAAGGCACATCATAGTTAAAATGGCAACGTTGCAAGACAAAGAGAGAATCCCAAAAGCAGCAAGAGAAAAACAGCAAATAATTTACAAGGGAGCTCCGATAAGGCTATCAACTGATTTCTCAGTAGAAACATTGCAAGCCAGAAGGGAATGGTCAAAAATATTTCAAGCAATGAAAAACAAAGGCCTACAACCAAGAATACTCTACTCAGCAAGGCTCTCGTTCAAAATAGAAGGTGAAATAAGGAGTTTCTCAGACAAAGGAAGACTGAAAGAATACATCTCCACCAAACCAGCATTGCAAGAGATGCTAAAGTGAGTGTTCTAAGAAAAAAGAAGAAAAGAACAAGAGAGGAGAGGAACAGAGGTACAAAGGGCAATGAATACATACACATCAATAATAACCTTAAATGTAAATGGATTAAATGCTCGAATTAAAAGACATAGAGTAACGGAATGAATAAGAAAACAGGACCCACATATTTGCTGTCTACAAGAAACACACCTCAAAACAAAAGATTTACACAGACTGAAAATAAAGGGATATAAAAAAATATTCCAAGCAAACGGACCGGAAAAAATAGCTGGGGTAGCAGTCCTCATATCAGGCAAAACGGATTTCAAAGCAAGGGCAATAAAAAGAGACAAAGAAGGACATTTCATAATACTTAAAGGAACAATCCATCAAGAAGATATAACATTGATAAACATATATGCACCCAACATAGGAGCACCCAAATACATAAAGCAAATACTAGAAGACCACAAAAAGGATATCAACAACAACACACTCATAGTAGGGGACTTCAATACTCCATTATCAACAATAGACAGATCATCAAAGCAAAGAAACACCAAGGATATACAGGCATTGAACAACACACTAAACCACATGGATCTTACTGATATATATAGAACTTTTCACCCCAAAGAAGCAAAATATACATTCTTTTCAAGTGCACATGGGACATTTTCAAAGATAGACCATATGATAGGTCACAAAACAAGCCTCAACAAATTCAAGAAAATTGAAATCATATCAAGCATCTTTTCAGATCACAATGCCTTGAAACTAGAAATCAACCTCAGAGAAAAAAATCCAAGACACCCAAACTCATGGAGATTGAATAACATGCTATTAAATAATGAATGGGTTAACAATGACATCAAAGAAGAAATCAAGAAATTTCTCGAAACTAATGATAATGAGCACACAACAGCCCAAAACCTATGGGGCACAGCAAATGCAGTCCTGAGAGGGAAGTTCATAGCAATACAGGCATATCTGAAAAGGATAGAAGAATCTCAAATAAAAAACCTAACCATAAAGCTACAAGAACTAAAACAACAACAACAAACAAAGCCTAGGGCAAGAAGAAGGAACAAAATCATCAAGATCAGAGCAGAACTAAATGACATAGAGACTAAACAAATAATCCAAAATATCAACAAAACTAGGAGCTGGTTCTTCGAAAAAATAAACAAAATCGACAAGCCTCTAGCCAGTCTAATCAAGAAACAAAGAGAGAAGACCCAAATAAACAAAATCAGAAATGAAAGAGGAGAAATCATGACTGATACCTCAGAAATACAAATGATAGTTAGAAATTACTACAGACAACTGTATGACAAGAAATTTGACAATCTAGAACAAATGGACAAATTTCTAGAAACATACAACCTTCCAAAACTGAATCAAGAAGAAGTGGAAAGTCTCAACAGACCAATAACAAAAAAGGAAATTGAAACAGTAATCCAAAATCTCCCGGCACACAAAAGCCCTGGACCGGATGGCTTCACAGGCGAATTCTACAAAACATTCAGGGAAGAACTAACTCCTATGCTCCTCAAACTGTTCCAAAAAATCCAAGAAGAGGGGAAAATCCCAAACTCCTTCTATGAAGCCAGTATTATCCTAATCCCCAAACCAGGTCAAAACACAACAAAGAAAGAAAACCACAGGCCAATATCACTGATGAACATCGATGCTAAAATCCTCAATAAAATATTGGCAAACAGGATCCAGCAATACATCAAAAAGATCATACATCATGATCAAGTGGGCTTCATTCCAGTGATGCAAGAATGGTTTAATATTCGCAAATCAATAAATATGATACATCACCTAAACAAAGTGAAAGACAAAAATCACATGATCATATCAATAGATGCAGAAAAAGCATTTGATAAAGTACAACACCCATTTATGATGAAAACACTCAGCAAAATGGGAATAGAGGGAGCATACCTTAACATAATTAAGGCTATATATGAGAAGCCTGAGGCCAACATCACACTCAATGGACAAAAACTGAAAGCATTCCCCCTGAACTCAGGAACTAGACAAGGTTGTCCACTCTCTCCACTCTTTTTCAACATAGTGTTGGAAGTCCTAGCCACAGCAATCAGACAAGAAAAAGAAATAAAAGGGATCCAAATTGGGAAAGAGGAAGTAAAACTTTCATTATAAGCAGATGACATGATAGTATACGAAGAAAATCCTATAAACTCCACTAAAAGACTACTCAATATAATAAGTGAATTTGGCAAAATTGCAGGGTACAAAATAAATATACAGAAATCTAAGGCATTTCTGTACACCAACAATAAAATAGCAGAGACAGAGACAAAAAAGAAAATACCATTTACTATAGCAACAAGAAAAATAAAATAGCTAGGAGTAAACTTAACCAAAGAGATAAAAGACCTGTACTCTGAAAATTACATAACATTGAAGAAAGAAATTAAGGAAGATACAAATAAATGGAAGCAAATGCCATGTTCTTGGATGGGAAGAATCAACATCATCAAAATGCCCATACTACCCAAAGCAATTACAGATTCAATGCAATCCCTAGTAAAATACCAATAACATATTTCACAGACCTAGAACAAATACTCCATAAATTCATATGGAACCAAAAAAGACCCTGAATAGCAAAAGCTATCTTGAGACAGAAGAACATAGCAGGAGGAATCACAACACCAGATATCAAACAATACTACAAAGCCACTGTGA
This sequence comes from Furipterus horrens, assembly GCF_987537825.1. Taxonomy (NCBI): domain Eukaryota; kingdom Metazoa; phylum Chordata; class Mammalia; order Chiroptera; family Furipteridae; genus Furipterus; species Furipterus horrens. The sequence continues at coordinate 53,810,520 of NW_028327179.1, forward strand.
TTAAAACAGTCTGGTATTTGCATATAAACAGACATATAGATCAGTGGAACAGAATAGAGAGTCCAGAAATAAACCCAGGCTTCTATGGTCAACTAATCTTTGATAAAGGAGGAAGGAACATAAAATGGAGTGAGAAGAGCCTCTTTAACAAATGGTGCTGGGAGAACTGTGTAGGGACGTGCAAAAAAATGAAACTAGACCACCAACTTACACCACACACAAGAATAAACTCAAGATGGATCAAAGACTTAAATGTAAGCTGTGACACCATAAAAGTCCTAGAGGAAAACATAGGCAGGAAAATTTCACATATCCCACGTAACAATATTTTCACGGATACATCTCCTAGAGCAAGAGAAATAAAGGAAAAAATAAACAAATGGGACTACATCAAACTAAGGAGTTTCTGCTTAGCAAAAGAAAACATCAGAAAGATGAAAAGGAAACCAACCATATGGGAAAACATATTTGCCAATGACATCAGAGACAGGGGACTGATTTCCAAAATATATACAGAGCTGATAACGACTCAACATCAAGAAAACAAACAACCTAATTAAAAGATGGGCAAAGGACCTGAACAAACACTTCTCTGAAGAGGACATACAGAAGGCCCATAGACACATGAAAAAATGCTCAACATCATTAGCCATCAGGGAGATGCAAATAAAAACCACAATGAGATACCATTTTACACCAGTCAGAATGGCCATCATCAACAAATCAACAAACAAGTGCTGGCGAAGATGTGGAGAAACCGGAACCCTACTGCACTGTTGGTGGGAATGCAGACTGGTGCAGCCACTATAGAGAACAGTATAGAATTACCTCAAAAGATTAAAAATGGAACTGCCTTTTGAACCAGCGACTCCACTACTAGGATTATACCCGAAGAATCTTGAAACACCAATTCAAAAGAACTTATGCACCCCTATGTTCATTGCAGCACTGTTTACAATAGCTAAGTGCTGGAGACAACGTAAGTGCCCATCTGTAGATGAGTGGATCAAAAAACTGTGGTCCATTTTCACAATGGAATACTATGTAGCAGAAAGAAAGAAGGAACTCCTGCCATTTGCGACAACATGGATGGAACTAGAGAGAATTATGCTTAGTGAAATAAGCCAGACAAAGAAAGCAAAATACCATATGATATCACCTAATACAGGAAACTAAAGAACAACACAAACAAAGGAACTAAATAGAACAAAGAGCAGAATAGCAGTCAATAGGGGGGAGAGGGGAGGGAGAGAAGGGGGATAAGTAAGGGAAGGGTTTAGTCAAAGAACCTGTATAAATGACTCATGGACATGGACAATGGGGAGGGATATGATTGCGGGAGGGGGTGGGTTGGGTGGGAGAGAGAAATTAGGGGAAAAGGGGCAACTGTAATTGAAAAACGAAAATAAAAAAAAAAAGAAAACTAGTTTTGTTTTGTTTGTTACCCATCATATCAATAGCTACCTAACTTTGCTTTCTGATGTCATGAAGGAAATGGATGCTCTTAGATATCGAACTCTTACACATGCTTGCTTTTATATCCTTTGATCCCTCACCTCTCTGCTTCTTTGAGATATCAAAACACGGCAAAGCTTTTTTTTAAATTTAATTTTATTGTTTTGCTATTACTGTTGTCCCATTTTTCCCCATTGCTCCCCTCCACCCAGCCCACCCCTTCTCCCACAGTCATTCCCCACTCCGTTTTCCATGTTCATGGGTTATTTATACTAGTTCCTTTACTAATACCCTTCCCCTACTTACCCCCCTTTGCTCCCTACTTCCGACCCCTCTGATAACTGTTATTCTGTTCCTTGTTCAATTTTTTTCATTTGTTTATGTTGTTCTTTAGTCTCCTGTATTAGGTGATATCATATGGTATTTTGCTTTCTTTGCCTGGCTTATTTTACTAAGCATAATTCTCTCTAGTTCCATCCATGTTGTCGCAAATGGCAGGAGTTCCTTCTTTCTTTCTGCTGCATAGTATTCCATTGTGTAAATGTACCACAGTTCTTTAATCCACTCATCTACAGTTGGGCACTTAGGCTGTTTTCAGCACTTGGCTATAGTAAATAGCACTAATATGAACATTGGGGTGCATAAGTTCTTTTGAATTGGGGTTTCAGGATTCTTTGGGTATAGCCCTAGAAGTGGAATTGCTGGTTCAAAAGGCAGTTCCATTTTTAGTTTTTTGAGGAAATTCCATACTGTTTTCCTTAGTGGCTGTACCAGTCTGCATTCCCACCAACAGTGCACTAGGGTTCTCATTTCTCCACATCCTCGCCAGCACTTATTGTTTGTTGATTTGTTGATGATGGCCATTCTGACTGGTGTGAAGTGGTATCTGAGAGTGGGTTTCATTTGCATCTCTCCAATGGCTAGTTATGTTGAGAATTCTTTCATATGCCTATGGACCCCCTGTATATCCTCCTTGGAGAAGTGTTTGTTCTGGTCCTTTGCCCACTTTTTAATTGGGCTGTCTTCTTGGTGCTAAGATTGTAAGTTCTTTATATATTTTGGAGATCAATCCCTTGTCAAATCTTTGACTTTGATGGTGTCAAAACATAAAGACACACAAATATTGAATCAGCTCATAAATCCTCAAAAGCTGTTATCCTACCTTAGCAACATGCCTACCATTTGTCATTTAAAATAGTGAATCACAGGGCAAGGAAGCACGGGGCAAGTTATTTTAACAGTTTCTGAGGAATTGTAGAAATCAGAATTCAAAGCTGTCTAGAAAGTATTAAGATGAACTTTTCCTCCGCTACAACATTCCCAAAATGACATGATCAACAACCTTCAAAGTAATTCGCTTACTTAAAAAAAAAAGAAGTAAACAGCCCTGATTGGTGTGGCTCAGTGGGTTGGGTGTCATCCTGCAAACTAAAAGGTTGCTGGTTTGATTCCCAATCAGGGCACATGCCTGGGTGTAAGAGGTAGGCAATGGATGCTTCTCTTTCTCTCCTTTTCCCTCTATTCACCTCTCTAAAAATAAAAAATATATTTTTCAAAATAATGAAAATAAAGTAAAAAAGAAGTAAACGTGTTTTTAAAATTTTCAACAAATGCTGCAGAAAACAGTTTAACTTTTATGTAGTCACAGCACATGTTGCCTGGGTCTGATGGGTTTTTTTTTCATATTTTCTCTTCTTTCATCCCTTTGTTCCACTAAGTTGACCCACCACCACATTTTTACCACCCCTCCCCAACACTACCACTTCTTCCCCTTTCTCCTGCCCCTAGGTGATCCCTAGAGAGGGTTGCCCAAGGGCTGGGTAATAATCCAAAAAAAGTTCCTAGGATGTCAAGTTTAGGTGGATCAGGAAAGCCTTATTTACATGGGGAACTTGGAAAGACAGACTGATCCATGTAAATTCATTAATGTGTTCCAAGTGGGTAAGGTAATTAGCTAAAAAGTATACATATAGAATGCCAAAATTAAAATCTCTGAGAAAGAGCCCATTCTGTAAACAAACAAACAAACAAAACAAAAACCTCTTTTCAACAATTCTTCATTCTATATTTGTCCTGCCAGTCTTCCCATTGTTCATTTTATCTTTCCATTGTTGTTTCCCTGAGCTTTGGGCAAACCTCATCACTTAGCACACCCAATAAATTGGAGTAAGTTCAGCTGTTCATCTTTGTATTTGCTGAGGATAAGCAAGATAAAAAGAATTGATTAACATTAAGAAACTAACTTTAAAGGGTACATTAGACTGAAGACCAGGCAAACTCCCAGAAGTTAGACTCAGCAATTAGAAAGTCAGACCATGTGAATTAACTGCACAATGTAAGGGTCTTGTTCCTCTTTATTGCTAATGCATATGCCCATGTTTTAGAAATTAGTTGGTACCAATGCGGACTTTTATGAAACTTTAACAATGACCAGGGGGGAGGGGGAATAAGGGGTATAGAAGGGAAGCATCTAATCAAGGAACAAGTATAAATGACCCATGGACAGGAACAACTAAATGGGGACTGACTGTGGGAACAGGGGGAGGTTGGTGGAGCAGGGGAGAGCAAAGGGGGAGAAATGAGACAACTGTAATAGAAAAACAATACAGAAAAATCTATATACCTAAATCATGATTTATAAATATAAAAATCAGCAATACTTTTTTCTTAACAGCTCATACTTCCCAAGAAGTGTTTCTATAACAAGTAAATTAAATAAGCAGGCTTTACTCCCCTCTCACTATTCTGGAGGAGAGTATTCAAGTACGAAGCCAGTAAGGACACTAGGATATCACAGGTAAAACCTGTAACCACAGCAACTTCAGTTTACAGCAACACACTGTTTCCATCAAGCGACAAAGGCACATATGTTTTTAAAGGCGTTTTTTTAAAAACACAGATAGACCCAGATTATGCATCCACCCATAAGAAGAAATAATCACATCTGTCCCCCTGCAGCCTCTTTACTTTAATGTCCCCCCACTTCTTCTCTGTAACTGGGTTTCATGGAGGAGGAGGTAGCTTCTATTATCCAATACTTTATAAAAGCAACAAAGAATTATTCCCTGGGTTATGTTTATGAATAAATCATGCTTATTTCACATAACAATTAAATTATATATCAACATTTATACCAGTTTTTAAATGGTATCTAGATAAAATTGCATAGTGAGTCTGAGGTTTTCTCACAACACTCCTAACCAAACATGTCCTCCTCCTTTTGCAAGTTCATTTTCTATTGTTGCCTAGTTCTGAGTAATACTCCATTCATTCACCAAATACTCACTAAGCACATCTAAGGTGTCGACACTGCTCTAGGCTCAGGGAAGAAAAAGAGCACCAATAAAAATCCTGGAACTTGCTTTCTACTGGGGTGAGACACAGAGTAACCAATAAACATAATAACTAATATGATGAGGGAATCCAGGACTCTGGGCAAGGTCTAGAACTCTAAACAGGGTGGGGAAGGCAGCCTCATTGAGAGGCTGACATTTGAACAAAGATTTGAAAACGATGTGAAAAGAAAGCATAAGATTACTTGAGGAAAGGGCAGTTCAGGAAGAGGGAAGACCCAGGGCTGAGGCTGTGAGGCAGGGTGTGTTCTTGATGTGTTCAAGGAAGAGGAGGACAGCCTGGGAGGACAGGGAATAGAAGGGACCATCAGGAAAGTCAAGGTTCCCAGATCCAGTCAAGCCCTGGAAGGATTTTGGCTTTTACTCTGAATGAAACAGATGGAACTAATCTGGCTGAAGTGTCACATAGACCACTCTGGCTGCTCCCTTGGACAGCAGAGATGGGAGACTAGTCGGAAACTGAGGCCATCATTAGGGTGATGGTGGTGTGGACAAGATGGCCACAGTGGTAAGAAGGGATCACACTCCAGATACACTCTGAAGAGAGAGTCAGTACAAGTTCCTATGGACTGTGAGAGAAAGGCTGAGTCTGGGGTATTGGCCTGAGCAAGTGGAAGGGTGGAGAAATGGTTGTGGGGAGAAGATCAACAGTTCAGGTTTAGATACATTATTAGACATTCAAGTAGAGAAAATGAGGAAGCAAGTGGATATTAGTCTATAGTTCAAGGAGAAGGTCCAGGCTGGAGCTATAAACTTGAGGTTTGGCTCACACTTAAATCTATGAAGAGATCACCTGAGGAGTGAGTGTATATGGAGAAGACAAGAGGTTTGAAGTCCAGAGTCATTGCAGATGTAATTAACTGTGTTTAGATGAGGTCACATTGGAACATGGTGGGTCCCTAAATCCAATAATGACTGGTGTCTTTATAGAAATGCAAGAGTTAGACACAGACACACACACAGAGGGAACACCATGTGAAGATGAAGGCACAGGGACTGGTGTAATGTGTCTACAAGCCAATGAATGCCAAAGATTGCCAGAAAACCACCCAAAGCCAGAGAAGAGGTATGAAACATTCTCCCTGACAGCCCTCAGGAAAAACAAACCTTCTGACATCTTGATGTTAGACTTCAAGCCTCCAGACTGTGTGAGAATAAATGCCTGTTGTTTAAGCCACCCAGTCTGTGGCACTTGGTTATGCAGCCCTAGCAAATGGAGCTAGCAAGAGTGAGCATGCTAGAAGGGTGGGAGTTGGAGAGGGAAATGCACACACTGTGATCACAGAGGGCGTACAGCAATGGGTAATGACAGGTCTGGTATGACCATGGCAGTAATAAAGATTGAGAGGCCAGAATGTGAGAGGAGGTAAACAGGGAACGGAAAAGCCAGAAGAATGGAGGAACAAACTATGTGTATATTGAAATTGCCAAGAATCAAGGCTGGAATAGGACAGTAACATGAGACAAATACTGAGGAATGACCTCAAGACAATAGATGTCAGCAAAATAAAAGAACAGGTGACAACCCTATGATCTGAGATTCAATCTAAGACAGTGGTTCTCAACCTTCCTAATGCCATGACTTTTTAAAACAGTTCCTCATGTTGTGGTGACCCCCAACCATAAAATTATTTTTGTTCCTACTTCATTACTGTAATTTTGCTATTGTTATGAATCATAATGTAAATATCTGATATGTAGGATGCATTTTCATTGTTACAAATTGAACATAATTAAAGCATAGTGATTAATCACAAAAACAATATGTAATTATATATGTGTTTTCCGAAGGTCTTAGGCGACCCCTGTGAAAGGGCCATTCAACCCCCAAAGGGGTCACGACCCACAAGGTGAGAACCGCTGATCTAAGATATTTTTAGGAAAGAAAGAGAATACTCCAGAGGTAGTAAGGAACAAAAAGGAAATGTAGCCCGCCTCTGGGCTCTGTGGCACAAAACTGTGTTAGAGAAAACCACAGTTACCACATGACAGAGTTGCAAGAGAATAGAAAGACCATGTTGCCAACAGAGAGCCAAGTTTTTATCACAGCACTTTGGTGGCAGGAACATTCAAGGGTGAGGCTGAGGATATCAGGTTTTGCTAGTAATTGGCTGTGACTAGCAGGCCCAGAGGAGGGCAGGCCAGAAGAGGGAGAGGGTAGGTGATGTCTCCTCTATGTTCAGGACCAATGCTGATCCATTTGGACTAATTGCTTTCTTTGTTCAGAGCTGATGTGTTAGTAGCAACCAACACTCAGTCTCCAGCTGTAATTACTCAAACACTTTATCTTAGAAAACCGTCATTGACTCCATTTTCTGGCTCTAGTAATTCTGTCCCAATATGTTGTTATTATACAGCATAAAGCAATAGTAAAACTTGGCTGTTTTTTTCTGGGGTCTGGAAATCATGGCTGCTGCAGTTGCCTGTTCCTTCCCAGAAAGGCATTCTTTCTTTTTGCTGCAATGGAGATGGGGACAAGAGGGGGAAAGAAACTGAATTACTACTGAGCATCTCCTAGGAGGCTCCCACCCTTCTTTGACATACAGCATCATCCTAGCGTCCTCTATTCTGTGGTTACTTTGAGGTCTCCCCCAGTTGACATTCCCTTTCTCACAGCATCTCAAAGTTGGGTGATTTCATGCCTTCTTACAGCAACCTTACAAAAGCTGAAGTTGCATCCTTACGGAACACTCATTCATTCAACAAATATTTATTGAGTACTTCTAAATAGTGGCAGGAGATCATTAGGCATACAAGGTAGGCAAAAGTAGGTTGTGAGTATGCAAACAGAGTTTATTCTTGTATTATTATTTATTAATTACATTGTTTTCATACAAATAAGTATAAACCTACTTTGCCCAACCTGTATAGTAAATAAACAAATTGATTAGATACAGTAGTGATAAATAATATGAAAAAAAGCAGAGTAAGAGGATAGAAAATGCAAACAGGAAGTAATATGTTAGTACCAATCAGTTTTTATTTCTTCATCTTTACCAAGGTAAACCGCCTTGCACATTGCAATGAATTTCAAGCAGTTTCAAAGGATTTCCTGCAGCTGGTTTGTCATTCTGCCTGGGACATGTGAGGCTGTAAAAGGTCACCATAAGTGTAGCATCTTCAGCTTTGTTGATCTAGAAATCCACTTTTCTCTATTCATCCAGGGATAATGGGACTCTGGAGAACCAACTCCAGCTCACTATACCAAGGAGATCCTTTTATAAATGAAAATGTTAATTTCTTGATCTATAATAGAAGCCATATCTGGACAGACAGCCAAGCTCTGCTCTTTGCCCAGACATGTCTTTCTAGAAGGGAAGTAAGTCCCTATAGAAAAACACACTAAATATTTGATTACCATAGAAACCCAAAGGAACCTTCTTGCATGGACCTACACCTAAAGATATGTGATTTGAGGAGCAGACAGTGACTTCATGTGATTAGAAAAGGGCACCCTTCCTACTGGTGAACACAGGCCGATGTTGGAACATGCAGCTTGACAAGGGGAAGGAGGATTAGATTTCAGCTCTGATTCATTTATTAGGGTAGATGTTCTTATGCAGTGAACAACCTGGATAACTGTATAGACCTAATGGAACCAAAGAATTAAAACAAAACTCATTGAGTGTTTTAAGGAATATTGCCTTTAAGGTCTGTTGCATGTGGAATCAATGAAAGTGAGTGTCATGTAAAGATGCCTTTTACACCTTGGCAGTGTGTGTGAAATATATAAAAAATAAAGTATCTATTGTTAATCCACTTATAAAAGAATTGATCTACCTCTGAACAAATTCTTTTTTTTTTCTTTTTTTTCTTATATGCAGGTGTAGTTGAAAATATTTTAAAGTTATTCTGAAAAGTGTTCACATTTTTAGACTCAATCTCACAGCAAGAAAAACTCAGGGCAACTTGAGTGATGTGGGAAAGGTTGGAATCCTGATGAGAATGAGATTAGACATCCTGGATTCTGGCTCCTCCAAAAATAGCTGAAATCAGCGAGCTCAGCAAAACAGAATGATGCCCCATCTATCTCCCACCCCATAGATGATAGGACAGCAGGCAGGCTTGGAAAGTTTGGCCCTGCTATGCAAGTCTGATTCGCTCCCTCACTGGGGCCTGCAGTGTGGCCAAGACTGGAGGTCCCATTTACTTTTCTCTCTTGTCCATTTCTCCTTCCCCAGGGCCTGAATAGTGTCTTGATCAGAAGAAATCAATTCTAAGACATTAATAATTTGAAAATATTGATCAGGTCTGCCCCTATCATTTGTGGGACCTGAGGCAAGAATACAATGAAGGCCCACAAACCATATGTCTACATATTTTAGAAGATATAAATCAAAGCTAACAAGCTGCTGGATTATACATGTTCTGTTCTTCTATCTGATAAACATACCTTCAAAAGGGCCTGGAGCATCAGGCATAGAAATGTGGCTGTATCGGGGGAGAGCTAGCTCCTGGCCCACACTCCTGCTTTTCCCAGAGCCAGCCCTCCAACTGAGGCTTCATCTTGCCACTAGTGGACACTTCTGCTCACACAGCCCAACTCAGTCCAATGCAGTCCATCGCACATTGCAATGACTTTCAAGCACTTTCGAAGGATTTTCTGCAGCTGGTTTGTTGTTCTGCCTGAGATGTGTGAGGCCCTCTGGAGGCCAGCCAAGGCAAGAAGACCATGCAAAACCTGGGAATCAGCTCAGTGTCATTTGGGCAGAACATTCCAGGGACCCAGATCATAGTCCAGAAAGTTGGTTCTAGGCTCCAGTCTGGCATAGATCTTTGAGCCCACACATTCCCCACCTCATAGGTGTGTTACAGCCAGAGCAAGATCCTTTCAATCACAACCCCAAAGCAGGAGTCCCACTGGCTTGGATCTAAGGGTGATACTGTCACTGAGAAAATTACTTCATTTTTATCCTAGCCACTTCAATTTTGAGTCTAATCCTCTTAAATCATGGCCCAGGAAAAACCTATTAAAATGTAAATTCCTGAGCCCTAAACCAGAACTATGAATCAGATTATATGTGTGGGAATTTCCAGGAATCTACATTTTAAAGCAATCTTCCTAAATGACTCTTATTCATTTGCATTAAACATTGAGAACTGCTATCAAACAGCTGGGAGCTGAAGCCAAAGGCCCTGCCTTCCACATGGAATTCACCAACTCTGTCCCCAAAAGCTGGGCCCCTCAACAAACTGATGGACTGTTCTCCATTTTAAAGACATTATCATCTAGATAAACCTGTTAGATTCTGAGAAGCTAAGGCTAGACTCTTCAACACAGTGTTAGATAAACACTGCTCACATCATACACTCCAATTCCAAGAACACCATTACTTAATTCCTGGCAAGTTGCAGCGTAATTGAGTAGGTTGCAGTTTCTTTATACAGCTGCTGTTAGCCAACTTCCTGGGAACATTATGATCTCTTGATGAACAAGCGTGGTTTCCCAATTGTAGTGGGCCAATTATTATTGTTGTTGTTTTGTTTTTATTATTATTATTGCTATGTACTTTTTAATTCCTGTTACCCTTTTCTTTCACCCACCATTCAGCAGTCAGGGACACTATATTTATACACCAGCCTCATGGCATGATTAGGCGTGCAGAGCAAAAGCCATGGGTTATGAGCTACCAAGAACACTGGTAGATCCATGGCAGAGACCATGGTCTGTAGGGCATGTGTTTGTAAGTGGCAGGTGTTTTAGAGAGTAAAAGAGAGTTTCTCCTTCTTTTTTTTTCTTTTATATACTAGAGGCTTAACTTTAAATATCAATACATAAACCCCTAGAATTCAGAAACCTTATAAACCATTGATGGGAAAAGAATGTAAATGTAGATTAAAAGCATATACAAATTCAATAAATGGGAAAAATAAAGGTCATAGAGAATATGACTGGGGTTTGGACACAGGTAAGTCCTTGAGAAGATACCCAGCTCTCCATGTCTAATACCAAGTTCTGTAGGGAACATGGGGAACAGCAAGTTAAATATCCAGATAGAAACCCCAGAAAAGTTGATGGGGGACTCTAAAAGGTAAGGGCCAGGCTTCCTAGTGAGGTGCAAGCTTCCTGAGAGATTGGAAGCTTCAGAGAAGCTTCATGTCCGACATGACACCTGAATAATAGAGGAGCAATGACCAAGGCAAATAGTCAAGCAGATGGGCCTCAGAGAGCCCCGCATACCCCCGCAGGGAACAAAAAATGGAACAAAGAGGTACCACATGCCTGTAAAGGGCACTCAGACCAGAAGAGGTCTCTGATTGATAGAGGAGAATAGAGTATATGAATGTGACAACTGAAGGTCATGATAAAGCCAGAGACATCACTTTCCATGCAGCAGGAATAGCTGAGGTACCCAAGACTAAGTCACACCTCAGAAAAGGCCAGCACAGACAGAAAATATCTTAACCCAGCTTTACCTTATTCTACCACACCCCATGTTGCAGCTGAGGAGAAATGAGGAACAGGATGGAGGGAATCTGAGTTCCAGACTTTAGGCAACTAGTCATGTTATTATCTATCATTGGCAGAGATTAGAATTAGAAAGCAAAGTTAAATTCCATTACAAAGAAATAAGATTACATTTTCTCATACCTGGGTACATAGCCTGGCACCATGATATATGTAAAATATCAAATTTGCCACATAAGAAACAAATCTCTTGAGCCTAGTCTGTTCTGTGTGTAGCTTTTTCCAAACAAGTATGTATTAATTTTTACCACCTTCTTTTTCAGAGAACTATTTCCTGATGCAGATTCCTAAATGTCGATTCTGGGTGTATAACCCATTTGAAGCCTTATTTGAGGCCTATCATACCACAGACATCCTTTATCATTGTCCTCAAACATCTTGCAAGTACATGTCATTGCTGTGTCAGGTCTGAGATTTGATTTTATCCTGCATACAAGGTAATAAGTTAACCTGTTTGTATTTTGAGGCTCCTGGGTCAAAGACAAAGGACTTTATTACAGCACAGTAAGGAGCATGAGTACTAGTACATTTGCCTTCAAGACTCACAATGTCATCATGATCGGCCCAGATGTATGATACGCACACAGCAGGTTTGTGTAACAACTGAGAGGGCTTGTTATCCAGTCTCTCAAGATTAGCAATTGCATAAACAACCCTGAGAAATGGCACAGGTAAAAGAGTGGTGAGGGTCTTGCAGATTGGTACACTCAGAATGATATGTAGGAATAGAAGAGACCCAAAGAGAACTGTCTACAAAACATGCAGGAGAGGAAATTTAATGACTCAGGCTAAAACACAGTATTATGGGTAAAGTGCCAAACCAGGAGCTTCAAGAACCTGAGCTCCAATTTATTCTGCCATTTGGTGGCCATATGATGTGATCAAAACCTAATTCTTCTGGTCCGTAATGTTCTCATCTCTAAAATGAAAGTAATAACACAGGTTGCCCACCACAAGTGTCATTATTAAGACCAAGTGAGCTACTTTTTTGTGAAATCATCTTATAAACTATAAAACACTACATACATCAGGAATTGTTATAATGATCACAAATCCATCACCACCATCTTTAAATATAACTCAAATGGTATCAGCTTCAAAACTTCTGAAAAGAGAAACGTGGGGTGTAAATGAAAAATACTCAAAGTATATCATCGCTGATTCCACCTTACTCTTACATTAACTTCCAATTTTCCTCTATGCTGTAACCATTTTGAGGGATCCTTTCATGTTCATCTTTATATTTCTGGCAACCAGATCTATGTCAGCCCCATAGCAATCATGGGTATGATAATGTAGGTCTCCAACACAATTAAGTCCAGCAGAAGACAGAACCAACTTTGACATGATGAATGAGGCCATGTCTCAAACATGTTCATCAAAATGTCTGCAATTTGGAGTTTTTTGGTTATTATTTCTCCAGGTCTACTTTCAAGAGCTCATATCAACAGCACACTTATGTCTGACCTTTTTTGTGCTCAAATTCTTTCTGTCTTCCTTTTCCTCATGAAGTCCAGCATCATCAGCTGTTAAAATTGTCAAGGTTTGACACATTAAATCAGTGATCTTCTAACTTCTTTCTCTCCCGCATCCTAAAAGAATTTTGAAAAACTATTCCCTTATACATTTTCAAGTAGACACCTAAAATTTTTCATCATCCTACAGCTCCGAAGTCCCAAGCGGTTCTGAACCTAGTTCTGCGTTCTCCCGCTCCTTCTTTCCTTCAACATGACAGATGCTGCTGTGTCCTTTTGCCAAGGACTTCCTGGCAGGTGGAGTGGCGGCGGCCATCTCCAAGACAGCGGTAGCGCCCATCGAGCGGGTCAAGCTGCTGCTGCAGGTGCAGCATGCCAGCAAGCAAATCACCGCAGATAAGCAATACAAGGGCATTATAGACTGCGTGGTTCGTATCCCCAAGGAGCAGGGAGTCCTGTCCTTCTGGCGCGGTAACCTGGCCAATGTCATCAGATACTTCCCCACCCAGGCTCTCAACTTTGCCTTCAAAGATAAATACAAGCAGATCTTCCTGGGTGATGTGGACAAGAGAACCCAGTTTTGGCGGTACTTTGCAGGAAATCTGGCTTCCGGTGGTGCCGCTGGGGCCACCTCTTTGTGTTTTGTATATCCTCTTGATTTTGCCCGTACCCGTCTAGCAGCTGATGTGGGCAAAACTGGAGCTGAAAGGGAATTCAAAGGCCTCGGTGACTGCCTGGTTAAGATCTACAAATCTGATGGGATTAAGGGCCTGTACCAAGGCTTTAATGTGTCCGTGCAGGGTATTATCATCTATCGAGCTGCCTACTTTGGTATCTATGACACTGCAAAGGGAATGCTTCCAGATCCCAAGAATACTCACATCTTCGTCAGCTGGATGATCGCACAGTCCGTCACAGCAGTGGCTGGGTTGACTTCCTATCCATTTGACATTGTTCGTCGCCGCATGATGATGCAGTCAGGGCGCAAAGGAACTGATATCATGTACACAGGCACGCTCGACTACTGGAGGAAAATTGCTCGTGATGAAGGAGACAAAGCCTTTTTCAAGGGTGCATGGTCCAATGTTCTCAGAGGCATGGGTGGTGCTTTTGTGCTTGTCTTGTATGATGAAATCAAGAAGTTCACATAAATTATTTCGTAGTCTTTCCCCCTCCCCCGTGAACAGGCATGTTGTATTATGTAACATATCTTGAGCATTCTCGACAGACTGTTGGCTGTCTATTTATCAGTGGCAACTTTTTACTGGTTGAAAATGGGGAGCAGTAATATTCATCTGACCAGTTGTCTCTTGAAGCCATTTCCATGGTGATGGTGGGACTCAATTATATTTTTTATTTCAGTCACTCCTGCTAAATGACAAATTTGAAGAAATAAAAAATACCTGAAATATAAAAAAAATAAATAAATAAATAAAATTTTTCATCATAATTTGAAGTAGCTTCAAAATATGTTCTTTCTAGCATATATAAATATTTATTGTTAAGTACCCTGTATTAACTGGATGCTAAATGCCCAAGAAATTTGATACCCATTCTCACCCATTTAAATATCTACAGACAAGCTCTTTTTTAACAACTGGAAAACTTATATCATTTCTTTTTCTTCTTGATCTCATATTTTCCCCAAAAGAATGTTATTTTTTAAGTATATTTTATTGATTATGTTATAGTAGCCCCAATTTTTTCCCTTTGCTCCCCTCGGCCCAGAACCCCCCTTCCCTTTAGTAATCCGTCACCTCTTAGTTCATGTTCATGGGTTGTGCATATTAGTTCTTTGGCTTCAACCTTTCCTATATTATTCTTAACTTCCCCCTGTCTATTTTGTACCAATCGATTATACTTCTTAATCCCTAAACCATATCCCCATTTCTCCCCCTACCCCCTCTCAGCTGATAACCCTCCAAAGGATTCCCATACCTATGATGCTGTTCCTATTCTGGTTTGCTCAGTTGGGTTTTGTTTTTATTATTTAGATTCAGTTGTTGAGAGTTGTGAGTTTGTTGTCATTTTAGTGTTTATAGTTCTGATCTTCTTTTTCTTAAGTAAGTCCCTTTGACATTTCATACAATAATGGCTTGGTGATAATTAACTGCTTTAGCTTTAACTTGTCTGGGAAGCACTTATCTGCCTTTCCATTCTAAACGATAGCTTTGCTGGATAGAGTAATCTTGGTTGTAGGTCCTTGATTTTCATCACATTGAATACTTTTCTTGCCATCCCCTTCTTGCTTGCAAAGTTTCTTTTGAGAAACCAGCTGAGAGTCTTATAGACACCCCATTTGTAGGTAACTCTCTTCTTTTCTCTTGCTGCTTTTAAGATTCTCTCTTTATCTTGAACCTTTGGCATTTTAATTGCCACGTTTCTTGGTGTGGTCCTCCTTGGGTCTAGCTTGTTTGGGATTCTCTGTGCTTCCTGGACTTGTAGGTCTATTTTCTTCCCCAAATTTGGGAAGTTTTCCGTCATCATTTTTTCACATAAGCTTTCCATTTCTTGCTCTTCCTCTTCTCCTTCTGGCACCCCTATGATTTGTATGTTGGTATGTTTAAAGTTGTCTCAAAAGTTCCTAAGCCTCTTCTCATTTTTTTCAATTCTTGTTCCTCCATTCTGTACTGGTTGACTGTTTTTTTCTTCCTTATGTTCCAAATCATTGATTTGAAACCCAGTTTCCTTCTCTTCACCATTGGTTTTTTGTGAATTTTCCTTCATTTCATTTAGCATAGCCTTCACTTCTTCCCTCATGCATTTGCCATACTTAAGACTATCTGTCAAGCCTGTGAACATCTTTCTCACCAGCGTTTTGAACTCTACATCTGTTAGGTTGGCTATCTCCTCATCACTTAGTTCTCCCACAAGAACCTTGATCCATTCCCTCTTTTGGGCCATACTCCTCTGTCTCCTCATCTTGAAAGGTTCCTGTGTTTGTTTGCCTCTGTATCTTAGGCAGAGCTGTTGTACCTGTTACATTGTAAGGGGTGGAGCTTTAGGTATTCATCAGTATGGGTGATCCATTTCACCACGTTGTGCCACTATATGTGGCAGAAGTGTCTGAGAGGGAATAATGCCAGTTTCTCAGGACTTGCTCCTCTTCTTGGCACTTTTCCCACTTCCATATGGGACCAGCACCTTTCTAGCTTTTGCCCTGGCCACTGTTCCAAAAGTGGGTGGGTCTATGGATATTCTAGGACCATGGGGTCCCTTTAAACAAGTAGACTCTACTGAGATACTGGCAGTTTCTTTCTCTACCCCAACCCCCACTGGTTTGCAGTCAGAAGCAATGAGGCTTATTTTCCCCAGCACTAGAACTGTGAGCTGTGAGGTCTGGTCTGGTGCTGGGGGTGCTCCCCAGGTAACCATTCCTACTTTTCAAAACATGTGACTGCAGTTTCTGCCAGCCCGCCACTGTCGCAGCTGCTGCCACCACCACACCACATCCTCTCCACCCCAGCTCTACCTCTTCAACCTGTCTAGATGAGTATTTCTTCTGTATATCTTTTTTTGTTGAAATTCCATGTAGCTTGATTTTCTGGAACTTCTGGTTGTCTCTAGTTTTGAGGTAGTTGTATTCCTTCTTAGTTGTGGAGGAAGATCCAGCATGTCTGTCTAGGTCTCCATCTTGGCCAGAAGTCCCCCCGAGAATATTACTAATGTAATATTTTTTTATACTTGAAAGATTTTATCTGGTCCCGCTATACACTTCTCTACAATAACAAAAATAATAATTATCTATAGGCTGAAACTTAAACACTGTAATTTTGTTTGACTGTAAGATTCTAAGTATTTTTAAAATTTTCTGGATTGTGTTATCTTTACAATTATTTTTAGCACACAACTGACAAAAGCAACATAAAAGTATAACACATTTTGAGATATAATTATAAAACATACCATGTAAAGTTTAATTTAGGATTTAATAAATGAGCAGAAAAATGTGTGATCTGTGACAGAGCAGCAGAGTTGTACCTTCATTAAAAATGAGTATGGATCTCAAAACAGGAAGATGGCAGAGTAGTGAGAGGAGGCTACACTTGCTTGCTCCCAAGACCGGTCTGTAGTTTCAGGTAATTGTGAACAGAGCAATCTCATTTAACATCTGGATACTGGCAGGAGTTGAGCCTTGGCACTGCTGGCAAAAGAGGAGGCCACCTCAGAGCAACCTGTCTAGTGACGATCGTGGAGGAGAAAGGGGAGAGATGCGAGTTATGGGTGGCTTGGCTCCCCGGGCAGTGACTGGCAGTGCACAAAGATTTTTCAATGCCCCTAGGTTTCTGCTGACAGGAGTTGAGGGTGGAGATCGGGGAGGAAAGACTAGGGGTGGGGAAAGATTCTTGAGAAGCGCACAAAAAGGAGTGCACTCGCTCCCTCCTCACCCTACCCCATCCTGGGGCATGCACACGGGAGCGCCCCAGGTTTGCCCGCCCCAGCATAAAGTGAACTAGAGGCACTTTGGAGAAGTTTTGGGCACTGATTTTGGAGAAAGAGCTGGGGAGCAGTGGACTAGATCCCAGTGCAGCCTCATCCCCAGTGCTATAGGAGAAGCCTCTTAAGCAGGTTACTCCCCTTTAAGTATCATCAGCCAGAGGCAGCAGCTCAAAAAACTGTCTACAAGACAAGGTGGGCAGAGTGCCTCTCAGTCAGCTAATTGGAGGAAAGGACACACCAAAAAGCAACACAACAACAACCAAAACCAAAATACTACCAGAGTCCAAATAAAAGGCATACAGGGCATCCCAAGACCATCAAGTTCAGGAGATCAAGGAGCCTACACCACTAAATCACACAGGATTCATTCCACAGAAGGTCACACCACAAAGGCAGGAAGTAAAAGCAGATCAATCTAAGAAGCAGAAACAAGCAAGAAGAGCCACCTAAAATAGAGAGAGAGAAAAAACAGGAACACCCCATCTAAAGGAAAGGAGAAATTCCCAGAAGGAGGGATAGATAAAATACAGGTAAACAAACGATCAGACATGGAATTCAAAACAATGGTAATGAGGAACCTTAACGAACTCAACAAACTCAAAGAAACCTACAATGAACTCCAGAGGAACTACAAAAAACTCCAGGGGGAAGTAAAAGAACTCCAGGGAAAACTACAAAGAACTCTAGAGAAACTACAAGGAACTTACTGAGATCTACACAAGCATTAAAAAGGACATAGAAACTATCAATACGAGCCAGAAAAAAATAAAATAAATAGATAAATAAAAAGAGCCAGGAAGAAATGAAGAATACAATTTCTGAACTGAAGAACACAGTAGAAGCAATCAAAAGCAGGCTAAAAGCAGAGGGTCAGATCAGTGAGTGAGAGGTCAATGTAGAAAAAAATTCCCAGACAATACAATGAAAAAGAATGAAGAGTGTTTAAGAGAGCTATAGGACAACATGAAACATAATATCTATATCATAGGGATACCAGTAGGAGAAGAAGAGGAGCATGGGATAGAAAACCTGATTGAAAAAGTAATGACGGGAAACTTCCCAAATATGAAAAGAGAAAAAGTCTCATAAGTACAGAAAGCACAGAGGGTCTCAATGAAGATGAATCCAAGGAGGCCCACTCCAAGGTATATCATAATTAAAATGCCAGCATTTAAAGACGAAGAGAGAATCCTAAAGGCAGCAAAAGAAAAACAGCAAATAACATACAAGGGAGCTCCGAAAAGGCTATCAGCTGATTTCTCAAAAGAAACACTATAAGCCAGAAGGGAATGGCAAAAAAAATTTCAAGCAATGAAAAACAAAGGCTTAAAACCAAGACTACTATACCCAGCAAGGCTCTCTTTCAAAATGGAAGGTGAAATAAGGCGTTTCCCAGACAAAGAAAGACTAAAAGAATACATCTCCACCAAACTACAGGGTAGAACACAAAACAAGCCTCAACAAATTTAAAAAAATTGAAATTATATCAAGCATCTTCTCAGATCACAATGGTGTGAAACTAGAAATCAACCTCAAGGGAAAAACTCAAAAACATTCAAACTCATGGAGAGTGAATAACATGCTATATAATAATGAATGGGTTAATGATGACATAAAGGAAGAAATCAAAAAGTTTCTGGAAACAAATAATAATGAACACACAACAGTTCAAAACCTGTGGGACATAGTGAAAGCAGTCCTGAGAGGAAAGTTCATAGCAATAAAGGCCTACCTAAAAAAAATAGAAGAAACTCAAATAAAAAGTTTAACCTTACAGCTACAAAAACTAGAGGAACAACAACAAACAAAGCCCAGAATGATTAGAAGGAAGGAAATCATCAAGATCAGAGCAGAATTAAATGATGTAGAGACTAAAGAAATAATTCAAAAGATCAACAAAAGTAGGAGCTGATTTGTTGAAAAGATAAACTAAATCAACAAGCCTTTAACCAGGCTCATCAAGAAAAAAGAAAAACCCAAATAAACAAAATCAGAAATGAAAGAAAAGAAGTCACAACCAATACTACAAAAATACAAATGATTGTAAGAAATTACTACAAACAACTGTATGGCAAAAAAATTGACAACCTAGATGAAATGGATAAATTTCAAAAAACATAGTCTTCCAAAACTGAATCAAAAAGAAGCAGAAAGCCTGACTAGACTGATAACAACTAGTGAAATTGAAGCAGTGATAAAAACAACTTCCAGCACACAAAAGACCTGAACCAGATGGCTTCACAGGCAAATTTTACAAAAATTTAGGGAAAAACTAATGTCTATCCTTACCAAACTATTCAAGAAAATCCAAGAAGAGGGAAGACTCCCAAACTGTTCCTATGAAGCCAGTATTACTCTAATTCCAAAACCAGGTCAAGACACAAGAAAGAAAAAAAATTACAGGCCAATATCACTGATGAACATAGATGCTAATACCCTCAACAAAATATTGGCAAACTGGATCCAGGAACACATTAAAAAGATCATACACTACAATCAAGTGGGATTCATCCCAGAGATGCAAGATGGTTTAATATTCACAAATCAATAAATGGAATACACCATATAAACAAAATGAAAGACAAAAATCACATGATCATATCAATAGATGCTGAAAAAGCATTTGATAAAGTACAACACCCATTTATGATGAAAACACTCAGCAAACTGGGAATAGAGGGAGCATACCTCAACATAATAAAGGCCATATGGAGAAACCTGAAACCAGCATCATACTCAATGGGAAAAACTGAAAGCATTCCCCCTGAGATGAAGAACAAGACAGGGATGTCAACTCTCTCCACTCCTATTCAACATAGTCTTGGAAGTTCTAGCGACAGCAATCAGGCAAGAAAAAAAAAGGCATCCAAGTTGGAAAAGAAGAAGTAAAACTGCCATTATTTGCAGATGACATGATACTGTACATAGAAAACTGTATAAATTCCATGGAAAAAAAAACTACTTGATCTAATAAGCCACAGAAACCTTGAAGAAGAAGAACACAGTAGGAGAAATCACAATACTTGATATCAAATTATCCTACAAAGCCACTGTAATCAAAACAGTCTGGTACAACAGTCTGGTACTGACATAAGAACAGGCATATAGATCAATGGAACAGAACAGAACGCCCAAAAATAATCCCAGGCCTCTATGGTGAACTAATATTTGACAAAAGGGGAAGGAACATAAAATGGAGTGAAAAGAGCCTTTTCAACAAATGGTGCTGGGAGAACTGGACAGGAACATGCAAAAAAATAAAGCTAGACCACCAACTTACACCATACATCAGAATAAACTCAAGATGGATAAAAGATTTAAATGTAAGCTGTGACACCATAAAAGTCCTAGAGGAAAACATAGGCAGGAAAATTTCAGATATTCCAAGAGCAATATTTCGCCAATATATCTTCTAAGGCAAGAGAAATAAAGGAAAGGGTAAACAAATGGGACTGCATCAAACTAAAAAGTTTCTGCTCAGCAAAAGAAAACATCAGCAAGATGAAAGGGGAACCAACTTTATGGGAAAACATATTTGCCAATGATACCTCAGACAAGGGATTGATCTCCAAAATATTTAAAGAACTTATATGACTCAACACCAGGAAGACATATAATCTAATTTAAAAATGGGCAAATGACCTGAATAGACACTTCTTCAAAGAGGACATACAGCATGTCCATAGGCATATGAAAGAATGCTCAACATCACTAGCCATCAGAGAGATGCAAATAGAAACCACAATGAGATACCACTTCACACCAGTCAGAAGAACCATCATCAACAAATCAACAAACAACAAGTGCTGGCGAGGATGTGGAGAAACAGGAATCCTATTTCACTGTTAGTGCAAATGCAGACTGGTACAGCCTCTATGGAAAACAGTATGGAATTTCCTCAAAAACTAAAAATGGAACTGCCTTTTGAACCAGCAATTCCATTGCTGGGGTTATACCTGAATAATACTGAAACACCAATTCAAAAGAACCTGTGCACCCCTATGTTCATAGCAGCATTATTTACAATAGCCAAGAGCTGGAAACAGACTAAATGCCCATCTGTAGATGAGTGGATTAAAAAACTGTGATACACTTACACAATGAAATACTATGCAGCAGAAAGATAGAAGGAACTCCTATTTGCAACAATATGGATGGAACTTGAGAGAATTATTCTTAGCAAAATATGCCAGGCAATGAAAGAAAAATACCATATGATATCACCTAATACAGGAAATTCATGAACAACACAAACAAATGAGCAAATTGAACCAGAAGCATGTAAACAGAAAGCAGACTAACAGCGACTAGTGGGGAGGGAAGGGGGTGTTAGTAGGAGAAGGGTCTAGTCAAGGAACTAGTATAAATGACCAAGAAGGGATGGGTGGGGTGGAGGGGGAGTAATGGGGGAAAAAGTGTGACAACTATAATAGAAAAACAGTAAATAAAAAATAAATAAATAATAAAATTTAAGAAAATGAGTAAGGATCTCATATTTTGCTAACTTTTAGTTAATGAAAATGTTTATCCTATGGTTTTGAATAAATATTCAAGGAAACACAAAACACTAACTTACCTCTAATATATATTTCTCATTAGAAAATATGTTAATATGTTGGAAGAAATTGTGGGTTTTTTCACCTTGAAATCATGCAGATTATAATACTGAGACTAGATGAAAATACAAATAAATGAGAGTATTCAGAGCTCATCTCCATTACTTAGATATTGAAAATGCAGAGAAAATGTAACTCATAGAAAACTATTTCCCAGCATGCTTCTTATAAATCTTTTATATTTCAACATAAAGATAGTTAAAATATGGAAACCTATCATGATTTATCATCTGAATGAGTAACATGCTGCCATCTTCAATATTTCCAAGAGATGTTCTTTTTAGTCTATTTTCAAGGTTTTATTTGCACAGTACTAAAGGCAATATACCATAATATACTTGAAATCAAAATATCTAAATTTCATAATGCACTTGAAATCCATAATATACTTGCCTAATTCCACAATATAGTTGAAATCAAAACATCCAAAGATGCATCAGTCTATTTAAAGTATTGTCTCAGGCAGTTCAGGGTGCTATAATAAACTGCCATAGACTATGGCTTAAACAAGAAACATTTCTTTCTCATATTTCTGGTGACCAGAAGTCCAAGATCAAGACACTAGAAATTCTAGTTTCTGATAAGTGCCCTCTTTCTGGTTTGCAGATGGCAGTATTCTCATATCCTCACATGGCAGAGAGCAAAGAGAGAGCATCTTCCCATGTCTCTTAAAAAAAGGACACTGATCCCATTTATGAGGGCTCTAAACTCATGACCTAATTATCTTCCAAAGACCTGAAACCCTCCACATGCCATCACAGTGAGTGTTAAGATTTTCATATGTAAATTTTGGGGGACACAATTGTATAGTCCATAACAGTAATGTTTTGCTCTTAAGAGAGATAAGCATAAGACAGGGAAAGACATGGTGGCCTATTACCTTTGGTTCATGGTACTATTTTGATTAAAGGAGATTCTCAAGATACCTGTAATTTGAGTACCTCTGCTTGGTGTCCCAGAGGTTTCTACACCAGGATATTTTACCATAGAATGATTTAGGTTTGATAAGAAATTGTCTCTTTCTTGTAAACAGAAGAAGGAAGATCATGAAACGGAAGGTGAAAAAAGATAATCACCCTGATGCAGGTACATATATATGCAAGCAAATGAATATAGAAAGAGTATACTTAGAGAGAAATACAGACTCTGGAACTTGACTCCCTTAAAATTATATGAATCTATATACATCTTAGAATGTCTTCATGTACCTCTAAAGCTATGCAAACCCCAATATGAATTAAATAGTTCTACTATTGCTAATAACTATCATTGCAATGTACTAAGAGTTTAAGTATTATATTAGGTTCTTCAAATATATCAGCTCATTTAAATTGTGTTTTTCGAAGGATAGAAGATGGCGGAGGAGTGAGGGGAGGCTGCACTTTCAGGCTCCCGAGACCCATCTGTAGTTTGGCCTGACTGCAGACAGAACATCTCAGTGAACAGCTGGACACTGGCAGGAGTCGAGTCTTGTCACTGCTGGATTGGAGAAAAACCATCTGGGAACAACCTGTTTGGTGAGGATAGTGGAGGAAAAAGGGACGAGAAGGGATTCCTGACTGTAGTGGCTGCCCGAGCTGCGGCTAGAAGTACACAAAGGCTTATTGGTGACCACAGGCTTCCCCAGAGAGGAGTCAGGAGGAGAGCGGATCTCTGCCTGCTGTCAGAGACAGGACTCAACCAGGTGGAATTGGCGCTGAAGGACAGGAGACAGTGTACTGCTGTGCAAGTGAGAACGTAATTTTCCTTTATATTTTTCTCTTGTGGACTGCGGAGAGGGGTGGAAAGTTTGGGGGTGGTAAGACATTCTTTAGGAGCGCAGGCGAAGAGGTGCACTAGTCCACGCCCTAACCCTCCCCTTGGGTCATGCGGGCGCGCATAGCAAAGTGCCCTCATTCACTGATCCAGGTGCGCAGAGCCGTGAGTCCAGGTGCCCCTAGGACATGCCCCAACAAACATAAGATCAGTGCCCCAACAGGCACAGGGAGGGCCCACTGAACACGCAGAAGACCGTGTGCAGACACTGCTGCCCAGCTCCAGTGGGCGTCAGGCTGGAGCGCAGGCCACGTGCTCAAGCTCTGCTTGTGCCTGCCCAGGCGGGTGCAGCGTGGGAACGGCGGGTGGCAGGGACTCACAGATGCTCACTTCCACTGTGCACAAGTGTCTGGGGCCCCACCCTGGGAGGCGAGAGACCAACTCCCAGAGTGCGGCTCGGCAGGCCTGATGTAAGCTCTCAGGCCGCCCTGCATGTGCAGGGGCGCGTGCGCAAAGGAACCTCGCCTGGGTCCAGTGGGCGCCAAGGGAGTGCGCCGTGCCAGTCACCGCGGGCGAACACCGCTGCTGCAAGGAACAAGAACCTCTGACCCGCCACATTAGACCAGCTGGGGATACAGTAAAAGAAGATGATACACAAAGGCTGAACTGAGTAAAAACATTTTTTTCCCCCTTCCTTAAAAAAGGGAAAAAAGAAGAGAAGAGAGGAAGGGAAAAAAAAACAAAACAAAACTATATCTCTAATTTGTTTTATATAATCTCTCTTTCTCATCCTTCCTCTTTAATTGTTGTTTATTTGTTTGTGTGTCTAGTTTAGTCTCCCTTTCACACTAAATAAATAGAATAAAATTACTATATAAATTCAATACTATACAATCCCACTTTACTATATTCTGCATTTTCCATCTTTTTCTTCTATTGTTATTAACATACAATGTAATTATTACCTATTGTCTAGCATAGTCTCAACTATTATTAATCTATCATCCCCTCTCTCAAAAATCATATTTTTCCTCCCTAAAAACAACTCTTATCTATTCTTCCTATAGTATAAAAGCTCTAATCTCTCTACATTTATATTAATACTGGCTCATTGGCTGACGATAGCGGGATAGAGGGTGGGGGATATTTTTGAGGGTGTGGGTTTCCTGCCTGGGCTGTGTGTTTATGTTTTTAACAGCATCTCCACAAAAGAACTCAAGACAAAGTGGATAGAATGACTCTCAATCAACTAGCCAGTAGGAAGATCCTACCAAAGAGCATCTGAAATATAACCAGAGAGCATAAAAAAACAACATAAAGGGTACCCCAAGAACATCAGGCTCAGGAGATCAAAGAGACTGCTCCACTGAAATCCCCAGATCTCCTATAAGGAATCTCATGCTACAAAGGTGGGAAGTCAAAGCAGACAAACCCAAAAAATAAAAACAAACAAGAAGAATCCAACATGGTAAGATGCAGAAATAACCTCTCAATGAAAAGAAAAGAGGAATCCCCAGAAAGAGAGTTAGATGAAATAGATATAGCCCAAATGTCAGACACAAAATTCAAAACAATGGTGGTGAAGAAGCTCAATATACTCAACAACCTTAAAAACAACTATGACAACCTCCAAGGAAGTTACCAACAGCTCCAATAAAATTACAGGGAACTTGCAGAGAACTACACCAACATAAAAAAAGACATAGAAACTATTAACAAGAACCAGTCAGAAATGAAGAATTCAATATCTGAACTGAAAAACACAGTAGGATCAGTCAAAAGCAGACTAAATGAAGCAAAGGATCAGATTAGTGAGTTAGAAGATAATGTAGAGAAAAATTCCCAGACAATACAGCAAAATGAAAAAAGATTGAAAAAGTATGAAGAAGAAATAAGGGAATTACAGGATAGCATAAGGTAAAACAATATTAGAATAATTATAATTAAAGAGGGATCAGAAGAAAAAGGAATAGAAAAACTGATAGGAGAAATAGTGACAGAAAATTCTCCCAATCTGATGAGAGAAAACGTTATACAAGTTCAGGAAGCACAGAGAGTTCCAATGAAAATGAACCCCCAAAAACCCACTCCAAGGCACATCATAGTTAAAATGGCAACACTCCAAGACAAAGAGAGAATTCTAAAAGCAGCAAGAGAAAAACAGCAAATAACAAATAAGGGAGCTCTGATAAGGCTATCGACCGATTTCTCAACAGAAACTCTACAAGCCAGAAGGGAATGGTCAAAAATATTTCAAGCAATGAAAAACAAAGGCCTACAACCAAGAATACTCTCATTCAAAATGGAAGGTGAAATAAGGAGTTTCCCAAAGGGAGACTAAAAGAATACATCTCCAGCAAACCAGCATTGCAAGAGATGCTAAAGGGAATCTTTAAGAAAAAGAAAAGAAAAAAAAAAAGAGGAGAGAAACACAGGTACAAAGGGAAATGAATAAATACACGTCAATAATAACCTTAAATGTAAATGGATTAAATGCTCCAACAAAAGACATAGGGTAACGGAATGGATAGGAAAACAGGACCCACATATTTACTGTCTACAAGAAGCACACCTGAAAACAAAAGATTTACACAGAATGAAAGTAAAGGAATATAAAAAAATATTCCAACCAAACAGACCTGAAAAAAAAAAAAAAAGCCGTGGTAGCAGTCCTCGTATCAGGCAAAACGGATTTCAAAGCAAGGGCAATAAAAAGAGACAAAGAAGGACATTTCATAATACTTAAAGAAACAATCCTTCAAGAAGATATAACACTGATAAATATATATGCACCCAACGTAGAAGCACCCAAATACATAAATAAAATACTAGAAGACCACAAGAAGAATATTAACAACAACACACTCATAGTAGGGGGCTTCAACACTCCATTATCAACAATAGACAGATCATCAAAGCAAAGAAACACCAAGGATATACCGGCACTGAACAACACATTAAACCACATGGACTTAACTGATATATATAGAACTTTCCACCCCAAAGAAGCAAAATATACATTCTTTTCAAGTGCACATGGGGCACTTTCAAAGATAGACCACATGATAGGACACAAAACAAGCCTCAACAAATACAAGAAAATTGAAATTATATCAAGCATCTTTTCAGACCGCAATGCCTTGAAACTAAAAATCAACCTCAGAGAAAAATAATCAAAGACACCCAAACTCATGGATAATGAATAACATGTTATTAAATAATGAATGGGTTAACAATGATATCAAAGAAGAAATCAAGAAATTTGGAAACTAATGATAATGAACACACAACAGCCCAAAACCTATGGGACACAGCAAAAGCAATCCTGAAAGGGAAGGTCATAGCAATACAGGCATATCTGAAAAGGATAAAAGAATCTCAAATAAAAAATCTAACCCTAAAGCTACAAGAACTAGAACAACAACAACAAACAAAGCCTAGGGCCAAAAAAAAAAGGAAGGAAATAATCAAGATCAGAGCAGAATTTAATGACACAGAGACCAAACAAACAATCCAAAATATCAAGAAAACTAGGAACTGGTTCTTTGAAAAAATAAACAAAATCGACAAGTTTCTAGCCAGGCTCATCAAGAAAAAAAGAGAGAAAACCCAAATAAACAAAATCAGAAATGAAAGAGGAGAAATCATGACTGATACCACAGAAATACAAACGATAGTAAGAAATTACTACACACAACTGTATGGCAAGAAATTTGACAACCTAGAAGAAATGGACAAATTTCTAGAAATATATAACCTTCCAAAACTGAATCAAGAAGAGGTAGAAAGTTTCAACAGACCAATAACAAAGGAAATTGAAACAGTAATCAAAAATCTCCCAGCACACAAAAGCCCTGGACCGGATGGCTTCACAGGCGAATTTTACAAAACATTTAGGGAAGAACTAACTCTTACCCTACTCAAATTATTCCAAAAATATCCAAGATGTTGGTGGAGATCAAGTATCTGGGTAGGGGCACTTCACATCCCCTTGTCCAGGTGTCCTGTGACTCCGTTAAGTGAGCTGGACTTGCTAACGCTGGCAGCTGCATGCTAGCTGCAAGCTGTTTCAGGTCACTGAGTTATGGTATTCTGAGAACAAAAAGACTTTGCTGAGTACTCTATTACTCCCTTGTCCTATCATCTTGTTTGGAACTTAGCCTTAAGGACTTAGAGTTCTGTTTTGTACCTAAGTAGTTAATGTTTAAACTTGGGTATCCTGTTTTCTCCTTAAGCGATAGGATGTGTATCCTGTAATTTCCACCCTCAGATTTCAATAAAAGGAAGGTGCTTGCTCTGCTCAGTGCTGATCTTGCCTGAGCATGCAGCAGCCCTCCATCCATCCCATTCTGTCTGCTGGAATTACTTCTGTGCCCTCGACCACAAAGTACTACAACACAAGAAGAGGGGAAAATCCCAAACTCTTTCTATGAAGCCACTATTACCCTAATCCCAAAACCAGGTCAAGGCACAACAAAGAAAGAAAACTACAGGCCAATATCAATGATGAACATAGATGCTAAAATCCTCAATAAAATACTGGCAAACAGGATCCAGCAATACAACAAAAAGATCATACATCACGATCAAGTGGGATTCATCCCAGGGATGCAAGGATGTTTTAATATTTGCAAATCAATAAATATGATACATCACCTAAACAAAATGAAATACAAAAATCACATGATCATATCAATAGATGCAGAAAAAGCATTTAATAAAGCACAACACCCATTTAAGATGAAAACACTCAGCAAAATGGGAATAGAGGGAGAATACCTTAACATAATTAAGGCTATATATGAGAATCCTGAAGACAACATCATACTCAATGGACAAAAACTGAAAGCATTTCCCCTGAAATCAGGGACTAGACAAGGCTGTCCACTCTCTCCACTCCTATTCAACATAGTCTTGAAAGTCCTAGCCACAGCAATCAGATAAGACAAAGAAATAAAAGGCATCCAAATTGGGAAAGTAGTAGTAAAACCATTATTATTTACAGATGACATGATAGTATACGAAGAAAACCCTATAAACTCCACTAAAAGACTACTCGATATAATAAGTGAATTTGGCAAAATAGCAGGGTACAAAATAAATATACAGAAATTTAAGGCATTTCTGTACACCAACGATAAAATATCAGAGACAGAGACAAAAAAGAAAATATTATTTACTATAACAACAAGAAAAATAAAGTACCTAGGAATAAACTTAACCAAAGAGATAAAAGATGTATCATTAAAGAAAGAAATTAAGGAAGATACAAATAAATGGAAGCAAATACCATGTTCTTGGATGGGAAGAATCAACATCATCAAAATGCCCATACTACCCAAAGCAATTTACAGATTCAATGCAATCCCTAGTAAAATACCAATGACATATTTCACAGACCTAGAACAAATACTCCAAAAATTCATATGGAACCAAAAAAGACCCCGAATAGCAAAAGCTATCTTGAGAGAGAAGAACATAGCAGGAGAAATCACAACACCAGATATCAAACAATACTACAAAGCCACTGTGATCAAAACAGTTTGGTACTGGCATAAGAACAGACATATAGATCAGTGGAACAGAATAGAGAGTCCAGAAATAAACCCAGGCCTCTATGGTCAACTAATATTTGATAAAGGAGGAAGGAACATAAAAGGGAGTGAGAAGAGCCTCTTTAACAAATGGTGCTGGGAGAACTGGACAGGGACGTGCAAAAAAATGAAACTAGACCACCAACTTACACCATACACAAGAATAAACTCAAGATGGATCAAAGACTTACATGTAAGCCATGACAGCATAAAATTCCTAGAGAAAAACATAGGCAGAAAAATTTCAGATATCTCACATAACAATATCTTCACAGATACATCTCCTAAGGCAAGAGAAATAAAGGAAAAAATAAACGAATGGGATTACATCAAGCTAAAGAGTTTCTGCTCAGCAAAAGAAAACATCAGAAAGATGAAAAGGAAACCAACCATATGGGAAAACATATTTTCCAATGACATCACAGACAGGGGACTGATCTCCAAAATATATAAAGAGCTTATATGACTCAACATCAAGAAAACAAATGACCCAATTGAAAAATGGGCAAAGGACCTGAACAAACACTTTTCCAAAGAGGACATACAGAAGGTCCATAGACACATGAAAAAATGCTCAACATCATTAGCCATCAGGGATTTGCAAATAAAAACCACAATGAGATACCATTTTACAGCAGTCAGAATGGCCATCATCAACAAATCAACAAACAACAAGTGCTGGTGAGGATGTGGAGAAATGGGAACCCTACTGCACTGTTGGTGGGAATGCAGACTGGTGCAGCCACTATGGAAAACAGTATGGAATTACCTGAAAAAACTAAAAATGGAACTGCCTTTTGAACCAGTGATTCCACTGCTAGGATTATACCTGAAAAATTCTAAAACACTAATTCAAAAGAACTTATGTACCCCTATGTTCATAGCAGCACTGTTTACAATAGCTAAGTGCTGGAAATAGCCTAAATGCCCATCCGCAGATGAGTGGATCCAAAAACTGTGGTCCATTTCGTCGTCGGCAGCCGTCTGTCTCGAGAGACGATGGTGTAGCTTCTTAAGAGTCTATCTGCACCGCCGAGAATGGCTGTGCAGTCCAACTCGGGAGTGACACGGTATCTGTCTCCTCCCGTGTTGAATCAACATCTTGTGATGACGCTGGAGTGTCCTCTCCAGTGAAGCTGAAGCTACAGAGCCTGGGCAGGGTGATATGGAGGGTCTGCTGTTGCCCATGCAGCAGACCCCCCCTCTCTTCGCAGCTGAAGGGTCCAAGGGAAAGACGGAGTCAATACAGCTTGGCTTCAGGTGCGCCGCAGGAGTTGCCGGTGTTGACTACAATGTCGAACCGCCTTAGGGACTCCGGCTCCGGATTTTCTGTCGGGGTTTACTCCCTTAGCCTTTCCCCTGAAGAGGTATGCCGCAAGGCAGTGGAGGTTTTTTGGAGTCAGTTTTCCTTCTCTGATTGTGGTCCATTTACACAATGGAATACTATGTAGCAGAAAGAAAGAAGGAACTCCTGCCGTTTGTGACAACATGGATGGAACTAGAGAGAATTATGCTTAGTGAAATAAGCCAGGCAAAAAAAGAAGAACACTATATGATATCACCTAATACAGGAAACTAAAGAACAACACAAACAAAAGAACTAAATAGAACAAAGAGCAGAATAACAGTCAATCAGGTTAGGGGGAGGGAGAGAAGGGGGATAAGTAAGGGAAGGATTTAGTCAAAGAACGTGTATAAATGACTCATGGACATGGACAATGGGGAGAAATATGATTGTGGGAGAAGGGGTGGCCTGTGTGGGGGAGAGAAATGGGGGAAATATAGGACAACTGTAATTGAAAAACCAAAAAATTAAAAAAAATTTTTTTTAAATAAAATAAATTGTTTTTTTCATGTGATAGCCACTAACTCCATTTATAGATGAAAAAATTGGGGTTCAGAAAGATAAATAACTTTCCCAGAATTTTATAGCTAGTAAATAGCAAAGCCAATTCCATCCTAGCTCCATTTGACTCCAGAACCTGTGCTTCGTGATAATCCTATGTGGACTTGTCTATGTGTTCTTGAATGACAGCAACCTAATATAGCTCTCTCCCAGAGAAATGGTGTTCCCAAAATAATAGTTCTCTAACTGTGAATTGTCAGAATTATGTGGCAGAGTCTTTGAGAGATATTTCATCAAGATAGTCTTCTTAGTGCTTCCTGAAATCATGAAATATATATACATGTACTGTATATACATATTACTCTTCTGACACACATATTACTGTATTTCTAATGAGGTTGCAATGGGGAAATCAAATATGAATAGCAAATAAACATTCAAATTAAGAAAATGAGATAAAGGTCTTTATTTAGTTCGCTGTTAGAAAATCTCTCCTTATGTTTCATACTTACCTTTGTGGTTACTGGGTTTTTCCTTTCAAATATCTCCCAAAGGATTACTTAACTCTCAATTTTTGGTCTAAACCTGTGAATGCATCTAAAAGTCCCTTTACTGATTAACCACATAAAAATTCAAGGTGATAGTCGACCATAATAGCAAACCCTAAATAATATTTTATTTTTGTTAGCAAAAAATAGACAAATTTATGTACACACATAATTTTCAATGGAACTGTGAGTAAAGTGACTATACAGTTGTATTTCATAATAGAGCCTAAACTAATATTCACCTATTTATTCTTCAAGACAAATTAATGCTTATTTCCTTGGGTAGAGTTGGTCCCATGTTTTTTTAGTCATAAAGACATCTTAGAAGCAGAAAGACATGGGGTGAATAAGTCAGGTCAGTTCCCCACATTACAGATTTAGGAAAAGAGTAAGCTTAACGATCTTGGCTGAAAACATTATACACTAGTCACTTATCAAAAAAGCACTTCTGATAAAAGCCACGATGCATGGCCAAGACACTGGTAACTGCAATAGAGAGGAAACCAAAAAATCTAAGGAATTTAGTAAGGCAAGGAAGTAGCAAAGAGATATTGTGCTAGTTTTTAAGGGTATATCCCATAGAAAGAATGAATAAAGATATATGTGTATATGGTTCACAATGAAATAATAACAATGTTACATATTTATGTTTTGCTTAAAGGACTTCTGTGTAAATTTATTCTTCATAACAGCAAGTGGAGTTTATGGGCAGACACTATTTTCATTATATGACAAAAAGGAAAACAAGCATAGAGAGACTGGGTGAATTGCCCAATGTCCCTCAGCTGCTTCCTGGCAGAGTAATGATCAGAGAGACCCAGTCCCAGGGAGTCCCACTTCCTTCTAGCAGTCTGACATACCCTCCACTTCCTTTGCTCCTTTCTTTTCTAATGCCTAGTATTTGTAATAGCTTCTTCCAGTCAATTCCAATAATCCCCTTCTCCATCTACTACACTCTCCTATAGCTACATCTCCCTAATTCCTTATTTTCAGCAAAGGTGGAGACCATAAGAAAAAGCCAGTTCCCAAAGTTCTGTTAGTGGTAGCAAGGGCTGTGGGCCCAGAAGTCCCTACTCTGAGAGGTTAAGGATTTATATGACCCCCACATTAAGCTCTAACTATGGACTCTGTCAATGCCCCTTTTTTCTATTCCTTGATTATTGTACTTGCATAGAAACCGTGACCATTTTTTAGTAGCTTATTTCTTTAAAAATGACTTTATTTGTAATATCTCAACAAGAATATGAAAAAAATACATTTGCATATTTATGCAGTCCTAAATGACAGACTCTGGAGTGGACTTAAATGCTTTATTATTTTGAGCCTATGTAAATCTTCTCATTTCTGGATGAAGACATATATTTATGAACATATGCAACTGGACCACAATTACGCAGACATTTAAGTTAAAAACTTTAAGGTAAGTTAATCTCTCCACTTTTTTGTACATACAATATTTTTTTTTCACATGAACTCTCTACTTTATGACACCTCCTCTGTAACAGCCTGATTTTTAAACATATGTCAGGTTTGAGTGACAATAGGTGACATTTATTTGAGTACCATTGTAAGTGTTCTGTTTGTATTATCTTGTTAAGCTCTCATAACAACCTTAAGAGGCAAGTACACACTCTCATTAATCCCATTTTGCAGATGCAGAAACTGAGACACAGCGGTCACAGGACATCTTAAAGGTCTCCCAAGCAGCATAGGCATTTGAATCCTAGCAGTGTGGCTCAGAGCCCACATTCTCAACCACCACACTAAATTCTCTTTGATATGCATAGGAAGTTGATCTTATCAGTCCAGCTGCTTATGTCACTTACATGCTTACAGTATCTTCAAATTCTTTGATCTTAAAAGTTGGACAAACTGGGTTAACCCAAGATGGCAGAGAAATAAATGGAAGTTACACTAACCCTCTCCCAGGACCAATCTGGAATTGAAACTAAATTGTAGAGAAATCATCCAGAATAACCAACTGAATGCTAGCTGGACAGAAGCCTTATAATGACATACAGACAGAAGAAACCAGTTCACAACAACATGACTAATATGGAAGTACAGAGGTGGCACAAGAGGGCTGACTGGGCTCCCACAGGTGGCAGCTGGAGTTCCAGAGAAAAATTTCAGTGGCCAGAGAGTTCCCCCTGAGAAGTGCGGGTTCTAAACCTCAAGCTGGGCTCCCAAGCCTATAGCACCAAAGCTGGAAAGAAACCCAGATAACATCCAGCTGTGAAAAGCAGGGTTTCTATCTGCTGAGGAGAGATGGCTGGAAACTCAAGAGCCTCTCAAAAGGGCAACACACACAATTTCATTTGCAACCACTTACCTGGGGCTCCAGCATAGGGAGGGCAGGATGGACTACAGACACTTGAGGAGAGTCTGGGATTGGTGGATCTGGAGACAATTGAAGAAACAGCTACCAGGATTCCTATGCTGATTCATTCCCCATACTGCAGAAACGTTCTTTCTCGGGCAAAGCACTCCTCACCATCAGCCTGAGGGGAAGCAATAGCCTTGCCTACAAAAAGTATTCTGTCCCACTCTGTGGTGCCTCAGCCGGACTGTGGTTATAGCTTGATTAAATTAACAGTTGATCAATTTAGTGACATATTAGTTTAAGATCTAAGTCAGAAAATACAAACAAGCAGCCGAAATGGGAAGACAAAGAAACAGACCCCTAGTGAAAGAAAAAGAGAATCCTCCAGAAGAACTAGATGAAATGGAGGTAAGCAATTTATCAGATAGAGAGTTTAGAGTACTGATTATAAGGATACTCAACAGTGTGAGAAAAGACACAGAAATCATAAAAAAGGACCAGTCAGAAGTAAAGAATGCAATATCTGAAATAAAACATACACTGGAAGGAATAAACAATAGGTTAGGTGAAGCAGAGGATGGAATCAGTGATTTGGAAGACAAGGTAGAAAAGAACACCCAGGCAGAACAGCAAAAAGAAAAAAGAACTTTTTTAAAAATGAGGAAAGCTTAAGAAACATCTTGGACAACATGAAATGTTAAACATCTGCATCAAGGGCATACCAGAAGGAGAAGAGAGCGAGCAAGGGATCAAGAACATATTTGAAAAAATAATGACCATAAACATCTCTAATCTGGTGAAGGAAAAAGTCACACAAGTCCAGGAAGCTCAGAGAGTCCCAAACAAGTTGGACTGAAAGAGGCCTACACTGAGACACATCGTAATTAAATGGCAAGGCTTAGAGACAGGAAGAGAATCCTAAAAGCCATGAGAGAAAAGCAGGTAATTACCTACAAGGAGCACCAATTAGACTGGCATCTGATTACTCAACAGAAACATTTCAGGCCAGAAGGGAGTAGCATGAAATATTAAAGGTGATGAAAAGCAAGGACCTACAACCAAAGCTACATTACCCAGAAGGCTATCATTTAAAATTGAAGGACAAATAAGAAGCTTCCCAGACAAGAAAAAGCTAAAGGAGTTTGTAAACACCAAACAAGTTCTGCAACAAATGTTAAAGGGCTTGCTTTAAGAAGAAGAAGAAAGAGAGAAGGAAAAAAAAAAAAAAAGGAAAACAGTCTAACAATAAAATGGCATGCCATACGTATCTATCAATAATCACCTTAAATGTAAATGGCTTAAATGCTCTGACTAAAAGACATAGAATGGGCTGAATGGATAAGAAAACAAGACCCATATATATGTTGCCTCAAGAGACCCATCTCATATCAAAATATACACACAAATTAAAAGCAAAGGGGTGTAAAAAGATATTTTATGCAAATGGAAAAGAAAAGAAAGCTGGGGTAGCAGTACTTATATCTGACGTAATAGACTTTAAAGCCAAGGCTATAGTAAGAGGCAAAGAAGGACACTACAAAATGATAATGGGAACAATCCAACAAGAGGATGGAACCCTCGTAAATATGCACCCAACATAGGAGCACCTAAATATGTAAAGCAAATATTGATGAACCTAAAAGGAGAAGTCAACAGAAATATAGTCGTAGTTGGGTATTTTAATGTCCCATTGACTTTATGGATAGATCTTCTAGACAGAAAATCAACAAGGAGACAGCAGCCTTGAACAACACACTAGATCACATTGATTTAATTGGTATCTTCAGAGCTTTTCACATCAAATTAGCAGAATATACACACTTTTCAAGTGCACATGGAACATTTCCTAGGATAGACCACATGTTGGAACACAAAATAAGTCTCAATAAGTTTAAGAAGATTGAGATATATTGAGCATTTTCTCTGACCACAAAGCATGAAACTAGAAATCAATCACAAGAACATCGAAAAACATGCAAAGATACGGAAGCTAAATAACATGTTATTAAACAATAAATGGGTCAACAGCAAGACCAAGGAAGAAATCAAAAGATACCTTAAAATAAATGAAAATGAGAACACAACAATTCAAAATCTGTGGGACACAGGGAAAGCAATCCTAAGAGTGAAATTCATAACATTACAGGCCAATCTCAAAAAACAAGAACAAACTCAAAGAAACAATCTAACCTCACATTTAAAGGAACCTGAAAAAAAACAACAACCAAAGCCCAAAGTGAATAGAAGGAAGGAAATAATAAAGATCAGAGCAGATATAAATGAAAGAGTCCAAAAAAAGATAAAAAAGATCAATGAATCCAAGAGCTGATTCTATGAAAAGAAGAACAAGATAGACAAATCTTTAACCAGACTTATCAAGAAACAGAAAAAAAGGACCCAAATTAATGAAATCAGAAATTGAAACGGAGAAATAACAACTGACACCAAAGAAATACAAAGGATTGTAAGAAAACATTTTGAACAATTATATGTCAACTAATTGGAAGCCTGGACAAAATGAATAAGTTCCTAGACACATACAATCTTCCAAAACTAAATCAGGAAGAATCAGAGAATCTGAATAGACAGATTACACTTAGTGAAATTGAAGCAGTAATCATAAAACTCCCAACAAACACAAGCTCTGGACCAGATAACATCACAGGTGAATTTTACTAAACATTCTGAAAACACCTCTTCTTCTCAAACTATTTCATAAAAGTTGAGAGGAGGGAACACTCCCAAACTAATTTTACAAGGCCAGCATTATCCTAATCCAAAACCATATAAAGATACTAAAAAGAAAGAAAATTATAGGCCAATATCCCTGATGAACAAAGACGCTAAAATCCTCAATAAAATATTAGCAAACCGAATACAGCAATGCATCAAAAAGATCATACACCATGATCAAGTGGGATGTATTTTTGGAATGCAAGATTGGTACAACTTTTGCAAATTAATAAGTATGATTCACCATATAAACAAACCACATGATCATATCAACAGTAGCAGAGAAAGCATTTGAAAAAATTCAGCACTCATTTATGATAAAAACTCTCAGCAAAGTGGGAATAGAGGGAACATACCTAAACATAATAAAGGTCATATATGAAAAACCCACTGCCAGCATCATACTCAATGGGCAAAAATTACAGATGTTCCCCTTAAGATCAGGAACAAGACAGAAATGTCAACTTTCACCTCTCTAGTCAACATAGTACTGGAAGTCCTAGCCACAGCAATCAGACAAGGAGAAGAAATAAAAGGCATTTAAATTGAAAAGTAAAAGTAAATGAGTCTTTATTTGCAGATGACATGATACTGTACATAGAGAACCCCAATGATTCCACCAAGAAACTACTAGAACTGATAACTTATTTCAACAAAGTATCAGGATACAATAATATTGTCCAGAAATAAGTTGCATTTTTATATGTCAATAATGAACTAACAGAAAGGGAAATTAAGAAAACAATACCATTCACAATTGCTTCAAAAAAATACCTATGAATAAAGCTAACCAAGATTTAAAAGACCTATACATGGAAAATTATAAGACACTGAAGAAAGAAATAGAAGATATAAATAAGTGGAAGCACATACCATGATCATAGATAGAAAGAATTAACATCACTAAAATGTCCATACTACTCAAAGCAATCTATAAATTTAATATAATTCCTATCAAGATTCCAATGATGTATTTCTCAAAACAAATATTTCAAAAATTTACATGGAAACACAAAAGGTCCCACATAGCCACAGTGATCCTGAGAAAGAAGAACAAAGTTGGAGGAATCATGCTACCTAATGTCAAACTATATTATCAAAACAACCTGGTACTGGCAAAAAACAGACACATTGATCAATGGAACAGAATAGAGAGCCCAAAAATAAACACACACATTTATAATCAATTAATAGTTGACAGAGGTAGTAAGCACATACAATGAACCACAGATAGTTTATTCAATAAATGGTGTTAGAAAAAATTGAACATATATGTACAGAAAAATGAAACTAGACCACCTTCTTATACCACACACAAGAATAAATTTAAAATGGATTAAAGACTTAAATGTTTACCCAAAATCATAAAAATTATAGAAGAAAACATAGGCAGCAAAATCTAGGACATTTCTCATCACAATATTTTATCAGATATGTCTCCCCAGGCAAGAGAAACAAAAGAAAAAATAAACAAATGGGACTACATAAAACTAAAAAGTTTTTGCACAGCAAAGGAAAACATCAACAAAATAAAAAGACAACCCCCAGAATGGGAGATATTTACTGATACATCTGGTAAGGGGTTAACATCCAAAATTTATAAAGTACTTACAAAACTCAATACCAAAAAAAAAAAAAAAAAAAAAAAAAAAAAAAAAAAAAAAAAAAAAAAAAAAAGAAATCCAATTAAAAAAAGGGCAAAGGACCTGAATAGACACTTCTTTAAAGAGGATATACAGATGGCCAATAGACATATGAAAAAATGCTCAACATCACTACTCATCAGAAAAATGCAAATTAAACCACAATGCGATACCATCTCACACCTGTCAGAATGGCTATCATCAATAAATCAACAAAAAACAGGTGTTTTTGAGCATGGAGAAAGGTAAACCTTTTTGCACTGTTGGTGGGAATGCAGACTGGTGCAGCCACTGTGGAAAGCAATATAGAGATACCTCAAAAAATTAAAAATAGATCTGCCTTTCAACCAAGTGAGCCCACTTCTGGGAATATATCCCAAGGAACCAAAACACTAATTTGAAAGATATAAACATCCCTATGTTCATTGCAGCATTAATTACAATTGCCGAGATATTGAAACAGCCCTAGTGTGCATCAATAGATGAGTTGGTAAGACAACTATGGGACATTTATACAATGGAATTCTACTCAGCCAAAAAAAACAGAAGAAAATTTTACCCTTTCTGACAGTTTAGATGGACCTGGAGAACATTAAGCTAAGTGAAATAAGCCAGTCAGAGGAAGACAAATACCATATGATTTCACTCATATGTGGAATCTAATGAACAGACTGAACAATCAATCAAAACAGAGACGGACTCATAGATGGAGAGCAGGTGACAGCTAGTGGGAGTAGGAATTGAGCGAAAAGGGAAAAGGATTCAGTGTGGTGATTGAAGTGGGTGGGGCAGGTATAGGGGACTAGATAGTAATGAGAAAAAATACATAAAGATTAAATTTTTTAATTAATAAATAAATTATTACACAGAATATTTAAAAAGTTGAACAGATTAATTTATAATGATGAACTTGAACATGAAATATAAAATGATAAAACTTTTAGGAAAAAATTAGGAAAACATTTTCAGAAGTAGGTAAAGAATTTTTAAACTTGACACCGAAAGCATAATCCCTTACAGGAAAACTTGATAAATTGGACCATATCAAAATGTAAAACTTTTGCACTACAAAACACCCTATTAAGAGGTTACAAAGGAAAATTATAGACTGAGAGAAAATATTTGCAAATCATATATTCAATATAGTACTCTTATCTAGAACATATGAGGAGCCCTCAAAACTCAACAGTAAAGAAGAAATAATTCAATTTAACCCAATTAGGAAACACACAAAAGATATGAGTAAACATTGCACTGAAAAGGATATACAGAGAGCAAATATGCAAGTGAAAGATATTCAGCATCACTAGCCATTAGAAAAATGCAAATTAAAACCACATTGAGATATTACAATACATATTAGAATAACTAAAATTTAAAATGCTAATAACCCCAAATACTGACATTTCATGGTCTGTTACTTGGGATAATAATTTGCCAAACTGTTATAAAATTGAACATAACATATATATAACATAGAATTTTCACATTTGGGCACTTATCCCAAAGAAATGAAAACTTATATTTAAACAAAACATGTGTTAAAATGTTAGTAACAGCTTTATTTATAATAACCAAAACTGGAAAAAGCAAACTGTGGTACATCCACCTAATGAAATACTATGCAGCAACAAACTGATGCTACACAAAACGACTTGGATAGATCTCAAAGGAAGTATGTTGAGTGGGAAAAGCCAGTCTCAAAATATTATATACTGTATGATTTCACTTATACAACATTCTTGAAATAATAAAATTACAGAGTTGGAGGACAGATTAATAGGTGTCAAGGGTTAAGGATGGAAGGTGGATGTGACTACAAAGAGATAATAAAACAGAGCCCTGTGGTAGTAAAACAGTTCTGTATCTTGATTGTAGTAGTGGTTACATGATTTTACACACGTAGTAAAGTTTCACAAAGCTATACAGAAACACCGACCCCCATACACACACATTTGAGTATATGTAAAACTGGGGAAATCTGAATAAGCATTGTGGATTGTACCAATGCCAATTATCTGGTTTTCATATCATACCATATTTATACAAGATGTTAATCACTGGGGGAAACTGAGTGATGCATATGTGCAACCTCCTTACACATCCTTTTTTACAACTTCCTGTGAGAATCTATGATTATTTCAAAATAAGTCATTAAAAAAAGTTGGTCAAGCCCAAGATGTTAACCTTGTAGCAGTGCACCAAATACCTCATTCCAGGTAGAAAATGCTATAATCAGCTCTATTTGAATAAAATTATTTCTACCAGCTGTATGATCATGAAGTTTTAATTTCACCAACCTAACAAAAAAATCAAGGGAAACTTTAAGTGCTTTTCTGAAGTTAAGATAGATTACATCCACCGCCTTCCCCCAACCTACAAAGCTAGAGACTCTACTAGTGACATTACCAGGACCAGTCCTTGATGAGGCCACGCTGGGTCCTGGTGATGATGCCTTTTGTAAATGCTCAGAAACCACATTTAGTAATCCTTGGATTTGATCTGAGACTAACAAAAAGCTGATGTCAAGTTTCTTGTTTCCCCACTTCCTCTAACCTATCGGTTTCTTGCTTTCTTATGTTCATCACATACTAAATGTTCATCTTATATGCACTACAGCTCTACATGGGGTCATTTGTCTTCCTCCTGTCATTTAGCTCCAAGATCTTTATTTTTGTGTAGAAACACAAGAGGGAGCAACTAATTCAGCCTAGAGGGATCAGGCAGCTTCACAAAGTGAACATTTAAGCTGGTGTTACCAGGATTTTTTTTCTTCCTCCTCCAGAAGATTGATTGAAAAAGCCCTATGGTCACATCAGCAATTCTTCCAAACAAATTCTTCCATTTTCAAAAGATGCATTTTGGTATGTTTGGCTATTACCCAAGCAGTCTAATCCACTTCTCTAAACCAACAATAAAAGCCAACTCTTCCTTCCCTACATCCTTTCCTTCCAAAATTAACTGAAAAGAAAAATAAGTGAAAACTTTATATAAAGTCCTGTTTTCTATTTAGAAGTCCAACAGAGACAAAAGTCCAACTTCTTAAAGTCATGGAATTTTGTGTCAGAAATAGATATTAGAGGCCAGCCTCCTCATCACAGAGAAGAAACAGACTCAGGGTAGTGGGTAGTGCAGCATGGTAGTGGGTGCTTGGCAGCAGCAGCTGGTGGCACAGCTAGCAGCAGCCATGGTTGGTGGCAGCAACAGTGGCACAGGGAGTGTAGCCATGAAACAAAGCCCAGTCATACATTTTAAACCTAGGAAGTGATTCCAGCCACAAACCATGCTGACCCCAGCCTCAGACCAGACTGCACAGTTCACGGTTCCAGCACCCGGAAAACTAGTGCCACATTGTTTCTGACTCTGAAAACCAGTGACGGATTGGGGCAGAGGAAGAAACTGCCAGTCTCTCAATGGAGGCAGCTTCTTTAGTACGAGAAGAGGGAGAAGTGCCTGGGAAAGAGCGAGTGGGGGGCAAGTGGCACTGTTCCCTCTTAGACCCCTTCCTCACATACAGCGCCACAGTGTGGTGAAAGGGGTCACCAGCACTGACAAATATCTAAGGCTCTGCCCCTTACAACATAACAGGTGAGACAGCTTACCTAAGACACAGAGGCAAACA
The DNA here is from genome assembly GCF_987537825.1 of Furipterus horrens. NCBI lineage: Eukaryota > Metazoa > Chordata > Mammalia > Chiroptera > Furipteridae > Furipterus > Furipterus horrens. The sequence continues at coordinate 53,852,392 of NW_028327179.1, forward strand.
CAGAAAGCTGTCAAGATGAGGAGACAGAGAAATATGGCTCAAAAGTGGGGGGTAGATCAAGGTTCCAGTGGGCAAACTGAGTGATGAGGAAGTAACAGACACACAGTTGAGAGCACTGTTGATAAAGATGCTCACAGATCTTGGCAGAAAAGATTATGCATGACAGGGAAAAAATGAAGACTATGCTAAGTGATATGAAGGAAAATCCACATGAAACCAATGGTGAAGGGAAGGAAACTAGGGTTCAAATCAACAGATTGGAACACAAGGAAGAAATAAATAGTCAACCAGTACAGAATGAGGAAACAAGAATTGAAAAAAATGAGGAGAGGCTTTGGAACCTCTGGGACAACTTTAAACATACCAACATCCAAATCATAGGGGTGCCAGAAAGAGAAGAGGAAGAGCAAGAAATTGAAAGCTTATGTGAAAAAATAACAAAGAAAAACTTCCCAAATTTGTTGAAAGAAACAGACATACAAGTCCAGGAAGCACAGAGAGACCAAAACAAACTAGACCCAGGGAGGACCATACCAAGACACATCATAATTAAGATGCCAAAGGTTAAGGATAAAGAGAGAATCTTAAAAGCAACAAGAGAAAAGCAGAGAGTTACCTACAAAGGGGTGCCTATAGGACCATCAGCTGATTTCTCAAAAGAAACTTTGAAGGCAAGAAGGGACTGGCAGGAAATATTCTAAGTGATGAGAGGCAAGGACCTACAACCAAGATTACTCTATCCAGCAAAGCTATCATTTAGAATGGAAGGGCAGATTAAGTGCTTCCCAGACAAGGTAAAGCTAAAGGAGTTCATCATCACCAAGCCATAATTACATGAAATATTGAAAGGACTTATTTAAGAAAAAGAAGAAGGTCAAAACTATGAACATTAAAATGACAACAGACTCACAACTATCAACAACTGAATCTAAAAAACAAAAACTAAGCAGACAACAACAAAATCATAGGTATGGGGAGCATGGGGAGGGGTGTCATCTGGGAGGGGGATGGAGGAGAAGGGGGAAAATGGTGCAGGAATTAAGAAACATAGTAGGAGAGTGCAGAATAGATAGGGTAATGTTAAGAATAGTACAAAAAAAGCTAAAGTCAAAGAACTTATATGCATAACCCATGGACATAACCTAAGGTGGGGGACTGCTGAGGGAGGGCAGTGCTGGGTGGAGAGGAGCAAAAGGAAAAGAAATTGGAACAACTGTAACAGCATAATCAATAAAACATACAAAATAATAATAATAATAAATGCAATCAGGCTTAGACCCTGGTTGCTGTCCTCCTCACTCTCTTTTCTTTTCCCAACTTTATAAAGTATAATTAATAAAGAAAGTTATATGTATTTAAAGTGTACAACATGGTGATTTGGCTTTTGTATACATTATGAAATGTCTACCACATTCAAGTTAATTAAAACAACACTAACCACATATATTTACTCTTTATTAAAGTCCTTTGTATGTGTTTTATGATGTGACTGACATTATTTCTTCATCTTTTCCCTTCCGTTTCTCCACTCAAGTCATCCAGGCCTCCCTGCTGTTCCTCAGAACAGCTCCGGCTTCCGTCTCAGGGCCTTTGCACTTGCTGTTGCCCCTGCCTGAACGCTCTTCTCCCAGATTTGTGCCGTGCTAGCTTCTGTACTTCCTTTAGGTGTTTTCTTCTCAAAAGTCCCCTTCTCAGTCAGACCTTCCCTGGCCTGCTATCTGAAATCTCACCTCCATCCAACATTTCACATCCTCCCCACCCCCCACCCCTGATTTTTAAAGAAGATTTTATTTATTTTTGAGAGAGGGGAAGGGCGAGAGAGAGGGAGAGGAACATCATGTGATGTGGTTGCCTCTCTCGCGCCCCCAAACGGGGACCTGGCCTGCAACCCAGGCATGCGCCCTCACTGGGAATCGAACCAGGCCGGCACTCAATCCACTGAGCCACACCAGCCAGGGTCACATCTCCCCTCTCTTGCTTTATCTTTTTCTTATTAGTATTTATTCACTAACAACCCATATGTGCTACTTATTTATTTGTTTGTTTATTTTTACCTTTCTTCCATGAGAGCGTAAACTCCATGAGGGTAGCGCTTTTGCCTGTTTTGTTCATTACTGAATCCCTGATGCCTATTGAGCGTCGGCCTGCGAGCTAAGTGTCGCTGGTTCGATCTTCCAGTCAGGGCACACCAGAGAAGGAAAACTCTGACTCCAAAAAACCTCCGCTGCCTTGCGGCATACCTCTTCAGGGGAAAGGCTAAGGAAAAGGGAAACTCTGACTCCAAACCTTCGCTGCCTTGCGGCATACCTCCTCAGGGGAAAGGCTAAGGGAGTAAACCCCGACAGAAAATCCGGAGCCGGAGTCCCTAAGGCAGTTTGACGTTGTAGTCAACACCGGCAACAGCTTCCACATGAGGTGCCTGCGACGCGTCCTGCATGTCGCCTGGCAGGATAAGGTTCCCAACACCGAGGTGCTGAAGCGAGCCAACATGAGCAGTTTGCATGCAGTTCTTAGTGAGAGATGCCTCAGGTGGCTCGGCCATGTCAAAAGAATGGATGCAGGCCGTATTCCCAAAGACCTCCTCTACGGCGAGCTAGCAGAAGGCCAGAGGATGACAGGGCGCCCAAAACTGCGGTTCAAAGACATCTGCAAAAAGGATATGACACAATGCTCCATCAATCTCAACACATGGGAAGTTCAAGCAGACGACCGCCTAGCCTGGAGGCTCGCGGTCAGGCAAGGTACGTCACGCGCAGAGGCTGCGCGCAACGAGGAGGCGGTCCAGAAAAGATCGAGGCGGAAGCAGCGTCAACAGCAGCAACAACAGCCATCTGCCTTCACCTGTAACAAGTGCGGCAGGGATTGTCACTCCCGAGTCGGACTGCACAGCCATTCTCGGCGGTGCAGATAGACTCTCAAGAAGCTACACCATCGTCTCTTGAGATGGACGGCTGCCGATGATGGTGAGAACACAGTACTCGCTTAACAAATTTCAAATATACAATACAACATTATTAACTATGGTCACTATGCTGTATATAAGAACCTCAGAATTTATTCATCTTATAACTGAAAGGTTGTAGCCTTTGACTGATATCTCCGCATTTCCTGGCAAACCCCCAAACTCCCAGCAACTACCATTCTCTTCTCTATTTCTATGAGTCTGACTTTTTTAAAGATCCCATATATAAATTGTCAGAACATGGTGGCAGCGGGACTGCCCACCCGGATTTTTGATGTATGCAAATGAACCATTTGCAAATTAACCTGGACCTAGTCTCTCCCATAGGAAATAAAAATGGATTTTGCACGAAATGTTGAGGGACCTAGCATCACATATTGACTGGCCTGGTGGGGGTAAAGCAGGGAGGTGTAAATAATCTGCCGAATGTGTTGATGGGTAAATTTACCCTAACCGAAATGTTTGTTCAGAAACGTGTGGAGACGGCGCCTGTAGGCACATAGGCAGAAGACCCATTGAAGTCTTCTTTTCATCTCTCCTTTCTCCTACAGACCCTCGATTTGCTCCGGGAGTTTTCCTCTTATCTCTAACTCTTTTTCCGCCCTCTCTCCCTCCCTTCTTTCAATAAACCTAGTGCAAAATCTTAGGCTGTTCTCTGGGTGATTTTATGGAGCAAAGACAGCCTGACATAAGTGATACAATATTTGTCTTTCTCTGCTCAAGTAATTTCACTTAGCATTTTGCCTTTCAAGTTTATTCATGGTATTGTCACAAATGGCAGGATTTCCTCCTTTCCTATGGCTGAATGATACATACACGCGACATTAAAAGAGTATAGTATTCACTAGAAAGTACATTTTTAATGATTACATCTTTAACAAAAGAAAAAGTCCAGTGGAGGGGGATTGGTTAGACTATAACCTGCTGGTATGTTTTGTAAAGTTTTTATGAGAAGGATTTTATTAATCATTTCCAAACCTTAGGAGAACAAAAGAGACTTTTAGATAAAAGCAGGAGAGACGTGGTTTTGTAACAAAGTCACACTAGGATAATGAACACTTGAATGAATTTTTACTGGGGTTGTGATCCCTAGAGAAACCTTCAAGAGAAGAATTTACATTGTTCTTACTGCCACCCACGAAAGGTTTTGATCCTAATCAGATGGTCTGTCACAGTTCCCACCAATGGGGAATCTAGGATTTAGAGTGGCCTCCTATTTCTCACAGGGGCCACTTGACATGTCAGCTTTCAGAGCTGGAGTGCTTGCAGAATTAAGGTTACATTTAATGTATGTAATTTTTGTTCTTCATTAAACATTAAGTATATTTATGGAATGACCTTGTTTAATGGTACTATGGCCTTTTAACATTTTAATTCTATAAAATCATCTCACCCAAGAAATCTAAGATCTAATACAGATCTTTAGATTTAGTAGAAGAGAGGAATGAAAGCTTAAAACTAGGATAGTTGTAAGAAAGATGCTTATTTAAAATAAATGCAATGAAGTAGACAGACTAGTGTTACAGGTAAAAGTTATTCTCTCAACTTTCCAGTAGGTGTCAGTATAAGACAATGTTCCTGGAATTGACCAAGCTTTAAATCAGAAACAGAGTACGAAGGAGACATAATAAAGATAGGGGGACCAAAATTCCATGTGAAGCTTTAAATGCCATTATTTAAAAAGAGCTGACCCAAACAAATTTTTTTCATAGGTGAGATGACAGAGTGGAATGAGGGGACCTCAGAAGACTCCATCTGGCTCTCATACTCCTTGTCAATACAGCAGGAATTACTGGGGTATCTCACAGGTCTCCAGTAGGACACAGCATTGCTTAAAGAGTTAGTTGCCATTAACTAGTACAGTAACAAGTGAACACTCCCAGAGAATATCATTGTTTATCCAGATGCACCCTCTTTGAAAAAACAAATACCACCTTTGCTTCTTAGAGATTTACAATATAAAAGTAGAAATCCTGTAATCTACAAAAATATATCATTATAAGGATTACAAAAGTGAAGTAAAGAAAAAGAGAGGGGACTCAAATGTCCGATGAGTGGTTGCAGAATACATTGAGTCAGTCAGGGTAAGTTGTTTGGAAAAGCTGGCCTCTGAGCCGGGATGGAAGAGCTCCACCTGCTGCTCCATTTATGGTTTTTCTCTTCCAAATACAAACGTCTGTGTTCTAATAAAGAGCAAGCAATAAAGAGAAAAAATAAACAAGTACTATTTTTTAAATTCACTACATAAAGTTATATTGATACCTTAAAAGGAAAATAGGGGAAAAAACATTTCTATTGAGAACCTAACACACGCATACATTGTTATACAATTCTTACCAAAATCCTCAGATATAAGTGGTATTGTTCTCATTTTTAGATAAAGGAGCCAAGGCTCACCAAAGTTATATAACTGGCACAAGATTATTAAACCTAATGTTTATAAGTAATTATTATTTACTAGTTATTGAACTAAGTGCATTCACAACAATCCTAATGAAACTACTATTATTCCCATTTTGCAGATAAGGAAGTTAAGTCTTACAGAAAATAAGTTATTGTTTCCCCAAGGTTACTGGACTTATCAGTACAGGTATGCTTGGAGATATTGAGAGTTTGGTTCCAGATCACAGCAATAAAGTGAGTCATTTCTTTTTCTTGGTGGACAATCTTGCCTTTAATTTGTAAAAACCACAACATCTGTGAAGCACAATGAAGTCAAGAGCAATAAAACAAGCTGTGCCTGTAATTGGTCTGAAATTTAAACTTGGTGTTGCAAGTTGGGTTCTCTGGGAAGCAACCTCTTAAACAAAATTAAAGTTGTCATTATTTATTAGGGAATGCCTTTAGACTTAGCACCTGTGGGAGGAAGGGAAGGGAAACAGGACTGGGAGGCCTGTCTGAGTTGTCTGGCACTGGGCCAAACAGCCAGGTTTTTATACACATGCCTCTGTCAGTCATTGGATGTGGACATGGTTCTCTGCAGCTGAGACAGACCCTGCAGGGCTGACAGCTGACAAATGTCTGCTGAGGGCACTCCAGGAACAGGTCCTTCCTAGTCAGGATATCTGGGCAGCACACCTTCACATCTCCGTCTTACTCTTAGTTCTGTTTTGCTACTACACCATAATGGTGAGAGCCAGAAGGGTGACTTTGGTCTTTGACAGAATTGTAGTTATGGGGTTTCCCAGGGGCCCAGGCTTCAGAGAGAAATGAGCACTCGGCTCTCAGCCGCTCTATGCCTCAGAGAACATCAGCTAGAAATCTAGAAAGGAGGCTGACAGCACTGAATGAATAGTAGGGTCAGTCATTAATTGCTTGTTGTTCAGTTGACTGACAATATACAGGTGGCCTAGTAAGGGAGGTACCAACCCACTTGTCGACCCAACAGTTGTTCCAGACACTTCTTCTGTTTAATAACATCTGATATCCTGCTTCATGCTATTCACTCACCCCAGAGGTCACCCAAGAGGGCAAACCCACCTGGTATGCCAAGTGCTAGCCTGGGCCCGCTGCTCTGCCTTAGGTGAGGGTAGCGTTGAGTGGGCTGTTTTCCATTTGTAAATAGTGGTGAGAAGAGCAAATTTCCAATGTAAAAAGCAACAAATTCTCACAGTTCTGCCCAAGTTCAGAGAACAGATGATCTGATAAGAGGCAGAAAGCTGGTGAGTTTAGCTCATTCAATGGCAAATGAGCATAAAGCAAAATTCTCTATCCATGGTGAAATTCATCTCCAGTGTTGTACTGGCTGTGCATGGAAGAGAAGCCTGAGAGACTGAAGAATGGCCACTTAGAAGGGAAAATATGTCACCTGGTTAATCTGCACCATGGGTTGTTCAGAAACCTCAGTATGTCATCTTTTCCTTGTACTGTAGTAACTGCCCTCATGCACTTTATTGGAGCAGCCACTCCTTGCTCCTGGAACACCACCTCTCCTTTGCCACATTTAGCAGAAGCCAGCAAAAGCCTCAGTTCATATTCTCCTACAGAAAACTGTCCATCCCCTTCTTCTAGGGCAAAGTAATTTCTCTTTTAATTCATTTGGTGCCTACCACAAAACAATAGGAGTGCTAGTATTTTAAATTATGCGCAAGTGCTTGATTAAAAACCAGATCCCTTTGCTCTGGGCTCCAGGCATTCTGACTCAACAGAAATGGAGAGGCCTGAGAATCTGCATTTTCATAACCAGCCCTGATATTCCTGATGTGCTTGGCCTGAAAAGGATAGTTTGAGAAGCACTGGCATTGTAATTTTAAAAGATTTCTTCTCTCCAAAAAACGGGGGATGATGCACTTGCTATAGAGTCCCTTTCCTCCCTCTAATTGCATGTTTAGATATAACAGGAAGATAGAGACCCTGCCTTATTCATTGCCATGTCTCCCACAGCATCTAGCATAGTAATTGGCACACAGCAGGTAGTTGAACATTGTTTATTGGCCTGCCAAGAGTCTTTCTAGTCTCTAAATTTTCTTTTTACTCTTACAAATGATTTGAGATTTATAGGAAAGCCCAACTCTCACTCCTGTGTCTCACATATTTCCCTCCCTTGCTCCTTCATGTTCCAAGATCTAGATGAGCCACTTGATCTGGTCCTCCTTCAGTAGATCTTTTAGTTGTTTAACAAGAAATTTTTGGCATGATTTTTTTACTCTCTAATTTTTTAAATATACATAAGTCATATTTTAGAAAATAAAATATTAAGAAAAAATCCTCATTTCCTCTTGAATGCACATTTTTACATATCCTGAAAAGATACCTCTTTCTGGCATCTATGTCAACAACCTTCTTTTTCCTTTGGACCACTCACTCTCTTCTGAGAAGGCTGAAAATTATAGATTTAAAAAAGGCATTTGAAGGTAACTGAGGATATAAATACCGTTTTAAAAGAACAAAACTTGTTCTACTACTTACCCCCACCTATCACAAATTAAATATGAAACCAATAGGATAATTTTGATCAAGCACATTGTGTAAGAGAGAGATATTTGGACAACAGTATTTTAAAAAATTCAGTGTCTTTTTGCTGGCTTTCAGAATCTACTTAGCACAATAGGAGGGTAATTAAAAGAAGGTAGGAATAATATATATATATATATGACAATAGCAAGTATCTATTACTTTCTAAGTACTGCGCACTTATATAAACACTAACATTAAATTATTTAGCTAAGACGAAGGCCTAGACAGACACACTGCATCTCCCTCCACAACTGAGAAGGAATACAACTACCTCAAACCTAGAGACAATCAGAAGTTCCAGAAAATAAAGTTGCATGGAAGTCCAACAAACAGAGATGTAAAGAAGAAATACTCATCCAGACAGGTAGGAGGGGCGGAGCTGGGGTGGAGAGGATGCGGTGTGGTGGCAGCTGCAGCAGCAGCAGTGGCAGGCCTGCGGAAAATGCAGTCACATGTTTTAAAAGGTAGAGAGGAATACCTAGGGAGCACACCCAGCACCAGACCAGACTTCACAGCTCAAGTTTCCAGTGCCAGGGAAAATAAAGCCTCATTGCTTCTGATTGTGCAAACCAGTAGTGGTTGGGGTGGAAGAAGAAACTGCCAGTCTCTCCGTAGAGTCTGCTTGTTTAAAGGGCCCCCATGGTCCTAGAACATGTGCAGACCCACCCACTCTGGGAATGACGACCAGGGCAACAACTAGAGAGACACCAGTCCCATATGGGAAGCAGAAGTTTCTGGAAGAGGGGTGAGTGCTGAGTAAGTGGCATTGTTTTCCCTCAGACCCCTCCCCCACATACAGTGACACAACATGGTGAAAAGGGTCGCCCTGTACTGATGAATACCTAAGGCTCCACCCCTTACAACATAACAGGTGTGACAGCTCTACCTAAGACACAAAGGCAAACAAACACAGGAGCCTGTCAGGATGAGGTCACAGAGAATTATGGCTTGAAAGAAGGAATGAATCAAGGTTCCAGTGGAAGAACTAAATGACAAGGAAATAGCTAACCTAAAAGACAAGGAGATAGTGAACTTAACAGACATAGAGTTCAAAACACTGGTGTTAAAGATGCTCACAGACTTGACATATATGTTTAACTATGGCAAACGCATAAGGGAAGAACTGAAGATTATGCTAAATGAAATGAAGAAAAATCCATACAAAACCAATCGTGAAGGGAGGGAAACTGGGCTTCAAATCAATGATTTGGAACATAAGGAAGAAAAAAACAGTCAACCAGTACAGAATGAGGAAACAAAAATTGAAAAAAATGAGGAGAGGCTTTGGAACCTCTGAGACAACTTTAAACATACCAACATCCAAATCATAGGGGTGCCAGAAAGGGAAGAGGAAGAGCAAGAAATTGAAAGCTTATGTGAAAAAATAACAAAGAAAAACTTCCCAAATTTGGTGAAGGAAACAGACATACAAGTCCAGAAAACACAGAGAATCCCAAACAAGCTGGACCCAAAGAGGACCACACCAAGACACATCATAATTAAAATGCCAAAGGTTCAAGATAAAGAGAGAATCTTAAAAGCAGCAAAAGAAAAGCAGATAGTTACCTACAAAGGGGTGCCTATAAGACTGTCAGCTGATTTCTCAAAAGAAATTTTGCAGGCAAGAAGGGACTGGCAAGGAGTATTCAATGTGATGAAAAGCAAGGACCTACAACCAAGATTACTCTATTCAGCAAAGCTATCATTTAGAATGGAAGGGCATATGAAGTGCTTCCCAGACAAGGTGAAGCTAAAGGAGTTCATCATCACCAAGCCATTATTATATGAAATGTCAAAAGGACTTACTTAAGAAAAAGAAGATCAAAATTATGAACATTAAAATCACAACAAACTCACAACTCTCAACAACTGAATCTAAAAAATAAAAACAAAATCCAACTAAGCAAACCAGAATAGGAACAGAATCATAAGTATGGGGATCGTTTGGAGGGCTATAAGCTAGGAGGGGGAAGGAGGAGAAGTGGGGAAATGGTGCAGCGATTAAGAAGCATAATCGGTTGGTACAACATAGACAGGAGGAAATTAAGAATAATATAGGAAAGGGTGAAGCCAAAGAACTTATATGCATGACCCATGGACATGAACTAAGGGGGGTGGAATTGCTGGAGGGAAGGGTGGTACTGGGCAGAGGGGAGCAAAGGGAAAAAAATTGGGACTACTGTAACAACATAATCAATAAAATATACTAAAATAATTATTTAGCTTAATGTTTGCATTAAATTATTTAGCTTCACGATAGCCCTATGAGGTAGGAATTATCGTTGCCATCATTTTACAAATGAGGAAAATGAGTGACAGAGAGGTTAAGTAACTTGCAAAAGGCCACAGTAGCAGAGTTGAAATTTGAACCTAATCGGGCACCAGAATTCATGTTCTTAATCACTAACTGCAAGTTAACTAGAGTTGTGCCAACAATTATAACATTTTAGTCATTTAAAAACCTTAAGTAAAATTGCATTTGAACTTTTGTCCAAGGTCCCAAGTATTTCAGTGTTTTCTTGGAAAATAAGCCCACAATCAAGCCTCAATCAGACAGTTGTTCCACTCATAATTATCATGATCCAGCCTTATCTGACAAAGCTTGCATGCAGTCTGACTGAATAGCCAGTCCTTACTTTAAGAAAATGCTTTCTTTATTCCTGGACTTGGTTGTTCTCCTGAACTCCTTTATTTAACAAACTTATCCAGCAACTACCATAAGCCAGGTATTATTCTAGGTTCTTGACCTAGAAGATCGGTGAGCTGTGTTGTTTGCCCACCATGGGAGAGCTCAGGTCCGTGGTCACAGATGAACAAGAGAGGTGTCATGTCAGGGTGACTGTAGCCAGGATCCCCACCTCCACATGCATGTATTTTCATTTTCCCAGGTCATTCTTATCTAAGAGAACTCCTTAGTGTGTAAGTGTTACACAGTTCTGGTTGGCCACGTGCCACTATTGTTAACTTCATATATATATATATATATATGAGCCCCTAATGTTCAGGCGGTGCAGAATATTTGACTCCTGTGATTCCTGTTTCTCACCTGCCACCATGAGACTGAAGGCAGATCTTGTTGCTCATGTCCTCACCTGCTGCTGCAAGACTGAAGGTGAACTTGATTCCTGCTCTTGCCTGCTGCCACAAGAATAAATCGGTATAAATTCCCTCTCCATATCCCACTGTTGTTTTTCAGTGTCACTAAATCCAAAGTAAACCTGCCTGAAGCTGAGCTCCTGAGCTACAAGAGGTAAGGATGGGTTGCATACTCATACATTAAAAAAAAAAAAAAACAAAAAAAAAAAAACAAAAAAAAAAAAAAACCAGCTATGTAACAGGTTAAAACTAGCACCTTAAGTAACTATGGGATGACTGAAGTATAAGACACCCAAGTAGTCCCCATGGCCATCACAAAGGGGCCCAGTGAGCTGAGACGGGGGAACCCTTTAAGCTCCTGGAAATTTTAGATGTTGAGAACATTCCCTGTGCTGGGGATTCAGTATTATATGGTTCATTAGGATCTGTTGTGGCTGGCCTTGGACATTTTTTGTTAACTAGTAGAATTAAAAGATTATGTAATATTGGAGTAGGAAGATTTATCTTGGTGACTTTAGGCTCTCAGTTCCATTGTAGGTATAATTATACAAAGAATTGAGAAAAGAATTATGAGAGAAGGAATTAAAAATAAAATTTTCGAGATCCAGGAAGTGCAGATCATTCTAAGAAGCACCAACAAACAATAGGAGTCAAAAAAATGGGGAGACAAAGAAACAACCTCCCATCAAAAGGAAAGGTAGAATCCCCAGAAAGAGTGCTAAATGAAATAGAGGGGAGCGAACTATCAGATATGGAATTCAAAACATGGATTATGGAGAAGCTGAATGAGATCAGTGGAAACTACAAAGAACTCCAGAAAAACTACAAGGAACTCACAGAAAATTACATGAGCATGAAAAAGGACATAGAAGCTATCAATAAGAGCCAGGAGGAAATGAAGAATACGATCTCTGAATTGAAGAACACAGTAGAAGGAATTAAAGGCAGGCTAGAGGAAGCAGAAGATCGGATCAGCGAGCTGGAGGACAACCTACACAAAAACTCCCAGACAATGCAACAAAATGAAAAAAGACTGAACAAGACTGAAGAGGTTCTAAGACAGCTGCAGGACAACATGAAACGTAATAATATCTGTATCATAGGAATTCCAGAAGGAGAAGAAGAAGAGCAAGGGATAGAAAACCTCTTTGAAAAACTAATGACAGAAAACTTCCCTAACATGACGAGAGAAAGAGTCACGCAAGTCCAGGAAGCATAGAGGGTCCCAATGAAGATGAACCCAAACAGGCCCACCTCAAGACACATCATAATTAAAATGGCAACATTCAAAGACAAAGAGAGGATCCTAAAAGCAGCAAGAGAAAAACAACTAATAACATACAAGGGTACTCCAATAAGGCTATCATCAGATTTCTCAGCAGAAACACTACAAGCCAGAAGGGAATGGCAAAAAATATTCCAGGCAATGAAAAACAAAGGCCTACAACCTAGAATATTATACCCAGCAAAGCTCTCATTCAAAACGGAGGGTGAAATAAGGAGCTTCCAAGACAAAAGAAGGCTAAAAGAATACATCTCCACCAAACCAGCAATGCAAGAGATGCTAAAGGGTCTGCTCTAAGAAGATAAAGAAACAGAGAGAGACAGAGAAGAACACGAGTACAAAGGGGAAAAATGACAATGAATAAGTACTTATCGGTAATAACCTTAAATGTAAATGGATTAAACGCTCCAATTAAAAGACATTGGGTAGCTGAATGGATTAGAAAGAATGACCCACATATATGCTGTCTACAAGAGACACACCTTAGAACAAAAGATCTACACAGACTGAAAGTAAAGGGATGGAAAAATGTATTCCAAGCAAATGGGCATGAAAAAAAAGCCGGGGTAGCAATACTTATATCAGACGAAACAGATTTCACAGCAAAGTCCATAAAAAGAGACAAAGAAGGGCATTTCATAATACTTAAGGGAAAAATCCATCAAGAAGATATAACCCTTATAAATATATATGCACCCAACTTAGGAGCACCCAAATATATAAGGAAAATTTTGAAAGACTCCAAGAAAGATATAGACAACAACACACTCATAGTAGGGGATTTTAACACCCCATTGTCAACAATGGACAGATCTTCGAAGCAAAGAAACACCAAAGATATTGAGGCACTGAACAACACTCTAGATCAAATGGACTTAGTCGATATATATAGAAGTTTTCACCCCAAAGAAGCAAAATATACATATTTCTCAAGTGCACATGGAACATTTTCAAAGATAGACCACATGGTAGGACACAAAACAAGCCTTAACAAATTCAAGAAAATTGAAATTATATCAAGCATCTTCTCAGATCACAATGGCTTAAAATTGGAAATCAACCTCAAGGAAAAAACTCAAAAACATTCAAAGTCATGGAGAATGAATAACATGCTATTAAATAATGAATGGGTTAACAATGACATCAGGGAAGAAATCAAAAAGTTTCTGGAAACTAATGATAATGAACACACAACAACCCAAAACCTATGGGATACAGCGAAAGCAGTCCTAAGAGGAAAGTTCATAGCAATACAGGCCTACCTAAAAAAGCTAGAGGAATATCTAATAAAAAATTTAACCCTACAGCTACAAGATCTAGAGGAAGAACAACAAGCAAAGCCCAGATCAAGTAGAAGGAAGGAAATCATCAAGATCAGAGCAGAATTAAATGACATAGAGTCTAAACTAACAATTCAAAAGATCAACAAAAGTAGGAGCTGGTTCTTTGAAAAAATAAACAAAATTGACAAGCCTTTCACCAGGCTCATCAAGAAAAAAAGAGAGAGGACCCAAATAAATAAAATCAGAAACGAAAGAGGAGAAATCACAACTGATACCACAGAAATACAAAAGATTATAAGAAGTTATTACGAACAACTGTATGGCAAGAAATTTGACAACCTAGAGGAAATGGACAAATTCCTGGAAACCTATAGTCTTCCCAAACTGAATCAAGAAGAAGCAGAAAGTCTGAATAGACCAATAACAGCTAGCGAAATTGAAGCAGTAATCAAAAAACTCCCAGCACACAAAAGCCCAGGACGAGATGGCTTCACAAGTGAATTCTACAAAACATTTAGGAAAGAACTAACTCCTATCCTCCTCAGACTATTCCAAAAGATACAAGAAGAGGGAAGACTCCCAAACTCGTTCTATGAAGCCAGTATAACCCTAATTCCAAAACCAGGTCAAGACACAACAAAGAAAGAAAACTACAGACCAATATCGCTGATGAACATAGATGCTAAAATCCTCAACAAAATATTGGCAAACCGGATCCAGCAACACATTAGAAAGATCATACACCACGATCAAGTAGGATTCATCCCAGGGATGCAAGGATGGTTTAATATTCGCAAATCAATAAACGTGATACACCACATAAACAAAATGAAAGACAAAAACCACATGATCATATCAATAGATGCGGAAAAAGCATTTGATAAAGTACAACACCCATTTATGATAAAAACTCTCAGCAAAATGGGAATAGAGGGAGCATACCTCAACATAATAAAGGCCATATATGAGAAACCTGAAGCCAACATCATACTCAATGGGAAAAAACTGAGAGCATTCCCCGAGATCAGGAACAAGACAAGGATGTCCACTCTCTCCACTCCCATTCAACATAGTCTTGGAAGTTCTAGCCACCGCAATCAGACAAGAAAGAGAAATAAAAGGCATCCAAATTGGAAAAGAAGAAGTAAAACTGTCATTATTTGCAGATGACATGATAGTGTACACAGAAAACCCTATAGACTCCACAAAAAAACTACTCGACCTAATAAGTGAATTCGGCAAAATAACAGGATACAAAGTCAATATTAAGAAATCAAAGGCATTTTTATACACCAACAATAAAAACTCAGAGATAGAAACTGAAAGAAAAATTCAGTTTACCATAGCAACAAGAAAAATAAAATACCTAGGAATAAACTTAACCAAGGAGGTAAAAGACCTGTACTCAGAAAACTACATAACACTGAAGAAAGAAATTAAAGAAGATACAAAAAAATGGAAGCATATACCATGCTCATGGATGGGAAGAATCAACATCATTAAAATGTCCATACTACCCAAAGCAATTTATAGATTCAATGCAATCCCTATTAAAATACCAGCAATATATTTCACAGACCTAGAACAAATACTTCAAAAATTTATATGGAACCAAAAAAGAGCCCGAATAGCCACAGCAATTTTGAGGAAGAACACAGTAGGAGGAATCACAATACCTGATATCAAACTATACTACAAGGCCACGGTAATCAAAACAGTCTGGTACTGGCATAAAAACAGACATATAGATCAATGGAACAGAATAGAGAGCCCAGAAATAAACCCAGGTTCATATGGTCAACTAATATTTGACAAAGGGGGAAAGAACATCAAATGGAGTGAAAAGAGCCTCTTTAACAAATGGTGTTGTGAGAACTGGACAGGCACATGCAAAAAAATGAAACTAGACCACCAACTTACACCATACACCAGAATAAACTCAAAATGGATCAAAGACTTAAATGTAAGCTGCGATACCATAAAAGTCCTAGAGGAAAAAATAGGCAGGAAAATTTCAGATGTCCCACATAGCAACATTTTCACTGATATATCTCCTAAGGCAAGGGAAATAAAGGAAAGAATAAACAAATGGGACTACATCAAACTAAAAAGTTTCTGCTCAGCTAAAGAAAACATCAGCAAGATGAAAAGGAAACCAACCATATGGGAAAATATATTCGCCAATGACATCTCAGACAAGGGATTGATCTCCAAAATATATAAAGAACTCATACGACTCAACACCAAGAAGACAGACAACCCAATTAAAAAATGGGCGAAGGACCTGAACAAACACTTCTCCAAAGAAGGCATACAGAGGGCCCATAGACATATGAAAGTATGCTCAACATCACTAGCCATCAGAGAGATGCAAATAAAAACCACAATGAGATACCACCTCACACCAGTCAGAATGGCCATAATCAACAAATCAACAAACAAGTTGTGCTGGAGAGGATGCGGAGAAACGGGAACCCTGGTGCATTGCTGGTGGGAATGCAGACTGGTGCAGCCACTATGGAAAAGGGTTTGGAATTTCCTCAAAAAACTAAAAATGGAACTGCCTTTTGAACCAGCAATTCCATTACTGGGATTATATCCGAAAAATCCTGAAACACCAATTCAAAAGAACCTATGCACTCCAATGTTCATAGCAGCACTATTTACAATAGCCAAGTGCTGGAAACAACCTAAGTGCCCATCTATAGATGAGTGGATCAAAAAACTGTGGTACATTTACACAATGGAGTTCTATGTAGCAGAAAGAAAGAAGGAACTTCTACCATTTGCAACAACATGGATGGAACTAGAGAGAATTATGCTTAGCGAAATAAGCCAGGCAACGAAAGAAAAATACCTTATGCTGTCACCTATTACAGGAAACTAATGAACAACACAAACAAATGAGCAAAATTGAACCAGAGAACACAACAAGGATGCCAGCCTGCTAAACCAAGCACACCGTTGTCCGGAGACAGCCAACTGACCTGGAGTCTGCACAATCCTTCCCCATGTGGGAAGGCCACCCTCCCCTCCACACCCCCACTATTATTAGGGATTTCTGGACCCAAGGGTAGGTATGATGACGACCATGTCCAGCTTGAAGCAGCTAGAGGAGCTTAAGACCTTCGCCCATTGTCCTTTACAAGATTACAAAGGGTCTTAATATCTGAGAGGGAGGGATAGTTATTTTTTATGAACCATGGGTATGGACTTGGGGGGGGATGCTGGGGGAGGTAGATACTGGGTGGAGGGGAGTAAAGGGGAAAAAATTGGAACTACTGTAACAACATAATCAATAAAGTATACTTAAAAAAGAAATTTAAAAAAAAAAATTTTCTATGAAAGTAACAAACCAATGGCAAAAGCAGCAATTGAGCAGGGTCTGAAGCATGGAAACACAAATACAACTCACTGAAGTCAGTGTGAACAAAGTTGAGATCAACTATGTAAAACATATGCACCATAAGAAGGTTTTCAGTCAAGTAAATGAAGTATGTATAAGTAAAGAAAGAAAGAAAGAAAAAGAAAAGGAAGAAAGAAAGAGGGAGGGAGGCCCAAGTAGTATGAGCACAGAGCAATAATTTCTCACCTCACTCCCAATGAGAGGACTAATAGGTATAACCATTGCCACAGCTGATAATCCATCCAATGCCCCTGTCTCCTGGCTCTCTGAGCTGTGTAAGGATGGGTCCTGATCCCACTGCGTTGTTTGCATAGCCATCTCTTCCTTCTAACATTGCCTCCTTTTAGCTTCACTGTCTTCTACAGTAAATATTTTCTCTAATTTGCCTAAGTATTAAATGTTTTCATGTGCTGTCTCTGAAATAGCCAAGTCATGCAATCAGTGAACAAAACAAAGATCACTGCCCTTGTGAAACTCAGTCAAATTGGAAAGGCAGGCAAACAAGAAACACTAGATATATGTAAAAAGTAAATAATGTAGTATGTTAAAAGGTGGTAAATGCTATGTAGAAAATAGGTAGACCAGGGTAATGGCGATCAAAGGTGCCAAGGTGGAAGGCAAAAGGGACACAAGTGTTAATAGAGGGGTCAAGACAGGCCGGAGAGAGCGGTACTCAAGCAAAGGCTTGGAGGAGGAAAGGAAACTATGTATGAGGATATCATGGGGAGAGCATTTTAGGCAGAAGAGTTCATAGAGAAGCGCTAAGCTGAGAAGGTGCCTGCTGAGTTGGGGAACAGCAAGGCCAGTGAAATTGGAACAGTGAGTGAGGGGGAGAATGGTGAGAGATGAGAAACAAAAAGGGCTCCTGGACCCAGTTCCAACACATGAGTGTGTGTGTGAATGTTTAGGCTTTCCCACATTTACCAGCAATGCTTGAACATCAGCAGGATAAATTCATCTCAATTCTGACACTATCACTGGGAGATAGAATCTGATTCTGCAGATAAAACACAGTCCCATAAGACCTCCCCCTCTACTTCAGGCACCAGTTGCAATCCCAAGTTGTTACCTGTGCTTGTGATCCACCAGTTACAACTTGGAGGTTCCAATGGCCCCCTCTAACTCAGGATGCTAATCACAAGTCCAGGATGTTGCCTGTACTTCTGACCAACTGGCCATAAATCAGAGGTTCACACCTCCACCTCCTCATCCTTGATTAATTGGCTGGAATGGATCACAAAATGCAGGAAAACCCATTTACTCACTAGATTAACTATTTATTACAAAGGATATTAAAAGATACAAATCAACAGCCAAATGATGAGCTACATAGGATGAGATCCTCATGGAGCTTGGGGCCCAGCACAGAGGCACATGGAAGCCTTCTGGTTTCCCAGTGTGGAAGCCGTTTGGAAAAAAAAGGCAGCAAATTTTTCTTTTAGGGTTTTTTTTTGGGGGGGAGGCTAAAGTATGTAGACATGATTGATTAAATTATTGGCCATTGGCAATGGATTCAACCTCAACCTCCTGCCCCTCCCCAGAAATCAGAAGGTGGGACTAAAAATAACAGTCCTCTAACCACATTGGTGGCTCCTACTGACAACCAGCCCCCACCTACAGGTGAGATCCAAAAATAACCTCATTAACATAACAAGAAACACCACTGTTGCTCCCATCACTTAGGAAATTGTAAGGGGTTTAGGAGCTCTGTGCCAGAAACAGGGATGAAGACCAAATACACATTTCTTATTATAAATCGGAGTATCACAGAAAGGTAAAGGGGAATCAATCATGCTGGGCCACTGGGGCCTTGTAAGGACTGGCTCTTACTCTAAGTGAAACCAGGAACCACCACAGAGTTTTAAAAGAAGTAAAACAGGTTTTAACAGATCTCTCTGGCTGCTTTATTGAGAACTGGCCAGAGGAGGCTCAGGGAAGATGCAGAGAAATCAGTTTAATCCAGGCTCAAGATGATGATGGCTTGAACCAGAATAGTAGTAGAAGTAATCAGAGTCTGGATACTTTTTGGGGGTGTATTGGTCAGCATAAGTAGTTATGCTGCAGTAACAAGATAACCCAAAATCAAAAGCTTACAACACTTTGTTTCCGGGGTGAGTCAGCTGTGGCTCTTCTCCTTATGACCTGGCTCTGGGTCCAGGCTGGCAGAGTGGCCTTAATCTAGAACACTGCGGGACGTTGTGGCAGAGGGAGAAAGAAGATGTGGCAAATACATATAAATATAACATATACATTAGCTCTTATTGCAACCATTGAATACGTTAGCCATCAATTCTGCCCACATTTATTTGATTAAAGCAAGTCAGATAGCCACTCCTAAACTCAACAATGTAAGGATATTTAATCATGCAAGGAGGGAGGGCATGGTAGGAATAGAAACTAGATTATTAGGTGAAAAGTAATACTATCAGCCAAATTGAACCAACAGAATTTCTTAATGGATTTGTTACCAGACAGGAACCAGGCCAGAGTGGGTCTGCCTTCGGCTGGCCTGTAGTGTTTACATTCCTGACTTCATGCAGGAAAGATTTCACAGCATGAGTCCAGGTGATTATGAATACATTTATTAAAGCTAGGAACAGTAAAACAAGGAAGGGTCTAGGATAGAAGAAGCAACAGGAGAGAGCCTAGGCAATGCTCTGGTTTGGCTTTCTAGAAATCTTATGGGAAAGAAATGAGCCAAGGCGGGGCTGCTGTGAGTTCACTGGAGACAGTTTCAAGGGGTTAGCTCAGGATGCGCTGCTGCTACTTATTCCTCTCCTTGTTTCAAGTCTCATAGGGACACTTAGAGTTTAAAGGAAAATTCACTCTAAAAGAAGATTCAAGTGGGCATACTCCCAAGAAGAGCACGCACTGGCTTCCTTGTCTTGAAAAGTTTTATTTACTTTTGCAAAGGTAGATTTTTAGGGAAGATTTTAGCTTTTTGGATTTTGTTTTTATTTTTTTAGATTCAGTTGTTGATAGTTGTGAGTTTGTTGTCATTTTAATTTTCATAGTTTTTATCTTCTTTTTATTAAATAAGTCCCTTTAATATTTCATATAATAATGGCTTGGTGATGATGAACTCCTTTAGTTTTACCTTGTCTGGGAAGCACTTAATCTGCCCTTCCATTCTAAATGATAGCTTTGCTGGATAGAGTAGTCTTGGTAGTAGGTCCTTGCTTTTCATCACATTGAATACTTCTTGCCAATCCCTTCTTGCCTGCAAACATTCTTTTGAGAAATCAGTTGAGAGTCTTATAGGCATCCCTTTGCAGGTAACTATCAGCTTTTCTTTTGCTGCTTTTAAGATTCCCTCTTTATCTTGAACCTTTGGCATTTTAATTATGATGTGTCTTGGTGTGGTCCTCTTTGGGTCTAGCTTGTTTGGGACTCTCTGTGCTTCCTGGACTTGTATGTCTATTTCCTTTACCAAATTTGGGAAGTTTTTCTTTGTTATTTTTTCACATAAGCTTTCCATTCCTTGCTCTTCCTCTTCTCTTTCTGGCACCGCTGTGATTCAGATGTAGGCACATTTAAAGTTGTCCCAGAGGTTCCAAAGACTCTCCTCATTTTCTTCAATTCTTAATTCCTCATTCTGTACTGACTGTATTTTTCTTCCTTGCATTCCAAATCATTGATTTGAACCCTGTTTTTCTTTCCTTCACCATTAGTTTTGTGTGGATTTTCCCTCATTTCACTTAGCATAGCCTTCACTTCTTTCTTTATGTATTTGCCATACTTAAGCATATCTCTCAAGCCTTTGACCATCTTTAACACCCATGTTTTGAATTCTATGTCTTTTAGGTTGGCTATCTCCTTGTTGCTTAGTTCTATCATTGCAACCTTGATTTGTTGCCTCTTTTGGGCCATACTTCTCTGTCTCCTCATCTTGACAGGCTCCTGTGTTTGCCTCTGTGTCTTGGGTAGAGCTGTCACACCTGTTATATTTAAAGGGTGGAACCTTAGGAATTCATCATTGTGGGGGGCTCTGTTTCACTACGTTGTGGTGCTATATGTGGGGGAGAGGTCTGAGAGGGAACAATGCCACTTGCTCAGCATTCGCTCCTTTTCCAGGCATTTCTCCCTCTTCCATATGAGACTGGCGCCTCTCTAGCTGTTGCTCTGGCCGTCGTTCCCAGAGTGGGTGGGTCTGCGGACATTCTAGGACCATGGGGGCCCTTTAAACAAGCATACTCTACTGAGAGACCGGCAGTCTCTTTCTCTGCCTCAACCCCAACTGGTTTTCACAGTCAGAAGCAATGAGGCTTTATTTTCCCTGGTGCTGGAACAGTGAGATGTGAGGTCTGGTCTGGTGCTGGGACCTTTCCCCAGGTGTCCCTTCCTACTTTTTAAAATGTGTGACTGTGCTTTCCACTGACTTGCCACTGTTACTGCTGCTGCTGCCACCACACCTCATCCTCTCTGCCCCTCCTAGCTGTCCAGAAGAGTATTTCTTCTTATATCTTTGTTTGTTGGACCTCCATGTAGCTTGATTTTCTGGAACTTCTGGTTGTCTCTAGTTTTGAGATAGTTGTATTCTTTCTTAGCTGTGGAGGGAGACGGAGCATGTCTATCTAGGCCTCCATCTTGGCCGGAAGTGATGATAAGTTTTTTTAAATGCATGCTGATATGACAGCTGTCTCAATACAATCTGACAAAATTGGTTCAAATGAAGTTAGACAATTAAGTACTACTAGAGCTATCTTACAAAAACAAAAAACAAACAAACAAACAAAAAACAGACTTTTGGCCAACCCAACATATCTTGATAGGGGTGTGGGTTACTCAATGTATGCATTTGTCAAAATCATCAAATTTATAATCTGTGCATTTCTGTGAGCATATATTATACCTCAATTTAACATGAAGGAGGTGGAAGAGAAGAAAGAAGAGGAGAGTGAGAAGGGGGAAAGAGGGAGGACAAAAGTCAGAGAAGACTGAGTCGAGCAGGGAAGTGTGGCATTAAAGGCCCACTTGAAGTTTATGATGATGAATTCAATTAACATCAAAGTGTGGTGTATTATTTGCCTGCCACATTCAGCTGCACCGTGCAATGCAGAATTGGATTGGTCCAGGGCTATGGTTTTGCCAAGCAGGTAGTGTGAAGTGAGAGAGGCATGGAAAGGACTTTTTGTAATGATTGACTACAGTGATTGTAGTGTCCAAAACAGGGCCTCAGAGTGTGTGGACTATATATCAAATCCATTAAAAGACTGAAATAAATGCATGCATGTATTTTAGAGAAAACACATTCTTATCATTGCTTTTAGTCAGCATCACTAATATTTTTAATCATATCTGATTGCATCTTGTTCACAACGTATTCATGTGCTCTTTGGAGATACCCTATTATAAGGAAAGGCCCTCCTTTGGAAAGACAGGCAGAAATACAGGGGTGAGCAAAACTAGGTTTACAATAGTTTGTATGAAAGAATATAATGAAGAATGAATAATAATACAAAAATAAACTCTATTTTGTGTATTCACAACTGTAAACCTACTTTTGCCCATCCCTTCACTTTATGCAGCACATGCACATTTTCTGGCTTTCTATCACAGAGGTTAATGGCATAGCTATTTCTGCCTACCTTGGTTTCAGGTAGTAAATTCTGCCATTGTCTTTCACTGGGTCTGGGCCTCATAGTAGATGAAGTGAATAACAGTCCAGGGGATGTGATTCCAGAAGTGCAACCAAGTTTCTTACCCCAGAATGCAAACTTTCTTGCCTAATGTCTTGGCTAATGACTAAATGTCACCAGAATTATAGTATTCCAGTGTAAGACTTTAATCATAAATTAAAATTCAAGTGATCTTGTTATTGATAAATTATACTTTATACTTGTAGTTTTCCCATTCTACCTTCTGCACTCCTGCAAGGTTTTGAGATGCTCCCAAGAAAGAGTTTTGTCTTAGGGCTGACAATCTTGGTGCCCTTCTCTCTTCTGAGGACCCCACTCACGATCCCACTGCTCCTCTGCAGGGTCTGCAGACATAGTTCAGACCCTCTCTTTTGCTGTCTTGACTCTGCAATCCAGCTCTCCCAATTTACCTACACCAGCCCTTTTGGGAAAACTTCTTTACTAAAGGATCAAGGTAATTTAAAGTGAATGTAGGAAAAAAAAAAAAAAAAAGTTAAGCCAAGTGCTGGTTTGACTTTCTTCAGAATCTAAAGGCAAGAGACACCTAAGATGTTAACTGTTCAAAACATGGTTTCCACTTGGGCACAGAATGAACCTGGTTGCATCCTGAATTCAATGTTTTCATATCTAAAAATCTCCCTTAGCCCTGACTGGTGTAACTCAACCAGTTGGGCATCATCCAGTAAACCAAAAAGTTGCCAGTTTCATTCCCAGTCAGGGCACATGCTTGGGTTGTGGGCCAGGTCCCAGGTTGGGAGGATCAATATTTCTCCCTCACATCGATGTTTCTCTCCCTTTCTCCCCCTCTTCCCTTCTGTCTAAAAATATATAAATAAAATCTTTTAAAATTCTGTTTAAATAATTTAAAAAAACATCTCTCTCAGAGAGACCCTTGCCTCTAGTTTTGAGGAGGAAAATCTTCATCACCTTCTGAAAGAATTGTGCCCCTCACCCAGAGGGGTCCATTATCACTGCAGAATGCATGCTCCCATTAGAGTACATCCCACATCTGAGCCTTTCAGTAGGGGCTTCAGTAAGACAATCAACAATGTCTATGACCTCTCGTGTGCCTATAGACAAGCAGAAATGGAAAGAGGAGGAGCTATTCAGGGGGAACATAACCCCCCAACTCAGCCTTCTTTTTAGAGTTCCCCACAGGGTAAGCTGAGAGCACACACTTGTGTAATAACTATTGATTCAAAGATGGAACTTTTATACCAAGTCCATCTCACATCCTTCAGGGACAAACATGAATGCTAATGGACAGTCTAAATCCATAGTAAGGAAGAAAATATTTACTAAAATTATTGTAACTTATTTCCATAGAGTCAGGAAGTCACACTATTATACAGAAGATAATCTAGTTTCTTTCTTGTTTCCACATTCTTGATGGACATTTCCCTGTTAATAAGAAAAACTTTGAGACAAGCATCTGTTGCGGGTTTGCTCTCATTCTGATCAGCTCTCAAATGGGTAAAGTGAGGCAGTGGTCTCTCAGGCTAGCCTCTACATTGACAACTCTAAGCACTCCCCAGGTACTCTTCTTCTCTTACTCACACTGCTATCCCATACACTTAAAGGACTGTGTGGGGCAGAGAAGGGTTAAGAGCAGCGGCCCAAAGGCAGTGTCAACTTTGACTACAGAACTGAGATGAGAACATAAACCTGGGGTAAGGCATGTGGTGGGGTGACAGGCATAAGAGGAGATAAGCTTCAGTGGCACACAGAGACATATCATGAATGGACTTACAGGCCATGCTGATCCTAGTCATTCAATAACATAGGTAGAGAATTCTGAGGCCTAGCTTTTTCAGGATGATGGCTCATCAGCTGCCTAAAAGGCTTTCGCAGAAAAGAAATTTGGAAGTCTGTGGGTCTTATTATATATATATATATATATTTGCTTCTGGGTAACAAGAAAATTAATTTGATAACTATTGTAATGACAATTTTTCATAAATACTGATAAGACTGACTAATAAAATTGAGAATCAGCTGGAAAAGATTAAATTGGTGACTATACTTTAATACACAATATAGTAAGTTACAGATGAAATAACAAACCCAGTAGTAAAAATATGAAGAGTTGTTATAAAACACTTTGATGCCAAACTCCTGATTCTATTAAAGTTTATTAACAACTACTTTTCTAAGTTCTAGTTATTAATAAAATTCCCTAAGATTTTCCCAGAAAAATGTCGCTCTTTTCACATTACTTCACAAAAAGCCTATAAGCACAGTGCTATTATCATTCCTATTCATGAAAAAAAGGTTCAGAGAATTCAGTGGCATGCCCAGCGTTACACAGCAAAAATGAGGCAGCCACTCACATCAAGAAGACCAAGCCTCTTCCTCCCACAGGACCTTTGACCCAGCTGCTTAGAATGCTCTTCACCCAAGCTCCATAGGGCTGGCTCCTTATCATTCTACTTTCATTCCAAATGCTACCACCTCAGAGGAGTGCTCTCTAACCATCCAGTCTAAAGTCACCATCTCCCATTCCAAGTACCACTCTATTTCAAGAGTCACTAAACTACATCATTCAGTCCAAATCTGGTCCACCAGCTATTGCTGTTGTTGTTTTGTAAGTAAAGTTTTATTGGAACATGGCCACGTCCATTCATTCACATATTGCAGAGGTGATTAGTTGAAGTTGCAACAGAGATTGTATAACCTGCAGCCTAAAATATTTATTATCTGGCCCTTTACAGAAAAAGTTTGCCAACCCTTGCTCTATATTCTATTGCTCCATTTATTTTCTTGACCACACCAGTCTTGTGTGTGTGTCTGTGTGTGTGTCTATCCCACCTCTAGAATGGAAGCTCCATAAGGGCAGGGTTTGTCTGTGGTCTTCACCTTTGTGTCTTCACGGTTAGGTAATCAATAAGTATGTTTTGAGTGATAAATGGCTCTTGATATATTCTAATTTCACAATTCCCAGAGGTTTTCTCTTCATACTTAGGCTGAGCAAAGCAGGGAAATATCTGACCCCCTTTGCTGTTATACATTTCATTGTTCATTGACAACACTTTTCTTGCATTTAAAATAGGTACCTGCCTGGCTGCTGTGTCTCAGTGGATTGAGCATCGACCTGTGAGCCAAGTGTTGCTGGTTCAATTCCCAGTCAGGGCACATGACTAGGTTGCAAGTCAGGTCCCCAGTTGGGGGCGCAAGTGAGAGGCAACCACACAGTGATGTTTCTCTCCCTCTCTTTCTCCTTTCCCCTCTCCCTAAAAATAAATAAATAAACAAACAAACAGATAAATTATTTAATAAAAATAAAATAAAATAAAATAGGTACCTGAAGGGTGTTGCCACACAATTCATTTCAATATTATTATATTAAATTATTTAAATTAACTGATTACTCTTTAATTTTTTAATTATGATGAATATTGGCATTTGATAATGCTCATTGATGAAGTTTCAAAATCCTCAAACCATTTAATTTCTTAACATAATTTTTTTTTAAATAAAACAAAGCTGGGAAGCATTACCTACTAAAAATTGCACAGTAGGAACATTTTAATCCATGTCTTATCTTCTGTCTTTACCACTAGAAAAACCCTGAAACATTTATCATGGAGATGAAGAAAGAAAGGAAACTCTTTGATTTCTACTAGAAAATTTCTATTTATATCCTTCCACCATCAACTATTGCCCATTTCTCTGGCCCGAAAAACTAAAGTGAAATTAGGGGGTGGTGAGACACTAATTAAATGAGGTTACCAAAATTTGCTTCAGATGAAATAATCAGGAGACAGAATTTCTAAAATAGCATTTTCCAATAAAATCTCCCACAAGCATAACCCCATTCACTAGTAGATGGACAATCATTTGTGAGTTTTAGCTTGAATCAGTGACAAGAGTCCAGTTCCCTCTGAAACAGAAGATTTAGTATTTGACCTGGCTTGTCCTCTCTGCACCACTGTCACCTCATCACATTACACCTTTCTTTCTAAAGTCTATTCTCATTTAGATTATCCAGATCTTTACTTTAAAAATAACAAAGATAGTTTTATAAGCCAGATAAGTATTTTCCTCCTTTCCTACTCATTCTCCCCCAAGTAACTTAGATTTTTAAAAAATTCCTTAATCAGAATTGAGAAGCTTACCAGTGTACATTTTCAGAATTCTCAACATATAAAACTTAATTTTCTTTTTCCTTTGCTTCCCCAAATATTTGGCTTCAAAACATTTAGAAATAAATGCAGAGGGGAAAAATATTTAAAGGACAATTTATTTTAGGTTTGTTGTTCTTATGTCAAGAATACCTATTGTGATGGTTTTATTCAAATAGGAGGCTCACTTCCCTTGTATGAGCTCCATGTGAAAGAAGTTCCCAGGGTTAGGGAGAAACAATACACAATGCCAGTACTTCCCAAAGGCTAGCTCCAGGGAAACGAAAATACATTTTATACATAATTTGTCTATTTTGCTTACCCTAACTACCCTTTCTAACCTAGAGCCCCTAATCATTGTCTATTCCCGGCCCTGCTTTATAGTCTTCATAATATGTATCGCCAGTTTACTAAAAGTTATTCATGAATTACCTAACTTTCATCTTCCCCACTAGCACAGAAGCCCCAGTCTTATGCTCCACTGAATTCTCAGAATTTTGAACAGTAACTAGCACATAGTAGGTGATCAATAAATATTTGCTGAGTACAGTGGACACTGTAGGTTCTCCTTCTTGATTACATCTTTACATCTTTCTAGATCTTGTATTTTTTTCTGTGTATCCCTGTATGTACTTTTGATCCCAGTGGCCCCATTCCTCCATTCATTTAAGGGCACTGCTCTGGAGCTACCCCAGTTGTTTTGCCACCTTGTGCAGAGGACCTGGGTGCCTGGGCATTCCCATCCCCCCTGAGCAGCCCACAGCCAATGACTGGCTGCTGTGGGACAGTGAAAGCCCAGCTCACTTGCCCAGGAGTCCTCAGCTCAGTATCTGTTTCTAAGGAGCCTGACCTATGATATTGTGTAATTGAATCAGTGCACTATAATATTTTATACAAACTCAAATCACTTCTTGAAGACACACTGCGTCTCCCTCCACAACTAAGAAAGAATACAACTACCTCAAAACTAGAAACAACCAGAAGTTCCAGAAAATCAAACTACATGGAATCTAGCAAACAAAGATATAAAGAAGAAATACTCATCCAGACATGTAGGAGGGGCGGAGGCGGGGCAGAGAGGATGCCGTGTGGTGGTGACAATAACAGCAGCAGCAGGCTGGCAGAAAGTGCAGTCACACATTTAAAAAAGTCAGGAGACACACCTGGAGAGAGTTCTCAGCTACTCACTGGCCCTCACAGCTCACTGTCCCAGCACTGGGGAAATTCAAGCCTCATTGCTTCTGACTGTGCAGACCAGTGCGGGTTGAGGCGGAGGCAGAAACTGCAAGTCTCTCAGCAGAGTCCACTTGTTTAAAGGACCCCCACTGTCCTAGAACGTCCGCAGACCCACCCACTCTGGGAATAACGGCAGGGCAGCAGCTAGAGGGGTGCCAGTCTGGTGCGGAAGTGGGAAAGGTGCCTAGAAAAGGGGTGAGTGTTGGGCAGGTGGCATTTTTTCCTCTCGGACCCCTCCCCCACATACAGCACCACAACGTGATGAAACAGGTCACCCTGCACTGACCAATCGATAAGGCTCCACCACTTACAATGTAACAAGAGCAACAGCTCTATGTGGGGCTCGGAGGCAAACAAACACAGGAGCCTGTCAGAATGAGGAGACAGAGAAGCATGGCCCAAAAGGGGAAATGGATCAAGGTTCCTGTGGGAGAACTAAGCAATGAGGAGATAGCCAAAATCACAAATGAGGAGATAGCCAACCTAACAGATGCAGAATTCAAAACACTGGTGATAAATATGCTCACTGGCTTGAGAGATATGCTTGAGTATGGCAAACGCATAAGAGAAGAAATGAAGGCTATGCTAAGTGAAATGAAGGAAAAGCCACACAAAACCAATGGTGAAGGGAAGAAAACTGGGGTTCAAATAAATTATTTAAAACATAAGGAAGAAAAAAAAGTCAACCTGTGCAGAATGAGGAAGCAAGAATTGAAAAAGATGAGGAAAACTTCCCAAATTTTTCAAAGGAGATACACATACTGGTCCGGGAAGCACAGGGGTCCCGGGCAAGCTGGACCCAGAGAGAATCACACTAGGACGGATTATGATTGAACTGCCAAAGGTGAAAGATAAAGAGAGAGTCCTGGGGGCAGCAAGAGAGAGGTGAAGAATTGCCTACAGGGCGGTGCCTATAGGACTATCAGCTGATTTCTCAGAGGACACTTTGCAGGCAGAAAAGGACTGGCAAGAAGTATTCAATGTGATGAAAGGCAACCTGCAACCAGGATTATTCTATCCAGCAAGGCTATCATTTAGAATGGAAGGGAAGATGAAGTGCTACCAGACAAGGTAAAGCTAAAGGAGTTCATCATCACCAAGCCGTTCTTATATGAAATGTCAAAAGGACTTACTTAAGAAAAATATCAAAACTATGAACATTAAAATGACAACAAACTCACAACTATCAACAACTGAATCTAAAAAATAAAAACAAAATCCAACTAAGCAAACCAGATTAGGAAAAGAATCATAGGTATGGGGATCATTTGGAGGGTTATCAGCTGGGAGGGGGGAGGGTGAGAAATGGGGATATGGTGTAGGGATTAAGAAGCATAATTGGTTGGTACAAAATAGACAGGGAAAGTTAAGAATAATATAGGAAAGGATGAAGCCAAAAAACTTATATGCACGACCCATGGACATGAACTAAGGGGGATGGGATTGCTCGAGGGAAACGGGGTACCTGGCAGAGGGGAGCAAAGGGGAAAAATATTGGAACTACTGTAACAACATAATCAATAAAATATACTTAATAAAAAATCACTTCTTTAAAAATTTGCAGTAACAAAAATGTCAACCACATTTTTCTTGGTTTTGTCCCAAACAGTAATGAATTGTTATTTACCACCTGAATTTATAGTAAAATTAATTACCCACAGCATTTTAGAAAGGACTCAACCTCAAAAGTAATTTCACAAACAATAACTATAATCCACTCAGGAAAATAAATTACTCAGTCAATCCCCATTAACCATGCAGAATTACAATTCTTTGAATTAATGCTATGATATGAAAAGCATTGCTATTTTGAAAACAGCAGAACTATAACAAAAAAGTTTTAAATGCATTTGCTTTTAATGCTGCCTCCTCATAACTCCCTGCTAACATCTTCATTTCTTAGTCAAAATGTGGATAAAATAAGTTTACTTTGCATTCTTTAGAATATTATTAGCAAAATGATAGCATACATGCATGATTAATTTTTATTAAACTGTGCTTCATTTAAATATCTAAGTGCTAAGTTTGCTTTTTCAAATGTTTTTTACTTAGTCTGCAGTATCTCTCACAATTCATTTTCCCCTACAGGAATGGTGCAAAAGGTCACTGTGTCAAAGGTCAAATCTCAACTCTAACTGCCAGATATAGAAAGAGATAATGGCAGCATTTCCAAGTACAGGTTAATAAAATTTTATGAAATCAATGCTAATAAAAAAAAACAGCCACTTACATTTCTGTTTTTCTGCCCTATGGATTTTGCAGCTATGCTGGAAGCAGGTATTTCCCAGTAATGCTTTTAGGATCATGACTAACATTTAAAGAAATAAAAGATGATAGTTTGTATATTCAGTAGTGTGAACTAGCTATAAAAAGAAAATATGAATGCCTTCATTTTTATACTTTGTTCTCATATGCATAGTTTCCAAAGCTTCAATAACCTCCTGTTACTTTAGCAAAATCTTTCTGTATCATTCCTCACACCAAAAGCATATTAATCAAGAGTTATTCTTATAAAAAATCCATAAGTGTCTCATTTTATTATGTATGTATTTCTCCTTAAGTTCTGTATAGCCCTAGCTGTAACAAAAACACTGCATCTTCACAGGATTACTCTCTCTATTATTATTTCTGACGAATTGATGTCAGACCCTAAGTCTCAACAGATTTTGTTCACTTAATGGTTTTGGCTTACATGAACTTAGTGTGGACCCATGTTTACCTTGGTCACTTTTGTTGCCAACACCCAACACAATAGGAGTAATTCTTTTTCTTCTACAAGCCAAACAACGGCTCCACCCCAGCTCTTCCTCTACATTTGAGGGGGTCCCAATTGGTTGTCCAGAGCATCACGTGTCTGGAACATCTATTCTTAAACATCTTGTCAAAACATCTGTGGCAAAATATCTACAGAGATAAATAAATGCTAGGAACTTAACATCTGCACAGGGAGTGCATCTTCTAATTTATATATTAACACAGCCATGTGACATGTGCAATAAACTATAATAATTGCTTATATGTGAGTTTAAGGTTATCAAAAGTATACAGAAGTTAATTCAGCACCTTCATGGATATGTCCATTAAACATTTTTTTGCATAGTAATTAGGCATAAGTTGCTGTGATTACTTTGACCAAACCAAGTTTATTAGTTTCTGTTGTTTGTTTTGCTGCATGAGCTTTAATAATGTTTGTAAATATCAATATTGACAAATTTCCTAACATCGTATGAATTCAAATAAAATACACCAGTCCCAAAACACTCTCTCTCTCTCTCTCTCTCTCTCACACACACACACACACACACACAGCACCACCACCACCACCACCACCACCACC
The DNA here is from genome assembly GCF_987537825.1 of Furipterus horrens. Taxonomy (NCBI): domain Eukaryota; kingdom Metazoa; phylum Chordata; class Mammalia; order Chiroptera; family Furipteridae; genus Furipterus; species Furipterus horrens. The sequence continues at coordinate 53,883,713 of NW_028327179.1, forward strand.
ACTGGGGCTCCCTGGATAGAAGTCCTTACCCACTGGCCCTAGAATCGGGTATTGGGCTCTTATCTTCAGCGTGCCTCTTATTTTCTGCATTGATTATCCCCAACCTCACTCATAACAACGCTTCCTCAACTCGAAAAGCACATTATAGAGTCAATTAACTCTTTCCTGTCCTTCTTCCAAAAAACTGGAAACCAAACTCTAGAGGCCTCATATGTTTTTTTTTCTTTTTAAAGCCCCCAAAATAAATCAGATAACCCATGGTCACCTATGTCCCTCAAAATCTGGTGTTCAGAACTGACACAATATAGCCTATAATCCTAAATATCCATTTTCATGACTAACACCATTCAGTTCCCAGGGAAACATTTCTTTACATTTTGCCCTATGCGCTGTGATCTCAAATTGAAGACATGAAGATTTGTGTGATGTATTGTTGCTGACTTTGGAGATACTGCTTTGGCTTCTGGGAGATTTGAGAGACAAAAACATTTAAGTAAGACAATTACAAATTAATTAAATTCTCAAATCTTTCCTCTCAACATGAGTGCAACCAGTTCTTCTTTTAACCACGGAGCGTTTCCCAATGGCGTCAAAACTCCTCTTCATGTACTGACTCCAAAGGGACCAGTTCCAGGGCACTCACAAATTAACATGGTATTCAGAATATATCTAGTGATATTAATGAAGTCATATTACTCTTCAATTTTATATGTGTAGGTTTGAATGTGATATTTGTGAAACATGATACCACTTTTAATATTGCTGCAGCCTCTGGATACTACTTTAAGAAACTGAAAAGTGACAATTATATGTGTTAGTAACTTTTATGACAGAGTATTATGTGAAGTTATTTTTATCACAAATAGTGTTTCAAAAGAATCAGACTGACTATAAAGAACTTTTAATAATACTTTAAACAATTTCTTTCTTTCTTTCTTTTTTACATATACTATAAAACAGCAGCTCTCAAAGTGCATCTGCAACCTCCTGGGAGTTCCAAAACTATTTCAGGAGAGCCACAAGATCAAATTTATTTTCATAATAATACTAAGAAGTTATTTTTTCACTGTGCTAACATTTCCATAGATGGTGCAAAAGCAATGATGAATATAACTTCTGGTGCCTTAGCACAAACCAAGTCAGTGACATCAAATTTACTAATAATCACTATATTCTTCAATCCTATATACTCACATTAAAATATATATATATCCTTAATGAAGCAAAAAGTATTTCTGCTACATAATGAAGTACTGTGCTTATCTTGAGGAAAAGCACTTGTGCAAGTAATATACTTTCAAGCAAAAAGTGAATTTTAAAAACCTGTCTGCTACTGTGAACTTGATAACTTCCAATATTTCAAAATTCTTCTGACTAGGTTAGTTACTATATTTAAAAATGTGATTATTTTTATATTGTATAAGGAAATGTGTGCATATTCAGAAGACTGGCATAATTCAGTGGACTTATGTTTTTCAAATGACCACTGCATTTTGCTACAAAATCATACATGAGTAAAACACTCATTCAACATGCAAAACAGATCAATGATGTTAAAGTAATAAAGTATGCAAGTTCATTGATATGGTTCCAGATGTGATATTGCAACTAGTATTTAAGAAAATACCATTTTTCAGGTTTTGGTTTAGTATCAAAGGAGAATATCAGTCATTGAAAAGGTTATTAAAGGCTATTAAAATCCAGATGATATATGATCTGATGTATATGTATTGATAGATGATAGATAGATCTTTCCAGATAAAAGCTAGATATATTTTTATATACTTTCACCAAAACAATATAGTATAATAGATTGAATGCAGAAGTAGATATGAGAATCCAGCTAAATTCCATTAACTCAGATATTGATATTAAAAAGATTTAGAAAAATGTAAAACAATGCTACTATTCACACTAACTTTTTGAAAATATATTTATAAAATGTTATTTAAACATAATGTTAATAGATTTGTTATTGTTGTTTTAAAGTAACTGTTAAATATTTTAAATTTTTTCTTAGTTTTAATTTCTAATACTCTAATATCAATGAATCAATATCAATATCGTTCTAATATCAATGAATAAAGTTTACATAAATTAAAGCTTTTGGGGTTCCTCAATAATTTTTAAGAGTATAAAGCAATTCTTTGATATTTTTAAATGGGAATTGCTGCACTAGATTGACATAGAGTAAGAATCTATATCTAAATTAGATGAGTGGATTAAAAAAATGTGGTATATTTACACAATGAAATACTATGTAGCAGAAAGAAAGAACGAACTCCTGCCATTTGCGACAACATGGATGGAACTAGAGAGAATTATGCTTAGTGAAATAAGCCAGGCAAAGAAAGCAAAATACCATATGATATCACCTAATACAGGAGACTAAGGAACAACACAAACAAATGAACTAAATAGAAAAAGGAACAAAATAACAGTTATTAGGGGGGAGGGCGAAGGGAGAGAAGGGGGATAAGTAAGGGAAGGGTTTAGTCAAAGAACGAGTATAAATGACTCATGGACATGGACAACGGGGAGGGATATGATTGTGGGAGAAGGGCTGGGCTGGGTTGGGGGGAGCAATGGGGAAAAATAGGACAACTGTAATTGAAAAACAAAAATCAAAAAAATAAATAATTTTAAAAAATTAAAAAATTAAAAAAAACAATGTCAATAAATAAATTAATTAATTAAGAACTCTTTCAATACATATAAAATATAAAGTTATAAAGCATTACTTCATTTGTCAAACTACTTTCTTTTTTGGTGAAGCATAAAATAATGGTCTATCTTATAATCTATGGATTTTTAGGCTTATTGAAAAGTGAAACATATGCCCAGAAAACCTATGAATAATTACACCAAAGATATCTCACAGTCCTACGTGTGCAATTACATATTCATTTTAGAAAAAAATTTACCTCATGATTCCTTATATCACTAGATCTTTTAGCACATTGAAATGTGATCCTCATTACAAAAATTCTATTTACACTTACTTTTAGCAAGGGATCACAATTATACTTGTAATGTAAGAAGGAGATGCTGGCTTTCATTTCAGTCATAACTTCTCCCGATATGCATGGCTCACACATCCATATTCAATTCACATTTAGTTCAAAATTATCCAAAGACCTCCACTCAGCTTTTCTTTTCATCCTAGTGGGACCTCACTTTTTCTGAGAAGACCTACACCCTATCTGATGGTTTTACTGGGGTATTTAATCCAAAGACATAATATATAGTCAGTTTCACTGAGGCTCAGGACTGCCCCTATCACCAGGCAAATGCTGGTGAAATATTCCACCATTTATCTGCGATGCAGTTATGGGAAGTTTTGCTAAAATAAGATTTTAAATAAAATAGATTAGCAGTTTTGTAAGGAAATGATACTGCTCAGGACACATCCAACATTAGATATAATGTTGGGTTGTCTATTTGGGATTTCTTTTGTTTGTTTCTTCAGATAGGCCTGTAATGGTATAAACTTCCCTATGTTACTGCTTTTGCTGCATCCCAAAAGTTATGTTGTATTGTCACTCTCATTTGTCTCTATATACCTCCTTATGATTTCACCTTTTATTTCTTCTTGACTCATTTTTTTAGTAGCATGTTTTTTAATATCTATGTATTTGTAGGTTTTTTCACTTCTTTTTTGCAGTTGATTTCTAATTTCAAAACATTGTGGTTAGAGAATATGTTGGTATGATTTCAATATCTTTAATTTGTTGAGGCTAGCTTTTTGTCCCAACATATGGTCTATCCTTGTGAATGTTCTATGTGCACTGGAAAATGTATAATGTGATGTTCTCAGAAGAAAGGCTTTGTAAATGTCAATTATGTCAATTTGGTCTAATATGTCATTTAAGGCTAGTATTTCTTTGTTGATTTTCTGTTTGGATGATCTATCTATAGCTGTCAGTGTTGTATTTAGGTCCCCTACTATAATTGTGTTTTTGTCAGTTTCTCCCTTTAGTCCTGTTAGTATTTGCTTTATATATTTCAGTGCTCCTTGACTGAGTGCACATATATTGAGAAGTGTTATGTCTTCTTAATATAGTGTCCTCTTTATTATTATAAAATGCCCATTTTTGTCTCTTGTTGCCTCTTTTATCTTGAAATCTATTTTGTCAAATGTAAGTATGTCTACACCTGTTTTTCTGTGGGATGCCATTAACATGGAGCATTTTTCACCCTTTCACTATGATTCTATATTTGTCTTTGCACCCTAGTCTTCTGAAAGCAGCATATAGTTGAGACTTTTTTTTTTTAATCCAATCTGCTACTCTGTGCATTTTTATTAGTGGATTCAGTCTATTTACATGTATGGTAATTATTGACGTATGAGGATTTTCTATAGCTCTTTTATATTTTGTTTTCTAGTAGCTCTGTGCCTCCACTAGTTCTTTTTTAAATTTTTATTTATTGATTTGAGAGAGAGAGAGAGAGAAGGGGGGAGAGAGACAAACAGACAGACATCAATTTGTTGTTCCACTTACTTATGCATTCATTGGTTGCTTCTTGTATGTGCTTTGACCAGAGGTCAAACCTGCAACCTTGGCATATTGGCATGACACTCTAATTAACTAAGCTACCTGACCAGGGCTCCCTGGGGTTTCTTTCTGTTGTTTTTTTTTTTAGGGGGTGGTGTTATATATATTTTTTCTCTGTTTGCTCTTTTTTCAAGTTATGTATCTCAGTTTTGGGTTTTTTGTGTGTGGTTACCATTATGTTTATGCAAAAGGAAATTTCATATATACGGCAGCTCTTTTTCTTCTGAATCATCTAACATCCAACTCCCTTTGCAAATTCATGCCTTTCCCCTTTTATGTTTATGATAATACAAATTATCCCTTTTTATGCTGTGAGTTAATTTCCAAATTGCAGTATCTATTGTCTTCTTCCTCTCTTTTAATGTTATTACCCCCTTTAACCTTAATGTGATATTTTAATGTATAGTACCCTATTCTATAAAAGGGTTGTAATATCCTTATTCTGTCTTCTGATCTTACGCATAGTTTGGTGAATTTTTATTCTTTGTTTTAGGTAGAATAACCCCCGTGAGTATTTCCTGCAATGGAGGTCTTCTGGTGGTTGATTCCCTCAGCTTCTGTATGTCTGGAAAAGTCTTTATTTCTCCTTTATATCTAAAGGATAACTTTGCTGGGTGTATTATTCTAGGCTCATAAATTCTCTCTTTTAATAGTTCAAATATTCTTTTCCACTCCTGGCTTGCAGGGTTTCTGTTGAAAGAGTCAATGATAGTGGGAGTTTCTTTATAGGTTACTGTCTTCTTTTCCCTGGTTGCCTTGAGAATACTTTCTTTGCCACTAATTTTTGACAGTTTAATACAATGTGCCTTGGAGAGGATCAAGGATCGAGCTCTTTAAATAGATATGAACAGGATCTCCATTCCCTTCTCCCTCTCGTCTTCTAGTATACCTCTTATTCTTTCATTGCTCTTTCTGATAGACTCAGATAGTTCTCATAGAGTTCCATCAGTTTTTTTTTATCTGTAAGTCTCTCTTTCTTCTTCCCTGTGGCATTTCTAGATTCCTATCTTCAATATCACTAATTCTTTCCCCAATTTGGTCAGCTCTATTTTCTAAACTCACTGATTCATTCTTTATCTCTTTTATTGAGTTATTCACCTTCAGAATTTATATTTGTTCCTTTTTTAAAGTTTCAATCCCTTTGGTAAAGTACTTCTTGTGTTCGTTGATTTTATTTCTGAGTTCTTTAAAATGCCTATTTGTGTTTTCTTATAACTAGAGTTTTTTCAGAACTGCAATCTTGAATTCTCTGTCATTTAAATCACATATTTCCATGTCTTTAAGTTTATTTTCTGGATTTTTTTCTTTCTGAGATGCCTGGTTACATTGGTTATTCATGGTATTTGATGGACTTCTTCTCTGTTTAGGCATCTATATGTATGAGTGGTACATGACTAGTAGACTGATAACAGGGAATCTTTCTATTGTTTTCTAGTAGGTAGTGCTGAAGCACAAGTTTTTAGTTCTCTTGCACTGCTCTGGCTTTTCAGATCTCTGAAGGGTGGTGGAAAATGTCCTGTGTTCCCTGGGAAGGTTAGCATCAGCTCTGTATTCAGGCCTCCTCAGTCCCAGGGGACCAATGCCACAAGGGAACGTAGTGGGCAATGGGATTTTTTTTTCCTATTTTATTTTATTGTTTTTCAGTTACAGTTGTCCAATTTTTCCCATTGCACTTCCCTATCCTGCCCACCCTGCTCCCACAGTCAATCCCAACCCTGACATCCATATCCATGTGTCCTTTATACTTGTTCCTTGACTAACCCTTCCCCTTCTTTCTTTCATTCTTTCTCTCCCTCTGCCCCTCTGGTCACTGTCAGTCTGTTCCTTATACCCATGTCTCTGGTTCTATTTTGCTCTTTTTTTTTTTTTTGTTCATTAGGTTCCACTTATAGGTAAGATCATATGGTATTTGCCTTTCACTGCCTAGCTTATTTCACTTAGCATAATACTCTCTATTTGCATCCATGCTGTAGCAAAGTGTAGGAATTCCTTCTTTGTGCTTCATAGTATTCCATTGTGTAAATGTACCACAATTTTCCATATCTGTGAAATCACAGTGCTGTCCCCTACAGCCAGACACTGCTGGTAGTGCAGCCACTATGGGTGAAGGTGGGGTAAGCAAGGGGATGCTGGCTGCTAACCCTGTTGCTTTGTTCTGCCAGTAATGGTGACTAGCAAACATCAGTAACTTCCCTCTGTACCTCCACTTAGTCCTGAGATTAGTTGCAGAGTGCACAGTTCTCAGGTTTGCAGATAACATGCTCCATAACCCAACATTCATTATTACAGCTTCTTCTGGGGTCCACTGCTAGTTCTGGGAGCAGAGGAGGGAGGGGAGTCAGCCAGGCTCCATGGCTTTGTTTCTGTGTCTGGAATGGCTATTGCCAGACAATTGTGGCCACACCTCTGTGCTTCAGCCCTCTCCAGGTCACTGGGTTCAGCCTCAGCATGTACTGATCACTCCTGCAGGAATGCACGGAGTATCTCTCTGTTCCTCCTGGATGAAGGGAGCACCAGCAGCAACTTGATTATTCCCCTCTCTAGGCTGAAACTCACAGTGATCTCAGGGCTGTGAGCTCCAGGCTGACCCACAGCACTGGCTCAGCCCTTCTGCCTTGCCACCTTCAATCTTCATTCCCACTTGTCCACCTTCAGGTGATTCAATGTGCAGATCTCTTAGATGTGTTAGTGCATTGAGCAGGGAAATTTTGTTGAATTACAGCTATTCAAATTACTGAAACTTCAAGTGGAAAGAGCAAGGGGACCTCTAACACCACCATTCCTCTGATGTCACTTTAAGAAATCTATATATTTCTCTTTTATTTCTTTGAATGGTTAAGTTTTCCTTCTTCTTCTGCCCTTTATTGTAAGTTTTCTCCTAAAATTTCTTCATTCTTCAGTCCTTTTACTACACCCAGCCTTGTCTCCTCTACTTCTCTGTTCTCCTACAGTTTTCTAACTGGTCTTATAGTTTATGTTTTATTTGAGTATTGTAGTTATACAGGACATTAGCATATGTAATTATATACAAAATATTATATACAACATATTGGTAAGAATGCTACCCATTTAAGTCAGTCATAGTTTAGATAATCCTTTTACATTGGATTCAAAGATTTTTTTGACTTAGGTTGTATTATAAAGAAAGCATTTTAAGAGAGAATATCTGAGGATTATCTAAGAATGAGATTAGGCAGAGTATAACTTACATTAAGAACTTAACTAGATTTTGAGGGAAGATGGCGGAGGAGTGAAGGGAGGCTGCACTCTCAGGCTCCTAAGACCCGTCTGTAGTTTGGACTAATTGCAAACAGAACATCTCAGTGAGCAGCTGGACACTGGCAGGAGTCGAGCCTTGGCTCTGCTGGATTAGAGAAAAACCATCTGGGAACAACCTGTTTAGTGAGGATAGTGAAAGAAAAAGGAATGAAACAGGATTCCTGACTGGGCTGGCTGCCTGAGCTGCGGCTGAAAGGACACAAAGGCTTTTTGGCGACCACAGGCTTCCACAGAGGGGAGTCAGGAGGAAAGCGGATCTCTGCCCGCTGGCAGAGACGGGACTTGACCAGGCGGCATTGGTGCTGGAAGATGGGAGACAGCGTGCTGCTGAGCAAATGAAATCGTAATTTTTCCTTTGTATTTTTCTCTTGTGAACTGCGGAGAGGGGAGGAAAGTTTGGGGGTGACAGGACATTCTAGAGGAGTGCAGGCACAGAAGTGCGCTCGCCCACTCCCCAACCCTCCCCTTGGGTCACAGTTGTGCGTAGGGAAGTGCCTTCATTCACTGGCCCAGGTGCGCAGGGCCGCGAGTCCAGGTGCCCCTCGGATACACCCCAACAGACATAAGATCAGTGCCCCAACGGGCACAAGGAAGGCCCACTGGATATGCAGAAGACTGTGCGCAGTCGCCCCTGGCCAGCTCCAGTGGGCGCCAGGCCCGAGTGCCAGGCCGGAGCACAAAGCATTTGCTCAGGCTCTGCTTGTGCCCGCACAGGCAGGTGTGGGAATGGTGGGCGGCTGCGGCACCGGAACAGCAGGCAGCAGTGACTCACAGGCACTCACTTTTACTGAGTACAAGTGTTCAGGGCCCCACCCTAAGAGGCGAGAGACCAACTCCTGGAGCGCTTCGACGCAGGCCTGAGGCTAGCTCCCGGGCCGCCTTGGGCTAGCACGGGCGCATGAGCGCAAGAACACCTCGTGGACATCAATAGGCACCAATCGCTCACTTCCACTGTGCACGAGTGTCTGGGGCCCAGCACTGGCAGGCGAAAGACCAACTCCCAGAGCACTGCGCGGCAGGCCTGAGGCAAGCTCTTGGGCCCCATTACTGGCTCACAGGCATGCCTACAAGGACACCTTGGATACCTCCAACAGGCACTGAAGGAATGCGCCATGTGGGGGCCCACAGCTGCAAGGAACAGGAATCTCTGACCTACCTCATTAGACCAGCTGTGGATACAGAAAAACAAGACAACACACAAAGGCTGAACTGACATCTCCACAAAAGAAATCAAGATAAAGTGGATAGGGTGACTCACAATCAACTAGCCAGAAGGAAGATCCTAACAAAGAACATCTGAAATATAACCAGACAGCATAAACAAATGACATAAAAGGTACCCCAAGAACATCAGGCTCAGGAGATCAAAGAGACTGCACCACTGAAACCCCCAGATCTACCATAAAGAATCTCATACCACAAAGGTGGGAAGGCAAAGCAGACAAATCCAAATAACAAAAACAAACATGAAGAATCCAACATGGTAAGATGCAGAAACAATCTCTCAATGAAAAGAAAAGAGGAATCCCCAGAAAGAGAGGTAGATGGAATAGACAGAGACCAAATGTCAGACATGGGATTCAAAACAATGGCGGTGAAGAAGCTCAATATACTCAACAACCTTAAAAACAGCTATGACAGCCTCCAAAGAAGTTACCAACAGCTCCAAGAAAATTACAGGGAACTTGCAGAGAACTACACCAGCATAAAAAAAGACATAGAAACTATCAACAAGAACCAGGAAGAAATGAAGAATGCAATCTCTGAACTGAAAAACACATTAGAATCAGTCAAAAGCAGACTACACCAAGCAGAGGATCGGATTAGTGAGTTAGAAGATAATGTAGGAAAAAATTCTCAGATGATACAGCAAAATGAAAAAAGATTAAAAAAGTATGAAGAAGAGGTAAGGGAGTTACAGGATAGCATAAGGAAGAACAATATAAGAGTAATCTGAATTAAAGAGGGATCAGAATAACAAAAAATAGATAAACTGATAGGAGAAATAGTGACAGAAAATTTTCCCAACCTGATGAGAGAAAAAGTTATGCAAGTCCAGGAAGCACAGAGAGTTCCAATAAAGAGAAACCCAAAAAAACCCACTCCAAGTCACATCATAGTTAAAATGGCAACACTCCAAGACAAAGAGAGAATTCTAAAAGCAGCAAGAGAAAAACAGCAAATAACTTACAAGGGAGCTCCAATAAGGCTATCGACCGATTTCTCAACAGAAACACTACAAGCCATAAGGGAATGGTCAAAAATATTTCAAGCAATGAAAAACAAAGGCATACAACCAAGAATACTCTACCCAGCAAGGCTCTCATTCAAAATAGAAGGTGAAATAAGGAGTTTCTCAGACAAAGGAAGACTAAAAGAATACATCTCCATCAAACCAGCATTGCAAGAGATGCTAAAGGGAATACTCTAAGAAAAAGAAAGAGAAAAAACAAAAAAAGAGTAGACGAACAGAGGTACAAAAGGAAATGAATAAATACATGTCAATAATAACCTTAAATGTAAATGGATTAATTGCTCCAATTAAAAGAAATAGGGTAACGGAATGGATAAGAAAACAGGACCCACATATTTGCTGTCTACAAGAAACACACCTCAAAACAAAAGATTTACACAGTCTGAAAGGAAAGGAATATAAAAAAATATTCCAAGCAAACAGACCTGAAAAAAAAGCTGGGGTAGCAGTCCTCATATCAGACAAAATGGATTTCAAAGCAAGGGCAATAAAAAGAGACAAAGAAGGACACTTCATAATACTTAAGGGAACAACCCATCAAGAAGATATAACACTGATAAACATATATGCACCCAACATAGGAGCACCCAAATACATAAAGCAAATACCAGAAGACCACAAGAAGGATATTAACAACAACACACTCATAGTAGGGGACTTCAACATTCCATGATCAACAATAGACAGATCATCCAAGCAAAGAAACACCAAGGATATACAGGCATTTAACAACACACTAAACCACATGGACTTAACTGATATATATAGAACTTTTCACCCCAAAGAAGCAAAATATACATTTTTTTCATAGGCACATGGGACATTTTCAAAGATAGACCACATGATAGGGCACAAAACAAGCCTCAACAAATTCAAGAAAATTGAAATCATATCAAGCATCTTTTCAGACCACAATGCCTTGAAACTAAAAATCAATCTCAGAGAAAAAAATCAAAGGCACCCAAACTCGTGGAGAATGAATAACACGCTATTAAATAATGAATGGGTTAACAATGACATCAAAGAGGAAATAAAGAAATTTCTAGAAACTAATGACAATGAACATAGAACAGCCCAAAACCTATGGGACACAGCAAAAACAGTCCTAAGAGGGAAGTTCATAGCAATACAGGCATATCTGAAAAGTATAGAAGAATCTCAAATAAAAAATCTAATCCTAAAGCTACAAGAACTAGAACAACAACAAACAAAGCCTAGGGCAATAAGAAAGGAAATCATCAAGATCAAAGCAGAATTAAACAACATAGAGACTAAACAAATAATCCAAAAAATCAATAAAACTAGGAGCTGGTTCTTTGAAAAAATAAACAAAATCGACAAGCCTCTAGCCAGGCTCATTAAGAAAAAAAGAGAGAAGACCCAAATAAACAAAATCAGAAATGAAAGAGGAGAAATCATGACTGATACCTCAGAAATACAAACAATTGTAAGAAATTACTACAAACAACTCTATGGCAAGAAATTTAACAACCTAGAAGAAATGAACAAATTTCTAGAAACATATAACCTTCCAAAACTGAATCAAGAAGAGGTGGAAAGTCTCAACAGACCAATAACAAATTAGAAAATTGAAACAGTAATCAAAAATCTCCCTGCACACAAAAGCCCTGGACCGGATGGCTTCATAGGTGAATTTTACAAAACATTTAGGGAAGAACTAACTCCTACCCTCCTCAAACTATTCCAAAAAATCCAAGAAGAGGGAAAAATCCCAAACTCTTTCTATGAAACCAGTATTACCCTAATCCCAAAACCAGGTCAAGACACAACAAAGAAAGAAAACTACAGGCCAATTTCACTGATGAACATAGATGCTAAAATCCTCAATAAAATTTTGGCAAACAGGATCCAGCAATACATCAAAAAGGTCATACACTATGATCAAGTGGGCTTCATCCCAGGGATGCAAGGATGGTTTAATATTCACAAATCAATAAATATAATACATCACCTAAACAAAATGAAAGACAAAAATCACATGATATCTATAGATGCAAAAAAAGCATTTGATAAAGTACAACAGCCATTTATGATGAAAATACTCATCAAAATGGGAATAGAGGGAGCATACCTTAACATCATTAAGGCTATATATGAGAATCCTGAAGCCAACATCATACTCAATGGACAAAAACTGAAAGCATTCCCCCTGAGATCAGGAACTAGACAAGGCTGTCCACTCTCTCCACCCCTTTTCAACATAGTGTTGGATGTCCTAGCCACAGCAATCAGAGAAGACAAAGAAATATAAGGCATCCAAATTGGGAAAGAAGAAGTAAAACTATCACTATTTGCAGATGACATGATAGTATACCTAGAAAACCCTATAAACTCCACTAAAAGACTACTCGATATAATTAGCGAATTGGGTAAAATAGGAGGGTACAAAATAAATATACAGAAATCTAAGGCATTTCTGTACACCAACAATAAAATATCAGAGACAGAGGCAAAAAAGAAAATTTCATTCACTATAGCAACAAGAAAAATAAAATACCTAGGAATAAATTTAACCAAAGAGATAAAAGACCTGTACACTGAAAATTACGCAACAATGAAGAAAGAAATGAAGGAAGATACAAATAAATGGAAGCAAATACCATGTTCTTGGATGGGAAGAATCAACATCATCAAAATGCCCATACTATCCATAGCAATTTACAGATTCAATGCAATCCCTATTAAAATACCAATGACATATTTCACAGACCTAGAACAAATACTCCAAAAATTCATATGGAACCAAAAAAGACCCCGAATAGCAAAAGCAATCTTGAAACAGAAGAACACAGCAGGAGGAATCACGATACCAGACATCAAACAATACTACAAATCCCCTGTGATCAAAACAGTCTGGTACTGGCATAAGAACAGACATATAGATCAGTGGAACAGAATAGAGAGTCCAGACATAAACCCAGGCCTCTATGGTCAACTAATATTTGATAAAGGAGGAAGGAACATAAAATGGAGTAAGAAGAGCCTCTTTAACAAATGGTGCTGGGAGAACTGGACAGGGATGTGCAAAAAAATGAAACTAGACCATCAACTTACACGACACACGAGAATAAACTCAAGATGGATCAAAGACTTAAATGTAAGCCATGACACCATAAAAGTCCTAGAGGAAAACATAGGCAGGAAACTTTCAGATATCCCACGTAACAATATCTTAACGGATACATCTCCTAAAGCAAGAGAAATAAAGGAAAAAATAAACAAATGGGACTACATCAAACTTAAGAGTTTCTGCTCAGCAAAGGAAAACATCAGCAAGATGAAAAGGAAACCAACCATATGGGAAAACATATTTGCCAATGATATAACAGACAGGGGACTGATCTCCAAAATATATAAAGAGCTTATACGACTTAACATCAAGAAAACAAACAACCCAATTAAGAAATGGGCAAAGGACCTGAACAAACACTTCTCTGAAAAGGACATACAGAAGGTCCATAGGCACATGAAAAAATGCTCAACATTATTGGCCATCAGAGAGATGCAAATAAAAACCACAATGATATACCACTTTACACCTGTCAGAATGGCCATCATCAACAAATCAACAAAAAACAAATGCTGGCGAGGATGTGGAGAAACAGGAACCCTACTGCACTGTTGGTGGGAATGCAGACTAGTGCAGCTACTATGGAAAACAGCATGGAATTACCTCAAAAAACTAAAAATGGAGCTGCCTTTTGAACCAGCGATTCCACTGCTAGGATTATACCCGAAAAATCCTAAAACCCTAATTCAAAAAAAACTTATGCACCCCTATGTTCATAGCAGCCCTGTTTACAATAGCTAAATGCTGGAAACAGCGTAAGTGCCCATCTGTAGATGAGTGGATCAAAAAACTGTGGTACATTTACACAATGGAATACTATGTAGCAGAAAGAAAGAAGGAACTCCTGTCATTTGTGACAACATGGATGGAACTAGAGAGAATTATGCTTAGTGAAATAAGCCAGGCAAAGTAAGCAAAATACCGTATGATATCACCTAATACAGGAAACTAAAGAGCAATACAAACAAGAGAACTAAATAGGACAAAGAGTAGAATAGTAGTCAGTAGGGGGGAGGGGGAGGGAGAGAACGGGGATAAGTAAGGGACGGGTCTAGTCAAGGAACGTGTATAAATGACTCATGGACATGGACAACAGGGAGGGATATGATTGTGGGAGAAGGGATGGGCTGGGTGGGGGGAGCAATGGGGGAAAAATGGGACAACTGTAATTGAAAAACCAAAAAATAAAAGAAAGAAAAAAAATTAAAAAAAAAAAAAAGAACTTAACTAGTTCAATGAAGTAAACAGTAACTCTAGATGTTCTGGTCATGGTGTCAGAGTGGGTGGACACTGGACTTGCCTCCTCCCATGACTACATCAAAATTACAACTAAATTATAGAACAATCAATCTGGAGAACCATCTGAAGACCAGCTGAACAAAATTCCTATACCTGAGGATATAAAGGAGACATATTGAGATTAATAGGAGGAGTGAAGATGTTAAACAGGCTAGCCCCACACCCAAGTGTGGTGGTTGAGAAGCAGGAGGGATATCTTAGCTGCAGAGGACTCCCTGGGGAGTAAGGAGGTCTAAGCCCCATGCCAGGTTCCCCAGACCAGGGCACCAGTATCAGGAAGAGGAGTCTACAAAACATTGGGCTGTGAAAATCAGCCAGTATTCCATCCATTCAGGTGAGACAGAAAACTGTTAGAAACCCATGCATCCTCTTAAAGGGCCTGTGCACTGACTCTTGCTTACAGGTACTCACCATGGGCTCCAGTGGAGAGACAGGGGCTCAGAAAGTGTCAGAGACATACAGGGAAAAACTGAGTTGTGTAGCTTCAGGGCAAAGGCTGGAGGGATGACCACTAGTGTCCCTGTGTTGAGCCCTCATTCAATGTAGTTGGCAGGCAAGCACCATCTTTACTTTGTTGAACCCACTTTGCCCAACACCCACACACATGGCCAAATCTGAATTTGCATTAGTCTGGTGAACTCCACTTACTCCGCCCTAAGACCCCACCCCACCAAAAAGGTACATAGGCCCCAGGGAGCTGGCCTCAGTGTACACCATCACTTTTACAGGGTAGTCTTAGGCTCAGCACTGGCACCAAATCTGAAACTGCGTTAACCTGGTAAACATGATTCACCCCACCCTGGTGACTCCCTGAGACCTTGCCTCACCCAACTCACATACCACCCGAGACTTTCAGCAGCTGAGCTTTACAGACATCTGGCAGGCAGTAGTAGATCTTGGGGTCCCCTGTGCCTTTTGCTGACCTGCTCCAGTGTCACTTTGCCATGTGGCCTCTCCCAGATGCACCCAGGTTCAGCACAGGCAGCTACCAACTGCAGATCACTTTGTAGCCCTTGACAGGTAGGCCCAAGCTTGTCACAAGCAGTGTCAGACATTGGCCTGAACCTGAGCCCCTCCCAAGAGGCCTCAGAACCAACATACCCAGTGACCTGCTTCAGACCACAGTGGAGTACCACCCGATTAGCTCCACAAGCAGCACACCAAAAGGATGGTCCCATCTGAACAGGCACCAGACCCTGCTGGGGTGGATCTCTCACCATGAGGTCAGCCCCACACAGCAGCTCAGGCACTGTGGCTGTGGCCAGTCCTCACGGCCAGTTAGCCTGAAGGTCAATCCCACCTACTGACATGCAAACAGCAAACAAAGCTAAACTACAACAGGAGGGCACACACAACCCACACAGGAAACACTCCTGGAGTACCCAGTTCAGGTTGAGATTGAGTCACTGGGCCCCACAGGACACCTACTACATAAGGACATCCTGCCTAGGAGATACAATAGATCTACCTAATACATAGAAACAAAAACAGAGGGGCAGCCAAAATGAGAAAACAAAGAAATATGTCCCAAATGAAAGAACAGAAGAACTCTATTAAAAAAAAAAAACCTAAATGGAATTGAGACAGTCTAGTAGATAAACAAAAGGCAGGATAAAAATAATATGATTTTATTAATAGATGCAGAAAAAGCATTTGACAAACTCTATCTCCCATTTGTGATAAAAGTTCTGCAATGTAGTACTACGGGGAACATACCTCAACAAAATAAAAGCCTTTTATGACAAAACCACAGCTAACATCACACTCAATGGGGAAAAGCTAAAATTATTTTCCTTATAATCAGGAATAAGACAAGGTTTTTCTCCACTTTTATTCAACAAAGTATTGGAAGTCTTAGGCACAACAATCAGATGAAAAGAAAAAATAAAAGGCATCCAAATTGGAAAGGAATAAGTAAAACATTATTTGCAGATGACATAATACTATATATGTATAAATTCAGTAAAGTAGCAGGACACAAAATTAATATTCAAAATATTCAGAAATCAGTTGTAATTTTATATACTAATAACAAACTATTTAAAAACTTTTTAAAAATCCCATTTATAATTGCTTTAAAAAGTACCTAGGAATAGAGACTGGGAGGGACTTCTGGCCAAGATGGAGGCATAGACAGACATGCTGCCTCTCCCTCCACAATTAAGAAGGACTACAACTACCTCAAAACTAGAAAAAACCAGAAGTTCCAGAAAATCAAAATGTATGGAAGTCTAGCAAACAAAGATATAAAGAAGAAATACTCATCCAGACAGATAGGAGGGGCAGAGCCGGGGCAGAGAGGACGCGATGTGGTGGTGGTAGCAGTGACAACAGCAGCAGGCTGGTGGAAAGCACAGTTATATGTTTTAAAAAATCAGGAGGGACACCTGGGAGTGTTCACATCTCCTCACCAGACCTCGAAGCCCACGGTCCCAGCTACAGGGAAAATCAAGCCTCATTGCTTCTGACTATGCAGACCAGTGGGGGGGTTGGGGTGGAGGCAGAAACTGCCGGTCTCAGCAGAGTCCTCTTGTTTAAAGGATCCTCACAGTCCTAGAACATCCGCAGACCCACCCACTCTGGGAACAATGGCCAGCGCAGCAGCTAGAGGGGCGCCAGTCTGGTGTGGAACTGAGGAAGGTGCCTGAAAAAGGGGCAAGTGCTGGGCAGGCAGCACTGTTCCCTTTTGTACCTCTCCCCCACATATAGCGCCACAATGTGGTGAAACAGGTCGCACTGTACTGATGAATCCCTAAAGCTTTGTCCCTTACAACATAACAGGAGTGACAGCTCTACCTGGGACACGGAGGCAAACAAACACAGGAATCTGTCAGAATGAGGAGACAGGAAAGTATGGCTCAAAACGGGAAACGGATCAAGGTTACAGTGGGAGAACTAAAGGAGGAGGAGGTAGCCAACCTAACTAATAAGGACATAGACAACCTAACAGACACAGAATTGAAAACACTGGTGATAAAGATGCTCACAGGCTTGACAGATATGCTTGAGTATGGCAAACGCATAAGAGAAGAAGTGAAGGCTATGTTAAGTGAAACAAAGGAAAAGCCACACAAAACCAATGGTGAAAGGAAGAAAACTGGGATTCAAATCAATGATTTGGAACATGCGAAAGAAAAAAACAGTCAACCAGTGCAGAATGAGGAAGCAAGAATTGAAGAAAATGAGAAAAAGTTCCCAAATTTTTCGAAGGAGATGGACATACTGGTCCGGTAAGCACAGAGGGTCCCGGGCGAGCTGGACTCAGAGGGAACCACATCAGGGTGCATCATGACTGAGATGCCAAAGCTGAAAGATAAAGAGAGAGTCCTGGGGGCAGCAAGAGAGAGGCACAGAGTTGCTTACAAGGAGGTGTCTATAGGACTATCAGCTGATTTCTCAGAGTACACTTTGCAGGCAGGAATGGACTGGCAAGAAGTATTCAATGTGATGAAAGGCAACCTGAAACCAGGACTACTTTATCCAGCAAGGCTATCATTTGGAATGGAAGTGCAGATGAAGTGATTCCCAGACAAGGTAAAGCTAAAGGAGTTCATCATTACCAAGACATTATTATATGAAATGTCAAAGGGAGTTACTTATGAAAAAGAAGATCAAAACTATGAACACTAAAATGACAACAAACTCACAACTATCAACAACTGAATCTAAAACATAAAAACAAAATCCAACTAAGCAAACCAGAATAGGAACTGAATCATAGGTATGGGAATCATTTGGAGGGTTATCAACTGGGAGGGGGGAGGGTGAGAAATGGGGATATGGTGTAGGGATTAAGAAGCATAATCATTTGGTGCAAAATAGACAGGGGGAAGTTAAGAATAATATAGAAAAGGGTGAATCCAAAGAACTTATATGCACAACCCATGGACATAAACTAAGGAGGATGGGATTACTAGAGTGAAGGGGGATATTGAGCGGAGTGGAGCAAAGGGAAAGAAATTGGAACTACTGTAACACCATAATCAATAAAATATACTTTAAAAATTGTAGAGGAAAACATAGGCAGCAAAATTACAGATATTGCTTGGCAATATCTTATCAAATATATCTCCCTAGGCAAGGGAAAAGAAAATAAAGAAATGGGACTACATCAAACTAAAAAGTTTTTGCACAGCAAAGGAAAATACCAACAAAATTAAAAGACAACCCATAGTGTGGGAGAACATATTTGCCAATACATCTTGTAAGGGGTTAACATCCAAAATATATAAAGAACTTACAAAACTTAATACTAAAAACACTACAACCCAATGAAAAGATGTGCAAAGGACCCGAATAGAAGAGGATATACAAAAGGCCAATAGAGATAAAAAAAGATGCTCAAAATCAATAATCATTAGAGAAACACACATTAAAACCACAATGAAGCCCTGACTGCTGTGGCTCAGTGGATTGAGCATCGACCTGTGAGCCAAGTGTTGCTGGTTTGATTCCCAGTCAGGGTGCATGACTAGGTTGCACGTCAGGTCCACCGTTGGGGACGCGAGTGAGAGGCAACCACACAGTGATGTTTCTCTCCCTCCCTTTCTCCTTTCCCTTCTCTCTATAAATAAATAAATAAATAAATAAATAAATAAATAAATAAATAAATAAATAAATAAACAAACAAATTATTTAAAATAAAAATAAATAAAAAATAAAGCCACAATGAGATAGCATTTCACACCTCTCAGAATGGCTATTATCAATAAATCAACAAACAGAAAGTGCTGGTTAAAATGTGGAGAAAGGGGAACACTTTTGCATGGCTGGTGGTACTGCAGATTGGTGCAGCCACTGTGGAAAGCAGTATGTAGATATTTCAAAAAAAAAAATAAAAATGGATCTGCCTTTTGACCCAGTGATCCCACTTCTGGGAATTTATCCCAAGGAACCCAAAACACTAATTTCATTGCAGCATTATTTACAGTCACCAAGATATGAAAGCAGCCCAAGTGTCCATCAGTAGATGAGTGGATAAAACATCTATAGGACATTTACACAATGGAATAGTACTCAGTCACAAAAAAGGATGAAAATTTTACCCATTGTGACCATATGAATGGACCTGGAGAGTATTAAGCCAAGTGAAATAAGCCAGTCAGGGAAAGATAAATACCATAGATTTCACTCATATGTGAAATTTAATGAAGAAACTGACCTGACAAGCAAAACAGAGACAGACTCATAGATGGAGAGCAGATAACAGCTAGTGGGGGCTGGGGGAGGTTAGAGGATGGAAGGATTGAGCAAAAAGGAAAAAGGATTCATGGACATGGGCAATGGTGTGGTGATTGCCAGGGGGAGGTGAGTATAAGGGGACTAGATGGTAATGAAAAAATACAATTAAAAAAAAAACTAAAGTAAAAATAAAAGAGTTGGGGTGGTCAAGAAATTAGCTACTCACATCACAAATCAAAGAACGACTATGAGATTTGTTTTTATTCACTATAGCCACAATTTGACACATACTAACTGAAAATATTCAGTTTATATCACAGGTAAATTTACCTCAGTTCTATTAAAAGGTACAAAGAACCATGTCTATTCTGTAATGGCAGTAAAAATACTAAGGCTTGGTGCCATTAAAACTTAATAGTAACAGTTCCTAACTTCTTTTCTAACACTTCACGGAGAAAAGAAAAGGCCCTGTGCTATGGAACTGTACCACACTTTACCTGCTGCTGACAGCACACACAGCTAAGTTTGTAAATTGGAGAAGTGGGCTTTGGAGAGCCAGGAAAGTCCTTTTTAGCCTCATCTTCCCTTGTCTCACCTTGAGGCCTAAAATTCCAAGGCTAGATTGATTGGTTTAACAGGAAAATCAAAATCTTCCTGAGAGAGGTAAAATATCTTAGGTCTTCTGTTATTTATTAACAAGCAGAATTGTGTTTATTGGCCACTTCCCAAAGATTGCATGGAGCCTGGAAACCTATGAGGGGGCTTTCGCTCCTCCTTTTCTAGTTTCTAAAGTAACTAGAAAAAGAAGAACAACAGCAGCCAAAAGTCAACAAAAGAAAGGAAATAATAAAAATTGGAGTAGAATTAAATGAAATAGGGGACAAAAAGTCTATACAAAACACTTCAAAAAATTAATGCAACAAAGAGCCTTAGCAAAATTTCCCATGACTGCAGCATTGTTCCTTCTCAGACCCCTCCCCTGCATACAGCGCCACAAAGTGGTAAAACAGGTTGCCAGTTAGTGACAAATTCCTAAGGCTCCGCCCCTTACAATGTAGTAGAAGAGACAGTCTCCCTGGGACATGGAAGCAAACAAACATAGGAGACTTCCAGCCAAGATGGAGGCCTATACTGACATGCTCCATCTCCCTCCACAACTAAGAAGGAATACAACTACTGCAAAACCATAAATAACCAGAAGTTCCATAAAATAAGTGGAAGTCCAACGTATGAAGTTATAAAGAAGTGGTGCTCATCCAGACAAGTAGGAGGGGTGAAGCCGGGGAGGAGAGTTCAAGTTGTGTTGTCTGCGGCAGCAGCGATGGAGACAGGACTGCAGTAAGCACAGACACCCGTATTTAGGGGAAGGCGAGAAACACCTGGGGAGCATCCCCGGCTGCAGACCAGACCCCTCAGCTTGCGATTCCAAAGCTGGGGAAGGCAGACCTCCATTACCTTGGACTGTGAGTCCCAGAAGGGGTGGGGACAAAGGAGGAGGCTCTCAGTCTCTCAGCGGAGAGTGAATGCCAAGAACCCATCTTGGAACCACCCCCGCAGAAAATGCCACAGTGTGGTGAGAGGAGTTGCCCGGTTGTGATGAGTGCATGGGGCTCTGCCCCCTATAGCATAGGAAGTGTGACAGCCCTGTCCAGAAAGCAAAGGTAAACACAAAATGGTCAGGATGGCACAGATCATGATAGAGATCCCAGTGATGCAGCTGACCAGACAGCAAATATCTAATCTAACAATGCAGAAGATAGGAAATCTTTCTGAGGTTCAGTTCAGAGCTTTTGTTATAAAAATGCTTACAGACCTAATAGCAGATCTTAAACAAGACGGGGAAGGAATGAAGACTAGTCCTGCTGAAATGAACAAAAACACATATGAAACTAGTGGTGAGGGAAAGAAAACCAGGGATCAAATCAACAAATTGGAACACAGAGAAGGAACAAACAGTCAACCAGTGCAGAAAAAGGAAACGAGAAGCGAGGAAAATGAGGAGAGGCTCAGAAACTTATCAGACAACTATAAGCGGGCCAATATCCAAATCATAGAGCTGCCTGAAGGTGAAGAAGAAGAACTAGAAATTTAAAAATTATGTGAAAAAATAATGAAGCAGAACTTTCCTAACTTGGGGAAGGAAATAGACTTACAGGTCCAGAAAGCACAGAGAGTCCCAAAAAAACTGGACCCAGGGAGAACCACACCAAGACATATTATAATCAAAATGTCAAAAATTAAGGGTAAAGAGAGAATCTTAAAAGCAGCAAGAGAGAAGAGAATTATGTACAAAGCGGTTCCAATAAGACTATCAGCTGATTTTTCAAAAAAAAAAAAAAAAAAAAACTCTGCTGGCAAGAAGAAACTGGCAAGAAATATTCAAAGTAATGAAAAGCAGAAACCTACAACCAAGATTACTCTATCCAGCAAAGCTGTCATTCAGAATAAAAGGGCAGAGAAAGTGCTTCCAGGACAAAATAAAACTGAAGGAGTTCATCAGATCCAAACCACTGTTAAATGAAATGTTAAAGGGACTTGTTTAGGAGAAGGAGGATCAAAACTATGAACATTAAAATGAAAACTGTATCACAACAACCAACAAGAGAAGCTAGGGAATTGAAACAAAGGCAGACTAAGTAGGTAACGAGAGTGGGAAAAGAATTATAGGTGTGGGAAACATTTTGGGGTGAGGTCAGTGGGGAGGGGGAAGGGGGGAAACAGAGGGAGATGGTGCAGGAATTAAGAAGAATAGTATGAGGGAGTGGAGTACATAGGAAGATGTTCAGAAGCACTATATGCACAACCAATGGGCATGGACTAAGGGAGGGGGGACAACTGGAGGGAGGGGTATCACTGGGTGGAGGGGAACAAAGGGAAAAGAAATTGGGATAACTGTAACATCATAAACAATAAAGCATATTAAAAAAAAAAGTACCTAGGAATAAATTTAACCAAAGAGATAAAAGACCTGTACTCAGAAAATTATAAGATATTGAAGAAAGAAATTAAAGATACAAATAAAGCATATATTGTGTGCATGGACTGAAAGAATTGACATTTGTAAAATGGTCACACCACGCAAAGCAATCCCTTTAAAAATACCAATGGTGTTTTTCACAGAACTAGGACAAATAATTCAAAAATGTATATGGAACTACAAAAGCCCCTGAATAGCCTCAGCAACCTTGAGAAAGAATAACAAAGTTGGAGAGATCACAAGTACCCGATATCAAACTATACTACAAGGCCATAACAATCAAAATAGCATGGTATTGGCTTAAAAACAGACAAATAGGTCAATGGAACAAAATAGAGAGCCCAGAAATAAATCCTTTATAGTCAATTAATATTTGACAAAGGAGGCAAAACATACAATGGGCTAAAGATAAGTCTATTCAATTAATGGTGTTGGGAAAATTTGACAGATACATGCAAAAAAATAAAAAAGAAACTAAATCACCTCCTTACACCATTTACAAAAATAAACTCAAAATGGATTACAATTTAAGTGTAAGCCCCCAAACCATAAAAATCTAGGAGAAGACATGGGCAGTAAACTCTCCAACATTGCTCTTATAGCCCAAGGTGGTCTATGGCCCAGAGGCAAGTATACATAACCTTATGACTGAGGAATGATGAGGAGGGCACCTGGCCCCCTGTGCTGTCCTCTGGGGGTCCTCAATGGCCTTTGCTGATATGGGCCCAGCTGTCCACCAGAATCATCTTGAAAGACTATTATAAATGTAGAATCCCAGGTCCTTCTAATTCAGAGAGAAAGAATTGAAACTAAAAGTTATGTTTGTTTAACAAATCTGCCAGAGGACTCTGCTATAGCCAGGCCAAAACCTGGCATTTGGGAAATACTAGCATAGCCCATCCTGTTTCCTGCTAAGCTTGGAACTTCCTGCTGTATAGCAAACGAGAAAAGACTCATAACCTATTGTCTCCCATTGAGGGGTATATACATGTTTTAATGTTGCTGTCATCCTTATCCATTGTGAGGCATATTGGGGCAGAGAATATAAGGCATCCACAGTGAATCTTGGCCTTAGTCACAAATATACCAATACTGCAATTTAAATAAATGTGATAATCATAGAATTATTAAAGAAGAACTGAGGAAATAAAAGGAGAAAAAGATCCTCTGGCATTAATTTCAGTTATTTCAATACCATTAAGAAGGAGGAAGTTCTAAGAAAAGCCACACAAAATCCCTGAGGGAGAAGAGGAACAATTTTTATGAAGAAAGACAAAAAGAATTACATATAATTTATTTTTACTAAAATCTACATCTAAAACTCTATAAATTATATCTTATTTAAAAACTGCTAGAAAAAGAAATGAGTTATTATTTTTCTATAATTGTGTACCTTTAAACAGATAAAATATTTGCTGTTTCTCTGGTATTTTATATAACAAAGAAGCTTATCACATCATTTTGTAGCATTTTTAAATTGAACATTGTATTTTAATAAATAAATAGAATTGGTTTATACCACTTAAAGTTGATGTCAACAAAATCTCCCACCCAAAGCATTTTAAATCCCATAGAGTGAAATTTAACCTTTTAAAATCAGACCCAAAATATTATGTCAGCCTATTTTTTTTTAAGGAGAACTTTTCCTTGATGTAGCTGTTGGAACTGTAGTTACAAACAATGCCAAGATTTCAACATCTAGACCCATGAAAGGTGCATTTCCGGCCCATATACATGCTCAACATGAGTGAACTGGGCAGGTCTGCTGATCCCAATCTTCAGGGTCCACCTCGACAAGGCCTCAATATGTGCTTCCAAGTTATCTGCAGCAGAGGAAGTAAATGTGGCAACTATGACACACTTCTCGCATTTTATTAGTCAGACAAATCAATGATCACACCTAACTTCAAAGTGGGTGGAGAATTGTTACCTCACTATCACCTTCTAGGAGAACTGGAGTATATTTCACCAGCCTTATTGACTATCACGTCTGCTTTTCCTTTTTATCTTCTTTGGACTTTGGCACCATATAGCAATCCACACCATCTATCCCCTCATTTGGAACTCATATAATCAATCCAACAAATATATATTATCAATCCAACAACAAGAAAACATTTCATTCTTTTAAACCTTCATATTAAAACAAGATTTTTTTTTCTTAGAATCAACATCCCTAGTACATCTCATTTTGGCAGAGTCAAAGTGCTGTATGTAAGCTAAAAAAAAAAAAGAGAGAAGTTGGTAGTGCCACTATGGCAGAGATGACAAGTTGTTCACCAAAGACTGATGACTCTCCCCACTACCACCTTAGGGTAGAGTTGTGGTTGAGATATTCTCAGGCCCTTGCAATAGGTCTGGTTACATGACTGAGTTCTGGCCAACAGAAGGTAGATGGAAGGTAGATGGAAGTGCCATTCACCACTTTCAGGCCCAGTCCATAAAATCTCCTGATACTCTTATCTTCTGGCTGGCTGTTGGTGCCTGAAGCAACCTAGAAAGCCACATTTGAAAGATGACAAAGCACCTAACAGCCTGGTCTCCAGATGACTTTATGACCCAGACCTTCTACCAATCCTCTACCCTGCTGATCATACATATAAACCTTTTAATTAAAGAGTTTTATTTTTAAAGTTTATAAAAATAAACTTTTATTATGATAAATAAACTTTAACAGTGATGGGGGTAGTTAGAATAAACTGATAAAACACTCCAAAGTGTGAATTTTAAGAAATGTTTTGCTTAGCCTTCACAGTGTAACTCCTTAGCTATCTACTAATTTCTCTCCATTCCCTTGTGTGTAGTCTCTGGGTTACTGCTCTGCCTGATTAGAAGAGAAGTTCCTGGCAAGAGAAAGAAGACTGCGTTACTGTAGAGGAGTTTGGAGATGTCAACAGGGAGGACTGCCAGGTTCTGGTTTTGTAAAACCCTTTACATATCACTAACCCTTCAACACAGAAACAAGATATAATCACCATATCAATGACTACCTAAGGCTGACAGGCCATATTATAAATGTCTCATGATAGAAATAATTCATAAAAAAAAATTAGATATATGATAATACTTAAATTTTATCATGCTCATTAAAACCTTATCATCTCTAACATGTTGTGGCAAACATAATGTTAACAGCTATGCCAAACCTATTTTCCTTCCCTCTGGACACAGACAATCTGTATTTCCCAGCTGCCCTTTGGAGGACTCAAGGCCCATGAGGAGAGCAGAACCACTAGTTGAAAGGAGCTGGGTCCTGAATGAATGCTTAAAATCGCACCTCCACCCCCAACCAGCTTGGGACCACGAAGTGAGAAAGATATAAACCACTGAGATTTTGTTATAGTGAGTAACACAGCATTCCCTAATAAATACATTAGGACTGTTGCATTTGCTTCAGAGAACTATGTAAAAGGTTAAAAGTGAAGGGGCTAGTATGTAAAGTATATGGCAATAGAGCTGCTAATCTAAAAGAGAAAGTCCAACTCTATAGATGTACTCTAACCCCACCCCTACTCCCACCCCACCCTGTTCAATTTGGCTCTTCTTGTTTAAAATTTGCTACAGAATGCTGCCTGCCATGGCAAGAGGTGGGGCAGGCCCCAGAGGAACTTGCCCTCGCTGAGGCACACCCATCAGGACCTTCCCCCCGTCTCCAAAAGTTCTCAGATGAAGGAGAATAAGAGGTAAAAACCTCCAGTTAAAAAATAACAATATGTCATGGGGGTGAAATGTACAACATAGAGAAAAGTCAGTAGTATTGTCATAACTTTGTATGCTGACAGATTTTATTGTGGTGATCACATGGTAAGGAATCACTATGTTGTATGCCTGAAACTAATATACCATACGTCAATTATAATTTTTTTAAAAAGCCCATGAAATAGGTATTGCTGCTTTGGAGGAGGAAAAGATTTCTCCTAAGAGTAGAGCAAGGTAGGCATGACTCTATCCCAGGCCACTGGTCCCGCCCTCCCTCAGGACCCACTGCCCCAACCTCCACTTACCCTGGCCCTGTGGGCAGCCAACCAGGAGGCCAGGGTACCTCTGAAAAGGTTCCCTCAAGTTGCCGAAAGAGGGCCCTGCAGGGCTATAGCCCTGCTTCATCTGGAGCCAGGGAAGCTTGACTCAAGCCAGCACCTCCGCCCGCCCTCCTACCTACCTTCAGTCCACACTCCTGTGCCCTTTTTCTAAACTTGGAGAGTCAGGGTATCATCTGGATTCCTTCCAATGACTCCTGTCAGACTCTACGCAGAGAACCCAGGGCTTTGGAAAGAACAATCCTCAATATAAAGACCTAATAGGCAGATTCTATTCTGACATCGCACCCAGGGCCTCAGGATAAAGGCTTTGAGATAAGGCTCCATTCAAGAGGTCTAAGGCTTCCTCTCTCTTAAGACCCTCTGCTATGCCCTTGAACAGGAAAAATCCTATAAATAAAGTTTTACTGGAGAGACCCAAGTTAAGGGGCTCCCCCTCCTCAGCTCTTGTCTCTCTCACAAGAGAAGAATTCAGGCGAGAGACAACAGGTACACTGGAATTGAAATAGCAAGTTTATTTATGAAATACACTTCAGTACAAAGCTGCAAGTGGGCACCCAGCTAGTCTGCCCCACATATAGTGGAAATGAGGTTGTAAGTTTGTTTACGAAATATACTTGAGCACAAAGCTATGAGCGGGCACCCAGCAAGTCTAAGTGTTCCAACTATTGGGATTTGGGGGGTTTTATGTTTGTAGCCAGCTTCTAGGTTCCCCGTCCTCCTCCACTTTC
The DNA here is from genome assembly GCF_987537825.1 of Furipterus horrens. Classification (NCBI taxonomy): domain Eukaryota; kingdom Metazoa; phylum Chordata; class Mammalia; order Chiroptera; family Furipteridae; genus Furipterus; species Furipterus horrens. Next base: position 53,911,118 of record NW_028327179.1, read on the forward strand.
CAGATCTTGGGATTAATATACAATTTCAAAAGCACAGAGAACTTTAAGGGCCTCCCTCCTCCTGCACTATTTTTTTCTTGTGATTTTCCAAACACCAGGCAGTCTTAGGGGACCAGGCTCAGCACTGCTGAATGAATGGATAAGACATGTATCGCTCCCACCCCCTGCCTTGGTTTACTATCTATCCTGTCTAACAGAACCATCTTTAATTTGGAAACTCCATATTACAAACAGTTTTGTCAGGATCATGGTATGTGTGTAAGACGTAGATAGAGACAGGTAGGTGGTTAGATAGCTGCACAGGTAGACAGCTAGATACAAATACTTGACAGTCTGCAAATTATTCTAAAGACAAGGTCTCAGAGATGAGTCTGGGTGTCTATTATATGGTAGAGTTCTTGATCACAAGACTGTAGTACAATTTTTGGTCTTATGTTTCAGTCAATATAAATAAGGGAACAACAAAGAAAACTAATAAATTGGGTAAGGCAGAGGAACTAAAAAGGGGATATTTCTAAAGTTCCTACCTAGATGCTTATACTGTTAATCAGACTGGGTTCTCTCCCAAGTTCCACACTGCACATCATTTCCCTTTCAAGTTTTCTGTTCTAAGGTTTCAGGAGGAGGCAGATTGCAGGGCTTTGGGTTTTGTGCTTAAATCGGAGGGAAGGGATGCCTGGGTTGATCTGGGCCTTCAGGAGAATCACCCAATATTCCTGTTGCTTCCTATAAATGCAAAGGAATCCACTGATTTTTTTTTTAAGGAGCTATTCTATACAAACTATTCATTTCACAGTTGTTTATTGAGGCCCTTGCTTTGTATGCAGCAAGCACCATGTTAGGCCTCGGGGAATTCAGTGATGAACAGAGCAGCCACTGTCCCCAAGCACTCACAAGCTGGTGGAACAGGCAGCTTCAAGAACAGCTCTCCGCCACAGGGAGAAGTACTATGACAACTGCCACTTACAGGCAGTGGGACCTGGGGCAAGCCACTTGATTTTTCTGTGCCTTATTTTCATCATCTGTAAATGGGTATAATAGTAGTGCCCCTCTCCTAAGGATGTTGTGAGGATTAAACGAATCAATATATTAAAGTGTTTAGAACAATGTAAGACACATAGCTAGTGCAATGAAAGAGTTTGCTCTAGGTGGTGGTGGTAACTAATGGAGGAAAGCTTCCTTACCTTGTGCTTCGCTAAACCAGAAAGCCTTCCCAAAGGAGGTTACACAAATTGAGTAGAAGAAGAGGAGTTGGTCAAATATCTGAGGAGAGAATGGAAGGGGGGAGGAAGAAGAGGGAAAAGAATGAGGGGAAGAGATGGAGCAGAGGAAGCAGCACAGAGGTGTGGAGAGCACAGCAAGTGTGAGAGCAGAAGTCAATTTCATTATAATGTGGAGGCAATTTGGAAGGCAAGGCAGAGTTAAGGATAGACCATACAGAAAGGATCATGTTGTATCATGCTAAGGAATTTGTATGTTTAAATATCAATTTATGGAAAAATTTCTTCTAAAAATTTGGGAAGTGCTTACTAAGCTGTATTGGCAAAGTTAATCTGAACAAGGAAATGAAGAAAAGTGCCCTGATGGCTAATATCTGGTAATAAGAATGAAGAATGTGTGGAATGTCCCTCAGGCACCTGGATGTAGCTATAGATACCTGGGGCGATGTTGACTGGGTCTGATTTCCTATCGCTTCTTTTCCTTGAACCTGGAGTGGCTTCCCTCTACTCACATGACATGATAATAGCCTACCTCCCTAATGGCATTCAAGGCTATGACAAACTCTCTTGCTGTTCTCCCCAGTACCCCTTTGTTCTTACTGTCAGAGCCCTGACATTTTGTTCTGGTGTCCACCCTTCTCTTCCATCCAGAAACTCAATGGGGAAAGCCCTGATTTGCTCAAACCACTCACATAATTCTTTCCCCCTTCCCAGTGATTGGCTAAGAGATAAATGGGCGCTTGTCCCAATTCTAGCCAGGGACATAAGGGGACCCGGGAGGCTCCTGGGAAAGTTTTCCTCTCTCTGAGAAAGGAATGCACAGGCTGATATGCCTCTTCTTCCTCTGAATGTTGTGTTGGCATGTACACCTAGAATTGCAGGTCCTCTAGTATATCTAACACAATGACTTGCATAGAGTATAATTAGATAAGTTTATGTTTCATTGAAAATTGAAGATTTATGACAACTTCCTGTAAGATAGAGTGGTTGTTATCCATTTGGTAGATTACAAAGTTGGAAGAGATAAATTCGCATATATAGAAAGCCTAGAAAATTAGCAGAAATAAACCCAGGTCTGACGATTGCTAGTGCTTCTACAATACCAGGATGCTTCTCTTTCATTATACCAGATAACAGACCAAAAAGCTTCATAAAGATTGGTATTCATGTCAGGACAACAAATCAAGCCATGAAAGTCAGCTAAATTGTTGGAGTAGATTAAAATGTCTTTTAGAATTTTTGTTCACATTGTATAAACCATCTGAGGCTGAGCTGAAAAAACATGAAAGGATGGATGTTAGTACTTTTTAGGCAGAGATACACATGTCTGAGTCAGATAGCTACCCAACTCAGAACAATTACCAATAACACAGCTTCCCAACCACTGTGCTCCAAAGTGGTTCAGGGCCCTTGGGGATGCAGGCAATATCTCAGGCTTTGAGGAGACTCTTCACTTCACCCCAGTGTCATAGTCAGTGTGAGCTGCTATGACAAAATGCCTCAGACTGAATGGTTTATAAAAAACAGAAGTTTATTTCTCATAGTTCTGAAGACTGGAAATCTGAGATCAGAGAACAAGCATGGTCAGTTCTAGTGAGGGCCCTCTTCTGGATTGCAGACACAGCAATATTTGTATCTTCACATGGCAGAGAGAGGGCAAGGGAACTCTCTGAGGTCCCTTTTATGAGGGCATGAATCTCATTTATGAGGGCTCCACCCTCATGACCTGATTATCTTACAAAATCCCCACCTACTAATACCACTACATTGGGGGTCAGGATTTCAATATATGAATTTGGGGTGGGGAGGGCAAACAGTTCATTGCATCTAGTTTGTCTTACAAATGTACTATTTATATATGCCAAGATATGAAATAAGTTTGGGAAGCACATCCCTATATTTCCATGGCTTTCCCATATCTTCCACTGCTATCTTTTATAGACCCTCCATTCCAGAAAACAGATATATTCACTGTTTCTTGAATTGTTCTGTTTGTTCACAATTTTGGCTTCAAGACCTTCCTTATGATTCCTCTTGCTTTAAATCCTGGGTCTCCTCTTGCATAATTAAAAATATTTTTTTTTTGAACTTCCAGTCAAGATGGTGGCATAGGCAGACACAGCTCACCTCTTCACACAACCACATCAAAATTACAACTAAAATACAGAACAACCATGAACCAGAACCCTCAGAAATCGAGTTGAATGGAAGTCTGACAACTACAAAATTAAAGAAACCACATCCACGGAGACAGGTAGGAGGAGTGCAGATGTGGAACAGACTGGTGTCTCACCCATGTGTGGTGGGTAAAAATTCAGGAGGATTATCTCAGGAGTGAGGAGAACCAGCCCCACATACCAGGTCCACCAGTCCAGGGTTCCAGTGCAGGAAGATAAATCTCTCCACATCTTCTAGCTGTAAAAATCAGTGGGGATTGAGTTGGTAGAAGTTGTTGGAGCCCCAAGCAGTTCCTCTTAACCCTCACATGGACTCACCTACTCAGAGTCACTTCCTCTGAGTTCCAGAACTAGTAGCTTTAAAGGCAGCAGTGGCACAGAGGGACAAACTTAAGTATCTGGCATCAAGGTGAGCAGAGGTCATTGTCTCTTTTCTAAACCCTCTCCCCACAGAGCCAGAAAGCCATTGCCATACCTGAGACTCCACCAACCTCGCTAACACTGTTTGATCCACCTTGGACATCCTCAGAGACTCTGTCCCACACACCGCTGGGCCCACCCAAGCTGCTTTTCCATACGAATGGCTGGTCTTGGCTCATGCTTCACAACTTCCTAAAGCCTTTCAAATAAGCAACAGCTAGCCTCAATGAGCCCAGGCCCAGCACTACCAACAGACAGCTTAGATTCACAGCTTGGGTTTTCCTGGGAATCTCCAAGCCCAGCACAAGTAGCATCCATCTCAGATTGCTTTATAGCTCAGGCAGGGTGATCCAGGCAAAACAAGTTTGGGGGTCACTTTGGCCTGCACCACCCATGAAACCCCAGGACCAGAGCACCCAGTGGACAGCAACAGACCACATCAGAGCACCATCACCCTGTCCTTGAACAGCTAGCTAGCTGATCCTCCACAGAGGGTGGAAGTTGGTGGTCAGTGGTCACAGCCAGGCCTTAAAGCTGACTGGTCTGGATAAATCCCTCCCATTAAACAGTCAACAGCAATCAAAGCTCAACTACAAGAGGAGAGTGAACTTGGCCCACATTAAGGGCACACTTCAAGTACTCAGATTGGTTATAGGGCAGGCTGTGCTACTAGACCCTATAGAACACCTACTACATTAGGCCACACTACCAAGAAACAGAGTCAAAGTAGTTCTTCCTAATACATAGAAACAAACACAGGGAAATTACCAAAATGAGAATACAAAGAAATATGGCCTAAATGAAAGAACAGATTGGAAAGGAGATAAGCAATTTATTAGGTGCAGAGTTCAAAACACTGGTTATAAAAATACTCAAAGAACCTAGTGAGGACCTAAGCAACATAAAAAAAGATCTAGTCTGAAATGAAGAATACACTAAAGAACAATTTTCAGGGAAACAGCAGGAAAGTGGATAAAGCCAAGAATCAAATCAATGATTTGGAACATAAGGAAGCAAAAAAACAAAAACAAAAACAGAAACCCAACCAATCAGAATGAGAAAAAAGAATCCAAAAACAGGAAAATAGTATAAGCAGCCTTGGACACCTTCAAGAGTGTCAACTTTCACATCATTGGGGTGCCAGAAGAAGAAGAGGAAGAACAAGAAATTGGAAATTTATTTGAAAAAATAATGAAAGTAAACTTCCTTAGTTTGGTGAAGAAATAGACGTGCAATATCAGGAAGCACAGAGAGACCCAAACAAGATGGATACAAAGAGGCCCACTCCAAGACACACCATAATTAAAATGCCAAAGATTAAAGATAAAGAGAGACTCTTAAAAGCAGCAAGAGAAAAGAAGTTGGTTACATACAAGGGAGTTCCCATAAGATTATCAGCTGAATTCTCAAAAGAAACTTTGCAGGCTAGAAGGCATTGGCAAGAAGTATTCAAAGTCATGAAAAACAGGGACCTACAGCTAAGATTGCTCTACCCACCAAAGATATCATTTAGAATGATATCATCTATCTTCTCAGACAAGATAAAACTAAAGGAGTTCATCATCACCAAACCATTATTATATGAAATGTTAAAGGGACTTATTTAAGAACAAGAAGATCAAAGCTATCAACAATAAAATGGCAATAAATATATATCTATCAATAAATGAATCTAAAAAACTAAGCAAACAAAAAGAACAGAGACAGAATCATGGATACAGAGAGTGTTTTTGATGGTTGCCAGATGGGAGGGCAGTGTGGGGGAATGGGTGAAGAGGTGAGGGGATTAAGAGGTACAAATAGGTAGTTACGAAATAGTCACAGGGACCTAATGTCGTCGTCGGCAGCCGTCCGTCTCGAGAGACGATGGTGTAGCTTCTTAAGAGTCTATCTGCACCGCCGAGAATGGCTGTGCAGTCCGACTCGGAGTGACACGGTATCTGTCTCCTCCCGTGTTGAATCGACATCTTGCAATGACGCTGGAGTGTCCTCTCCAGTGAAGCTGAAGCTACAGAGCCTGGGCAGGGTGATATGGAGGGTCTGCTGTTGCCCATGCAGCAGACCCCCCCTCTCTTCGCAGCTGAAGGGTCCAAGGGAAAGACGGAGTCAATACAGCTTGGCTTCAGGTGCGCCGCAGGAGTTGCCGGTGTTGACTACAACGTCAAACCGCCTTAGGGACTCCGGCTCCGGATTTTCTGTCGGGGTTTACTCCCTTAGCCTTTCCCCTGAAGAGGTATGCCGCAAGGCAGCGGAGGTTTTTTGGAGTCAGAGTTTTGTACAGTAGAGGAAATGGAGTAGCCAAAGAACTTATATGCATAACCCATGGACATGGATAATGGTGGGGGGAATTGCCTGTGGAAGTGGGGGGTGCAAGGTGGAGGGGGACACAGGAGAAAATCAGGACAACTGTAATAGCATAATTGATAAAATATAATTAAAAAATAAAATCAATGAACATAAAAAATAAAAAAAATTTAATTACACCCAAAGTGACCTCCTCCTGTAAACTATTGCACATCTTATTTTTTCATCTGTGTGCCTTGCCTCTCCAAATAGACCACAAAAAAAAATCTCTCTGAAGGCTATCACAAAGATTCTTTCTCAAAGAAAATAATTAATTCTTAATCTGTTTACTGAGCATTAACACATTTTACTGTGTTCTTATTTTCTAATCTGTTCTATGTTCTTGTTCCTGTAATAGTTGGATGTGCTATAGAAGGTAAGACTATTTGATTCTATTTTTTTCCAACTCCAATGTAGTGTATGACTACTATATGTAAACCCTGGTGCCAGATGCATGGAGATTCACAGAAGAGAAAAAAAGAAGAGAGAAACACATTGATGAAACAGGATTGTAACGAGGTCTAGGAGTCTTCTTACAGAAAAATATGGAGATGAAAGAGGCCCTAACTAGTAAAGAATTCCTATGCACAGCAGAAGCACCCACATAGAGGAAGGAGACTCCAGCCATTACTTCTCCCTTGGAATATTTACTGTATGTAGTCAAATTTTAGTGGCTATATTAGGATTTGGGGAAGGGCAGGGTACTTTTAATCTCTAACCACCAATAAAACCTGAAGTATTTGCAAGTTTAGTCATAGAACAGACAACTTTGCATAATTCTACTTAGCTGAGTATTTCCTGAGGAGACAAGGAAACCCAAGAGCCAGAGTCTATAGCATTTCTAAAACAGCCTTTGTGTTTTGGGGGTGGGGCAGGGTAGGGGAGGTATCAGGTTGGAAGTTGGACCCTGGGTGTGACTGAGCCAAAGCAGGGAAAGAATCTGTTGAGGGACAGAATCTACTGACTGGTCTGGAGAATAGAGGTGGCCAAACTCATGGTCCCTTTGTGATTAGCCCTACTAACCACCCCACCATGAGCCCTCCCACACACTGTGTGAAGCACTGCTCAGCAAGCTCCTGCAGTGTGACTCCTTGGTCCCTCCTTCATAACCAACAAAGAGGGATAGATTTGAGGCTTCTGAAGATTCCAGCCTCCTAAGGGAATATTCTTATATAAGAATATATTTTGGGGTGCTAATAAGCCCCCTCTAAATATTTGGGACACAGCTTTTTATGTAACAGTTTGACTGCTGTTATCAACTATTATAGTACAACTTATGGATAGCTAAGATGCAAGAGGCCTATGTGAAAAGAGACGGATCATATCAATCACTTATCCTGATGTCAGAGTGATTTAGAGAACTTTTAATTATATACCTCCAAGAAACTGATGAGGCCAACACCATGTATGCTCAGGGGGTCTAGAAAGAATTGAGGTCACCTGGAAGATATAGAGCTACTCTAAAATTATTTAGGATGGCTTTCCTATGGATTCTATACTCCCGTGACAATCAGGAGCCGTCTCTCAGTGACTATCTGATTGTGTGACAATGCTCAGCTCCCTAGTTTCCCCATGAAACCATAAACCTAGTTTGTCTGCAATCATTGCCCACAGTTAAGTCCACCCCAACACTCACATAAAAGCACACACACACATGCACTGACATACACTGTACTTTCTGTTTCAGTCAGTGATATTTTGGATCCTAAATGCTCTGAAAAAATAGAGAACTATCTCAGCAAGCTAAGGAAGTGAGCTCCCAGACATTGTCTTTAAAAAATTTCAGATTGATAACTCAGTCCTCTAGATCACTGGTTTCTCTTCCCCCACCCCTCAGTTGCAGTGTATGCACAAGGAATCATTTGAATTCCCATGAGGGAAAATTAATTGAATGGGCTTTGCAGGACTGATGGATTTTATTTGGTTCTTAAAAATCTTCCTACCAGGCTGTTTCTCTAATGCTGTAAATGTTAAGCCTTTTCTTCTGCTTAGAACTAGCTAGAAAATATTTCATGTGTTTGTGTCTCATGAATGTGGTTGGTTCTTTTTTCTTTGTTTGTTTTTTTGGTTTTGGATCTGTGTAACTCTAATTTTCTGTGGTCTCTCACAATTATTTAAAAAATTAGTTCAAAGAGTATTAAAAATACATATGTAAACACTGCTCCCTCTCGTGCTTCATTCTCTGTGCTATTAACAGGAAACGCATTTCTGACACTTTTAAAATGAGCAATCACACGTATAATCAACTTGGTTAAAACTTCCTTCCTGGTAACTGCAACACTTCCTCTGCATCTGGATACGAAGGGAGACCCAGAAAAGCGGAAGAGTTTAGAGGTACACTGGGTAGGTTCAAATTTATTGTTTTTAAAAATTGAACAAATGATTCTTCGGCATCATCACCTCCACTGCTTTATCAGGTATTTTTTCTCTTTCTATTTTTTTGCCCTTTGTTGGGTCTGACTTGAAATAGTGACTCTTCCTTCTCAGTGAGAATATTTTTATCTGGAACTGTTGGTGGTTCTTGAGACGATACTAGCACTGAATGTCTGTTTCATTGTCTAGTACAACCTGTGTGTGTAGATATCCAGGAGGTTCCCGTGATAGTTTTGCAGGTGCATCAGTCCTTTTTTGTTTTTGTTTGAGAGGGAAAGGGAGGGCACAGGAGTCTGTGCTAGCCAAGCTTCGCATTCTTACAAGTGCATGCTTAGCCATTATTGTATTTATCAGTGTTTCTAACGTCTTCTTGTAAAAGGCGAATGCTCCATAACCTCAACCGTGAAGGAAAGGTATTTAGTCTGCTTGTTTTTTCTGCATCTTGTGTCTCGTAAGATTGATTGAGATCCTGAGGCAGAAGTTATTGCTGTGTATTTGTAACGTTGCCTAAATTCAGACCTATTCTATTTCAAGTGTCAGTATTAATATATCTTACAGTTCTCTCCTTTGTTATTGTATAGTGTAACAACATTACAGATAGAATAGTGAATGTTTTAAGCTGCAAGAGACAATGCTTTGGGACAGTTGGTTTCATGTTTTACTAAGTAGAATTTCATAATATTTTATGAGAGGGAATATTGACTTTAAAAGAAACTTTAAGCCAAGATTTGAACAGAAGTTTGGATCTAATGAAACTTGTCTTTCTTATCTTTTAACCAAACTCTTCTTTTTGGTATGTGTCAAATGCTCTACTATTTCTTAAGGAAATAAATAGTTATGAGTCTCATTAATATTAGTCATTTAAGAGAGTAAATGTTATTTCCTGAAACAGTTGTATCAATAATTGATTCCTATTTGGAATATAATATCTAACATCACAGTGATACTGAATATTAAAATAAAAATACCTTATTTATATTTCAATTTTAATATTTTAGCATTTCAATTATTACTTGAAGTGTTTATTACTGCAGTGTGTCACATTTATACTTAAATACTTTGTGCAGAGTAAGAACTCATCAAATATTTATGGAGAGAGTAGATAAGTCAATGAGAAGAAACTTGTGAATTCTCATTATAAAGATGAAAATATTAGAGAGAAGAAGAAGTTAAATAATCAGTTGGTATGCAAACAGCAAGTTACTGGAGCCCAGAAGTCCTTCCTTCCATCCCATGGCTTCTCCCCTGTCTAATGCAGAGGAAGATGTAATGAACTGGAAAAAGTTAAAATTACCTGAATGTTCTATAAAGAAAGAGAGTTCAGCCTTGGGTGACTCTTCTAAGACACTACCGTAATACAGCAACGACAACCCAGAACTTCATGATTCAACATGATAAATATCTGCAAATGTTCTTGGCTGAAACTACCAATTCTGATATTTTTCAGTTTTTATCAATGAAATGATTACATTTCCTAAGTAGAAAGAAAAAAAAAATGGAAAGAAAGACAGGAAGTTTACTAGTAAGTAGATACCTGAAACAGACAGTTTGAACACAGAGAATGTGAAGTGAGGTTGGGTTAGGTGTGTGGGTCCCAAGAAGTGTGAGACTGAACAAATAGGAAATATTTCAAAGACCTGTTTTCAAAGTGGAGTGTTTTAACATTTCACAGTGCACCTTCCAAACTGGACTTGATTTTTTAACTGAATTTTATGCTTAAAAACAATTATCACTTTGAGCCATTGTAATATGCCAGACACCATGCTAGATCAGTGCTTTACATTATCTCCTTTATTAAATTAAATTTTCAAACATAGTGATTGTAGAGAGAATGATTACTGAACCCCTTTATACCCATCGTCCACACAGAACAGGTATATGTGTTACCGTATTTAATCCTCACCTCTGGCCTCTGAGAGTATTACTCCCTTTGAATGATAGGAAATAGGCTCAGAGATTATTTAACTAGCTCAAGTCACCAGATACTAAGTGGCAGGGTCCAGATTCATGGGCTCCCAACTCCAAGTCCCTTATGCACATCTCACTGTCATTCTTCTACACCATCTCCTGCCATCTCACAGAAAAATGCAACAGGAAAGTGCCTTCCCTGTGACAGAGTCCTCTGTTTCTCTGCTCCCAGGTCACCCAGGGCATGGAGCTGGAGACCAATGAACAGCCCGTGGTCCTGAGAGAGGACAACCGCCGCAGGCGCCGGAGAATGAAGCCTCGTGGCTCCACGGCCAGCCTGTCCTCCATGGAGCTCATCCCCATAGAATTTGTGCTGCCCACCAGCCAGCGCACCAGCAAGACCCCTGAAACGGCTCTGCTGCACGTGGCCGGCCACGGTAATGTGGAGCAGATGAAGGCGCAGGTGTGGCTGCGCGCGCTGGAGACCAGCGTGGCAGCCGACTTCTACCACCGGCTCAGCCCAGACCATTTCCTACTGCTCTACCAGAAAAAGGGGCAGTGGTATGAGATCTATGACAAGTACCAGGTGGTGCAGACACTAGACTGCTTGCGTTACTGGAAGGTGCTGCACAGGAGCCCAGGCCAGATCCACGTGGTGCAGCGGCACTCGCCCTCCGAAGAGTCGCTGGCCTTCCAGCGGCTGCTCACAGCCCTCATAGGCTATGATGTCACCGATGCCAGCAACGTGCATGACGATGAGCTAGAGTTCACCCGCCGCCGCCTAGTAACCCCACGCATGGCTGAGGTGGCTGGCAGAGACCCCAAGCTTTATGCTATGCACCCCTGGGTGACATCCAAGCCCCTCCCGGAATACCTGTTGAAGAAGATTACCAACAACTGCATCTTCATCGTCATTCACCGCAGCACCACCAGCCAGACCATCAAGGTCTTGGCGGATGACACCCCAGGCACCATCCTTCAGAGCTTCTTCACCAAGATGGCCAAGAAGAAGTCTCTGATGGCTATTCCTGAAAGCCAAAATGAACAGGACTTTGTGCTGCGTGTCTGTGGCCGCGATGAGTACCTGGTGGGTGAAACGCCCATCAAAAACTTCCAGTGGGTGAGGCATTGCCTCAAGAATGGGGAAGAGATTCACTTGGTGCTTGATGCTCCTCCGGACCCAGCCCAGGATGAGGTGAGGAAAGAAGAGTGGCCACTGGTGGATGACTGCACGGGAGTCACTGGCTATCATGAACAGCTGACAATCCATGGGAAGGACCATGAGAGAGTGTTCACTGTGTCCTTGTGGGACTGTGACAGGAAGTTCAGGGTCAAGATCAGGGGCATTGATATCCCTGTCCTGCCCCGGAATGCTGACCTCACGGTGTTTGTGGAGGCAAATATCCAACATGGGCAGCAAGTCCTTTGCCAAAGGAGAACCAGTCCCAAACCCTTCACAGAGGAGGTGCTCTGGAATGTGTGGCTTGAGTTCAGTATCAAAATCAAAGACTTACCCAAAGGGGCTCTACTGAACCTCCAGGTCTACTGTGGCAAAGCTCCAGCCCTATCTGGTAAGGCATCTGCAGAGATTCCCAGTTCTGAATCCAAAGGCAAAGCTCAGCTTCTCTATTATGTTAACCTCCTGCTGATAGACCACCGGTTCCTCCTGCGCCATGGGGAATATGTACTCCACATGTGGCAAATATCTGGGAAGGGAGAAGACCAAGGGAGCTTCAGTGCTGACAAGCTCACATCTGCAACCAACCCAGACAAGGAGAATTCAATGTCTATCTGCATTCTTCTCGACAATTACTGCCACCCAATAGCCTTGCCTAAGCATCGGCCCACCCCTGATCCTGAAGGGGACCGGGTTCGAGCCGAAATGCCCAACCAGCTTCGGAAGCAACTGGAGGCTATCATAGCCACTGATCCACTTAACCCTCTAACAGCAGAAGACAAAGAATTGCTCTGGCATTTCAGATATGAAAGCCTTAAGCATCCAAAAGCATATCCTAAGCTATTTAGCTCAGTGAAATGGGGACAGCAAGAAATTGTGGCCAAAACATACCAATTGTTAGCCAAAGGGGAGGTCTGGGATCAAAGTGCTTTGGATGTTGGGCTAACAATGCAACTCCTGGACTGCAACTTTTCAGATGAAAATGTAAGAGCCATTGCAGTTCAGAAACTGGAGAGCTTAGAGGATGATGATGTTCTGCATTACCTGCTACAACTGGTGCAGGTAGGGGATACCAACATTATTTACAGAGTACTCTTCTCAAGAAATTTATTTGCATATGCACAGGAACCCCATTCGGTTTTCATCAAATGCCCTTTGTCCAGAGCATCACGATCTGGGAAAGCAGATCTGAAGAAACCGCCTCAAAAAGTAGTAAACTCTTCCATTTTTTAAATTGTCTTTGAGGGTTTTCTGGCAGGCATTTTGAAGGTGTTAATATTTCCACTTTTTAGGAGGACTGACCCTGTGGGAATACATTGTTCTCATTTATTGTATTAATGATAGATTTGATTTACAGAATGCTAACTTGTGCCAAGGCTCCAAGTGATATACATGCTTTTTATGTATTATTACATTTAACTCTCTCAATAACTATGACGGAGGTCAAGTTAATATTTTAATGATAAGGAAACTGGGGCAAAGAGAGGCTAACTAATGTGCCCAAGGTCACATACTTTGAAAGACTGGAATTCAAACCCAGGATATCTGACTCCAGGCCCTGCTCTTTTCACTGCCACCCAATATCCTGCATCAATCCAGTGTCAGTGTTATGTGTCCTAGAGAGAAAAGGCCATACTCTCTGATCATGAATATAATCACATTTATGAATAACACCTTATATCTAGATGGGACCTTGAAAGCTCCTCTCTTTAGACAGGTCTGGCACTGTGTTTCTACTCCTGTTCTCATGCCTTTCCCTGGAGTCAAGAGAGGCTACTTCATTTGCCTAAGGTTTTCTTTAGGAAGTTAAAGAAAGGAGGAGCAGTTCTCCTGCTCACTGTAGCCAATCTCAAATTAGATTGTGCTGCTTAATAAGGACAAGGAAGTAAAGAAATTGGAATAGAAATTCTATTTTAAAGAGCAAAAGTGTTCATTCATAACTCAACAATATGTACATAATGCTTCAGCTGTTCTGAATGCTGGATATAGAGCTCATCTCCTCCCTCATGTAGCATGGTAATGAATGCTTTGGGGAAAAACTAACGTATTATCAGAACATAGTTAGGGGTCCTGGGGTCACTATTTAGATCCAAGAAGCCACAAATAGTTCTGAATAGGTGATTTTTGAGCTGAGATCATTAAGATTATCCAGGATAAGTGTTAGACTGTCTAATTATTATCTGTATTGACTGGAAGGCCCTGCAGTTTTCTGATGAGCATTTTGGATGCTCTCTACTTAAACTCTGAATCATCACCTTCCATTAAGCAGATACTTGAAATATTATATTTGGCCTTTGCCTTCATCTATCAAATATATCCAATATTTTTATCTGCTTGTGAGTACAGATAGTAGCATAACACTAATGAAAATTTTAGAATAATCCAAGTATCTTCAGCTTTCTAGTTCTCCATAACAAATAGAACATAAAACAAATTTGCATGAAATGAGTTCCAAGTCCCAAGGCCACTGTGAATTGTTTCACATTGTCATTTTCACAAATAAACTGTCCAGAATTGGAAAATGTATGGTGTTCTTGGAAGTATTTAAGTGGCAAAGGTCAATAAGTAATATTAGCATTGAATTTGTGGTCATAAATTTGAAGAGTAGTAGTCATTTGTGAAGTTGAGACCTTTTTAGATATAGAGAAATGATGCATTTTTTATTAAAATGGCCTTTTCATTGAGATCTGCATTGTCTTTGCAGAAGTGAAACACAAAGAAGGTTGAAAAGACTCATAACATTTCTGAAATGAGTACTGGTGGCAAAATAACCACATTCTCCAAATTAAGATCTCAGCTGGACCTACAGAGGCACCTATTTGACCATACCCATGGAAAGGATTTTTGAAAGTATGAGGATAATTGAAATATTATCAAGTCAGTATTGATCACTTGCAAACTGGAAAACCAGAGTAAGACGTGGAAATTATACCAAAACTTCCCAGGCCTTAAAACATAAAGTGAAACAGGAATTTCTCCTGTTCCATCTGAAAAAAGGGTAGACCATGTCTATTTATAAAGAAAATACTCTGAGATATTTAATTTTAAGCCTCCTATCTTCATGATATCTATCCTATAACTTTATATATGCATCTATAATAATCAAACAGTATTTGTTAGTTTAACTTCTTTTAAAATTATGGACTATTGCAAAGTTATAATATAGTACAGAGAATTATGTAACAGATACCACACACCCATCAGGATTTAATAATTTTTAATATTTTATTGGTTCTTTTCCTTCAGTCATAGAGTTATCATTTAAGTCAGTATCTCTATGTTAACCAAGTGATACCAAAACTACTAAACACTTCCTAAGGAAGTATATTACATAGATTTTCAGACAAAAAGCTCTGTATACACCACAACATGGCAGGGAGTTGAGATCATTCAGCACGAATTGACCTAAGCCTGCTGTTTACCTGCAGTAAGAACCTTTGAGACATCTCAGTGACTTGACTTGGAGATGCAAGGCACACATCTTGAGTAGAAGAAAAGTGATAAGATTTTTAGGATCTTCACATTTAACAAATATTTTTTTCCTTACATGTACTCTATCTCCACAGTCTATTTTCTCTCCAACAACCTCTCTTACCTTCCACTTTTATAGATTTGTTATAGCCATCTTCATCTTTCCCCTCTATCCTTCCAATCAATCAACTAAGCCCTTAGTGGGAGCCAAAGCCCTCCCCTCCTTGCCTTTGAAGTTATCAAAAGCACATGACTGTGAGTCAAGAGTTCCGGCTTCTACTCCCTGTCCTTAAGCAAGTTCAGTTTGGTTCATTGTGACTCAAAGTGTCCTTGAAAAGAAAGCATTGAGCTTAAGTGACCAGTAAGATTCTCATAACCCTAGCCATAAAAACCCACCACGGCAGAGCACTAGTTTTTCTTCATTTCCTTTTCCCTGATTAACCAACAGAGAATGCAGCCTTACAAATGCTCACGTGTTCTTCCTTTAGGCTGTGAAATTTGAACCTTACCATGACAGTGCCCTGGCCAGATTTCTGCTGAAGCGTGCTTTAAGAGTAAGTACTTCCATTTTGATAATAGCATGACATTTAAAAAATTATTGGCATTGGCTGATGGATCTAGAGCATTAGTCATAATAATTTCAACTATCTTGTTCCCACCCTCAGAACAAAAGAATTGGTCACTTCTTGTTTTGGTTCTTGAGAAGTGAGATTGCCCAGTCCAGGCACTATCAGCAGAGGTTCGCTGTGATCCTGGAAGCCTACCTGAGGGGCTGTGGTGCTGCCATGCTACACGACTTTACCCAACAAGTCCAAGTAATAGAGATGTTACAAAAAGTTACTATTGATATTAAATCACTCTCTGCTGAAAAGTATGACGTCAGTTCCCAAGGTATGGTAGCTATATTTTCTTGGTTGTCTTTTCAGATGCCTTCATCTCCAAATGCCATCATCCCTGGAAGGCAATTTGTACCTTCCTAAAGGCAGCAAAGAACAATTAAAAAAAAAAATTTTCTGCCTTGAGGGAGCAAGAAAATTTAGAGTTCTCCCTTTACAACTTAATATATTTTTTAAACTATATATTTTTAATGATGAGTTTATGATAGATATTAAACTATGAAAAATTTTAAAAGCATTATGCAGATGTAGAGTCTATTTTTAAGAACAATTGTGCACACACAAAAAGATTAGTTATTTTCAAGTTAGTTATTTTCAAGTATTTATCTTTTTTTCCTTACCTTTTAATATATGCATATAATTTTCAAATTTTCAGTCTTTTAAAGTAACAAATTATTAAGAAGCTATTTAAAAATTTTGGCACATATATACGTAAATGTTTATATATATACCTCCATATAGTATATATACATATATATAATATATACATCAGAGTGCTCCATATAAAATGTATATCACCTTTTCTCTGAAGGCATTTCCAATATTGTTTTCTTATCCCTAAGAAATTCTGTCCCTACCCTAGGAAAATTAATCACTATTTCTCTGTATTCCCATAGTTTTTGGTTGATACTTTATTAAATTATAGTCATCAATATATCTTTCTAGTCTACTAAACTATATGTGCCTTGAATCTAGGAAATATTTCTTACTCCTGTTTGTATATCTAAACACAGCAGTATAGCTCATAAGGGACACTCACATACTCAGCCAGTACTTTACACTTCTGAATATTTATAATTTCCACATTTTCCTTTTGATTCTTTTCCAGTACACAAATAATACTCTGTTCTAAAAGAAATAATGGTAATAATGATCTTACTCACTTTTATTTATTTATTTTTTCACTTTTATTTTTTTTGTAAGTAAGAAAGGGAAACATTTCTACTGGCCTCCAATCTGTCTGTTATACAGGCAGTAATTTTTAATTTAGGTTCGTTGCCTTTAGAATTTCAATGCTGTCACATCACCTCCACCCAGCCTAACTTACTTTTTGGAAAAGATTTTACAGAACCCTAACCGAATTCTATTTAATACGGTCTTCAAAGTCCATTCCCTAAATCAGATAGCAGTTTAAAGTTTCACACATTAGAAAGAAAACTAAAGTATCAGTTCCTTAGCATTATCTTTAAAATATTCTTCTCTACCTGATTGTCCTGGTATACTGTATCTATTCCCCTATTTCTGTTCCCTTTTGTAGTATGTGTACATGGTAGTATTGCTCCCAGTAAGCCTGACTTATCTTGTCACCTCAGATGGATAGTTCCTCAAAGACAGAAACCAATCCCCTTTTCTCTTACTCCATATCAGACCAAAGGTATAGAATGTTGTGAATAGATTATCCTCAGGAAATGTTATAGATAGTATTGGTAATTTTTTGAGCTCACATAACTTTTGTGTGCTTTTGACAATTACAGTTATTTCACAACTTAAGCAAAAGCTTGAAAACCTCCAGAATTCAAATCTCCCCAAGAGCTTTAGAGTTCCGTATGATCCTGGACTGAAAGCAGGAGTACTAGTGGTAGGTATCACCCGGATGTCTCCACGTGGTCTTCATGTCTTGAAAATGTCTGTCAAGCTCCTTTCTAAACACTAGATATTAAAAACCTCAACACCAGGCAATCTCCCACCCATTTTGCTTTAAATTAAACAGCTTCCATGAGGAATTATTTACATGCAAAAAAAGTGTCCATTTTAAGTGTACAGTTCATTAACACAATCAAGATATATAACATTTACATAGAAATTTCATCAAAATAGTTCTTTCATATTCCTTTCTTAATTAGTCCTTTCCTCCTCCTTTCATGCTCCATGCCAGACAACAAACCTGCTTTCTATTATGTAATTATGCCTTTTCTAGAATTTCATAAAGTGGAGTCATGCAGTATGTCATTTAGTATCTGGGTTATTTTACTTAGCACAATGCTTTCAAGATCCATCCCTGTTGCTGTGTTTATCAGTAGTCTGTTCCTTTTTATGACTGAGTAGTATTTTCTGGTATAGCTGTGCCACAATTTGTTTTCCATTAACCTTTTTGAGTGAATATTTGGCAATGAGATAGTTGGGTCAGATGGTACATATGCATGTAATTTTATAAGATACTGCCACACTGCTTTTCCAAAGTGACTGTACCATTCATTTTACATTCCCACCAGCAATGTATGAGAGTTCCAGCTGTTCCACACTCTAGCCAACACTTGTTATCATCTTTTTAAAAGACTGATGATAGCCATTGAAATGGTGTGAGATGGTATCTCATTATTGAGCATCTTCTCATGTGCTTATCTTCTAGCTTCTCTTGAGAAGTTTCTATTTACATCTTTTGTTCATTTTTAATGTGGGTTGCCTTCTTATTTTTCTTTATGAGTTATTTTTATGTTCTGGGCATAAATCCTTTTTAAGGTACACATTTTACAAATATTTCCTCCCTGTCTATGACTTGCCTTTTCATTTTCTTAGTGGAATATTTCAAGGAGCAGAAGGTTTTAATTTTTAGTAAGTCAATTTATCACTTTTTCTTTTAAGGCTCATTAATTCTGCATCCTAAGAAATATTTTCTTAATATAGCAATGCTCATCCTGGGTTGACCCCACCTCACCTCACAGACATACATTCACCAAGGGACATTTGGTGATGTCTGGAGTCATTTTTTATTGTTACAACTAGGAAGATGCTACTAGCATCTAGTGGGTAGAGGCCAGGAATGCTGATAAACATCCCAAAATGCACAGGGCAGCCCTCACACATAGCCCAAAATTGTTTAGACCAAAATATGGTGCCAAAGTTGAGAAATACTGCCTCATTCAATCAAACAAATATTTTTTCTAGAAATTATATAATTTTAACTCTTACATTTAAGTTTTTGATCTATTTGGAATTAATTTTTGTGTATGGTGTGAGATAAAGATAAATTTTCATTTTTTTAGTCTGAATATTCAACTTTTCCACCACCACCTGTTGAAAAGATTGTCCTGTTCCTGTTTAAATATCATCTGACCATGTGGATTTATATCTAGATTCTTTATTCTGTTCCACTGATCTAAATATCTATTTTTACATCAATACCACACACTCTTGGTCACATTCAAATAATAAACCACTTCATGTATGCATAAGAATCTTACAGCAGTATATTTCCATTAACCTCCTCCCATTGTTAAACTATCTTTGTTACGCTTTTAATTTATACATATATCATAAACCAAAAGCATTGTTATTATTTTTTGCTTTAAACAGTTAAAAATAGATTTAACAGATGTAATAGGTTAAACATTTTTTAAATATTTACCCATATATTTACCATTACTGGTACTACACATTACTTTGTACAGACTCATGTTTCCATCTGGCATCATTTTCCTTCTCGCATCATTTTCCTTCAGCCTTTAATATTTTTAATAGTGCAAGTTTTCTGGCAAGAAATTATTTTATATCTTGGTTGTCTATAAAGAAATTCTTTTATATTTTGTTTGTCTGTAAAACTCTTTAACTTTCATTTTTGAAAGATATTTCCCCTGGAAAGAAGGGGACATTCCTTCTTTTGTGTTTATTTTATGTCGTATTAGCAGTAAATTGGCCCTATAATAAAAACACACACTATCCTCTGTCCTTATTCAGTTAGAGATTGGTAGGAATAATAATATATTAACACAGCTTCAAATTGTGTGTTGTTGTTTTTTAAGAACACATTGTATTTTTAATGCATGGTGAATTCACTTTAGGTCAAAACTCCTAAGATTTTTTTTTTTTTTTTTTTTTTTTTTGGAGTGGCTACTAAGCCATATTTCTAGCGAAGTTCCTTTAGTTTATTTAGATGTGTGGAGTTTCTCTTTTGAGAGAGGAGGCATTGTACCTGAGTACTATATTTCTGTTTACTGCAGTTAAATTTTACCTTATTATATTTAGCCTATTGATTCTGATTCTGCAATAATAGTTTTTAGATATTTTGATAGTAGTAGAATTCTTTTTTTCAAATTAAATCTTATGAGGCTAAATATATAAAGAAATAACAGCAAAGTTGCTCTGTATTAAAGGGGACTTGAGAGTACCAGAGTTCATGGGAGTGAGATGTGCAAAGGATGGGATCTGCTAAGCCTCTTAGGTATCTTTACAGAACCTTAGGGTTCCTTGGAACACACTTTGAGCACAACTGGTGTAAGTGTTGTGAATTCTTCTCACTAGTGTTTTCAGGTTTGGTGGGAACACTTTCTGTATTTTTACCCAAATCATTGAAAATCATTTCCCACCTAGGAGTTTGTCCTAATTATTTTTAGTGATGCTTCACAAGAGGATGCATGTCTCCACAATTTGTATTTATTGTGTATTAAAACATCTGACTGTTTCCTTATAGGTTGAAAAATGTAAAGTGATGGCCTCCAAGAAAAAGCCATTGTGGCTTGAGTTTAAATGTGCTGACCCTACAGCTCTATCAAATGAAACAATCGGAATTATCTTTAAACATGGCGATGATCTGCGCCAAGACATGCTTATTTTACAGGTATGGTACTGTTCAATTACCTGAAAAAGTAATTCTAGTAAATTAGATCTAAAAAATGCTTTCTACTGATACTATTTCTGTTCTCCTATCTTGTATGATGAACAAAAATCAAAGATTAGGTAAAAGAGAGTTTTCACTGGGGGAATATAGCTATGGATTGTTAGATACACAATCTGTGAGCATCACAGTTCTGTCTATTGCTGAGAAGATCCATAGCCAACATTCCCAAATAGTCAAATATACTTCCCTCACCTAATCTCTGTTTCACGCACCCATTCTTAGTATGGTAACACAGAAAACAGGCATATTTACCCCCTAGCAGTCACTTCATTCTTATTCATAGACATAGCTGCACACCCACAGGTGCTCTTTTTTTTTTTAAGTATATTTTATTGATTATGTTGTTACAGTAGTCCCAATTTTTTTTCCCTTTGCTCCCTTCTGCCCAGTACCACCCTTCCCTCTAGCAATCCCACCCCCCCCTTCGTTCATGTCCATGAGTCATGCATATAAGTTCTTTGGCTTCATCCTTTCCTATATTATTCTTAACTTCCCCCTGTCTATTTTGTACCAACCAATTATGCTTCTAAGTCCCTGCACCATTTCCCCATTACTCCCCCTTCCCGTTCCCAGCTGATAATCCTCCAAATGATCCCCATACCTATGATTCTGTTTCTATTCTGATTTGCTTAGTTGGATTTTGTTTTTATTTTTTATATTCAGTTGATAGCTGTGAATTTGTTGTCACTTTAGTGTTCATAGTTTTAATCTTCCTTTTCTTAAGTAGGTCCCTTTGACATTTCATATAATAATGGCTTGGTGATGATGAACTCCTTTAGCTTTACCTTATTACCTTATCTGGGAAGCATTTTCTCTGCCCTTCCACTCTAAATGATAGCTTTGCTGGATAGAGTAATCTTGGTTATAGGTCCTTGCTTTCATCACATTGAATATTTCTTGCCAGTCTCTTCTTACTTGCAAAGTTTCTTTTGAGAAATCAGCTGATAGTCTTATAGGCACCCCTTTGTAGGTAACTCTCTGCTTTTCTCTTGCTGCTTTTAAGATTCTCTCTTTATCTTGAACCTTTGGCATTTTAATGATGATGTGTCCTGGTGTGGTCCTCCTTGAGTCTAGCTTGTTTGGGACTCTCTGTGCTTCCTGGACTTGCATGTCTATTTTCTTCACCAAATTCGGGAAGTTTTTCTTTGTTATTTTTTCACATAAGCTTTCCATTTCTTGCTCTTCCTCTTCTCCTTCTGGCACCCCTATGATTCGGATGTTGGCACATTTAAAGTTGTTCAAGAGCTTCCTAAGCCTCTCCTCATTTTTTTTCAATTCTTGTTCCCTCATTCTGTACTGTTTGACTGCTTTTTTCTTCCTTATGTTCCAACTCATTGATTTGAACCCTGGTTTCCCTCCCTTCATCACTGGTTTTGTGTGGATGATCCTTTGTTTCATTTAACCATAGTCTTCATTTCTTCCCTTATGCATTTGCCATATACTCAAGCATATCTGTCAAGCCTGTGTGCATCTTTATCACCACTGTTTTGAACTCTACATCTGTTAGGTTGGCTATCTCCTTCTTGCTTAGTTCTTCCACTGGAACCTTGATCTGTTCCCTCGTTTGGGCCATGCTTCTCTGTCTCCTCATCTTGACAGGCTCCAGTGTTTGTTTGCCTCTGTGTCTTAGGTAAACTGTCACTCCTGTTACATTGCAAGGGGCAGAGCCTTAGGTATTCATCAGTATAGGGCGACCTGTTTCACTACGTTTTGGCGCTGTATGTGGGGGAGGGGCCTGAGAGGGAATAATGCCACTTGCTCAGCACTCACCCCTTTTCCAGGCACTTCTCACACATCTGTATGGAACTGGCATCCTTCTAGCTGTTGCCCTGGCCATCGTTCCCAGAGTGGGTGGGTCTGCATATGTTCTAGGACCATGGGGGCCCTTTAACAAGCGTACTCTGCTGAGAGATGGGCAGTTCCTTCCTCCGCCCCGACATCACTGGTTTGCACATTCAGAAACAATGAGGTTTGATTTTCCCCAGCACTGGGGCCATGAGCTGCATGGTTTGGTCTGGGGTTGGGGAAGTTCCTCAGGTATCGCTCCTGACTTTTTAAAACATGTGACTGCATTTTCCACTGGCCTGCCACTGCCGCTGCCACATCTGACACCACCAACATACCGCATCCTCTTTGCCCCAGCCCCACCTCCTACCTGTCTGGATGAATATTTCTTCTTTATATCTTTGTTTGCTGAACTTCCATGCATATCGATTTTCTGGAACTTCTGGTTGTCTCTAGTTTTGAGGTAGTTGTATTCCTTCTTAGTCATGGAGGGAGATGCAGCGTGTTTGTCTACACCTCCATCTTGGCCAGAAGTCCCCACAGGTGCTCTTCTTAGATACATCACCTTTGGTACACACCCACATACACAAACTCAAAGGAATGATTTGATAGGAAGGAGATTGAAGATGAACAGGTAAGTGGTTGGAAAAATCATGCAGTTAAATAACAAAGAGTAAACAAATTACTAGAGGCAGTAAATGGTGAAGATATCAATGTTAATCATTTTTCTATTTTCTAACATTTCTAGATAAATTTTAGCTTCACAAATCCATAAAGTGATACTCTTTATATTCTAGTTGTTTAACATTGTAGAGGTAAAATAATTTCTAATATTTAATATGATTTATTTAAAATAGGCAACCACAATAATGGAAACGTAGACTATTTAAAAACAAGGTCATATTTTTAATTCCCTCTGTTGCTGTTTTTGCTTCTTTCTAATATGGAAACAATAATAACCTCTGCTCTCTTTTCAAGAATAGTATGTGTATTTTCCTGGAAATAGTTATTTAGTAAAATAAGAAAAAGTCCTTCAAACCATTTAAAATTCATTAAATCTCCAATAAATCTGTAACATCTTTTGAGTTATTTGCCCTGGCCAGTGTGGCTCAGTTGGTCGGAGCATCACCCCATAACTGAAAGATTGCCAGTTTGATTCCCAGTCAAGGCACATGCCTAGTCATGACACAGATTCCCAGTCAGGGCATTTACCCAGGTTGTGGGTTAAATCCCTCGTCCCTGTGTGTATGGTCCCAGGACCAGGCAGGTACTAGAGGCAACCAATTGATGTGTTTCTCTCACATCGATGATTCTTTCTCTCCTTTCCTCTCTCTAAAGAGCAACGAAAAAGTGTCCTTGGGTAAGGATTAAAACAATCTTTTGAATTATTCGAAGGTATACTTGAAAAACACAAAATATCACTCATTTTCCTCTCATTTTGAGGGAAAGTTTGCACTTTACCTTTATGTACTTTGTTTTGTTCTTAATGCATTTGCTTGGCAGATAAGGACAAGTTATTTAAGTTCTCTAAGCCTTAGTCTCTTCACCTGCAGAATATGAATAATAATCATATCCACACTATAAGGTGAAGGCAAAGGATCAATATAAAACAACATTCAGTAAATGTTAGCTCTTGTTATCATCATTGCTATTGTTTTCTTGGTCGTAGCCCAAGAATGCCTTATGGATAAAAATTTGTAAGGATGGTGGAGTAGAACTTTTTTTGTTGTAGTGGTAAAATATACATAACTAGAGTGGAATAGACAAATTATGGCTAAAACTTATCTCAAAAGAAATCCATTTATCTTCTTTTGCAAGGTAAATCTCAGGAACCAAAGTTAACAAGCTACCAAGGAATAGAAACTTTAGAGTACCAGGTTAATAAATAAAAATACAGTTGTTACTTATATATTTTATGTTTTCTTATATATTTTGTGTTACCAGATAGGTTTTTTTTTAAGGAGAAGAAATACATACATTTATAATGAAATTTTTTCTGTGTTTTGATGCCCAGATTCTACGAATCATGGAGTCCATTTGGGAGACTGAATCTTTGGATTTGTGCCTCCTGCCATATGGTTGCATTTCAACTGGTGACAAAATAGGTATGTGGTTACTTCAGGAGATGGATATAACACTGAGTTAGTTTTAAAGGATTATAATTCTTTCAGTGTAGGCACTTACTAACTGACAAATTACAATCCTAATCCATATAAAAAGGAAGAAAATGTTCTAAGGCTGGTGAATGTGACTCCCAATTTAATATGGATAAGTTGAAAATAAATGAATGCATGATTCAAATCATTGCGACTATGTATGGAAATGATTTTAGTAAGAACTTGTTCCTTTCTCTTTACTTTTCCACCTCTAAACTTTAACTGTTTCATTGCATTAAACTTCTCCCTCACAAATAACATTTAAAAAGAAATATTTGTCACTTATTTTAGTATTCCAGAATTCACATTATCAAAGCTATTACATATTCTACTCTTAGGTACTTTTACAAACATTTAACATTTTAATGTCAATCAAACATATTTATTCAAGTTTCCAATTTGAGAACTGTACAAAACCATTTGCATTTGACCTATGATTTGAAAAAGGAAAGGGCACAGTTTGCCAAGTAAGGATATACTCTGCCCATAAATGCTTTTACTTATTACTTTTCAAAACCATCCCTTTCCTCTTTTCATTCAGGAATATTGAAAGCATGTCCCACACAACTTCCATTTTCTCCTCCTTTTGTTTTTCTTACTGCTAAGAAAACCAACAGCATGAACCTGGAATATAGCTCTCTGCCCTCCAGTCAACAAAGACATAGCCATTTCTCCTCTGGGTCAGGCACTGGATCCCAATCTACATCAAACTGTGTGCATCCTCCTATAGGAATGATCGAGATTGTGAAAGATGCCACAACAATTGCCAAAATTCAGCAAAGCACAGTGGGCAACACGGGTGCATTTAAAGATGAAGTCTTGAATCACTGGCTGAAAGAAAAATGCCCCATTGAAGAAAAGGTAAGCTCCTGCATTTCCTTACGCTGAAGGCTTCTTATATCATAAGTTGTTTATACAGCAATAGTGGTTTCACATTTTCAAAGGGTCTGCTGATATCATGCCTCCTGATGTATTTGGTGAAACCCTTTATACATGAAGTCATGGGGGTTTTAAGCACCTTCCTATGCTGGCCAAGCCTTTCTGTGTAAAACAGACCTGCTTGGTTCAGAATTCTATGAGTATTTGCTTCTCTTTTGATTATCAGGCATGCTTTGCATAAAATTTGGTTCTGCGAAATAATTTGTTAGCACTTTTTATGAGAGTCTATTTTTGTTGTTCAGCAGAAAAATTCAGTTACCATGTGTAAATTTCTTCTGACCTGGGAAACACCACATACCCTATAAAGTAATTTCTAACTTACTACTTCGCTCTAATCTAAATGGTAAATTATAGATGCTGAAAATGTCAGTTTCACCATTCCTCTGAAGTACATATGCTGAATCCTTCACAGGCTTCTGAGCTGTTGTTTTAAGTTCTGCTGCACAGGATCAGCACTTCTTATTTTCATGGTTAGCAGCTTTTGGGGAGGCAATATAATCAGTAGTACTTATTAGTCTGATACACACATATATTGTGACCCCGTCATATTTTAAGTGGTCACAAGCAAAACACATGTTCGCCAATGATGAAGAAATTATCATGGGTTCCATATAGTTGATGGCAAGTGACGCATGGACAGAAAGGGAAGCAACCCTTTGATTAAACTGATGTTGCCCTTTGACTCTTGTTTCCTCCTCATGCTATTGTGATTCATTGAATCTTCACCTAAAATATAAGTTGAGCAATGAGAAAGTTGGCACTTAACAGATATGTTAATGGAACCAGACACAACTAACTTGCTCTAGATTCATGCTGTTTTTTTGTAGATAGAACACAACTCATATTCAGATGCATTTTAATTAGTTTCAGGCAGCAGTGGAGAGATTTGTTTATTCCTGTGCTGGCTACTGTGTGGCAACCTTTGTTCTTGGAATAGGTGATCGGCACAATGACAACATTATGATTACAGAGACAGGTGAGTTTATTTATTGTAAATTTTTTTATTGTGGTAAAATACACATAATACAGAATTTACCATTTTAACCAGTATAAGTATACAGTTTAGTGGCATCAAGTACATTCACATTGTTGTACAAATATCACCACAATTCATCTCCAAAACTTTTTCATGTCCCCCAACTGAAACTCAGTGCCAATTGAACATTAACTCATCCTCCCCAGCACAGAGTAATTTTTAAATGGAGTTCAAGTTTGGAGCACATATCTGGAAGTCATTATTGTACAAGGATACAGATTCCATGATCACCCTAGATCACTCGGGAGTGAGTAAAAGAAGATGATGTGGGAAATGAGACTTAAGAGAGCAGCTAGATAGGATTTTATACCAGACGCTAGTGAATGTGGGCATGATCAACCATATCAGATTTTATAGAAGAACAACAAAAAGGACTCACAGATATCTCTTTAAATCTGAAATGCTGTGCTTTCTTAGCCTACCTCTACTCACCAGTTCATTGTCCACTATGACAGTGGTCAGTGTTGGTTACCATGCCAGGAAGTTTTTGTCTAAGAAATTTGGACCAATTTAAGAGTACAGTCTGGAAAAAGCACCATATTTGGGTAGACCACTTATTCTCCATGAGAATTGAAAGAGATAATGCATTTATAGACCCCACATATGATAAAGAGCTATACAAATGAGATGAGGTGATGGTAATTGTGGTGCTGATGGTGACAGTGGTAGAAATTGACAAGAGATTCAAATGATTTATTTCTATCATGCTACTCAAAAGTAAAAGATAAATGTCCCTCCCCCAGGCAGAATGAAACATCAGTCTATCTTGAGTTACACAAAGTGCATAAGAGGGTCTTGGGCATAATGATGACATATTAGCCAGAGTTTTGATTTATATTTCTAATAACAATTCTAAGATGACAGTTTTTAAATTACACTTGGCTGTTATTTAAAGAACACCGGAAGGATATATATAGAAAACACCCTTGGTTCAAAGAGTGCTTTGTGGCTACTACAACACACACCTGCTAAGACAAAAAAATATCACCAGCTGATAAAACAGCATTAAAAATAGCTGTCACCCAAGATAGTTCATTGTCAGGCAACTTTAAAAAATGTTTCAAGAAATAAACAAACCAGAGTATTGTTACAAGTGCTTATGCCAGTGTAATGATGTCAGACATTTTCTTCTTTTAAGGAAATCTATTTCATATTGACTTTGGGCATATTCTTGGGAATTACAAAAGTTTCCTGGGCATTAATAAAGAGAGAGTGCCATTTGTGCTAACCCCAGACTTCCTGTTTGTGATGGGAACTTCTGGAAAGAAGACAAGCCTACACTTCCAGAAATTTCAGGTAACTGGCCTCCCTGATGGTCACCTACTGTGAACACAAACCAGATGGTGCTGGCAGCACACAGGTGCCCTCACCTTTCGCTCCACTTGAGGCTCCTCTCACCTCTGCCCACCCCTTCTGACACGACCACCCATCTCCTCCATTCCTTCCCCAAATGCAAAATGACACTTCTCAGTAATCCTCCCACCTAAAACCAAACACCAAATAAAAGCATCCCTCCATTGGTCAGACTGGCAATTCTAGAATGTCAGGATGACACTGGTACTCAAGAGAGGGATTTAAGAAAGAGCACCTGGCAAGCAGGTTTAGCATTTGAATATCTCTCTATCTAAGACATTACCTAGAAGATCCAACTTTTACATAGATTTTCAGGACTCTCAAATAATCTTGGACTTCTCCAGTTGTGTATTTATCAAATTATTAACAAAAGACTCTTGTTGCACCACAGTGTGCTTATCTCATCTTTGTAAAAAACAGCCTCTTCTCTCATTTGAAATCCTGTCAACTTGACTGCAGGTTCTGCAAAGAGCTCTGGCTTGCCCTGCTTAACTGTAAACAAGCTCTTGCGTGAGTCCACCCAGCTCCCTGGGACCATTCA
Organism: Furipterus horrens; assembly: GCF_987537825.1. Lineage (NCBI taxonomy): Eukaryota > Metazoa > Chordata > Mammalia > Chiroptera > Furipteridae > Furipterus > Furipterus horrens. Next base: position 53,939,528 of record NW_028327179.1, read on the forward strand.
CATTCTACCTTCTTTCCCGGTTCTTCCTGGTCCACATCCACTTTTGACTACAAATATTTTAAACACCCGAGGAGTAAAATTTTCATGCTTGCAAATTTAATAAGTGTGAATGAACTCAGAGAAATTATAATTACTACTATAATATACTGATTTTATAGCTACACACACACAAAACAGACCAATAGAGGCAACAAGTGATCACTTTATATGAATAGCCCCTCCCTTAGTGCCTCTTAAATGCACTCAGCATTTCTACTCAGCATTTTAGGAACAAGTCTTTTTTCTGAGTCTCTTCTTGAGTCCCATGTTATCCTTGGGAGGTGACATGGGTCTGAAGCTGGAACAGGAACTAGAATGTATTGTTTTGAAACCTGTCTGTTCTTGTTTGTTCTCCTGCTTGATTTTCATTTCAGTGATTACAGGACTTATCTTCCACAGCTCCAGGAGTTTTGTCAGAGAAACTGAGATCTCTGTGGCCAGATGGTCTTAGGGTTTTTTTTGTGTGTTTTTCTGTGTAAACTCAACTGGGTTTCAGACTATTTCCAGGGATTTGACACGTTTCAGTTCTGTTTTCCTTTAAAATTAAAAGTCATATGTTTTGACAACTTCTTAGTACAGAAAAAATGGTTTCATAAAAGAAAGGAAGAAAGGAAAAAAGGAAAAAGAAAAGAGAGAGAAAACATTCAATTCTCCTCTCTGGAGGTGACTCACCTGACTAGCTTTGAACAAACAAAGCAGCAAAAGTGCCATTTAAAGAACCACACAGACACAAGGAATTTGGCCTCATTAACAGGTTCTCCTTGTTTCTGTATCTTCTCTTCCTTTTAACTAGTGATTTTCCTCAGAATGCCCATCTGTTCTGTTGCTGACAACATTCCCATAGACCCAAAAGTGCCCCTGTCAACCCTAAAATCTTAGGATGACTTCTTTACTCTTCTTTTTTATTGTCTTAAGTTTCAAAATATTGTTTAATTAAAAGATTTGGGGTAAGGGGAGGGCAAGGAGCAGTTGCCTCCCCTCCAGCAGCTTCCACCCAAAGCAAGAACTTTGCAGGGAGACTTTGCACAAGCTGTCCTCTTGGTCTTTGGTCTTTGCAGCCAAAGCATGTTTTTTAAGCCATTAAAATCTCTCTCTGTAAAGCAGCGGTTCTCAACCTGTGGGTCGCGACCCCTTTGGGGGCTGAATGACCCTTTCACAGGGGTCAGCTAAGACCATCAGAAAACACATATATAATTACATATTGTTTTTGTGATTAATCACTATGCTTTAGTTATGGTTGGGAGTCACCACAACATGAGGAACTGTATTAAAGGGGAGCGGCATTAGAAAGGTTGAGAACCACTGCTCTAAAGTGACGTCTAAGCCGTGTCCACTGCTAAAAACACACCTTCACAAATTTTATTTTACATACTTATAGAGAGAGAACTGTGCTTTAGAGTATTGGCATACTATTTAAGTGCCTGTGAATATATGCACTTTGAACCTTAAACACAGATCAAATAAGGCATTGTGGTTGGAAGGATGGGCTTTGGAGCAGACAAACTTGAGTTTGAATCCTGGCCCTACTAGTTAACAGCTGTGTATGTGATTACAAATGATTTATCCTTTGAGAACCTCAGTTTCCTCATTTGTAAAGTGGGAATACTAGGACCTATGTCATGTGATTTTTTTAGATATTATTTAAATGAAATGTGTAGAATGCTTAGCTCAGTGCCTAGACTATAGCAGAAACTCAAACCCATCAAGACAGGTCTTCACACTTTGAATAATTTCAAGTTAAGAAGCTCTTTCTGAAATGATATCTCAGGCAGAAGGGCAATATATAAAACATTAAAAAGTAGGATTGTTCTGGTTAAAGAGCAAGTGAGGGTCCAAGCTCTGCCTGCCCCCATGCCTGTTCCTCCTTTCTGCACTTGTTCCCACCTTCCTCACTCACAACAGGAGAAAAGCCAGTCACATGTACGTATGTGTACAGCTATACAGATACAAACCTTCTAAAGTTTCCAGCCTGACAAAGATGAGCAGAAAGTTTTTTCATCATTTAACTCAGACCCTTTGACAATTTTTTTTTACATACTACTAAGCCTTTCAAAATATTTCCTGTTTCTTAGTTTTATGTTCTTTATTGTGATGAATGCCTTCAAGCTCAGGAAGCACATCTCTAAACTCTCTAAATAGCATCTCAGATCTTGTATAATAAAGCTTCCATTTTTAAGTAAGCTGGGAAATATTGTACATATTTACATTTGAATTAAAGGTGTCCTCATTTCCAGTGAATCACTCATTTTGAATTGGCAAGATTAATTAATGCATGCAGCACATTTGAATAACTTATTAGAAAGGTTGGAAAAAAGTTGACCCACTTTTTGTTAAGGATGAGGTGAGCCCTCTCCACAGTCTTAAAAATATACCTAGCAAGTAGCCAGAGAATGGAAGTCAGGGGGACTACAGGAGGAAGGTGCTCCTTTATTTCACCTCTCTTCTTTTCAAGGTAGCTAGTTTAGCCAAGGATCATATTCAAAAATCATTTCTAGAACAATGGAGAGTTCAGGAACAAACTATAGTCCAACAAAAAGACACAAAACCAAGGCCTACTCTTTGAACCCAGGATTGTCTGTTAGCCTTTGGAGCAGCATCCTACACACACGGTGCTAAACACATATATTTCAATGATGACAATTTTGATAAATAAGTCCTCCTTAGAAAAATAGCTCTCTTACGGAAGAGATAAAAAAAGAAAACAATGTTTTGCCCACTGGTAATTTACTTCAGAACCATTTTGTTTAAAATTTCACTGAATGATTTTAGAACACATACTACAAATACATTTATATCACTAACAAATAAAATTTGGCTTTCCATTTATTTTTATATAAGAATGTGGATTTTTTCTAATTAAAAGTAGTAATTGTTTTTTTAAAACAACAAAAACCAGCAAAATACTGAAAATGTCAGGAGGATGTGAAAAACCATTATCCCACCTTCCAAAAATAACAGTCAACATTCTAGTGTTTTTCTTTCATTTGATTAAGTGCAATAGTTAGTGTTTCAGAAGGTTGTAAATTAATCAGAACTTGGTTAAAAGCTGAATTTAAGAAATAGATACAATGTTGCTCCCTAATTTTAAACTGTTCAGTGACTTCTCCTCTGACTTGGAATAAAATCTAAATGTCTCATCTTGCCCTATAGGGCCCCATGCCATGGAGCCCCTGTCTCCTCCAACCTGCCCTGTGGCACCTTTCCTACACACACTCAGGCCTCTGGGGCCTTCTTCCACGTCTTCTCTGTCCAGCTGTCTGGCTGTTCACCGCACAGGCCTTCTCCCTGGAATGCCCCCACTGCCCTTCAGGGCCCAGCTGATATGTTATTGATCAGAGCAGTCTCCTAAATTAGGTCCCTGGTGTTACTCTTTGTCACAGCACCCTGCATGTTGCCCTCAGAGCCTCTATCACAGCATATAGTCATTTGTACTAGCCTGCTCTTTGTGCCTCTCTTCCCAGAGTAAGCTCTGTGCAACACGGCCACATCTTACCTGAATCCCTCACATGGAATCTGAGACATAAAAGTACTCAGGCGTTTGTTTGGGATGTGAAGGGCAATCCCTGCTTTGGGACAAGATGGATGAGACTAGACTGCCTCTTGGTTTGCTTCCTTCCTCATAATACATTGTATTCTATGAATTTATGAAGCAGTAACCCAGGCACAGATAGACAAATTACCATCATATGGATGTCAATAAGTCTTCAAGGTGCAGGTTAAATACCTGTGCATCAGAAGAAGTAAGCCTAATTATGAAATCTAATATTTTATTAAATAATACAAATCTGTGTTATTTTGTGTCCATTCACATTTTGGTGAAAATTTCCTTACTGATATAACCACTACATTTTTTTCCCTATCAGAACAGCAGTCCATGCCAAGAGAATAAGACCTGTGGTATATACCTATAATATATATTCAATGCAGTACAGGTTTCAAGGAGCATAAACAACTTGGTCTTGTATAAACAAGCATTTTGAAGATGTTCTTTGCACATAGTAGGCACTAAGGAACTGTATGTCAGATAAAGCTGAAGAAGTCAGGGGAACATATTCACATGCACATCTATGCAAAGCAGGCAATTTGATGGGCATACTTAAAAGGCACTTGCCCTTAGATGTCACTCTTAAGAAGCATTTATAGGTGAGAAGTCTGAAACACATTTTTGTATATATTAATCTAGGGTGCCAGTTTTATCAGGTCCACCAGGCTTCCACCCTGGCAGTGTTATCCCTGTGCCAGGGTGCACCCACACACTTCAATCTGCAGCCCAGGCCTGGGGCCAGCCTCTACACGGAGCCCTGACTCGGGTTTTTAAGAACCTTCATTCACAGTCCATCTCTGCTCTCATCTAGCTCTTATCTCAGACCCCGGGTTGTTTGAACTACTTCTGCTTCAGTTCCTCCACCAGGCCCTGCTTGTTAACCTGCTTCAAGTACTGGGGCCCTGCTCCTTCCTGCCATCTAACTTGCAGAAACTCAAGTACTCTCCTAAGCCCAGCCACAGGGAGCACTAGGGCAGAGACCTCACTATCTGACGCTCACCGTTATTCCCCATTCCTGTTCTCTGACTCCCCTTCCCTATGTGGTATCCCGTGCACTTGCCTACAGCTATAACTGTCTATACCTGTAACCTGCCATACTGGGCTATCTCAGCCTCCTACTCCATCCTGTTACAGTCACCAGGCCCTGTTCTTCCATATCCAAGATATCACACTTATTCAACACACACTTATTAATTAACTACTACATTTCACATACTGTGCCAGGCACAAAGAAGGCTCAAGTACTACCCTTGGCAAGGCATGATGCCTTTATTGTGTTTTTTTCTAATTTGCTTAGAGAAATAGGAAGGAAGAGAGAGAAACACCAATGTGAGAGATATATCAATCAGTTGCCTCTTGCAGGCCCTCAACTGGGGACCTGGCCCACAACCCAGGCATGTGCCCTGATTGGAAATTGAACCAGTGACCTTTAAGTTCACAGGCTGGCACTCAATCCACTGAGCCACACCAGCCAGGGCTGTCTTTATAGTTTCATCCCCTTCAAATATGATCATTCCCTAATTCACCCTGATTTGAAAGCAATGAATCTTTCCCAATACTGAACTTAGCTTCTGCGGACTAAGCATTCTGTGCATTATCTACAGTGTGCCATACACTGTGCTGGGCACAGATGACACAGAGCAGAGGCCTAACCCCAGGGCCCTGCAGAAGAGAAACATACACAACTTTGTACTAAGGACTTCAACCATAATTTGCAGAGGGAGCAAGTAAATCCTGGGGGTATAGAAAAGGGCTCTGGAGTGAAGGAAGTGTTTATATTAGGGCCTTAATGGCTGAGTTCAATTACATTTCATCCTATATTGAATGTATACTATAGGTCCATACCACATGTACTAACTTCATGCCCTTGGTCATGTTATTCCTTCTGCCTGGATGTTCCTTCCCCACTCTGCATGATGAGACTAACATGAACAAGGGCATGAAGTTAGTATTTAGGATTAGTACTTAGGAACAAAAGCACAGTTGTCCAGTGTGGGTGGAACATAGGTATATATGAGAGCGTGTAGTAGAATTTGAGTCAAGGAAGGAAATGTGGACTTCCAGCCAAGATAGAGACTTAGACAGACATGCTGCATCTCCCTCCATGACTAAGAAGGAATACAACTACCTCAAAACTAGAGATAACCAGAAGTTCCAGAAAATCAAGCTGCATGGAAGTCCAACAAACAAAGATGTAAAAAGAAAAACTCATCCAGACAGGTAGGAGGGGCAGAGCTGGGGTGGAGAGGACACAGTGTGGTGGCGGCAGCAGCAGTGGCAGCTGCCAGCAGCGGAAAGTGCAGTCACATGTTTTAAAAAGTCAGGAGGGACACCTGGGGAGCATTCCCAGGTCCAGACCAGACCACACAGCTCACAGTCCCAGTGCTAAGGAAAATAAAGTCTCATTGCTTATGACTGTGCAAACAAGTGGTGATTGGGGTGGAGGAAGAAACTGCCAATCTCTCAGTAGAGTAGGCTTATTTAAAGGGCCCCCATGGTCCTAGAACATATGCAGACCCATCCACTCTGGGAACGATGGCCAGGCCAAAAGCTAAAGAGGCACCAGTCCCATACGGAAGTGGGAGAAGTGTCTGGAAAAGGGGCGAATGCTGAGCAAGTGGTATTGTTCCCTCTCAAACCCCTCCCCCACATACAGAGCCGCAACATGGTGAAACTGGTCACCCTGTACTGAAAAATACCTAAGGCTCTGCTCATTACAACACAACAGGTATGACAGCTCTACCTAAGACACAGAGGTAAACAAACACAGGAGCCTTTCAAGATGAGAAGACAGAGAAGTATGACCCAAAAGAGGGAACAGATTAAGGTTCCAGTGGGAGAACTAAGTGACAAGGAGATAGATGCAGAGTTCTAAACACAGGTGATAAAGAGGCTCACAGCTTGACAGATATGCTTAAGTATGGCAAACACATAAAGGAAGAAGTGAAGGCTATGCCAAATGAAACAAAGGAAAATTCACACAAAACCAATGGTGAAGGGAGAGAAACCGGGGCTCGAATCAATGAGTTGGAACATAAGGAAGAAAAAAGCAGTCAAACAGTACAGAATGAGGGAACAGAGATTGAAAAAAATGAGGAGAGGCTTAGGAAGCTCTGGAACAACTTTAAATGTGCCAACATCCGAATCATAGGGGTGCCAGAAGGAGAAGAGGAAGAGCAAGAAATGGAAAGCTTATGTGAAAAAATAACAAAGAAAAACTTCCCGAATTTGATGAAGAAAATAGACATGCAAGTCCAGGAAGCACAGAGAGTCCCAAACAAGCTACACCCAAGAAGGACCACACCAGGACACATCATCATTAAAATGCAAAGGTTCAAGATAAAGAGAGAATCTTAAAAGCAGCAAGAGAAAAGCAGAGAGTTACCTACAAAGGGGTGCCTATAAGACTATCAGCTGATTTCTCAAAAGAAACTTTGCAGGCAAGAAGAGACTGGCAAGAAATATTCAATGTGATGAAAAGCAAGGACTTAAAACCAAGATTACTCTATCCAGCAAAGCTATCATTTAGAATGGAAGGGCAGAGAAAATGCTTCCCAGATAAGGTAAAGCTAAAGGAGTCCATCATCACCAAGACATTATTATATGAAATGTGAAAGGGACTTACTTAAGAAAAGGAAGATCAAAACTATGAACACTAAAGTGACAATGAACTCACAGCTATCAACAACTGAATCTAAAAAATAAAAACAAAATCCAACTAAGCAAATCAGAATAGGAACAGAATCATAGGTATGGGGATCATTTGGAGGGTTATCAGCTGGAAGGGAAAGGGGAGAGATGGGGAAATGATGCAGGGATTAAGAAGCATAATTGATTGGTACAAAATAGACAGAGGAAGTTAGGAATAATATAGGAAAGGATGAAGCCAAAGAACTTACATGCACAACCCATGGACATGAACTAAGGGGGGCTGGGATTGCTGGAGTGAAGGGGGGTACTGGGCAAAGAGGAGAAAAGGAAAAATTTGGGGGCTACTGTAACAACATAATTAATAAAATATATTTTAAAAAACAGAAAGAAAATGTGGGTCTAACTTGAGGTAGTGCACGGGCTGGTTTGGGTGGTAGAGAACAAAGCAAAGAAAACCTTTGGAGCTCATGTGATTAATCACATGTTACTGTAATAAAGGGCCATTACATGTCAACAGGGAGATGATGAATTTATCTTTCAACCTGCCCAAAACATACTGAGTTCATAAACTATCTCTCTTTCGATTTGTACCCTGACCCACTAATGAGGTCAAGCTCAGCCTCCTCTATCAGGTCTGAGACTTTCAGTGCCTCACTTTCTGTCTGTGCTGCCATTGGAAGACGTGCTTCGAGAAAGGTCCAGCATCAGTTGTAGGAGTTAGATATGTTGATGTGACATCTCCCCCAGATGCAGACTTGCCTGGGTTGTAGAACTGTTAGGACTTGGATAAGCTTGCCAAATTTTATCACTTTTCTGGAAAGGATATCAACATACCACTGAGATGTTAGACCTTCGGTATTTTTAAACATTTATCAAGAATAACCTTCCAAATGGCATCATTCCTCAGTGTTTGGTTTCTTTTAGAGAATTGTTTTGTCTACCATAAGAATATTATTGAGGACACTATTTCACCAAGTTACAAAATGTACTCTTTATAAAGATCCACTTATTAAATTTCTGTCAGGTCTTAGTCTCTACAAAAACACTGTTTCTCCTAAACAAATCATTTTTTAAAATCTCTATACATTGGTTGAAGTAACACATTCAATCTTCCTTTTGGCTACAGACATATTTGAAGACCGATCATGGCAAGTATATAGGATTGATGATATGTAGGCTGAGTCCCTTTCCTTTTCTACCCACCTCTAATTAATGTTTTGACTTGTGTGTGTACAAATAATCCACCTTCAATCTTTCTTGAAACAAGGCTAGAAGACAAATAACACACACCTCTACATACAGTCTCATCTATTTAGAATATTTTACTAAAATAGAACAGTTTAACTGCAACCTTTACCTTTATAGTGATCTTCTAGCTAAATATTTGAGAGGATGGAAATAAAGCCCTTCCTCTGGTAGACAGAGCTAGTCAGAGAAATATTTTAAAAAGTCCTGAAAGATAAGAATCCTAATTCACACTGAGCAAATGCATGATCAAGTGTCAGACACATTTTTACCTCATATTTACCAAAAAGTGCTTCTTCCTGCACTGTTAGGTCTGCTAATCAGTGTCCTTCTCTGTTTTGCCAAAATAATGTGTAAAGACAGTGCCTAGCTAACTTATTGATTCTTATAGAAAACAAACCCCTGTCTTTCACTGAAATATTCTTCTTCTCCACTCTCTCCTTCCTCTAGCAGAGAAAGGCAACATGATTATTTAGGAAAAGTCAGTGGATGAGAACATTTCTTTTCATTAATAAATATTTGTTTTTCTTCTGTTTCTTCACTCAGCCCTAGATTCTGCTCAGGGAGTTTCTGGTTTTTGTTGTTGTTGTTGTTGTTGTTTTATCCTGAGATTACTTCCTCATTTTTGTGTATTATGTACAGTAATATTTCACTTCCACTTTGTTTCAAGATGAGAATGGAAGAATTTTTTTAAAAAGTAGGCCTATTCCACATGACCTTGGATAGTCTAAAGCAGTCACAGCTCATTGGTGGTTAAGAAATGAGTAAATTGTACATAGTAAGTAGGATTTTGTTCTGTTTTGTTTTTCAGCTTAGTGGACTAATAAGTTGGGCCAGTTAACAAATCAAGTCAGAGTTTTAACCCTGAAATGGTAATGAATTCCTTTGTTCCCAAGAATTATGGGAGTGGCAGTTTTGTAAAAGCAATCATTCCTTTGGTACTAGATGCTATGATTAAGGCATTTGAATCAACTATGAAATTAAGAACAGAAGTACTATGCAAGCTCAGTTTATTTATTAGCTACCAAAGGATAGTGTGTCCAGCTAATGACATTCACAATACTACAGTGTTCCCCACATTCACATTCATTAACAAGTACATTAACCAAGTCCCTGAAATCAGATTCTTCCCTTACCCTTTGGTCCCCACTCAATAACAGAAAACCTTCAACAGGCATCGTAGAAGGAGAGAATGAGGATGTTTGAGGTCAGTGCTGGGAAGCCCTGGCAGAAGGGAAAATTCTGTTGTTACAGCCAGTAACTTCTGTGTTCTGTGCTTCCCCTTGAGCTCCCCAAGCCACATCCTCATGGTGCCTCAAACCACAGGCCTCTGGGCTGAGGCAGCATGGTCAGAATGCTCTCACAGAATGATGGCTGAGTACAAAGGGCAGAAATGAAACCTCTGGGGCTTGAGTAGGTGGAGCAAGCACTCAACATGCCCCTCATGGCAAGAGGACCTCTTGCATATGTAGCGCCGAGTGCTACTGTCTTCCTACCTTTCTCAGTGAGCCAGCATGTACACAACCATCCCCATAGACACTGTGGGAGTTGAGGCTTGTCTTCTACCCCCACCCACCTCACCACCTTTGTCTTTATTGTTTACGGAGACATTTTGAACAGGTGATCTAGATGGGAAGGTGACCTCTTCAGCATTGAGAAGTATGTGATCAATAATGCAACATCTCACATTATTAGTAATAACAGTCAACCACTTATATAGCACTTAAATCTCACAACCGTATGAAATGGATTTTTGTTATTATTATTCCACAGATGAGGAAACTAATGTCTAGAGAGTTTAAGCAACTTCTGTGACAAGCAGCTTGTTAGTAGTAAAGCCAAGCTTTGAATCCAGGCAGTGAATGAGCTGTGAATCTATGCTTTTAACCACTTCTCTACACTACCTTTAAGCAAACATAAGTAAATCTGCCTGGCCAGTCAGAATTTAGACATTGTGTCTGACAAGTATGGGGCATGTGGTTAAATTTGGGGATGACATTTCTTTCTCATAGAAGTGACTCTTGCACAATATATGAAAATCAAAACTAACCAAATAAAGAAGAGCCAGCATAAATTTCTTATGTAGGTGAGATGGCCTTCAAGAGAAGCAGAAACTGATCAGTTGCCTCCCATATGCCCCCAAAATGGGGGATTAAACCCACAACCTAGGTGTGTTCCCTGACCAGGAATCAAATCCACACCTTTTGGTGTATGGGAGACACTCCAACCAACTGAGCCACCCCAGGGTGACAGTTTTATTTTTTAATGTCTTGTGTGCTTCGACAATTAGTGAATCACTATGTTGCCACTTAACACATACTTACTGAGCACCTATAGATTGGTGTTATAACTTGGCCCTAGATTAATTTTGCTCCTCAAAATATTTATTAAAGACTTTGACCACATAGTGGTCTCAGACAGTGATATGTCTGTGTGTGGGGGTAGGGAGAAGCAGAGGGCAGAAGGGTTTGCCTGGAGCTTCCCGTGTACAGAAGAGAAAATAATTAAAACTCAGAATGTAATCTAATTCAAAATCAGAAGTCATCCTCATCTACACCTTTGTGAAAATTGTGCAAGTTGACAAATTAGTGAGACTGTTGCCTGTGGTGAAGTCTGCCCTTAGCCTGTGTAATTAGCAAAAAATGAGCAAGACCTCAGTGGGTCCTATGGGTGAGCAAGAGAAAGTGATTTCTTGATAGAAGCAGTCATTAAGAATGCAAGAGCACTAATGCACTGGGGCAACTTCCAGGGGACATGATGCCTGGGCTGCCACAAGAACAGCTCAGCCTTTTGCATCTGTGGGACCTTCCATAAAGTCATGAGTCAATCTATCCTCCAGGCAGGGAAGGGAGAGGACTACCATTTACTGAACCCTTGCTATGTGCTGTCCTCTGTGCCAGGCATTTCATATATATTGTCTCACTTAAAAAATGTGAGAAGAGTCCATGAGTTGTTGTCTTTGGAGAGGGTGATGCATGCACAGTCCAGCCTTGACACACAGAAAGCCACAGACCTTACCACCGTTGTTATCACTACAGTTACCCTGCCACATACAAATGACACAGAAGAAGTCATCCAGAAGCAAAAAGAAAAATCATTATTAACATTTTGGCCTGTAAACTTATATTCTTTTTAAAAGTAAATTTTGTGTTCAATTATCAGAATGGGATTATACTACGTGTTGGTTCAAACCTGCATTTTAACTCAAAAACTTTCACGTGCTTATTAAATACTCTTCTACAATATCATTCTAGTAGTTATAAAGCATGCAATTGTAGGTGCTTTCATAAACCCTTTTTATCAACCCCCAGTTGTAAAATATTTAGGTTGCTTTCAAGAATTTTCCACAATTTAAAAAGTGTTCTAATTAACATTCTTATAGCTAAATCAATGCAAAATTAGCCATTTTTTAAAAGGTAAACTCTCAGCATGGAAATTTCTGGAGAAAAGGATATAGACATTTTTCAAGTCAAGTTTATTGAGGCACAATTCACATACAGCACAAGTGGGCCTTTTCAGGTACACATGTCTTTGAACCTTGACAAATGTATGTCATATAACCACCACCACAAATAAGTTATATAACACTTAAAAGTATTTTAAACCTTTTGATGCATGTCATTAAATTATCTGTTAGTAAAATTACACCTATTTCCATGTACCATCAACCTGTGAAAGGTGAACATTGGGTATTATCCTTTAAAAATTTTTAAATAAAGAAGATTTTCCAATTTGGTAGGTGAATGTTTCCATCTCTTTTTAAGTTACATTTATTTGATTCCTAATGAGATTGCATATTTTTTTCATATGTTTATCTGTTTTATACCTTATAGTATGAATTTTCATGTATATCCTTGGCCTGTATTTTCAGCCAACTATTTATCTCTTTCTTATTGATTTGTAAGAGCTATTGGGAGGCTGGGGTGAAGAAGTGATCTGTCATGTTGCAAAAAATGTTTTCTACTGTGCTTTGCTTCCCTTAATAATTTTATGGCTTTTTTTCCCCCTCAAAAGTTTGAGTTTCTGTAATCTCTCCAGCTATTCCTTATAGATTCCATTTTGGAAGTCATCTTCATAAAGTCCTTTCCCAATTCATAATTATTTAAATACTGTATTTGCCCTTTCTTTTAGTTAAATCTTTGAGTAATCTGGAATTTATTTTGAATATTCTTTTATTTTTTATTGCATTTTTCTATACTATTTAGTTATTTTACACCCCCCTCCCACCCCACAATCACCACACTGTTGCCCATGTCCATGAGTCCTTTTTCCTTTTTGCTCAATCTCTTAATGCCTTAACCTCCTCACCCTTAGCTGTCATCCTCTCTCTGTCTATGAGTCTGTCTCTATTTTGCTTGCTAGTTTGGTAGGTTCATTAGATTCCACTATGAGTGAAGTCATATGGCATTTGTCTTTCTCTGACTGGCTTATTTCACTTAGAATAATGTTTCCAGGTCCATCCATACTGTTGCAAGGGGTAAAATTTTCTTCTTTCTTTACGGCCGAGTAGTATTGCATTGTGTAAATGTCCCATAGTTGTTTTATCCATTTATCTATTGATGGACCCTTGGGCGGCTTCCATAGCTTGGTGATTCTAAATAACCCTGCAATGAACATAGGGGTGCTTATTTTCTTTTGAATTAGTGTTTTGGGTTCCTTGGGATATATTCCCAGAAGTGGGCTCACTGGGTCAACAGGCAGATTCATTTTTTTAAAGTATATTTCATTGATTATGTTGTTATGGTAGTTCCAATTTTTTCCCCTTTGCTCCCCTCTGCCCAGTATCCCCCTTCCCTCCAGAAACCCCATCCCCCTTAGTTCATGTCCACGGGTCATGCATATAAGTTCTTTGGTTTCACCCTTTTCTACATTATTCTTAATTTCTCCCTGTCTATTTTGTACCAACCTGTTGTGCTTCTTAATTCCTGCACCATATCCCCATTTCTCTCCCTCCCCTCTCCCAGCTGATAACCCTCTAAATGATCCCCATACCTATGATTCTGTTCCTATTCTGGTTTGCTTAGTTGGATTTTGTTTTTATTTTTTAGATTCAGTTATTGATAGTTGTGAGTTTGTTGTCATTTTAGTGTTCGTAGTTTTGATCTTCTTTTTCTTAAGTAAGTCCCTTTCACATTTCATATAATAATGGCTTAGTAATGATGAGTTCCTTTAGCTTCACCTTGTCTGGGAAGCACTTCATCTGCCCTTCCATTCCAAATGATAGCCTTGCTGGATAGAATAATCCTGGTTGCAGGTTGCCTTTCATCATATTGAATACTTCTTGTCAGTCCCTTCCTGCCTGCAAAGTGTTCTCTGAGAAATCAGCTGATAGTTCTATAGGTACCCCCCTGTAGGCAACTCTCCACCTCTCTTTTGCTGCCCCCAGGACTCTCTCTTTATCTTCCACCTTTGGCATCTCAATCATGATGCATCCTAGTGTGGTCCCTTCTGGTCCTGCTCGCCCGGGACCCTCTGTGCTTCTTGGACCTGTATGTCCATCTCTTTCGCAAAATTTGGGATGTTTTCCTCATTTTTTTCATTCTTGCTTCCTCATTCTGCACTGGTTGACTATTTTTTTCTTCCTTATGTTCCAAATCATTGATGTGAACCCCGGTTTCCTTCCCTTCACCATTGGTTTTGTGTGGATTTTCCTTCGTTTCACTTTGCATAGCCTTCACTTCTTCTCTTATGCATTTGCCATACTCAAGCATATCTGTCAATCCTGTGAGTATCTTTATCACCAGTGTTTTCAATTCTGTGTCTGTTAGGTTGTCTGTCTCCTCATCTGTTAGGTTCACTATCTCCTTGGCACTTAGTTCTCCCACTGGAACCTTGATCTGTTCCCCCTTTTTGGCCATACTTCTCTGTCTCCTCATTCTGACAGGCTCCTGTGTGTGTTTGCCTCCGCATCCCAGGTAGATCTGTTGCTTCTGTTACACTGTAAGGGGCCGAGCCTTAGGGTTTCGTCAGAACAGGGTGACCCGTTTCACCACGTTGTGGAACTGTATGTGGGGGAGGGGTCTGAGAGGGAACAATGCCGCCTGTCCAGCACTCACCCCTTTTCCAGGCACCTCTCCCACTTCCCTATGGGACTGGTGCTTCTCTAGCTGCTGCCTTGGCCGTCATTCCCAGAGTGGGTGGGTCTGTAGACGTACTAGAACTGTAGGAGCTCTTAAACAAGTGGACTCTGCTGAGAGACTGGAAGTTTCTGCCTCCACCCCAATGCCCACTGGTCTGCACAGTCAGAACCAATGAGGCTTGATTTTCCCCGGTGCTGGGACCGTGAGCTGCGCAGTTCGGTCAGGAGCTGGGAATGTTCCCCAAGTGTCCCTCCTGACTTTTTAAAATGTGTGACTGCACTTTCTGTGGTCTGCTGCTACTGCTGCTGCTGCCACCACCACACCATGTCCTCTCCGCCCCTCCTACCTGTCTGGATGAGAATTTCTTCTTTATATCTTTGTTTGCTGGACTTCCATTCAGTTTGATTTTCTGGAACTTCTGGTTGTTTCTAGTTTTGAGGTAGTTGTATTCCTTCTTGGTTGTGGAGAGATAAGCAGCATGTCTGTCTACGCCTCTATCTTGGCTGGAAGTCCAGCAGATTCATTTTTAATTTTTGAAATATCTCCATACTGCTTTCCACAGTGCTTGCACCAACAGGCATTCCCACCATGTGCAAAGGGTTCTCCTTTCTCCACATCCTCGCCAGCACTTGTTGTTTGTTGATTAATTGATGATGGCCTTTCTGACAGGTTTGAGATGATATCTCATTGTGGTTTTAATTTGCATTTGTCTGATGATTAGTGACATTGAACATCTTTTCATATGTCTATTGGCCATCTGTATGTCCTCTTTGGACAGTGTATAGTCAGGTCCTTTGCACGTTTTTTAATTGGGTTGTTTGTCTTTTTGGTGTTGAGTTTTGTAAGTTCTTTATAAATTTTTTTAATGTGTTTTATTGACTACAGTGTTACATTTGTTCCAATTTCCCATCCCTCTGCTCCCCTCCACCCGGTGGCCCCCCTCCCTCTCCTTGTCCCCCCTTTAGTCCATGTCCATTGGTTGTACATATAGTTCTTCTAAACCTCTGTCTATCCCATTCCCTCCTACGATGTTTCTTAATTCCTATACCATCTCTCTCCCTCTTTCCCTTCACCTTCCCTGCTGACCTCCCCCCAATATGCTCCCCATATCTATAGTTCTCCTTCCACTCTCATTGCCTATTTAGTTTGCCTTTGCTTCAATTCCCTAGCTTCTGTTGTTGTTTCTTGTGATGCAGTTTTCATTTTAGTGTTCATAGTTTTGATCCTCCTTTTTCTAAACCAGTCCTTTTAACATCTCATATAACAGTGGTTTGGATCTAATGAACTCTTTCAGCTTTATTTTGTCCTGGAAACACTTTCTCTGCCCTTCTATTCTGAATGACAGCTTCGCTGGATAAAGTATTCGTGGTTGTAGGTTTTGGATTTTCATTGCTTTGAATATTTCTTGCCAGTCCCTTCTTGCCTGCAGGGTCTCCCTTGAGAAGTCAGCTGATAGTCTAATTGGGACCCGTTTGTACATGATTCTTTTCTTCTCTCTTGCTGCTTTTAAGATTCTCTCTTTATCTTTAACTTTTGACATTTTGATTATAATGTGTCTTGGAATGGTTCTCCCTGGGTCCCGTTGTTTTGGAACTCCCTGTGCTTCCTGGACCTGTAAGTCTATTTCCTTCCCCAAGTTTGGGAAGTTCTGCTTTATTATATTTTCACTTAATTTTTCAATTTCTAGTTCTTCTTCTTCGCCCTCTGGCAATCCTATAATCCGTATATTCGATCTCTTATAGCTGTCCCAGAGGTTTCTGATCTTCTCATCTTTGCTTCCCGTTTCCTCTCTCTGCACTGGTTGACTGTTTGTTCCTTCTCTATGTTCTGGTTTGTTGATTTGAACTCTGGATTTTATTTTCTCACCATCTGTCTCGTATGAG
This sequence comes from Furipterus horrens, assembly GCF_987537825.1. Lineage (NCBI taxonomy): Eukaryota > Metazoa > Chordata > Mammalia > Chiroptera > Furipteridae > Furipterus > Furipterus horrens. The sequence continues at coordinate 53,955,970 of NW_028327179.1, forward strand.
GTTTTGTTCCTTTCAGTATAAGTGTTTTTCAATTCTTTCTCATCTTTTTCCAGATCTTTTGTTAATTCTGTAAGCCACTTGATAACAATGGCCCTGAACTGAGCCTCTGACAGGTTTCTTATTTGTTCATCTGTCAGGTTCTTCATCTGTTGCCTGGTGAGCTGCGCCACCAGGATTTCTATAGTTGTCTGCCTCACTTTGACAGATGTGTTTTGCTTTCTTGGGCCGGCTATAGGGGGCTGTGCCTGTGTACTCGTCACAACCCAGTGACTGGCGGCAATCCGCAACCTTTTTCGCCACACTGTGGCCCTTTGTCGTCACAACCCAGCGACCGGCAGTGGTCCAGCAACCTTTCTTGCTGCGCTGTGGCACTTTGTTGTCACTGCCCAGCAACCAGTGGCTACCCGCAACCTATTTCGCAACGCTGTGGTGCTTTGTGTGGGGGCGGGGGTCCAAGATGGATTCCCGCAGTTATTCTGCTAGGAGACTGGGATCCGTCCTCCCGCCCTCTGAGCCTCACTGTTTGGGGCGATGTGGTGGTTGCTTTTCCGAGCGTTGGGGTCGCAAGCTGCTGGGGTTAGACTGCAGCTGAGACTGCTCTCCCTGCCGCTGGGATTGTTCTCCCTGCCGCTGTCCCTGGTGCTACTGCAAACAGCTCCGCCTACTTTCGCTCTTACCTGCCCAAAGGGCACCGCTGGTTTATAACTTTGTACGTTGGGCTTCCGTGTAGTTTTATTTTCTGGAATTTCTAGTTATCTTTTGTTTTGAAGTAGTTGTATTCCTCTCTATTTGTAGAGGGAGACCGAGTGTGTCCGTCTAAGCCTCCATCTTGGCCAGAAGTCCTCTTTATAAATTTTTTATATTAACCCCTTACAAGGTGTATTGGCAAATATGTTCTCACATTCTGTGGGTTGCCTTTTTTATTTTGTTGATGTATTCCCTTGCTGTGCAAAAACTTTTTAGTTTGATGTAGTCCCATTTCTTTCTTTTTTCTTTTGTTTCCCTTGCCCAGAGAGATATATCTGATAAAATATTGCTACAAGAAATGTCCTAGATTTTGCTGCCTATTTTTTCTTCTATGATTTTTATGGTTTTTCATCTAATTTAAGTCTTTAATCCATTTTGAATTTATTCTTGTGTATGGAGGAAGATGGTAGTCTAGTTTCACTTTTCTCTATGTATCTGTCCAATTTCCCCAACACCATTTAATGAATAAACTATCTTTAGCCCATTGTATGTGCTTGCTTCCTCTGTCAAATATTAATTGAATATAAACCCTTTCTGGGTTCTCTATTCTGTTCTACTGATCCACGTGTCTGTTTTTATGCTAGTACCATGCTGTTTTGATTACTATGACCTTGTAGTACAGTCTCATATTAGGTAGTGTTATTCCTCCAACTTTGCTCTTCTTTCTCAACATTGCTTTCACTGTGCAGGGCCTTTTGTGGTTCTGTAACCATGCAAACTGGGTTTTGGCCACTTGAAACCCTTATATATTACTCAAGAATTTGTGTTGAAGGAAACAGTTTTTATTAACAAGGTTCCAAACTTGGGGGGGAGGGGGCTGAGAGGACTGCTGTTCTAAGCCCTTCTCTCTCATGAGACCCAGAACGTCTCTTGCTCCCCAAAAGTCTACAAGCCAAAATCATGCCCATAAATTCCTCATTTTCTAATCTATCCTTAAGCTGATTATGCAAACATATCTCCATCCTCTCTGGCATGTGCACTTGTGGGTTTCAGAGTCGCCATCTTCTCACAGCAGCTCTCTCTTTCAGGATCTGGGGTACACTGTTCCCAGTCTCCATGTAGCCATCCAGAAACTATATGCTGTGCTACACTGGATCATAGTGTCCCAGGGAGGCACACATCCCTTTGTGGGACCCTGCCTCCGGGAGCAGGCTCCCATCCATCCAGGATCTAAAACTCTGGTAGGTCCATCATCTGTCTGGTCCCATGACCACTCCCACCCATGCAGTGAGCAAGACCAGAGGCCCAAAGCATCCAGATGCCAAAGAACCAGAGAGAGAGCTTGCACAAAGCACCAAAGCAAGAGAGTTACTTCTTAATAGAAAGCAGCCCTACAAAGAGTCTTTTACTTTAAACATCCCTCCTGATATCCCATGTGTGCAGGAAGCTAGTGGGAGTGTCCAGCCTGTCCTATGATGTGTCAGTGTCTGCCATTTTTGTCAGCTCCCCAGTGCCTTTTACCCTTTTTCAGCTGCCATCTTTAGTCAGGGCAAATGTTTTCCAGCTATGTGCAGGCACACATGCATCTGTTAGTCCAGCTTGGGGTATCAGGCTCTTGCAGCTCACACAGGCTCTGTATGAACTCCACCCGCCCACCCTGGCTATATTATGAGTCATTCTGTCAGGGCAAGTTCTCACAGCCACGTTTACAGTTTGCCCCAGGCAGCAGCCTTCTTCCAAAGTCCCTCCCTTCAGGAAGGCACAAGCTGTTTTAATCTGCCTTGGTTATGCAATGTGCCTTAAATGCTGTGCCTTCTGCTCTGCAGACACCCTTTTGCCACCCTCTGCATTTTTGCAGGACTTGGGGGGGTCCCTGTCTTCTAGGGACCTCTAGTCTGACCTACTCTATTAGAGTTCCATATAAATTTTTGAAATATTTGTTCTAGTTCTGAGAAATACATCTTTGATATCTTGATAGAATTTGCATTGAATTTATAGATTGCTTTGGGTAGTATGGACATTTTTATGATGTTAATCTTCTTATCCGTGAACACGGTATGTGCTTCCACTTATTTGTATCTTCTTCCATTTTTTTCTCCAGTGTCTTATAGTTTTATGGGTACAGGTCTTTTACATCCTTGGTTAGGTTTATTCCTCGATATTTTATTCTTTTTGAAGCAATTGTGAATGGGATTGTTTTCTTAATTTGCCTTTCTATTAGTTCACCATTGGCATATAAAAGTGCAACTGATTTCTGGATATTAATTTTGTATCCTACTACTTCCCTGAACTCATTTATCAGTTATAGTAGTTTCTTGGTAGAGTTTTTGGAGTTCCCTATGTACAGTGTTATGTCATCTGCAAATTAAGACAGTTTCACTTCTTCCTTTCCAGTTTGGATGCCTTTTATTTCTTCTTCTTGTCTGATTGCTGTGGCTAGGACTTCTAGGACTAAGTTAAATAAGAGAGGTGAAAGCAGACATCCCTGTCTTGTTCCTGATCTTAAAGGGAACACTTTTAGTTTTTGTCCATTGAGTATTATGCTGGCAGTGGGTTTTTCATATATGGCCTTATTATATTTAGGTATGTTCCCTCTATTCCCACTTTGCTGAGCGTTTTTATCATAAATATGTGCTGGATTTTATCAGATGCTTTTTCTGCTACTATTGATATATACATGTGGTTTTTACCATTCATTTTGTTTATGTGGTGAATCACATTTATTGATTTGCGAAGGTTGTACCAACCTTGCATTCCCAGAATACAACTCACTTGATCATGGTATATGATCTTTTTGATACACTGGTGATAGCTCCAAAGTGGCTGTCCAGAGCCACATTCTTTATTTGTGACTGGTCCTTTTTATGGTTTCTATGTCTTTTTTCATGCTATTATTTATAATCATTACTCTAAACTCTCTATCTGATGAATTACTTACCTCCATATCATCTAGTTCTTCTTCCGGTGAAATCAATTTTTCTTTCAGTTGGGATCTGTTTCTTTGTCTTACCATTTTGGCTGCTTCTTTGTATTTGTTTCTACGTATTAGATCTGCGAGGACTCTGGTTCAAACCTTTGTCAGATGTTGCCTGTGAGTGGCTCTGGGCAGCCACTTTGGAGCTATCAGTAAGCCACAGCACATGGCTCCTTCTGCTGGACATATTTGTGTACAGAAACAACCAGGCTGCACACTAAGGGTGTATTTTACAAGCAGCAGGCCCATGGAGGGCCACCTAAGGTCTCAGAGGTCCTAGAGATTTGCCTTAATCAATGATTAACTTAATCAATGATATAGCCTAAAAATGTAATCAGCAGTGAGGCTTAAACTACACAGGGTGGGGCAACATAATTTCTGTGGGCAGCACTATTGCTTCCCATCAAACTGACACCACTTGGAGGATATTCCTCTGCCTGAGAAAAATGGCTCCTGCAGTATGGAGAATGACTAAGCACAGGAATCCTGGCAGCTATTCCTTCAATTCTCTCCCCAGAGCCACCAGCCCCAGACTCTCCTCATGTGTCTCTAGCCCACTCTGCCCTCGCTCTGCTGAAGCCCAGTGTAAGTGGCTACAAGCAAGATTTTGTGTATTGGCCCTTTAAGAGGCTCTCTGTATCTCTGTCTCCAACTGTCACTGCATGGCAGGCAAAAGCCTGCTGATTTTCACAGCTGGACATTATCTGTGTTCCTTTCCTGGCTCTGGTGCTGTAGGCTGGGGAGCCCAGCTTGGGGTTTAGACCTCACACTTCTCAGGGGTAATTGCCCAGCTGCTGAAATATCCCTCTGGATCTTCAGCTCCCACCCATGGGAGCCCAGCCAGCCCTCTCTCACCTCTGCATTCCCTGCCAGTCATGTTGTGGTGAAGTGGTTTCTTCTGTCTGTCCTTGGTTATAAGGCTTCTGTCCAGCTAGTATTCAGTTGGTTATTCAAGATGATGTCTCTACAATTTAGTTGTAATTCCAGATTGGTCCTGGGTGGAGGTTAGTGTAGCTTCCACTTACTCCTCCACCAACTTTGTTCTCTCCCTGGAATTTATTTTGTATATCTCATGGGGCAAACTTCATTTTTCCCCCAAACGATGAGCCAGTTGTACCAGCCCCATTTATCAAAAAATAGATCTTTTCCCTACTAACCTGAGAAGTCACCTTTATATTTATTACATACTTAGCTGTGTCTCTAAACTTTCCATTTTGTTCCACAAAATTTCTTATATTTTTTGGAAAAGAATAGGTATAGCTTCACAAGTTTAAAATATTATAGTTTTATAATATGTTTTAATATCTAGTATTAAAAGCACTGTTTTTCATTACTGTACTTTTTCAAATTTTTCTCTCAGGTCCAGATTATTCCAGATGAAATTCAAACCATATCTGAGTTTAAATATTTAATAGGAAATTTTATTGAAATATTATTATATTTATATATTAATCTGAGAAGAATTTACATCTTTATAATAAGCATTCAGTCATCCCTGAGGAACAGGATATGTTGCTCCACATATTCAGATTTTCTTTTTTGTGCCTCGGTAAATTTTTATAGCTTTAAAATATGGGTTCTGCATGTTTTCTTTATGTGTTTATCCAGGAATCATAATTTTTTGTTACCATTATTCATAGCATCCGTCTTTTCACTATACTTTCTAACTGCTCCTATTCATAGCATTATATTTATTAATGTTTTAAAAAGCTAGTTTAATAAAAACAAGTTATAATAGTATTTTAGTTTTTCTCCCCCTTTGGTGTTCCAAGAAGACAATTACATTATTTGTAAATACCCAAAATTTTGCCTTCACTTCTCTGATTTTATATTTTGTTTCCTCTTCCTATAATCCTTATTCAGAATGATTGTAATGACTAATAATTTCAGGTAATTCCTCACATCATTACATTTTAGTTACATATTGTTACTTGGTACTTTCATAAAATCAATAGGGGATTTTAATACAGTAATTTCTGATGAACTACTCTTGTAATTTTGGAATAAACCTTATTTAGCTGTGGTGTGTTATTCTTTTAAGATTTTATTCAGTATTTTATTTTAAATATTTATGTTTATTATTGTTAAATTCAGCTTTTCTTAACATTCTATCTTTGCCAAGTTATGATATTATGGTTGGGTTATTCTGATATTATAATATTGGAAACCTGGCCTCTTTTTCTATGCTTTGGAACAACTTAATTGGCATAATTATTCCTGTTGCTTAATAAGTGGATTTAGTTTACCTGTATCACCTAACTCACCTGTATCACCTGTATCATCACCAGCCATAGCACTTTTTAAAGCCCTCTCTCTTAGTATTCAGAATTCATATTAAAATTCCAAAGTTCATTCAACAGTTTTGAGAGTCAGACAATAAAAAGCTAATTCATCTGTTTTCTTAGAATAAAACACATGTTAAATAAAGTGAACACTAAATCTCAAACACTATGTTTTCATAATTTCTATGGATTCCATTAGCTCTTGGCAAAGATTGTTTATGCTTATATAAAGTTTATTGATTCTAGTATTGTGTTCAAAAACTGACTCATTACTCTTCAGAGACCACAGAAATTTCCATCCTCAATTTATTAGGGAAGAATTGAAGTAAAAATGTAGGCTATGAAATAAAATGAACCTTTACTGAACCATTAGTTTTCCTTGAGCACACCTGGATAATATGCAACTACACTTAAGTGCTTAAGAGATTACAAAAACATTTCATCAAGCTTTTCATCTGAGGCAGGGGACCTACCTTGTTTTTGAAGGTTTCTTCTCACAGAGTAATGCCATGTAAATTCCAGTATAGCCCAGTAGTCTCCAGCCTATTTAGTTACTGTAACAACAGTAACAGCATTTTCTTCTTTATCCAGGATGTGTGCGCTAAGGCTTATCTAGCTCTCCGTCATCACACAAACCTGCTGATCATCCTGTTCTCCATGATGCTGATGACAGGAATGCCCCAGTTAACAAGCAAAGAAGATATTGAATATATTCGGGATGCTTTAACAGTGGGGAAAAATGAGGAGGATGCTAAGAAGTATTTCCTTGATCAAATTGAAGTTTGCAGAGACAAAGGATGGACTGTGCAGTTTAACTGGTTCCTACATCTTGTTCTTGGCATCAAGCAAGGAGAAAAACATTCAGCCTAATATTCTGGGTTAGAATTAAAAATAAGGTAATGTTCCAAAGCTTTAAATCAGCACATCAATTATCAACTTTGGATTTAAATTGTAATAGGACATTATGAAATCTGGCACTTCAGAAATATAGCTCTTTTCCTAGCTGAACTCTTCACTGGAGAAAAATATTGGCACAGCTAATTGTTTAAATAATATTCAGTTCTAGGCCTATTTGCAGGTTTGTTTCTTTCTCATTTGTCTCAGTAGTTTTAGAGAATATTCTAAGTTTAAACAGACTAATCAGTTCCGCATTATGCCTGACGTTTTGACTGTCTTATTATTGAGTGTTTCTGGAAATTCTTTAGAATAACTGGTGACATCTATTTTCATTTGGGCTTACTCTCAATTTTGATTGTCCTTGTGTTCCTTAAACTCTCTACAGAAAAAGATGTAATCATTCTAATCTTTGTCTCATACCTTAAACAATATTTCCAAACATTCTCTCCATGTCTGCAGGTGTCAGTAATGTGCTGCAAGCAAGGAAAGTGAGTTAGTCTTTTCAGTGCCTTTGGCAATTAGGTTCTTTTACAGTATACAACTGAGATAAACAAACACAAAATGGAAAATATGAACCTTTGTGCCCTGGCCTTTCTCTGCTGGTCTTGTTCCAAGATTATGAATAGGAAAAATAAAGATGAGACCATTGTCCCCACTCTGTCCACAGAGTGAATTATTAGACACAACTAGAACAGCTTTTTCTGGCATAGAAATAGGAAGTAACTAAAGGGACTCGTTATTTTTGCCTTTATATTTTTCTCCCTCTCTTTCTCCCTGTCTCCCTTTTTCCTCTTTTCACAACTCTTTACCCAGAGTTGTGAAATCTTCAAGAATCCCTTTACCTTAGATTCAAAAATTAGTTGAAAAGGAATTATGGATTACTTTCCAAGAGTGTTAATTTTACAATTTTTCTAAGAATTCTTTTTTCCTTTTTTAATGGAAGAAGATATTTGCCATCTAAAAAGTACTCAAGTCAGGAGGAAGGACACTACTTGCCCTATCCATCTCTCAGTTTAAAGAACTTTTAAACTTTGACACATTATTCAGATTTTCTAAAAATAATTAAAATGTGTTTTAAAAACTATTTCATCTATTATATATTTTGCTATTTATTGCAAGTGTTTAAACTTTGAGAAAGATCATTAAGTTATTTATAAAATATTTTAAAATTACCTATAGTTACTACTTTACAAAGCAATAAATGTTAGCAGTGTCAATGTTTTCTTAATATAAATACATATTAAACTTAAATTTTTTGCTAAGTAGGTACCTTGTTTGGTGTAGCCCAAAACCTTCCTTTTGTGTATGCAAAAGCTCAGTGGTTCTTAACCCTGGCTGAAAATAAGAATCACCAGGATACTTTTAAAAATACCCTGCCTGAGCACCAAACTCAGGTTATAATTTCTCTTGGATGAGGCCCACACAGTGTTTTTCTAAGTACCTGGGGTGATTCTCATATACAGCTTTCGAAAGCCCTGCATGGCCACCTTTGAATGTGTAGGTAGTGCTGTTTCCTGGTCCACGGGGCCTTTCCCCTGGCTCATAAGGTAGCTAAAAAGAACTCTTTCTTGCCAATTCCTCTTTTAAAATCATGTTCTATCTGCCTGTACAAAGGACCATGCCCTGTAATGAAATGTGTGTTCTTCTGCTATAATAAAGGATAGATATTTTATGGCATGTTTAGAGCAACAATTCCCTGCCACTCTTTTGAGGAAGAGCAGAAGAATGATGCTTTCCAATTCAGAAGAGGATGTTTCCATTGTGCACAGATTCTGCTTTTTGTTTGAACTGCTGAACTAATTATCATAATGACAGAAGAATTACAGAAAATGTATTTATATTTAGCTTATTGGTGCATGTGCATACATATTTGCTCTTCAAATGAACTTGATTCTTCCATATTCCAATGAAGGCATCATTTTAACTCTACAGACTTGCAGATAAACAAAAATCACCTTTGTGTGCGTCCTTCATTGTTGCAAGTGAATCACATGACTCACACCTTTTATCTTTGAAAATGTTCTTGAACTAGGGTCATCCTTCTACTAAGAGGAGATGAACAGAAACCACGAGTCAGATGACTCTGGTCAAAGCAGCTTTTAATGTATGCCGAGAACTGGCTACCTAATTTTCAGAGCCCAGTGAAAAATGTAAATGCCAGGCCTGTCATTCAGAAATCATTAAGACATTCAAGATGGCAAAGGAGAACTTTAATGGAGCACAGGGCCCTCCTGAGCATGGGTCACTGCACAGGTCACAAGCCCATGAAGCTGGCTCTGTGTGTACATAGATAATAGCTTTGGTGCTCAGTTATACATTTACATCATGTCTATATGAGTGCAGATAAAGTGCCAGATCAAAATGCGCTTCTGTTCAAACTCAAATACCTCGTCTCTGTGGCTGTGCATCAGGACCTAAAACACCAGCCAGGAAAAGTGAAGCCAAGCAGACCTTGCCCATATGACTGCACTTCTCTGGCTCTAGTGTTACTCTGGTGTAAGTAGATCAAATAGAGACATTTAGATATAAAATATTTCAACTCTCTTGAATTAAAAAACAACTTTATCAAATATATCTTTTACAGGAGATGAATTTTTACATATAGGAATTCTGCAGCATAATTCAGAGGCTGTCAGTCCTATATAATTGTAAATTATTTTTTGAAAGGAGTACAAAAATAATTTAGAAAATAAGTTTCTGGAGCAAATTCTGACCTTTATTTGGTAAGCTAGGCTCTATTTGACAAAGAAATAAAGTGTCAATTGTACTGTACAATATGAATAAGAAATAAAATAAATGTGGATTGTTAAAGGTTCTAGTCTCTTATTTTCTACTTAATTCAACCTAATAATTCTAACCAATACATTTGGTTCTAGTCTGGGTGGATATCTGCATATTCTTATGCAGGTGCAGAGGAATGGAAAGCACACACCTTGGCTAAAGCATCCACTCAGAAAGCTGAGATATTTCCTCTTCTGGGAAACCCAGTTCTCCCAACTTTCATTTGTATATTAATTAAAAATTGTTAAATGTAAATTTAAATAAAACAAAGAATCTGATATCTTGTGTTCTCTAGTATATATCTTTTAATGTCTGAAAGACCACATACTCCTGAAACTCAAATTCTTTCTTTTGAGAAAACTTTATTGAGGTTACACTACTTATCAGACACTGGTCAAAGTACTGCACATCAGGCCATGGAACAAGGCTGTCCTAGTCCCAGTCATTAAAGAGAATAGTTTGCTGGTGAAAACAGACACTTTATAATGGGGGCTATTGTGGACTGAATTGTGTCCCCCAAAAGATACACTGAAATTCTAACCCATGGTATCTGTGAATGTAATCTTACTTGGAAATAAGTTCTAGAGATGTACAGATATGCCTCATCTTATTGTGCTTTACAGATGTTGCATTTTTTACAAACTGAAGGCAAGACCCTCCACCAGCAAAAAGATTAGGCTTGTTTTATCTAGATACTCGATTTATAGTGGTGATGTGGAACTGGACCTGCAATATCTCTGAGGTCTGCCTATAATTAAGTTAAGATGAAGTCCTAATCCAATGTGACCAGTGTACTTAACAGAAGATGAGGGAGAATGCCCCGTGACAGAGGCAGAAATATAATGATGTGTCTACAAGCCAAGGAACACCTGGGGCTACCAGAGGCTGGAATAGGAAAGGAAGGATTTTCACCAGAAGCTTCCAAGGGAAAAAGCCTAGCCAACACCTTGTTTTCAGACTTCTCACCTCCAGAGCGGTGAGAGAACAAATTTTTATTATTGTAAATCACCCAGTTTATGATACTTTGTTATGCATCCTTGGGTACTAATAATGTCAATAACCAAAAATTTTGTGGGTACTTTTTGGGGGGAGTGTTGGAAGATCACACAATTTTTTAAGTAAACTTACTTGATATTTTCTGCTGTTACCAAAAGGATTTAATGGCATATGTGACAAAGTGCTAATATTCTTACTATATAAAAATCCCTAATAATTCAATAAGAAAAAGGTAAATACCTCATAAGAAAATACTGAAGTCCCACAAAAAAATACATGTAGCCAATATGACAGCAGACCCAAATCACTATAGATTTAAGAAATGAGAATTAAAAATAACTTACTTTTTTTCACCATCAGATTAGCGAAGATTGGTAATGCAAAGAGTTGGTGATAATTTGTGAGAAAGAACAGTTTATCATACTGTTGAAAGTAGAGCAAGTTGGTAAATTAATGCATGGCATTTTGTTAAATCTTATCACACTTAAGAAGGTATCTGTTCTCTAATTCAGCAAGTCCACATCCAAGAATTTACCCTTCAGAGATTATTGGACAAGTGTGCAAAAGACTTATGGGCAAAAAGTTACCAGCATTCTTTGTAATAACCAAAACTTTGAAACAGCCTAGAAGTCCTTCAGTATGGGGACTGGTTAATTAAATCACATCTATACAATGAATTGCAATGAACCCCTTGATAAGGTAAGGTACATCAAAATATCAAAATGTGTTGACAATTGTATAGATCTCGGTCCTATAAAGGAGTGAAACGAGGTGTTCACGGGACGATATTACATTATGGTCACACTCAAGTTAAAACGTAGGTTTGTATATGCTTTAAAAGTCTGGGAGGATATACTTTGCACTTACTTTTTTCTCTTAGATTTTAGGGAACTTGAATTTCTATTATTTGAATTTCTTATCAAGAGAAAAAGTCTATTTTTATTTTGTTGAAAAATGCAGCCTGCATAAAAACTGTATGCTTTAGCTTCCATCAAGCCTCATTAAAAGCTCATAAAATTTTGTTTTTCAAAGGGAAATTAATCATGTGAAGTCAGTAATTATCAAGCACTCACATCAAAGCCATTGATAGAACTTTAAGGCATAAAAATGACTATATCAAAGCTTCCCGCTTTAGCTGATCCTACCCAACTGTGATCTGTTATACGCTAAGGCTGGCCTGATCTATCCCCTAAGATGACGATGCTTTTGGAGAAGGAGGGCCTCCAGAGGTGCTATCTTTTGTCAGAGAGCTGTGCCTTCCCTGGCCCAGTTCTTCTCAGCTTTGCAAACCTCCTCCAGCCCCTGTGGCCATGCTGAGCTCTCTCACAGTTAAGATTCCCTTTGGAGGTACAAACTGACTCATTTTCACTTCTACTGAATGTTAGATTTTTTTCCTAAGCATTCACTCATTAGTTCAGATTAAATCTCATTGCCTATTGCTTTAGTAAGAATTTTCCCTTCTGGGAGCTGGGCTCTGAATCTGGGTCCATAGTGCACTTGTTGATCTGACTTGGGGAATATAAAAGGGTAATGGAGAACCCATTTGAAGCATCTCAGCAGCACTTCTCTTATCTCATAGCAGATCAACAGCCATCTGAGAAGTTTTATACTTGGATAATTAGATTCAGAATTATTTTGATTATGCTTCAGAGCTAAAATGGGTCCCTGCTCTGCAGAAATGCAACCACCATTTTTCACACTATTTTCAGCCATGTTCAAGGTTTGTGGCTGAACAGCACCTTCACTCACCAGATCTTTTTGGTGGCCAAAGCCATATTGGTTCCTCCCACCTCCTACCTGTCACCTTTCCCTTCCATCAACACCAGGCACCTGTGTTACAAAACAACTGGCCCTGTAACTACTGAGCATTTTCACTGGGGGAATGCTCTGGCCACTAACCACTGCCAAATCCCTGACCTCTTGCAGGCGCTACTCTCTCCAACCCATGGCTCTGGAAGCCAGAGAAGACAATTCTTCATTTTGGAGGCAACTAGCACTCTCTAGCTCTTACTTTATCACCTGCTCAGCTTGATAAAGCACCTGCCATGTCATGAGCTGCTCTGTGGAGAGATCCCTGGGGCAAGGAACGTGGGGAAGTCTCTGACCAGCAGCATATAAGGAACTGAATCCTGCCAGCAAACACATAAGTGAGTTGGGAGATGTATATTTTCAAGTTGAACCTTCTGAGAGACCCAGAGTGAGACAACCCAGATGAGCCATGCCCAGATTCCTGATCCATGGACGCGGTGAGGTAGTCAATGTTATGACTTTAAACCACTAAGTGTTGGAGTAGTCATGTAGCAATAAATAGTAATACATTTTAGAATTGTTGCGAAGATTTAAAGACAAAGAAATTAATATATGTGAAAGAACCTACTATAGTGCCTGGCACATAGTAGCTGCTTAGCAATGTTCATGGATCCTAAAAACAGCAGAGTCACAAATATCACCAGAATTTGTAAATAGTAGCTGTAGCCACTAACCTGAGAATAATCCATGTGTATAAAGTCTGCTAGTTTCAGCCTCCTCGGGGAAACTCAGACCAAAAAATTTGATGTGTACATACAAAGGCATAACTAATGCCTATGTGTGTTTTACATACTAATGCAGAAAATCTCACTTTTAAATGTAACCTTGTTTTTCTATAGATATTGGAGCTGTGCCAAGTACTTCAGCAGGCATTCAGGTGATGATTATAATGATAACAATGATGACAATGACAAAGACAGCAAAAAGAGAAAGGGAGCTCCTACTAAACCATGTTTCATAAAGTGGCAATCCCACTGTTTTTGTCATTTTCTCTCATCTTAAAGTTTATTCAAATATGCAAGTTCAAAAACAATCCTCAACCAAATGGAAACTATAACAAACATTTAAGGGAATCCAATTCCATGCCCAGAGATGCCACTCTCTTATAACAGCTATCACAGCCCTTCACCGAAACTGGTAGTTGAAAATGGTTTAGTACCACCAACATTTATATGAAAATCACTGTGAAAAGTGTGAAAGCATTTCAAAATGTGACCAGGTTCACTCTATTCCACAGAACTGTACTCAGTGTCTACTCTGTGCCCTCAGCCCTGCTCCATGATCCTGGGAAGCGAAAATAAGCACCATCTAGTAGAGGGAATGAGCACAGTCACACCTCACTATTAGAAAAACCCTGATGGAGCATGATCTATTGATGCCTGTTCTAGGCTTGGGAGTAGGGGCAAGGATATAAAGATGACCTCTTGACCAGAGAGAGAAGACAGGTTGTGATATGCTTTGACAGAGGTATAAATAAAGGATCAAGAACATGCAAAGTTGGGAAAAGTTAATTCTGACTAAGGCTAGGAATGACTTCCTAATGAAGGTAACATTTGAGTGTGGTCTTGAGGAATAAATAGGATCTCAACATGTAAGATCACTTCAGATGGAGTGAGGACAGGAGTGGCATAGACAAAGGCACAAAGGCAATGAGACGTAAAACTGCTAAGTGAGGCAAGACATTCCAAGCAGAGCACAACAGAAGTGTCAGCTGCATGGCAAAAGAATGGAAGCAAAGGCTAAAATGGGCAAGATCATAAAAATTCTCAAAGCTGAGCAGAGGTGGTTGGATTTATTCTGCATGTAATAGAATGGCATGGATATCTTTTAAGAACAATAGCAAATGCCCATGCATTAGTCAGTATGCTTTATGTTGGTAGGGACTGAAATCCAATTCAAACTAGCTAAGCATAAAAAGAATGTATTGGTTCATTTAACTGCGAAGTTAAGGAAAGCATGCGGCTTCAGGCTCAGCTGGTGCCAAGGAATAAATGATGTCATCTCATCTCCACCTTCCCCTTTTTGACTTCTTTCTCAAGGAGGTTCTCTCCACACTGTGGCAAAGATGATAATCAACAGCTAGAAACGTACACCCTACTGGCTTAAGTTCCTCTGTAAGAAGAGAGCAGTTCTTCCCTAATAGTTTCACCAAGAGTCTGGTGGCTGGACTTCCGGCCAAGATGGAGGGCTAGACTGACACACTCCATCTCCCTCCATAACTAAGAAGGAATACAACTACTGCAAAACCAAAAGTAACCATAAGTTCCAGAAAATAAAGCTACATGGTAGTCCAACATATGAAGTTATAAACAAGTGGTGCTTGTCCAGGAGGGGCGAAGCTGGGGCAGAGAGGTCAAGCTGTGCTGGCGGCGGCAGCACTGTGGCAATGGCAGTGGGACAGCAGTAAGCACAGAAACTCGTATTTAAGGGAAGACGAGAAGCACCCGGGGAGTTCCCCTGGCTACAGACCCAACCCGTCAACTCACAATTCCAATGCCAGGAAAGAGAGACCCTCATTGCCTCGAACGGTAAGGGCTGGAGGGTGTGGGGACAAAGGAGGAGGCTCCCAGTCTCTCAGCAGTGAGTGAACGGCAGGAATCCATCTTGGATCCCTGCCCTCACACAAAGCGCCACAGTGTGGTGAGAAGGGTCGCCTGGTAGTGATGAGTGCACGGGGCTCCACCCCCTATAGCATAAGAGGTGTGACAGCCCTGTCCAGAAAGCAAAGCTAAACACAAAACTGTCAGGATGGCAAGGATCATGATAGAGATCCCAATCACGCAGCTGACTGAACAGCAAATATATGATCTATCAGACCAGCAGATAGATAATCTTTCTGAGACTCAGTTCAGAGATCTGGTTACAAGAAAGCTTACAGACATAACAGCAGATCTTAAACAAGATGGGGAAGGAATGAAGGCTAGTCCTGCTGAAATGAATGAAAACACATACGAAACAAGTGGTGAGAGAAGGAAAACCAGGGACCAAATCAACAAATTGAAACATAGGGAAGGAAAAAACAGTCAACCAGTGCAGAAAGAGGAAATGAAAAGTGAGAAAAATGAGAAGAGGCTCAGAAACCTACGGGACAGCTATAAGCGGGCCAACATCCAAATCATAGGGTGGCCAGAAGGTGAAGAAGAACTAGAAATTGAAAAATTCTGTGAAAAAATAATGAAGCAGAACTTTCCTAACTTGGGGGAAGAAATAGAATTACAGGTCCAGGAAGCACAGAGAGTTCCAAAAAAACTGGACCCAGGAAGAACCACACCAAGACACATTAGAATCAAAATGTCAAAAATTAAGGATAAAGAGAGAATCTTAAAAGCATCAAGAGAGAAGAAGAGAATTACATACAAAGGGGTCCCAATAAGACTATCAGCTGATTTTTCAAAAGAAACTCTGCAGGCAAGAAGGGACTGGCAAGAAATATTCAAAGTAATGAAAAGCAAAAACCTACAATCATGGTTACTCTATCCAGCAAAGCTGTCATTAAGAATAGAAGGGCAGAGAAAGTGCTTCTAAGACAAAGTAAAACTGAAGGAGTTCATCAGATCTAAACCACTGTTATATGAAATGTTAAAGGGACTTGTTTAAGAGAAAGAGGATCAAAACTATGAATATTAAATGAAAACTGTATCACAACAACCAACAACAGAAGATGGGGAACTGAAACAAAGGCAAACTAAGTAGCCAACAAGAATGGTAAAAGAATTATAGATATGGGGAACATTTGGGGGTGAGGTCAGCGGGGAGGGGGAAGGGGGAAAGGGAGGGAGATAGTACAAGAATTAAGAAGCATAGCAGGAGGGTGTGAAGTAGATAGAAAGATGTTGAGAAGAACTGTATGCACAACCAATGGACATGGACTAAGGGGGGGGGAACAACTGGAGGGAGGGGGTCACTGGGTAGGGGAACAAAGGGAAAAGAAATTGGGACAATTGTAATAGCATAATCAATAAAGCATATTTTTTTTTTAAAAAAGAGTCTGGTGGCTCAATCCTATCGGATGACTTTGATCACCCATTACAGAGGTAAATACTATGGCAGGGTAATGTAGTGTCCATCCTTGGAGGGTGGAGTCAGCCTTACCCCAACTCCATTCACTGAAGTGATAAGTCCCTTAAAGGAAAATCCAAGTGCTATTTTTAAAAGAGAGAGAAATAGGAATAAAGGTGGCAAGAATACATACATACATACATACATACATATATACATAAAAATGTAAAACTGTCCATTACAAAACAGAAAAGAAATTCTAGTGGCAGAAAATGAGACAAGAGGAGTTTCCCCAGAGGCAAGAAAACCTCTACAATAGACTAGACAAGAGGACAGATATCATAGGCCATGAGCATGACATGAACAAAGCAGTTGTTTGGCGACTTCACACAGAGTATCTAGGAATCAAGAGAGAAGAGACATTTTAAGAAGTTTGGGAATCATCTGTGTAATGAATATAATTTAGGGGGGCATGTGGCTCAAAGTCAAAACTTAGATTTATCATTTTTTAAGATTTTATTTATTTATTTTTAGAGAGAGGAGAAGGGAGGGAGAAAAGGAGGGAGAGAAACATCAATATGTGAGAGAAACATCGATTGGTTGCCTTTCGCACACCCCCAAATGGGGACCTAGCCCACAACCCCGGCATGTGCCGTGACCAGGAATTGAACCAGTGACCTTCCACTTCGCAGGATGATGCCCAACCAAGCCACACTGGCCAGGGCTTAGATTTATCTTTTATATCATATTTATACCCATATTAAATAAGTTCAGGTGACCTTAGTATATTATCATGGTTAATTTGGTATCAGAACAAACAGAACCTGAGATAACTTAGCTTAAATGTAGAGGAACACCACATGTATGGGTCTACTGGAAAAAAACAATTACTAATTCACATTACTTCTGGACTCAAATTTTTCTTCATTTGCTTTAAAAATAAAATAAATGTCCATAAATTCTTAGTCATATATATGGTATCAATTCTTTATTATGGCTATTCCAAATGTAGTATAGAAGGGAGAACCCAGGTGAAGGAGTTCAGGACATGCCACTCCAAAATATGTCACTTTGGCATTCTTATTTTGAGCTTTAAAGCACTTGAGAAAAAGCATACAGAGGAAAGGTTCTCTGACCTCCTGTTTTCTACCTAAAAACAGGCCATAAAATTTCCCATGAGAGAGGTGCCCTCCCTGTACCAGAAAGAGAACATCCTTAACACCACAGCCTGGGAATTGCCACTAAAATACATCTGTACAAACATAAAAACATACTAATACCCCTTATCTTCCACTACCTTTTCTCCTCAACAAATCTCCTAGTCACCTCCCACAATTACTGCCCCTAACCCTAACCCAAACCCCTTTGTTTGTTATTTCTGCACAAATTTATTGTTTCTTGGTCTAAAAGGTATAAAAGTTTTCTGTTCTGGTCACTTTTTGGGGTCTTTGCTCTTTTGCAAAAGTCCCCCATGTACATGTAAAAACTAAATAAAATGTGTATGCTCTTCTTCTTTTAATTTGTCCTAAATCAGTTTAATCCCTATGCCAGCCAGAGACCTTAAAAGGGTTGATAATATTTTCCTCCCTTGCACAGAAACCTAAACCCTCCTTTCATTTAGAAAGTGCTAGAGGCAGAATAGATTGGGGAGAAACACGGTTCTGGAGATGGGCATCCTGGCTGCACCCTAGGGTCAACCAGTCAGCCTGCCTGGCTTCATGGTCCTCATCTGGATGAAGAAAAGGTGGTGCTAGACTCTGCATTAGGGTTTTTTTCCATTCTATGATTCTGAACCCACAAGTCCCCCAAGACTGGAGTCTCCTTAGACCCAAAGAAAAGTCTAAATCTTCTCCAGTCAGCCTGCTCAGTGTCGGTTCTGTAGACAGCCTGACAGTTCTCCCTGAACTCCCACAGGATTATGGAGCAGCATTTCTGTGGAGATCATCCAACCACATCCAGTATGAAGCATGTGACTAAAGTCTCATACTTACCCCTCAAATGGCCAATGTGGGAGGTCAACATCCTTGTGGTACCATGAGAGAGACAGCTACTACAGCATCCACACAGGTGAGAAATGATAAGGCCAACAACCCCCAAACTGGACCATTTGGAGAGAAATATAGTAAAAGCTGATTCTAGCAAAGCTGGGTGCCTGATGAGCAGTTTTTCAGTTAGAAGCAACAGAGAACCACTCTAACTTAAGAACATAGGATTTACTTTGGAAGATATAAATATATCTCATAAAATCTTGGATCAAGAACTACAGCCAAGCCTCCCAGACAAAGAACCAGGAACTAAAAACCATCAAATTTCCTTCCAACTCTTTCCTCTCTCTTACCTTTCTCTGGTGTGTGCTTAAACCTCTCTCCCTGCGTACCAGCCTTCTTCCTGTTGTTTGAGCAGAAACTAAGCAGGGCTTCCTCTTAGCTCTCTGGGTTGATAGTTGAGTTTAAACCTTAGTCCACCTCAAGGCCAATTGGTTATGATCAGGGAAGCAGAATCACATGGTGAAAACATGACTGGAGATTTACCCCCACTACACTAGAAACCATAGGCAGAATAACAGGCCATGTTTCCAAGTCTTTTGACATGAACGAAACTATGTAGGTATAAAAACATTTTGGCCAAGTTTTCTGTAATTTTCTTGCTCAAATATTTCTTGGTATATTAAAAAATATACATAAAGGCACTCTATGATATTCACATTTTCTACATAGTCATTATCATTCATTAGTAACCATCACAATAATATGGAAGAAAAGCAATTCAACCAAAGGAAGTCAGTCACCCCTATCTTTTATCCTACAAGTGAACCCAGGTAATTTAGTTCTCCACAGCTGAGGATGCAGCTGACATTCAGTGAAGGAAGCATAAAAATGATTTCTGGCTATGTGGGTGTGTTTCATGCAAACACTCTTCTTCAGCAGTTCCTGACTTCAAATAAGAACTTTAAGCAATAGCAGGCACGTTTAGTACTTAACATGCCTAAGATAAAATAAATTATATGGTTTCCTTGGAAACATTTTCTAAAGAAGCTTGCACATACACCTTATCGAGAAGCAGGTGCAGCAGCCAATGGATTTCTTTCCTGCCCCAAGCCATCCATTTAAAAGTCAAGGCCAGGGTTCCTCAACTGTAGCTCTGGAACCAGTGACAGAACTTATTTTGCTTAAGGTTAATTTAGTATCAGTTCTCTCTGTACTGGCTGGTTCTATGAGAAATACATCCCCAGGTAGCTCTTGGCATCTTTTGAAGTATTTGCAAGTTCTGGCTATCAAAGACAGTGGAGGAAGTCCTATATTGTATATCAAAATGGGTGACATGGATTTCTCAGAGAACAAGAGGAGATAGCTTACAGATTAATAGTTATTTGAATCTGAATTTTCAATGTACCTGTGTTCAGATTAGAATAAAAATGAGTTGGAAAAGGTCGTGCATATTGATGTCAATTCTAGGATCTTTTTTCAATAGCTAGGATTTATAATTGTGGTGTAAGGTTACTAAACAAAACAAAACAAAGGGACAAAACTATTAGGTTTGCAGAATTTTAGGAAATTATCAATATCTTGATTTCCAAAATGCCATGGAAGCTAGGTTGAAAATGAATCCTGCCTGGCTTAACGGGATACATATATTGTGAACCACAAAGCTTACCTAAGTATGAACAACTAGGCTTACTTGAGTAACCCCTCCTGCCACTGCAGCATTTCACAATCCTCTTCTTGTTTCCCTCCCTCCCTATCAGCCTGCCTCTTCAATATTTGCCTCTAATTTAGTGATGCTTATCTTGAAAGGTCCATGTTATTTCTTTGTTGGAAACTCTTGATATTTTAATACATGTCAATATCTTGGTTTCAAGGTCATCCTTCATGTTCAACATCAACAGAGCAGATGAAAACCAAGAAAATCACATAGGAAAAGAGGTTATCATTGTAAGATATGGAAGAAACTGCATGACTCTATTTAATAGATCAGGATAGGCAGTACAACTATAACACTGACTAGTCTTGGATAGACAAGAGGAAAAAATATTAGCCAGAACAGCACTTACTCAAAATTCCCTTACAAAGCAAAGCATCCAAAACACTGTCCTTTTCCACTTGAAGTCACCCTCAACACTTAGGATGCTATGAGGTCAAAACTGAAAGTACCCAATTTACTTTCAAGATAATGTCCTTTCTTTTTCAATGATTATCAAACATTCACGTGCCAGGAACTATGAGAAATCTTTAGAATTCACTATTCCTCCGGACACAAAGTAACTAAGCCCCTGCCTGCAGCTTTTCCTGGCTCACTTTTAGAGAAAAAGCATGTTCTCTAATCTATCTGGATAAAATAGTATTTAGGAAAAACTTTCTTGAATCAACTTGCCTTTCTAAATTTTCTAAAACATGAGCACTCAAGTTCTTCAAATGTTTATCACTAATGAGTGATTGTTATCCTTCCTGGCCTTTGCTCTTCTTGGAAGGAAAATGAAGCTAGCAATCCAAATTAACACAGGATTTGTGTAAGCAAGAACCACCATCAGCTTGCCTACAAAGTTCAATAAAGTTTCATTATTTTGTTAGTGGTCCTGCCCTCTAACATCAATCTTGTTTCTGCAAATCAAAAGTGAAGTACACTGATGATTCATAACTAAAAACTGTATTCGATTTTCTTCAAATTTCCTGGAACTTTCCAAAAATTTTATATTTATCTTAGTGAAACATGTAGGGCATATTTTGAATTCTTGGAATATTTTGTCTTTACCAAGTATGTTAATTGACTTAAGATATTTTGAAGTTACACAGATCTGGATATAGAAATGGCAAATATAATGAAAGATTTCAAAATGTCTAATTAATTGGATAAAATAATCAAATGACTGATATTGTGACAACTAGAATTACTAGGATCTAAATGTACTCACATTTTTTAAAATCCTCTTATAACTTTCTTGAGATGGCCGCAAAGTATACTATAGACGCTTGTAGATCTAACTTTTAGATCCAGTTTAACTATTGAAGGGCAAATCTGAAGGTTCATGGTATAGACTAACTAATTGTTTTTTATAGGAAACCAACTTTGAACCCAAGCTTTGAGGCTTATGTAAGGAGTTGAGGCATTTAGCTAATAAGTCTTTCTGATCCATCATATTCATATCCCTACAATTCTTGTGGGTGTACATCAAAAGAACACACAAGTGTGATGTCAGTGTCATTAGTTTACTGCTTCACATGTTTAGTAGTCATCTACATTATGTTTTTGTAGTTGGAAAATCCATTTATTCACTTGTGCACCAAAAATAAATGTGTATTAGTCATTGGGGATTCTGCAGTAAACAAATACACGGAATGTCCCTGTTCTCATAGATTTACACTGTGTGGCAGAGATAGACAGCAAACAAATGAGATGATTACAGATTATAATGTGTGATGAAGACAATAAACTAGATGATGGGTTACCAAGTAAGTGCAGTAGGACAACCATACCTAGATGGGTTAGGAAAGGCCTTCTGGGAATTGACTTCTGCATCAAGACCTGAAGGAAGAGAATTGAGATGCAGTAGTTAGTTAATTATTAGCTGTTGCTGGAGAAAATTAAGTACATATAGAATAGACAATGCTATTCACCTATTTCAGGAGTACTTGAACACCAGAAGCCATCTACAAGATAGATAAGATATTTAAACTTTTTTTCTTTTATTGATTCTAGAGAGAGGGGAAGGGAGGGAGTAAGAGGGAGAGAGAAACATCAATGTGGGAGAGAACAATCAATTGGTTGCCTCTTGGATGCACCCTGACCAGGGGACTGAACCCACAACCCAGGCATATGCCCTCACTGGGAATTGAACCCACAATATTTTGGTTTGCAGGGTGATGCACAACCACCTGAGCCACATGGCCAGGGCGAGATATGATATTTTTTAAAGCTTTTGCATTATGCGTCTGCTTTTTGATGTAGTATTTCAGTCCTCAGGACAAAACAAAGACATTGCTTAAGCTACAATGTGCTATTTCATTAGCACAATCTATTTAGAACAAACAGTATTTCTTGTAGCTGTTTTCTGTTACTGGCATAAGTGTTACCTTAGAGCAAAAGTAAATCAACTATACAAAATCCAACTACATTTCTATATATTTTCAACAATCTGGAAATGAAATAAACAAAAATTCCATTTACAACAGCACCCAAAAGAATAAAATACTTAAGAATAAATTTAACAGAAGAAGTGCCAAACTTGTTCTCTGAAAACTACAAAACATTGTGGAAAGAAATTTTAAAGATCTGAATAAAAGGATCAGAAAACAATATTGTTAAGGTGGCGATATTCCCCAAATTGTGCTAAATCAGCATAATCTTCATCTAAATTCCAGCTTACTTCTTTCTTATAGAAGTTGACAAAACAGTTCTAAAATGCATGGGACCCCAAATAACTAAAACAATTTCAAAAAAGAAGAACAAAGTTGGAGGACTCACAGATTTCAAAATTTACTACATACAAAGGTATAGTAATCATAACCATGTGATACTTACATAAGAATGGACATATAGACCAATTGACTAGAATTGTGAATTTAGTTTAAAAATGAGCAAAGGGTCTGAATAAACATTTTTCCAAAGAAAATATTAAATAGTCAAAGCACATGAAAATATGTTCGGTATCATCAGCCATCAAGGAAAAGTAAATCCAAAGCACAATGTAAATTTAAATCAAAATCAAATATCACTTCCTACTTACTAGGATAGCTATAATCAAAAAAGGGAAATATGTGTGTTGGCAAAAATGTAGAAAAATTAGAATCATCATACATTACTGGTGGCAATGTAAAATGGCACAGCTGCTTTGGAAAAGTCTGGCAGTTGCTCCAAAGATTAAACACTGCAATACCATATGACCCAGTAACTCTACTCTTACTACACGAGAAATGAAAACCTATATCCACATAGAAACTAGTACAAAAATTTTTATAGCAGCATTATTCATAATAAACAAAAAATTAGACACAACACAATGAGACAGTAGAAAAATACTGGGTGACCAGGAAGCCAAGACCAGGTGGCTAGAAGGATAAGCTGATTGCAAGAATATCACCACTCTTCCACGCCTTTCTTTTTTTAAAAAATGCAGAATTTTATTTCCCTTCTAACCATTTGGCTTTCCTACCCTGACATAAAAAATTCCACAAGATTCCCATTTTCAAAAAGCCCATCTTTTCATGCAAGCCTGCTTTGTTCCTACCTTATAAAACAGCCAAGCAGAGTCAGCCCCCGAACCAGTTAAAAGGACCTTCTTTTCCTCTGTGCCACCTTCCTTATAAGTTTAATAAAATCTGTCTGGAAATTTCTCTGGGGTTTCCACTCAATTTCTATCTTGGAGAACCCAAGACCCCAACGCTGGTAACGAAAAGATCCAAATGAAGAAGGGATTAAAATGTGGTCGTCGTCGTCGGCAGCCGTCCGTCTCGAGAGACGATGGTGTAGCTTCCTAAGAGTCTATCTGCACCACCGAGAATGGCTGTGCAGTCCGACTCGGGAGTGACACGGTATCTGTCTCCTCCCGTTGAATTGACATCTTGCGATGACGCTGGAGTGTCCTCTCCAGTGAAGCTGAAGCTACAGAGCCTGGGCAGGGTGATATGGAGGGTCTGCTGTTGCCCATGCAGTAGACCCCCCCCCTCTCTTCGCAGCTGAAGGGTCCAAGGGAAAGACGGAGTCAATACAGCTTGGCTTCAGGTGCACCGCAGGAGTTGCCGGTGTTGACTACAACGTCAAACCGCCTTAGGGACTCCGGCTCCGGATTTTCTGTCGGGGTTTACTCCCTTAGCCTTTCCCCTGAAGAGGTATGCCGCAAGGCAGCGGAGGTTTTTTGGAGTCAGAGTTTTCCTTCTCTGATGTGCCCTGACTGGAAGATCGAACCAGCGACACTTAGCTCGCAGGCCGACGTTCAATCCACTGAGCCAAACCAGCCAGGGGGATTAAAATGTGGTATACAATGAAATATTATTCATTAAAATAAGAATGAAGTACTGATACATGCTACAACATGAATGAACCTTGAAAACATTATGTGAGAGGCCAAATCTCATTTATATTGCATGGTCTCATTTATAGTAAATATCCAGATTTTGAAAATCTGTAGAGACAAAAAATAGATTAGTGGTTACCTAGGTCTGAGGTGGGGAATGGAAGGAAGGAAATGGGAAATAACTGTTAGTGGTTATGGTGTTCCTTTTTGAGGTGATTAAAATGTACAAAAATTGATTGTGATAATGGTTACACAACTCTGTGAATATATTAGCACTGTACACTTTAAAAGGGTAAATTATGTATGAATTATATCTCAATAAAACTTGTATACAAAAAAGGAAGTCAGAGACAATACCAGGAAACATCAATGCTCCTATCATTGAATCTTAATATAAAAAGAGTCAAAAAGAATTTATTAAGTCAACTTTTCTATCTTGCTTTTAGTTAAAACCTCTATGTAATAACACCAGGCGAAAATCTGTTCTGCTTTTTGGCCCTTAAAAAAAAAGGAGCATCCATCACGTACTTCAGTAAACAATTCCCATTCTGAAAACAACTCTATGAATCAACAGAGTCTTCCCTAAGACCGACTTCATGTTAGATTTTAGGCTAAGATTAATCTACCTTGAGGGAAAAAAAATTAATACAGTAGTTACTGTGTTCCCTGTTTTTCTGAGTGTTTCTTTTTCTATTCTTGAACTAAGTCTTAATATATTATACCTCTGCCCTAGTGGTATCATTTCTAGCTTGGTTCTTTATTGCAAATGGTGAGTAAAAAAATCTCATCTTAATTTAAGACAAGAGTAATTCTGTATAAATAAGTTTCTTTCTTCCTACTTTGATTTCTCCCTGTTATTTCTACACTAGCCAGTGAAGGACACCCTGGGGCTCAATCAGATTCGTTGCTAAATAATCTTTCTTTCCTGGAGAGATGAAATGGAACAGAAATGGAATGATGGGGTCAATGAAAAGCCACCCTACCTCCCTTTAGCATTTATATTGGAAAGATTTACAGTGACATGTTAAAATATGACTTGAGTGTATTGTACACAATAATTCATTTTATAAGAACCCATCCTTAATAAAGAAAATATTGCAACCTGCAAAAATGTCATCATCTTTGCCCACTACCTGACCAAATTGAAGTTTACATACAGATTTAGGATGACTAGAGCTCAGAACCTTTTTTTTTTTTTTAAAGAACTTAATTATGCAGACTTTTAATTTCACTATGGAGACCATTTAATTCTATCACTCTAAATTCTCGAGCAAATAAAATATATTTATCAATGCTTTCTCACCTGTGTTTTGCAGTTTGTTGATTCCAAGTGAGTATTTTCTGTAGTTATTTGTGAAATAACTTCTTGGTTGCTACACAGCAGTTCTCAGTGGTTATAAATCAATTCCTTAAAGCAATTAATTTAAAATTTTAAGGCAGTTAATCCAGCCTAAGGCCTCCAAACTCATGGATCACCAGCTGGGTTTATGGAAGCCATCTGGCATATACTGATTTTTCTTTTTAAAATTTGCAGCATAGATTGTTCAATCAAGGTCTTTCTTTGAAAGATTCAGGACATAGAATCTTGCTCCAAAAGCCATCTAAATGTAGATAAGTATAGATATATATAAGAAGTTAGGACAATAAATTTCATTTGGGGAATAATATTACAGGTTATCCTTGGGGGGAAATGACATTTTATAAGTGTCTCTTTAACATTTTCTTACCCATTTTTCTAAGTCTCAAAAAAGTATACGTTTTAATTCAGAAATTCTCAAACCTTTAAGACCCAATCACACCTTTTAAGAACAAAATATTTCTAACAATGGTTCCTAAAATAAAATGAAATTTACAGGTTCTATAGCTATATATGGAAAACAAATCAATGCAATGCCATAAATATAGAGGGAATAGTAAAACAATAGTAAATAATAGTGTTTAGTTTAACTTGAACATAATTACATCTGACTCCAAAAAACCTCCGCTGCCTTGCGGCATACCTCTTCAGGGGAAAGGCTAAGGGAGTAAACCCTGACAGAAAATCCGGAGCCGGAGTCCCTAAGGCGGTTTGACATTGTAGTCAACACCGGCAACTCCTGCGGCGCACCTGAAGCCAAGCTGTATTGACTTTGTCTTTCCCTTGGACCCTTCAGCTGCGAAGAGAGGGGGGGTCTGCTGCATGGGCAACAGCAGACCCTCCATATCACCCTGCCCAGGCTCTGTAGCTTCAGTTTCACTGGAGAGGACACTCCAGCATCATCGCAAGATGTCGACTCAACACGGGAGGAGACAGATACTGGTTATAAGCTCATCCGATTGGCGAAGGAAACGAGCGCCAGGGGTCTCCTCTGACGGTGGGAGAGGTCATCGCACCTCACTGGACAGCTACCGCCCGCCTCAAGCTGGGCAGCCCCAGCCAATTAGGTGCCGTCTCGCCATGGCTCGCCTGCCCCACTGGGTGCGTGGGGATCAGAGAGGCGCCTCCCGAAAAGTGGGCCACAAAACACCCGCACCAGTTAATTCCAAGCAAACAACAAGAAAGAAGCCTCCAGCTCTTCGCCTCGCTAGCTGGAACATCAGGACCATGTGCCCCGGACTTACTGCAGACCTTCCGTGGATCAATGGTGCCAGGAAAACCGCTGTCATCGATAGGGAACTGGCACGACTAAACATCGACATTGCGGCTCTACAGGAGACCCGGTTGGCTGACAATGGAACTATCAGAGAAACCAACTACACCTTCTACTGGCAAGGGAAGTCTCCGGACCAACCAAGACAGCACGGTGTTGGGTTCGCTGTGAAGAACACGCTTGTTAACTCCATAGAGCCACCCACAGGAGGCACAGAGAGATTACTTACCCTCCGATTGTCAACAACTTTCGGCCCAGTCAGCATTTTTAGCGCGTACGCTCCAACCCTCTGCGCCACCACTGAAGAGAAAGAACAGTTTTACCATGCACTGGACGAAGCGTTATCCAAGATCCCCAGAAGTAATGCTCTTTATCTCCTTGGAGACTTCAACGCAAGAGTAGGAGCCGACCACATGGCCTGGCCCACCTGCCTCGGAAACTTTGGGAGAGGAAAGATCAATGAGAATGGTCAGCGACTGCTTGAGCTTTTGTGTCACCACGGCCTGTGCGTGACAAACACATTCTTCAAGTGCAAAGAGATCCACCAGGTGTCATGGAGGCACCCCCGCTCCCGCCATTGGCACCAGCTTGACCTCGTCATCACCAGAAGAACGGATATTGGCAGCACCCTCCTCACCCGCAGCTACCACAGTGCAGACTGCGACACGGACCATGCCCTCGTGGTAAGCAAGGTGCGCATAATGCCGAAGAGGTTGCACCACTCCAAGATGAAGGGTCGCCCACGCATCAACACCAGTTGTGCCAGCAACCCAGTTAAGACCCAGCAATTCATCAACAAGATGGAAGATGCACTCGGCGAGGGAGTGGTGGCAGATGACATTATTGAATCCAATTGGCCACGTCTCCGCGACGCCATATACAACTCCGCCATTATTGCTTACGGGAAGAAAGAGCGGAAGAATGCTGACTGGTACGAGGCTCACTGGGAAGAAATGGAACCCGTGATCGAGGCTAAGAGGAAGGCCCTACTGGCTTACAAGGCCACGTCCACTCCCAGTACACTTCAAGCTCTACGGGCTGCCAGGAACAAAGTCCAGAAGACCGCCCGCCACTGTGCCAACACCTATTGGCTAAACCTGTGCAGAAGCATTCAGGAAGCCGCCAATATAGGCAACGCACGAGGAATGTATGAGGGTATCAAGAAGGCAACAGGCCCAATCCCCTCCAAGATCGCCCCCCTTAAGTCCAAGACAGGTGAGGTCATCACTGACCAGGAACAGCAAATGCGGCGGTGGACCGAGCACTACCTCGAGCTGTACGCAACGAAGAACACCGTAACAGACACTGCTCTTAACGCCATCCCAGACCTACCAGTCATGGAGGAGCTAGACACCCCACCTACTGCGGCAGAGCTCAGCAAAGCCATCGACCGCCTCGCTTGCGGGAAAGCACCAGGAAGCGACGGAATCCCTCCAGAAATCCTAAAGAGCGGGAAACCAGTCCTGCTACAGCCGCTCCACCATCTACTCTGTCGCTGCTGGAAGGAGGGTTACATCCCCCAGGATATGAGAGATGCCAACATTATCACCATGTACAAGAACAAAGGAGACCGCAGCAACTGCAACAACTACCGGGGCATCTCTCTCCTCAGCGTCGTCGGCAAAGTATTCGCCCGGGTCGCTCTTGCCCGCCTGCAGACCCTTGCTTCCCACGTCTACCCAGAGTCCCAGTGTGGCTTCAGAGCTGGCCGATCAACAGTGGACATGATCTTCTCCCTACGCCAGCTGCAGGAGAAGTGTCACGAGCAGCATAAACCACTCTACCTCGCCTTTATCGACCTCACGAAGGCGTTTGATCTGGTCAGTCGAAGCGGTCTCTTCAGCTTGCTACGGAAGATTGGCTGTCCACCACATCTGCTTGCTGTGGTCATGTCCTTTCACGACAACATGCACAGCACGGTGTCCTACAACGGCGCAACCTCTGAGGCCTTCCCAGTCAGCAGCGGAGTAAAGCAGGGCTGCGTCCTCGCGCCTACGCTGTTCGGAATCTTCTTCTCCATGCTCCTCCAATACGCCTTTAAGGACTGCAGCGAGGGTGTCTTCATTCACACCAGATCCGATGGCAAGCTCTACAACCTGGCCCGTCTACGAGCCAAGACCAAAGTCAAAGAGGTGCTCATCCGTGAGATGCTCTTCGCCGATGACGCAGCTTTGACATCACACTCCGAAGAGGGACTCCAGCAGCTAGTCACTTGCCTTTCCCACACATGCAAGGATTTCGGACTAGCCATCAGCTTGACGAAGACGAATGTTATGGCTCAAGGCACGGGGACTCCCCCATGCATCACCATCGATGGATACACCCTGGAGGTTGTCAACGACTTCACTTACCTCGGGTCCACCATCTCGAGCTCTCTGTCAGTCGACTTGGAGGTCAACCGGAGAATCGCCAGGGCAGCCACAGTTATGGCCAAACTGAACCGGCGAGCGTGGAACAATTCCAGCCTCACTGAGAAAACCAGACTGCGCATCTACCAAGCCTGCGTACTCAGTACTCTCCTCTATGGCAGCGAGACGTGGACCACCTACGCAAGGCACGAAAGGAAACTCAACAGCTTCCACATGAGGTGCCTGCGACGCGTCCTGCATGTCGCCTGGCAGGATAAGGTCCCCAACACCGAGGTGCTGAAGCGAGCCAATATGAGCAGTTTGCATGCAGTTCTTAGCGAGAGACGCCTCAGGTGGCTCGGCCATGTCAAAAGAATGGATGCAGGCCGTATCCCCAAAGACCTCCTCTACGGCGAGCTAGCAGAAGGCCAGAGGATGACAGGGCGCCCAAAACTGCGGTTCAAAGACATCTGCAAAAAGGACATGACACAATGCTCCATCAATCTCAACACATGGGAAGTTCAAGCAGAGGACCGCCTAGCCTGGAGGCTCGCGGTCAGGCAAGGTACGTCATGTGCAGAGGCTGCGCGCAACGAGGAGGCGGTGCGCAACGAGGAGGCGGTCCAGAAAAGATCGAGGCGGAAGCAGCGTCAACAGCAGCAACAACGGCCATCTGCCTTCACCTGTAACAAGTGTGGCAGGGATTGTCACTCCCGAGTCGGACTGCACAGCCATTCTCGGCGGTGCAGATAGACTCTCAGGAAGCTACGCCATCGTCTCTCGAGACGGACGGCTGCCGACGACGACCCTACACCAGCCATGGTGCCCATTCCCCAGCTCAAGCTTTGTTCACCTGACTATAGCTGAATAGGAACCAATCCATAACTTAGCTAGTGACCTATGACATATCCTGATGTGGAAAGTTGATAAGACTTGTCTTGGAAATTTAAACTAGGAAATATTGAGAAGATAAGGAGATAAGCACCTCACTCTTATTTTCTCAAGCTCATAATGGGAATGGGAATAAAAGCATTTATACACAGCAAAAATTAAGTTGATTGATAAAATTAAAGCACTTAGAACAGGGTCTGGCATTTAAATAAGCATGGAATAAATTCATTATCATCAACATCATTTTGAGTAGCTGTCTACTATTCAAAAACCTTTCATAAAAATGAATGTGTAATAATGTATGGGTAATAAACTGAAAAATAAAACTAATCAAGGATGACTAGCCATACCATATATGAAAATTGAAAACTAAAGCCACTTCAAGTAAAATGAATTGAGATTTATGCAGATAGAGGCAAATATAAATTGTTTGGACTCCCTCAATTTTATAAAAATATTCATCCATATTTTTCTTCTATTACTTTCATTCCTTATATTTAAATCTTTAACCTACCTAGAATTTATTTTGATGTAATAGATGACTTAGAGATTTTATTTATTTTTCTAAGTAGCTGTCAAGTTGTTCCAAAAATAGTTATTAATAATTTAATAATACATCTTTTCTTCACTACTTTGAAATGCTGCCTTTATTAACTAAATTCCCATATATATATTTAATAATGGGGGATTTTTTTTCTAGGATGAAAAATATTCTAAAGGCATTATAAATTGCTAACTGTAACTAAAAGCAAACATGTGAGGGGAAAGTTAAAAGCAAATGCCTGAGGAAAATTTTATGAAGTCAAAAGACAAATAGCAAATGCAGAGAAATATTTGCAACACAAATCAATGTCTAAGGACTAATTTCCATAAAGAACTCTTAAAAATCAATAAGAAAAGAGCTGACCTTTCAGTAGAAAAAATGCACAAGGACATACAAATGCCTAATAAGTATAGGGGAACTATTTAATTTCTTTATAAAGTTAATGTAAATTTTAAGAAATTATATATCACTTTGTAACTCTCAGATTAGCTGACTTCATTTATAACAATCATGTTGTTGAAAATGTGGGAGAAACAATTTGATTCACTGCTAGAAAGAGCAAAGATTGGTACAGTGATTTTGAATGGTAATTTGATAATATATTTTCAATTAGAAATGAACATTTCCTTTTAACCAGCAATTCTATTTCCAGATACTTAGGCAAAAAATTCAAGATTATGTATAAAGATGTGCATTGCAACATTGTTCATGAGAAAAAAAATACTGTAAATAGTCTAAGTGCCCATTAATAAGGCACTGGTTAAATACATTCTGTACACTAGCATACTACACAGCCATGTTTAAATTATTACTAGATGGACCCAACAAAATGCATCTTTGGACTAGATGTAACTCTTGGGTAACCTATGTATTATCTTAGGATTTTCTAGGTACTTATGCCTGCCCTCACCCTCCAACTGACAATGAGATCTACCCATTACCTAATCATCCCAATCGTTCCTATTATAGCATAAGCAAGAAACAAGCAAACAAACAAAAAACCCACACACAAACACACACAGAAACCCACCACTTTAATGAAAAAAGTACTGTTATTTACCAGTCATTTGTTTTTTTATGAATAAAATTGACAATGACATTTTCATTATTTTGTAAATAATGCATCATTTTCTGGGATTTTATAATTTCCATCAAATTCCAAAATGTTTTATTTTTTAATGAGTTTACATTGATGTTTAGGTGCCTTTAATACCCCTTTTCTCTTTGGTTTGGTGATAAATGGCTCCACATTCTTGCTCCAAATGGGACAACTGTAATTGAATAACCAAAAAATAAAATTTAAAAATATAAATAAATAAAATAAACCAAGGTCAGCAAACTATGACCTTTGGGCTAAAACTGGCCCACAGTCCATTTTTGTAAGTAAAGCCTTATTAGAACACACACACACACACACACAAAATGTAGTGCCAGTCAAAGTGTGTAGTCATGTGTGTTTTCCCCTAGCCTGTGGATGCACTTTCAGAAATCAACCCCCAGGGGTCAGGATTAACAAACTAAAAGTGGCCTCAGAGGATAGTCATTAGCTCTTAGCTCAAGAACCCTCAGGCAATATTTCTCTGGGGAGTGATCTTACCTGTTGTGAAGGAATTGAGTTTTTCCCCAAAGAATCCTTGACCTGGGAAGATAGGAGTATGGTGACAAAGAGAGGACACTATCAAAATCACACAGAGTAGGCTAATGAACCTTTTGTATATTGCACAAAAATGTTTCTGACTTGACAATTTGGGTAACTGTTCTAAGTCTTTCCTAATCCTCTAGAAAGGAAGAATGTTCTTTCCTGATTTGCCAACTTAGACCAAATAGGCCATATGTTCACACTGACAGAATTCTTCCTCCTTGTTATGAAACCACTATATGTAACTTTTTAGGGGAAAATGTTACATTATGCATATATTTTTAAGTTATAATTGATTAAAAAAACTCTTCAAGAAACCATTTTTACAGAAGCACATTTGTATCTGATCTCAGTGGAGTGTACCAAAGGCTAACAGTTGAGAAGTGTTTAATGTTTAAAATGTTTATGGGACTTCCAGTCAAGCTGGAGGCATAGGTAGGCACGCATTGCCTCCCTGCACAACCACAAAAAGAATTACAACTAAGTCTCAAAACAAATAACACCCAGAACTGTCAGAAAATCAAACTATATGGAAGTCCAACAAGCAAGGATTTAAAGAAGCCACATTCATCCAGACAGGTAGGAGAAGCAGAGATGCAGAGATGGGTGGAGGGGGGAGGAGACGCAGTGTGGGACTGAGAGGTGATGGTGGTGGAAGGGGTGTGGGTGGTCCCTCATTCGTGTGTGGTGGATTAAAATTGGGAGGGATACCTTAAGACTGAGCGATCCCAGCCCCAGGCTAGATGGCACAGCCCAGGGTTCCAGCACTGGGAAGGTAAATCCCTATAACTTCTGGCTGTAAAAACCAGGGGTGTTAGAGAGGCAGAAGTAGCTGCTGGATTTTCAGGAAACCCCACTTAAAGGGCCTGCACAGTCTTAAAAAGTACACAAACCCACCCACTATGGGATTTAACATGAGGGCAACAGCTGAAAGAGCACCAGTCACATACGGGGAGTGGGTGAAGTGACAGAAAATAGAGCAAGTGCTGGACAAACATCCAGAAGCGAGGCAGCACACAGTCCCATCTCTGAGCCCTCCCTCCACAAAGAGCCGCAAAGCAGTGAAACAGGTTGCCCTGCCCTGGTGAATCTAATGCTCTGCCCCACACAATTTGCAGGTGCATTTTTGAAAATAAGCCAAGCTACTAAGACAGGGAGTCAAAGCAGCTCTATTTAATACACAGAAACAAACACAGGGAGGCTGCCAAATTGAGAAGACAATTATGGCCCCCCAAAAAGAAGAGAACAGAATCCCAGAAAAAGTACTAAACAAAATGGAGACAGTTCAAAAATGTATATGGAATCATAAGCTACCCCGAATAGCTTCAGAAATTTTGAGGAAAAAAAACAAAGTAGGAGGAATCACAACACCTGATATCAAACTCCATTACAAGGCCACTGTAATCAAAACAGTCTAGTACTGGCATAAGAACTGACACATAGATCAGTGGAACAGAATAGAAAGCCTGGAAATAAACTGAAGTCTCTATGGTCAATTAATATTTGACAAAGGGGGCAGGAGCATTATATGGAGTAAAAGTAGCCTCTTCAATAAATGCTGTTAGGAGATCTGGATAGGTACACGCAAAAACAATGAAACTAAACCACCAACTTACACCACACACCAGAATAAACTCAAGATGGATAGAAGACTTAAGTCATGACACTATAAAGGTCCTAGAGGAAAACACAGGCACTAAAATTTCAGATATGCCATGCAGCAATATTTTTGCTCATATATCTCCTAGGGCATGGGATATAAAGGAAAGAATAAACAGCCCTGTCTGGTGTGGCTCAGTGGATTGAGTGCTGGCCTGCAAACCAGTTTGATTCCCAATGAGGGCACATGCCTGGGTGTTGGCCCAGGTCCCCAGTTAGGGGTGTGCAAGAGACAACCACAGTGATGTTTCTCTCCCTCTCTTTATCCCTCCCTTCTCCTCTCTCTAAAAATAAATAAAATCTTTAAAATAAGGAAAGAATAAACAAATGGGACTATATCAAATTAAAAAGCTTCTGTACAGCTAAAGAAATACAGCATAAGCAAAATAAAAAGGGAACCAACCATATAGAAAATAATATTTGCCAATGATACCTCGGACAAGGGTTTGACCTCCAAAATACAAAAAGAACTCATAGGACTCAACACAGAAAGACAAACAATTCAATTTAAAAATGGGCAAAGGACCTGAACAGACACTTCTCCAAGAAGGACATACAGCGGGCCCATAGCCATATGAAAGGATGCTCAACATCACTAACCATCAGAGAGATGCAAATTAAAAGCACAATGAGATATTACCTCACACCGGTCAGAATGGCCATCATTAACAAATAAATAAACAAGTGCTGGCAGGGATGCTGAGAAAAGGGAACCTTAGTGCATTGTTGGTGGGAATGAAGACTGGTGCAGCCACTATGGAAAACAGTACAGAATTTCCTCAAAAAACAAAAAATGGAACTGCTTTTTGATCCAGTGATCCCATTGCTGGGATTATACCCAAAGAATCCTAAAACACCAATTAAAAAGAACCTATGCATGCCAATGTTCATAACAGCATTATTTATAATAGCTAAGTGCTGGAAACAGCCTAAGTGCCCATCTGTAGATGAATGGATCAAAAAATTGTGGTACATTTACACAACGGAATACTACGCAGCAGAAAGAAAGAAGGGATTCCTACACTTTGCAACAGAATGGAAGAAAATGGAGAGTATTTTGCTACATGAAATAAACAGAGGCAGCACAAGAAAAATGCCACATGATCTCACCTAATACAGGAAACTGATCAACAAAACAAACAAATGAGCAAAATATAATCAGAGACATGGAAATAAGGAACAAACTAACAGTGACCACAGGGGAGGTGGGAGAGGGATAGTGAGGTAAAGAAGGGGAAGGGTACAGTCAAGGAATACACATAAAGGACCCATGAACATGGACAACACGGTTGGGCTTGACCATGGGAGCAGAGGTGGGTGGAGCAGGAGAGAACCATGGTGGGGGGGGGAATGGGACAACTGTAACTGAACAATAATAAAAGTTAAAAAAGAAAAAAGAAAAAGAAACGAAAATAGCCAACTTATCAGATTCAGAGTTCTAAACACTGGTGATCAGGATGTTCAAAGAACTCATTGAGAAAAGAAGCAAAATAAAGAAAAAAGTGAAAGTTATACAAAGTGAAATATAGACAAATATACAGGGAACCAACAATGATGGGAAGGAAGCCAGGATTCAAATCAATGATTTGGAACAAAAGGAAGAAATAAACATCCACCTAGAACAGAAAGAAGAAACAAAAATTTTTAAAAATTAGGAGAGAATAAGAAGACTCTGGGACATCTCTAAAAGTGCCAATATCTGAATCATAGAAATGCCAGAAGGAGAAGAGGAAGAGCAAGAAATTGAAAACTTATTTGAAAAAATAATGAAAGAAAACTTCTCTAACTTGGTGAAGGAAATAGACATACAAGTCCAGGAAGCACAGAGAGTCTCAAACAAGTTGGACCCAAAAAGGACCACTGAGACATATAATAATTAAAATGTCAATGGCCAAAGATAAAGAAAGAATCTTAAAAGCAGCAAGAAAAAAGCAGAGAGTTACCTACAAAGGAGTTCCCATAAGACTATTGGCTGACTTCTCAAAAGAAACTTTGAAGACATGAAGGGACTGTCAAGACTATTCAAAGAGATAAAAAGCAAGGACATATAACCCAGATTACTCTATCCAACAAAGCTATCATTTAGAATGGAAGGTCAAATGAAGTGTTTCCCAGACAGAGGAAGCTAAAGGACTTTCATCATCACTAAGCTGTTATTACATGATGTGTAAAAGGAATTTAAGAAAAAAAATGTCAAAACTATGAATATTAAAATGGCAACAAATTAATAACTATCAACAACTGAATCTAAAAGAAATAAAAATAAAAACACAAGCAAACAACCAGAACAGGAACAGAATCATAGGTGTGATGATTATTTGGAGGGCTATCAGCTAAGAGGAGGAAGGGTAAGAATGGGGGAAAAGATGCAGGAATTAAAAAAGCATAATTGGTAGGTAGAAAATAGACAGGGGTGTGTTAAGAATTGTATAGGAAATGAAGAAGTCAAAGAACTTAAATGCATGATCCATGGACATTAACTAAGGCAGAGGTGGATGCTGGAGGCAACAGGGTATGGGTGGAGTGGGGCAATGGGGGAAAATTTGGACAACTGTAATAACATAATCAATAAAATATACTTTAAAATGTTTATGGTATTAAAATTTCAGATTAACATTTAGTACTTCTTGGTAGATATTCCTATTAGAAGGAGAGTGGCTCCTTTAGATTACAGTGGAAAACTATTCCCTTGGGAGGAGATAAAAGTCCCAGAGTTTCCTGCATTCCAGTTAACTTCACTTTTACCTAACGGAAGGATAAAGAATAGCAAAGGCCACTGTCATGGGCAATGACAAGGCCTGAGGCACCAGTTGTAACCCAAGTTTCCTCCTAGTTCCAGCAATTCCACTACCATCCTTGGACACTATCAATATTTCAAATCCTTCTGATCATCTGTCACCCCCTCTACTCTGCTCCTCAAATCCAATTTCCCACTATTTTCCTTTTTCTTAATATTTACTGTCATCTGTTATTCCTCATTTGATGATAAACAAACCCCTTTATTCTTTTCAGCTTTTTCAAAGAGGTTTCCTGCCCTTTATGTCCTCTACTTTCCTTGCATAAGAGGGAAACTGCTCTCCTTGGGACTAGCACTTTCTCAGTCATCCAGAATAGAAGCTGCTCTGTATGTTTGAGCTCTGCTCATGTGCAGAGTTCTCCCATTTCCACTTCCCTTGTTGTCATTCTCACTACATGTTCATCTCAAATGTAGGCATTTATATCTCCATTTCCTTCTGCAGGATTTACAGCTCATGCAAAAAGCGATCCATAAGCCACGTTAGTCTCATAATACTTGACTTCTCATAACTACACCTTGACTTTAATTACTCCCTAGAATTGTTTCATTTCTAAAATTTTAGACTTAAATGCCCATCCCCTTGACCACATTCTATTTTTCCAGATCACCACAATACAGCCACCATGCAGCCAGATTGGGACCTACAGTTCTGAATCCCACACACACTCTCCAGCCTGTCAAACCCACTTTGGGTTCCCTTCACTCTTTTTCCACCCCAGGTTTCATGTTCAATCACTTTACTCCCTTGCCCCTTGACCTGCTTCTATTCTCTCCAGTGCTTCACCTATGTGGACTATTTACCTTCTCCCAGTTTTTTCCTCTGTATTTTCATATTACATACTCTTCCTGAGGGATCTCATTTACTCCCACAGCTTTAACTGTTATGTATAAGCTGATGCTCTCTGAATCTCTATCTACAGTCAGATAATTCTCCTAAATTCTGGAGGAACCACATAACCAACTTCCATAAGTACTTGCAAATTCAGTTTGTCAAAATTGAGCAAATCATCCCTCCTTCACAGTTGGAATGGAAAATGTGATCCTCCTCTTATATCCCTTTTCTCGGTGAATGGTGCATTTCATCTATATCTCCAAGTGTTTTTAGGCTACTTTGTGTAATGCTTATCATAGCATTTTTCACACTTTCATAGAAACTTGTCCACTTGTCTGGCCTTCACATTAACCTACATTTTCAGAGGACAAAGACTTTCCTTGCCGCATCATACCCAAAGCATACATAGTACAGGGTTTAGAACATAGAGTGCTCAACAAATGTTTGCTGATGAACAAATAACTGATCCAACTAGATTTACATTTTTCAAAGTAGAATCTGAAATCCGGGGGTTTACAGGTAATATAAGAAAAGCAAAGTGAGAATTTTAGGCAGTGCTTGGAGAAATGTTTATTAAGATAAGAAAGCTACCTCTGTGTTGGGTTCCTTCTGTCTCCAGGATTAGGCCTCCCTCCCAAATGTTATTAAATTAAAATGGAAATAACAAGTGCTGAGTCTGACTTTTCTGGAAACAATGAGCAAGAACCCTACATTAAGATAATGCAGAAT
Organism: Furipterus horrens; assembly: GCF_987537825.1. Taxonomy (NCBI): domain Eukaryota; kingdom Metazoa; phylum Chordata; class Mammalia; order Chiroptera; family Furipteridae; genus Furipterus; species Furipterus horrens. The sequence goes on from NW_028327179.1 coordinate 53,994,472, forward strand.
GTGAGGTACAGCATCTGTCTTCTCTGACATAAAAGTAGAAAGTTCCTGGGTATCAATGAGATTCTTAAAAATAGTAAGATATTTGGGGCAAAGAGAGGAAAAAAAATCAAGCTTAACTGAGAGTGAAAGACTGTTGGTCCATATATAGGAAACACATGGAAGTGACAGTGAGATGTCCCAAAGAAACAGAAATGAGTTGGCTCTCTGAGAGTAAATTTAAATCAATACTTAATAAATGAGATTGCAGATAGAGTTGCTACCTGCTAGGGCTGTAAAACTTGACTATAATACAATTACTTTACCTTAAGAAACATATAATTTTCAACTTGGGTAAGGTGTGTCAGTAACAAATGTCTAATCATGTCTGAAGCACAGACAAGTCTGAGCTTGTGAGCCCTCAGGTCTGAGGACCAGACAACCTGCAGTCCTTGGACCAAAATGAATTTACTAACATCTAAGGTATGTTAGAAGTCAGGCTGATATTTCCTAGACACATCTGCTATGTACTGAATTGTGCCTACCCACCCCCTCTTCATAAGTTGAAGCTCTAATGGTGTGGCTATATCTGGAGATAGGGTCTTCAGTAGATAATTAAATAATATTATAAGAAGGGGGCTAACCCAATAGAACTGTGGCCTTACAGAAAGAGAGAGAAAGAGGTTTCTTATGTGAGAAACAGCAAGAAGACACACAGAGAAGGCTGCTGTCTGCGAACCAGAAATGAAGCTCTCACCAGGAACAGAATCAGCTGGCATCGTGATCTTGGATTTCCAGCCTCCCAAACTGTGAGAAATAGATTTCTGTTGTTTAAACCATCGATTTTGTGGTATTTTGTTATGGTAGTCCTGCCAGACTGAGACAGTACCCAGTATCAAGTTGGGCTCCATACTTGAACTTTATACTCTCCTCTGAAACAATGGGTTTTCTTATACAAAATTCAGATCTGTAGTTTAAAGCCAAAATATGAAGCCAGATGATCCTTACCGAGTCACCCTTTGGGATCCTCCCTCTGTTTCGATGTCTGTAAAATAAGAATGACAATTCCTGCTCTATCAGCCTCATACCACTGTTGTATCAATCAAATGCAAGAGAACACACTTAGCAAATGGGGAAGAAAGTGCCAGGGAATGCGAGCGTCATAGGATCAGGCTCCTCTCTACCTCTTTAGCCCAGAAGAGAGCCATGCATTAAGAATATAGGCTCTTAAGTTTGTTTTGTTTTGTTATTTTTTTTAACCAGCACAAATGCTTATTTTAATTCCTAGCTGGAATAATTAAATGAGAACGTGTTCAGAAGCAGCAGGAAAATTTCAGGCAGCCTATGCAGGGGAAGTCTCAAGTCAGGAGGGAAGCTTGGAAAAACTGAGAGGAAAAAAATAGACTAAAACAAACGTGCAGCTTAAGGGGGAAAAAAGCCAAAAAAAAAAAAAAAAAAGAAAGAAAAAACCCTAAGAGAACTCTGGTTTCTTTTCCCAAGGCAACAGTCTATCCCACAAGTCAATGTCCCTTCCAAAGGGAAGAGAAAGTTTTCACAGGATAGCTCTTCTCTGGCTCTGGGGGTTGGTGAGGAACTGTGTATTTGAGGTCTAGAAAAGACAAATCACTTGCACTGAATAAGGGTAAGAACGAAAGGAACAATGAAAGGAAGAAGGTTAACAGCCTGAACTTGGACTAAAGTAAATTCTGTCAAACATGATTAAATATACACAATGCAGAGAGCAAAAGCAGGAGCTCAAGTTCACACATCAGCCAAAAGCTCAATCTCTCGCCCGAGGAGCCAAGACACAAAAAGCTCACAGGATGGCTTGCCCAGTGCTGCTGGATGAATCTGTGATGACTAGAAGCCTGGCAACATCACAGCCACAGCCAAAGTACTCTGGAGAAGTATTAGTGAGTCCTATAAAGCTTTGTATTAAGAAAAAACACATGCCTGACTGGTGTTGCTCAATGGGTTGGGCATTGTCCTTCAAACTGTAAGGTCACCAGTTCAATTCCCAGTCAGGGCACATGCCTGGGTTGCAGCCCAGGTTTCCAGTTGGGAGCCTGCAAGAGGCAACCAATCAATGTTTCTCTCCCTCTTTCTTCCTACCTTCCCCTCTCTCTAAACAATAAATAATTAAAATCTGTTTTTAACGATACAGGTTTATGTTAATGAAAAACAAAACAACAACAACAACAAAAAAACCACCCACTGGAGAAGCCAAAATGAAAAGTGAGCAAATACAGCACACTGAAAAGTCCGCACCTGTGTGTTCCACTCCCAGCTCTACCAATTTCAAGTCCAGACTCTTCAACAATTCACTTCACCTGTGTGGACCCCAGTCCTCTCCTTTATAAAATGGGTTTGATAAAACTGGCTTGACCAGCCTTCCAAGGTTGTTGGGAGAATCTAAAGAGTTACAAGAGGAAGTATTTCATAAGTGGAAAAGAATCGTGCACATAATTGGTATTCGATATAGGTATTTCCGCAAAGTCCACACCCCCTGTAACTGAGGTTAGATGAGAGCTTCTCTGGGGACCTCAGCGCTGCTCACTCAGAGGAGTTCACTGCTTTCTCCCTGGGAGCTTGAGCCCCTGGTAGTGGCAGGAATGCCGCCCTGGGCTGCACTTTTTCTCCTTCCTCTCCTTTCTCAGAACCCTGCCCAGCAACAACATACACAGCCTCCTGATTCCTGCACTCCCCACCCACTTCCTCCTGCTCAAATTCCTGTTCTCCCTGCTTCCCCATAAATGGCATTACTCATGAAAAAACATGGGCCTGCTGCAGGGCCTGCTGCTCACTTCACCCGCCTCTACCTTGGAGTGTAACAAGATGATGCCCCTTACTCATGCCAGTGAGAAGGAAATGTGTTTGCCTTAGCCAGCTTGGAGGGAGAGAGGTGGGGATTTTCCTGCGATGGTCCAGATAAGCACCTCAGGCCTCGGGGAACTTTTGGGGGCCCTCTCCGAACTCCCTTAGGGGCACTTAGGCAGCTGGATTATGTGGGGTCAAAGAGGAAGCTGTAGCCCTGGTTCACATCTCCTCTCTACCCACTCCAGTTGCAGCCCCTTGGCATCCACGGAGCCACCTGGCTCTACCCTGGAAAGCTTCTGCCCTGTCCCTGGTTTCCCACGGGCCTCAATGCACTGACTTGTTCCCACATTGGTTTCACCTTTCCCTGGCCTCCTGCTCTCCCACCTTGAGAACCCAAAAAGGGGTCCAGGACTCTTAATGAATTTAGGCATAGGGAGCTCACTTTTTTCTTTCATTTTTCCCTCCGTGTTGGGAAAAATATTTTCTCTCTGTGCTCACCACTCAATTTAGCATACTGTGTTTGCAAGGGTTTGTTCACAACAGGTTTGCTCCTGACTTTATGGTCTTGAGCCCCCAACCCCAGGGACAGAGAGTTCTGGGTCACTGGTGAGATCTTGAAGCACTGGGGAGGAAAATGGGACTTGGAAACCACTTCATAATGGCAGGACATATGTTTTTGTTATGCTTCACAATGTACAATACCCTTACATGACTGCATTATTTTAGTGGAGCCCCACAACAACCATAGTAGGAAGGTTGTTCAGATTAGAAATAGAGAACTCACAAAGGTTAAAATAACCGGCCCAGCAAACACCTGAGCTGCTTAGGGATGGTCCTGAAGCCTAGGCCTGCTGCCTTTGCTTCTTCCCCCTCACCACAGTGTCTACAGTCTCTGCTGCCTTCCAACTTCCACCCTCGGTTCCTACTAGAACAGAGGATTGCTTTAGGAAACAGACCCCTCCTCTCCAGGAGCAGCTCCGCAGCAACAAAGCCAAATGAGGGTTAAGTAACAGGGGCCTTCAGAGAGACAATGAAGTCTCGTGCATGCCCCTGATAAGGGCCTCCTGGGTCAGAGAGCCTCTCTACTCCTCAAGCCTGCTTTCCCCAGTGGATACAAGTCTGCATGTTGCTTGCTTGCTGCCTGTCCTGTGGCAGCCTATAGGAAGTTTCCTGGGAGGTAAGTGAGGGGTGACTCCCACTCAGTGCTCCTCAACTTTATCACATTAGAACCACCTGGAGACCTTATTAGAAATACTGATTGCCTAGATCCCATTCCAAAACAATTGAATCGGAATCTGAGCGGGGTCTAAGTATCTACATATTTTAAAATTTCCCCAGGTGATTCAGCTTTGAAATCCATTTTGTCTGATATAAGTACTACTACCCCAGCTTTTTTTTCATGTCCTTTTGCTTGGAATACTTTTTTGTAACCCTTTACTTTCAGTCTGTGTAGATCTTTTGTTTTGAGGTGTGTTTCTTGTAGACAGCAAATATGTGTGTCCTGTTTTCTTATCCATTCCGTAACCCTATGTCTTTTAATTGGAGCATTTAATCCATTTACATTTTAGGTTATTATTGACATGTATTTATTCATTTCCCTTTGTACCTCCGTTCCTCTCCTCTTTTCTTCTTTTTTTTTTTTTTTTAAACATTCCTTTTAGTCTTCCTTTGTCTGGGAAACTCCTTATTTCACCTTCCATTTTGAATGAGAGCCTTGCTGGGTAGAGTATTCTTGGTTTTAGGTCTTTGTTTTTCATTGCTTGAAATATTTTTGACCATTCCCTTCTGGCTTGTAGTGTTTCTGTTGAGAAATCGGTCGACAGCCTTATCAGAGCTCCCTTGTCTGTTATTTGCTGTTTTTCTCTTGCTGCTTTCAGGATTCTCTCTTTGTCTTGGAAGGTTGCCATTTTAATTATGATGTGCCTTGGAGTGGGTTTTTTGGGGTTCCTCTTCATTGGAACTCTCTGTGCTTCCTGAACTTGCATAACTTTTTCTTTCATCAGGTTGGGAAATTTTTCTGTCATTATTTCTCCTATCAGCTTTTCTATTCCTCATTCCTCTTCTCCCTCTTTAATTCTAATGACTCTGATGTTGTTTTTCCTCATGCTGTCCTGTAATTTCCTTACATGTTCTTCGTACTTTTTCAATTTTTTTCATTTTGTTGTATTGCCTGGGAATTTTTTTCTACATTGTCCTCTAACTCACTGATCCAATCCTCTGCTTCGTTTAGCCTGCTTTTGATTGATTCTACTGTGTTTTTCAGTTCAGAGATTGTATTCTTCATTTCTTTCTGGTTCTTGTTAATCGTTTCTATGTCCTTTTTTATGCCGGTGTAGTTCTCTGCAAGTTCCTTGTAATTTTCTTGGAGCTGTTGGTAACTTCCTTGGAGGTTTTCATAGTTGTTTTTGAGGTTGTTGAGTATATTGAGCTTCTTCACCACCATTGTTCTGAATTCCGGTTCTGACATATGTCTATTTCATCTACCTCTCTTTCTGGGGATTCCTCTTTTCTTTTCATTGAGAGGTTGTTTCTGTGTCTTACTATGTTGGATTCTTCTTGTTTGTTTTTGTTTTTTGGATTTGTCCGCTTTGACTCCCATCTTTGTGGTATGAGATTCTTTATAGGAGATCTGGGGGTTTCAGTGGTACAGTCTCTTTGATCCCCTGATCCTGATATTCTTGGGGTACCCTTTATTTTATTTGTTTATGCTGTCTGGTTATATTTCAGATGCTCTTTGGTAGGATCTTCCCTCTGGCTAGTTGATTGAGAGTCACTCTATTTACTTTGTCTTGAGTTCTTTTGTGGAGATGCTGTTAAAAACATAAACACACACCCCAGGCAGGAGACCCACACCCTCAAAAATATCCCCCACCCTCTATGCCGCTATCATCAGCCAATGAGCCAGTATTAATATAAATGTAGAGAGATTAGAGCTTTTATACTATAGGAAGAATAGATAAGAGTTGTTTTTAAAGAGGAAAAATATGATTTTTGAGAGAAGGGATGATAGATTAATAATAGTTGAGACTATGCAAGACAGTAGGTAATATTTACATTGTATGTTAATAACAATAAAATAAAAGGAGGGAAGAATGCAGAATATAGTAAGAAGGTGGGATTGTATAGTATTAGATTTGTATAGTAGTTATATTCTATTTATTTAGTGTGAAAGGGAGGCTAAAGTAGACACACAAACAAATAAAGAAAAATTAAAGAGGAAGGATGAGAGGAGAGATTGTATGAAACAAATTAAAGATATAGGTTTTTAAGGAAAAAAAATTAAAAAGAAAAAAGGAAAAATTAAATTTAAAATTATAAATAAGAAATTTAAAATAAAATGAAATACAAATAAAAAAACTAAAATAGAAATAAAAATTTAAAATATATATAAAAGGAATGTTTTTACTCAGTTCAGCCTTTATGTGTCATCTTCTTTTTCTGCATCCACAGCTGGTCTAATGAGGCGGGCCAGAGGTTCCTGTTCCTTGCAGCAGCCCTGTGTGCCCGCAGTGGCCGGCGTGGTGCGTTCCTTTGGCACCTGTTGGAGCTGGCCGAGGTGCATTTGCGCGCGCGTGCCCATGCACGTGCAAGGGGGCCTGAGCACTAGCCTCAGGCCTGCAGAGCCACGCCCCGGGAGTCCGTCGCTCGCCTCTTGGGGCGGGGCCATGAACACTTGTGCACAGTGGAAGTGAGCATCTGTGAGTCTCTGCCACCCACTGTTCCCACGCCACAGCTGCCTGCCATTCCCGCACCCACCTGGGCGGGCACGAGCAGATTCTGAGCACGTGGTCTGCACTCCGGCCTGGCGCCGACTAGAGCTGGCCAGGGGTGTCTGCCCATGGTCTTCTGTGTGCCCAGCGGGCCCTCCCTGTGTCTGTTGGGGCACTGATCTTATGTCTGTTGGGGTGTGTCCGAGGGGCACCTGGACACATGGCCCCGCGCACCTGGGCCCGTGAATGAGGGCACTTCCCTGTGCGCGCCCATGCTACGCAAGGGGAGGGTTGGGGAGTGGGCGAGCGCACTTCTGCGCCTGCGCTCCTCAAGAATGTCCTATCACCCCCAACCTTTCCTCCCCTCTCCGCAGTTCACAAGAGAAAAATATAAAGAAAAATCATGTTCTCACATGGACAGCAGTACGCTGTTTCCTGTCTTTCGGCGCCAATGCCACCTGGTCCAGTCCTGTCTCTGCCAGCTGGCAGAGATCCGCTTTCCTCCCGATTCCTGTCTGGGGAAGCACAGAGCCAATTATAATCATCAGCTTTCCTTTCAGACATTTATCTACAAACTCTCTGAGCCAAGCTTCTCCCAAACTCACTGCTTACTGCCTCCCTGGGGCTAAAGCAAGTGACCCCTTTATCCAGCCCCACAACATAGGACAAGCTTAATCATAACACCCAGCATCCCAGAGAGCCCATATGCCCAGACCATGTCACAGGAGCAAGGAAACAGTCTCTTGAGTGGAAGTGGAGCAAGGTGTTTACTGTAGGAATGGGAAGTGCTCTGCACAGCATATGCAGTACAAAGGGAGAGGGGTAGATGCTTTTATAGACTGTTTCAATTATCCTCACAACAACCTGTGAGAATAATTATTACCTCTGCTTTAATAACTACTATCTCACCTCAACAGTGGTCCAATGAGGACACATACTCAGGACCTAAAAGGCAATAAAAGCAAAAGCATTGTCTACAGGCCTCAAGCTTAGGCGATGGGGGGTGGCAGTGGCAATACTGACTGCTCATCAATAATAAATCTGTGCAGAGAAGTAGGTGCTACAGAGATCCACTTACCTCTCATGCTAACTAAATCCAAAGGGGAATATTATTCAGCCATAAAAAGAATGAAGTACTAATAAATGCTACAACATGGATGACCCTTGAAGACATTAGCTAAGTGAAAGAAGCATCACAAAAAGCTACATATTGTATGATTTCATTTACAAGAAATGTCTTGAATAGATAAATCCATAGACATCAAAGTAGATTCCTGGTTGCTGGGGCCAGGGGCAAATACTAGTGACTGCTAATGGGTACGGGTCTCTTTTGGGGTGAGAAAAATGTTTTGGAATTAGATAGAGGTGATGATTTCACAACCTTGCAAGTATACTAAAAATTTACTGAGTTGTACACTTTTTATGGTATGTAAATTATAACTTTAAAAGTTTTTTAAATCCAAGGGTAAAAGTCTTCAAATCTAAAAGCTACCCAGAGTTCCTTGAGGATCTTAGGGGGTCCTGAGAATAATTTTTGTAATATTTCCGAAGTGGCAAAGGCAAAATATGTTAAAATTAGTCTGGCTCTGAATATCCTGCTTTTTTCCCACCTAGGGTCAAGCTCAGCCAGTCCCCTAACTCATCAGCAATGCTTGTTAGCTCAGGCCAGTTGCTTCCCTCTTGTTATCTTGCTCAACTCTGTGGCACTGAAGAGCTGGGATTTAGGTTAGGACAAGATTGGACTAGAAAAGGATACGGGCAATGTGGACCCAAGAAGCCCTTTTGGAGGTTGGAGAAACCAGGGTGGTGTTGCCACAGAAAGCTAAAGGGAACCTTGGGGTAGGACAAGGTCTCTGCATAATCCTAGTACCTGGGACAATGTCCCACCCATGCCTTCTGAGCCTCAGCCCATAAACACTGACACCAACTCAGGCCTCTGAAGTGGCAGCTGCCATTCACTGAGCACCAGTCCAATGTGCCTGAAAAGCTGTAGCCACTCCCTCAGCTCAGACACCAGTGAGTCTCAGCCTTCTGTTAAGCTCATTCACCCCAGAGGTCCAAATGTCCTAACCATCATCATTACCCAGGGCCATGTGCTCAACTTCAGACCTTCATACTACCTGGCTCTTCAGTGTGCTTGGGCCCCTCTTCCCTGGTAACCTGTACAACTAAACTCCCCACTTCCTTGAATGCTGCTTCTGAATGAGGCTGATCACTCTATTTTAAACCACATACACACAGGACACTTCTCATGCCCTCCTTGTCCTGCTCCACCTACCTTGTCTTACTTTTTCTCCAAAGTACTTAACACCTAACATAGTACATCATTTACTTGAGTATTACTTTTGTTATTTCTTTCCTACTTCCCCCAGCTAGAACACAGCTCCACTACATGAAAATCTGTTTTGTTTGCTGATGCAGTCCAACCCCTCAGAACAGTACCTGACACAATGTTTTATAAATACATGTGGAGTGACAGGTGAATTGATAAATTTGCATTTTGGTCTGTATGTCCGTAATCTACTAGACACCCAGGGACCCACCACAGATACATACTTGCCTGAGCCCTCTGGAACACCTGTGCTGAGCTCAGCACCAGTACTGAGGCAGGAAACAATCAGGAGCGAGGAAACTCCAGAGGTGACCCCAGGCTAAGGCAAAGGAGATTGATACTGGACAGAGACCCAGTTCTAAGACCAGTTTTCCCTGCTTTCTGGAAAAGCACTGAGTCATGGTGAATCATGACTATACCTGCGCAGAAGATGCTATGTGACCCCTGCTTCAGTATAATGTCGTTATAATAAATTAGCATGTGGGACCCCCTTCCCTGGTGGCCAATCAAGGAAAATCATGGGAGACTGCATGCGGAGTAGCTTAAAAGTAATATAACTACTTGTACATGCACAATAAAAACCTGCCAAACCTAGCCAGGAAATATCTGCCCTATAAGAATAGAATCCCAGAGGGGGACCAAGATGGCCGCGGAGTAGGAACAGTGTTCTCAGCTCGCTCCTGTTAAGGAGACAATCCAGGAGGAACAAACTCGGGGAGGAATGACTGAGTGAGTGGGAATATCTGATAACGTGAACAGGGAGGAGATCGTGGGAGCAGTGTGGAGGGGGGTGGAAGGGTTTATCACAAACTGCAGACTGAGTCATTCTAAGACTCCGTGCGTTTGCAGTATCAAGCCGGAGAGCTCACTAGCCGGGAGTGAATTCTTGTAGGGAGTTAGGGAGAGGATTTGGCCGAAAAAGCCAGAGGAGGGAGAGAACAGTGAACAACCAGGACTGGGAGAAACTGTGTGACCTGAGTCTAGAGAGAAACATCCTCAGCTGCAACCTCCGACGAAAACTCGGCATCCCAGGCGCGCCCAGCACTAGCGTTAGGGCCCTACAGAACAAAGGAGCAGTTTTGGGGCAAGGAGACGGGCCGCACAGAAAAGCTGCAGCGGAACTCCGGACCGGGGGAGAACTGTGTTCTTGAAATCAGTGTTTGCTCTTTAGTCTCGCTAGAATCCCACAGAACAAAAGGCAGGTTTGGGGCTAAGAGAGAAATAGGATGTGCAGGGTGTGTAAGTAGGGAAGAGAGCGGAGGCGGAGGTTCTGGAGGGGAGACGGTTTTAGGGCAAGGAGAAGGGCCCACAGGGAAGGGCTGCTGCGGAGCTCCAGACCGGCAGAGAGCTCCGGGGAAGGAGAGTGCTGCGCTGACCGACCACACTAGAGTCCCACAGAACAAAGGGACGGTGCTGTGGCGGGAAGAAAGATAGAGCGCGCAGGCCGATAGACAGGGAAGCCAGCGGAAGCGGTAGCTCGGAATAGAGAAAGTTTTGGGGCAAGGAGAAGAGCACAGGCAGGAAAGCCACTGCAAAGCTCCAGACTAGGGGAGAGGCCCTGGGCAGGAAAGGGCCACTGGGCCCGGCACTTTGACTGACTGTGCCAGAGTCCTGCAGAACAAAAGGACGATCTTGAGACAGGGAGAGAGGTGGGGTGCACAGGCATATAGACAGGAAAGAGAGCAGAAGCTGTAGCCTGGGAATAGAGACACGACTGGAGGCAGGGCAGGGATTGCTGGCAGGCACAGGCTGGACCAACAGAGGGAAGGAGTAGCTGGACAAGCCTGAGGAGGGCTGAGGGTGCCTCAGGAGGGGACTACTAAAGGCAACTCACAGCAGAGCGGTGGTAGGCCCACGAAAAAAAGACTAGCAACCCCAGAATCAAGCAGAACCCTCCCACAGCCAGCCAACCAACCAGAAAAGATTTGAAACTCATGGAATTTTGAATAGGAGCAGACTCAGGAAGGAAGCAAGGAAAAACCAAAAAACAAACAAACCAAAAATACCTAGAGACTGTGCATAAAAGTTGAATTGAGTTAAAATCCTCATTCTTTTATCTCTCACTCTCTCTCTAACTACCCCTACCGTCAGTCCCTTCTTATTCTCGCTCCTTTTCTCCCCTCCCCTTCCCCCCCTTCTCTCCCCTTAGCATTCTCCCCTGCATCCTATTCTCAGTTAACTTTATAATTTTAAGTTCTCTCCCTTTCTCACCCTCTCCTTTCTCTGCGCTACGCACCTTCAACTTTATTAAATTTCTTTCTTTATTTTGTCCCCCTTCAGTCTACATTCATTTTTCTTTCATCTCTTGTCCTTATTTTCCTTCTCTCCCTATACATAATCTCTCTCTCTCCCTATTACACTTTATACTCTAATCTCTTAATATTCAAATTATAATTCTAATTTATCCTCCTCTCCCTTTACTCTCCTATTCTTACCCCTTCTCTTTTTCTACCCCACCCCCCCACTTCTTTCCCTACCTCTTGTATTTCTCTCCTTCATCCTATCTTTTGCCAACTCTTCAATTTCAATCCTCCCCTCCCTAATATCTCCTCTTCCTCCTGATTTCCTTCCCTCCTCTGAGCTCTTTTCCTCCCAAATCCTCTTGCTTTCCTATCTCCTATTCCTCTCTCTCTATATTCACCTTTTCTCTCTATCTTGCAACTTTATATCATGTTTTAATCTCCTAATCTTTTTTATAACATATAATTTAAAAAAGAATTTTAATCCAGTCCCCTCTCTTCTACCTCCCCTTCTTCTTTTGTTCTCTCTCCTACCCTTCTCTTCTCTACTTTCTCTCTCTCTTTCCTCTCTCCCTCCCTGTCTTGCTATTTTCTACTCTGTATTTTTATCCTTAAAAAATTCTCTCTCAATCTATTTCCTACCTTCTAACCTCCCCAGCCCTCTCTTTCAATTTCTGGCTGTCTGTCTACCTGGATGTCTGTTGTGTCTACCCTACCTCCCACGCTAATCATATAGTATATACCGATTATATAATCCTAATACTATACACTTCCACTTTCACACTCCACACTGTAACCCTCCCCTCCTTTTCAAACAGACAGTGTAAGTGTTAATTGCTCTCTTACATAACCTTGATCCCAATTGCTAATATTAATACTCTATCAACTTCCAGCTCAAAAATTACCCTTCCTTCATTTAAAACAACAACTTTCTGTTTCTCCTACGAAATAAGAGTCCCAGCATCTCCACAAGTATATTAACACGGGCTCATTTGCAGCCTATAGTGGGATTGTATTTGGGGGAGACATTGGAGGGTGTGGGTTTCTTGCCTGGGTTGTGTAATTATGTTTTAGCAGCACCTTCACAAAAGATCTCAAGACAAGGTGGGCAGAGTGACTCTCAATCAACTAACCAGAGAAAAAGATCCACCAAAAAGTAGCTGAAATACAACCAGACAGATTAAAGAAATATCATCAAGGACAACACAGACAGAGATCCAGGAGGGCGGAGGAGTAAGTGGAAGCTACACTAACCCCCTCCCAGGACCAGCCAGTGCTGACTCAGCCCCAGTACAGCAGACAGACCATCCCCCTCCAAGTGGTGTCATACTAAGGGGAAATAAAAGCCCTGCCTACAGGAATTAAGTTGCCACACCCACGGTCCTTAAGCCTGACGGCTGATCACAGATTGAGTATAGTAACAACTAAAGAAGAGAGACAAAGGCAGTAGATCCCTGGAAGTCTCCAACAGGCTGCCTAGGGCCAGTCTGGTACATGATCTGACGCTACCAGAGGCAGATCCAGGAAGAACTGATCATTCTAAGAAGCACCAACAAACAAAAGGAATCACAAAAATGGGGAGACAGAGAAACAACCCCCCCATCAAAAGGAAAGGTAGAATCCCCAGAAAGAGTGCTAAATGAAATAGAGGGGAGCAAAATATCAGATACAGAATTTAAAACATGGATTATGGAGAAGCTAAATGAGCTCAGCGGAAACTACAAAGAACTCCAGAAAAACTACAGTGAACTCCAGAAGAACTATAAGGAACTTACTGAGAATTATACCAGCATCAAAAAGGACATGGAAGCTATCAATAAGAGCCAGGAGGAAATGAAGAATACAATCTCTGAATTGAAGAACACAGTAGAAGGAATTAAAAGCAGGCTAGGGGAAGCAGAAGATCGGATCAGCGAGCTGAAGGACAACGTACACAAAAACTCCCAGACAATGCAACAAAATGAAAAAAGACTGAACAAGACTGAAGAGGTTCTAAGACAGCTGCAGGACAACATGAAACGTAACAATATCCGTATCATTGGAATTCCAGAAGGAGAAGAAGAAGAGCAAGGGATAGAAAACCTCTTTGAAAAACTAATGACAGAAAACTTCCCTCACATGAGGAGAGAAAGAGTCACGCAAATCCAGGAGGCACAGAGGGTCCCAATGAAGATGAACCCCAACAGGCCCACCTCAAGACACATCATAATTAAAATGGCAACATCCAAAGACAAAGAGAGAATCCTAAAAGCAGCAAGAGGGAAACAACTAATAACATACAAGGGAGCCCCAATAAGGCTATCCTCAGATTTCTCAGCAGAAACACTACAAGCAAGAAGGGAATGGCAAAAAATATTCCAAGCAATGAAAAATAAAGGCCTACAACCAAGAATACTCTACCGAGCAAGGCTCTCATTCAAAATGGAAGGCGAAATAAGGAGTTTCTCAGACAAAGGAAGACTAAAAGAATACATCTCCACCAAACCAGCAATGCAAGAGATGCTAAAGGGTCTGCTCTAAGAAGATAAAGAAACAGAGAGAAACAGAGAAGAACACGAGTACAAAGGGGGAAAATGACAATGAATACGTACTTATCAGTAATAACCTTAAACGTAAATGGATTAAACGCTCCAATTAAAAGACATAGGGTAGCTGAATGGATTAGAAAGAATGACTCACATATATGCTGTCTACAAGAGACCCACCTTAGAACAAAAGATCTACACAGACTGAAAGTAAAGGGATGGAAAAATGTATTCCAAGCAAATGGACATGAAAAAAAAGCCGGGGTAGCAATACTTATATCAGACAAAACAGATTTCACAGCAAAGTCCATAAAAAGAGACAAAGAAGGGCATTTCATAATACTTAAGGGAAAAATCCATCAAGAAGATATAACCCTTATAAATATATATGCACCCAACTTAGGAGCACTCAAATATGTAAGGAAAATTTTGAAAGACTCCAAGAAAGATATAGGCAGCAACACACTCATCGTAGGGGATTTTAACACCCCATTGTCAACAATGGACAGATCTTCAAAGCAAAGAAACACCAAAGATATTGAGGCACTGAACAACACTTTAGATCAAATGGACTTAGTCGATATATATAGAAGTTTACACCCCAAAGAAGCAAAATATACATATTTCTCAAGTGCACATGGAACATTTTCAAAGATAGACCACATGGTAGGACACAAAACAAGCCTCAATAAATTCAAGAAAATTGAAATTATATCAAGCATCTTCTCAGATCACAATGCCTTAAAATTGGAAATCAACCTCAAGGAAAAAACTCAAAAACATTCAAACTCATGGAGAATGAATAACATGCTATTAAATAATGAATGGGTTAAGAATGACATCAAGGAAGAAATCAAAAAGTTCCTGGAAACCAATGATAATGAACACACAACAACCCAAAACCTATGGGATACAGCGAAAGCAGTCTTAAGAGGAAAGTTCATAGCAATACAAGCCTACCTAAAAAAGCTAGAAGAATCTCTAATAAAAAATTTAACCCTACAGCTACAAGAACTAGAGGAAGAACAACAAGCAAAACCCAGATCAAGTAGAAGGAAGGAAATCATCAAGATCAGAGCAGAATTAAATGACATAGAGTCTAAAGTAACAATTCAAAAGATCAACAAGAGTAGGAGCTGGTTCTTTGAAAAGATAAACAAAATTGACAAGCCTTTAGCCAGGCTCATCAAGAAAAAAAGAGAGAGCACCCAAATAAATAAAATCAGAAATGAAAGAGGAGAAATCACAACTGATACCACAGAAATACAAAGAATTATAAGAAATTATTACGAACAGCTGTATGGCAAGAAATTTGACAACCTAGAGGAAATGGACAGATTCCTGGAAAACTATAGTCTGCCCAAACTGAATCAAGAAGAAGCAGAAAGTCTGAATAGACCAATAACAGCTAGCGAAATTGAAGCAGTAATCAAAAAACTCCCAGCACACAAAAGCCCAGGACGAGATGGCTTCACAAGTGAATTCTACAAAACATTTAGGAAAGAACTAACTCCTATCCACCTCAGACTATTCCAAAAGATACAAGAAGAGGGAAGACTCCCAAACTCGTTCTATGAAGCCAGTATAACCCTAATTCCAAAACCAGGTCAAGACACAACAAAGAAAGAAAACTACAGACCAATATCGCTGATGAACATAGATGCTAAAATCCTCAACAAAATATTGGCAAACCGGATCCAGCAACACATTAAAAAGATCATACACCACGATCAAGTAGGATTCATCCCAGGGATGCAAGGATGGTTTAATATTCGCAAATCAATAAACGTGATACACCACATAAACAAAATGAAAGACAAAAACCACATGATCATATCAATAGATGCGGAAAAAGCATTTGATAAAGTACAACACCCATTTATGATAAAAACTCTCAGCAAAATGGGAATAGAGGGAGCATACCTCAACATAATAAAGGCCATATATGAGAAACCTGAAGCCAACATCATACTCAATGGGCAAAAACTGAGAGCATTCCCCCTGAGATCAGGAACAAGACAAGGATGTCCGCTCTCTCCACTCCTATTCAACATAGTCTCGGAAGTTCTAGCCACAGCAATCAGACAAGAAAGAGAAATAAAAGGCATCCAAATTGGAAAAGAGGAAGTAAAACTGTCATTATTTGCAGATGACATGATAGTGTACATAGAAAATCCTTTAGACTCCACAAAAAAACTACTCAATCTAATAAGTGAATTCGGCAAAATAGCAGGATACAAAGTCAATATTAAGAAATCGAAGGCATTTTTATACACCAACAATAAAAACTCAGAGATAGAAACTGAAAGAAAAATCCAATTTACCATAGCAACAAGAAAAATAAAATACCTAGGAATAAACTTAACCAAAGAGGTAAAAGACCTGTACACAGAAAACTACATAACACTGAAGAAAGAAATTAAAGAAGATACAAATAAATGGAAGCGTATACCATGCTCATGGATGGGAAGAATCAACATCATTAAAATGTCCATACTACCCAAAGCAATTTATAGATTCAATGCAATCCCTATTAAAATACCAGCAACATATTTCACAGACCTAGAACAAATACTTCAAAAATTTATATGGAACCAAAAAAGAGCCCGAATAGCCACAGCAATTTTGAGGCAGAACACAGTAGGAGGAATCACAATACCCGATATCAAACTATACTACAAGGCCACGGTAATCAAAACAGTCTGGTACTGGCATAAAAACAGACATATAGATCAATGGAACAGAATAGATAGCCCAGAAATAAGTCCAGGTTCATATGGTCAACTAATATTTGACAAAGGGGGAAAGAACATCAAATGGAGTGAAAAGAGCCTCTTCAACAAATGGTGTTGGGAGAACTGGACAGGGACATGCAAAAAAATGAAACTAGACCACCAGCTCACACCATACACCAGAATAAACTCAAAATGGATCAAAGACTTAAATGTAAGCCGTGACACCATAAAAGTCCTAGAGGAAAAAATAGGCAGGAAAATTTCAGATATCCCACGTAGCAACATTTTCACTGATATATCTCCTAAGGCAAGGGAAATAAAGGAAAGAATAAACAAATGGGACTACATCAAACTAAAAAGTTTCTGCTCAGCTAAAGAAAACATCAGCAAGATGCAAAGGAAACCAACCATATGGGAAAATATATTCGCCAATGACATCTCAGACAAGGGATTGATCTCCAAAATATATGAAGAACTCATACGACTCAACACCAAGAAGACAGACAACCCAATTAAAAAATGGGCAAAGGACCTGAACAAACACTTCTCCAAAGAAGACATACAGAGGGCCCATAGACATATGAAAGTATACTCAACATCACTAGCCATCAGAGAGATGCAAATTAAAACCACAATGAGATACCACCTCACACCAGTCAAAATGGCAATCATCAACAAATCAACAAACAACTTGTGCTGGAGAGGATGCGGAGAAACGGGAACCCTGGTGCATTGCTGGTGGGAATGCAGATTGGTGCAGCCACTGTGGAAAACAGTTTGGAATTTCCTTAAAAAACTAAAAATGGAACTGCCTTTTGAACCAGCAATTCCATTACTAGGATTATATCCAAAAAATCCCGAAACACCAATTCAAAAGAACCTATGCACTCCAATGTTCATAGCAGCACTATTTACAATAGCCAAGTGCTGGAAACAACCTAAGTGCCCATCTGTAGATGAGTGGATCAAAAAACTGTGGTACATTTACACAATGGAATTCTATGTAGCAGAAAGAAAGAAGGAACTTCTACCATTTGCAACAACATGGATGGAACTAGAGAAAATTATGCTTAGTGAAATAAGCCAGGCAACAAAAGAAAAATACCTTATGCTGTCACCTATTACAGGAAACTAATGAACAACACAAACAAATGAGCAAAATTGAACCAGAGGTATGTAAACAAGAAGTAGACTAACAGTAACAAGGGGGGGCGGGGAGGAGGAAAAGAAAGGTGTAAGGGGATGGATCAAGTTAAAAAAAAAATATATATATGAATGGCCCACAGACAGCTGCAACTGAGTGGGGACTAAATGTGGGGGAGGGGAGGGACAGGGTGCAGGGAAACAAGAGGGCTAAAAAAGTGAGACAACTGTAATGGAAAAACAAACAAAAATTTTTTAGTGGGGGAAAAATGAAAATATGAAGAATGGAAATGCCAGTTCAGTGAATATTAGGACAAAGATTTTCCTTCACGTTGTATATTTTTCTCCCTATTTGATCCCTCCAGAGTTTGGCATTCTAAACAAGTAAGTAATGACATAAGTTCCTTTGCATAGAACTAATAAGACCAGTTGTCAACAGAGGTTCTTTTTTTTTTTTTTTTTTTTTTGACCAAGTCTTTGACTGGAATGTCAAGCCTAAAGGAAACATACTTGGGCTCAGATTGTTACCAGAAAGCCCTGAGGAACTGGGAATGACTTTCAAAGGTAATAAAAGCCCGTGAG
This sequence comes from Furipterus horrens, assembly GCF_987537825.1. Lineage (NCBI taxonomy): Eukaryota > Metazoa > Chordata > Mammalia > Chiroptera > Furipteridae > Furipterus > Furipterus horrens. The sequence goes on from NW_028327179.1 coordinate 54,012,532, forward strand.
ATAAAAGGCCTGGTACCATGGTTGGTTGTGCGGTCCACAGCAATCTTTCCAGGGAAGGAATGAAGGTTGTTTTCCTGAAAGATGGCTAGAAGGGACCTTAAGGCACAAGGAAAGACCAGAAAGACTTGGAAAAAACAGGTGTGTACAGGCAAGGATGAATGCCAGATATGTGGCACAGCTTCTGTGCCCTGAAGAACAGACTGAAGGTCACCCCAAATATTCCTTGGGTAAGTTCCAGCAAAGCAGAACTAAAGATCATAAGTGATCATTTGCTGCTCTTGTTATGTTTATGCAAACGAACAGGATAAATTAAAAATGGACTTAATGTAGTCCCTTTAAAGACAAGGAGGGTAACCTTAGGGAGAAAAGTTATTATTCAAGGAAAATCACAATGATCAGTAGTAGAGTATAAAACAGGGCAACTAACCGTCTTAAAAGTTTCTTCTCCAGATTTAGAGACTTGTTTGCGGGTTATGTTACATAAATTAACACGTGTTTTTTGTTTTCAAAGGACATAAGCCTATGATCGCATTACCTGAGTGATTATCTGTATGCATAAGCCTCACTTAATCCTCTCTGCAGTGCTGCCTCCTGAGACTCAACGGTTTGGCTGAACTAAATGGCTGGGTTGGGGAAGAATGGGGTGGTCTGTGGGCTTCACTTTAAAACGGGTTTCTCTTTTCTATCCTAATGGCTTGGACAGAAAAGGCCCAGAGGTCTGAGAGGGGGAAAAACCTAAACTATTTACCTCAGCCCAAACTAAGTATAATGGGCAAAAGGGTTTTGGACAGGCGAGATGTGCCTAGCACACCTTACAAAGAAGCCTTTTTTTTTTTTTTTTTTCCCTAATATGGAACATTAAAAAATTAATCCCTGCCTTTTGTCATCTAGTAGTTATGGATTGAATGATGTCTTTTAACCCTTTTCGCCAAATCTGTTGCCCTCAGAACACAACAAGGACACCAGCCTGTTAAACCAAGCACGCTGTTGACCAGAGGCAGCCAACTGACCTGGAGTCTGCACGATCCTTCCCCATGTGGGAAGGCCACCCTCCCCTCCACACCCCCACTCTTATTAGGGTTTTCTGGACCCAAGGGTAGGTAGGACGACGACCATGTCCAGCTTGAAGCAGCTAGAGGAGCTTGAGACCTTCGCCCATTGTCCTTTACAAGATTACAAAGGGTCCTAATATTTGAGAGGGGGGGGATAGTTAATTTTTATGAACCAGGGGTATGGACTTGGGGGGGATTGCTGGGGGAGGGGGGTGCTGGGTGGAGGGGAACAAGGGGGAGAAAATTGGAACTGTTGTAACAATATAATAAAAAACATTAAAAAAAAAAATAGAATCCCTCCAGCCTCTGAGGTCATTCTCTGCCTAGAGTTGGCCTGTTCCCATGTTCTACGGAGTGTATTATCGCTTAATAAATCTGCTCTCTCTCTTTCTGCTATGAAATATCTGTGTTTTTGGTTCAATTCTTTGTCTGCAATCACCAAGAACCGGGTTACCTGTGCCCACCTGCAACAGTTTCATTGTTACTGAACCAAAGCGGGGGTTCGGCTGCCCACTGCTACCAATAGGCAAATTCTGGAGGCAAATGTTGGTAAGAAAAGAAAGAGGTCTTTACTCAAATGCAGCACACTCTGGGAGAATGGCAGACTCTTGTCTCAAAGCCCATCCCCTCTGGGAAACACAGAAGAAGACCCAGCCACCCTCAGCCAGACCAAAATCAAAGGCAGCGTCCAGAATTCCTCTTCCCATTCAAAGTACTGCCTCTTGGGAGCTGCAGGCAGCCATTGAGTGATCGTTAAGACAACTCAGCTTATCGCCCAGCCACTGTCAGGCCTCAGGCTCCCTTCTCAGAACCCACATGTGGGGCAGCCACTGCCATTGGCCACTTGGCTTTCAGCGCCAGAAGGTCCCATAGATGCACTGGCCAGTATGTTTGTTTGTGAGGTAGACAAGCATGCATCCCTTCTTTCCCGTGGACTTATATTAGTTTCCCATGTGAGCTAGACCAGGTGTTTTTTTAGCCCCAACTTCCCACACTCTGGGAGGGTCTGTTCCACAACCAAACACTTCTTTTCCCAAGGCTAGATTGACAGGTTTATCTGTCCCCCACCTCCTGATGCTGCCATTCTGACCTCTATTGCACATGTGCCTGCCTTCCCCTGTTCCCAACCCCAATTAAGAAACCAGAAAGGGGTAGGAGGGCTATTCCCTCTACACAATTATCTTGGTAGTCTTGCATGTGCTTACTGCAAGACTTCCTCGTGCTGCCATCTTGCCCAGGGGCAGGGGACCTGCCATCAGGAGCAAGATGCATGTGGGGGCAGTGATGGCAAGGCAGAGGCTTGGCTACCCAGACAGCACCCTAGCCCCACCCACTACCTTGGGCAATTTTCAGTCTCCTCTGTGGCTCCTTCTGTTCCCCATGGTCTGGCCAAGTTGTGGATATCACCATAATTTCAGCCTTTTTCAAAGTCTTTTTTGAAAGAATTCCTCACCTCAACCCAAGCCTGGCTCATCACTGAGAACATTGCAATCATCTAAGAATATCATGTCATCTGCAGTTCTCTTACAGGGGCAATTTTGAGATATCCTGCATCTCCCTGCACAACTAAGAAGGAATATAACTACCTCAAAACTATAAACAACCAGAAGTTCCAGAAAATTGAGCTGCATGGAAGTCCAACAAGCAAAGATATAAAGAAGAAATACTCATCCAGACAGGTAGGAGGGGCGGAGAGGACGTGGTGTGGTGGCAATGGCAGCAGCGGCAGTGGCAGGACAGTAGAAAGTACAGTCACACATTTTAAAAAGTCAGGAGGGACACCTGGGGAGTGCTCCCAGCACCAGACCAGACCGAGCAGCTCATGGTCCCAGCGCTGGGGAAAATAAAGCCTCATTGCTTCTGACTGTGCAAACCAGTGGGGGTTGGGGTGGAGGAGGAAACTGCTGGTAGCTCAGCAGAGATCACTTGTTTAAAGGGACCCCACAGTCCTAGAACATCTGCAGACCCACCCACTCTGGGAACGACAGCCAGGGCAACAGCTAGAGAGGTGCCAGTCCCATATGGAAGTGGGAGAAGTGTCTGGAAAAGGGGAGAGTGCTGAGCAAGCAGCATTGTTCCCTCTCAGACCCCTCCCTCACATACAGCACCACAACGTGGTGAAATGGATCACCCCATATTGATGAATACATAAAGCTCTGCCCCTTACAATGTAACAGGAGTGACAGCTCTACCTAAGACACAGAGGCACACAAACACAGGAACCTGTCAAGATGAGGAGACAGAGAAATATGGCCCAAAAGAGGGAACAGATCAAAGTTCCAGTGGGAGAACTAAGCGATGAGGAGATAGCCAACCTAACAGATGTAGAGTTCAAAACACTGGTTATAAAGATGCTCACAGGCTTGACAGATATGCTTAAGTACAGCATATGCTAAATGAAGTGAAGGCTATGCTAAATGAAACAAAGGAAAATCCACACAAAACCAATGGTGAAGGGAAGGACACCGGGGTTCAATCAATGATTTGGAACATACGGAAGAAATAAACAGTCAACCAGTACAGAATGAGGGAACAAGAATTGAAAAAAATGAGGCGAGGCTTAGGAACCTCTGGGATAACCTTAAACCTGCCAACATTCAAACCATAGGGGTGCCAGAAGGAGAAGAGGAAGAGCAAGAAATGAAAAGCTTATGAGAGAAAATAACAATGGAAAACTCCCCAGATTTGGTGAAAGAAATAGACATAGAAGTCCAGGAAGTTCAGAGACTTTCAGAGAGTCCCAATCAAGCTAGAGCAAAAAAGGATCACACCAAGACACATCATAATTAAAATGCCAAAGGTTCAAGATAAAGAGAGAATCTTAAAAGCAGCAAGAGAAAAGCAGAGAGTTACCTACAAAGGGGTGCCTATAAGACTATCAGCTGATATCTCAAAAGAAACTTTGCAGGCAAGCAGGGATGGCAAGAAGTATTCAAGGCTATGAAAGGCAAGAACTTACAACCAAGATTACTCTACCCAGCAAAGCTATTATTTAGAATGGAAGGGCAGATAAAGTGCTTTTCAGACAAGGTAAAACTAAAAGAGTACATCATCACCAAGTCATTATTATATGAAATTTCAAAGGGACTTACTTAAGAAAAAGATCAAAATTATGAACATTAAAATCACAACAAACTCTCAACTATCAACAACCGAATCAAAAAACTAAAAACAAAATCCAACTAAGCAAACCATAATAGGAATAGAATCATACGTATGGGGATCATTTGGAGGGTTACAGTTGGGAGGGGGAAGGGGGAGAAATGGGGAAATGGTGCAGGGATTAAGAAGCACAATTGGTTGGTACAAAACAGATAGGGGGCAAGTTAAGAATAATATAGGAAAGGGTGAAGCCAAAGAACTTATATGCACACCCCAAGAACATGAACTAAGGAAGATGGGATTGCTGGAGGGAAGGGGGTTACTGGGCAGAGGGAGCAAAGGGGGAAAAAATTGGGACAACTGTAACAACATAATCAATAAAATATACTTTAAAAATTAGGCAATTTTTCCTCATCTTAAATACACCATCCACAGTGGCTCTTTTCCCTAGCCAGCACCATTTCACTGTTCTCTTCTTTCAACCCTTTCTTTTCTTTTTGTTTGAAGAATGTATTACAACACAAAATAATTGTTTTGCCTTCCTCCCTCTATAATTTAAGCTCCACAAGGACAGGAACCATATCTGTCTGCTTCACTATCATTACTTTAGCACTTAGCACACACAACAGACACTCTGTTTGAGGAAGGGAGGAAGAGAGGAAAACATGAGGGCATGAGAAGCATCAAGGAGAGCTGGATTTGTCCTTGTTATTCCAAGCTCTTCTGCTTTATTCATTTGCACAGAATGATATGATTCCACTGAGGCACAGAGTACTCTCATTCCACATTAGTCAGTGAACATATCTTGAGAAGAAACAGGAGTTCTGAATATTAAAGGGTCAAGGACAAGATCTGCTAAAGAGAATCTGATAATGGAACCTTAGTGGGAGGAAGGGGGGTCCTGGTCAGCAGGAAACAGGAGTGGCTAGAGCCAAATCCAAGTCTAATGGCATGCTCTCTCCCATTGATTAGTGGTCTTAATTTCAGGATTCAAGGCATGGACATAGACAGCAACCAGAAAGCTAATTCTTCCAATCCAAATGATGGTAGCATTATTTTCCTGATTTTCCAATTAAATTCAAACATGTCCATAGAGTGACACCAAATGCAATAGTGTTTTCTCCACATTTAGAATAGCAAACTTGTAGTGCGCCCTTCCTACGTGCCAGCCCTTCGTTAAAGCATAATATATATCACCTGGTCTAATTCTCACTGCAGCCACATGATATAGCTCTCATCATCCCCCCTCTTACAGATGTACACAAGGAGCATGAGTTAGTACTAAAGGCAGTGTGGCTTTGAAGCTCACAGGCTTAACCACCACATCTTACTGTTCCTTTTCACTGCTACGTTCTTAGTAAAACAATTCTACATAGTTTATTTGACAAGAAAAACAAACCAGCACCTCTGTGCTCAGACCTAAACTGAGATCTGTTTACAAAGCTGGCCCTACAGTTGATGCAAAAAGGTTCTAGTTCACAAGAGTTGGTAGAAAAAAATTTTTAAAGCTGTTGTCAACAATTGTCTCTGTGCTGTTTTATTTTTAATTTTCATTACATCATTGCCTGAAAAGAGGTCCTTTCACTGCCATTTTGTGAAGAATGGGAAATCCACAGTGTCAACATCACAGTGGTAATCATGAGCCACCTGCTGTAAAGAAAGCTAAGTAATTTAGAATGAGACCTTTGAAGAAGTTTTCACATTGCAAATATCTATCAATATATCACTTTTCCTTTCCAAAAATAAAACTTTGATTCAGATCTACTTTGTTCTCCTTCAAAGAGCAACTGCATTTGAATAAAAGCATGCATACCACCTGCAGTCCTTTGGAGCATGCACACTGATGTTATTTCTGAAACAGGACTGCAGAATCGGGGCACGAAGCAGCCTCCTGCAAAGTTTTACTTAGGATGTTCCAAATTTCAACCTGAGCCATTGAGTGTGAATCCTGTTCACCTTAAATGCTGACTCCCTGGGAAGGTTTCCCAGATATGCCAGACTTTTTTCCAAGGCCATCCAAGGTGTTTCTGGGATTCTGCATCTATTTAACAAACAATAAGGTTAAACGAAGCATCTAGGGCAACCTAGAAATGGAAAGAAAGGGGTGGAGAGAGACTATCTATGAACATCGAAAGCTTGGAGGCTAGAAATACAGAATTCCCTCACTTATCGCAGGTATTACATTCTAGATCCGCCCCCGTGATATGTGAAAATCCATGGAGTAGAAACCTTACATTTATTTTAGTATTTATATATATTTTAAGGTTTTATAATCCCTTCCCACACACTTATAAACTGTTCCCAGTCCCTTATTAACCTTTCCCGCTCCCTTAACCTTTTCCACACTTTTATAAACACTACTTATGTTCTTAAATATATTCTACACTCTTAAACCTACGTAACTTTGACAACATATGTATACAGTACTGCAAAATCCCACAATATAGCGAAAAATCCACAATAATTAAATGTAACATTTTTTAAAATCCTGCGATACAGTGAGGCCACGATAAGTGAACCGCGATATAGAGAGGGACTACTGTATAGAAAAAGAAAGGAAGAGATTGCTATAAGACTTTGCCAAGGCGGGGGGCCTCACAACTATTAATTATTAATTAATTATTCATTTATTTATTTGCATCAGCAAGGACAGGAAATCTAAGTGACAACTTCTCCCTTCCTACTAATCTTCTAGAGCTGAAGCCCATGCTGACCATTATGAGAAAAGCAGAATGCAATTAGAACCTTGCATCAAACTTGGAAGTAACAGCTCCCCCTGCCTGTTCCCTAAAGCCAGCAGGTCCTGCAGAAAAGTGGTCCTTTGTCTTCTCTTCAGATGACAGCAGCAGATGCTTGATACTACTCTGAAGGAGCCCTGCAACTGGATTACGATCCAAGCCCCCAGAGCAAACTGAAGTCCAGGCCTATCCTAAAATAACTTTGGCACCTGAATAAAGCCATATGGCTTCAATATACACAAAGTAAATTTTGTGTGGGAGAAAGACCTTGATATTCAATTCATCTCTTTAAACTCATGATCTTCCATGAAGGGGACAGTGTCCTCAATATTCAAGAGGGGGCTTTCTCAGAAGTGTGATCTCAGGACCATCAGAATCAGCTGGGGTACCTTTTAAAAATTCAGGATCCTGGGTCCCAGCTCTGACATACTAAATCAGATTCTCTGGGGTGGGACCTGGGTATTTGTATTTTTCAGATTAGAGGATTCTGAGGCATATTCGGGTGTGGGAATCACTGGATTTGAAAATTAAAGACTTAACTATTCTCAGAAAAAGTTGGCCTAAGTGAGATTACATTTTTAGACCAGTATTTCTTTCAAGCTCCCTCCTGTTATTTTAACAACAACGCACTTACAGAGTTGCAGATTCATGACACAGACCAGTGGCATCTAATTCACTTAAATGCCTCTGCCTCGCCAATAGTGCTGTTTGCTGTTTAATGGCAGTTTGCTCTGAACAAAAGGAGTACAGAAACTGGGTGTGCAGGTGAGTCTGACTTGTGCTTGTGATTACCATGGAAACAGCAGCCATTATCACTAGACAGATCCCCTCCCAGACAATCCTGCAGGTCTACTTTTTAAAGCCACCAATTCTGCTTGCCTCACACTGGAAATTCTGCCTCCTTGGAGCATGGTTCTGAGAGTTCATAAATATGTGTCCCAAAAAGACATAAACAAAAAATTGTGCATTTCTACTACTCTGTTTTCTTCCCTTAAGTGTCTTCCAAAAGCATCTCAGCATAATCCAAACAGGATGGAAATTCTTCTCATCACTTAGCACAAATCTCATCTGGCCTCTTGCTCGTAGGGAAATAGGAGGGGGTGAGTTTAGGGTTGAAATAATACATTTGCCTTCCTCCTTTCCCTTCTTAATTAGTTGGCCTAATAATAAATGCATCTTCACCAGGATTTTAATTAAGTTAAAATTTTAAAACATTGTTTATTTTATACTGCATTCAGGGGAGTTTTAAAAGGATGAATATGAGAGAAACAATGTCACACTTTTGATCCAGAAACCTATATGTTATTGCTGAGCATGCCATGCACAGTGCACACTGTATCTTACATTATGAACTGAGCATTTTATCTTTGCCTAAAAATGGTAAAATAACAGCAGCTACAAGCATATGTGTTTATCACAAAGGAAGCAAGCCTCAGTGAGTTGTGTCTTTACCAAGGAAACTCCACATTCCAGAGTAAGGGCTTTCCCTTCCAGGCTCAGTAACCCCAGTGCTCCCTGAGTATATTCATCTCCTCAAGGGTAGACTCAAATCCACTAAGCCCCCAAAACTAAATTCCAGATGGCTTCATTTATAGAGAGAACTACTTCTCACAGGAATAGGAACATATACAACCAGCCTTTTCTCTTAGTTGGTCAACCCAAAAAGGAAGCCAAATAATTAATGATCAAAATGCCATTTTGCTCATTTACAATGAGAAAAAAGAAACCATCATAGGAATGGAATACTAAAAGTTTTTGTAACAGATGGCATATTTCACAGAGCTAGAACAAATAATCCAAATATTTATATGGAACCACAAAATAACCCCAAATAGCCTCAGCAATTTTGAGAAATAAGAACAAAGTTAGAGGAATCCACCTGACATCAAACTATACTGCAAGGCCACTGTAATCAAAACAACATGGTACTGGCATAAAAACAGACACATAGATCAATGGAACAAAACAGAGAGCACAAAAATAAACTCATGCCTCTATGATCAATTATTACTTGACAAAGGAGGCAAGAACATACAATGGAGAAAAGATAGTCTATTCAGTAAATGCTGTTGGGAATATTGGACAGATACACGCATAAAAAATGAAACTAGACCACCTTCTTACACTATACACAAGAATAAACTCCAAACAGATTAAATACTTAAGTGTTAGACTCAAAACCATAAAAATCCTGGAAGAAAGCATAGGCAGTAAAATCTCAGACATCTCTTGTGGAAATTTTTTTTCTGATATATCTCTTCAGGCAAGGAAAACAAAAGAAGAAATAAACAAATGGGACTTTGTCAAACTGAAAAGTTTTGCACAGCAAAGGAAACCATCAATAAAATGATAAGACAACCTAATGAATGGAGAACATATTCATCAATGATGTATCTGATAAGGGGTTAATATGCAAAATTTATAAAGAATTCATAAAATCAACACCAAGAAAACAACCCAATTTAAAAATGAGCAAAGGCGAGTGAGCAGCTGGACACTGGCAGGAGTTGAGCCATGGCACTGCTGGATTAAGAGAAAAACCATCTGGGAACAACCTGTTTAGTGAGGATAGCGGAGGAAAAGGGGACGAAATGGGATTCCTGATTGGGGTGGCTGCCTGAGATGCAGCTGGAAGTACACAAAGGCTTTTTGGTGACTACAGGCTACCCCAGAGAGGAGTCAGGAGGAGAGCGGATCTCTGCCCACTGGCAGAGATGGGACTCGACCAAGTGGCATTGGCGCTGAAGGACAGGAAACAGCGTGCTGCCGGGCAAGTGAGAACATAATTCTCATTTATATTTTTCTCTAGTGGACTGCGGAGAGGGGAGGAAAGTTTGGGGGTGGTAGGCCGTTCTTGAGGAGCGCAGGCGCAGAGGCGTGCTCATCCACTCCCCAACCCTGCCCTCGGGTCTTGGGGGCACACATAGGGAAGTGCCCTCATTCACTGGTCCAGGTGCGCGGGGCTGTGAGTCCAGGTGCCCCTCGGACACTCCCTAACAGACATAAGATCAGTGCCCCAACGGGCACAGGGAGGGCCCACTGAACACGCAGAAGACCATGTGCAGACACCCCTAGCCAGCTCCAGTGGGCCCCAGGCCCCAGGCCGGAAAGCAGGCCACTAGCTCAGGCTCAGCTCGTGCCTGCCCAGATGGGCGAGGGAAGGCGGGCAGGTGTGGCGCCGGAACAGCGGGCGACAAGGACTCACAGACGCTCCCTTCCACTGTGCACAAGTGTCTGGGGCCCCGCCCTAAGAGGAGAGAGACCAACTCCCGGAGCTCGGCTCAGCAGGACTAAGGGCACAGGCGTGCAAGCGCAAAAACACCTCGGCCCGGCTACAATAGGCGCCAATCGTGGGGCAAGCTCTCAGGCTGCCCCGCGCGTGCAGGGGCGTGTGCGCAAGGACACGTCAGCTGGCTCCAGCAGGCAGCAAGGGAGAGCGCTGTGCCAGCCACCGTGGGCGCACACCATTGCTGCAAGGAACAAGAACCACTGAACCGCCACACTAAACCAGCTGTGGACACAGAAAAAGAAGATGACACACCAAGGCTGCACTGAGTAAAAACATTCCTTTTTATTATTTTTTTCTTTCTTTTTCTTTTTTTTTCTCTTTTTCTTTCTTTCTTTTTTCCTTTATTTTTCCTTTTTTCTTTCTTTCTTTTTTTCTTTCTTCTTTTTTCTTTTTCTTTCTTTTCTTTTTTTCCCCCTTCCTTAAAAAAAGGAAAAAGGAGGAGAGGAGAGGAGGGGAAGAAAAAACAAAAGAAAAACAAACTAACAAACTATATCTCTAAAGTGTTTCATATAACCTTTCCTTCTCATCCTTTCTCTTTAATCATTGTTTATTTGTTTGTGTGTCTAGTTTAGCCCCCCTATCACTCTAAATAATAGAATATAATTACTATATAAACCCAATACAATACAATCCCACTTTCTTACTATATTCTGCATTTTCCATCCTTTTCTTCTATTTTTATTAACATACAATGTAAATATTACCTACTGGCTTGCATAGTCTCAACTATTATTAATCTATCATCCCCTTCCTCAAAAATCATATTTTTCCTCCCTAAAAACAACTCTTATCTAGTCTTCTTATAGTATAAAAGCTCTAATCTCTTTCCATTTATATTAATACTAGCTCGTTGGCTGATGATAGCGGGATAGAGGGTGGGGGATATTTTTGAGGGTGCGGGTCTCCTGCCTGGACTGTGTGTTTATGTTTTTAACAGCATCTCCACAAAAGAACTCAAGACAAAGTGGATAGAGTGACTCTCAATCAACTAGCCAGAAGGAAGATCCTACCAAAGAACATCTGAAATATAACGAGACAGCATAAACAAACGACATAAAGGGTAACCCAAGAACATCAGGCTCAGGAGATCAAAGAGACTGCACGACTGAAACCCCCAGATCTCCCATAAAGAATCTTCCCACAAAGGTGGGAAGTCAAAGCAGACCACCCGAAAAAATAAAAATAAAAACAAACAAGAAGAATCCAACATGGTAAGACGCAAAAATAACCCCTCAATGAAAAGAAAAGAGGAATCCTCAGAAGAGAGGTAGATGAAATAGACATAGCCCAAATGTCAGACATGGAATTCAAAACAATGGTGGTAAAGAAGCTGAATATACTCGACCACCTTAAAAACAACTATGAAAACCTCCAAGGAAGTTACCAGCAGCTCCAAGAAAATTACAGGGAACTTGCAGAGAACTACACCAGCATAAAAAAAGACACAGAAACTATTAACAAGAACCAGAAAGAAATGAAGAATGCAATCTCTGAACTGAAAAACACAGTAGAATCAGTCAAAAGCAGACTAAACGAAGCAGAGAATCAGATTAGTAAGTTAGAAGATAATGTAGAGAAAAACTCCCAGACAATACAGCAAAAAGATTGAAAAAATATGAACAAGATGTAAGGAAATTACTGGATAGCATGATAAGAAATAATATCAGGATCATCGGAATTAGAAAGGGAGAAGAAACGGAGCATGGAATTGAAAAACTGATAGGAGAAATTGTGACAGAAAATTTTCCGAACCTGATGAGAGAAAAAGTTATACAAGTTCAGGAAGCACAGAGAGTTCCAATGATGAGGAACCCCCCAAAACCCACTCCAAGGCACGTCATAATTAAAATGGCAACATTCCAAGACAAAGAGAGAACCCTAAAAGCAGCAAGAGAAAAACAGCAAATAACATACAAGGGAGCTCCGAAAAGGCTATCAACTGATTTCTCAACAGAAACACTACAAGCCAGAAGGGAATGGTCAAAAATATTTCAAGCAATGAAAAACAAAGGCATACAACCAAGAATACTCTACCCAGCAAGGCTCTCATTCAAAATAGAAGGTGAAATAAGGAGTTTCTCAGACAAAGGAAGACTAAAAGAATACATCTCCAGCAAACCAGCATTGCAAGAGATGCTAAAGGGAGTGTTCTAAGAAAAAAGAAGAAAAAAAAAAAAAAAAAAAAAAAAGAGGAGAGGAACAGAGGTACAAAGGGAAATGAATAAACACACATCAATAATAACCTTAAATGTAAATGGATTAAATGCTCCAATTAAAAGACATAGGGTAACGGAATGGATAAGAAAACAGGACACACATATTTGCTGTCTACAAGAAACACACCTCAAAACAAAAGATTTACACAGACTGAAAGTAAAGGGATATAAAAAAATATTCCAAGCAAACGGACTGGAAAAAAAAGCCGGGGTAGCAGTCCTCATATCAGACAAAATGGATTTCAAAGCAAGGGCAATAAAAAGAGACAAAGGACATCTCATAATACTTAAAGGAACAATCCATCAAGAAGATATAACATTGATAAACATATGCACCCAACATAGGAGCACCCAAATAGATAAAGAAAATACTAGAAGACTACAAGAAGGATATCAACAACAACACACTCATAGTAGGGGACTTCAACACTCCATTATCAACAATAGACAGATCATCAAAGCAAAGAAACACCAAGGATATACAGGCATTGAACAACACACTAAACCACATGGACCTAACTGATATATAAAGAACTTTCCACCCCAAAGGAGCAAAATATACATTCTTTTCAAATGCACATGGGACATTTTCAAAGATAGACCACATGATAGGACACAAAAGAAGCCTCAACAAATTCAAGAAAATTGAAATCATATCAAGCATCTTTTCAGACCACAATGCCTTGAAACTAAAAATCAACCTCAGAGAAAATAATCCAAGACACCCAAACTCATGGAGATTGAATAGCATGCTATTAAATAATGAATGGGTTAACAATGACATCAAAGAAGAAATCAAGAAATTTCTAGAAACTAATGATAATGAGCACACAACAGCCCAAAACTTGTTCGGCACAGCAAAAGCAGTCCTGAGAGGGAAGTTCATAGCAATACAGACATATCTGAAAAGGATAGAAGAATCTCAAATAAAAAACCTAACCATAAAGCTACAAGAACTAGAACAACAACAACAAACAAAGCCTAGGGAAAGAAGAAGGAATGAAATCATCAAGATCAGAGCAGAACTAAATGACATAGAGACTAAAACAATCCAAAAGATCAAGAAAACTAGGAGCTGGTTCTTCGAAAAAATAAACAAAATCGACAAGTCTCTAGCCAGGCTCATCAAGAAAAATATAGAGAAGACCCAAATAAAGAAAATCGGAAATGAAAGAGGAGAAATCATGACTGATACCTCAGAAATACAAACAATTGTAAGAAATTACTACAAACAACTGTATGGCAAAAAATTTGACAATCTAGAAGAAATGGACGAATTTCTAGAAACATACAACCTTCCAAAACTGAATCAAGAAGAAGTGGAAAGTCTCAACAGACCAATTATAAAGAAGGAAATCGAAACAGTAATCAAAAATCTCCCTGCACACAAAACCCCTGGACCGGATGGCTTCACAGACGAATTCTATAAAACATTTAGGGAAGAACTAACTCCTATCCTCCTTCAACTACTCTGAAAAATCCAAGAAGAGGGGAAAATCCCAAACTCTTTCTATGAAGCCAGTATTATCCTACTCCCAAAACCAGGTCAAGACACAGCAAAGAAAGAACACTACAGGCCAATATCACTGATGAACATAGATGCTAAAATCCTCAATAAAATATTGGCAAACAGGATCCAGCAATACATCAAAAAGATCATACATCACGATCAAGTGGGATTCATCCCAGGGATGCAAGGATTGTTTAATATTCGCAAATCAATAAATATAATACATCACCTAAACAAAATAAAAGACAAAAATCACAGGGTCACATCAATAGATGCAGAAAAAGCATTTGATAAAGTACAACACCCATTTATGATGAAAACACTCAGCAGAATGGGAATAAAGGGAGCATACCTTAACTTAATCAAGGCTATATATGAGAAGCCTGAGGCCAACATCATACTCAATGGACAAAAACTAAAAGCATTCCACCTGAATTCAGGAACTAGACAAGGTTGTTCACTCTCTCCACTCCTATTCAACACAGTGTTGGAAGTCCTAGCCACAGCAATCAGACAAGAAAAAGAAATAAAAGGCATCCAAATTGGGAAAGAAGAAATAAAAGTATCATTATATGCAGATGACATGATAGTATACGAAAAAAAACCCTATAAACTCTACTAAAAGACTACTCGATATAATAAGTGAATTTGGCAAAATAGCAGGGTACAAAATAAATATACAGAATTCTAAGGCATTTCTGTACACCAACAATAAAATATCAGAGACAGAGACAAAAAAGAAAATACCATTTACTATAGCAACAAGAAAAATAAAGTACCTAGGAGTAAACTTAACCAAAGAGATAAAAGACCTGTACTCTGAAAATTACATAACATTGAAGAAAGAAATTAAGGAAGATTAAATAAATGGAAGCAAATACCATGTTCTTGGATGGGAAGAATCAACATCATCAAAATGCCCATACTACCCAAAGCAATTTACAGATTCAATGCAATCCCTATTAAAATACCAATGACATATATCACTGACCTAGAACAAATACTCCAAAAATTCAAATGGAACCAAAAAAAGACCCGAATAGCAAAAGCAATCTGGAGACAGAAGAACACAGCAGGAGAAATCACAACACCAGATATCAAACAATACTACAAAGCCACCGTGATCAAAACAGTCTGGTACTGGCATATAAACAGACATATAGATCAGTGGAACAGAATAGAGAGTCCAGAAATAAACCCAGGCCTCTATGGTCAACTAATCTTTGATAAAGGAGGAAGGAACATAAAATGGAGTGAGAAGAGCCTCTTTAACAAATGGTCCTGGGAAAACTGGATAGGGACTTGCAAAAAAATGAAACTAGACCACCAACTTACACCACACACAAGAATAAACTCAAGATGGATCAAAGACTTAAATGTAAGCCATGACACCATAAAAGTCCTAGAGGAAAACATAGGCAAGAAAATATCAGATATCTCACGTAACAATATCTTCACGGATACATCTCCTAAAGCAAGAGAAATAAAGGAAAAAAATAAACAAATGGGATTACATCAAACTAAAGAGTTTCTGCTCAGGAAAAGAAAATATCAGCAAGACGAAAGGGAAACCAACAATAAGGGAAAACATATTTGCCAATGATATCACAGACAGGGGACTGATCTACAAAATATATAAAGAGCTTATACGACTCAACATCAAGAAAACAAACAACCCAATTAAAAAATGGGCAAAGGACCTGAACAAACACTTCTCCGAAGAGGACATACAGAAGGTTTATAGACACATGAATAAATGCTCAACATCATTAGCCATCAGGGAGATGGAAATAAAAACCACAATGAGATACCATTTTACACCAGTCAGAATGGCCATCATCAACAAATCAACTAACAACAAGTGCTGGAGAGGATGTGGAGAAACGGGAACCCTACTGCACTGTTGGTGGGAATGCAGACCGGTGCAGCCACTATGGAAAACAGTATGGAATTACCTCAAAAAATTAAAAATGGAACTGCCTTTTGAACCAGCGACTCCACTACTAGGATTATACCTGAAGAATCCTGAAACACCAATTCAAAAGAACTTATGCACCCCTATGTTCATAGCAGCACTGTTTACAATAGCTAAGTGCTGGAAACAACCTAAGTGCCCATCTGTAGATGAGTGGATCAAAAAACTGTGGTACATTTACACAATGGAGTACTATGCAGCAGAGAGAAAGAGGGAACTCCTGCCATTTGCGACAACATGGATGGAACTAGAGAGAATTATGCTTAGTGAAATAAGCCAGGCAAAGAAAGAAAAATACCATATGACCTCACCTAATACAGGAAACTAAAGAACAACACACAAAAAAGAACTAAACAGAACAGAATAGCAGTCAATAGGGGGAAGGGGGGAGGGAGAGAAGGAGGATAAGTAAGGGAAGGGTTTAGTTAAAGAATGTGTATAAATGACTCATGGATACGGACACAGGGAGGGATATGATTACGGGAGAGGGGGTGGGCTGGGTGGGGGAGAGAAATGGGGCGAAAATGGGACAACTGTAATTGAAAAACCAAAAATAAAAAATAAAAAAAAATGAGCAAAGGCCCTGAATAGATACTTCTCCAAAGGGGAAATGATGGTCAACAGACATATGAAAAGATGCTCCGTGTCACTAATCATAAGAGATGCAAATTAAAACCACAATGAGATATCATCTCACATCAGTCAGAATGGCTATTATCAATAAATGAACAAACAAGCCCTGACTGCTGTGGCTCAGTGAACTGAGCGTTGGCCTGCAAGCCAAGTGTTGCTGGTTCGATTCCCCGTCAGGGCACATGACTAGGTTGCACATCAGGTCACCAGTTGGGGGCGTAAGTGAGAGGCAACCACACAGTGATGTTTCTCTCCCTCTCTCCTTTTCCCCTCTCTAAAAATTAAATAAATGAAACAACAAATTGATTAATTAATTTAAAAAAATAAACGAATAAACAACAAATGTTGGCAAGGATGAGGAGAAGAGGGAACCCTAGTGCATCGCTGGTGGGAATGCAGACTGGTGCAGCCAAGTGGAAAGCAGTATAGAGATACTTCAAAAAATTTAAAATGGAACTGCATTATGATTCAGCAATTCCACTTCTGGTAATATATCTGAAGAAACCCCAAACACTAATCCACAGCAAGAGAAGCTGCCAACAAAACAAAACAAAACAAAAAAACAACCAACTAAATGGAAGATGATTATTTGCAAACAACAATTCAGATAAAGGGTTAATATACAAAGAACTCATAAAATTCAACACAAAACAAGCAATCCAATTAAAAAATGGGTAGAGAACCTGAACCAACTCTTCTTTCAAAAAGACATACAAATGACTAACAGATATAAGAAAAGATGCTGAACTTCACTAGTTATTAAAGAAATGCTAGTCGCCCTAGCCAATGTGGCTCAGTGGGTGTGATGCCCAGTCGGGGCATGTGCAAGAAGCAAGTGATTGATGTTACTCTCTCACACCGATGTTTCTCTCTCTCTCTTTCTTTCTTTTCCCCTCTTTCTAAAATGAAAATAAACCTTTAAAAAATAAATGCAAACCAAAACTAAAATGAAATACACTTGTTACAATAGCTATTATCAACAAAACAAGTAATAACAAGTGCTGGTGAGGATGTGGAGAAAAGGGAATCCTTGTGCACTGTTGGTGGGAATGCAGACTGGTGCAGCCACTATGGCAAACAGTATGGAATTTCCTCAAAAACTAAAAAGAGGACTGCCTTTTGACCCAGTGACTCCACTGCTGGGAATATACCCGAAGAACCCCAAAACACCAATTCAAAAGAATATATGCACCCCCACGTTCATAGCAGCACTATTTACAATAGCCAAGATTTGGAAACAACTTAAGTGCCCATGGGTAGATGAGTGGATAAAAGAACTGTATTACATTTACACAATGGAATACCACGTAGCAGAAAAAAAGAAGAAACTTCTACCTTTTGTGATAGCATGGATGGAACTGGAGAGTATTAGGCTAAGTGAAATAAGCCAGTGGGTGAAACATAAGTACCATATGATTTCACTTATAAGAGGAATCTAATGAACAAAATAAACTAAAGAGCAAAATGAAACCAAAGGCATAGAAACATGGAACAGACTGACAGCTGTAAGAGGGGAGAGGCAGGAGGTGGGGACTGATTGAAAGAAGGTGAAGGGATTAGTCAAAAAACACATATGAAGGACCCATGGACATGGATGACGGTGTGGGGATTGACTATGGAAGTGTGGTTGGGCTGCGTGGAAAGGGACAAAGGAGGGAAATCAGGACAACTGTAATAGCACAAACAATGAAATATATTTTTAAAAAAGAATGCATGCACCCCTATGTTCATTGCAGCATTATTCACAATAGCCAAGATTTGGAAGCACCCTAGGTGTCCACCAATAGCTGAGTGGATAAAGAAGCTGTGGTATATTTACACAATGAAATACTACTCCACCATAAAAAAGGAAATCTTACCCTTTGAGACAGCATGGATGGACCCAGAGATTGTTAAGCTAAGTGAAATAAGCCAGTCCGAAAAAAACAAATACCATATGATTTCACTTATATGTGAAACCTAACAAACAAAATAAACTAACAAACAAAACAGAAACAGAATCATAGATACAGAGAACAGACTGACATCTGTCAGAGGGGAGGTGGGTTGTGGGACTGGGTAAAAAGGGTGAAAGGATTAAGAAAAACAACCCTCATATACACAGACAACAGTATGGTGATTACCAGAGGGAAAAGGAGGTGGGGAGAGGTAGGAGAGGATAAAGGAGTGATAAATGGTGGTGGAAGGAAACTTGACTTGGGGTAGTGAGCACACAATACAACATACAGATGGTGTATTATTGAATTGTACCCCTGAAGCCTATATAATTTTATTGACCAATGTCACCTCAATAAATTCAATTAAAATGTCATTTTGCTCATTTATAATCAGAAAAAAAATTATAAGAAATAAGAATAGTAAAAGCTTTTGTAACAGGTCCATTTCTGTAGGCAGAACTATAGAGGAAGTCAGATAATAATCAGTGATTGAGGAGCAGGAAATCAGAACAGACTTCAGATAAATCTAGTGTTTAATGGCATCAGGCTTGGATAGCCTAATACTTCCAGCTATGTAATAGGATTGCTCCAGCTGTTGAAAGTGTATTATTACCTCTCCCCTGGACAATGCTTTGAAGAGCCCTGCCAACTGTTCGTGGTGACTCAGTTTTCTGTGCTTCCAAATTGATTATCCTGCTCTGACTTTCACATTATTTCTTTAGCTCTGCTTTTAACATCAGTCAAGTTATTGTCTTGCAGGGTGGGGCTGGGGTGGGGCATGTCTTTTTAAGAAAAAAAAATTTATAGAGAGAGACGAGAGAGAAAGAAGCATCAATGTGTGAAACATCGGTCAGTTGCCTCTTGCATGCACCCAACCAGGGTTTTGGTCCACAACCAAGGCACGTGCCCTGACCTGGAATTGAACCAGCAACCTTTTAGTTAGCAGGATGACATCCAAACCACTGAGCCACAACAGCCAGGGCTAAATGGATTTGCATATTCTGTGTGCTGTATTCTGTACCATGTTGTGTTGATTTTAAAGTTTAACTCTATGCCAGTTACCTTTTTCAATTTTTGAGAGCAATTCCTCAAGGTCCTCATAGTTGGGTGACAAATCTAAGTATGATGTTATATTGCTTCTGATTTGCAAGTGAATCCAGCTTGTATTTGAGAGGACAGTAACAAATTCACAATCAGCCTCTTCCTTAGCATGGATTTGCATTAGAGGTGCCACTCTCCTTATTGTGCTGGTTTGCCTTCTCCCCTTGTTACCATTTGTCCCTCACCAGTTAACCATTAGGTGAATGCTTGTGTCTTAAACTGAGAGGACTGGGAGCAGATGGAAGAGGTGGTTAGGGTATAGCAGAGGCTGAGCAAGAGAGTGTAGATGGGGGGCCTAGTTCTCCCAGGGCCTATCTGCAGAGGCACAGCAAAGAGGTCATTAGAGAATTTTTAAAAAGATTTTATTTATTTATTTTTAGAGAGAGGGGAAGGAAGAGAGAAGATAAGGAGAGAATTATTGATGTGAGGGAGAAACATCAGTCGGTAGCTTCTTCTACTCTCCCTGACTGGGGACTGAACCCACAACCCAGGCATATGACCTGAACTGGATACCTTTGGCTTTGTGGGATGGTGCCCAACCAACTAAGCCACACCAGTAAGGGCCATTACAAAAGTTTTAAATTTTGATTTGTTTTATTAATTTTTTTTATTTGTTGGACTGACCATCTACTGCACGAATATACCTGATTTTGCACATAATTACCTTTTCAGATAAATTCTGGTAAGTAGAAGGAAAGGGGAAACACTTAATATTGCTTTCTTTAGGTTAGTGAGGGAAAGGAGCTAGGGATTCAAGTTCTGAAAGATTTAGCCTCGAATGAAGAAGTGACCACTCAGAAACAAAGGATTAGATTAGGAAAACAAAATAGAATGTAAAAAAAAAAAAAAAAAAAAAAAAAAGGATAAACAAGGCCACTGAATCCATAGATTCCAAAAGAGATATGTGGGGTGGCACATGAGAGGATGACTTTACCTTCCCCTGCCCTTCGACCCTTTCCTCTACTTTAGCCTGTGGTCTCACATTGTGATGCAGAGCTGGCAGGTTATTGGCTGCAGGAGCATCATTAGGGTTTCTGCATGGAAAGTCTGGACACAGCAGGCTCTTGGAGTAGGGTATTTGCGGGATGCTGAAGCAATCTAAAGGCATGTAGACTTCTAGTCTGGGCTTCTCCCATCTCCAGAAAATTGGAATCCAACCTAAATGAGGAGAACAAAGGAGTCTTAAGATTCTGCTGAAAAAGTCTGGGGTTGTTGATCAAAACTCACAGTCTGTATTGAGAGCTGTGCTGGTCCATGCTGATCAGGAAATAACCCCCAGGACCTCTATGGAGCTAGTCAACTGCTCATCAAGTTCCAGAGTAACCCAGAGAAGGGAAAAAGATGCACTATGTCTCAGAGTCGATACAAAGTTAAAGTTTAGGGATTAAGTAGAGGTAACTCAGATAAGCAAAAGGCCAATTTACCAATTTTAGGCCACAAAACAAAGATCTTGGAGTCTTAAACTTTGCAATCAAGAAACAAGATGATGTAGGATAGGTGTCAGGATTCCTATAATGCATGTTAAAAAGAAATAAATTTAATAGATACTTTTTAAACCATTATTAAGCCGAGGGAAGGAGAGAGGAAGGAAAAGTGGAGGGGCTGGGAAATGTTTTATCATGTACCAGAGTTTTATTTCTTTTTTAAGCAGAATCTTCAGAACTAACCAACTCTATATTGATTAATCATGAAAAGTGTGTGTGTTTGTGTGTGTTTAATTCATAGACATAAAAAAGCTAGTTATACTCCGTGAAACAACATCCAAATAAAAGTGGAAGGGGGTGAGAACTCTAGAATTTGAGTTTAATTGCTTGTAAAATCTCTTCTGAACAGTAATAGAAGCCCAATATACAGGTGAGTTCTTCTTTAAAGAAATCAGCTATGGCATTAAATCCATTCCTATGTATATATACTCTAGTACTGCAATATTTCCTATTGCAAGTAAATTTATATTCAAAATATAGAGACTGTCTTCAGTCTCATTAAAATAAAAGTAGTTTAAAGCTCACTCATTTATTTTTAAATTTTTCCCACTGTCTTACATTCATTTAAAAAAAATTTTTTAAGAATATTTTATTGATTAGGTTGTTACAGTAGTTCCAATTTTTTCCCCTTTGCTCCCCTCTGCCCAGTACCCCGCTTCCCTTCAACAATCCCACCCCCCTTAGTTCATGTCCATGGGTCATGCATATAAGTTCTTTAGCTTCACCCTTTTCTATATTATTCTTGACATCCCCCTATCTATTTTGTACCAACTGATTATGCTTCTTAGTCCCTGCATCATTTCCCCATTTCTCCTGCTCCCCGCTCCCAGCCGATAACCCTCCAAATAGTATCAATACCTATGATTCTGTTCCTATTCTGGTTTGCTTAGTTGCACTTTGTTTTTAATTTTTAGATTCAGTTGTTGATAGTTGTGAGTTTGTTGTCATTTAGTGTTCATAGTTTTGATCTTCTTTTTCTTAAGTAAGTCCCTTTCACATTTCATATAATAATGGCTTGGTAACCATGAACTCCTTTAGCTTCACCTTGTCTGGAAAGCACTTTATCTGCCCTTCTATTCCAAATAATAGCTTTGCTGGATAGAGTAATCTTGGTTGTAGGTTGCTTTTGATCACATTGAATACCTCTTGTCAGTCCCTTCCTGCCTGCAAAGTGTCCTCTGAGAAATCAGCTGATAGTCCTATAGGCACCCCCCTGTAGGCAACTCTCCACCTCTCTCTTGCTGCCCCCAGGACTCTCTCTTTATCTTCCACCTTTGGCATCTCAATCATGATGCGTCCTGTGTGGACCCCTCTGGGTCCAGCTCGCCTGGGACCCTCCGTGCTTCCCAGACCTGTATGTCCATCTCCTTTGCAAAATTTTGGAAGTTTTCCTATTTTTTTCAATTCTTGCTTCCTCATTCTGCACTAGTTAACTGTTTTTTTCTTCCTTATATTCAAAATCACTGAACCCTGCTTTCCTTCTCTTCATCATTGGTTCTGTGTAGATTTTCCTTCATTAAACTTAGCACAGCCTTCACTTCTTCTCTTATGTGTTTTCCATACTCAAGCATATCTGTCAAGCTTGTGAGCATCTTTATTACCAGTGTTTTGAATTCTGTGTCTGTTAGGTTGTCTATCTCCTCATCTGTTAGGTTGGCTATCTCCTCGTCGCTTAGTTCTCCCACTGGAACCTTGATCTGTTCCCCCTTTTGGGCCATACTTCTCTGTCTCCTCATTCTGACCAGCTCCTGTGTTTGTTTGCCTCTGTGTCCCAGGTAGAGCTGTCACTCCTGTTACGTTGTAAGGGGCAGACCCTTAGGGATTTGTCAATATAGGGCAACCTGTTTCACCATGTTGTGGCGCTGTATGTGGGGGAGGGGTCCGAGAGGTAACAATGCCACCTGTCCAGCACTCGCCCCCTGCTCCAGGCACCTCTCCCACTTCTGCACTGGACTGGCACCCCTCCAACTTCCGCCCTGGCCGTCACCCCCAGAGTGGGTCTGCGGACTCTCTAGGACTGTGGGGGCCCTTTAAACAAGTGGACTCTGCTGAGAGACTGGCAGTCTCTGCCTTCTCCCCAACCCCTACTGGTCTTCACAGTCAGAAGCAATGAGGCTTGATTTCCCCCAGTGCTCTGACGGTGAGCTGCGAGGTCCGGTGAGGAGCTGGGAACACTCCTCAGGGGTTCCTCCTGACTTTTCAAAAAGTGCGACTGCACTTTCTGCTGGCCTGCCACTGCCGCGCTGCTTCTGCCATCAACACAGCAGTCCTCTTCACCCCTCCTACCTGTCTGGGTATTTCTTCTTTATATCTTTGTTTGCTGGACTTCCATGCAGTTTGATTTTCTGGAACATCTGGTTGTCTTTAGTTTTCACGTAGTTGTATTCCTTTTTAATTGTGGAGGGAGACTCAACATGTCTGTCTATGCCTCCATCTTGGCTGAAGTCCTACATTCATTTATTTATGCAGATCTACTTTATTACATACAATAGTTCTGTCAAATAATTATACAAAGGCATTCTATTGGTGATCTTCCCCAAAATAGACTCAGGTAAAATATATATCAGCGTACTTTATGGACTATGAAAACTTGAGACTTTATTACTGATTTCAGTTTCCAGGCTATACACAAAATTCAAAATATACATAAACTGAGTTAAGGCAAAAAAAGCAGGCCAAGAGAAACTACAGGATTTGGAACAATTAAATTGTGCATTTTGCTCACATGAGAGCCACACTGTGAACAGGAAATGTGTATCTCATAGGTCTAGTAGTGCCAGGGGCTTCTGGAATCTACGGTGGCTGCAAGGAGATGGGCAAACTGTTGATATGTCCTGTTGGAGACTTCCCTAAGAGCTCATTTCTTCCCTGCCTCTTCTTTCTTGGGTTCTTGTTTCACTTTGTAATTAGCATAGATGTCTCTGATTGCATCTTCAACCAGCACGGAGCAAGGTAGTTTCACAGAAGGAAGGCAGAGTTCATTACCAATATCTATGTTTTTGATGGTCATGGCTTCCTTCTCTGTCTTCCTCTTCAGCCATTTGGTGGCTAATGAGCTGAAGGCAATTGCAGAACCACAGACAAATGTGTTAAACCTGGCATTCACAATCTTCCCTCTTTCATCCACTTGGATCTGCCATTGTATTACATCACCACAGGCTGGAGTCCCCACCAATCCACTCCCAACATTTTCAGATGTCTTGTCAAGAGATCCCACATTTGATCCATAATGATCGACAATTGTCTTGTGATGAAGCCACCTTGCACAGGCCAAGCCTAAAGCATCAGCACCAGAAAAATCCCAATGGTGTATAATATGTTTTCAAACCTGAGCCATTTGGGCCATCCATCTGCATATGAAATAACTGACAAAAGCTAAGGTTTCTAGTGTAAACAATGGTGTTTGTAAGTAAAACCCTTTTCATTCCATTGTTTGACAGGATCCACAGCCTGACAGCCAGCCCCTACCCTGCTCAACTGAGAGCAAGCCCATGGCCTTGCCAGCTCCATCCTATGCAGAGTGTCAGCCAGAAGAGTCCTTCCTACATTGCAGCAAAAGAAAGCCACACTAGCTACTCAGTCTTTCCTTTTCATACATGAATGGACAATTTAGGATTGCTAGGCACAGGAATAAAACCAGCAATAAGGGAAACCGAGATAAATAAGCAGATAAACAAATAATTCAGGAAACAGAGCCAATTAGCCATCCATAAACCAAGGTTAAAGTACTATATATAAGGAGCAATCAGGAAACAAAGAACTATTAGAAATTATTAGTTACTGACACTTTTTTAAAATGCAACATTTCTCAGACCTTAAAACCAAAAAACAAAGAGATAAAGAAAAAAATGAGATAAAAGTTGAGACAATTTTATGTTTTGTGTATTTTTACCTCCCTCCCCCTGACATACTCACACACACACACAAAAATTGAGACTAGACTAATTCAACAAGTCTAGCATTCAACAGATCGATTCAGGAGAAGACAGAGACTGTGAAGAAGAGGAAATTAGCAACGAAATAACAGAATTTTTTTTAAAGCCAAGAGGCCACAAATATTTAGGTTGAAAGGACCTATTAAATGCCCAATTCAAGAATTTTAAAATACCTATTCCCAAACATACTTCTATGAAATTTCAGAATGCCAAGTATAAAGAGAACATTTTTAAATCCTCCAGAAAGTAAAACCTACTCGACCACAAGAGAACAAGCCAGACTAGCAGCAGATTTTTCACTGGTAGCAGTGGGTGTTGGAAGATAATGAAACTATACTTTCAACCTGTTGTGGTAAGATTATATCTTAAAGTATTAATCTGTATGTTCCCTATGTGTTTCTTTCCCTCTTTACCTACTCATTGAACCACTAGGGTCTTTTTTTCTTCCACTCAGTCCTACTCTGACAGGCATGAGTTACCTACTTTAGAAGCAGCAAAAAATATGATGAATCTAAAAGCAAAAAAACCTTTAGATAGAGGACCAGACAGAAAGATATATTCTCATGCTCTTAGAACTAGTTTTTCCACCCCAAAGACTAGATAAAATGTGGAATGAGGAAGAGAAGAAAAGGGCAGGGGGACCACTTCCAAAAGGAATGAAGAAAGCTTTAAGTTTAAGAGGGGAATTGGCAGAATGGGAAAAGATTTTCTTCACACATATCAGTTGGTTGCCTAGAAACTGATTTGGTGTTGAACTGTCCACACTGGTTTTAGTCTCAAGTGAGGAACTCCACCCTTCTGATATTATGGCTAGTCATCAATCTATTGAGTATCCAGGTTGATGAGATACTCAATAATATGAAAGACAGTGCACTGTATGATGGTATATACCAAAACATTTTGTGAAACATTGGTGTCATGAATAACATGCATTTTCCTCTGCTTAAAACAGGGTTGGGAAAAACTAGTTGAATATAGCCCTATTCCAGTTACACTTGAATACCATACCCAGCCAAACTATCAAATGCACTGACAAAACATATTTTGTGACATTCATATCTTAATTTTACACTATTTTTAGGAAGTTTCTTGATCTATTTTAGCAAAATGAGGAGAGGCAAAAAAAAAAAAAAGAGGAAGATACAGGATTCAATAAACACAGTAAGTGCAATACAAACATGCAGAAAAGGGAAGTCCTAGTATTCTCAGAATTTTAGCCATAGTTCAGGCCTAGAAAATAGGCAATTCTTTTTTTCAAAATCCTCACCTGAGGACATTTTTTTCATTGCTTTTAGAGAGAGAGGGAAGGAGAGGGGGAGAGAGAGAGAAACATTGATTGCTTGTCTCCATATATGACCCAAACAGGAATCAAACCTGCAACCCAGATATGTGCCCTGACTAGGGATCAAAACCTGCAACCTTTCATTTTATGGGGAAATGCTCCAACTGACTGAGCGACACCATCCAGGGCAAAAATAAGTAATTCTTTTTAGGAGCAGAAAGATGGAGGTCTTTGTGGGAAGGTGTCTTCTATTAAAAAGGTAATCTTGACAAAAAAGATGATGTATGGATAGAATATTTGTGTCACCTCAAAATTAATATATTGAAACCTTACCTCCCAATGTGATATCAGGAGTGGGAGCATTTTGGAGGTAATTAGGATTACATGAGGTTATGAAGGTGGGGCCTTATAATAGTCACTAGAACCCTCTCTCTCTGCTTTCCACCATGTGAGGATAAAACAAGAAGTTGCTGTCTACAACCTGGAAGAGTGCCCTCACCAGAACCCAAACATACTGGCACATTGATCTTGACCTTCCAGCCTCCAGAACTGTGAGAAATAAGTTTCTGTTATTCAAGCCACTTGGACTATGGTATGCTGTTACAGCAGCCTGAACTGACTGTGACAGATGGCATGATGGAATAGATGGAATAACGGAAAGAATTTATTGAAACCAGATCTTTAAGTAAAAAAACATCCTGGCTGCTGTGGCTCAGTGGATTGAGCGTCAGCCTGCTAACCAAGTGTTGCTGGTTCAATTCGCAGTTAGGACACATGACTAGGTTGCACGTCAGGTCCTCAGCTGGGGACGCGTGAGAGGCAACCACACATTGATGTTTCTCTCCCTCTCTTTCTCCTTTCCCCTCTCTCTAAAAACAGATAAATGAAATAAAATAAAGTAACCTTGTTAAAATTTTTTTTTTAAAAGAAAAATAAAAAAAAGCAGAATGTGAGAGAGAGAGAGAGAGAGAGAGAGAGAGAGAGAGAGAGAGAGAGAGAGAGAAGAGACGTTCTCTTGTTCTTTTATGTCTTGTCTTATAAGGGCACTAATCCCATCATGAAAGGTCCACCTTCATGACCTAATTCCCACCCAACCACTCCCACTACCAACTCAAATGCCCATGCTGCTAATAACATCATATTGGGGATTTGGATTTCAACACATGAATTTGGGGAGAATACAAACATCATTCCATAGCATCAACTATAGAACTGGGGAAAATGAGCTCTATCTTCTGGGGAAGGAGACAGAGATCATTGAAAAATATGAGGAACAGGCATTAGAAGGGGATATGAAAGTCCCAAGGCCCAATAAGGGACTGTGTGGCCCTTGGTGATTACCCAGGATGTCATTAAGGGTGAGGTGAGGAGGAGAGGGAGAGGCCCATGAGGGCTCTTTCTATCCTAAGGACTTGATGACTCTCCTTCCTCTGTGGACCTGAAGTAATAGTGCTGCTTCTGGGAGAGAGACCCATTGACATTCACTCCCATATTAAGCAGTGTCTCTCACCCTTTTTCCTCACTTTGAGTTAGGCCAGATCACAGGAGCTCATCTGGGTTTGCAGATAAGCAATAATGACAATTTGGCATAGGTATGGCCAGCTTTATTTTGGTTTTCTCCAAAAGCAGTGAAAATGAACAGAACAAAGGTTATAAACAAAGTTTAAGTTTGCTGGAGTGTAGAAAGGTTTCCCATTGCCTGCCTTTTTCTTTTCTTTTCTTTCTTTTTTAAACTATTTTTATTAATAATTTTATTGGGGTGACATTGGTTAATAAGATTATATGTTTTCAAGTGTAGAGCACTATAATACATCATCTGTATATTGCATCGTGTGCTCATCACCCAAAGTTTAGTTTTTTTCCATCACCATATATTTGACCCGCTTTATCCTCTTCAACCACCCCCCTCCCTTACAGAGATCTTTCTAGAGCCAATGCTCTTGCCAGCCTGCATGAATGCCTTTTATGTTTCCAAGTCAGAAAATGCTTACACTGGCATACAATGATTTTACTACCCAGGAAGTTACATCTCTCAAACCATCTATTTTGGTTTATAGCCTTGAAATTTTTATTGTGTAAGCCCTGGGACAAATTCTCCCCTTATTTGTCCTTATGCTTCTGGGCTGAGTTTTCCATTTATGCCCACTAGACATGATGGCCACTATACATGCCTGACCTTCCAGAGGTGGACCCACTTCTGTGAATAATTGCAGCTCATTCTAGTGGGGACTTAACTAGACAGAGGAGAAAGGATGAGTATCTATTGGCCTTTCTGGAGCAGGGAAGCTTCTGATAGACTGCATAGGTAAGGGAGGGCTCCAAGCAGTCTTTCAAAAGAATATATATTTTTTAGTGTTAATGGAGAATAAAACAAACTTACAATATAGGTTTCTTGATAAATCATAAACTACTTTGTTATTGCTATGAGTTATGTTGAAGGTGGTATTAAAGATATTGATAATGTATTTTCTTTAATTTCATGTAACCTAATTTCAAATGTTTGAATTTGCAGTGCTTGAGGAATATAGATTCCTTTAAAATTGGGATTTTAAAAATAGTTTTGTTTTTCTTGTTATCAGGAAAACTTTAAAAAATAATTTCAGCAATCCAAGAAATTACCTTCTGTACTTGGATGGTAAATTTGTGATGACAGTTTTTCTTCTTTATAACTCCCCCTATCTGTTTGGAACAGGCTGTGATTTTGGGTGGATTATTCTGATACTGCTTTGGCTGTGCAGTATTTTGCAGCTTAAAAGTGAAAGTTTTCTGTTATCACTGAACATGCATCCTTGCTAAACACACAATGGTAGTTCTCTAGATGTAAATGAGTTTTTTAGCTTCTGTTATTTCAGTTCAGTGGCTCTCAAGTTTTAGCATGTATTAACATTACCTGAGATTTTTTTAAATACACATATCTGGGTTTTACTCACAAAGCATATGATTGAGTAATCTGCGTTGGGGCCCAAGAATCTGCATTATAAGCTTTGACCTGAGAACCACATTCTGAGTTTTAATCATTGTCTTAGAGCAGGTCTCTCAATCTCAGCACTGCTGCCATTTTGGTTGCATGAGTACTTGTTGCAGGGATGTTCTGTGCAGGAGATTCAGCAGTATCCCTAGCCTCTACCCACTAGATGCCAGTAACATCCCCATCCTCTCAGTTCTGACAAACAAAAGTTTCTCTAAACATTGCCGAATGCCCCCTGGAGTAAATTTGCAAACCACTGCCTTTGAATCTTGGCTCTTATTAATTCAAATATCCTAGCCACACAAGCATTCTTGTGAGTGACTGGATTTATATATGCAAATTTTCTTAGGACTCTATATGCTAAAATGAGTCTTTTATCATGGAGAGCTCAAACTAAGGGTCTTAGGACTATTTCTAGCCCCAAGACAATTCTTATTTAACCAAAAAATTAGTTAAATTATTAAAATTATTTGCTAACAGCCCTGGCCAATGTGGCTCAGTTGGTTGCAGTGTTGTCCCATAAACTGAAAGGTTGCTGATTCCCAGTCAGGGCACATGCCTACGTTGTGGATTCAGTCCCTACTTGGGATGCATACAAGGGGCTTCTCTCTCATATCAATGTTTCTCTTCCTCTCTCTTACACTCCCTTCCCCTCTCTCTGAAGTCAATAAGCATGTCCTTGAGTGAGGATAAAAAAATTTAGTTACTAACATATAAAATTTGAGATTTAGTTATTTCTGGGTTTGCTTGAAAATTCAGGCTTTATCACATTAGTCTTGAAGGTAAGAAATCAGCTGAATGAGAGAAACAGCTGAAACAGACCCAGATGTGCTCTCCAGAGGCCCTAGTCTGCAGTTGGCAGACCTCATTCATCCACAGTACCTGCCTGACTCCTAGAGGCACTGGATTTGCAATTTTTGGTTTAAAGCTCCACAACTATTAGCTGATGTGGAAAAATTGTTAGGGTTGACAACTGTGATGCTAACTCCTGAATGTATTCAGAAATGAATTAGATTGTAAGGCAATGGACTAAATATTTAAATATCCTGTGATTAATATATCTTCTCACATATTTATGTAGTTTTAGGTATTTCCACCTTTCTGAAGTAAAATCTTGATCATAGGCATTTAGCCCTGTTTACTAATCTATCACATTCTATAAATCCTTTTTGTTGTAGACTAATGCAACTTTGCCTGTTGAGAATTCTCTCTTTCTTAAGTGCTGGTTCTTGATAGGCAAATGGACCATTTCTAGGGAAGAGAAAAACAAAGGAGAAATGGGTGTGTGATGCACTCTCCTCCACAATTACTCTCACCCCATCCTAATCTATGCTATTGTGGAAATAAAAATTTCATATGAGACAGATAGAAACGGGAACTTGTGACTGATCTCAAGAGAAAGGTGGAGGAAGATACCCTGGGTGGAGATGGATTCATGGACATGCGACTGTAGGGTCACGCAAGACCCTGTGCCTAGAAGGACCATGCACTTCATTTAATACTCTACAGTGGCTGTCTTGAGATTCTTTTTCTTTTTTAAATTCCTTGTAACTCTGTAATAGCAAATGCCCATCAGTAGGAACTAACTGAATAAGTCACACAATGGAGGACTATAAGGCTGCAAAAGGAACAAGGCAGATCTTGACATACTACAGTATAGATGAGAGGCAAATTTATTTTACTTTATTTTATTATTGTGGGAGGTGGGAGTGTTCAAGAACATCAAGTTCAGGAATTTCATTATTGTAAAGGAAAACTGGGTCCTTTTCCTTGTCAAGATTGGAAAATGTTTATTCAGGAAATTAACAACCACTCAAAACCAGCTATGTGTGGGGGACTTCTAGGTGGTGAAGAAACACAGATGACAAAAAAGGCAGTGTGGTGTTAGGGAGCCAGGTATAAATGGTTTCTAATGAATTTAGACAAGCCACACAATAGTTCTGATCTTCAGAAGTTGTAAGATTTAAATATGTGAGTGCCTGGTACAGTGATTGGCATACAGGAAGCCCTCAATATATGGCAATATATTAATATGAAGGGAAAACAGAGGTACCAGATCAAGACAGTAGAACGTGATGTATTAGTCAGCTCAGGTGGCTATAACAAAATACCATAGACTGGGTAGCTTAAGCAACAGAAATTAGGTTTTTCAGAGCTCTACAGGCTATGAGTTGAGATCAGGGCATCATCTTTGTCAGGTTCTGGTGAGAGCACTCTTCCTCAACATGGCAGAGAGAGTTCGGGTGTCTCTTTCTCTTCTTATAAAGACACCGATTCTATTGAATCAGGGTTCTACCCTTAAAGACTTTGGTTAATCTTAACACTTGTCTCCAAGTGCAGTCACATGGAGGATGAGGGCCCCTCATATGCACTTGGGGTGATACAATTCAGGCTATAACCCCTGGTATAAGTACAACCAGGATATAGGTGAAAGCGTAGAGCTTTACAGGTCAAGGGAGGTCAGAGAAGGCTTCTCAGAGAAGGTGATACCTGAAATGTTTCTCTGTCTAAAAGGTATAAAAGTTTCCTGGTTTGGCCACTTCTTTGAGTCTTATCTTTGTGGAGCTCCTGTACATATGTACTTCATAACTTTTTCTCCTTTTATTAGAGGTGGGGATGTTCAATCCAAGATCCTAAAAGAGTAGAGGAAAAATTATTTTTCCTACCCTACACCTCCTTCCAAAAACTATTTACATTTTGAATGTTAAGAAAGGTAACACTTAATCATAAATAATTCATCTCTAAAGGTAAATTTTTAAGGATCAGATCTCTCAAATGTACCCCCTCAAATAATCTTGAGTAGTCAGAATGTGAGTTATGGAGAGAAGGAAGGGGATGCTTGTAGAGAGACCTTGTAAAGGCAGGTCAGATGGTGAGTAAACAATTCTCCATCTTTCAAATCTATCAAAAAAAATAAAAAATAAAAAGGATATGCCTGTTCCCAAATCTATATTTAAAAACAGAAAAGTTGGATAGCATTCTACCTGGAGCCTACAGTAGAAATTCCTTTATCTTCAAAAACAATGGCAAATTCTCAAAGAGAGTGAACCTGAACTGAAAAGCACTCAGTCATTTTCCATTACCTCTGCAGGGAACAAGGGGAAATAAGAAAGATTGTATCTTACTTAGCCAGCCTCTTTCTGAATCAGCTTGCTCTCCTATAAAGCTAAAGTACTTCTACGCAGATATCACAGATGTCAGCGGTCTCATTAACTAAGTACCTCTTCTAATAATAATGATGGTTTTAACATAGGATTTCATATGAGGAAGTTTTTTTGTTACAGTAAATATTAAATATCAGATCTGAGAGTGTGGTGATCTTTTCAAAACTACAGAGAAAATGGACATCATTGGAAAAGAGTTACAACTCAGAGTACAAATGTGGCTGAAAACTGAGCCTCCGTACTGCTTTAAATACCATTCACTGCCCTTCATATTGTGTGATCACAGCTAAAACAGGGAAAGGTAGGTTCAAAATCCTTTAGTAGTTTAAAACTGCAGACCATTTAGATATCCAAGCATACCCTCAGCAGAGGAGAATAAATGAGGTGGTTGTGGGTAATGGGTCTAAGATAAATTTTAATCTTGAGCAAAAAGACCAATATGAAAATTTAGCTACAAGGTGTAGAATGAGTACCATGCCTGCCATTAAGGAAACAGGTATAGCAAAAAGAACTATTTTAGAAGGAAGGAGATGTATATTTAAGTCCCAGTTTTATCACTATGCTGTCATCCACTAGCATGTAAGCTAGATGTGGGCAAGAACATTTTGTTTGTTTTACTTCCTGCTACCATAGTCCCACCTTATCCACAATTTAACTTTCTGTGCTTTAAGTTACCTGCAGTACAAAAATATTAAGTGAAAAATACCAAAATTAAACAATTCATAAGTTTTAAATTGCATATCACTCTGAGCAGCAGTATAAAACCTCATGCCATCCTACTTCCCCAGCCAAGGATGTGAATCATCCCTTTGTCCAGCATATACACACTGTATATACTCCCTGCCCTGTCTTGGTTATCAGATCAACTGTCACAGTATTACAGTGCCTGTGTTCAACTAAACTTTATTTTACTTACTAATGTGTCATTCACCTCACTTCATTTCATCATGTAGGCATTTTGTCCTCTTAAGTTATTGTGAGAGGAAGGGTAAATACAGTACAATGAGACCTTTTGAGAGAGAAAGATAAATGGATAAAAAAAATTAGGTACACAGATACAATGGAATATTATTCATCCATAAAAAGGAAAGCTTGCCATTTGTAACAACATGGAAGGACCTTGAGGGTATTATGCTAAGTAAAATAAGTCAGACAGATAAAGACAAGTAGCATATGTTCTCATTTACATGTGGAATCTAAAATAACATAACAAATTCATAGATACACAGACTATATTGGTGGTTGCCAGAAGTAAATAGGGTCAAAAGATATAAATTCCAGTTATAAAATAAATAAATCATGGGAATGTAATGTACAGCATAGCAACTATAGTTAGCAAAACTGTATTGTATATTTGAAAATTGAGTAAATCTTAAAAGTTCCTATCACAACAACAAAAATTCTGTAACTATATAGGGTGATGAATGTTAACCAGATTTATTGTAGTGATTATTTCTCAATATATACAAATGGCAATCATTATGTTGTATACCTGAAACTAATACAGTATTCTAAGTTAATTATAGGTCAATTAAAAAGGTGCACATACATGTAAAACACTAAGTCAATAAACCAATATTGGTTACTATTAATACTATAATAATTATTATAAACTTTCTTCTAATATTAATGGCAGTCCAGGAATATATATTTTTAATTTTTTAAAATTGATTTGCGAGAGAGAGAGAGAGAGAGAGAGAGAGAGCCATCAATTTTGTTGTTCCACTTATTTATGCATTCATTGGTTAATTCTTGTATGTGCCCTGACTGGGATTAAATTTGCAACCTTGGCATATCAAGACGACGTTCTAACCATACCCGGCCAGGGTCAGGAATGTATTTTTTATCACGTTTCAGTCCAGGAATGTTTCTCAATAAATTCATATAATTTTTAAAAAAGAGTAGAAGGATACAAAAACACTAATATTTAGCCAAAGTTCCCTACAATACACATACGTAGCTTGGGTGACACATATATCTTTATACTAAACCAAAGGCATGAGAAAAGAGAATGCCTATAAAAATCTTTGGAGACATTTACAGTAGTAGATATGGGCCAAGCATTACTGCTCTCCTAGGAAATCAATTTCTTGAAGACTGCATCAGAAAGTGCAGTTCAGAAGGGTCAGCCTGGGAGCCTGTCAAGTGGGCAGCAGTGGCCCTGGGAGTTTCTGACCCAGCTGTCATTCTCTGGACGCTGCCTTCTGCCCTTACCACCAGTGGCTTAGAACCCCATTACTCTCTGTCCCAAGTAGCATGTTGCAAGACAACTCAGACATACACGTGCCCTCTAGCTCTCCAGGTTATTTCTACAGGTTTGAACTTGCACCCAATTTCCCCTTGTATTTGTCATCTGTACATTTCTCTTAGTATTTTCTCTATATCCTTTAGCCCCAAAGCTTCTCTGACCTCCTCAGGGGCTATTACATTTTCTACAAAGACCCAGAGGAGCATTGGATAGGCACACTACATTCTGCCAAGCATACAACTATGGTTGTAGCAATCTGCCCTGATGAAGGCCATTAAACTTTCACTCAGTCCTTTTACACTTTGTCATTTCTGAATATAGACAAAAAGACAGAGACAGCATAAGCTATGTCTTTTCTTGACCTATTTCATTACAAATGAAGGACTGTCCCATTTTAAGACATCTGGAGGCATTTCTCACCCTCTAAAGTAGCTGTGTTCAGCAACCCTCACAGAAAATTCTATTATATTCTCATCTACCCCATATGCTAAAGTTACAGCCTGCTATTTGTTGAAGCAGAGATTATTTCAATATTTCCTGTCCTCCAGTATCTTTTCTCCCTTCTTCTATGGTGATAGAAGCCCTGATTTGTAGGTATTCACATGGATATTCAGTATAAAGATTGCATAACTCAGCACTCCTACATTTAAGTGTTGCCATGTTATTAAGAGCTGGCTAACTGCATGTGATGGGAAATGATATGCTAAACTCTGGGATGTGTCTTAATGGAAGGGGCATGATTGCCCCATTTGCTGTCCCACTTCTTGTAATGTTGATGTGCATAGATATGATGACATGCCACATAGGACCATGTAGATAAGGGCAATATCCTAAGTGTCATAGAACAATAAAGTGGAAGAAATTTGGATCCCTGAGTGACCTTATAGAGCAAAACCTCCATTCTATTCCTGGAACCATCTACTTCTTGACCATAACATGAGAGAGAAACACATTTCTAACTGGTTTAAGTCACAGTTACTTTGGGAACCTATATAATAACAAATACACTTGCTTGCTGTCCCTGAATCGTCTCTTAAATCCATATCACACTCATTCTTTGAACTCCCTCAAGATAAATGTCTATTTTCCCTTGTCCTTGTAACTTTCCTGTAACTTTCCCAGATACTCTCTATTATTCAAAGTACTTAACTTCTCTAAGGTTCTATCTCCTCATCAGTGAAATGGAGACAGTGATACCTACTTCACAATGTTATTAAACATTAAATGAGATTATATACATCTTTAATCTCAGAGATTAAAGATTCCAGTTTCTTTGGTATTGCTCTCATTGAGAGGCAAGTTCCCTGACCTTTCCCCCTTGAATCTAGGTGAACTCTGTAACTACTTTGATCAGCAGATTATAGCAGAAGTAATGCTGTGGCCCCCATTCAACATTGTCCAGTGCCAGAGTTAACCTAGTTACTCTTGGTTAAGTGATCTTCTGAGGGTCAGTACAACACTAGCTTAAATTATTTTTCCCTTCTCATAATTCCATAGACCAGATTAAGTTAGAAAAATACCCATATTTATACTCTCATCTTCCACTTCTATCTCTTGAACCCTTTTTCTTGGAAGCCAGCTGCCATCTAAGAAGTAGGGTACACTAAGACTGCCATACTATACAGAGCCAAGCCGTGTGGAAACTGGAGCCAAAGAGCACTGCGGTGCCAAATATGTGAATGTGGGTCTCATTGTCCCAGATGCCCTAGGGATGCCATGTAAATCCTAGACAAATTGCCCAGCAAAGACGTCCCCAAATTCTTGACACACAAAATCAGGACCAAAATAAAAAGTTATTTTAAGCCACCAAGTTTTTGGGGTAGTTTGTTAAACAGCAACAAGTAGCCAGAACAATGTACATAAACATGTGAAAACATGTGGTAAGCACTCGACTGTTTGCTGGCCCTGATTCAGGTTTGGCACTCAGCACTCAGTGACTCTTTGGAAGTCCTCCAGCATGATGATGTTCTATGTGAATAATACTGCACATTAGTAAAGAAGCACATATATTATTCTTATCACAATTTTTTATTTTCACTATTTTGATAACAGTATTTTGAATTAGTTGGTTTCCTTTGTAATACTGTGTATTTGTTTTACACAATTAAAATCCTTATGCTGAGATAAAATCCACAAAATATGATTAAACTTCCAAAGAATTTATGACCAAAAAAATGGAAGAAAAAAATAAAGAAAGAAAGAATCCTTGTTGGGGGATGGCAGAGCAGATGAAAAAATTCTGGGTCCCTGAATAATTGCATGAAACAGAATCCCCTATCTAATCATTCCCACAAACTTAAAGTGGACAGTGATAGTAGCCTAAAATAAATTTTTATTGTGTTAAGCCACTGAGATTTGGAAGTTTCATTATTTAGTATATTCTTCCTGCGATAGTATCTAATTGTTTCATTTATACCCGTCAAAAAAAAAAAAAAAAAAAAAAAAAAAGGCCAGCAGGAGGAGACAGAATAGTTTAGTTAGGATAATATAAAAAGATAAAAGCAATTCTAAAGATTATAACCAGTCTCATGGCTGACCTCAGCCTGGGATCTTGTTGCTCTAGAGTCCCTCCTTGCCCAGGCTCTACCATCTCCTGTGATGCAGACTCTTGGGTGCTTAATCTCTTCCTTAACGCTAATCCTTTGCCTCCTCTAAGCTTTTTCTAGGTTCTCTGAGGGATGGCTATTGCTCAGTGCTGACCAGTGATGCCTTTGAGTGAGTACTGGCCTCTGCCTCTCCTTGGCTCAGGTTCTTCTCCTTGGCTTCACCCTATGCCTCATTCATGGTCTTGGCCTGAAATCTTCTGGCCTGGCACCCACCCAGCACCCAGAATGCCCCCACCTAACATCTCCTTATGTTAAAGTTAAGCCATTCACCCTTGCTTGAGTGACCTTCTGAGGGTTAGTCAACACTAGTTGGAATTATTTTTCCTTTCCCATAATTTTTTAAGCAGACTGACTTAGAAGACTATACATATTTATACTCCCAGCTGTTCATGTTACCTATCACATAGTGCATGAAAGGAAAAAAACTGAAACTATTTA
This sequence comes from Furipterus horrens, assembly GCF_987537825.1. Taxonomy (NCBI): domain Eukaryota; kingdom Metazoa; phylum Chordata; class Mammalia; order Chiroptera; family Furipteridae; genus Furipterus; species Furipterus horrens. The sequence continues at coordinate 54,050,210 of NW_028327179.1, forward strand.
CTGTGCACTTAACTATGTGTCAGCCAGTATGTTAAATACTTTTGCATTTCCTTTACATCTTTATTTTTTGAAGTGTATTTTATTATGTTGTTACAGTTTTCTCAATTTGTTTTCCCTTTGCTCTCCTCCGCCCAGTAGCCCCCTTCCCTCCAGCAATCTCACCTCCCATTAGTTCATGTCCACGGGTCATGCATATAAGTTCTTAGGCTTCACCCTTTCCTATATTATTCTTAACTCACCCCCTAGCTATTTTGTACCAATCAATTAGGCATCTTAATCCCTGCACCATTTCCCCATTTCTCCCCATTCCCCATCCCAGCTGATAACCCTCCAAATGATCCCCATACCTATGATTCTGTTCCTATTCTGGTTTGCTTAGTTGGATTTTGTTTTTATTTTTTAGATTCAGTTGTTGATAGTTGTGAGTTTATTGTCATTTTAATGTTCATAGTGTTGATCTTCTTTTTCTTAAATAAGTCCCTTTAGCATTTCATATAATGGTTTGGTGATGATGAACTCCTTTAGCTTTACCTTGTCTGGGAAGCACTTTATCTGCCCTTCCATTCTAAATGATAGCTTTGCTGGATAGAGTAATCTTGGTTGTAGGTCCTTGCTTTTCATCACATTGAATATTTCTGGCCAGTCCCTTCTTGCCTGCAAAGTTTCTTTTGAGAAATCAGCTGATAGCCTTATAGGTACCCCTTTGTAGGTAACTCTCTTTTCTCTTGCTGCTTTTAAGCATCTCTCTTATTCTTTAACCTTTGGTATTTTAATTATGATGTGTTTTGGTGTGGTCCTCTTTGGGTCTAGCTTGCTTGGGACTCTCTGTACTTCCTGGACTTGTATGTCTATTTCCTTTGCCAAATTTGGGAAGTTTTCCTTCATTAGTTCTTCACATGAGCTTTCAATTTGTTGCTCTTCCTCTTCTCCTTCTGGCACCCCTATGATTTGGATGTTGGCACATTTAAAGTTGTTTCAGAGGTTCCTAAGCCTCTTCTCATTTTGTTCAATTCTTGTTTCCTCATTCTGTACTGGTTGACTGTTTTTTTTTCTCCCTTATGAACCAAATCATTGATATGAACCCTGGTTTCCTTACCTTCACCATTGGTTTTATGTGGATTTTCCTTCATTTCATTTAGCACGGCCTTCACTTCTTCCCATATGCATTCGCCATACTTAAGCATATCTGTTAAGCCTGTGAGCATCTTTATCACCAGTGTTTTGAACTCCTCATCTGTTAGGCTGACTATCTCCTCATCGCTTAGTTCTCCCACTGGAACCTTGATCTGTTTGCTCTTTTCAGCCATACTTCTCTGTCTCCTCATCTTGATAGGTTCCTGTATTTGTTTGCCTCTCTCTTAGGTAAGCTGTTACTCCTATTACATCGTAAGGGGTGGAGCCTTAGGTATTTGTCAGTACAGGACGACCTGTTTCACCATGCTGTGGTGCTGTATGTAGGGGAGGGGTTTGAGAGGGAACAATGCCACCCTCTTAGCACTTACCCTCTTCCAGGCACCTCTCCCACCTCCCTATGAGACTGGTGTGTCTCTAGCTGCTGCCCTGGCCATCGTTCCTAGAGTGGGTGGGTCTGCGGACATTCTAGGACCGTGGGGGCCCTTCAAACAAGCAGACTCTGCTGAGAGACTGGCAGTTTTTTCCTACTCCCCAACCCCTCCTGGTTTCCATAGTCAGAAATAATGAAGCTTTATTTTCCCTGGCACTGGGACTGTGAGCTCTGTGACCTGGTCTGGGGCTGGAAACACTCCCCAGGTGTTCCTCCCAACTTTTTAAAATGTGTCTGCCTTTTCCGCTGGCCTGCTTCTGCCACTGCAGCTGCTGCTGCCACTGCTGCCACCACCACACCACATCCTCTCTGCCCCGGCTCTGCCCCTCCTACCTTTCTGGATGAGTATTTCTTCTTTATATCTTTGTTGGACTTCTATGCAGCTTGATTTTCTGGAACTTCTGGTTGTCTCTAGTTTTGAGGTAGTTGTGTTCCTTCTTAGTGTGGGGGGAGATGCAGCATATCTGTCTATGCCTCCACCTTGGCTGGAAGTCTCCCCTCATTTTTCTTAGTGCTCTGAAAACAGTCTTTGTAGAAGCTTTGTAATTTTATTATTTTTTAAAGCTTTAGTACAGGATTCATCACTTTCTATAGGTTTTGCTTATACAGTTTTGCTCAAAGATTCTATCATTCCATTGAATAGAATATAACAATTATGGATCCTTTAGGGTCTGAGATACTTAAAGGTCCTGTCTTATAATAAGATTGCCTCCTTTTCTTCTAGCATTGGGAGTTAAGCTTTAAATAATTTTTTTATTGAGGAGAGAAAGAGAGAGATTTGTTGTTCCACTCATTTATGCATTCATTGGTTGCTTTTTGCATGTGCTCTAACCAGGGGTCAAACCCACAACCTTGGTGTATTAGGACAATGCTCTAACCAACTGAGCTACCTGGTACCTAAGCTTTGTTGCAGGTGAAACCATTCTGATTTTCTCATGTCTAAGAAACACAGTGTTAATATCAATATTCTGACACAGTGCAGTAGAACAAGAGGTTTTCCACCTCCAGAAACAAGCTCAAGATTCCCATATATACCATCCAGCAAAAGTTGGATAAGAAAATTTTCCTATTTTTCTGTTGTATGAGGACAGGTGATGTTCATTTTCTGGTTATTATAATTAACATAATGCTTATCTCTGTAAATGAATAAGCACATTAAGCAGTTGTGTCAAAAATGACATAAATAAGTCATTTCAAAATGGAGTTAGAGTTACTATTCTGGAGGAACAGCCTTCTATATCTTGCTCCTTGAAACTTCAGACTGTTTGGACTAAGTCAGACCTTGGACTGAGTCAAACCAACATTGTTTTACAATTTTTTGTAAATCCAGCAGGACAGTGGATATCCTGACCACAAAGACTGATGATTAGAATCTGAAGATAGAATCAGGAACCAATCATGTATAGCCAAGAGTAGCTCAGCTGATCAACACCTATAGAAATTCTTGTGTGTGTGTATGTGTGTGAATCATTCCATTACTTTTTTCATAAAATCCCTTGCCTTCACCCTGTAATTGGGACACTACTTGGGTTTCTGCCTGAATCTATGCTCCCTGAATTGCAATTCTTTGATTCTAAATAAATGTTTCTTGACTCTCATTTCAACTTTTTAATTTTAGGTTAACAGTTGTAACAAATCAGTTCATAGTATTTTTTTAAACAAAAGAAGACATTTTTGTTTAAAATCTATCACTTTGAAAGACAAGAAACAAAACCTAAAGTCACTTTTAGTTACCAGAATATCAGTTATAAAAAAGTCCAGGCTACATTATATAACTTTAAATGGTGTTCTAATTCAACTCGCCCTACTATGTCCCAGCATAAAAATGCAGAAAGTACTATTTAGAATTGTGTAATACTCATTGGAAAATAAATTTCTGGCAAATGTACAAAGTATGTGTGGTTCCCATAGAATTAAACAAAAATAGATCTTGTTCAAAATAACAATAAAAATCCCATGGGACTAACTAATAAAAGATGGCTGGCACAATTTGAATTCCATTACAAGAGCTAAAGTAGAACTTTACAAAGTGGTAACACAGAATCATTTATCTTTCTTTGTAACCATAGCACCATCTTGATACTATCCTGGTGACCATGGCTTCAGATAAGTATTCAGGCTACTGACCACCCTGGAAAGAACAAAACTTGCTTCAACAAACTAACAATGCACTGCCCAGATACCTCAGATGTTGACCATCATGGTGATCACAGAAAAATCATACTTTAAACACAACTTCTTGTTTAGTTTGTGCTAATGCTTCTAAAATGCCATTCCATTGGGCAGAGGTTTTTCTTGCTATCAGTCTAAAATAAGAATAATATGGTCAGAATATACTGTTATTTAATTTTTTTCACATAAGGATAAAAATTATGTCATATTTCAATTCACTTTGCATACTATACATACAGCATAGTTTCAAACCCCTTCTATTGTCATGTAATTTTTACTGTTTCCAAAAAAAAAAAACCAATTTATTTACAACCATAGTTAAATGGCTATGCAATTTTTATATTTTTGTAAGAATTTTCATATAAAAAACTCAGTAATCAGAAAAAATTCCTTTATTTAGACTATTTGTCTTAGAAAATAGTTATTTAAAATGTAGCAAAGATTCCAACTTGCATATTTGTTCTTGGAGGATAGTCTCCTAAGAGACATTAGAAGGAAAAGCATAAAATGCAAGCCATTTGTGTGTGTACAAGTGTTAGCTATAAGTGAAATAGCTGGAAGATTTTATTCGCCCTCCCCAATCCTTTCTAAAGAAAAGGAAAAATCCCTGTTGGATGCCTTTACTAGGCCAGGTGGCCAGGTCCATAGAAGCCCCAGCAGACTGGAGAGTAGTTGTCCACATGGACCTCACACCTCCTGGTGCACAAGGCTCCTATTTTCCCACCTCAGTAGTCTTTGAATGGCCATCGAGGTATCACAGTCATAGCTGATATCAGGGAAGTTGTCTCTAAAAGATTCAGTAATGGTTGAGTGGCATTGTTACCGAGATGCATGGTGGCAGAGTAGAAAAAATATGGGTTTTAATGTTAGGTGGCTCCAAACTCACTATCTTGCTTCTACCTGTTCTGGCCATGTCATCTTGCACAAGTCATTTTATTTATTCAAGTCTCAGTGTCTGAATCTATAAAATAAGGATAGTAATGATTTCATAGATTTTTGGAGGGAAGTAAATGTGATAACATTTTTAGTGTGCTTTGAATATAAAAGACTAACAATTATAGATAATATTATCCTTGTTGTTGTTACTATTATTATAATATCCTACCCTAATTGTCAAACTTAGAATTTACATTCTCTCCTTACCAATCCAACATTTTTATTCTTAAGTCTCTTGTAGTGCTAAAACGTTGGTGAAACAACTGGCTCCCCTACTAGGATGGAAGAGCCAGGAGGGCAGAGGTCTGATAACTTCATCTTTGTATCCCTCCTTTGTATGATTAATGTACCTGAATACATCAGAGCCCAATAAAGCTTATTTGAACCTTACCCATTTGAAATTACTAAAAATATGCTAGCATTTCAAAAAGCCTAAATTTACCTCCAAAAATGCTTATGAAATATATTTGAACACACAACCACTGCCAAGATGTAATGACAATATCAAAATGAACAGCAACACGTCTGCTTACTGCTGTTGTTCAGAAAATTTTAGTGTGTCTATGCATTTGTTCTCATTTGAAGTTTTCCTATGAAATATGTGATGCATAAGTATCATTGGCCTCATTACACAGGTGAAAAATGTGGGACAAATAAAATTAGTAAGTATAGTACTGAAAGTCTATTGTGTAATCAGTGGTGACACTGTCACAGAACCATCCCCTAGTAGAATTCTCCTCTTGGAAAAAATACATTTATGTCTCAAGATTAAGCATGGGTGTAAATTTAGTGCCTAACTGGAGAGTTAGTTACTATCAATATAATTTGCTCCCAGTTGGAATTATTTCATTCTTCCCATTCTAAAAACATTCATTCATATTCTCTAATAGCACTTACTGCAGACTCAAAAACAATGTGACTTAATTTTACCACCAGAAGTGTATGCAAGTGTCCTTAACAGAGCAGTAGCTAATACCGTTAGAAAAATTAGGTGTCTTTGATTAATAGATTTTTCGAAGGAAGAAAAAGTTGTGCAGATTGCTCCACAGTTATGGGGAATTTCCTCTGATATTAGTCCACAATTTAACAAGGATACAGAATAAGACAAATAAGTTCATGATGTACAAGGAGGGAATTTTACTATTAAGAGAGTCTTGCATTTTCTGGATAAGAGAATGAGTGCAGTTTTATACTTAATGCTGCTTTGGTGTTTCTTACTATAATCTGTTGCAACTGTGTAATATGAATTTCCCTTTGCTCTCTTTATAATAATCATCCTGAGAAAAGACAGCTACCCTTCTCAGCAACTGGATCCTCTTCCAGGTGTGCTGTCTCCATTCTCACCAACAGGGACTTCAGCTTGGAAACTCAGGTAACTGCTGTAAAGTCACATTAGACCCAATCCTTGAGGCATAACAGATAAGACATGAGGAGATGCCTCCTCCACTCAGCCATTTTCCCTGACAGACACAGACAAGTATAATTTTTAAAGGGCCATAAGTGGTATCTAGCATGTGAGTGGGAACCCACTGTGCTTTGCCTTGAGAGACGACTAGGTAGAACAGAAAATATTCTCCTTGCCACAAAATCCTTCCATTTGGGCTAGCTAACACTTTCAATTCTGTATGTAGAGTTTCATTCCTTAGTTCCCTAATGAGAATATTCCTGGAGGGGGAGCAATAAAATTTTGTTTGTCATTTTCTCTTTCTGCCTCTTTAGAGAAATGAATTATTCAAATCCTTTCTTGAGAGCTATTTACAGTAATAGAGAATAAGGGCTATTGGGTAAGGAGAAAACAGAGGAGGGAAAAATCACTAGCCAGCTTCTTTTGGGCCATGTGTAATAGCTGGGTCCCTCTGCCCTGGGAACATTGTCACCATTAACAGGACAGTAAAGAATCCTAGAACTTGTCCTTTAAAGTAACTGGTGTATTAGACTCAGAGTTGAAATGCCATTTTCTGAAAGTCTTTCATAACTAAGTTGTCTTTTACTCAAGATTCTGATATACTTGGCATGTCAGGCTCCAAAGGCCTCTAGACACAGACACAGCAGAGATCACAAATTTAGGCCTGGTGGTAGAAGGGAGGTTTTGTGGCACAGAGTCTGGTAACCATTCAGAGGAAAAGAAAGTTTGGAAACTGTCCTGAAATGAGGTGGATCTTCCTGTGAAGTAAAGGAAAATATTCCTTCAAAACTTGGAGTGGAGAGAAAGGAAGAAGATGGAGGAGGAGTGAGGGGAGGCTGCACTTTCTTGCCCCTGAGACCTGTCTATAGTTTGGGCTAATCGCGGAGAGAAGATCTCAGTTAACATCTGGATACTGGCAGGAGTTGAGCCTTGGCACTGCTAGATCAGAGAAGACCATCTGGGAGTGACCTGTTTGGTGAGGATAGTGGAGGAGAAAGTGACGAGATGGGATTTCTTACTGGGTTGGCTTCCTGAGCTGCGGCTGGCAGTACACAAAGACTTTTTGGTGACCCCAGGTTTCTCCAGAGAGGAATTGGGAGGAGAGCGGGGCTCTGCCCACTGGCAGAGCCAGGAGTGGGCCAGGGCATCTGGCGCTGAGAGGCAAGAAACAGCATACTGCTCTGTATGTATGAATGTGTTTTTCCTTTTTCTCTCTTTTTTTTTTCTGCAGAGAGGGGAGGAGAGGTTGGAGGTGGGATGAGATTCTTGAGGAGCACAGGTGCAGAAGCACACTTGCCCACTCCCCAACCCCCACCCCGCCCCAGGTCCTGTGAGCGCGCACAGGGAGGTGCCTCCATCAGCCCGCCCAGGCGCGCAACCAACTCACCGGCCGCTGCACCCACGTACCCCTCGGATCTGCCCCAACAGGCACAAAGTCAACGTGCCAGCCACCAGGCACAGACGCCCACCTCCACCGCACTCAGGTGCCTGTGGCCCCACCCCAGTGGGTGCAAAATCAACTCACCAGGCATGCCGGTCAACATGCACAGGCACCCCTAGCCTGCCCCAATAGGTGCCAAACCAAGGTGCTGGCTGCCGTACCCAAGTGCCACCTGGGTACGCCCCAGTGGACACAAGACCAGCGGGCCGGCCACCGTGCATAGACATCCACCGCCGTAGTGTATAAGTGCCCATGGCCCTGCCCCAACGGACACAAAACCAACTCGCCAGCCACCACACACGGGCACAAGCGCCATCTGGACCTGCCCCAACAGGCATGAACCCAACACGCCAGCCACCCCAATAGGTCCACAACAAATCCGCCTACCAGTGAGTAAAGGCCTCCCCCTCCCCCAGAATAGGAGAGCAACCAGTCTGCCTTGGAGGCATATACACCGGTGCGCAGTGGGTCAACCTGCCTCTGGCCTTCACAAGGGAATGCACTCGCCTCTAGCTGAGGCCAAAGTAGAGTGAAATGAACTAGAGGCACTTTGTAATAAGTTTTGGGTGCTGGCTCTTGAGAAAGAGCTGGGAGAGCAGTGGCCTAGGTCCCAGTACAGAAGCATCCCAAGTGCTACAGGAGAAATCACTTAAGCAGACTGCTCCCCTCCAAGGGGCATCAACTGGAGTCAGCAGCTCAATAACTGTATACAAGAAGGTCACACCATAAAGGCAGAAAATAAAAACAGATCAATCTAAGAAGCAGAAACTAGACCAGTGCCCAAAATAGGTAGGCAGAATAACACCCCACCAAACAGAAACAACACTCCACCAAAAAGAAAGGAGAAATTCCCAGAAGGAGGGATAGATGACATAGAAGCAAGCAAGCTATCAGACATGGAATTAAAAACAATAGTAATGAGGAAGCTCAATGAACTCGACAAACTCAAAGAAAATTATAACGAACTCCAGGGGAACTATAAAGAACTCCAGGAAAGCTACAAGGAACTTACTAAGAACTACACCAGCATAAAAAAGGACATAGAAACTATCAACAAGAACCAGGAATAAGTGAAGAATACAATTTCTGAACTGAAGAACGCAGCAGAATCAATCAAAAGCAGGCTAAATGTAGCAGAGGATCAGATGAGTGAGTTAGAGGACAATGTAGAAAAAAATTCCCAAACAATGCAACAAAATGAAAAAATACTGAAAAAGAGTGAAGAAGGTTTAAGAGAACTGCAGGACAACATGAGACAAAACATTAGAATCATAGGGATACAAGAATGAGAAGAAGAGGAGCAAGGGATAGAAAACCTGATTGAATAAGTAATGACAGAAAATTTTCCTAACTTGATGAGAGAAAATGTCATGCAAGTCCAGGGAGCACAGAGGGTCCCAATGAAGATGAACCCAAAAAGGCCTACTCCAAGGCACATCATAATTAAAATGACACCATTCAAAGACAAAGAGAGAATCCTAAAAGCAGCAAGAGGGAAATAGAAAATAACATACAAGGAGCTCTGATAAGACTATCAACTGATTTCTCAACAGAAACACTACAAGCCAGAAGGGAATGGCAAAAAATATTTCAAACAATGAAAAACAAAGGCCTACAACCAAGACTATTCTACGCAGCAAAGCTCTCTTTCAAAATGGAAGGTGAAATAAGGAATTTCCAAGACAAAGGAAGACTAAAAGAATACATCTCCACCAAACCAGCATTGCAAGAGATGCTGAAGGGAATGGTGTAAGAAAAAGAAGAAAAAGAGAGAGGGAGAGGAACACAGGAACAAAGGGAAATGAATAAATACCTGTCAATAATAACCTTAAATTTAAATGGACTAAATGCTCCAATGAAAAGACACAGGGGAGCAGAATGGATATGAAAACATGACCCACATATATACTGTCTACAAGAGACACTCCTCAAAACAAAAGATTTATGCAGACTGAAAGTGAAGGGAAGGAAAAAAGTATTCTGAGCAAATGGACATAAAAAAAAGCTGGGATAGCAGGATTTATATCAGACAAAACAGATTTCACAGCAAAGGCCATAAAGAGACAAATAAGGACATTTTATTGCACTTAAGGGAACAATCCATCAAGAAGATATAACCCTAGTAAACATATATGCACCCAACATAGGAGTATTGAAATATATAAAGAAAATATTGGAAGACTACAAAAAATATATCAATAGCAACACACTCATAGTAGGAAACTTTAATACCCCATTGTCAATAATGGACAGATCTTCAAAGCAAAGAAACACCAAGGATATTGAGACATTGAACAACACTCTAGACAAAATGGACTTAATTGATATATATAGAACTTTTCACCCCAAAGAAGCAAAATATACATTCTTTTTGAATGCACATGGGACATTTTCAAAGACAGATCACATGGTAGGACACAAAACAAGCCTCAACAAATTCAAGAGAACTGAAATTATATCAAGCATCTTCTCAGATCACAATGCCTTGAAACTATAAATCAACCTCAAGGAAAAAACTCAAAAACATGCAAACTCATGGAGAAAAAATAGCATGCTATTTAATAGTGAATGGGTTAACAACGACATCAAGGAAGAAATCAAGAAGTTTCTGGAAACAAATGATAATGAACACACAAGAGCCCAAAACCTATAGGACACAGCAAAAGCAGTCCTGAGAAGGACTTTTTAGTCCTACCTAAAAAGAACAGAAAAATCTCAAATAAAAAATTTAACCTTACAGCTACAGGAACTAGAAAACAACAACAAACAAAGCCCAGAGCGAGTAGAAGGAAGGAAATCATCAAGATCAGAGCAGAATTAAATGACATAGAGACTAAACAAATAATTCAAAAGGTCAACAAAAGTTGGAGCTGGTTCTTTAAAAAGATAAACAAAATCAACAAGCCTTTAGCAAGGCTCATCAGGAAAAAAAGAGAGAGAGAACCCAAACAAACAAAATCAGAAATGAAAGAGGAGAAATCACAACCGATATCACAGAAATACAAAGGATTGTAAGAAACCACTACAAATAACTATATAGCAAGAAACTTGACAACCTAGATGAAATGGACAAATTTCTAGAAACATAATCTTCCAAAACTAAATCAAGAAGAAGCAGAAATCCTGAACAGACCAATAACAAAGAGTGAAATTGAAACAGTAATAAAAAAAAAAAAAAAAAAAAAAAAAACCTCATGGCACACAAAAGTCCTGGACCGGATGGTTTCACAGGCGAATTTTACAAAACATTTAGGGAAAAACTAACACCAACCCTCCTCAAACTATTCCAAAAAACCCAAGAGGAGAAAAGACTCCCAAACTCTTTCTATGAAGCCAGTATTACTCTAATTCCAAAACCAGGTCAAGACACAACAATGAAAGAAAACTGCAGGCCAATATCACTGATGAACATAGATGCTAAAATCCTCAACAAAATATTGGCAAACCAGACCCAGCAACACATTAAAAAGGTCACACACCATGATAAAGTGGGATTCATCCCAGGGATGCAAGGATGGTTTAATATTTGCAAATCAATAAACGTAATACACCACAAAAAAAAAAAAAAAGGGAAAGAGAAAAACCACACGATCATATCAATAGATGCTGAAAAGGCATTTGATAAAGCACAACACCCATTTATGATGAAAACACTCAGAAAACTGGGAATAGAGGGAGCATACCTCAACGTAATAAAGACATGTGAGAAACCCAAAGCCAAAATTATACTCAATGGACAAAAACTGAAAGCATTCCCCCTGAGATCAGGAACAAGACAAGGATGTCCACTCTCTCCACTCCTATTCAACATAATATTTGAAGTTCTAGCCACAGCAACCAGAGAAGAAAAATAAATAAAAGGCATCCAAATTGGAAAAGAAGAAGTAAAACTGTCACTATTTGCAGATGACATGATAGCATACATAGAAAACCCTACAGACTCCACAAAAAAACTACTCAACCTAATAAGTAAACTTGGCAAAATAGCAGGGTACAAAGTCAATATTCAGAAATTGAAGGCATTTCTATACACCAACAGTAAAATATCAGAGATAGAAACTAGGAAAAAAATCCCATTTACTATAGCAACAAGAAAAATAAAGTACCTAGGAATAAATTTAACCAAAGAGGTAAAAGACCTGTACTTAGAAAACTACATAACCCTGAAGAAATAAAGGAAGACACAAATAAATAGAAGCATATACCATGTTCATGGATGGGAAGAATCAACATCATTAAAATGTCCTTACCACCGAAAGCAATTTATAGATTCAATGCAATCCCTATTAAAACTCCAGTGACATATTTCACAGACCTAGAACAAATACTTCAAAAATGTATATGGAACCAAAAAGGATCCTGAATATCCACAGTGATCTTGAGACAGAAGAATGCAATAGGAGGAATCACAATACCTGACATCAAACTATACTACAAGACCACTGTAATCAAAACAGCCTGGTGCTGGCATAAGAACAGACATATAGATCAATGGAACAGAACAGAGAGCCCAGAAATAAACCCAGGTCTCTATGGTCAACTACTATTTGACAAAGGGTGAAGAAACATAAAATGGAATGAGAAGAGCCTCTTCAACAAATGGTGCTGGGAGAACTGGACAGGGATGTGCAAAAAAAAATGAAACTAGACAATCAACTTACACCACACCAGAATAAACTCAAGATGGATCAAAGACTTAAATGTAAGTTGTGACACCATAAAAATCCTAGAGGAAAATATAGGCAGAAAAATTTCAGATATCCCACGTAACAATATTTTCATTGATACACCTCCTAAGGCAAGGGAAATAAAGGAAAAAATAAACAAATGGGACTACATCAAACTAAAGAGCTTCTGCTCAACAAACGAAAATATCAGCAAGATGAACAGGGAAGCAACCATATGGGAAAGCATATTTGCTAATGATACATCAGATAAGGGATAGATCTCCAAAATATATAAAGAACTTACACATCTCAACACAAAGAAGACAGACAGCCCAATTAAAAAATGAGCAAAGGACCAGAACAAACACTTCTCCAAGAAGGATATACAGAGGGTCCATAGGCATATGAAAGAATGCTCAACATCATTAGCCATCAGAGAGATGCAAATAAAAACCACAATGAGATATCACTTCACACCAGTCAGAATGGCCATCATCAACAAATCAACAAACAACAAGTGCTGGAGAGGATGTGGATAAATGGGAACACTAGTGCTCTGTTGGTGGGAATGCAGACTGGTGCATCCACTATGGAAAAAATATGGAATTTCCTCAAAAAACTAAAAATGGAACTGCCTTTTGAACCAGCGATTCCACTGCTAGGATTATACCTGAAGAATCCTGAAACCCCAATTTAGAAGAACTTATGCACCCGTGTTCATAGCAACCCTGTTTACAATAGCCAAGTGCTTGTAACAGCCTAAGTGCCCATCTATAGACGAGTGGATCCAAAAACTGTGGTACATTTACACAATGGAATACTATGTAGCAGAAAGAAAGAAGGAACTCCTGCCATTTGCGACAACACGGATGGAACTAGAGGGAATTATGCTTAGGGAAATAAGTCAGGCAATGAAAGAAAAATACCATATGATATCACCCAATACAGAAGACTAATGAACAACACAAACAAATGAACAAAATTGAACAAGGAACAGAGTAACAGTTATCAGGGGGGAGGGGGGTGGGAGGGAAGGGGATAAGTAGGGGAAGGGTTTAGCAAAGGAACTAATATAAATAACCCAAGAACATGGACAACATGATTGGGATGGACTGTGGGAGAAGGGGTCGGCTGGGTGGGGGGTAGCAATGAGGGAAAAAGTGGGACGATTGTAATAGAAAAACAATAAAAATAAAATAAAATAAAAAGATTCTGATACAATGACTCATATCCTAGAGGCTTAAAAAATATCCCTATGAGATATTCTAAATTCTTAGTGTGGTCATTATATCTCAAACAGCAGTGCAAACCTTTTTGCTAGAAACACAAAGAGAAACCAGTTCATCTTCCATAACACTGTTCAACTATTCTTAAGAAACTGTTTGGGGATAAATTCTTAAGTGCTATTTTCCTGTCTTGCTGGCAGATCAAGAGGTTCAAGGCTTAGGACACAGGCTCGCTTCCTTCCTCCTGTTTTTATCAGGGCAACTGCAGCAGCAGCTACAATGGTGGCAGCCTTGATAGCCCTCCCTATCTCTGTTCCTCTTTCTCTATTTCTAGACTTCAGTTGTGGTCACCCTTTTCCTTTCATAGACACCTATGGGAACATGACAGCTCAGACTGTTATTCTTTTGTAAGACAAAGCTACATTTTAAGCATTGTAATAATTCCATAGCATTTGAAATTACCACTAAATATGTGAAAAAGGTCACAAAAATGAAGGCAACACTCTTCTTTTAAAAAATCCCTGTATTGTGACTGTAGTTACACATAGATGGATAGACAGGGACGAGGAGAGTCAGGAGTAATAAAAAATCCAGTTTATGCTTGAATAGTGGTCTATGTGAGATGTTCTGGGATATATGAGGTCTGTCCAGAAACAGTCCAGCTATTGTTAATGTGATGAGAATGGTTTGCGTGACATCAATGTAACCTGGCAGCCAAGAAGAGTGGACTGAAATGTGCATGCATGAACAATGACAACTTCACTGTAGTAGTCAGTGTGGGTGGTAGACACCGTTGAGTTAGCATGTGTATCGTGTGGCCGTCGAATTTGAAATGACTGAGCGAGTAGAGCAATGATTCTGGATCAAATTTTGCATTAAGCTTTAACATTCCTCCACAGAATCTATTCCGATGATTCAGAAGGCTTTCAGGGACAATGCAATTAGTGCAGCGCAAATAGAAGTGTGGCACAAGTACTTCAAAGATGGTTGAGAATCTGTTGCAAGTGATCCATGTTCTGGAAGGCCTGCAAGCAGCACACACGAGAATGTTGAATGTGTATGGGCTGCAATAAACAAAGATCAGTGACCGACCGGGACAGAACTAGAAGCTGATCCAAGGACTCCAAAAACTGTGTCTAAGATTTTGAAGAGAGAGGATCTTGGCATGAAACTTGTGGTGGTAAAATTTGTTCCACAGCTTCTGCTATTAGAGAAGAAGGAACATCATGCTTAAGTTGCTAATAACTTGATTCAAACCATTAGCAAGGAACTAGATGTCCTCAAAAAGGTCATAGCTGGAGATGAAGCCTGGATCTGCAAATATGGTGATCTGGAAATGAAGGCTCAGTTATCCCAGCAGAAGTTGCCTGGTTCTCCACGTCTGAAGAAGGCACGGCAAAGTCGCAGCAAGATGAAGATCATGTTAATTATGGTTTTTAATTGGGAAGGTGTCCCTCTCGAGTATGCCCCTCCAGGCCAAACATTAATAAGGAGTACTGCCTCAATGTTCTTTGTTGGTTCAGAGATGCAATACGATGAAAATGGCCACAGCTATGGTCAACTGGTGATTGGGAGCTTTATCACAACAACATGCCTGCTCATGCATCACCTCTCCTGCAGAGTTTGTTGGTGAAACATCAAATCATCTAGGTAATTCAGCCCCACTACAGCCAAATTTTGGTGCCCTGCAGCTTGTGGCTTTTCCCAAAACTAAAACCACCTTTGAAAGGGAAGAGATTTCAGACTGTAGATGAGATTCAGAAAAATACAACAAGGCAGCTGATGGCGATTCCAACAAAGGATTTTGCACAGTGCATTCAACAGTGAAAGAGATGCTGGGAGAACTGTGCGAGGTCCCAAGGTGCATCCTTTGAAGGGGACTGAGCATCATTGTCCTATGTACAATGTTTCTTGTATCTTATATCTTCTTCCATAATGTCTCTATTTTTCATATTGTGTGGCTGAATACTTACTGGACAGGTGTAGTAATGTTTGGCTAAAATATTTTTCTCATTTTATCCAATAAACAAAGCTGATACAGTTCACAAGCTAGCTGAAATCTTTTCTCTAGTGCTCAGCTATGAGCATATAACTGACCTCCCATTTTCCATGGAACCAAAGAATAATGTGACTACTATGTAACCTAATAGCTTCACATTGCCACAGGAAAAAAGGCAGCTGAAGAAGCCTCTGCTACTCTAGCACAGGTTCCTCAGAGTTCCTTCTTTCAAGTCCTCTGCCTTGAGTCCTGTTTATCCTACCTTGGCTCTCTAGAAATAAAGACACTTTAGTTATGACCCAGCTATCTCTAGAAACTCTAAGTGCTTTACGGACTTTTTCTTATTCAACCTGCAACACTTCTAACAGGCCCCCAGGAAACAGTTCCATTACCACAGCAAAGAAAATCAGGTGCACATAGTCTAAAATATCGGCACACAGCAAGCTGATAGTGTTGCTGAGACAAGGAATCAAAGTTCAATCCATTAAAATATGATTGCCTCATTTCTTTATAACCCAAGACTTCTTTCCTTCTTTCTTTCTTTCTTTCATTTTTTTTGGTGTAACATTGTCGTGAAAGTATGAATAAACGCTTAGTAAATGGAAAGAAAGTACGCTAACCTTTCTGATAAAATTCAGCAAGCATGATATTGTCACAGTTAGAATCAGTTGACCTTAGATTTAGTTGACCCTTTTTAAGTGAAGCAATTAAAGTCTAATTAAACACAAAGAAGTTAAGGTTTCACTCAAGAACCAATTTCTGAATCCAAAATTTCAATGCCAGGGCTCTGCTTACTTTCAACTGAAAAATAACTAATAGGGGATCTTTTAAATATTGCACGTGCACGCTAAATTACTTGATACAGTCTCAAAGAGTATTCAGTAATTTTATTTGCTACTTTTAGATATCAAAGAAATATAAAACACTTGAAAAATAAAGTTGTTGATAGTAAATGCTGCAATCAACTTTGCATGGCAAAATAGTCACCAGATAATATATAGAGATAAAAATATTTAGTACCAGACCATACCTTTCATTTTGACATAAGGGGGTAGGAGTGAGGGATCAACAAGTGGCTTTTTAAGTCAGTGTCAAATTAACTTCACGAACTCCACAGAGCAAATTAACTTAGAAGATCTGGAAGGATCCTGCATGTTCATTTCACTGACATGATAAAAACAGAATTTCAGGCCAGATGTGTCCCTATTCACTGCAATTCCTCACACTAAGGATGGTTTAGGCACTTAAAAGCAATAATAACAATTCTTACACTTATATGGGATTTAAAGTGTTTTCAAAACACTTTCATATCCTTTCTCATTTTGTCCACATCCAACCCATTATCTCCATTTACTGAGTGCAGAAACACTCAGTTTCTCTGAAATCCAGGCTGCAACCACTCAATACCATGAGTTGCAATGTTGAGAATACAATCCAGAATTTGCAGCAGATCAGAGAGAAACATCTGTGCCCTACCGCCGTGCCTGGCCCTCAAAGGTTGAGAGCAGAGCTACTGCCAGACACAAGAGTCACCAGTGGGAAGTTTATGTTGGAGTGGACAATCAACTGGACCTCGGGTGGGGATTAAGGACAGAAGCTTCTGTGCCATTATGCATGGCAAATCCCTCTTTTTCAGGCTGAGTCACTATCAGATTCAGTAGAATGTGCACTGTTGTGAATTAGGCCCTGTGAGATATAGCAACATTTCAGCTTCACAGAGCAGTGCAATCAAGCCCACAGGGGAACATATACAACAATGATTGTAGCTCATATTGGATCAGTTGCAGTACACATAACCCATTAAGAGGTCTCCCATGAAAAACTTTACATTCTGACTCTAAAATGTCCAATAGGAATTAGTTCCACCTCTGACCTAACTTGAGTTCAAATGAGACACATTCAACGTTTTGCAAAAATAAAGCATGAGTCCATTTTATAGATCAAAGAATGCCAAGGTAGGCAATGGGTGCCAGAAAAGGATGTCTCCATTTTGAATTGAGCGAGAATTCACATCTCACCCCCCTGAAAAAATGTTCTCTAACAAAACCATAAGAAACTTTTCAATTTTTCTTAGAAAATTCCAAGTTTTTGTTTGCAGTGGTAAAGCGTGAAACCTAAATATCTATTGGAAAGAACAACTTGTTTTAGAAACCAAGTTGCTTTAGATAGTATCATGGCTCCCAAATACCCCATAGGAAGTGTTTTTCTATATTTTGTAGAGGCATAGATTTCTGCCTGTTGCTGCAGTATTCTTCATGCTATTATTTCAGAACACAGAAGTACTATTATTACCACCACATTTTTACAAAAAGTAAATTGAAGCATAAAAGAACTGTCCAGCAATTAGAGTCAGTTAGGGCTGTGATTTTCAAAGTGCAGGCAGAGGACTCACAGGAATCCTTCCCCAAGTCTTTCCTTTGCCAACCACATTATCTGTGTAAGGCAGGATTTGTGCATAAACTTCAACCAAAACAACATATGCCAACAGTTTCAACGTGGAAGCAAACTGGAGAATTGAACCGTCTTTTGTTAGGCCACACATGTAAAACAATGCCATTCTTTGCACTGAATTTGTTTTTGCTTTGCAAAATATAGTTTTTGTCATAAAATATGTTATTTATGTTTATATGTAATGGGTCTCTTATTGTTACTTTAAAATGAAATACTGCCCTGGCCAGGTGGCTCAGTTGGTTGGAGCATTGTCTGTACACTAAAAGGCTGTGGCTTTTATTCCCTGGTCAGAGCACATACCTAGGTTGTGGGTTTGATCCCTGATCCAGGTGCTTGGTAGGCAACTGAGCAATGTTTCTCTCTCACATAGATGTTCTCTCTCTCCCTCTTCCTCTTTTTCTAAAATCAATTAAAAAACATATCCTCAGGTGAGGATTTTTTTAAATGAAATACTAAATATTTAAAAAATTTCTTAATTTTAATTTGTAGTATGATTAAAAGCAATAGAAATAACTCATATAAACAAAAGCTCTTTGAGGCCCTTAATAAAGTTTCAAGGAGTCTTGATACCAAGAAGTTTGAGATCTCCTGGGTGAGGGAATAAACCCCTGTTAAAACAGAAAGTCAATCACATTATCAAAAGAGAATAGTAAGAATGGATCTAAAATTTAAATAAAGAAATCAATGTAGTTAAAGGAGAAAGGAATTCAGAAAGAAAAGGTATTTTCAATAAGATTAAGAAAGAAAATACAGTTTTAGGCCAAAGATCCACATGCAAGGACCAAAGAATATAGAAAATAAACTTTAGGAAAAGGCCCTCTCCCTTTGAGACTTTCATGGGAATTTGTTTTTGAAGGGGAATTTGGGAGTATTTGCTCTAGTAGGGTGATAGCAAAATCACTAGGAAGGAAGAAAGGGAGTTTTGTCAGCAATGGAAGTATTATGGATGGATCAAATTATTTGTAGGTCTAAAATTAACATGAGATCTCATATTGATACATGAATTGATTTTAATTAAAAGTCAGGATACAATCTAAATGTTTAATAATTATGAATTGGTTAAATAAATTGATACATCCTTATGATGGCATATTCAGCCAATTATGTGCTGGAAGAATATTTAATGACTTGGAAAAATGTTCACAAATAGAAAATCAGATTTCAAAACAATATTTGGAAAAATATAAGCATAGAAAAGATAGGAAGGCTATAAACAAGTGTTAATTTTGCTAATTTCTGAATGATGATATGAGTGATTATTATTACATTTTTAAATATTTTATTGTATATTTAATTTGTCCAAAATAATAATAACATCAATAATATTACAACAAATGTGTTTTGACAGAGCTGCCTAACACTCTTGTTTTCTTCAGAGGGTCCCAAGTTGAAGCCATCTCTACCCAGACCGGTCACACCCACTGATTCCTCTCTGGTTTTAGTAAATAGGCCCAGGAAGCCAGTTTCTTCCTCTCTCTTATAAGGGCCACAGGAGCACTCTATTTTGTTCTTGAATTCAGCAGCTCCAGCATGTGCTAATTGATTTTATCCAGCGATTCTGTAACTACATAGTTTGAAGCAGAATGATGAACTCTCCTTGAAATAATAAATGCAAATTAATGTGAAAGTATAACCTTGGATTTCCTGTAAGAATCTTTTATTACAGTGACAGGAGTTTTTACAAGTACTTATAAATAATTTACTGCTTCCGGTGGCATTCTAGATACCTTACATGACTGTTACTATAGAAACATCAATATCCATATATAATTTAATTCTACTTCAGAAGCTGAAATAAAAGTAGGCATTATCTTAATGTTAAAGATGTGAGAATTGAGGCATTCAAAAGCTAAAAAGCTGGCTCAGATCTAGCAACAAACAGAGGAAGAAAAGCTAGAACCAGTCTGATGACACCCAAGATGGGACATTTGTGGCCTCTTCAAATTGTGTGCACTGCAAGCTTGGTTTGGCACAGACTCTTCTATACTAGGGTGCCAATAGGATAGCCTATTACAAGCTCAAGGTGGGAAAAGACAGTGTTGTTAACTGGAAACAGTTAACAGGAGAAAGAAGAGGGTGCAACTCCAAGGCTCTGAGTACCCTTAGAAGTAAAAATCAAACTACAGGCCAATATCACTGATGAACTTAGATGCTAAAATCCTCAACAAAAAATTGGCAAACCAGATCCAGCAACACATTAAAAAGATCATACACCATGATCAAGTGGGATTCATCCCAGGGATGCAAGGATGGTACAATATCTGCAAATCAATAAACATAATACAACACAAACAAAATGAAAGACAAAAATCACATGATCATATCCACAGGCGCTGAAAAAGCATTTGATAAAGTACAGCACCCACTTAAGATAAAAACACTCAGCAAACTGGGAATGGAGGGAGCGTACCTCAACATAATGAAGGCCATATATGAGAAATCTACAGCCAACATCATACTCAGTGGGCAAAAACTAACAGCTTTCCCCCTAAGATCAGTAACAGGACAAGGTTGTCCACTTTTACCACTTCTATTTAACATAGTATTGGACATTCTAGCCACAGCAATCAGACAAGAAAAATAAATAAAAGGCATCCAAATTGGAAAGGAGGAAGTAAAACTATCATTATTCACAGATGACACGATAGTGTACATAGAAAACCCTATAGGCTCCACCAAAAAACTACTTGAACTAATAAGTGAATTTGGCAAAGCAGTGGGATATAAAGTCAATATTCAGAAATCAAGGCATTTTTGTATAGCAACAATGAAATAACAGAAACAGAATCTAGGTTAAAAAAAAAAAAGTCACCATGTCAAAGCACTGAGTAAGTGTGCACTAGCCAGTGAGCCCTACTTTGCCCAAGTAGGAGAAGCTCCAGCAGGAAGGCAGGGAGAGAAATGTTTCTGTGCATGAAAGAAAGAGTGCTAAGAAATATTTAGACACCTGAAAGGAAGATTATTTCATTTTAAATAAATGTGGCACAGGAAAGAAATGCAGGGCACATTTAGATGGCAAGACTGATATTTTAAAGTAGTAATTCTCAAAAGACAAAAGTTTCAGCAGAGAAGCTTTTCTTTTGCCTTCCCCATTGTAATAGGGAAATGATGACCCTTTGTTTTGGTGCAGGGGGGGAAAAAAGAAAAATCCCAGAAAAGCTAGAGAGAGAACGTTTTCTCTCATTTTATGTAGAGGTTACAGTCTTGGGAAATAAAGTTACAGTCAAATGACTTACAAAAGAGAATTATTTTCTTATAAATTGACATAAAAAATCTACCCCCCCACTAGCCACTACTTTGTATCCTTTAATACTGTTTAACAGTCATAGTAAATAATATTTAATAATGCTGTACATAAATAAAAATTAATTTAAAAGACTAGTGTTTACACTATGAAACTGTTTATTCTGGTCTTGATGATTATAGGCCCCTCTATACCAAGGCCCAGTACATACTTTCTGTAAAGATGTAGATGGGAAATATTATACCTACAATCTCAGGAGAGAGTGCTGCTTGCTTAATAGCACAAGTCTCCTTAAAGGATTTGATTGGCTCATCATCAGTCATATGCTCATCTGGATCCAACTACTATGGTTGGAGAAATTCAGAATTATGACTGGCTAAACCTGGTTCATGCACCCAACCCTAGCATCAGAGGAAGGCCAATTCCAGCAAAACATGTGGATTGCAAAGAATATGTGTGAAGGATGATGCCCCAAAGTCAAACTGAGCACAGAAAAACATGTCTACTCCAGTGATCAGATAATTTCCTAAGACAGGGGAATTTGAAGACTAGGCTGACCAAAGTGATGATATATATATATTTTAAGGTTGAAGTAGAATTCAGGTATAAGAAAAAGGAAGAGAAAATATGAAAGAAACGTCTTTAATTAGTGTGCACTTCTACTTCTGCAAGGAGAAGCAAAAGGCTTATTTGGTCTCTGAAGGAAAGTCGAATAAACTGTGAAACCATCCAAAGGACTATCTGTTATGAAGATAAGATGGAAAAGCAGTCAACAAGTGCCTGCATGAGGATTTTGTGTGGCAACACAGATTACAAAGTCATTGGGGAAGACGTTAAGAGACTTTTTTTTTTTTTTTTTTTTTTTGCAGTGATTAAATTGCCAAGGGTGAAAGAGCAGAAAGAAGAAGACTTAAACCTTAGGAATAGAGCAATTTCTTATTTATTTTGGATACAGTACTTAGAGAAAAAAATTAGAGCTGTTGACTGGACACAAATAGCACTAAGTCAACCAAAGATAAAGACCACTTCCATGGTAGTGTGGTATGGTGGTTAGATGCTCAGGTTCTAGAATCAAATAGATCTGGAGTTAAATATAGACTCCTCTTCTCATTGGTGATGCAATCTTATTCCTTCTGAACCATGGCTCCCTAATCTGAAGAATGAGGATAATAATAGTTTCTAGTTCCTAGACTTTAGTGATTTAGGATGAACAAAGATAACATTTGCAAAAGACTTCGAAAGTACAGTGCCCAGAACATAATGCATATACATGTTTATGTCATTTAAAAGCAAAATGATTGATAGAAACACCACATATTTTATAAATGATGACATCAAAACATGTCACCTAAATCAATGGAGTGAAAACTGAATTGCCTTAGAGATAAAAGTTGGAAATAGGGGCAAGGTAGAGTAGACCATTGTAATGAAGTGACCAGAATACCTGATTTTTAAAAATATGAAATAGAGCAAGTCATTGAAAGTATATTTTACATTCATTCATTCAAGAACTTTTTGCTAAGATCCATCCATTAAGTGTCAGGCACTGTGAGAAAGGCGCTATGAATATAAGGAATAAGACAAAACTCCCAATATTAAAGAGCTCACAATCTGGAAGAGGAGAGAGAGAAGAGCATAAATGATATCAGAACAGTGTGATAAGAACCACACAGAGGTTTGTTCAGAGTGTGTGAGGGCAGTGGAGCAGCGAGCAGCCAACTCTACCTCAACATTCTATTGCTCTAGAGGGCATTAGGATACAGTCTGCTTCATACTTGCAGATTGGAGGTATAGAGAATAATAGTTCAGTCATCTGTAGTCTTAGGAGGTCACATCTAGAAACAAAACTGACAAATGTTAATAACTGTTGAAGCTGGATGATAGTGATTCTATTATTCTCCCTATTTTATGTATCTTTGAAATTTTTCATTATCAAACTTTTTAAAAATAGCATATAAAATCTAATCTTTCAGACCCAGAAAAGAGCAGTGAGGGAAAAAAACATTTGGCAGCAGTCATTTCAGGAACTTACAGACTCTTGGACAAAAGAAGAAATTGGTGCCTCCCTTGATATGGATGAAAGAGTAAGCAGAAAAAAGTAAGGAGTAGGGGCCTGAGAAAGACAAATTAAGGCAATAATAAGAAGAAAAGGAATAGAAGTGGAAAGACAAGTGGGAGTAAACAAGAAAACTAAACCAAAAATTCTGAACACCTACTTACAAAATGAAGGAAGAGGAAGAGGAGAAAAAGGAAGAAAAGAAAAAAGAAAATATAATCAAAGGAGGCCTAATTAAGGTGACGCTGAATAACAAAGGTTAAGGCACAAGCAAAAAATTATCAGAGATGAAAAAAATTTGGATTCAACTCCCAATAAGAAATAGTGAAAGATAAAACAACAGGATGCTCCACAAGTACAGAGAAAGAATAAGAATTCCAAATAAGCTATCCAGCAGAATGTTGATTTTAAGGTGCTGCAGTTTAAAGAAAATTTTTGGAGTGAGGTTGGTTATTTTTTAGGAAGATTCATATACACACCTTGACAAGTTCATTTGTTCATTCATTCATTTAAACAAAGTTATTAATCTTGGTAATAACAAGATGGACATGTTGACCACAGAGTTTAGAGCCTAGCAATGGAAACAAACAACTAAACAAGCAATGATAATAAACTGTGCTATGTGCCAAACAGGTAAGTTTACATGGCAGGTCCCCACAGGGTTGCCTTCATTTCCATGCAGGATGCTCCCCCAATCCAGGGTCTGGTTCTTGGGCTTTGTAGGTACAGAAACTTGATCTACCCCAATGTCCACATTCACTTCTTGGGGATGGGCACACCTTAGCCAAGCTCATGAAGACATAAGCACCAAAAGTCAGATTTATTAATTTATGGTAAGACAAATAAATATGAAAGATTCAGATGTTTGTATTCTCTGATGAGCACATTCTTTTATGATAAACAAATGTTAAGAGAAGTTGGATTGCTCAAATAGAATGGATCACAGCAGAGGGAAGTGAGCTGGATGATCTTAATGCCCAGTATTATGAAGCAGTGATAGCTCAGTGCATTCACCTGCACTCAAGTCATTATCTGCCTCACAGAAAATATTGGTGTTAATGGGTCAGGGCACCATCCCTTTGGTCACTGCTAGAGGAGCTGTCACATTTTATCTTTCTCAATATCTTTTTCATAGATTCCCCTACTTCTATTTACAAATTCATTCCCTAGACATGGTTCAATTTAATTAACTAAATAGAATTTTTCTTAGATATAATCACAACTCAGTCTTATCCTCCTAAGATGATACACAGATTATATTTGCATACTCACAATCTTTTGGGTCCTCTCTCTGTAGGTCTGATTTTATCTCTAATGTTTTAATTATTCCCATTTTCACATTCAAAGTGTAATTTTAACCCCATTTTGGGGGTATGTTGCCTGGTTTCTCTAACCAGGGAAGGTTGGATTTGACCAATGAATGAGATGTCAGAGATCAGAGGGAAGGAGGAGAGTGAAGTTGGGATGTTTAATACCTCAACTTTCTCCTTATGGGGTCACGGCAAATAGGCTCCATCTCTAAGAGCAAAGATCACACTCTTGGGAGAGTCCTCTTTGTTTTTGTACTATTTTCCCCTTTCAGCCTCAGGGCGGTAAAAGTTCCTTGGTTTTGCTAGTACTAAGATAGTGTACTGTCCTTGTTGGTCTCCCTAAATCCTGTCCACCCCAGTAGAAAGTCTTCTTACCAAACTCTCCTCAATTACCTACTCTGGATAGGCCATCTCTGTTGTGACCCTGATATAGGTTGGGGTTGACTTTAAATCTATGTGTTACTAAACAGAGGTAAAAGTAAATAAGGCTGGAGCACAAATATGTACATAACAGAGTATATAATGACTGACACCCAAAGAGGTAGGAATTTAATTTTGGGGCCAGCGAAAGAACAAAAGTTCAGTATTACTTTCCTACAAAATAAATAAAGTAAAATAAAATTTTGAATTGAAATGAACCTTAAAGAGTGTCAAGTTTCTTAACAATGTGTAAAATGGAGGCAAGTTACATTAAGTGACCCACCCAAGATCACAAAGTTCCAGAACTACAGGATTAAGAGTAGATTTGGCTTTCTCGTTCTTAGTCTTCTGCTACTCAATTTACCTTGGGGACAGTGTTTTGTTTCCTAGAAGAAAGCAACATAGTTTTCTTTCATCAAACAAGAATTCCAAAAAAGGGAGAGAGAAGGAGGTAGGTGGTAATTCTATAATATCCCCACAATTAAAAAAAAATCTCTCTTCAGGAGGTAGAACTACATTCTCTCATTTTGATTGTGGGCTGGATTTACTAATTTGCTTCTAACAAACTGAATATGGTAGAAGAATCGATATGTTATTTCCAAGACTAGATCATAAAAAGAAATGTAACTTTCTCCTTGCTCTCTCTTGGACTCCTGCTTCGGGGGAAGCCAGATGCCTACGGAGAGGAACTAAGGCCATTGCCAAGAACCCTTTCAGGGAATCATCTTGGAAGCAAATTCTCCAGCCCCAGTTCAGCCTTCAGATGATTGTAGCCCTGGAAAACAGCTCAGCTTCAATCCAGAGCTAGACCTACATCTCTAATCTTCTACATTTCTAACTTGCAGAAACTATGAAATAATAAATGTTTGTTGTTTTAAATTGCTGAGTTTGAGGTTAATTTGTTATATTATTAATAAATAGAGCAGGGAAGTAGAAGGAAGGCAGAAAAAAAGAAAGAATAGAGAAAAAGTAGTGTGAGGGGGAAGCTTTGTGAAACATTCTTGCACATTACAACCAAAAATCATTCAGAGAATAAGTAAATGACAAAAAAGGCTGATGAACTGGGGAGGTGCCAGATCAACATATTTGGAGCACAGAATATCATGGTATCTTATAAGAATATAAGAAAAAATATTTTACAATTTAAAAACTTGAAAAGTGTCAATCTGGTCAGATCATGGTTTATACAGGCCCAATTAGTCTATTTATGATGGCAGAATAAGATTTTGTGGGATAATATGATTATTCTTTATGATAGTGATCTCTGAAAACAAGAGAACATGTCCACCATTCCTAATTTCATGCAAAGATATATATATAAAGAGATCTATATATTTATATAGATACATACATATATAAAACAGGGTAGAGAAAAAGTAGGTAGTTGTTTGTATACAAAATCACAATAATTAATAAATAATAATACAAGAATAAACTCTGTGTTTTGCATACTCACAACTATAAATCTACTTTCACCACCCTGTATATATATATCAAAAGAAAGACTACTTTTTAAAAAAGTATTAAGTTCTCTATCATTTTTTTCCCTAAAACTGCCTCTAGGTTCCAAAAGTTGATCCTTCCAGCTAAAATTCTTGTGAGAGTCTTTTTAGGAAATCTGGGAGCTTTGAGGCTGAAGGAAGCTCTTCTAGTTCAATGTTAATATTTGGGGAGAGAAGGGCTATCAGAGACTAGTAAGACTCCAAAGTTATAGTCATTACCTATCTCAACAAAAGATTTAGTTTCAATGAAGATCAGTTGTTCATATTGTCAAACAATTCTATGTCTTCTTGAAAGACACAAGTCCTTCTTGCTAAGTACAAATGCCTCCCTATGAAACTCTATTTTTGTGGCTTTATGTTACATTTAATACAGGATGAGGGGCCCCCTGAAATTTCTGCTGAAACTCCTCTAATTGATGATTCTTGTAGTTGGTGGCTGTCAATCAGCCTAAATATGGGTTATTTATTTCATAATCTCATTCCTTTCCATTCAGCTTTTATCTTCTCAGACTCAACGATGGGCAAATATTAAAGAAGGAAAACCAACCTGAAGAAATATGACTATCATAAAAAGTAAAAACAGGAGATCCAAGACAGCGGAGGAGTAAGTGGAAGCTACACTAACCTCCTCCCAGGACCAACCTGAAATTAGAACTTAATTGTGGAGAAATCATCTGGAATAACCAACTGAACACTAGCTGGAGAGAAGTCTTATAACCACGGAAAGACAGAGGCCACTTCATCGCAATGTGACTGGTAGGAAGGGCGGAGATGCAAAAGGGCTGGCTGGGCTCCCACGTGCGGCAGCTGAAGGGACTGAGAAACATCTCAGCAACTGGGGGTTCCCCTGAGAAGGGCAGGGTCTAAAACCCAGTAGGGCTTTCCAGCCTATAGAAAAAGAGTGGAAAGTAAAATAAACTCCAGCTGTGAAAAGCAAAAAGCCACAGGTTTTTTTTTGCTGGCCTGGAAGAAACAGCTGGAGACAAACAGCTCTTAAACATAACACATACAAGAATATGTTGGCACCCACTTACCCTGGGCTCAAGCAGAGGGAGGGCAGAGAGGACGAGAGATGCTTGGGAAGAAATTGGGGAGCCGGTTTTGAGGAGAGAACTGAGGGAGCAGCCTACTGGGTCCCAGTGCTGACTCATTCCCCATACTGCAGGCAGATCATTCCCCTCCAAGTGGCATCAATATGAGGGGAAGCAAAAGCTCCGCCCACAGGAATTAATCTGCCCCAACCTTGGTGCTTAAGCCAGACAGCTGATCACAGATTGAATAGATTAACAACTAAAGGAGACAAAGACAGTAGATCTCTGGTAGTCTCCAACAGGCTGCCTAGGCCCAGACTGGTACATGATCTGACGCCACCAGGGGCAGGTCTAGGAAGTGCAGATCAATCTAAGAAGCAGCAACAAATAAGAAGAGTCACAAAAATGGGGGGAAAGAGAAACAACCCCTCATTTAAGGAAAGGAGAAATCCCCAGAAGGAGTGCCAAATGAAACAGAGGAAAGCAAACTTTCAGACATGGAATTCAAAACATGGATTATAGGAAAGTTCAATGAGCTCAGAGAGCTCAAAGGAAACTACAAAGAACTCCAGGGAAACTACAAGGAACTTACCGATAATTACACCAGCATGAAAAACGACAGAGAAGTTATCAATAAAAGCCAGGAGAAAATGAAGAATACAATTTCAGAATTGAAGGACATGGTAGAAGGAATTAAAAGCAGGCTAGAGGAAGCAGAAGGTCAGATCAGTGAGCTGGAGGACAACATAGAAAAAAATTCCCAGTGCAAGAAAATGAAATAAGACTGAAAAATAATGAAGAGGTTTAAGAGAGCTGCAGGACAACATAATCCGTAATAATATCCATATCATAGGAATACCAGAAGGAGAAGAAGAGCAAGGGATAGAAAACCTGTTTGAAAAAGTAATGACAGAAAACTTCCCTAACTTGATGATAGAAAAAGTCACGCAAGTCCAGGAAGCACAGAGGGTCCCAATGAAGATGAACCCAAACAGGCCCACTCCAAGACACATCATAATTAAAATGGCAACAATAAAAGACAAAGAGAGAATTCTAAAAGCAGCAAGAGAGAAACAGCTAATAACATACAAGGAAGCTCCGAAAAGGCTATTATCAGATTTCTCAACAGAAACACTACAAGCCAGAAGGGAATGGCAAAAAATATTCCAGGCAATGAAAAACAAAGGCCTACAATCAAGACTACTCTACCCAGCAAGGCTCTCATTCCAAATGGAAGGTGAAATAGGGAGTTTCCCAGGCAAAAGAAGGCTAAAAGAATACATCTCCACCAAACCAGCATTCCAAGAGATGGTAAAGGGTCTGCTTTAAGAAGAAATAAAGACCGAATGGAATACAAGTACAAAGGAGGAAAATGACAATAAATAGGTCCCTATCAATAATAACAAAAGAACTTATGCACCCCTATGTTCATAGCAGCACTATTTACAATAGCCAAGTGCTAGAAACAGCCTAAGTGCCCATCTGTAGATGAGTGGATCCAAAAACTGTGGTACTTCGATGCAATGGAGCACTATATAGCAGAAAGAAAGAAAGAACTCTTAACATTTGCAACAACATGGATGGAACTAGACAGAATTATGCTTAGCGAAATAAGCTAGGCAATGAAAGAAAAATAACATATGATATCACCTAATACAGGAAACTAATGAACAACACAAATGAACAAGCAAAACTGAACCAGAGGCATGTAAACAAGGAACAGACTAACAGTGACAAGGGGGAAGGGGGGAGGGAGTGAAGGGGATAAGAAGGGGAACGATCTAGTCAAAGAACATGTATAAATGACCCATGGACATGGACAATGGGGTGGGGATTTATTGTGGGAGAAGGGATGGGCATAGTTGGGGCAAGCAATGAGGAAAAAAGTGGGAAAACTGTAATAGAAAAACAAACAAAAAATTTTAGTGGAAAAAAAAAAGAAAACAAAATAAATAAATGAGCCAGTAAATCCCCCTATGGAGGGGGAAAAAAATAAAAACCCTTCACATGTAGGAAAGTGAACAAAAGAAAATGTAAAGTATGGAAATGCAATTTTAGTGAACATTAGAAGGACAAAGATTTTCCTTCACACTGTATATTTTTCTCCCTACCTGATCCCTCCAGAATTTGGCATTCTGAAGAAGTAAGTAATGACACAAGATTCTTTGTACAAAACTAATAAGACCAGTTGTTAATAGAGGTTTTGTTAACCAAGACTTTGATGGGAATGTCATGCCTAAAGAAGGCATGCCTGGGCTCTGGTTGTTATCAAAAAGTCCTGAGGAACTAGGATTGACTTTTGAAAGTAATAAAAGTCCATGAGAAAAAAAGGCCTGCTACCTTGGTTGGTTGTGTGGTTCATGGCAGTCTTTCCAGCGAAGGAACAAAGGTTGCTTTCCTGAAAGATGGCTAGACGAAACCTTAAGGCACAATAGAAAACGTGAAGCACTTGGATAAGACAGGTGTTTATAGTCAAGGCTGAATGGCAGGTATGTGGCTCAGCTTCTGTGCCCTGAAGGGAAAACTAAAGGTCACCATAAATGTTCCTTGTGTGAATTCCAGCAAAGCAGAATTAAAGATCATATACGATCATTTGCTGCTCTTGTTTTGTTTATGCAAACAAGATAAATTTAAACTACACTTAATGCAGTCCTTTTAATGACAAGGAGGTTAATCTTAAGGAGAAAAATCGCGATTCAAAGAAAATCGCAATGCTTAGTGGTAGACTATAAACTAGTGCAGCTAACTGTCTCTAAAGTTTATTTTCATGTAACGTTTGTTTTCACTGGAAAGTTAAACTAGGTCTGTGACATCATCAAAGATGCTTAATTTACAGGCAAGAAGAATGTCAAATGCCTTGCAACTGGATGTCTTCACAATAAGACAGTCTTGAAGATCTAGAGACTGATTTGTGAGTTATGTTATGTAAATTAACATGTGTATTATTTTTTCATAGGGCATAAGCCTATGCTCTCATTACCTGAGTATTGTACGTATAGGCCTCACTTAATCCTGTCTGCATCGCTGCCTCCTGAGACTCAACGGTTTGGCTGAACTAAGTGGTTGGGTTGGTGAAGTATGAGGTGGTCTGTGGGCTTCACTTTAAAACTGCTTTCTCTTTTCTATCCTAATGGCTTGGACAGAAAAGGCCCAGAGGTCTGAGGGGGGGAACCTAAAATATTCCCCTCAGCCCCACCTAAGTATAGTGGGCAAAATGGCTTTGGATAGGTGTGATGTGCCTTCTCCAAAGCAGCCTTTTTTTCTTCCTAATGTGGGACATTGAAAAATTAATCCCTGCCTTTTGTCATCTAGTGGTTATGGGTTGAATAATGCCTTTTAACCCTGTGGCCAAATCTGTTGTCCCCAGAATACAATAAGGATTCCAGCTTGTTAAACCGAGCATGCTATTGCCCGGAGACAGCCAACTGACCTGAAGTCTGCAAGATCCTTCCCCATGTGGGAAGCCCGCCCTCCCCTACACTCCCCCACTCTTATTAGGGATTTCTGGACCCAAGTGTAGGTAGGATGACGACCATGTCCATCTTGAACCGGCTAGAGGAGCACGAGACCTTCGCCCATTATCCCGTATAAGATTATAAAGGGCCTTAAGTCTGAGATGGGGGGATTGTTACAGAGCGGGGGTCCCCCCCAAAATAAGTAAGTTTTTATAAAAAGTAAAAACAAAAACAAACAAAAAGTAAAAACAAAATTATTTTTTGAACAAGCAAAAATGTGTGATAAGAGAGTTGATGCACTTGGTGCTTGGAATCAGAAGTTGTTGAATAAAATGCTTAACACAGCATAGGTGAGATTAGTAAGCGATGTCAGATCATGACAAAAATGACAGGGAAAAGGAAGGGAATCTGTGTGTGACACCAAGGAGGCAGCCAAAAGAGTAGGAATCAATCAAAGAGAGGCAATCACTGAAATTAAAGATGAATTGAGCAAGTAAGTTTACAAAAGGTTAAAGAGGGTACTGACTCAAGTAAGTTTTACTGAGATATACTAACATGGTTAAGTCAGATAAAGGAGAAAACAGTTGTCCATTGAATATACCTAGCCATCTAGATAAGTAAGAAAGTAAATAAATAAATATCTGATGTAAAAAGAAAAGATGAAAACAGTGTGAGAGTTTACCTTGTTTTTCCCCCAGAAGAAAGGGAGGCTGCACTAACTTGTGAGTAATACAAAGACTCCTGGAGAGCGATATAATGTCCATATATTACAGCTCTGAAAATAGAGCCTCTAATAATTATGCAAGTATTAGGAGGTGAAACAGGACTCCTAATGCTCTGGGACTGTACTGTTTGTTTTCCTAATGAAAGACTGGATTTCAAGTGGCAAAGGCAAATGTCTGCAAGTTAGAGGAAGAAAAAATGAGTTCTGGAACAGACTGGCTTGTCACTGCATTTGCCTACTGTTAAAATAAGATATTTTCACTCTGATTCTGGAGAAAAGGGAAATAAAATCCATGACACTAGTGCTTTTGACAATTTCATTTAAGGAAGCTAACAAAAGAATAGCAGTAATTGGAGATGCTCTACATTTTTAGATTCAGATTAAAAAGTTTTCATACTTTCATTGCAAAGATTAGTAGTAGCAGGTGACAAATAATACTTCAGGCCTAAAATTATGCTACAAAAGGATGACAGACAAGACATTCTGATATCTAGTATCTAACTAATAGTAAAATGAACAAAACACTTGAATAATGCCTTTGTTTCAGGAGATAGTCACCAATACAAACAAAAACAAAAAGAGCCAGCATATGAGTTGCTTTCTGTGTTAAATCTATACAAATGCTAAGAAAATGTGATTGGAATTCTGATACATTATGAGTAAAGCTCAAAATAAGGCAAGAATATTCACTGAGGGACTTCTGGCAAAGATGGAGGTGTAGACAGACACGCTGCATCTCCCTCCACAATTAAGAAGGAATACAACTACCTCAAAACTAGACATAACCAGAAGTTCCAGAAAATCAAACTGCATGGAAGTCCAGCAAACAAAGATATAAAGAAGAAATACTCATCCAGATAGGTAGGAGGGATGAAGCTGGGGCGGAGAAGATGCGGTGTGGTGGCGGTGGCAGCGGTGGAAGCAGTGACAGGTCAGCAGAAATCACAGTCACATGTTTTAAAAAGTTAGGAGTGACACCTAGGGAGCATTCCCAGCTCCTCACTGGACCTCGCAGCTCACAGTCCCAGCACCGGGGAAAATAAAACCTCATTGCTTCTAACTGTGTAGACCAGTGCGGGTCTCAGCAGAGTCCGCTTGTTTAAAGGTCTCCCATGGTCCTAGAATGTCTGCAGACCCACCCACTCTGGGAATGATGGCCAGGGCAGCAGCTAGAGGGGCGCTAGTCAAGTGTAGAAGTGGGAGAGGTGCCTGGAAAAGGGACGAGTACAGGGCAGGCGTCATTGTTCCCTCTCAGACCCCTCCCCCACATATAGCATCACAACGTGGTGAAACAGGTCACCTGCCCTGTACTGACAAATCTGAAGGGCTCCTCCCTTACAATGTAACAGGAGCAACAGCTCTACCTTGGACACGGAGACAAACACAGGAGCCTGTCAGAATGAGGAAACAGAGAAGTATAGCCCCAAAAGGGGAACGGATCAAGGTTCCAGTGGGAGAACTAAGCAACGAGGAGATAGCCAACTCACAGATGAGGAGATAGCCAACCTAACAGATGAGGAGATAGACAACCTAAGAGACGTAGAATTGAAAACACTGGTTATAAAGATGCTCACAGGCTTGACAGATGTGCTTAAGGATGACTATGCTAAGTGAAACAAAGGAAAATCCACACAAAACCAATGGCAAAGGGAAGGAAATCGGGGCTCAACTCAATGATTTGGAACATAAAGAAGAAAAAAAACAGTCAACCAGTGTAGAATGAGGAAGAATTCCAAAAAAAAATGAGGAAAACTTCCCAAATTTTGCACAGGAGATGGACTTACAGGTCTGGGAAGCACGGAGGGTCCCAGGCGAGCTGGACCCAGAGGGGACCACACCAGGATGCATCATGATTGAGATGCTAAAGGTGAAAGATAAAGAGAGAGTCCTAGGGGCAGCAAGAGAGAGGCGGAGAGTTGCCTACAGGGGGGTGCCTATAGGACATAAGCTGATTTCTCAGAGGACACTTTGCAGGCAGGAAGGGACTCGCAAGCAGTATTCAATGTGATGAAAAGCAACCTACAACCAAGATTACTCTATCTAGCAAAGCTGTCATTTGGAATGGAAGTGCAGATGAAGTGATTCCCAGACAAGGTGAAGCTAAAGGAGCTCATCGTCAAGTCATTATTATATGAAATGTCAAAGGGACTTACTTAAGAAAAAGATCAAAACTATGAACACTAAAATGACAACAAACTCACAACTATCAACAACTGAATCAAAAAAATAAAAACAAAATCCAACTAAGCAAACCAGAACAGGAACAAAATCATAGGTATGGGGATCATTTGGAGGGTTATCAGCTGGGAAGGGGGAGGGGGAGAAATAGGGAAATGGTGCGGGGACTAAGAAGCATAATTGCTTGGTACAAAATAGACGGGGCGGTGTTAAGAATAATACAGGAAAGGGTGAAGCCAAAGAACTTATATGCCCAACCCATGGACATGAACTAAGGGCGGTGGGATTGCTGGAGGGAAGGGCGATACTGGGAAGAGGGGAGCAAATGGGAAAAAAGTTGGAACTACCATAACAACATAATCAATAAAGTACTTAAAAAAAAAAAGAATATTCACTCAGCCCTCTGCATTATGCATAACAATAGAAACTCTGAACATACTGCACAGTAAAGTGTTAATGAAATATTAATAAACAAAAATTTCTATGCATAATCAATGAAAGTAGAGGGTTATTAAAGATTAGAAATCTACTATTAGAAAAAAGTGAAGCTATATAAATAAAGAGGACACAATTAAAAATGGTAGCAGTTTATATTGTATATCAAAAAAATTAGGAAAAATAATAAAGTATTATCCCAATTTGTTTTTTAAATAATAGCTATTGCTTTTGGATATTGGGAATATGGAAAATTCTAACTTTTTCTTTATATTTTCTTATTTTTCAAAAATTTTAAGTATTATTTTAAATAACAGTTTTAAAAGTTGTGCTAAAAGTATAAGGCCAGTACACTGTAGAAAAAGAAAAGAGCACATGTCAATTGTAGCTTACAAAAATAATATTATTAAAAGGGTGACAAGAACTGATGGAGCATGTTTTCATTTTGGTAACAAGTACACAGGTCTAGATGCAGTGTTAAGAACTACAGAGTAACTGAGAAAGAGAAGGGAAAAAATATAAAAAGAATGATAAAAGAAAAATAAATGTTTATTAGAGTCTCAAGAGTATGATTTTTTAAAAGGTAAAAGGATGCAAAACTAAAGTTGGCAGGAATATTTTTTAAAAAGAATGTTAAACAGTGTTGATTTCCTATAGAGTTTAAAATTATAATATGTATATACATTGTATAGAATAAGGAGTATTTCTATTGAGTCACTGATAGCATTATAGAACTCTAGATCTAAACAGAATTTTAGAGATTATCTAGTATTCAAATCCTTCATTTGATAGAAAAAAACTGAGACCCAGAAAGGCAACAGTGTGACCCAAACTAGTTAGTGAGGGTCTGGGATTTGATCACAGGGCTTCAGCATTCAGTGCTCCTTTTGTCTGTTTTTATTGTCGTTTACACTGTATGTGAGCATCACAGTCATCATCTTACAACTTCCAAAAGGGCTCAACCATGACATGATAAATGCATATTGTAAAGGGATGTGTTCAACTTTTCTACAGCTGAAAAGGATTGAAATCAAAAACAGGGAACCAAAAGAAAGAGGTAAGTTACCTCTTGATTGAATGGAGAAAATGAGGGTGAGGGGTGGGCACAAGGGATGTCAATGAACTCAAATGCAGCTTGGAAAGTATCAGTAAAAGAGACTGAGACTGACCTTGACTCAAGGGAGGGAATAGATAGAACTGGATGGCTCTCTACAGAAAACTAGTGACTGATGAAAACAATGAAATTTTAGGTGTTTAGGGTCTAAGTTTTACAGAAAGCTGAATAGACTCAGAAATCATTTTTTAATGGAAATCCAAATACCAGAGTTTTCTGGAAGTCTTGAAAGGAGAACAGAGGGTTAATAGAGTTCTCCTGTTCAGAGAAGTATTACTTAAATAAAAAGTAGGAAGTAGAAAAGAGTAGACCACAGAAGACACTGACCACAGGAACATAGACATAAGTTGGATTTTAAAGGAATTATTTGATATAAAATAGTGCATCCAAGTCTTAAAAAGAAAATCCTCTCTAATGAGTATAAATAAAAATGAACAACAAAAATGTATAAAGAGTGGGTTGGAGATATTTAAATTTAGATTCCTGTTACGTAAACAATTAATAATTCTGATGTATAAAAATGAACAGAATTTCATTGAAGAAACTCATCAATATATAAATAATGCAAGGAGAACGACTGGCTTTTGATAAATATTACGATTGTAAATGTTTGAGTTTCCTTTTTTTTAAATATTACCCAGAAAGACTGTTTTAAATTAAAAATATGTATGAAGTTTTATGAATAAAGCATTGGCAGCTTAAAGTTAAATGAAAAGATTGTCAAGTATTTTATTCATGACTAATTCTGACCCGGGCCCTGGCTGGTTTAGCTCAGTGGATTGAGCGTCGGCCTGCGAGCTAAGTGTCGCTGGTTCGATCTTCCAGTCAGGGTACATCAGAGAAGGAAAACTCTGACTCCAAAAAACCTCCGCTGCCTTGCGGCATACCTCTTCAGGGGAAAGGCTAAGGGAGTAAACCCCGACAGAAAATCCGGAGCCGGAGTCCCTAAGGCGGTTTGACGTTGTAGTCAACACCGGCAACTCCTGCGGCGCACCTGAAGCCAAGCTGTATTGACTCCGTCTTTCCCTTGGACCCTTCAGCTGTGAAGAGAGGGGGGGTCTGCTGCATGGGCAACAGCAGACCCTCCATATTACCCTGCCCAGGCTCTGTAGCTTCAGCGTCATCGCATGATGTCGATTCAACACGGGAGGAGACAGATACCATGTCACTCCCGAGTCGGACTGCACAGCCATTCTCGGCGGTGCAGATAGACTCTTAAGAAGCTACACCATCGTCTCTCGAGACGGACGGCTGCCGACGACGACGAATTCTGACCCACTTCCCACTAAAATCAGAGGCTCCTGCAATACACAATAAAGTCAGCTGGGGAGGGCCAGACAGCGGTCCTGCACTCTCCCAGGAGATGTGTTTTAAGAGCAGAAGTCCTATGGAAAATGGCTACGTTTGGCCAACTGCTGTCTCTGGGGCTTTGGCTCTGAGCCTAGGATCTTTCTAATGGTATCAGCTGCTCCCACTCTGGCAGCTTTGCCACTAACATTCTCTGGGTCTATTTAATAGCATAAAATGGTGTGTCTATACCCAATACCAACAGTCAACAGAGGACACATTTCCACTTGTTTCCAAATTACTTAGGTCTCCTAGTTGATACTCTTGCAGACCATCCTATATTTCTTCATAATTATGTAATTTGTGTTCTATTTGTTTGTTTACTGTCAGTCTCTCCAGACAGAATATAAGGACAGGAACATTTTACTTCATCCTAATTTTCCCTTTGATTGTAACTCCTAATACGATGCCTTGCACAGAACTGATGCTATAAATAATGTTGACTTCTGGCTGAATTGTCTCTCAGAGAGCCAAATACAGCTATTAAAGGAAATGTTCCTTAATCTATGTCAAACAGGTAACTTTCCATATTTTTTAATCCTGGAAAATGGTTGCATTTCAAATATCTTTCAAGGTTTATTCTTGTTCATTTTGCTTAGTGCAACACTCAGCATTAATATTTTTTATTCAATGGGATGTGCTCCAAAAATAGGAACTCAAATCTAAATACATAAATTGGCCCAGGAAGTAGCATCCTGAGCTTATTATTATTCTTATTGATGAAAAACTGTCTTTGCAATAGCTTCCCATCCTCCTTGGATTATTTCATGCCAAAAAAGGCATGCTTCACAGAGCTTCTGGTTCTTTAAGTGGCAGGTTCTATTTAAATACATCGATAAGCCTTGTCAGGCTGTGCTGCTAATAAGAGTGAACTACTGTAAAGTAACATTGCAGCAAAAAAATACTTTGGGTAGCTTCTCATGTTCCTTCACTCCTTACTCCTTTTTTGGAGACCTTGTGAATTTAAAGATTATTTTAAAAGAAATTTCAAAAAAAAATCAAGAACTAAGAAGAAGCTAAAAATTCTATTATAACATTAACATTCTCATACATGCAAGCATACAGAAACAGTAAATACATTTGATATCCTTATTACTAACACATGATCTTGTGTTGATGCTGACTCTGAGAAATCATGGGGAATACTTTACAGAGTTTATGTGGTTTTTACCTTGTATCCATCCTTTTAAGACAACAGGCTTATTTTATTAGGATCCATGGTGAATAACATATTTCCTGAGAAAATACAATCTTTCATAATCTTGAAGTACCAAACAGTGCCTAGAAAAAAAATGATTTAACAAGATTTAACTTTATGTGCCCTTAGTTATTATGATTCGTTTCAGATGTTATCATACTTTTTCCAGTAGCAGGGTAATGTCTTAGGATGAGGTTGCTAAGCTGCTCCACAAGTATATATTTTCAAATGATATAGTTTACATATCTGAATCTTGCTGATAAATAGTTGGGAAAACTTGGGTGGGAATGTCATTTTAGGTTTACACCTGGCCTCATTTCTCTCATTTGTAAAATGAAGGAGTTGCATAAGATCAATGGTTTAAAATATTTAGAATAACGCTTTTTCTTCAAATAAAATATTTAGTCAAAGACTGAGGTATGGGAATGAATATAACTCCAATTAACGTAGCTTGAAAATCAATAGATTCATGGTTCACATAAACGAATATTTACTGAATGCCTGCTGGTATTAGGCCCTGCAAGGATTCTGCTATACCCTGTAAAAGTCAAGCCATGACCCAATGCTCCCAGGAAATTACTTTCCAGAGGGAGAACACATAATCCACAAATAAAAAGTTACAATACAAGTACAAAAAGATGCACCAAATAGGGAGGGAATACTTCTGGCCAGGAAATCGAAGAAGTCCTCATGAGGATGTGGCATTTGACCAAGAGGTAAGATTTATGACTGAGGAAGATGCATGAAGGTTTCCAAGTAGGGCAAACACATATAGGTATGGAGGCAGGAAATTGAAAGACACGTTAAGAGAAAGACAAGTGTTCCAATTTGGCAGTGGTATAAACAGCATGATGGGGACTTTGAGTTAAAACTGGGAAATTAGGTTGAAATCACATTATCAAAGTCTTTGAATTTCATGATAATGAGGTTTGCTTTTATTCTCCAAGAAACAGAAAGCTTTTTTTTTTTTTTTTAAGCAATAAGTGATGTAAACAGAAATGCACCTAGGAAAGATTTCTCAAAATAATGTGTAATTAGAAACGAGAAAGACTGGAGACAGGAGTGTTAATTAGAAGACATATCCTGGCAAGAAGTGATGAAGAGCCAGCTTGCTACAGTGCTGTGGAACTGAAATGCGTCTCTCAAAATTAATATGTTGAAGTCCTAATTCCCAATGAGATGGTATTTGGAGATAGAGCTTTTATGAGGTTATTAAGGTCAGATGAGGTCATAAGGATGGGGCCCTAATCCAGTAGGATTGGTAGTCTTATAAAAAGGGGGGGATGGCCATGTGAGGACACAGTGAGAAGCCAAAAGGGGGGCTCTCAACAGAACCTAGCTGGCACCTTCATCTCAGACTTCTAGCCCCCAAAACTGCAAGCAAACAAACTTCTGCTGTTTAAGCCACCCACTCCACGGCATTTTGTTATGGCAGCCTGAGCATACTAAGACAGACAACTATATTAGGAATGGCATGGAGAGGACAAATGTGAGCAAGACACCATGGAAACAGAACCAACAGGATTTGAGAACTAATCCACTTCGGGATGTGAGAGGCAAAGGTCAACGGAGGCTCTGAGTCTAAGCCTGTGACTAGAAGGTGTTATGATGCTATTTACAGATATAGAGAACAGAAGGAAAGGAACAATTCTGAAGGGGCAGAACTTAATTTTTTGTTTCTGACAAGTATGGGGATTGAATTTGAGGTGTTGGCAGCACAGCCATGCAGAGGCTTCCAGCAGGTAGATGGAATTACGGTGGTTAAGAGAGATAACTGAATTAAAAGTCTAAATCATTTTAGAGTCATCTGCAGAAGAGTAACACCAAGGACTGCTCATGGATGAATAAAAACATTCATATACAAAAAAGATCTAAATAACCCCGAATCTACCCAAAATGATACCTAGCTCTATTTCTGCTATGTATGACCAGCATACCTGTGTTTTTTACAAATTCTAGAACTTGTGTGGTAAGAGTTGAAAAGTGCAGGTTTACCTTTAAAATGGTAAGTTAAATGTAGTTTAAATACTCCAAGTATCCCCTTCTGCTTTGATACATGTGCAATTTGTTTCTGTTGGCAAGAAAAAGAAGCAAACAGAATTTATTAAACCATGCAGTTCAACAAACAAAGGACACTCTGACTCCAAGGCAGGGTAAAGGGTAAACTGTTCTTCAAATAAAGCACACATTAGCTCTTAGAGGACTGAAAGCAAAAACGGAACATTCTTTCCCATCAGGATGATGACTGGCAAGAGAATTCTACACCTGGGAATCTGGGTTCTTGAATTTCACAAGTGACAAGGGAGTAACTAAATTAGAGAGACAACAAGGAGCAAAAAAAGGAAATAACTGATAGAACAAGATATTATAACACAAAGGAAAATTTCATAAACATTAAACTAAATGGTATTGTACAATAAATAGAGTATTTAGAAAATGAATACTTTGAGGGTCCTTTCCTGTAAAAAGTGGCTACTTGTCATACGAACAACTGATTCCTAAAATTCATAGAATCTGAAGATGCAGGCTTAGGATTTCCCACCAGATGTTTAGCCCACTAAATTGGGACTGGAAAATCTCATCTATATGGTCCCTTGAACCCAGAAACAAAGAGTTGTATGAAATGTGGAGATGCCTGTAACTTAGTGTCTCCTATAGAAATTCACACTCTTCAGTTTAACAAAGTAACATGAGTATTTCATTCCCATTTCCCAGAAGCAATCACTTTAAATTATGTAAGCTATTTCATTTGCTCTTCAATGATATGTTTGTACAATAAATAATATATTATATATGCTACTATTTCTTGATCCTCCAACTCAGACATTTCTATTGACTACCTGTTTTGAAATATCAGGATTTCGTGCTTGAAATATCAGGATTTAGTGCTCCCCCAACATAGACACAGACACACTCTTCCCTTTCTCCTTTTCTGCCCTGTATAATTATACCACATTTTTTGGTTGATCAGTATAGTTGTTTTCATTGTTATGATTACATAAATATTGCTTATGGCTAAGCCAAATAGTATTCTTTGATTTTGTTTTCTTTCTTGTTTAACTTTCTGTTTTCCCTGGAGTAGACTGTGCTGTTTTTCTTCAAAATTGTGTAGTTTTCTCTGAAATTATCTTTTATTCATTTCTCAAACCCCCTTGCCAGAGGTGTAGTTTTTGCAATATAATCAAACACAATAATTTATCAGTACCTTTCTTTTTCTTTGGGGACATCCTTCTGTATGTCTTTGAGTTCCTGCTTCAATTGGACCTGGATGATCTCTGAACCTTCTGAATAGCTACCCCAGGCCCTTCTTTACCATTATCCTAAGAACTCCCCGAGCCTTTGTTCTACATGCATGCCACCCAACTTTTTTCTTTCTTTACTCCTCCTTCCATTTTTTTTTTTTTTTTACTCAATAAATTTTGAGTGCCAACATGTTCTAGGCAGTGTTCTAGTTGTTGTGGATAAAGGAGAACTAGTAATAGAGTTCAGTGTTGGAAAGGTTGAGTCTGAGGTGCTTATTAGGCATCTCAAGGCAGTTGAATATAAGTTTTGAGTTCAGAGAGGTAAATTTGGACATATAAATTTGAGAATCATTTACACATAAGTGGTTTTTAAAGTCACTGCACTTAATGTGCTTCAACATTCAGAGGTCAAGAAGATACTATCCAGTAAAAAAGACTGAGAAGACGTGTACAGGGAGGTAGGAGGAGAACCAAGAAAAAGTAGTAGCCTGAAAACTAAGTAAAAAAGGAATTCACCATGGACAACGGGGTCGGGATGGACCGTGGGAGAAGGGGTGGGCTGGGTGGGGGGGTAGCAGTGAGGGAAAAAGTGGGACAATTGTAACAGAAAAACAATAAAAATAAAATAATAAAAAATGAAAAAAGTATTTCACTTGGGCCTCCTCTTTAAAGGGTTTCAGCTGATTAAGTCAACCCCTGGACAAAGTCATTTTGTATCAACTCAAAATCAGTTGCTTTGGGACCTTAATTCATCTGCAAAATCTCCTCACCTTTGCCACATTTTATTGGCTACTCACACTCAAAGGAGGAAGTTCTACAAGCCCTGAATAAAAGGGGCCATGAGTCAGTGTCCCCTGGAATCTGTGTGAAACTGAGTGGTTCAGTTAAAACAATGACACAAGAAAAAGATGGCAATTACAGAAGCAATTTCCTTGAGGGGGGAACAGGATGGAGCACAAGCAGACAACACGGACATCTGAATTAATAGGCAGAAGTATAGGTATATGTGAGTGCTGGTGCAGGTAGGCTGGTCAAAGTAGTAGGAACACATGTCAGTTCTCTTCTGCTTACTGGATCCTATATATTCCTATTTCTCAGTTTATTTCCTTGTTTTGATAAAACTTATTGAGTCGTGAGAAAAGGTAATAGGAGTTTGTATTATCTAAAACTTGACATATCTGAAAATATCTTTATTCTACCTTTATTTTGCTGAACTCTGGGTTGGAAATAATTTCCCCTCATTTTGAAGATACTGTTCCATTGTCTTCTAGCTTCCAGTGCTACTGCTAAGAAGTCTGATGATTTTCTGAGCTATTATCGTCGTCGTCTGCAGCTGTCCGTCTCGAGAGACGATGGTGTAGCTTCTTAAGAGTCTATCTGCACCACCGAGAATGGTTGTGCAGTCCGACTCGGGAGTGACACGGTATCTGTCTCCTCCCGTGTTGAATCGATATCTTGCGATGACGCTGGAGTGTCCTCTCCAGTGAAGCTGAAGCTACAGAGCCTCGAGAGACGATGGTGTAGCTTCTTAAGAGTCTATCTGCACCGCCGAGAATGGCTGTGCAGTCCGACTCGGGAGTGACACGGTATCTGTCTCCTCCCATGTTGAATCGACATCTTGCGATGACGCTGGAGTGTCCTCTCCAGTGAAGCTGAAGCTACAGAGCCTGGGCAGGGTTATATGGAGGGTCTGCTGTTGCCCATGCAGCAGACCCCCCCCTCTCTTCGCAGCTGAAGGGTCCAAGGGAAAGACGGAGTCAATACAGCTTGGCTTCAGGTGCGCCGCAGGAGTTGCCGGTATTGACTACAACGTCAAACCGCCTTAGGGACTCCGGCTCCGGATTTTCTGTCAGGGTTTACTCCCTTAGCCTTTCCCCTAAAGAGGTATGCCGCAAGGCAGCGGAGGTTTTTTGGAATCAGAGTTTTCCTTCTCTGATGTACCCTGACTGGAAGATCGAACCAGCGACACTTAGCTCGCAGGCCGACGCTCAATCCACTGAGCCAAACCAGCCAGGGTACTGAGCTATTATACTCTTCTGCTTATGTTAGTGATCTGAAATTTCAGTATTATGGGGTTATTGAGGGTGGTTTTCTTTTGCTTTTTTTTTTTTTTTTTTTTTTAGATTTTATTTCTTTTTAGAGAAGGGAAAAGAAGGAGAAAGAGGATTACCTCTCAAGCGCCCCCACAGCCCAGGCATATGCCCTACCTAACTGGGAGTTGAATCAGGAACGCTTTCGTTTGCAGGCTGGTGCTCAATCCACTGAGCCACACCAGCCAGGTCAGGGTGTTTTTATTTATTGTTTTAAAAGCCTGTTCATGGCCCCTCCAGTCTAGAAATCAATATCCTTCAATTCTTGGAAAAATTCCGGTATAATTTTTTAAAAAACTTTCTCAATTTCTCATTGTTTGTTTTTCTTTAACTCATATTGAGCTTTCTTTGCTGTTATTTTTCTCCACCATTTTCTAGATTTTTTCTTTTATTCTATTTTCTGATTAATTTCCTCAACTTTCTCTTGAACCTTTTTATAGATATTTGTATAATCATAGTTTTAATTTCTAACATTTATTATTCATTCTAAATATAAAATAGTGGCTATAGAGCCAAACTGTCTGCAATCCTATCCTAGTACCTTTAGTGAGCTACGTGATGTTGGACAAGTTATTTAACCTCTCTGTGACTTGGTTTACTAAT
The DNA here is from genome assembly GCF_987537825.1 of Furipterus horrens. NCBI lineage: Eukaryota > Metazoa > Chordata > Mammalia > Chiroptera > Furipteridae > Furipterus > Furipterus horrens. Next base: position 54,094,020 of record NW_028327179.1, read on the forward strand.
CTGTAGTGTAATAATATATATATCTCATAGAGTTCTTGTGAACATTAAAGAGGAATCCTCTTACTTCCTGCCTGGAAGGGTATAAATCTGGTTATCAGAAATTTGGGAGTCCACTGATAAGCAGTTCAAAACAGTACCTTATCCCCACAATCATCTGTGAAAACCTCTACAGAAAGTCAACTCCTTCATATCCTGCTGGGAATGAAAGAGAGCAGTTGCTAGACTATGTAGGACAGAGGAGGAGCCAGAGGTTAAAGGAGTTATCAGCTCACTATACAAACATTTCATTAATCCTTGCTCCTCATCCCCCTTAAAGGCACCCAGTGTCTCTGGATTCTGTGCTTCTGTGCTCTGTGATACAGATATGACCTTGCTTCTTGCTGGCTTCCTCTCACTAAGCCCTCACCCAAGCTTAGGTCCCAGTATTCTCTAGTTTGCTAAGTTGTTCCAGAATTCTAGTAGACAATTCTCATCTGCTCTTGTCTCTTCTCCTGTTCTTTTCTTTTGTGGAAAAATACATGTAACGAAGTTTATCATCTTAATCATTTTAAAATCTATAGTTCAGTAGTGTTAAGTATATTCACACTGTTTTGCATCCAACACCAGAATTCTCTCATTTTGCAAAACTGAAACTCTTCACCCATTAAACATTTTTTCCTTTCTCCCTTGCCTCAGCTCCTGGCCACCACCATTCTACTTTCTGTTTCTAAAAATTTTGACTGATATAAGTGGAACCATACAGTATTTGTCATTTTTGACAGGCTTGTTTTTTACTTAGCATAATATCCTCAAGGCTCATCTGTACTGTAGCATATATCAGAATTTCCCTTCTTTTTAAGGCTGAATAATTTAAAATTATTATTATTATTTTAATTTTATTATGGTTCTCTTGTTCTTTTGTCCTTATGGATTTATAGTTTTATTTTCCCCATTTCTTTAGCCACCATTTTAGTGGAATTTCAGGAAGCACAGATAAACTTGTGAGTCCAACCTTGTCCTTAACAGTAAAACCATATTCTATTTATGAAATGTACAATTTAAGGATATATTCTCTGTTGCTTCTGAGGATCTTTTTAACTTTACAAGACCCATCAAGGGAGAACAGAATAATAAAAATGCATTTAGTTTTAATTTAGTCAAAGAAAAATTATGCTTTGATGTTAAGCAAAAAGGTTACTTCAAGCAGCTGTTTTTTAGTATGAATATAAACTCTTCTTTGGGAAATCTAGTGTAGCGGGTCTCAAAGTGCGGTCCCCAGACCCACAGCATAAGTATCACCTGGAAGTTCGACAGAAACGTTAATTCCCAGACCCCACCTGAAATCTACTTGAATCTGTAAACCAGGGGGTGGAGCCAGCAACTGAGTTTTAACAAGCCAGGCAAGTGGTTCCATGGCTTGCTAAAGTTTGAGAAATGGGTCTTCCAGAGGCAACCTTTTGCAAAGCTGCACCTAGTGATTAAACATTCTATTTAGTCTTAGTCCAAATGTTTACCAGATTTTCAGGCTATGAGGTGACCATCTTTTAGCAGAAGTTGTGAGGTGCCTGTACCACCTACAGTGCCCATGTTTTGCGCTTTTCTCTCTGCTAAAGAGGTTGAGTTTGTCAGGTATTTATACTGCCTGACCACTTCGTTATCCTGCACCCCAATGGCCACACTGACTGAACCAGGAGAGAACCTCTCACTCAAGGCCAGCTGATCCACTGGATGGTCAAGACCAACTAACTGGATTCTGTCTCTTGATAATACGAACTAGAGACACCAAAACCATAGTCGATGCTGAACTGCTAAGGTATATAAAACTGACAGTGATGGCCACAGGGGGCCCTGTGCAAGCACAGTGCCTGTGTCCTTTCAATTTGCCCTTTCTTTCTCTTGAGTGGGTATATATTTCTTGTACAAAGACACTTTATCAGGATGCATTTTAAATATTAATAAGAAATGCTGTATGATTGATTGGTCATAATTATTATTGTAAAGCTTGCCTAGACTATTGATTTGTTCAAGCTATTGGCCTGTTTTGGCAGCTGCATATAAACAAATCAGTGTCTCTCTCCAATATTTTTTCCCAAGTGTGTAAACAAGTTTGATAGCACTCTTATTTTATTCCAATGCTGAACTCTTGGGAGTTCTTTTGCAATTGCTTCTGATTTTCTGAGAAAGTAGTGCAAATTGCTCTGTAAATCAACAACCAAAGGATCAGTATCAGTGGTATTCTTTTAAAGAATTCAGAGATAAATAATCCCCATAAGCCAGTGTCACTGAATTTCAAGGTTTGAAAAAAAAAAAAAGTTCTGAAAACGAAAGCAAAGGAAATCATACAACATTACCAAAATGGTTATGTGGTAGTGAATAAAAGCCAGAGTATGATTTGTTCTGAGAACAATATTAACATAATGGGAATATCAGGATCAAACTTTACTTTTTCAGGTGATTTAAAAATTGATGCAAATTAATATTGTTATAAGAGAGCTGTCTGCCAAGATATTTTAAATCCAACATATCTTCTCTTAATATTATATTATTGTACAATATCACAGTATGGGAGAGACCATATAGGTCACCTAATCCAATTATGCATTTCAGGCTTGACTCACTTCCGTACCCCTAAAGAAATGACAGCCACATGACCCTGGCAATGTGTTTGATGACAGAGCCATCCACAATGCCTCATATAGTAAATCCATAAAAAGGACTAAATGTAAGATGCTACTTTCAAATATGGCTCTTGTAAATGTTTGGAAAGGGGTGTTTTTTTCTTTTGTCATTTTTTGGGGAAGGGGTGTTAAGCATTGTGACAGACACTGATTATTGTTCCCAGGATCGGTTCCCTTTAATCTCCAAATGTTTACTTGGCACATGACTGCTCAAAATAAAGATTATATTCCTAAGTTTTCCTTTTAGCCATGCATTTTAGTTGCTATTGCTGTGTAACAAATTACCCCAAAACTTGGAGGCTTAAAACAATCTATTTATTATGCTCACAGATTCTGTGGGTCAGGATTTCAGACATGGACTCACAGGACTGGCTGTCTCTGTCATACTGGAATAACTCATATCAAAGCCATCACAAGCCCATCCAGATTCAGAAGAGGGGAGTTAAGACTTCAACTCTTGACAGGGGAGTGGCACAGTTACACTGCAGAAGCACACATGGAACAGGAGATATTTTTGCAGCCACCTTTGGAAAATGTAATTTGTCACAACATAGATGTGGCCATCTCGACTAAGTTCTGGCCAAGAGGATATGAGTACTAGATGTGCTTAACTTCCTGGAAGTCTCCTTAGACACTGGGTATGTGGGAAGTGGGGGTGGAGGGGGCAAGTTCCCTTCTCTTTTCCACTTTCCTCTTGGCTAGAATATGGATGAGATGACTGAAGATGGAGCAGTAATTCTGAACCACAAATTGAGAATTACAGAACAAGGCGCTGGAAGGAGTCTGGGTGCCTGATGGTCATGAAACCGCTAAAAGTACTGAACTGCTTACATTTTATATTATAGAGAAATAAGCTATCTTGTTTAAGCTACTGTATTTTGCATTTTCTGCCACATGCAAACAATGCTAACCTTAATAAAAGACATCATGAATAAACACAGATGATGCAAATTTGTCTTAAATTACTAGATTTACAAAGATAATAATGCTTACTTGGTTAGAGTTTGACAAATATTGTGGACCATGCAGTGAGGATCATGGTACAATATGTAATAAAAGCTTACTTCTTAAAATGCTTGACACTTACAGGTAGATGTACATTACTATATTTAAAAATATTATTATGAGATCGAAAAGAAATGGAAATAGAGAAAATATTCACCTTTGAAGTGAATTCAAGTTGGATATTAAAAAAAGTTAATAAGATGTATTTTTATAAAAGGGACTATTTTTTTACATCTTGATTTCTATTCTCTAGTCTCTGAGTCATGTATTTACTATTTTTTGTGAGTAGAAAAGATAACTCAGAATAACTAAGTTAGCTTGCTCTTGAAATTTTACTTATAATAATATGGTGGTCATTGTAGAAAATGAAGTATGTTTTTAAATAATATTTAATTGGCAAAAGAGAAATTTATAACTTAAAACTGTAAACATTTGCAGAATTGGCCTCATTTCAAAGTCAAGACTTCTACTTTGAAAGCACACATCTCTAATTTTATTTCTCTTTAATTGAAGTGTTCTCATTTTTGAAAATATTCAAAATCACCCAAGCCCTAAGGGAAAGTTTTAAAATAAACAATAAGTCTAATCAAGCAAAGCTTTTCCTGCTTTAGTACCAACTATCTGTCTTAACCATGACATTTTATTCCAGTTCTTCCCTATCCTATTTGAAGGGTATCCACTAACTTTGATAAGGGCCTCACAATAAATGGTGCATTTGTCTCAATAAATAGTAGTAAATGCGTAGGGTGGAAAGTGTAATAGTATCATTGAAGCAAAACATAATAAACAGGATGGATGGAGAAAAGCTGGGTAAAATGCGGTGAAAGAAAAAGGAAGGTGTCACATTTTTTCTTTGTCCCAAAGAGAACCATTACCACTCAATGACTTTAAACAAAAGACATTACCAATACTTATCAATGCAACTAGATTCTCGGAAGAAAATGAAATGCCGCTACCGAGGATGAAGTTCCAGGGCAAACCTGGCGGCACCAGCGTGGGTTCCCCGTGGTGAATGACGTGTGAGAATTCAGCCATGTGGCCCGCTTGCTCGAGGACAGGTGAACAACGAGGCGAGGCTGGCTGGTGGGGAGCACAACCCCAGGTACCGTGAAGTGGGAGGCCCCACGCCTCAGTCGCACGCCAGAGCAGCGTTCCCAGCAAACCCTCCCGCTGGCTAGGTTACCATGGTTTCCGAGGGTCACGTGGGCGCACTCCCGCGCTCCCTCCAGCGTGCTGCGGCGGGGTGGGGGCAGGGCGGTCCGGGCGGGGGTGAGAAACGGCCTCGGCGGGAGCGGGAGGAGCCGGAGATGCTGCCAGCCCTCCCGGGGCCGTGCTCGCTCAGCTGCCGCCGCCGCACCGAGCAGCCGTGTGCTGGGCCAGCCAGGCCGCCGAGACCACTTGCGTCGCACTCGCAACCGGTAACGCCTCCGGCACTGTCCGCGCTTGCTGGGCGGCCGCGGGGTCCGAGGCCGGTCCGGGGAGGGGGCGAGGGCGGCGCGCAGGCGCCCGCCGCCCGGAAGGCAGAATGAGCATCGAGATTCCGGCAGGACTGACAGAGCTGCTGCAAGGTTTCACGGTGGAGGTGCTGAGGCACCAGCCCGCGGACCTACTGGAGTTCGCGCTGCAGCACTTCACGCGCCTGCAGCAGGAGAACGAGCGCAAAGGCGCCGCGCGCTCTGGCCACGAGGGCAGGACCTGGGGAGACGCGGGCGCTGCCGCCGGGGGCGGCACCCCCAGCAAGGGGGTCAACTTTGCCGAGGAGCCCAGGCACACCGACTCCGAGAACGGGGAGCAGGAAGAGGAGGAGGAGGCCGCCGACACAGGGGCTTTCAATGGTGAGGACAGAACCCGTGTGCTGCCCTCCTCCTCACCGCCTTTCCCCCTGTGCTCTTTTTAATTCCGCAGTTTTGCTCACCTACCTCTCCCCGCGTTATCCACCTTCCCTACCTTCCCATCTCGCCCACCCCCTCAGCATCCATTTTTGTCTCCTGTTCTCCCACCTTCCTATTCCGCTCTCTTGTCATGACTTTCCTCCTCGACCCCTGCTCTGGAATGGGGAACTGAAAGGTAAGGGTTCTCTGCCCGCTCTGGTCCTATGTTCTGAGGCAGAGGGCGGCCGGCTGGGGGTGGGCATTCGCAAGACAGCTTCACTGGGGTTGGAGATACTGATTTGGACGAATACAATTGTGCATAAAGAAAACTGGCCCAGTTGGCTTCCTCTTTCAGCCCTTATATTTATTAACGTAGTGTCCAAAGAGAAAAGGCGAGGGGTGTTTGAATTGGTTGGCTTTGTTAAGAGAGCAAATTCTCTAAAAGGAGCATGAAATTGGGGCAGAAGAAAATTTATGGTAATAGCTTTGACATTCTTGGAAATAAACTAATCTATGTTTTTCCAATTTGCCAATGCTGCATTGTGTTATTTCTGGACACACAACAAAGGATCCTTTTTAACTTGTAACACACGGGGTCTTTGGAATGAGGAAACGGGCTAATCGTTTTTATATAAAGCAAATATTGAGTGATTTGGTGCCTTAAAAAAAAAATAAGTGTGTGAGAAACACTGTAGGAAGTTTTAAAAGCTTGTTGTCAGTTGTCTTTAGAATGAAAAGCCAGTGAATAATTGTAAGGACTGTGCCAGACACTGAAGCTAGAAAGAATGAATGGGAAAGAAAAAGGAATTTTCTCAAATAACTGCTCCTGGCAAGTCCCACCCCTTCTGCTTACAATCGTCTTTGCCTAACACACACAGACACACGCACATTTACAGCCTCCTGTGTTTACACAAATGCCTAAATCCCATCTTTATGGCATCCCAAGTTGAAACAACATGGTGTGCACTGTACAAGTGTTTCTCTTTGTGGTTGGTATAAGGCAAACATGCATTCAATATTGCATCAGCTTTTATTTAATTACGCTGCTTGTGGTTTGTGTGCCTGCAGCACATTTCATACAATGAAAATATTTTCAAGTGTAATTTTCTTGTGTATGTACCTAGGAAGGTATTTCTTTGCAAAATTGTTGAACTATACTATAAAATTAATGTATTTTTAGCTTGCTCAAAGCAATCACAAATGCCTGGAAATTAGTGCTCTATGAAGATAAAGGGGAAGATTGTTACTTTAAAATTTTTAATCAGTCTTAATTTTTTATTTTGCACAAGAATTGATCAAATGATTTTCTTACTAGAAACAAGAAAATGATAAAAGGATACATATTTTAAATAGACGAGAAGGAGAAGCCATTAGTGGATGACACAAAGGACAGAGGCACCTAATGTTATTTCTTATGGTTCCAACACATGCATGCACACATATGTACATACATATGCACATGCATACACACAAAGGAAAAGAGAATTGTTTCCAAGGTTGGAGGAAATTAGGAACTAAGGCATTTCATAAAGAGCCTATATGTGCTCAATACATTATGTTGTTAGTATAACTAAAATGTTTTGTTTGTGTAATGCTTTTGAAGTACTTGTCATTGATTCCATTTTTTCCCCTTAGAGCCATTTTTATTATACACATAGCAGATTTCATTTCTATTTTGCAATGAAAAAAATAATCTATTAACTTCTGAACAGCAGGGATCATTTTGTGTGGTTTTATATTCTCCAAGTCACCTTTATTGTAAAATTTACTCATTGTGAGTTTTAATAAATACTTGTTAACCAATTGTACCACCTTCAATGACTTAAAAACTTTTTTGACTGCAACCAAGTACAATTTGATCATTATCCAGTACCCCCCCCCACACACACACACACAAACACATCAGAAACCTTGGCAATGGTACTTCCCTCTATTAGGTGCAGTAGACAATCTTCTACTTTTTTTTTTTTAAATAAACTGTGTTGAGGCGTGGAGTTTAAAAACATTTTCAGGCTGCCAGTGGCTGTCAAACTTTTGTAAAGGTTCAAGCATTAAATACTTTATTTAGACTTTGTGAGCCACATTTGGCCTCTATCACATATTCTTTTTTTAATAACAACCCTTTGAACACATGGCTCTGTGGAGGTTCGGGTTGTACAAAACTGGCCACAGGCCAAGTCCACAGTGTGCCAACTTCTGGTCAGAGGGGGAAAAATATCAAAGTAATGCCATTGGAAAGCAAAGTAGGAATGAGCCTATCAATTTAATGTCTAGGTCCAAAACAGTGTCAAAATACATATTAAAAAAAAAAACAACAACAGTTATTGGGTAATTATCCTAGCAAAGTAAGGAAGATAAGTCTTAATTTACTGTGACACAACACAAGGCCAGCTGGATCAATAAGTCTTAAACTTTAGTATACATCTAAAGGAAGTTTGATTCAGAAATGAATATTCCTAGGTACCTGGGACATGTTTGTTTTTTTCCCCAGACATGCCAGGTCTTTCTGATACTCATTGTTCCCTGACTACACTTTGAGAAACATTGATCAACAGTGATGATAATAATCTCTCTCATATTATATAACAATTAAAAAGTAGCTGTCATTTATTGACATTCGGTGTGTGCTAGGCAGTAGCTAAGTGCTTCAATTTGTTACCCCAGCTTTATGAGAAAGATAAGACTGTCATTTGCACAGTATTTCACAGTTAGTATGCTGCAAAACCAAGATCAGAACACAGGTCAGCTTGGCTCCATCCCTGTGCTCTTAATTCGCAGCTTTTATCTCCGGAAGGCAGTGAAGCCTGGCATCACTTGAGCATTTTTTTTTTTTTAATGTCAAGCTCTACCTTAATGTGTTTTATCTTTAAAGCTATGAAATATTAACTTGTCCAAGGTCACACATAGGGCTAGTAAGTAGCAGAGCCTGGTTTCTTAACATCTCTCTGACCCAACCAAACCTATCAGGAAGTTCTTCGTAAATTAAATTTGTACTATGGGCTGACTCACAGGTGAGGTTTTTCTGTTTGTTTTTGTTTTCCCAGTAATGGTGATAAAATTACATTGATAGGGTCATACCCATTTTCATGAATCCATTTAGGAAAAAATACCAATATTTATGAGAGAATGGGAAAATAGGCAAGTTTTTGACCATCAGACTGGTGTCACTGACTCACAGGCATATGACATTGACCTCTTAGTGTGGTGGTTGAAGCAAAAAGCCAGTCAGGGTCTGGTAGCATGGCCATTGGTGGAGCCAGGTGAAATGGATGGACCAAGGTGGTCTTTACTCTTCTGCTTTCCCATTCTTCTCCTATTTTGTTCTAAATTTATCACTTTTAATTTCTATTTTCAGTTTTCTATCAATTGTGGTTAAAAAGGCAAATTTAAGGTGTTAGAATAATAATGGCATATGGTAATCCCCTTTCTGGGAACTTCTGAAGTCCTGAAAGAAGCTATAATGAAGACTCTGCCCCCGTCATCCCCATCCTATATAAATTGAATAAAGCTGGACCTGTCACTTCTGAAAAGGTAGTGGTTCCCAAGCTCGGAATTTATTAGAAAGGTTTAGAATTTACAGGACAAAGAGTTGGATTAGTATCAATTTGTAGTGGAATCTATGGGAATTACAGGTTTCCCCCATCTGAAAGTGGAGTGTTCCTATGAAATCTTTTGTAAAGTAAAGAAGCAATTACAGTGGACCCTTGAACAACAGGAAGAAGGGGTGAGGGTGGGGTTTGGAGGTGTCAACCCCTCATGCAGTCAAACATCCATGCATAACTTTTGACTCCCCTCCAAACTGAACTACTGATAACTTATTGTTGGCTAGAAGCCTTACTGATCACATAAACTGTCGATTAACATATATTTTTTGTTATATGTATTTTATACTGTATACTTAACAATAAAGTAAGCCAGAGAAAAAGTTATTAAGAAAATCATAAGGAAAATGCATTTATGGTATTTATTGAAAAAATTCTGCATATAAGTGGACTCATGCAATTCAAACCTGTGGTGTTCAAGAATTGACTGTACCATTAATTTATATGGAACAATTTTTGACCCCCCCAAATTACCCACCAAATCATGCCGAATAGCACATAAAACCTAAAAATAACACTAACATAAAGTAAAGGCAGTGCCACTCTTGCTGTTCAGGGTACACACTATCATCGCTTGCTGCAAAACAGATATTGAACACTGTTTTTACCTTTAACCTTTTTTCATAAAAACAAAATCCTGTTTGGATTTTTTTTCACTTAGCAAAACAGGTATGCACTAATGCAGGTGTTTTGTAAAAGCAAAGTGCTGTAACATGAACTTTTGAAAAGCAGAGAATACCTGTAGTGGTTTTATATTGGCATCATCGTGAAAGCTTTTGTTGCTCAATAATTTCTTCAGTGAAATAGCGGAAATTATAACATTAAGTAAATAAAATTAGAAAATACCCTGATAAATTGACAAGTGGCCAGAAAAAATAAATTATATATATTGTATATGAAAAGCAATCAACCTGAAATAACAAAAAGCTATAATAAACTATGGAAGAAGCAATTTTCTATATTGTGGATGAAAAAGATCTAGAATTCAAAGTGGATACACAGGCCAAAAATATAAGAACCATATCTAATAAAGCTAGTATGTCAAAGGTATATAAAAAGAAATTTACCATGTAAAAACTATGACTTAGTCCTCGTACCTCTGACCTATGTCAAATCTTTATTGGAGAATCTTACCTACCTTTGACTTTTTACAATTTAAAGGGATCCTCAAAACCATGCAAAATATTGGAAAGTTGAAGCTTGTGGTGGTGGTGGTTTTGGCAGTGGGAGACTAAGAGGACAAAATTATTTATTGTGAGAAGAAATGGTTGAAGGAGAGTTGAGAAGAATAGTCATGTGTCTTTAAAGTTTTTAGATGATTATGAGCAAATATCTGTTAGACAGAATTAGAACTAAAACTTCATTCTAACTTGAAGAATAAAAGTCAGAAATTCATCTGTTGAAATGGTTCATGTGGTCGTCTTAAAATGAGGTGATGGAAAAGCAGTAAGGGCAATAGATGGATTGACTTCTCAAGAATCTGCTGTGAAAATATTCATACCATGCTTATACTGGGAGTAAGAAATATGTTTTCTCTATTAGATTTCACAGCATAACCAATAGCAGGAGATTGTAGAGAGCCTTAAAGAATTGATGCTTTGACTGATTTATTAGGCTCATGGTGTAACAGAACCCCTGGGCTTCTCCGATTGAAACAGAACCCACGGGCTGTTTAGTTAGGGGCCCGATTGCCCGCCACCAGAATCATAACTCTGAATACCAGAATTTGGTGAAAAGGAAAAGAATTGTTTATTTACACAAAGCCCTGCCTCCCCCTCCCAGACCTGGCCAGTCTTTGGAAAGTCAGAAACACTGTTTCCCTACTTCCTAGGCACAGTTCAGCTTTACCAATAGCTGCCAATCACTCAGTTCTGATTAGGGAGGTCCTTTCTGTGCTGTGGTGCCCTCCAGCTCTCAACGCAGGACCGCCTTGATTCTCAGCCTCCTTGCAAACTGCCTTCTTCCTGAAAACCGCATGGATTTCCTCTCCTTCTCCAAGCAGCCTGGCAAGAGCCTCTTCTTAAAGCCGCCTGGAGACCCCTGCTCCAAGCCAGATGGAGGGAGCCCACAAGAGCCAGAGAGTGAGGGCGTGAGGGCCAGAGAGAGCCTGAGAGAGAGAGCCTCCTAGAGCCAGAGCCAGCCCAAAATGTCCGCAGCTCCTTCTCTCTTCCTCCCTGCCTCCTCTCTCCCCCTGCGTCCTCTCACACAGTGGGTGTTGCAAACAGTTCTGACCATTCACACAACCCTCCGTAGGCTCTGTCTGCTTCTTCCATACCAGCCCACAGTCCAAGATCCCTCCCATCTTCCTGAGTCTTGGAAGTAAAGCGGATCTTTGCAACAATGTATCCAGCCACTAGCTCCAGGCATGCAAGGGCATCCTGAAAGCTGCTTCCTGCTGCCTATCTCCCAGCCGCAAACTCTGGGGTTTGTTTTTGGACTCCCCTGTTTCTGTAACAATGGCCGTGTGCCCTTATATAAGAACTTGCTCTCTCTACAGCAACCAGAGATTATTATGAGACAAAGCCACCACTTGTCAGATCTTGCATCCTACTATATGTAGCTGTCAACATATGACTGAAGAAATTCTCGTTGTTGTAGTTAACCAAGTGACTAAAAGTTAAAATGACTTTTAATATATCATACATTTAATCAGTTTGAAAAATGTTTATGAAAGTCAGGGTTTCAGGCAACATTTATTTTATGTATAAAGTGCCGTGTTAGGCATGTTATCATGTTATCCTACTAATAATACCTTCCTCATAAAGTTGTTACAAAGATAAATGGTTTAACATTTGTAAGGCCCATAGGACAGTGCACTTAGCAAACATCGATTGCATGTTAAACAAATTATCTCATTAACATGAAATCTTACAGAAGTGTAAACTTTTCTTGCAGGATAGAAATTTTATTGCATTTGGTGGAAATGAACCTAGCATTTGCACTTTTTAAAGATATGAAGTAGGAAATAAGTTTATGTGCAGTTCTACTTAGGATTTAATGTGCAGTTGTGTTGCACAGTAACCACGCTACCCGCCCCCCCAAAAAAACCCACATCCTTTCATCTCATAATTTGTAGCTAAGAGCCCAGCCCAGGATTTTGTAATTAATGAGACTTAATGGTCTTTGGCTATTAGAAATTTACATGGTAGTTTTAAATCCTCCTGAAATAATTACATCATTCATGACAAATGGCTAAAATATTGAAGCCATTGTTTTACTTATGAGCATAAAGCAATTCTGTTAGATATTTTAAAAATATTTTGAGTTATAGATGGTAATTATGATTTTCAAAGTAGATGGTTAAGAACAATATTAATTTTTATAGTGATATTGAGTGGATTGCTTTAGTATTGAAATTAGAAAATAAAGCACTTGAAATAGTGTCCTTTCTCAGACTTTTATCCATATTTTATTTTATGCTTCAGTAAAAGAGAGGGCATAAAATGAAAACACCTAAACAAAAATTAAAGCATTGAATACTTCCATGTGTTTACTTATCTTAAAAATCAAACTGTTTAGGCATTATTTAATATGATAGTTACAAGTTTTCCATTTGCGGTTGCACGTAAAGTGATGTACTGTGTCTGGGTGGGACTGGAGTAAATATTTAATAGTTATTGTTGAAAATCTCATTTCTTCTTTTAAGTTTTTAATTTTATTTCAAATGCATTTGGAAGAGATTTAAGCATTTTAAAGATTTTATTTATTTATTTTTAGAGAGAGGGGAAGGAAGAGAGAATGAGAGGGAGAGAAACATCAATGTGTCGTTGCCTCTTGAGCACCCCCAACTGGGGACCTGGCCCGCAACCCAGGCATGACTGGGAATCAAACCAGCAGTCCTTTTGTTCACATGGCTGGCACTTAATCCACTGAGCCACACCAGCCAGTGTCCAAATCTCATTTCATAGATTCCAGTAAATTTCCAGTATCAAGATTTTTGTTCATAACTGTGTCAAAAAAGAAATGTTTCTTTTTAAACTGTGTCAATACTAACGAGATCTTTCACTTGATCAATGGGGAGTCAAATTGTAACCCATTAAATAATTTTTTTATATCCTCACCTGAGGACATGCTTATTGGTTTTAGAGGGAGGGGAAGGGAGAGACAGAGAAAGAGAGAGAAACATCAATGTGAGGGAGAAACATCAATAGGTTATCTTTTGTATGCTCCCGGACTGCGACAACACCAGCACTGAACCCACAACCTAGGCCTGTGCTCTGACCAGGAATCAAACCCATGACTTTTTTCAGTTTATCGGATGTTACTCAACTGAGCTACACCAGGCAGGGCTATAACCCATGAAGTCATTTAACGAGAGTAATAGCAATAGAGAAGGCCTATGGTGGAAGCAGGGATTGATGCACTATTTGAAAGTGAGGAGTTCAGTTAAGGAGATTGCGTAACTGACTGCAGAGTCTACTTTATTTACTTTATTTGTGTCTGGAGTCACATGGTACCAGAAAGGGGCTGAGGCCTGGAGAAGAAATATGTGAATGTTGGAGGGTAAAGTGCTCTGCTAATTCACTCATCCACTCACTGCAGAAAGTTTTGATAACGAAAAAAGAAATTACTCGTAAGTGTTCTACCTCTAGACTTCTTAAGCATTAACCCTTTTGTTAGAGACTGTATCATAGATAGTATATGTAATCTATTTCATTTAAAGGGTGGAGCAGCTGAGAACCAGAGGAGTTCCTTATTCAAATTTAGTTGGTTTTGGTCTTCTTGTACATAGAACTATCACTTATATCTTAAGTGCTATTTATATTAACTTATATATTATGAATTCTTTCTGTTTTCTATCAAGGGGATAGATATGGTTTAAGGTTTAAAATATTAGTCCAGAGATTTTCAAATGGTGTGCTCCAAACATTTTTAAAACATGTAATATTTGTCTATTTAGTCAGGGGCACTGACCTTTTTTTCCTTTAGATTGTCAAATTTTAAAAAATTACAACAGCCAACACAACAATAGCTATCTGATATGAATGAATCAAAATTCTACCTTTTTAAATTTTTTTGGTCAGATTGGCATAAAATATATTTTTAGTGTTCCTCAGTAATTAGTTTACATGTACCATGAGATAAGAAAGGTTGAAAATCCATGGGCTAGGCTAAAGACAAGTACTTTTGTACTTTTGCCTTCAAAATTACCATTTTTTTTTCTATTTCATGTTTTCATTGCAGTGAAATCTTATATTATTAGACTTTATTTTTGTGTTGCTTAAGAAGAAACTATTGAAAAGTAAAAAGAGTGCAGTGGTTTTTCTGAATTGAATGAATTATTGTTGTGTTCTTGATCCTGTTCCGATTGTCCTTTCACCCTTATACATACATACCATTTAGGTGTGGTTGTGATAGTCAACAAAAGCCTGTATAAAAGTTTCACTATGTTGCCAATCAGTATCTTTATTTTCTAAAAGCAAGTTTTGTGTTTTGGAAATTGAAAATGACTCAGACTGTTCCATTATGTAATTATTTTATGGAAAGAATTTGATCTAAAATTTGTAGGTCATGACTTACATGAAAACAAAACAATCTTAAAAAATCAGATGTATAAACAGTTGGTGTAACATTTATAAATGTTTTAGCAATAGACTCTGCCATGTGTAGCTTAATATGTTCGGAACTAAAAAAAAATTCATTCCAGTTGCTGCTTTGTAAAAAATGTTTCTGTATTTTTTAAAAAAGACAAAAGGTCAAAATATAAACACATGTTCCACATAAAAGTGAAGCCAAGAAGATATACTGTATACAGTTATTCCGGTATCCATTTGGCTAGGAACTGACATTGTTTAATTTACATTAGCTGTTCCAAGACAAAATAGTTCATGATAGTAAGGGGATATTTTTTGGATTAAAAAAAAAAAAAAAAAAAAAAGAGGAAGAAGCCTCCATTTGTTTAAATACATTTCAGTTAGACCCAAAAAGCATCATTCCAAAAGATTATCTAAATTAAAACATGACTCAGCTGTTTCATTTCAGTTACTGTAGAAAGGTAATGTTGGTTAAATGATCTTTTTACTCAGTTGTTAACATTTTGGCTGCTTAAGCATGAGAAATTTAAAAATGACACATAGACATATTTAGCCCTCCCCAAAGTATAATTAGGATTTGAACCTGACAGTTTTAATTCGGAGCCCATCTCCTTAACCATGGTACATACACTTCATTTTCAGTAATTCTTACAGGGTAACATGGTTGAACATTTTTTTCAAAAAATAAGCTACCAACCTGTCTTTCTAAAAATTTACAGTCCAGAATTCATCTGTCCCTTTTACAATTTGTGGTCTCTGTCTATTCCACTCACATTAACACTTCATATAGTTCTTTAGAAATTCAAAATAGGGAGAAACAAGATGGCGGAGGAGTAAGTGGAAGCTACACTAACTTCCTCCTAGAACTAGTCTGGATTTACAATGTAATTTTGGAGAAATCATCTGGAATAACGAACCGAACACCAGCTGGAGAGAAGTCTTATAACCACGGAGAGACAGAAAAGGCCGCTACATCACAACGTGACCGGTAGGGAGTGCGGAGACGTGGAAGGGCTGGCTGGGCTCCCACGGGTGGCAGCTGAAGGGGCTGAGAAACAGCTCAGCAGCCGGGGATTCCCCCTGAGAAGGGCAGGGTCTAAACCCCCAGCTGGGCTTCCCAGCCTACAGCGACAGAGTGGAAAGTAAAATAGTATCAGCTGTGAAAAGCGAAAAGCCACAGGCTTTCTTGCTAGCCGGAGAGAAACAGCAGGAGAAAAAGAGCTCTTAAGTGGATCACATACGAAAATATTTTGGCCACCACTTACCCTGGGCTCAAGCAGAGGGAAGGCAGAGAGGACTGGAGACACTTGGGGAGAATTTGGCACGGTGGCTTTGAGGGGAGAACTGGAGGAGCAGCTGACTGGGTCCCAGTGCTGACTCATCCCCAGTACTGCGGGTAGACCATTCCCCTCCAAGTGGCGTCAGCCTGAGGGGAAGCAAAAGCCCTGCCTACAGGAATTAAGCTGCCACACCCACAGTCCTTAAGCCTGACAGCTAATCACAGATTGAATAGATTAACAATCAAAGAAGACAGACAACAGCAGTAGATCCCTGGAAGTCTCCAACAGGCTGCCTAGGGCCAGACTGGTACATGATCTGACGCCACCAGAGGCAGATCCAGGAAGTGCAGATCATTCCAAGAAGCACCAACAAACAATAGGAGTCAAAAAAATGGGGAGACAGAGAAACAACCTCCCATCAAAAGGAAAGGTAGAATCCCCAGAAAGAGTGCTAAATGAAATAGAGGGGAGCGAACTATCAGATATGGAATTCAAAACATGGATTATGGAGAAGCTGAATGAGCTCAGCGGAAACTTCAAAGAACTCCAGAAAAACTACAAGGAACTCACAGAAAATTACGTGAGCATGAAAAAGGACATAGAAGCTATCAATAAGAGCCAGGAGGAAATGAAAAATACGATCTCTGAATTGAAGAACACAGTAGAAGGAATTAAAAGCAGGCTAGAGGAAGCAGAAGATCGGATCAGCGAGCTGGAGGACAACCTACACAAAAACTCCCAGACAATGCAACAAAATGAAAAAAGACTGAACAAGACTGAAGAGGTTCTAAGACAGCTGCAGGACAACATGAAACGTAATAATATCCGTATCATAGGAATTCCAGAAGGAGAAGAAGAAGAGCAAGGGATAGAAAACCTCTTTGAAAAACTAATGACAGAAAACTTTCCTAACATGACGAGAGAAAGAGTCACGCAAGTCCAGGAAGCACAGAGGGTCCCAATGAAGATGAACCCCAACAGGCCCACTTCAAGACACATCATAATTAAAATGGCAACATTCAAAGACAAAGAGAGAATCCTAAAAGCAGCAAGAGAGAAACAACTAATAACATACAAGGGAGCTCCAATAAGGCTATCATCAGATTTCTCAGCAGAAACACTACAAGCCAGAAGGGAATGGCAAAAAATATTCCAAGCAATGAAAAACAAAGGCCTACAACCAAGAATACTCTACCCAGCAAGGCTTTCATTCAAAATGGAAGGTGAAATAAGGAGTTTCCAAGACAAAAGAAGGCTAAAAGAATACATCTCCACCAAACCAGCATTGCAAGAGATGCTAAAGGGTCTGCTTTAAGAAGATGAAGAAACAGAGAGACAGAGAGGAACACGAGTACAAAGGGGGAAAATGACAATGAATAAGTACTGAAAGAAAGAAGGAACTTCTACCACTTGCAACAACATGATTGGAACTAGAGAGAATTATGCTTAGCGAAATAAGCCAGGCAACAAAAGAAAATTACCTTATGCTATCACCTGTTACAGGAAACTAATGAACAACACAAACAAATGAGCAAAATTGAACCAGAGGTATGTAAACAAGGAATAAACTAACAGTAACAAAGGGGGAGATGGGAGGGAGAGAAGGGGTAAGAAGGGGAAGGGTCTAGTCAAAGAACATGTATGAATGACCCATGGACATGGACAACTGGGTGGGGACTGACTGTGGGGGGGGGGCAGGGTGCAGGGAAGCAAGAGGGGGAAAAAAAGTGAGACAACTGTAGTGGAAAAACAAACAAACAGAAAATTTTTTAGTGGGGGGGGAATAAAAATATAAAGAATAGAAATGCAAGTTCAGTGAATATTAGAAGGACAAGGATTTTCCTTCCGATAAGACAGTCCTACAGATTTAGAGACTTGTATGTGGGTTATGTTACATAAATTAACATGTGTTTTCTGTTTTCAAAGGGCATAAGCCTACAATCTCATTACCTGAGTGATTATCTGTATGCATAGGCCTCACTTAATCCTGTCTGCATTGCTGCCTCCTGAGACTCAATGGTTTGGCTGAACTAAGTGGCTGGGTTGGTGAAGAACGGGGTGGTCTGTGGGCTTCACTTTAAAACTGGTTTCTCTTTTCTATCCTAATGGCTTGGACAGAAAAAGCCCAGAGGCCTGAGATGGGGGAAACCTAAAATATTTCCCTCAGTCCAAAATAAGTATAATGGGCAAAAGGGTTTTGGACAGGTGAGATGTACCTGGCACACCTTCCTCCAAAGAAGCCCTTCTTTTCCCTAATGTGGGACATTGAAAAATTAATACCTGTCTTTTGTCATCTAGTGGTTACGGATTAAATGATGTCCTTTAACCCTGTTGCCCCCAGAATACAACAAGGATGCCAGCCTGTCAAACCAAGCATGCCGTTGTCCAGAGACAGCCAACCAACCTGGAGTCTGCACGATCCTTCCCCTTGTGGGAAGGCCACCCTCCCCTCCACATCCCCACTCTTATTAGGGATTTCTTGACCCACGGGTAGGTAGGACGACGACCATGTCCAGCTTGAAGCAGCTAGAGGAGCTCGAGACCTTCATCCATTGTCCTTTATAAGATTGTAAAGGGTCTTAAGTCTGAGAGGGAGGAATTGTTATTTTTTATTGTTAAAATATTTAACTAATTAATTAATTAACTTTAAAAAAAAGAAGAAGAAGAATATATGAAAGGGTGAGGCGGGAGAGCTTGTATGTACGACCCATGGGCATGGACTTGGAGAGGGGATTGTTGGGGAAGGGGGGTGCTGGGCGGAGGGGAGCAAAGGGGAAAAAAAAATTGGAACTATTGTAACAATATAATCAATAAAATATACTTAAAAAAAATACTGAAAATAGAAAAAAAAATATATACTTACCTACCTCCTGAAAAAAAAAAAAAAAAAAAAAAGAAATTCAAAATAATGTTTATTTTTAGAAATGAGCACCTCATATATTGAACTGTTTTAGTTCTCAAAACTTTTTTGATTATGTACATTCATTAGCAAAATATATTTCAGTATGCATTCCCAGTATATGTATTTATAAATTTTATACATGTGCCAGTACATTAGTTTATTATGTAGATGATAAAGCTTCCCAGAATACAAATTTTGAAAATAAAAAGTTATTGTAAACAAATTCTAATTTTTCCTATACCCTAAAGGATGGCCTTATAGTCTACCTGAGGTGCATGAACGCATTTCGTAGACCACAACTTTAAACAATGCAACACAACTCAATACTCCATTAATATATAAGATAGCATGATCAACTTTGGTTTCCTGATTTCAGCTGTTAGATTATAAAGGACCTGCACATGGGCAGGGTTACTGTATGTGCATGCGCTTTTTAAAATGTACATTCATTAGGTAAATTGTTTGACCCAACAGAAATTTGGCAGAGTAGAGGAAATCCTCTTTTAAAAAGGAAATAAAACCAAAACCACTTTAAAACACCCTAGGAAATGTTAAGTAGGAATATTGAAAATTATCACTTTATTTAAATGAGGCAGATGTTTATAGTAAAATCATTACTATGTGTCTGAAATAGAAATTAATTGGAAAAATTTAGTTGCATTAAATTGACAGCTTGTTGCCATTTCCTCATGTCATAATATTTATGAAAGTAAGCCCAGCATAGGACAAATTTATGCCTAAGTTTTACATTAGAATGAGGTTTCATTTCAAAAACCCATAATTCTGTACTTCCTCTACTATAAATTGCTAGCTTAATAGATTTTTAGTAGGGAAAAAGAAAGTCCTTTTGGGTAACTTTATGGAGTTGTTAACAGGTCTTTGATTTCTTACTTGACTCATTAACAACAGTTTACAAACCAAGTAACAATAGGGCATTTGATACTTAATAATTCCTTAAAATAATTTCCTTATAATTCCTTTAAAAAAAACAAAAGGATTTTAGTTTTTGAATTTTAACACCCATCTGTAAAAAGGATGTTTTGTAAAAAATATTTTAGGAACACATTTAGCATTAAAATGGTACAAAATTTCAGTTAATGTAAGATGAATGAGTTCTGGAAATCTGATGTACAGCATGGAGACGATAGTTACCAATACTGTATTACGTACTTGAAATTTCCTAAGAGGTAGATCTTTAAATAAATCTCTCTCTCTCTCTCTCTCTCTCTCTCTCTCTCTCTCTCTCTCTCTCTCTCTCACAGTGGTAGCTATGTAGAAGTGATAAATTATTTAGCTTGATTATGGTGATGGTTTCACATTGTATGCATATATCAAAATATCAAGTTGTATACCTTAAATATATAAATGCTTTATATGTCAAAGATGATAGTTACAAAATGTGAACTAATCTGGTTGGGCTGATGGTAGTAGTGTTAGAGCATAGCAAGAAATTTTTATTTGCCAAAACCAACTAGCACAGAACATTTTTTCTCTTTCTTTAAAATGTGAGATACTTCCAATATACAGAAAGTAACAGAAACTAAATAAAGAACACTCACATAAGCTATCTGCTAGCCCTTAACAAATTTTAACATTTTAACACTTGAGTTCTTTTTCTCTTAAGAAAATATCATGTGCAGTAGGAATCTCCTCTCTTATCTCATTCTCTTACATTTCTTCTCCATAGATAATTACCACTGTGATAAATTTGGTATTTATATCTCCAATGCATAGTCATTTAATTTTATCCAGAGATTAGAAAGTGTTGTTTTGCATATTTTCAAAGTTTTTTAATTGTGCCATTTATAAAAGTTTCATTTATATAAATTATCATCTTTCTACTTGTTTTTGAGAACAGTGTTTTGGGATGCTGTTACACTGATTCATTAAACTGTAGTTCATTTATTTTAAACTGCTATGTGATACACCCGTGTATAAATAGACACTTTGTACGTTCTTTGATAACTATTTTGTTTCCAACTTGTTATTCAAGTGCTGTAGTAAACATTTTGTGTGTGTGTATGTTTGTGTGTTATACAGATATACTAACGTTTTAAAGGTGGATTTCAGTGTGATCTGGGGACCCTTGGAGGACCATTCCCCTCTCACTCCTAGACCTTTTTAGGGAACCTATGGGGTGAAAACTATCCTACTACTACTACTAATGTTCTTTTCCTTTTTCCCCTCTCTCATTCTCTCATAATTATATAGTGGAGTTTTCCAAGGATACATGATGTATGATATTTCAACAGATCCGAATGCAGAAGCAGATATGAGAACCCAACTGTCTTCTATTATAATAGATTTGTGAAAATGTAAAAACAAAAAAGTCGTTATTTTTATTAAATTTGTTTGTTTTGGAAAAAGTTATTTTTTATAAAAATGTTATATAATTGTTTTTTTAAATAAAATATTTTAAACTTTTTCAATTTTAACTTACAATACAATAAATATTGATGGATATAACCCACATAAGCAAATAATTTTTAAGAGTATAAAGAGGCTTTGAGACCCAAAAATATGAGGACTGCTGCTCTAGGGAATATACATACATGTGGAAAGGCTGGTTGTAGGGGTTTAACTGCACTTCCTACCACTATTATTTGTTCCAACAAGGTTGTTCCACCATTCTACTCTCTCAGCATCTGTATAAGAGTTCCCGGTTTGTAACAGAACCCCTGGGCTGCTCCGATTGAAACAGAACCCACAAGCTGTTTAGTTAGGGGCCTGATTGCCCGCCGCCAGAATTATAACTCTCAATACCAGAGTTTAGTGAAAAGAAAGAATTATTTGCACATAGTTCTGCCTCCCCCTCCCAGACCTGGCCAGTCTTAGGAAAGTCAAAAACACCGTTTCCCTACTTCCTAGGAACAATTCAGCTTTACCAGTAGCTGCCAATCACTCAATTCTGATTGGGGAGGTCCTTTCTGCCCCGTGGTGCCCTCCAGCTCTCAATGCAGAACCGCCTTGATTCTCAGCCTCCTTGTAAACTGCCTTCTTCCTGCAAACTGCGTGGATCTCCTCTCCTCAAAACCGCATGGCAAGAGCCTCTTAAAGCATCCTGGAGACCCCCTCCTCCAAGCCACATGGAGGGACCCCGCCCACTAAAATGTCCACAGCTGCTTATCTCTCCCTGACTGCGTCCTCTGAGTCCTCTGACGCAGTGGGTGTTGCAAACAGTTCTGACCACTCACAGAACCCTGCACAGACTCTGTAGGCTCCTTCCATACCATCCCCCTGTCCAAGACCCCTCCCATCTTCCTGTGCCTTGGAAGTTTCAAAGTGGATCTTTGTGCAACAAAGTTTCCAGCCACTAGCCCCAGGCATGCAAGGGCATCCTGAAAGCTGCTTCCTTTTCCCTATCTCCCAGCCCCAAACTCTGGGGTTTGTTTTTGGACTCCCCTGTTTCTGTAACAGGTTCACATCAAGCTAATGTCTGATTTTGTCAGATTTTAACAAACTTTGCCAATAGGATGGATGGTACATGGAATCTCATTATGAATTGAATTTGTTTTTCCCTGATTACTAGTGATGCTTAGCATCTTTTCATGTTCATTGGCCATATTTGTAGTTGATCTTCTGTGAAAAATACTTTTCTTACTCTTTACCATTTTTCCTATCTGATTGATTGTGTTTTTCTTACTGATTTGTGGAAGGGTTTCTTTTTCTTCCCCCTTCCCTCCCCTCCACTCACTTCCCCTCCCCTTCTTTCTTCTCCCCTTCTCTCCCTTTCTTTATTTCTTTTTCTTGTTAAATGTTCTGGTTACTAATCCTTTGTTGGTAATGCATTGAAAAAAAAATCTCATAGTCTTGAGTTTGTCCTTTCATTTTGTTTATGGTAACATTGAGCAGAACTTCTTAATTTCAAAGTAGCTAACATTTGTCCTGTTCTTTACACTTAGGCTTTTTACGCCTTAAAGAATCCATCTCTACCACAAAATTAAAAATTAATGTTTTCTTATAAATATTAAAGTCTTGAGTGTCAGACTGAAGGTTTTAGTCCATCTATATTTTTGTGCATGGAATGAGTTGGTATTTTTAATAACTGGAATTTTTTTCTATTACATATTACAGGTATCCCTCATATAACACGGTACTTCTATAACACGGTTTCACTCTAACACGGTTAGATAATTGGGGAAAACCCCCATATAACATGGTACTTCTGTAACACGGTTTTGCTCTAACACGGTTAGAGAATTGGGGAAAGCTCCCATATAACACAAAATTAGGGAAATCCTCATACAATACTGAACGTGATGAAAGCTTTTAAGAGCAAAAGATAAGTCTTTTAAAATTTTTCATTCGAGCATGTACATTGTATCAGTTTACTCTAAAAAACGTAAAGAAAGACCTAGACTTAGCCGGACAGTTCGTCATATATCTTAAATGAAGATCCTTGCACTGAAAGGAGCACAAAGTTGAAGAGAGAACTTCAAAAGTGCTTAGCACCATATAATGAAATTTATAAAGCTCTCTCAGCTAAGAGCAAGCAATCTAAAATAGCAGTTTTTTTGCAAAAAGTAGGGCACAGAAATAAGGATAATGCTGAAGAAAGTTCAGAGGAGGAGGATATCTTGTCAAAAAGAAAATGCTTTTGGTTAATGGAGCTTAGTAGTGATGATGAAGAAAACATTACTTAATTCATATTAATATGTAATACTTTTGATGAAAATTGCTTTAATAAAGAGATTTATCTTAATTATAAAAATGTAATAGTATGTTTTTTTAATTTTTGGAAACTAATTCCCCTTTTTGTACTAGTTCTTTGTTTAGTATAACACGGATTCACATAATACAGCATTTGTTAGGAACCAGCAACCATATAACATGGGGGTTACCTGTATTCTTATTTGTCATTACTGAGAATATGTAAAAGAAATTGGTAAAACTCAATAAAAACTCCCTAATAGAACTGTTCAGTAAAGAAGACATAAGAATGGCCAATAATCACATGGGATGCTGCTCAGTGTTTTTAGTTATCAAGGAAATAAAAATTAAAACCACAATTATATACCATTAAACATACACAAGAATGGCCGAAATAAAAAGTTATACCTTACGTTGGCGAAGATATGGATCACCTGGAACTCTTGTATGTTTCCTATGAGAGTATAAAATGGTACAAACACTTAGGAAAACTATGGGTTTTTATAAAGTTAAACAGTCACCCAACTGGGACCCAGCAATCCGTCTCTAGTCATTTACTCAAGAGAAATGTATATGTTCACAAACATACATGTATATAAATGTTTATAGAGGCTTTATTCAAAATAGCCCAAATTAGAAACAACCCAAATGTTCATCAACAGGAGAGTGAATAGGCAAATTGTGTTTTATTCATATAATGGATTACTACTCAGCAGTAAAAAACTATTGATTGTCTCAATAGCAAGACTGAATCTCACATTTATATGAAAATCAAAGATAGGCAAAACTAAACTATGATGATAGAAGTCCTAATGATGGCTTCCTATGGAATAGTGGGAACTGATTGCAAGGGCGGTCATAGAACCTTTCCAAGGTGTTGGAAATGTTTTATATTTTGATTGTAGTATTGGTTACATAGGTGTATACATTTGTCAGAACTTACTAAATTGTTCATTTCATTGTACATAAAATTTTCACCTTGATTTAAAAAAATTGGAAACAGAATTCCCTTGAAATCACCTTTTTTTATTTTAATTGAAAAGTACCATTGCTTTCTGCACTGATTATCTTGTGAAATTTTCATTATTTTTTGTTGGACACTAACATCATTTTTATAATTATGGGGCATAAATGTGACTGCTTTTTGCTACTTGTACAGAAAGCCAAAGGTTAGTCAAGCTGCTGTTTTTAAGCACATTTTATATTTTCATTCAGTGCTGTAAATTTATGGGTTTCACAAATTTTATACTTGTATAAATATCACATACTTGTTCACATAATCATTAGGTGTCAGGGTGAACCCCTGTTATATTAATTTTCATCAGCAGTATTCATTAAGCTTTTGTTGAACCTAATTTTTATATCAAGTGGTGTTCTTGGCCCTGGGGATACAATAGTGAAGCAGGCAGACAAGGAAAGACCCTGCCATCAAAGAGGTTATCATCTGGTATGGGAGGAAACACACAATAAAGATAATACGCTAGACACCTTTAGATAGCACTGATTGCTATGAAGAAAATGAGACCGGATGATGTGATGGACAGAAACTGGAGGGGGCTACTTCCAACTGGGTGTTCCAAGAAGGGCTCCCCAAGGAGGGTCATTTGAGCTGAGACTGGAATAGCAGAAACAACTTCATTCTGTGAAGATATGGGGGAGGATTTTCTATAATTGTACCTTTATGAGTCGTCGTCGGCAGCCGTCCGTCTCGAGAGACGATGGTGTAGCTTCTTAAGAGTCCATCTGCACCGCCGAGAATGGCTGTGCAGTCCGACTCGGGAGTGACATGGTATCTGTCTCCTCCCGTGTTGAATCGACATCTTGCGATGACGCTGAAGCTACAGAGCCTGGGCAGGGTGATATGGAGGGTCTGCTGTTGCCCATGCAGCAGACCCCCCCTCTCTTCGCAGCTGAAGGGTCCAAGGGAAAGACGGAGTCAATACAGCTTGGCTTCAGGTGCGCCGCAGGAGTTGCCGGTGTTGACTACAACGTCAAACCGCCTTAGGGACTCCGGCTCCGGATTTTCTGTCGGGGTTTACTCCCTTAGCCTTTCCCCTGAAGAGGTATGCCGCAAGGCAGCGGAGGTTTTTTGGAGTCAGAGTTTTCCTTCTCTGATGTGCCCTGACTGGAAGATCGAACCAGCGACACTTAGCTCGCAGGCCGACGCTCAATCCACTGAGCTAAACCAGAGTAGGCCAACCGTAACAACATCCCCGGATTGTTTTCTCAGTTGTTCTTCATTTCAGAGTCCTTGTATTTTTTCTTAATTACCTTTTTTGGGGGGTCTGTTTTGTTGTGACTTTATGGTTGTGAGACAATTTGAACTCTTAAGCATTTGGATTTCCTACTATTCTTAGTAATTTATTCTGTAGTGTTCACTCTTAGAAGCAGAACATCACCCCTTTGCACATATTTGACAATACAGGTTTAGAAGACAGTATTAGCATATGTAGAAGCAGAGATTGAATTTCTGTAGTCTTGTCAACAGACTTCCAATATCCCACTACTCTTCTGAACCACATTGTAAAAATCCTAAAAGTATTTGGGAGCCTTCCCCTCAGAACTGTTATTGTATCAGCTTTGTGTAGTTAAGCTTAGCTATTTTGGGACTCTTCTAGCTGAAACTATACTTTTATTTCCATTCCTAAGAGAGCATTTTTGGTAAAGTTCCCATGAATTAAAAAGTGGAGAATCAAGTTTATTCATAAGCAAAAGTAAGTAGGAGTGGTTTTTTTCCCCTTAAGTAATAGTTATATTTTATTACTGTGATATTTAAAAATATCAGTTACATGTTGAGGACTTTGGTGCATGAATAGAAAGAATGAAAATATGTGTCTTTGTAGTGGTCCTCAAAGTTGGCACTTTCTAAAAGCTCTAGTGCCTGTATTTTATCTCACTCTGCCCTCCAGCCATGCTTCTTTATGTCTAGGTGGGTTGGACACCAGATAGCATGCTGTATAATCAAAGAGGAAGAAGAAAATTAGTCCCCCAAATGTCTGCCTGTCAAACAGTTCTCTTCATGTCCAATCAGAAGTACGCAGAGAATGCATGGCTCATAACCTGTGTCTTCTCAGGACCAAGGCTGAGAAGCTTTGGAGAGTGTCTCTCCAACTGTGATTTGGTCCTACTGCCCCAGAGCCCCTTCAGGGGCTCAAAGTGTCTGGAAACAAACTCAAAGGTTTGCAGGATAGTGGCAACTAGAGTATCTCTAAGTAGTACTTACAAAAGTGGTCAAAGTTCATCATCATTTAACAAAAATATAGACCATAAGTGGCTATTTTCAACATCAGGAATTAAACATGTATAGAAAGTTAATTAGCAAAATATTTCAGGTTTTGTTGTTTTATTTGCTTTTCTGCTATTGATCTTTTAAAAAGTTAGTTCTTCCTTGGTTCAAGGGGGAGCTGTATTTCACTTTTAATTTTTGAAGTATGGGCATAAGAGAAATTAATTTATTCTGAGATAAGTATTTGCTCTGTTAAAAACAATTAGTTTACATGGTTTCAATTTAGGTAATTTCAACTATCTTTTATTTAGACAGTTAACAGATTCAGGAAGTGTTTATTGCTGGAAAAGGCGACTAATAGGAGGATAGGAATGCTCATTATTCCACTGACTCCAAGATTATTGTGTACATCTCACTTCAGGGTATATGACCACTCTTCTGCATAAAGTCATTTAACTAATGTGGCTTCAGTATAGATCGGCTGTGTGTGTGTGTGTGTGTGTACATATGTGTTTATTGATCATAGATCATGACTCTGGGCTGTTATTTTTTTAACTTGAAACTTCTTTCCCAGAATTTGCTATATGCACCAGACCAAACTCACAGGTTCATACTTTCAACTGAATGCTTTGGTTTTTATAGAATTTAACTTTTTAATGGCATTTCTCTTTATCTAAATTTTTGTTTAGATAGTAACTTATGTGGTGTAAACCCCTGAAGTCACTGAATTTGAAAATATAGCTAGCATTTGCCAAGCACTGCAGAAGCAGGGATTCTGTTACTTTTCCAGTGTTGCACATCTGCATTCCATAAAGCAGTAAAATAATCAGGAGAAGGAGCTCACCTTGTTTACTTCCTAGGGTTGATTGATTCTTACCACAGGTATTGACTTGGGCCTCTGCTCTGCCAGTTACTCCTTAGGCTTTGGGGACAAAGAATTGAGAAGATAAGCAGGTCCTGTTGCACCAGTGGAGTCACAGACGTGGGAGGCTTTAGGAATGGAGAGGCTTGTTCAGTTTACCCCAAGTCGTGGAGGATTCTTTTTGTAAGAATATTTCAGGATTACAGTTACATCTCTGGGTCTCCTGGGAGGAGAGGGATTAAGACCAGTCTAGTGGAATATGGTTTGGGAACTGAGGGAATTTCTGGTTAGACAAGCATGAAAATATTCATAGGAACACAGGACTCTTAGCATTCCACTGCAGTGGCATTTGGAAGGAAGTCAAAACTATGTAAATAATTCTGCATTTTTCTTGAAGATTCACTAAGATCTTAGGTTATATCTCTTTAAACTGGTAGCCATTTAGTGTATTCTTAAGTCATGTTTCATGTTTCTCCAGGAAGTTAATGCATTTCGTATATTTTTCCTTTTATATTTTCCTAGTTTCTAGTATCGGTTTTTGCTTTTTTGTGGTGTGTATCATTGTGTGTAAATACATTCACAGAATATTTATAGATAGGAAACTGGAAGGGTGGAAACTTTATTTGATTTGCCACATTTTAAAACATCATCTGTTAACTTTTTTGTGAATTTGTACTGCTGCTTACTTTGTTAAAAGTGGTAATATTAAAATTGGTAACAGTAGCTCGCAATAAATAAGCACTCATCTCTTATATTTGAATAAGTATTTATACTTTACAGGCACTTTCAAAGATGTTTATATTTTTTCTTAATAACGGACCCCTCCACCCCCCCGGAAAGAAGGAATGCAGGTCTTACTTTTCATAAGTTGAGAGTTTAAGTCAAAGTTACATGATTCATCTAAGGTTTCACAGAAGGCCACTGGCCAGTAGTGCATGGAGTCTTAGCCTCCTGATTCCAGTTGGTACATTGCCCTGGATCTCAGCCTTGATCACCAATGGTAGGCAATGTCACCAGTGCCCTTCCTCACCTTCCTCCTGTTCCCTTCCCTATACTGAGGTTTCTGAGAGAGAACACCAGGCATACCCTGCCCAGACAACAAATTGCTTTATTTCCAGCAAGGCTATATTATCACCCTTAGTAACTAGACTTTAAAAAATCTAGAAAATTTGTGGCTACTATTAGCTGGCCAAAAGTTTGTGCAAGAAACGTGTGTTTCATCCCTGCAAGTGGATATGGAGGAATATGGATATGAGGGTTTGGCCTTTTGGTAATTGTTGTCAACACTCACTGTTTATTTTGGCCACTGTGTACCACTTGCCTGGGGCAACCATCTTCCTTTTTTTTTTTTTTTTTAAAGATGTTTTATTGATTATGCTGTTACAGTTGTCCCAATTTATTTTCCCTCTGCTCCCCTCCACCCAGTGGCCCCCTCCCTCCAGTTGCCCCCCTTAGTCCATGCCCATTGGTTGTGCATATAGTTCTTCTCAACATCTTCCTGTCTACTCCACTCCCTCCTACTATGCTTCTTAATTCCTGCATCATCTCCCTCCCTTTTCCCCCTTCCCTCTCCCCGCTGACCTCCTCCCAATTTGTTCCCCATACCTATAGTTCTTTTTCCACTCTCATTGCCTACTTAGTTGGCTTTGTTTCGATTCCCTAGCTTCTGTTGTTGGTTGTTGTGATATAGTTTTCATTTTAATGTTCATAGTTTTGATCTTCCTTCTTCTAAACAAATCCCTTTAACATCTCATACAACAGTGGTTTGGATCTAATGAACTCCTTCAGTTTTACTTTGTCCTGGAAGCACTTTCTCTGCCCTTCTATTCTGAATGACAGCTTTGCTGGATAGAGTAATCGTGGTTTTAGGTTTTTGCTTTTCATTCCTTTGAATATTTCTTCTTGCCTGCAGGGTCTCCTTTGAGGAGTCAGCTGATAGTCTAATTGGGACCCCTTTGTACTTAATTCTCTTCTTCTCTCTTGCTGTTTTTAAGATTCTCTCTTTAATTTTTGACATTTTGATTATAATGTGTCTTGGCATGGTTCTCCCTGGGTCCAGTTTATTTGGAACTCTGTGCTTCCTGGACCTGTAAGTCTATTTCCTTCCCCAAGTTAGGGAAGTTCTGCTTCATTATTTTTTCACATAATTTTTCAATTTTTTCAACTAGTTCTTCTTCACCCTCTGGCAACCCTATGATTTGAATGTTCACTCTCTTATAGTTGTCCCAGAGGTTTCTGAACTTCTCATTTTCCTCACTTTTCATTTCCTCTTTCTGCACTGGTTGACTGTTTGTTCCTTCCCTCACCACTTGTTTCATATGTGTTTTGGTTCATTTCAGCAGGACTAGCCTTCATTCCTTCTCCGTCTTGATTAAGTCCCACTGTTATTTCTGTAAGCTGTCTTATAACTATAGCTCTGAAATGAGCCTCAGAAAAATCATCTATCTGTTCGTCCATTAACCCATGTATTTGCTTTCTGGTCAGCTGTGTGATTGGGATCTCTGTCATTATCCCTGCCATCCTGACAGTTTTCATTTTACCTTTCCTTCTTGTCATACCTCCTACGCTGTAGTGGGCGGAGCCCCGTGCACTTGTCACTACTGGGCGACCCTTCTCGCCACACTGTGGCGCTTTGTGTGGGGGTGGTGGCCCAAGATGGATTCCTGCTGTTCACTCTCCACTGAGAGACCCGGAGGCTCCTCCTCCGTCCCTACACCCTCTGGGCCTCACAGTCCGAGGCAATGGGGGTCTGCCCTCTCTGGCATTGGAATCGCAAGCTGACGGATTGTCCTGCAGCCAGAGGTGCTCCCCAGGTGCTTTTCACATCCCTTAAATACGGGTGTCTGTGCTTACCACTGTCTAGTCACTCATCACTGCAGCTGCCGCCACCAGCATCACTTGATCTCTCCACTCCGGTGTCGCCCCTCCTACCTGTCCAGACGAGCACCACTTGTTTATAACTTCATACGTTGGACTTCCATGTAGCTTTATTTTATGGAACTTCTGGTTATTTCTGGTTTTGCGGTAGTTGTAGTCCTTCTTAGTTGTGGAGGGAGATGGAGGATGTCATTCTGTGCCTCCATTTTGGCCAGAAGTTTCACAACCATCTTCTTAACTGTCTGATCCTGTGTGCCATTGGGAAGTGGAAAACTGAGTCATGTAACCTATCTACCCACAATTTAAATATTCATATAATTTCTAGCAAAAATATAAAGGAGAAATAAAGCAATTTATAGTAAGTAAAATGTATTTTGGTAGGTACATGCATCAATATACATACACATAAGAAGGCATAATGGAGTCAGATTTTCCCACCTCCATGTGAAATCATTGAGAAAATGAAGTGATACTTTAGCTGTGGCATGATTTTTTTGAAATGATGAACATCTTTTATTAAAATTAAAAACAAAAACAAAAAAAACCCTCTACCCCAAATTTCTTTAATTTATGTTTTAGTTATGTTGTATAAAATAATCGTGTTTACATAAAGCAGTGTTTGGATCTAGGTTCAGATGATTATAAACTGACTTTTGCACCATGAATGTACAACTGGATATTTGAAAGTAGAACAGGACAAAAATTGTGGGGTTCAGAACAGTTCTTTGTTGCACAGGACTGTCCTGTATGTTGTCTGCCAAATGCCAAGGATATTTTCTAAATTATTATGACAATGAAAATATTGCCCCCAAAAATTCAGAATACACTTTCTAGATGACAGTGCCGCTTGTTTTGAAAATCTCTGCCTTAAACATTTCAGAAAGACACCGAAACCTAAGGGACCCCAAGAGAACAAAGATTTCCCAACATCTCAAACCAGAATCATAATGCTGTGATGTCATTGTCTATAGAGGCTGGAGAGGCAGGAGGAAAAAGTCTACTCTATTTTTTTCCCCAAGGCTAAAGTGTTTTTTTTCCTTCATCTTGGCTTTATCAGCCTCTGCTGTACTCTCCTGCATTCCTGTGGTTGAAGCTTTTTGCATTCCTTCCGTTCTCTGTCCTTGTAGCTTTCTGGGGAGGTTTTCTTTAGACCAGCTTCTGAAGGAAATGTGAAAAATGGGTTTGGAAGTATCCAGCAAAACTGATGGAAGTGTAAATATATGTAACATATAGTTTACCCAATTATAGGCTTTTACGTATATAATTTGTGACTTTGCAAATAAATATATGGCTAAATTATTTTGGCACATAAGTTATGAGAATTTTATCTCTATTAGTTTGGAGGATATAATTTTGCTATAAACTATAGTATCTTGATAATTGGGTTTGTGAATTATTTCACCAAGTTCATCTTTAGTAACAATGGAAATCAATACAAAGGGAGATACATAGCTGTTATTGTGATTTCAGGGATAAATTTTTTGCTTTATGTTCTTCGCGAGGAAGCATTTTGGTGATAGATAAACATAAGTTCAAATTCTCCATCTGCCATAGAGTAGCTGTGTGATCTAAAACAAATTAATATATCTGAGCTTTACTGTAAATTGTCCTCATCAGTAATATGGTGATGCTGATATTTAATAGCATGGTTGCAAGGACTCATGTAAAACATCTCATGTAGTTTTCTCCTAGTGCTTGTTACTGTGCCTTAAAAATTTTCATGCAGTGTAACTTAGGGCTGATAAAAATTTTAAGTCTTTTACTTGACCTATTTCCATAATGTAAGCAATTTTTATAATTACTGTTTTGAAAATATTGAAGTGTTAAAAAGTGCAATAGGTCCATGACATTCTGTCACTAAATATACTATATAACAGATGATGTCATTTCTGTAAATAATATGGACAACACATGTACCTGCTTTTCTCAAGAATAAAGTTTTTAAAAACCTCATTTCTTAGGTAATTAAAACCAAAACCAAGAAGAAACAGCAGGCTGAGTTGGTCTGGGGACTCCACACACCAACCTGAAATGGCACCCTTTAAAATACAGATTTGTATGTCATGGACCTCTGACTTACACAAGAATTGCAAAGCCACATCGCTTAAACTTGAGGTCCTTCAACTCATAATGATTTTAGTACACATGGGCATTTTAAATTTTGTTTCCTAATTTTTTGCATTGTAAAAATGATGCTTCTGAATAGTTGTATGCATATGTTGCTTTTTTTCTTTAGTGGTATTTTTAAAAAATGATTATTGATATTTTAGAGAGAGAGGAAGGGAGACAGAGATAGAAAAAGAGAGAGAGAGAGGAAGAGAACTTGTTGTTGCACTTATTTGTGCATTCATTGGTTGCTTCTTGTATGTGTGTATGCGCTCTGATTGGAGATTGAACCTTCAACCTTGACATATCGGGATGACACTGTAACCAACTGACCTACCCGGCCAGGGTCTGGTGATATTTCTTTAGGATATATCTCTAAGAGTAAAAGTAGAATTACTCTATTAAAGGACACAAACCTTTTATGGCACTTGATGTAATTGCCAAATTATATATATACATATTCTATAGATTTACACTGTCTTCAGTTAAGTAGATTCATCTGTCTATAGCAAGGGATTTTTTATTTCTAGTGTTTTGAGGGGTACTAATTTAACAGGTGAAATATTTTAATTTGTATTTCTTTGGCTACTAGTAAATTTAAAGTTACTTTTCATATATTTGTGGTATTTCCTCTTGATTATTTATTCACTTATTTTTCTCATATTTCACTTAAAGGATAATTTAACAAATTAGGTTCTTTTCAGAACTGTGGTTAAATTAGATTTTTATTTAATCATATTATACTTTTTTTTCCTTTTAGCTCCAGTAATAAACCGATTCACGAGGCGTGCATCGGGTAAGTCTGACTATGTTACAGATTTTGCTTACCACTGGTGACATTTTTTAAATGATAGTAGTATTGGAGAAGAAGGTATGTAGAGAATAATTACTATAGAGCAGTGACTTTCAACCGGTGTGCAGTGGCAGGCACACTGGTAAGCCGCAAGAAATTTTAAAACATGCGATACCTGACTACTTAGTCAGGGGCACTGACCTCTTTTCCCTTAATTGTCAAATAAAAAAATGGCAATGGCCAACACAACAATAGCTGTCATTGTGAACAAATCAAAATTATACCTTCCTTCTTTTGTCAGATTGGCAAAAATTATACTTCTTGTAGTGCTGCAGAATTTTAGTAGTTTATGTGTGCCATAAGATGAAAAAGGTTGAAAATCACTGCTATAGAGTGATAATTTATTTGTCGTTTTGTCAGGAAAACAACCTCTGATGTAATCAAGAATAGAAAGTAATTGGAAATATTCTCTGGTTGACTAAACTTAAAATCACATTGTGCAGTGAAGCTAATATATCTTTCAAATGGAGACTCACCCCAGGTTGTTTATTCCTGCTCTTGATTAGTTATTATGTTCGTGGTTATCTGCTTGACAAGCCACAGTTTAGAGGCAGTATTTAGAAGATTGGGTAAAGAACCCTTTAGAAACAATGATGGATGAGAGTTTTTAATAAGGGACAGGAAAACTTAAAATGCAGATACCTTAAGACATTGTCATCATAGAGCCATTTAGAATCAGAGAAAATTGCTTTATATTTGTTAATACCCCTGTGGTTATTGCTATCTTAAAAATACCACAATAACCTAATGCATGTTCACAGTGATTACGAGTGTTTAAATTAGGTGCACTATCTACTTGGGTAGAAGTACAGGACACAGTTGAGAGCATTTCTATCCAAAATGGTTTAAGTAAGAAAAGTTTGGATATTGAAATGGATAAACTATTATTTGAAAAACTCACCTCTGTGGAATATTTCTTCTGAAGATAGAGGACAAATGAAGTCTTAACATATTTGACTTGAGAAAATGGTTACTCTTTCTTTTAAATATAACTAGATATTTTTGTTGTTGAAAAACACAAGATAGACATTTCAAACCATCTTTGATATTTATATAATACAAATAATTTATTTTCATAAAATTACCTTATTTCCATCTGTGCTGTATTACTAAAGGTGTTTTAAGGTTGAATTTTATTTTTAACTTGTTAGCTGTTACTGATACAATTTATTCTTACTACGTAGTGACCAGGTCTATAAGGAAAAAGACAAGGATTAGGGAAGCATACTATATTGGGATGGCATTTATTTTACCCCTTAGTTTTTTGTAGTCTCCAGGCATATTAATTTAAATATTGAAAACAAGAAGTAGAATGTAATAACTTTTGTGGAATGAGAGATTATGTTTATATCAATAAGTCATCAGGTTTTATCCCAAAGTAGAGCTATCAAGAATGATAGTAATTTAGTTCAGTATATAGTCTTTTATGAGCAGTGGTGGAAACAAAAGACGAATAATAAGAGAGACTCTGTAATGTGATATCTTGTTTTTGTGATTTAAAATTTTTTCCATAGGAACGTAGTTAAGAATCTTAGAGTAAATTGCATATTTTTCTTTCTCAAACTGTATGACATAAGATTTATTTCTGGGCAAGTTTCGTTAGTATTTATTGTACATTGTACATACCATCAGTTGATGGGTTGGAACTCCAGTTATGTAGATTCCTTTTTTTAAAAAAAGATTTTATTTATTTTTAGAGAGAGTGGAAGGGAGAGAGAAAGAGAAGGGAAAGAAACATCGATGTGAAAGAAACATCGATCTATTGCCTCTCATACATGCCCGTCTGGGGACTGAACCACAAGTTAGGCATTTGCCACACCTGGAATGTACCCACAACCTTTCGCTTTGCAGGGCAACACCCAACCAACTGAGCCACACCATTCAGGGTGTAGGTTACTTTTGGAGCACCATTATTTGAGTCCCCCTTCACCACTACATCTGTGACAGTGTAACTCAGCAGGACTTGGTGAAAATATAGAAGGTGGAATGCCAGCAAGGAAATACATATTAAAGTGAAATACTGCATTTATTCCTAGAATGACAGGCCATAGGAAATGTCAGTGAACACAGTAGGAAGCAATTTGATTTAAAGAAGAATAATAAAGTGATATTAAGTTCAAAAATCATGTTATATGCACAAATAAGCCTTAAAAGGAATACAAACTGTTACCCTAACATTCTGAAACCATTATGAGAATGAATCGAGACATTGATTATAGGAAGGAAAAGACAACTAATTTGTGGAATGCCTGCCTCTGGTGGTTCAGGCACTAAGCCCTTTATATACATTGTTAAGCATTTTATATACACTGCTGAACACTTTATATACATTTTCAGTCTTTCATGCAAGGCAATAGGATTATATTTACTACTGTAGATAAAAACAACTGTAGTTATAAAAAAAAACAGGGATGGGATCTGTTTACTCATCTATATGTCTAATTTATATTGACTTCCTTTTTTTATAAAAATTTGTCTAAAACTTTTCTGGCAAAGAAGAATATAGAAACAATCTTGAGACATCTTGAGGAGGAAGTTCTATAATTTCCTTTGTTAAGTTAATTTAGTGGCTAAAAGTAATTGATTTTTATACTAGAGATATACATCAGTTTCTTTTCAATTAGCATTTCCTGAAAATGAAAATAAATGTCTGCTTAATATAGATAGTCATACTTGGTAATTAGAAATATTTCTTAGGCCATTGTTTCCTGAAGGAGTTTTATTTCAGAAATACTTTTTCTTCTTAGAAATAAACTGTAAAACTTTAATGGGAGATGTGTCATATAGGGGAGAAAATAAGTTAGGTAAAATTGACCAGAAGTCTATATGATATGAAAGTTCTAAAAATTAATCTATTTTTAATACAACAATAATAAATGCTGTATTTTATATATATATATATATATATATATAACAACAATATGTATACTATGTGTAGTTCTAGGTATACAATCACTATTGATTGAATGGAAAAAATGTTACATTCTTAATCTTCTGAGTTTCCCAAATTTTTGGCTTTTGATATTCATACTGCATCTATAAAAAATTAATATTTCAACCTGAATGATTCAAACAAAACATTTCTCCCTTTCACACCTTTTTCTTTTTGAAGATGAGAGGAATGTTTATATTAAGAAATTGTTTATAACAAAACCATTATTTAGGATCATTTTTACACTTTTAATAACACTGTTTCTGTTAAATGCTTCTCATGTGTTTTCAGTGGCTGCCCACAAAACTGTCAGTTTTTATTTCTGTAAGAGAAATCAATTTTACTCAGTATTTTCAAACCAAATACCTAGAATTTTGTTTTTTTTAATCCTCATGTTAGGAGGGAAGAAAGAGAGGGAGGGAGAAACATCGATTAGTTGCCTCCCGTAAGTGCCCCAATTGAGAATCAATCTGGGGATTGAACCCACAATCTAGGTATCTGCCCTGACCGGGGATTGAACTGGCAACCTTTTCGTTTATGAGATGATGCTCCAACAAACTGAGCCACAATGGCCAGGGCCAAAATTTATAGGCTCTTAAGAGTTTGTAGAGGTTTCAGGATTTTATAAGCAATTTTCCACTTGGTACAGGAATGAAAGAAAGAAAACAAACATATGGGTGGGCATTGGAAGAATAGGCTCTTGCTTTATATACTAGATTGGATAAATTCTACAAAACATGATTGAACCGGTCAGATATCTCCTGAAATTCAGGTAAAAGGTACCTTTAGTATCTTCTTGACAAGACTATATAACCGTAATTTTGTTGTTTATTTAAATTTTTATTGAGATATAATTGGTATATAACATTGTGTATGCTTAAGGTGTACAGTGTATTGATTTGATACATTTCTATATTGCAGTATGATTACCCATAGCCTTATTTTAAATAGCACCCCATAATCCTATTTTTAAACAAAGAAAAAGAAATACTGCTTTCGTCCTTTTTTAGAAAAAAACCATATCCACTCTTAGTAATCATTTATTTGTGTGTCTTTTTAAATACACAGAGGTCATACACAATCTATTTTAGATTTATGTAATTAACATTGCATGTTTGGGGTTTAATTTTTCTTACAACTTATTGTGGGCTTTATGTTTTGGAAGGTCATTCTTTTTGGTGGAAAAAGAGAAATATACCATTTATTGTTGTAATTATCAAAAATTAGCCCTGACTGGTGTAGCGCAGTGAGTTGGGCATCGTCCAGCAAACCAAAAGGTCGCTAGTTCGATTCCTGGTCAAGGCACATGCCTAGGTTTTGGGCCAGATTCCCAGTTGGGGACATGCATGAAGCAACCGATTGATGTTTCTCTTGCATGTCAATATTTATCTCCTCTTTCTCCCTCTCCTCCTCTCTCTCTAAAAATAAATTTAAAAAATATTTTTTAAAATTAGTTGTGGTGGTAGATATAGTAACTTGATAGAACTTTGAAGAGTAACTCTAAGCAAACAACAATCTTGTTTAATTGTTCATCTAATATAACATGTGGGAAAGACCCTAGGTTGTGAAGTTATACAGACGAGGGTTGAGTTCAAACTACCCATTTACTCTGTGACTTTACATGTAAGTTCTTTATGTCATTGGGTTCTACTTTCTTATTTTCATTTTCTTTCAGTGGAGAATCATGCCAGCTACAGTCATACTTATGATGGTTAAGTTAGATGGTTTTTACTGAGCAGAATGTCTATGCCATCAAAAATGTTAGTGGTTGTTCTCTATGACGTTATTTAAATCAAAAGGAAACTATAAAACCCTCAGCTCTGTGCCTTATCCTGTCATTAAAAGAGTCTTAAAGAGTTATAACACTATTTGATATTCATTCTTTATTACAGACATCTCTTTTTATTATTTGCACTTTTTGATTTTTAAAAAGTATGGTTTTACTGTGTGGTTTACCCTGCCTGCCCCCCCCCCCCGAATTCTGAATTGAGAAAAAAATATCTGGAAGTATGCTGTTCATCTGGAGACACTGCCCTGAAGCTTGAAGTCAGACCTCTCTCTGAATTTTTTTAACCCTAGGATTTTCTTTTGAAAAAAAGTCA
This sequence comes from Furipterus horrens, assembly GCF_987537825.1. NCBI lineage: Eukaryota > Metazoa > Chordata > Mammalia > Chiroptera > Furipteridae > Furipterus > Furipterus horrens. The sequence continues at coordinate 54,132,479 of NW_028327179.1, forward strand.
AGCTTATAGGAAAGTATGAAGAGTAATTCAGTGAACACCCTTATCTAGATTTCCCATATGTTAATATTTTGCCACATTCGCATGCTATTCTCCTTCTTCCTTACACATGCACATACACAAACTTTTTGTTTTTTCACTGAACCTTTTAGGAATCCTGAATTCTTCATGGATGTCTCCTAAGAACCAGGACATTCTTCTACATAATATAATACAAGGAGTTTAATCTTCATATAATGCTGTTATCTAATATATAGTCTATAGAATTCGATTTCCTCAGTTGTCTTGATATGTTCTTTTTGCCCCGCTCTTTTTTTAATTCAAGGTCATTCGAGGCCTTTGCATTTAATTGTCACGACTCTACTTTTCTTTTTCAATCTGATTTTTTAGAGTTCTGAAGGTTATCCCTAACAATGAAGGAGTTCACTGTTGTGAATTCCTAGATTGCATGAGCACATTCACTGCCTGGTCACTGTGCCCCATTAATGTCCAGGAAATCTCTGCATTAACATTTAGTGTTGCTTCCATGGACTACTGTGAGCATTACTTGTTCTAATACGTAATCATTTCTTATAATAGAAGTGAAAATCAAACTCCAAATTATGAATTTGCTAATTTTCTTTTCTCACGTAGGTAGTTAACAGCATCTACATTTTTAGCCATAACATAAGCATTGAATTTTATAGTACATCTTTAGCAGAGCTAAAATTGTATATTTTTTCCTAAACTAGCATTTAGAATAATTCAGAGGTAAAATTAAATTTTTAAATCTCACATACCCACTGTGTAAAATGACATTAAGAACCCAGTGAAATCACCCCAAACAGAAAATGATCAGTCCCCAGGAAAGTGGTGAAATACCAGAAGTTGAGATCTTGCTTGAATCTGATTCAGGGAACATATGCTTCCTTGATTCAGGGGACATATGCTTCATTTTGTTTTGTTTTGGAAATATGTTGTAGCTGTGGCATTATTCAGTGTTTTTACTCTCAAGTTATTTGATGAGATTTTTTAACTCCCCCCAATGATTTTTGCCAGAGGTCACTCTCAGATTGTCAAACTAATTTGCTAGTATGACTATATTTACCTTTATATTTTGTTTTTGAAATGAGCGTTTTCAAGCTTGGTAGTCACCAACACTAGGTACGTAATGCGCACTGGAAGAATACTACTTCAACTAATTCATTAATTCATTCAGCAGACATTTACTCCATCCCTACCACCACCAGATGCGGTGCTAGGGATGCAAGAAGAGTTGGCCACAGCTCTTGAGAAGTTCATCGTCTAGCAGGAAAACTGGCTGTGACTCAGAGTGTGGTAAATACCACAATATCCACAAAGGGAAAAGGAGAAGACATCGTTCTTCCAGGATATGGCTCACAGATCGGTGCCGTTTGAGCTGATCTTTAAGCTCTTAACATGGGTTTGAAGAGGAAAATAAGGGGAGAATCTGTGCTTTATTACTAAAAACTGGCTATTTTTATTTTAATAAGCCCTTTTTTATAGTATGCTGCTCTGCACTTTGCCTCTGCCATCAAGCACCTGTGGCATGGAGTAAACAGATGCCATGGCCATGGTCATAAGAGGCGTAAGGCTAGAAGTTATTTCTGCCTTTAACTTACCATTGTTACAAAATGTGTGTCTCTCTTACCAGAGTAGGCAGTCTGGACTCTGGGTTCAGATTGACCTGGGTTGGAGTACAGCCTCTGCTACTCACATGTCCACTTAATAAAAGTACATGTGTGTCTGTGAGTGTGCATGTGCATAGCCTCAGTCACCATTTTAATGCCCAACTTCTCCAGGTAGAAAATGGAAATACAGTATTCTCTCACTTATCATGGGTATTGCGTTCTAGACCCCCCATCCCCCTGCGATAGGTGAAAATCCACGAAGTAGGAACCTTACATTTATTTTAATATTTATATATATTTTAAGGCTTTACAGACCCTTCCCACACGCTTATTAACTGTTCCCAGTCCCTTATTAACTTTTCCCACTCCCTTATTAACCTTTTCCACACTTTTATAAACACTACTTATGTTCTTAAACATATTCTATACTCTTAAACATACGTAACTTTAACAACATGTATACAGTACTGCAAAATCTTGCAATATAACGAAAAATCCACGATAAATAATTAAATATAATATTTTTAAAAATCCCTAGATACAGTGAGGCCGAGATAAGTGAACCGCGATATAGAGAGGGACTACTGTAGTACTTATCTCTTAAGATTATTGTATTGATTTAACAGTAGATAATCCACGAAAAACACTTAACAGTATTCTCTCCAGTTTGGTTTCATAGTATCCACCTGTTGTTCATATGTGTCTCCACTATAGGAAGTAGCTTCCAGGAGCTTGGACTGGATGTCGAAGTGGTTTGGAAGTAGCTTGTGGACTGAAAAACTTGACCTGAAGAATTTGTTAGAAAGATGATACCCAGGGTGAGGCTGAAATCAGGAGTCAGACAGTTCAGCCAAGGCAACAGAATAAAACCAGAGGTGCTGTCGCTGGGCATGGGAGGAGAGAAGGGAGAGTGGAGAGTAGACCTAGAGAGGTTCTCTGAGGTGTCAAAGCACAGTCCCTGGGGCTCTTTGCCCAGGCTTATCTTTCAGATGGGTGGAAGTGGCTTCAGCCACTCCATGCACCTGTATTGCTCTGTGCCCAGGCTGATGTTAAAATGGATTCTCCCCTGAGAATGGTTACAAATAAAACCACATTAACAGAGCAGGTGCTATGACCACTTGTCCTGAGCCTCTTCCTTCCCTTCCTTGGTATTCTAGCAGTGTTCATTTTCTGCTACTTCTTAACAAGTTGCGTACTGGGGAATTTAAATGCTTTTTAGAAATGACGAGAATTCTCGCCACCCGTATGCAGTGTGTTAAGCATATTGTGTTCTTGCAGGCCTGAGTCAGCTGTGGGCATTACCATATTTTTTGCTCCATAAGGCACGTTTTTCCCCCTCAAAAGTGAGGGGGAAATGTCTGAGCATCTTATGGAGCAAATATTGCGTCACAGACCATGATGTGTATTACCTGACCTGTCAGCAGTGGCAACAGCTGTTAGAAGAGGAAGAGGTGGGCCCACGTGAAACCCCTGGGGATGCTTAAATGTCCCACTTTACTGCTGAATCTCAGTGTCTGGTCAGTATGAAGATAGCGAAGAAAGTGATCTCAGTGATTGTGAGCAACTGAGCTTCATAAATTCTGACACTAGCGATGATGAGTTCTTGGGGTTCCCAGAAAACTAGAAGAGTACTTGAACCTTAAAGTCTCTCCTCCTTTGTTAATGAGAGTGATGGTGGTTCTTCATACTGTTGTTGACTGCTCTTCACTTTACATGGTTGAAATATTATTGTTATATTTTATTAAATATTTTAGTACACCACTTGGTTCAGAGTATTTTTTTTCTTGTATTCCTCCTCTAAACCTAAGTGCATCTTATGGTCAGGTGCGTCTTATAGTGTGAAAAATACGGTAGATTCCAGTGGAATCTATGGGAAGTATTGAGTCTGGTTCTTTTTGTTAGGCCCATGAAGGCTGATAAACTATGTCAAGGCCAGTGAGAAATTCAATTATCTCTTGAACTTAACTGCATGTTTCGAAAATTCTCTCTTGAGTCCTGCAGGAAAGAGAGAGGAATGCAATAGTAAAAACATGATTAACAGGGCAGGGCTGGGCAGGGTGGGTGTCTCCTTCTGCTCCTGTGTCCTCAGAGTCTTCACATGAATGAATTCAGAGGAACTGTGTCATGGGAAGCCTCTGTAGCTCACTTAGCCCCAGTGTGTCCTGGTTACTCATAGGCATGAGTAGATAGAATAGCCATTTGAACTTATCACAACTATCTCTAATTAGGATCAGAGTTTAGGTCACTGCTCCACAAATTCTCTGTGTGAAGGACCAGCTTTTTCCCATAATCCATTGCAGACTAGTACTTTTGTAAAATATTGTAAAGTTGCCACAGCAAAATCAAATAGCTATAATATTTTCTAAACACTTCTACTCTCTGTACTTATCTCATTGTGGACTGCTGTGGTGTGGGTGACATTACCTTGGTATGCTCTGTATGAGACATGAAAGTTCTCATAAAAAGCTTTTATAAGGGAAAATCACACGTTTATCTAAAAGAACTGCTTATGAAAACAAAACCAGAAACCTTACTTTACCACTTGGGCATTTTGTATGAACAGACTGCAGAGTGAACAGTGCCCCTCACAGTGGTGGAATGGTGGTATTTGGCAACCCTGCTCCAGGTCCATGATACACATATTGCTCCTTCTGCTGCCTGGCATGTGCCTGCTTCTATTGGAAATACTCCACAAACTTTACTTGTCTAGCCTTGTTACAACTCACTGTCACCGCCCCCCTCCCCCGCAGTCATGTTCCTTCCCCCTCAGGATTATTTCTGTCTTTCTGGATACCATCTGTATTTCAAGTACGTAACTCCTGCTGCTGTTACTATTTCACATCATTTGATATTGGAGTTTTTTCATGTGTCTCTTTCCCTCTACTGAACTGTGAGCATCATAATTGATGGACTAAGAGAATATGGTATTTCTGGATGAAGTAAAAAAAAAAAAAAAAGAATGCAGAAGTAGAAATGGGAGTGCTGGAAGGATGAGAAGATTTGGCCAGACATGTGTAATGAGGTTTACAATATTTTTAATTTAATCTTTATTGTATTTTAATAAGGACCAGCTATGTATGTAGTTACAGAGTAAGACTGCTAAAGTGGTTGAAGTTTTATTGGAGTCAAGAAAGCAAACACAATTTGAAGATGGGCTTGGACATTGAAGTCTTCTGATGATGGCAAAATTGGAGTGGAAAGAAAATTGAGTCAGGTACCAATCAGGAGGGGGGAATCTCACAGGAGCACAGGTGTTTGCATGGGAGGATCAAGTAAGCAGTGGTCTGGATGTCAGTGTATGTAGGCTTGAGAGTCCCTCACTACCTTTTGGATCCCACTGTGTGCAGGGAGCAGGTCCTTCTAAGAGAAGTGGTGTTCTTGGAGAAGAACCAGGTTTTAGCTGAGGCAGAGAAATGTCAGAAATGTTTTATAAAAGCACTTGAGAGTGTGGGGAAAGTGTTAGAAAGGAGGGTAGTAGTGGACAGAAGGAATCCACAGGTCAGCAATTCAATTGAGCAAATATTTATTGAGCAGTTACCATCGCAAGGCACTGTGCTAGGCACTGGATACAGCAGCAACAAATGTTCCCTGCTATCAAGATACGTACAGTCTAATGGGGGAGCTTAAAGGGGTGTAGAGATGACATTGGGGCAAAGGCAGGTGTCAGGAGGGTCTTGCATGTTGTGGATGACCAAGGATGACAGAGTAAAGAGGGCATGGTTGGTTCTAGGGTCTTTAGGTTCTAATTTGTTTACTATGAATACTTGTTTAGCTTAGCTTTCTTTTAGGTTAACTGTCAGCTTACCAGTGGGAGCATTTTAACCTTCTGTTTACTTTAAGTATAAAGGCAGCATAGTGTAGATATGAAGAGTTTAAATTTGGGCCATTCTTTCACTTATATATTAAATATTCAAATGAAAACCTACAATGTTTTTGGCATTGGGCTGTGCCTGAGGCAAAAAACATTGAGGATCTTAGATGCATCACTTATTAGCTTTGTGACCTTGGGCAACTTACTCAAACCATCTTCTGTAAAACTGGGTGGTTGTAATTCATGAAGAGAATATCACATAGCTGTTTTGTGTGCGTGTATTTTTTAAGGACAGTGCCTGACACAGTGCCTAATATATCATTAAGCTCAACTTATCAAATTTTTATAAGAAAAATGCCACAATATTAATATCTGTTATTTTCTCCTATAATTTGTCCCACTTAACTTTAAATGGCCAAAGGACGTAATTCTGTGTATCTCTGACAGCGAATTCCCTTACCCTAAATTTGGATTGATTTAATATTGTAAGGAGATTTTGTGGGAGATGGAAGAGATTTCTTTGAAATGTAATATCCTTTAGCTTTTTAGATAAAAACAAAAAAGCAACTTCATTTTCCCCTAAATTATAAGTTATATTTGCAGACTGTTATTTTGAAATTAAATTGATCTGCCATTAAAATGTTAACCTTTAATTTTAAACATATAAATTTAGTTCCAACCCTCCCTCTACCGCCCCTTCCTTGCTCTTAATCAGATTGAACCACCTGCTTTTTGGAGCTGATTACTAGAGAATGTTACTTTGATTGGGTTCTGAGACTCTAAGAGCGCAACAATATATTATAGACTAGCTTATCATTTAATTATGTTTCTGATATTTAAAAGAAATAATAGACCAACTAAAATACAAAAAAGTATATCCAGGTCTTCTCTTTCTTTTACCAGTAACAAGCTTGTTTCACCTTCACCACTTACTTCCCCCACCCCTTTTCTCCTGTCTTCAGTCTTGAATTACTAAAACCGACAGCATTGCTTTTGATGTTGTTGTTTTACATAAAACAGTATAATCAAACTACTGAAACATTAAAATATAGATAATGGTATGTTGTTTTCAGAATGGTAGCAAAGAGGAGCCTTTCATTTGAAAGACTGAAGAACTTAAATAATTGTATTGTTATACTTCTATCAAGGAATTGTGAATGTTATCTCTATTGACCTCCATCAGAAAAGGTGGAACTGACCTCTTCCTTAGATATTTTAAAACAGGATTCCAAGTTATAGCTCCCTTTTAAAAACAGATGTTGAACATTAAATATGTTCATTGCATAACAGAGTAATAGGGAACCAGATGCACAGTGTTCCAGAAAATGTACATGGCTTTTATGCTGCGAGGTCGTTTTCAGAGCTGCATTTCAACAAGTTGTTGAGTGATGATCTGCAGAAAAAACTGCAAACTTAAACTTAACCGTATCTAGTCTTGTGGCTTTTTAAAAATAAACCGCTACTTTCAAGTTACCTTTTTATTTGGTATTTTCACGTTCTTCAGATTTTGTAGACTATTAAGAGTCTTGCTTTGCTTTTCTTCAGCACATTTATATGAAGGGGAGGGTTTAATCTATTTTAAGTTTGTTTCTTAAATTCGAAAATTGTTCTTGGAGTTAGAATAATGATACAGTTTATAAGCCAGAATTAGATTGTTATTGATTAAGATACAAACATTCATATTGTATTACATAGGCAGTTTCATCAGAAGTTAAGTGAAATTAAAAATTTATTTAGTTAAGTCATCTTTTTGGAAAGGACTCTTGATTTTAAACTGTATAGTTGGTAGGACTGAGGTCTCTTGCATGGTGGTTGTAGCTGCAGGAGAGTCATACTGTATTTCTCTCATCCTGGACAGAGATTCTAAAGCAACCTATGAAAAAATCTTGATAAAATATAAAGTAACACATATCAAAAATGTTAAAGAGTTTATTTGAGCAAAAATTGATTCAAATTGGACAACATTCAATTTAGCAGATAGAAAGGAATTCTGAGATTTACAAAATGGAAGTCTTTCATAGACAGAAAGAAGTAGGAGCTAGGAAGTTATACTAGGCAAAAAAGCGGGTTGCTTGTTAAAAGGTTATTTTCTTTTAGAAGATGGCAGGGGTTTATTAGGCACATTACCTAATTAGTACTTATCAGACAATTTCCGATTGACTGCTTTTTCTTTCCTGGGAAAACTGAAACTGTAACTAAGTCAAGTCTCGGGTTGATGACATGGGGCTTAGCATTAGCAACTCTGTTCTGGGCCTGTTGTCTTGTTTTAACTGTCCCAAATGTTTTCCATGAATTTATAATTCCCAAAGCTTTGTTCTGTCTTTTTCATCGAAGAATTAGTTTCTTTAACAAGGTAGTAGCTCGAAAGTTTGAATAAGGATCAATTATTTAGGTTATAGCCTTAGCCTGATTTGTGAAAGTAGATAATGGTGAATGATGACAACACTAAAGTGTATGCAGGGCGAGCTGTGTGCCAGGCCCCATTTCTCAGATTTGCTTTCCCCGTGATAACCAAGAACCACTGCTACTATCTGAAGGAGATTTTCTTATTATTGTCATTTACAGGTGTGGAAACTGAGACAGAAAGAGTATAATATGCCCAAGCATATTTTCACTTTTAATAGTATTACTGCTTTAAAATCAAATCAAACTAGTTTTTAACTGCTTTATTAAATGGTAGAGCTATAAAATTCTTGGATTGTTCATAGCCAAATCATGCAGTTATTAACGAGGATTCTTCTTCTCCCTAGAGTGGGGAAAAAAACTTTAATATTGGGAAAACTCAATTTATATTGTAATGACTACCATCTAAATACTTTTCTGATGTCAGCAAGTGAAAGATGATGCATGTATACCTAAGGAAGATGCAAAGAACTGCATAAGTCATGTTTGCTTGGTTTGCAGAATTGTATTATTAAATACATACTCCTTTGCAATTCTGGATCCTATAAAAATAAAAAAATCTAGTGATATCTGTACAAATTTGAAACCAATGAGACTAACACTAAGCAATCTGAAAATAGTATGTGCAATACTCTATGGTGACTTATAAGAGAGAGGGATGAGAAGGGCCAAAGGTGGGGAGGGACGAGAAGTGAAGGTTTACTCATTTTCTCCACTTTAATTTGAAATCGTTTTCAGTTCTCCCCTATCTTCAGCAACAATAAGTCAAGATCTTTTTAAAAAATTTTCTTATTGATGAGGTCATGTTTCCCACTAAACATTATGTTCAGCTGTGAAAGTTTTTCTAAAATGGAATCTTTGTGAATCACTATCCATGTTTTTTTATAGTTGTGATCCATGTGTGCCATGTACTTTTTATATCATTTAAAAAAATTTTATTGTAAAATTGGTACATTCTCATGATAAAAAAATTCAGGTAGTACAAAAGTGTGTAAAATGAAAACTAAGGTGCTTGTTTCTCCCATTGTTCTCCTAGTTCTGGAGAGATCCATAATTAAAGGTTTCTTGAGGACTTCCCTGGACATTTTAATGCATGCTCATATTTAGTTGGAATTAAAATTATATACAACTTTGCATGTTGCCTATTTCACTTAATAGTATATCCTGTACTACTTATCATGTTCCTACATCTAGGGGGTACCTAATTCTTATTTAAATGACTGAATGATAGTTCATTATATGGATGTATTAAAATTTTTAAAAAGGCTATTTAAAGTTCAGGTACCTATATCTTTGCATAATTGTGCAAGTACATTTAAAGGATTATTTCTAGAGTTGGAATTGCTTAGTCAAAGGTATGAGCATGTGAAATTTGTATAGGCATTGTCAAGTTGCTCTCTGAATGGTATACTAATGAATATTTTTATCTTATTTGTAACATAGTGTAAAGGACTCAACATTACAGAATTTTTAAATGTGTACCAGTTCAACTGGTCAAATGTGTGGGTCAACTATGTTTTGATTAGCACTTTTTTTATTTGAATGAGGCTTAGCATCTTTTCATTGTTGTTGACTGTTCACATTTATTTTTTCTGTGAACTGTCTGTTCGATTTTTTTTTCCCTTTACTGATTTGTTAAATCTTTGAACTCTGAAGTCAGGTGGCTCTGGGTTCAGATTTGGACTTTGTCACTCACTAGTTGTTTGACCTTGAGAGAGTTATTTAGTCCTTTTGAACTTCAGTTTATTATCTGTAAAATGTGGTAGCATAGCTTCCTCATAGGGTATTGTTAATTGATTAATGAAATAATCAATGTAAAATTCTTAACATATTTCCTGAAGTATAGCAAGGCTATAATATATGTTTGATAGTAGCATTACTAATGCTATTAAGATATTTTAAAAATTAAGAACAGAATTTGTCAAGTGCCTTCGTAGCATCCATCTGATCATTTGGTTTTTCTTTCTGGACACAATGACATGCTAAGTTGTATTAATAGATTTTCTAATATTGAACTATACTTCTATTTTTAGAATGAACTCTGCTTCTTGATAATATGATAATATTAATCATTAATTGTGTTCTTGCGCTATATCTAACACATACCAACTTATTTTAGTACAAACCAAAACACATTTTTAACACAGAATCCAGCTCAGAATTTTAGGTATATTTCAGACATATCACTGAATGTGCTTTCCTGTTTTAGGTGAACAATGAGAATCACAGGGAGGGATTATCTAGCTATATGCTATTTCTTGAAGAACCTGCCAGCGCCAACAAGAGGAATTTATTATGTATGAGATGTCCTAGTTAATATATATAACAAGCAGCCATTGTTCCATGCATACTTTTATGTCAGTTGAGATTTTATATATGTGCTTCATGGCTTTTAAAATAAAAATCACACTGTAGTTTTATAAAACTGCAATAAAACTTTTCATACAGCCCCTGGCTGCTGTGGCTCAGTGGTTTGAGCATCGGCCTGTGAGCCAAGTGTCGCTGGTTCGATTCCCAGTCAGGGCACATAACTAGGTTGCATGTCAGGTCCCCAGTTGGGAGCACGAGTGAGAGGCGACCACACAGTGATATTTCTCTCCCTCTCTTTCTCCTTTTCCCTTTCTCTAAAAATAAAATAAGTAAACAAATAAATAATTAAAAAAAAATCACTACATTATGAAGTATGCATACTGCAAAGTGTCTAAAATACAACTGTGCAATTTAATAAATAATTATAAAGCCATTACCCATACAGAGCAAAAAATTAAAAAGAAAACTTTTCATACATAGGAAAGTCTTAATATGTTCAAAATTTGTGTCTTTTTAAGGATGTATATATGTCCACAATGGTATCTTCTGTTGTTTTGATTATACAAATTCTGTTATTAAGATTGATTTTATATTGTGAATCAAGCATAGAAATGAAATAAATACATCAGTAACATTTGTGCAAATTGCTTCTCATGGTTTTCGTTCCTAAAACCATTTGCATTCATCAGATACTGACTTCTTTCTTAATTCTTCCTTTTTAACTTCAGAAGTACTAAGGGCATTAGAAATGTGATATGTATGGTAAAGATATTTTACATTGAAAAAGTAAGAATTTGGCTTTCATTCTATGGGTCCATTTTGAACACAAACTTATATGTATAATTAGAACCTGGAATACCAGTGAGAAACACTGACTAGTCCTAATAGCTACCATTTATTGAGGGCTTACCATGGGCCAGGAACTGTTCTTTACATGAGTGTTTTATACATACACACACAAATTTATTTTGTTAAATTCATTTTACTTCTATATAACAAGTACTATTATTGTTCTGATACTACAGGCAAAGTAACTGATACACAAAGAGGTTGTCCTTGCCCAAGGTAACAGCAACAGAATGGCAGAGATAGGATGCAAATTCAGGCATTCTGTCTGTAGAACCTGTGCTCTTTTAAATACTTCAATCTACTGACAAAGAATGGAATCACTTTCATTCAACAAACATTTATTGAGCGCCTACAGTGTGTGAAAATTCTTAATTGTTGTAGATATGGGTCAGTGCTGTGGAGTGGTGAGTAAGACAGACAAGCTCCCTGATGTCATGAGGTGTGCATACTTGTGGAAACAGAAAATATCAATAAATATACGAATTCATAGTTTATGAAAGTTTTTCAGATGATGAATGTTTTTCACCTTTTCTTCATTTATTTGGTTGGTTTATGAATTCCTCCCTTGGCTATCAGTGATATGCTGTGTTTTTATGTAAACCCAAGAGATTGGGCCATGTAAGGAGAAATTCCTGTACTTTGTTGTAGACTTCGGTGAGGATGTATTAGCTGTGTGTGAACTCCGAGTTTTCATGTCTTCATTTATAAACTGGGCATTGAATGCCCTACCTCTTGAGGTGGTTGTTAGGATTAAATGTGCACAGGCTCCTAACATAGTGCTTGACATAGAAGAGGCTGAATAATTATTGGTTTCCTCCTTTCTCTGCATTTTCTAGTAGTAATAATTTTCAGCAAAAGATTTAAATGCAGGTAGAGGGACTACATTGAATTGCCTGTAAATGATTCTTCTCACAAAAATGCTGTATTTTTTTCTAACTTACATACTTTTTGTTTGAAATTCTCATTTAGGCAAATGTTGAAAAAAGTTGGTATTTTCAGGATAACTAAAAATAATTGAGTTAGCCAAAAAGTTCATTTGTTTTTTTCCATAAGCTGACTCTAGTAGTACTTACTTGTCTTTAACTTCATTCAAAACAATTTTGTTAGATTATATTGGGACAGCTGTCATAGCAGCATGCATTAAAAAAACTTACCAAATTGAATTTTTGTGTAGCCAATTTAAAACTGAAGATGGAAGAAAATAAGCGACGTTTTTGGTATATTATGCTTTATTAATTCAAGAAAGGTAAAAAAAACAATTGAAATGCAAAAAAGAATTCATGCAGTTTGTGGAGAAGGTGCTGGGACTGATTGAACATGTCAAAAGTGTTTTGTGAAGTTTTATACTAGAGGTTTCTTGCTGGGCAATGCTCCACGGTCAGGTAGACCAGTTGAAGTTGATAGAGATCAAATCAAGACATTAATTTAGAACAATCAGCATTGTACCACATGGGAGATAGCTGACATATTCAAAATATTTAAATCAGTGAAGTTATTGGTGAAAATGAAAAACGCGTCTTATTTTGCAGAAAAAACTAAATGAATTTTTCACCAACCTGATATTAATCATAAAAATATCTTTTTGAAATAGTTAAGTACAAAAAATGCATCATAAAAGACTATTTTCTCAGATTTTCCTTGAATGACATTGGTATATTACATTTCTGTGCTAGACTTCAATTCTTTATTTTGTGTCATAAAAATAATTTGTTTTGGTATTACTTTTAAAATGATACTGCTTATTATTTGATTATACTTATTAATATCCACATTTGATTCAGTAGAAACATTTTTAAACTATTCAGTAACTGAGTGTAATGTGATAGGTTTTATTATGCTATAGTGAGTTCTTGATAGAAACCATATCTGTTAATAATTAAATAATAATGTGTATACTTAACCTTGTCCCTGTATCTAGTCTGTCAATGGGTTAAGGCTGTCTTTTACTTACTTGCTATTTCTCTTGTCACCATACCAATTACCATACACACAGATTGCTGTGGTGACACTAAGTGATCTCTCTTGCTTTAGTCTTCCTCTTTTTTTCTAATTCATCTGGTACATCTTTGTCATAATAGCCTACATATCACACAAGATCAAGTCTATGTATGTTAAACTAATACTCAACTCAAGGCCTTTAAGAACCTAGACTCAGTTACTCTATAACACTGTACAGGGTCGGGCAAAAGTATGTTTACAGTTGTGAGTACATAAAACAGAGTTCATTCTTGTATTATTATTCATTAATTATTGTATTATTTTTATATGAACAAATGTAACCGTACTTTTATCCCATCCTATATTCTGTTATCCCTAACAAAAATCTTGCCATCCCACCAAGCTGTAGCTACCTACTGTATTCTGAACATTCTTTAATTTTAAATATATCATGTAATCCTCTCATCAACTTCTTGAGCAAGGTACCAGTACTACCCCATTTTATAGACAATGGAACTGAGGCACAGAGAAGTTAAGTAACTGGTCCAAGGTCCCTCAGTTTGTCTGGAGTGTAAAGTTTGTTTTCTCTAGATGTGGGCTTTTTACACAGCCTTTCTCGGGTTAAAGCCCTGCTCAGGTGTCATCTTGAATAAGAATCTATGGACCCTCCCCTCCACACCCCCACTATTATTAGGGTTTTCTGGACCCAAGGGTAGGTAGGATGACGACCATATCCAGCTCGAAGCAGCTAGAGGAGCTTGAGACCTTCGCCCATTGTCCTTTACAAGATTACAAAGGATCTTAATATCTGAGAGGGAGGGATAGTTATTTTTCACGAACCATGGGTATGGACTTGGGGGGAATTGCTGGGGGAGGGAGATGCTGTGGGGAGGGGAGTAAAGGGGAGAAAATTGGAACTATTGTAACAATATAATCAATAAAATACAAAATATATATATATTTTAAAAATAGATCTGAAAATAAAGATACAATAGTTCAACTTCATAGCACCTTGCAATCCTAAATATCAGGGGACTGCAGACCATCTGTTTAAGCTCAAAAAATAAAAATAAAAGATCTATAAAAAAAAAAATCTATGGAGTGACTCAGTTCTTCAGTGAGTGACATGTGACACCTGTTATATGGGTTAACTATTTACATGAGGGACAGTGCCCTTTCTCAGGAGGTCATGTTTCAGCCAAAACCTGGGAATGAGTGGGTAGCAGGGCTTGGTTTGGGGAGAGCATTCCACAATATTCTGTGTGCAAAGGCCTGGAGTTTACTCTTATTCATAGGAAAGTATGAATATATGTTTATTCTACTTCATCATTATGTGTTTGAGCATAAGCCACATATGTAAATATATTTTTCAAGGTTTACTCCTCATGTGATTCTTGTACAGCTGACTTTTATTTATTTAATTATAGCAACTTGATGAGGTAGTTCATAATAGACACAGTTTACAGATGAAAAAAATTGACAATGCTTAGTAATGTACAAAGGTCATGCAGTTAATAAGTGGGAGGGAAAAATGGCAGAGCTAAGATATTCCTCACTTTCTGAATCCTGTGCTATTTTCCTCACACTGTGTATCAGTCACTCTCTGTATAACCACGGTTAATAGTTTATACTACTGCTTTAACAGATGAATCAATCTCTCTAACCAGATTATAAGCTAGTCGAGTGCAGGGACCCTATTTAGTACTTAATACATGCATCTGTCATAAACACCAAGCGCTGCTTTACAAATAGTAAGGTAGAGTTGTTTTCGCATGTTAGTTTCACCAAAGCTGAAGGCATTTTGCATATGATAAAACAAAATTTTAATAGTTAACAAATGAGTTGTTTGCAGGGTGCATTTATCATTTTTATAAAAACAATAAAGCTGTTTTAAAAAAATAGCAGTCCACGGAGCATAAAAACTAAATTGAAGACCTAAGCCCGCTATTATTTGTTCTGAAAGATAGCAAAATTTGGTGGCAAAGAACAATTTCAATTTGGTGGACTATCTTTATCATTAACATTCTCTAATGTCATAGATGAACAATGGTGGGTACTGTTGTGAGAACCACACGTGGTCCCCAAGTTATATATTATCCACTTTTGTTGTTTGAATTTCATTGAATCGTCACTAGAGTTTGAAGTTGTTATTTTGCAAATACCTCTTCATTATCAATGATTGCTCTGTAGTTTTATTCTTAGTTATTTTTGGTAATTGGATGAACCTTTGTTATGTTGGTTTCCTTGTTGTCCTGATCTTTTTGAACCAGTGTTCCCCTTAATTTTTGTTGTCTCCTTAGTTCTGAGTTATTGAAACACAGATTGAATTTAACTAAGTGAAAATGAAAAAATGTATTGAAATGTTGGGGTGGAGGGCAGACAGGAATGCAGTTGGGCCAGAGGAGCAACTGCACTGTTAGGAATCTCTTCATCTCATTCCTCTACTTTTCTCTTGTTGTAGGCCACTTCCTCCGTATGGTGGGGGATATGACCTCCACAGCTCCACACTTCACAGTAGCCACCAGAAAGAGACTGGCTTGACATTCCCTATGATCCAGGCCTCCCCAAATCCCAGGAAACGGTTCTAATTAGCCCAGCCGAATTAGCCCAGCCGTCCTGGATTGACCTGGAAGTTGTCTCATTTGCCCACCTGGAGACTGCTGTGATACAAGGCTCAGAAACCTGACCTCCCCTAATTTTAATTGATCCATTTTGGATTATTGGCATCGACTCTGCTAGCTGATTCTTAGTTTAGACCAGCTGCCCACCGAGTTTCCTTTCCAGCAGTGTACTCAGCACATTTGCAAATCAGAGAGCCAAACCCTGAGCTCTGTGTAAGAGGGAAACTCAAGTAACTTGTTTTACCACCTGCATGTATCACTGCAGGCGACCCGCTTGGATGAGTCTTTTTCTATTGAGAAAAATTACCTTTTTATGATAGAATAATACTTTACACATAGAATGACAATAAAAATTCCAGACAAATGTTCCTTCTCTTCGAAAGAATAGAATTATTATTTTGCATATCAGTTCATCTAGCTACTAAAGGAAAAAGCCCCAAAGGAGAAATAATACTTTACATTCATTCCACAAATTTTTAAAAGAGATAAAGTGAGAGACTAAAGGTCACTATAATTTTCTTCTTACAAACTCTTTTTTGATGTTACTTCTTCAGGACAATAAGAACAGCTAACCACCTGGTTCTCTCATACTATGCAAAATTAATGCATTTTAAAATCAGACTGGATGCTTTTTCTAGACTTGTAGGTGTTTTTAACATGTAAGAGGATAACTTTTTGTGCAAAAATGTTTGTTTTGGGGATGTTTATTCTCTGATAACTGTAGAATAGATGGATTTATATATGGTTGGTTGTGCTATCACGTCAGTTAAATTAAAAACCAGTTATCGTTAACTCACTATTTGCAAGACTGTTCTGTGCATACTGTGAGATTGCTAAAGATGAGGAAGACCTAGCTTGTGCCCAGACCCCTGGAAGAGCTGACTGTGTACTCGTGACTGTCCTACCAGACAGCTGTAGGACAGTACCACAGAGTTGGGTCATGGTCAGTGCCACCCACTCTGATTCCACTATACACATTCTACAGAGAACCTAAGTGCAAAGGAACAGAGAGACATTCCACTTAGTGCGTTTGTGCCTTCAGTGGGTAAGGAGGAGATGTGAATCTACCATTTCTCCTGGCCTGCTAAGTTCCTGCATACCTCTCAGAGTATGAGCATTTTTAGTGTTTATAAGTATCTATTTTCCACACATGTGGCTTCTAAACATAAGCCAGCAACAACTTCTAGTGATCAATAGGAGAAAAAGCAATCAATAGTAATGCTGGAGGGAAAACCCATTGTTGTGGACTTACTGTGGGACCTTATGACCATTTTTCAGCAATGGCTGCCTATGGAATTTTCAAGAATTAACATTGATTATTGGAAATTTTTGCCTCCTATATTGTATTTAGAGTTTGCCCCCACACAATATGTGATTGCACTGAAGTAAAGATACAGATAAGGTGTATACATTCTGTGTTCATACATACAATGAAGCACTTTTGTGCTTGGGGGACGTGTCAGGGAGGATGTGGCATTTATGAGGAGCTTTGGGAGAAGAGTCAGATATTGATAGGTGGGAATGGGAATGATAGGGATAAATTTCTCATTGAGCAAACCACATGAAGTAGTATTTTGTTGAGGCAATAGTGAGTAGTCTAATAATGGTTAGAAATTTATGGGCTTTATTATAGTAGGAGGAAAGTATCAAAAAATTGGTTTGAATCATCATGGGAGACCCTTGAAAGTCTTTGCAAGAGTTTGGATTTTATTCTTTATATCGTGGGAAGCATTAACAATTTTTGGTCAGAGATGTACCCCAGGACCAGGAATGATCTGGATGGAATCCTGGAGTTTCAAAATAGGTCCATATTATTCTCCACATCTCTTCACTTTGACATCATCCAGGAACAAACTGAGGTGATACCTCTTTCTAGGCATAGCCACATGTGACCATCAGACTGCCTTACTAAGGTGTGCGATCAAGGAGGAATTGAGGGAGGTAGAGTTAGACTGTCAGCCCACTGTGATATTATTAACATATGTATTATATATAATTATTGCTTTAAGCAGTCTTTGTCTTTAAAGTAAAAATTAAGAGAGAAAGAGCAAAAAATATGTGTTTATATGGTCTTTTATGTTTACCTTTTTTTTATTTTTAAGATTTTATTATTTATTTTTAGAGAAGGAGGAAGGGAGGGAGAAAGAGTGGGGGAGAGACATCAGTGTGAGAGAGAATGGTTGCCTCTTGAATGCCCCCAACTGGGGATCTGGCCTACAACCCAGGCATGTGCCCTGACAGGGAATCAAACCTGCAACCTTTTAGTTTGCAGGCAGGCACTCAATCCATGAGCCACACCAGCCAGAGCTATGTTTACCTTTTATTTCCTGGCAGTTTGAGTTAGCATCTGGTGTCATCTCATTTCAGCATGAAGAAATTCCTTTAGTATTTCTTTTTCTTTCTTTAAAAAAGAAATATAGTAATATGTATGTCTTTTAATTTTATTATCTATTTACTTATTTAGAGAGATGTGGGGGGAGGGAGGGAGAGAAACATCGATGCGAGAAACATCAATCAGCTGCCTCTTACATGCACCCTGACCAAGGACCAAACATACAACCCAGGCATGTGCCCTAACCGGTAATCAAACTAACGATCCTTTGTTCTGCAGTAGTACTCCCAACCAACTGAGCCACAATGGTCAGGGCTCCTTTATTCTTTCTTATAGGGCTCATCTGCGTGCAACAAATTCTCTCAGTCTTTGCTTATCAGAGAATAAATTTATTTCAATTTCATTTTTAAAGAGTCATTTTGCTGGGTATAGAATTCTTATGAGACTTTTTTTTTTCCTTTCAGGAATTTGAATATGCCATTGATGCTTTCTGATCTCCATTGTTTTTGATGAGAAGTTAACCATTGATTGTTTTGTTGTTCCCTTGTATAATCCTTTTTTCTGTTTTGATGATTTTCCTTGTTTTTGACTTTTAACAGTTTGCTAAAATGTGCATAAGTATGGATTTCTTTGTGTTTATTCTAGGTTTAGGTTCACTGAACTTCTTCGATCTGTAAATTGATGTTGTTCATAAAAATTGGTAATTTTTTGGCCATTATTTCTTCCCATTTTCCAAGTTCTTGGTACAGAGCTCCTAAAACCTTGTAATTTTCCAAGTGATAAGAGTACTAGGAACATCTTTTGTTCTAATATTTGGTCTTTGACCCTAGTTCCTGACATGTAACTTTTAAATCTTTTGGAATTTCCTGGGTGATAAGAGTGCCTTTTTTTTTAATGACGCAACTCTTGATGGACTCTTGGGTAGTTTTAAGATGGGGGCTGGTCACCAGAAAGACCAAGCCATACTTAGAAGCTTAGAACTTTCAGCTCCATTCCCCATCTTCTGAGAAGGGGAGAGGGTCTGGAGATTGAGTTCATGATCAGTCATGCATATGTGATGAAGCCTCCATAAAAATCCCCAAAGTACTGAATCTGGTGAACATATCTACATGATGGAAGGGCAGCATACCCCAACTCTACTGGAACAGAAGCTCCTGCTCTGGGGACCCTTCTAGGCCTTGTCCTCCGTATCTGTTTATTTGACTTTTTCTGAGTTCTCTGAGCCATTTTAGCAAATTATCAAATTTGAGAAGAGGCTTGTGGTAACCTCCAGTTTATAGCCATGTTTGACAGAAATTGTGGGTAAACTGGGTACCTACTACCTGCCATTGGCATCTGAAGGGGAAGTAGTCTTATGAACTGAACCCTTACTTGTGGGATCTGGCTCCAGGTAGGTAGTGTCAGAATTGGATTGAAAAGTAGAATAGAACACCCAGCTGGTTTTGGAGAATAGCCAGTCTGGAAATAACCCACATATCTGTATCAGAAGTGTTGTGAGTGTGGTAGTAGTTTCAGTAAATAAAAAAACATTTCTTTGTTTCTTCTGTAAACTCCCACTGTTCTAACTTGAGGTTCAGTAGTTTTTTGTAAAATGTTTTTTTAGTTTATTGTATGTCTTTAATTAATTTCTAGAGTCCTGAAATTTTTTTTGTTGTGAAAATTTCATCTTGTTTCATCACTGCTTTTTTTTTTTTTTGTATAGGAACCAACAGGATTCTTTTATTTTTTTATTTTTTTATTTTTTAAATGTTTTTTATTGATTATGTTGTTACAACCGTTCCAATTTTCTCCCCCTTGCTCCCCTCCACCCAGCACCCCCCTCCCCCAGCAATCCCCCCCAAGTCCATACCCCTGGTTCGTAAAAATTAACTATCCCCCCCCTCTCAAATATTAGGACCCTTTGTAATCTTGTAAAGGACAATGGGCGAAGGTCTCAAGCTCCTCTAGCTGCTTCAAGCTGGACATGGTCGTCGTCCTACCTACCCTTGGGTCCAGAAAACCCTAATAAGAGTGGGGGTGTGGAGGGGAGGGTGGCCTTCCCACATGGGGAAGGATCGTGCAGACTCCAGGTCAGTTGGCTGTCTCCGGTCAACGGCGTGCTTGGTTTAACAGGCTGGTGTCCTTGTTGTGTTCTGGGGGCAACAGATTTGGCGAAAAGGGTTAAAAGACATCATTCAATCCATAACTACTAGATGACAAAAGGCAGGGATTAATTTTTCAATGTTCCATATTAGGGGGAAAAAAAAAAAAAAAAAGGCTTCTTTGTAAGAAGGTGTGCTAGGCACATCTCACCTGTCCAAAACCCTTTTGCCCATTATACTTAGTTTGGGCTGAGGTAAAAAGTTTAGGTTTTCCCCCTCTCAGACCTCTGGGCCTTTTCTGTCCAAGCCATTAGGATTGAAAATAGAAACTCGTTTTAAAGTGAAGCCCACAGATCACCCCATTCTTCCCCAACCCAGCCATTTAGTTCAGCCAAACCGTTGAGTCTCAGGAGGCAGCGCTGCAGAGAGGATTAAGTGAGGCTTATGTGTACAGATAATCACTCAGGTAATGCGATCATAGGCTTATGTCCTTTGAAAACAAAAAACACGTGTTAATTTATGTAACATAACCCGCAAACAAGTCTCTAAATCTGGAGAAGAAACTTTTAAGACGGTTAGTTGCCCTGTTTTATACTCTACTACTGATCATTGTGATTTTCCTTGAATAATAATTTTTCTCCCTAAGGTTACCCTCCTTGTCTTTAAAGGGACTACATTAAGTCCATTTTTAATTTATCCTGTTCGTTTGCATAAACATAACAAGAGCAGCAAATGATCACTTATGATCTTTAGTTCTGCTTTGCTGGAACTTACCCAAGGAATATTTGGGGTGACCTTCAGTCTGTTCTTCAGGGCACAGAAGCTGAGCCACATATCTGGCATTCATCCTTGCCTGTACACACCCGTTTTTTCCAAGTCTTTCTGGTCTTTCCTTGTGCCTTAAGGTCCCTTCTAGCCATCTTTCAGGAAAACAACCTTCGTTCCTTCCCTGGAAAGATTGCTGTGGACCGCACAACCAACCATGGTACCAGGCCTTTTATCTCACGGGCTTTTATTACCTTTGAAAGTCATTCCCAGTTCCTCAGGGCTTTCTGGTAACAATCTGAGCCCAAGTATGTTTCCTTTAGGCTTGACATTCCAGTCAAAGACTTGGTCAAAAAAAAAAAAGAACCTCTGTTGACAACTGGTCTTATTAGTTCTATGCAAAGGAACTTATGTCCTTACTTACTTGTTTAGAATGCCAAACTCTGGAGGGATCAAATAGGGAGAAAAATATACAACATGAAGGAAAATCTTTGTCCTAATATTCACTGAACTGGCATTTCCATTCTTCATATTTTCATTTTTCCCCCACTAAAAAATTTTTGTTTGTTTTTCCATTACAGTTGTCTCACTTTTTTAGCCCTCTTGTTTCCCTGCACCCTGTCCCTCCCCTCCCCCACATTTAGTCCCCACTCAGTTGCACCTGTCTGTGGGTCATTCATATATATATATATTTTTTAACTTGACCCATCCCCTTACACCTTTCTTTTCCTCCCCCCCGCCCCCCTTGTTACTGTTAGTCTACTTCTTGTTTACATACCTCTGGTTCAATTTTGCTCATTTGTTTGTGTTGTTCATTAGTTTCCTGTAATAGGTGACAGCATAAGGTATTTTTCTTTTGTTGCCTGGCTTATTTCACTAAGCATAATTTTCTCTAGTTCCATCCATGTTGTTGCAAATGGTAGAAGTTCCTTCTTTCTTTCTGCTACATAGAATTCCATTGTGTAAATGTACCACAGTTTTTTGATCCACTCATCTACAGATGGGCATTTAGGTTGTTTCCAGCACTTGGCTATTATAAATAGTGCTGCTATGAACATTGGAGTGCATAGGTTCTTTTGAATTGGTGTTTCGGGATTTTTTGGATATAATCCTAGCAATGGAATTGCTGGTTCAAAAGGCAGTTCCATTTTTAGTTTTTTAAGGAAATTCCAAACTGTTTTCCACAGTGGCTGCACCAATCTGCATTCCCACCAGCAATGCACCAGGGTTCCCGTTTCTCCGCATCCTCTCCAGCACAAGTTGTTTGTTGATTTGTTGATGATTGCCATTTTGACTGGTGTGAGGTGGTATCTCATTGTGGTTTTAATTTGCATCTCTCTGATGGCTAGTGATGTTGAGCATACTTTCATATGTCTATGGGCCCTCTGTATGTCTTCTTTGGAGAAGTGTTTGTTCAGGTCCTTTGCCCATTTTTTAATTGGGTTGTCTGTCTTCTTGGTGTTGAGTCGTATGAGTTCTTCATATATTTTGGAGATCAATCCCTTGTCTGAGATGTCATTGGCGAATATATTTTCCCATATGGTTGGTTTCCTTTGCATCTTGCTGATGTTTTCTTTAGCTGAGCAGAAACTTTTTAGTTTGATGTAGTCCCATTTGTTTATTCCTTCCTTTATTTCCCTTGCCTTAGGAGATATATCAGTGAAAATGTTGCTACGTGGGATATCTGAAATTTTCCTGCCTATTTTTTCCTCTAGGACTTTTATGGTGTCACGGCTTACATTTAAGTCTTTGATCCATTTTGAGTTTATTCTGGTGTATGGTGGGAGCTGGTGGTCTAGTTTCATTTTTTTGCATGTCCTTGTCCAGTTCTCCCAACACCATTTGTTGAAGAGGCTCTTTTCACTCCATTTGATGTTCTTTCCCCCTTTGTCAAATATTAGTTGACCATATGAACCTGGGCTTATTTCCGGGCTCTCTATTCTGTTCCATTGATCTATATGTCTGTTTTTATGCCAGTACCAGACTGTTTTGATTACCGTGGCCTTGTAGTATAGTTTGATATCGAGTATTGTGATTCCTCCTACTGTGTTCTGCCTCAAAATTGCTGTGGCTATTCGGGCTCTTTTTTGGTTCCATATAAATTTTTGAAGTATTTGTTCTAGGTCTGTGAAATATGTTGCTGGTATTTTAATAGGGATTGCATTGAATCTATAAATTGCTTTGGGTAGTATGGACATTTTAATGATGTTGATTCTTCCCATCCATGAGCATGGTATACGCTTCCATTTATTTGTATCTTCTTTAATTTCTTTCTTCAGTGTTATGTAGTTTTCTGTGTACAGGTCTTTTACCTCTTTGGTTAAGTTTATTCCTAGGTATTTTATTTTTCTTGTTGCTATGGTAAATGGGATTTTTCTTTCAGTTTCTATCTCTGAGTTTTTATTGTTGGTGTATAAAAATGCCTTCGATTTCTTAATATTGACTTTGTATCCTGCTATTTTGCCGAATTCACTTATTAGATGGAGTAGTTTTTTTGTGGAGTCTAAAGGATTTTCTATGTACACTATTATGTCATCTGCAAATAATGACAGTTTTACTTCCTCTTTTCCAATTTGGATGCCTTTTATTTCTCTTTCTTGTCTGATTGCTGTGGCTAGAACTTCCAAGACTATGTTGAAAAGGAGTGGAGAGAGCGGACATCCTTGTCTTGTTCCTGATCTCAGGGGGAATGCTCTCAGTTTTTGCCCATTGAGTATGATGTTGGCTTCAGGTTTCTCATATATGGCCTTTATTATGTTGAGGTATGCTCCCTCTATTCCCATTTTGCTGAGAGTTTTTATCATAAATGGGTGTTATACTTTATCAAATGGTTTTTCTGCATCTATTGATATGATCATGTGGTTTTTGTCTTTCATTTTGTTTATGTGGTGTATCACGTTTATTGATTTGCGAATATTAAACCATCCTTGCATCCCTGGGATGAATCCTACTTGATCGTGGTGTATGATCTTTCTAATGTGTTGCTGGATCCGGTTTGCCAATATTTTGTTGAGGATTTTAGCATCTATGTTCATCAGCGATATTGGTCTTTAGTTTTCTTTCTTTGTTGTGTCTTGACCTGGTTTTGGAATTAGGGTTATACTTGCTTCATAGAACGAGTTTGGGAGTCTTCCCTCTTCTTGTATCTTTTGGAATAGTCTGAGGAGGATAGGAGTTAGTTCTTTCCTAAATGTTTTGTAGAATTCACTTGTGAAGCCATCTGGTCCTGGGCTTTTGTGTGCTGGGAGTTTTTTGATTACTGCTTCAATTTCGCTAGCTGTTATTGGTCTATTCAGACTTTCTGCTTCTTCTTGATTCAGTTTGGGAAGACTATAGTTTTCCAGGAATCTGTCCATTTCCTCTAGGTTGTCAAATTTCTTGCCATACAGTTGTTCGTAATAATTTCTTATAATTCTTTGTATTTCTGTGGTATCAGTTGTGATTTCTCCTCTTTCATTTCTGATTTTATTTATTTGGGTTCTCTCTCTTTTTTTCTTGATGAGCCTGGCTAAAGGCTTGTCAATTTTGTTTATCTTTTCAAAGAACCAGCTCCTACTCTTGTTGATCTTTTGAATTGTTACTTTAGACTCTATGTCATTTAATTCTGCTCTGATCTTGATGATTTCCTTCCTTCTACTTGATCTGGGTTTTGCTTGTTGTTCTTCCTCTAGTTCTTGTAGCTGTAGGGTTAAATTTTTTATTAGAGATTCTTCTAGCTTTTTTAGGTAGGCTTGTATTGCTATGAACTTCCCTCTTAAGACTGTTTTCGCTGTATCCCATAGGTTTTGGGTTGTTGTGTGTTCATTATCATTGGTTTCCAGGAACTTTTTGATTTCTTCCTTGATGTCATTCTTAACCCATTCATTATTTAATAGCATGTTATTCATTCTCCATGAGTTTGAATGTTTTTGAGTTTTTTCCTTGAGGTTGATTTCCAATTTTAAGGCATTGTGATCTGAGAAGATGCTTGATATAATTTCAATTTTCTTGAATTTATTGAGGCTTGTTTTGTGTCCTACCATGTGGTCTATCTTTGAAAATGTTCCATGTGCACTTGAGAAATATGTATATTTTGCTTCTTTGGGGTGTAAACTTCTATATATATCGACTAAGTCCATTTGATCTAAAGTGTTGTTCAGTGCCTCAATATCTTTGGTGTTTCTTTGCTTTGAAGATCTGTCCATTGTTGACAATGGGGTGTTAAAGTCCCCTACGATGAGTGTGTTGCTGCCTATATCTTCCTTGGAGTCTTTCAAAATTTTCCTTACATATTTCGGTGCTCCTAAGTTGGGTGCATATATATTTATAAGGGTTATATCTTCTTGATGGATTTTTCCCTTAAGTATTATGAAATGCCCTTCTTTGTCTCTTTTTATGGACTTTGCTGTGAAATCTGTTTTGTCTGATATAAGTATTGCTACCCCGGCTTTTTTTTCATGTCCATTTGCTTGGAATACATTTTTCCATCCCTTTACTTTCAGTCTGTGTAGATCTTTTGTTCTAAGGTGGGTCTCTTGTAGACAGCATATATGTGGGTCATTCTTTCTAATCCATTCAGCTACCCTATGTCTTTTAATTAGAGCGTTTAATCCATTTACGTTTAAGGTTATTACTGATAAGTACGTATTCATTGTCATTTTCCCCCTTTGTACTCGTGTTCTTCTCTGTTTCTCTCTGTTTCTTTATCTTCTTAGAGCAGACCCTTTAGCATCTCTTGCATTGCTGGTTTGGTGGAGATGTATTCTTTTAGTCTTCCTTTGTCTGAGAAACTCCTTATTTCGCCTTCCATTTTGAATGAGAGCCTTGCTGGGTAGAGTATTCTTGGTTGTAGGCCTTTGTTTTTCATTGCTTGGAATATTTTTTGCCATTCCCTTCTTGCTTGTAGTGTTTCTGCTGAGAAATCTGAGGATAGCCTTATTGGAGCTCCCTTGTATGTTATTAGTTGTTTCCCTCTTGCTGCTTTTAGGATTCTCTCTTTGTCTTTGGATGTTGCCATTTTAATTATGATGTGTCTTGAGGTGGGCCTGTTGGGGTTCATCTTCATTGGGACCCTCTGTGCCTCCTGGATTTGCGTGACTCTTTCTCTCCTCATGTGAGGGAAGTTTTCTGTCATTAGTTTTTCAAAGAGGTTTTCTATCCCTTGCTCTTCTTCTTCTCCTTCTGGAATTCCAATGATACGGATATTGTTACGTTTCATGTTGTCCTGCAGCTGTCTTAGAACCTCTTCAGTCTTGTTCAGTCTTTTTTCATTTTGTTGCATTGTCTGGGAGTTTTTGTGTACGTTGTCCTCCAGCTCGCTGATCCGATCTTCTGCTTCCCCTAGCCTGCTTTTAATTCCTTCTACTGTGTTCTTCAATTCAGAGATTGCATTCTTCATTTCCTCCTGGCTCTTATTGATAGCTTCCATGTCCTTTTTGATGCTGGTATAATTCTCAGTAAGTTCCTTATAGTTCTTCTGGAGTTCACTGTAGTTTTTCTGGAGTTCTTTGTAGTTTCTGCTGATCTCATTCAGCTTCTCCATAATCCATGTTTTAAATTCTGTATCTGATATTTTGCTCCCCTCTATTTCATTTAGCACTCTTTCTGGGGATTCTACCTTTCCTTTTGATGGGGGGTTGTTTCTCTGTCTCCCCATTTTTGTGATTCCTTTTGTTTGTTGGTGCTTCTTAGAATGATCAGTTCTTCCTGGATCTGCCTCTGGTAGCGTCAGATCATGTACCAGACTGGCCCTAGGCAGCCTGTTGGAGACTTCCAGGGATCTACTGCCTTTGTCTCTCTTCTTTAGTTGTTACTATACTCAATCTGTGATCAGCCGTCAGGCTTAAGGACCGTGGGTGTGGCAACTTAATTCCTGTAGGCAGGGCTTTTATTTCCCCTTAGTATGACACCACTTGGAGGGGGATGGTCTGTCTGCTGTACTGGGGCTGAGTCAGCACTGGCTGGTCCTGGGAGGGGGTTAGTGTAGCTTCCACTTACTCCTCCGCCCTCCTGGATCTCTGTCTGTGTTGTCCTTGATGATATTTCTTTAATCTGTCTGGTTGTATTTCAGCTACTTTTTGGTGGATCTTTTTCTCTGGTTAGTTGATTGAGAGTCACTCTGCCCACCTTGTCTTGAGATCTTTTGTGAAGGTGCTGCTAAAACATAATTACACAACCCAGGCAAGAAACCCACACCCTCCAATGTCTCCCCCAAATACAATCCCACTATAGGCTGCAAATGAGCCCGTGTTAATATACTTGTGGAGATACTGGGACTCTTATTTCATAGGAGAAACAGAAAGGAGTTGTTTTAAATGAAGGAAGGGTAATTTTTGAGCTGAAAGTTGATAGAGTTTTAATATTAGCAATTGGGATCAAGGTTATGTAAGAGAGCAATTAACACTTACACTGTCTGTTTGAAAAGGAGGGGAGGGTTACAGTGTGGAGTGTGAAAGTGGAAGTGTATAGTATTGGGATTATATAATTGGTATATACTATATGATTAGAGTGGGAGGTAGGGTAGACACAACAGACATCCAGGTAGACAGACAGCCAGAAATTGAAAGAGAGGGCTGGGGAGGTTAGAAGGTAGGAAATAGATTGAGAGAGAATTTTTTAAGGATAAAAATACAGAGTAGAAAATATCAAGACAGGAAGGGAGAGAGGAAAGAGAGAGAGAAAGTAGAGAAGAGAAGGGTAGGAGAGAGAACGAAAGAAGAAGGGGAGGTAGAAAAGAGGGGACTGGATTAAAATTCTTTTTTAAATTATATATTATAAAAAAGATTAGGAGATTAAAACATGATATAAAGTTGCAAGGTAGAGAGAAAAGGTGAATATAGAGAGAGGAATAGGAGATAGGAAAGCAAGAGGATTTGGGAGGAAAAGAGCTCAGAGGAGGGAAGGAAATCAGGAGGAAGAGGAGATATTAGGGAGGGGAGGATTGAAATTGAAGAGTTGGCAAAAGATAGGATGAAGGAGAGAAATACAAGAGGTAGGGAAAGAAGTGGGGGGATGGGGTAGAAAAAGAGAAGGGGTAAGAATGGGAGAGTAAAGGGAGAGGGGGATAGATTAGAATTATAATTTGAATATTAAGAGATTAGAATATAAAGTATAATAGGGAGAGAGAGAGATTATGTATAGGGAGAGAAGGAAAATAAGGACAAGAGATGAAAGAAAAATGAATGTAGACTGAAGGGGGACAAAATAAAGAAAGAAATTTAATAAAGTTGAAGGTGCGTAGCGCAGAGAAAGGAGAGGGTGAGAGAGGGAGAGAACTTAAAATTATAAAATTAACTGAGAATAAGATGCAGGGGAGAATGCTAAGGGGAGAGAAGGGAGGGAAGGGGAGGGGAGAAAAGGAGTGAGAATAAGAAAGGACTGACGGTAGGGGTAGTTAGAGAGTGAGAGATAAAAGAATGAGGATTTTAACTCAATTCAACTTTTATGCACAGTCTCTAGGTATTTTTGGTTTGTTTGTTTTTTGGTTTTTCCTTGCTTCCTTCCTGAGTCTGCTCCTATACAAAATTCCATGAGTTTCAAATCTTTTCTGGTTGGTTGGCTGGCTGTGGGAGGGTTCTGCTTGATTCTGGGGTTGCTAGTCTTTTTTTCGTGGGCCTACCACCGCTCTGCTGTGAGCTGCCTTTAGTTGTTCCCTCCTGAGGCAGCCTCAGCCCTCCTCAGGCTTGTCCAGCTACTCCTTCCCTCTGTTGGTCCAGCCTGTGCCTGCCAGCAATCCCCGCCCTGCCTCCAGTCCTGTCTCTATTCCCAGGCTACAGCTTCTGCTCTCTTTCCTGTCTATATGCCTGCGCACCCTATCTCTCTCCCTGTCTCAAGATCGTCCTTTTGTTCTGCAGGACTCTGGCACAGTCGGTCAAAGTGCCGGGCCCAGCGGCCCTTTCCTGCCCTGGGCCTCTCCCCTAGTCTGGAGCTTTGCAGTGGCTTTCCTGCCTGTGCTCTTCTCCTTGCCCCAAAACTTTCTCTATTCCGAGCTACTGCTTCCGCTGGCTTCCCTGTCTATCGGCCTGCGCGCTCAATCTTTCTTCCCGCCACAGCACCGTCCCTTTGTTCTGTGGGACTCTAGTGTGGTCGGTCAGCGCAGCACTCTCCTTCCGCGGAGCTCTCTGCCGGTCTGGAGCTCCGCAGCAGCCCTTCCCTGCGGGCCCTTCTCCTTGCCCTAAAACCGTCTCCCCTCCAGAACCTCCGCCTGCGCTCTCTTCCCTACTTACACACCCTGCATGTCCTATTTCTCTCCTAGCCCCAAACCCGCCTTTTGTTCTGTGGGATTCTAGCGCGACTAAAGAGCAAACACTGATTTCAAGAACACAATTCTCCCCCGGTCCGGAGTTCCGCAGCAGCTTTTCTGTGCTGCCGTTCTCCTTGCCCCAAAACTGCTCCTTTGTTCTGTAGGGCCCTAGCGCGAGTGCTGTGCGCGCCCCGGATGCCGAGCTTTCGGTCGGAGGTTGCAGCTGAGGATGTTTCTCTCTAGACTCCGATCACAGTTTCTCCCAGTCCTGATTGTTCACTGTTCTCTCCCTCCTCTGGCTTTTTCGGCCAAATCCTCTCCCTAACTCCCTACAAGAATTCACTCCCGGCTAGTTCGCTCTCCGGCTTGATACTGCAAACGCACGGAGTCTCAGAATGACTCAGCCTGCAGTTTGTGATAAACCCCTCCACCCCCCTCCACGCTGCTCCCACGATCTCCTCCCCATTCACGTTATCAGATATTCCCACTCACTCAGTCATTCCTCCCCGAGTTTGTTCCTCCTGGATTGTCTCCTTAACAGGAGCGAGCTGAGAACACTGTTCCTACTCCGCGGCCATCTTGGTCCCCCTCCCCTCATCACTGCTTTTGGGGTGAGGCTTTGCCACACTCTTCACTCTTTCTGTATTACACACTTGCAGTTGATTTTTAAGCATTCAAGAATAAAGGAAGCCATGTTATAAAATTGAGGTCAACATTAAGTCTGTATTCTTTTCTTTTTTTTTTTTTCTTCAGTCTTCACCTGAGGATATATTTATTGGTTTTAGAGCGAGAGGAAGGGAGGGAGAGAGAGAAATATCAATGTGAAAGAGAACAATTGGTTGCTTTCGTTATGCACCCTGGCCAGGGATTGAACCCACAACTTAGGTATGTGCCCTGACCAGGGATCAAACCTATAACATATTTGGTATATGGGACAATGCTCCAACCAACTGTCCACTCAGCCAGGGCTAAATAAGTATTCTTCTATTTTTTTTAATATGCTTTATTGATTATGCTGTTACAGTTGTCCAAATTTCTTTTCCGTTTGTTCCCCTCCATCCAGTGACCCTCCTCCCTCCAGTTGTCCCCCCCCCTCTTAGTCCATGCTCATTGGTTGTGCATATAGCTCTTCTCAACATCTTCCTATCTACTTCACTCCCTCCTACTATGCTTCTTAATTCCTGTACCATCTCCTTTCCTTTCCCCTCTTCCCCCTCTCCTTTCACATCTCCCCAAAATATTCCTCATTCCTATCATTCTTTTCCCACTCTCGTTGCCTACTTAGTTTGTCTTTGTTTTGGTTCCCTAGCTTCTGTTGTGGTTGTTGTGATACAGTTTTCATTTTAATGTTCAGAGTTTTGATCCTCTTCCTCCTAAACAAGTCCCTTTAACATTTCATATAACAGTGGTTTGGATCTGATGAACTCCTTCAGTTTTACTTTGTCCTGGAAGCACTTTCTCTGCCCTTCTATTCTGAATGACAACTTTGCTGGATAGAGTAATCGTGGCTTTAGGTTTTTGCTTTTCATTACTTTGAATATTTCTTGCCAGTGCCTTCTTGCCTGCAGAGTATCCTTTGAGAAATCAGCTGATAGTCTTATTGGGACCCCTTTGTATGTAATTCTCTTCTTCTCTCTTGCTGTTTTTAAGATTCTCTCTTTATCGTTAATTTTTAACATTTTGATTATAGCATGTCTTGGTGTGGTTACCCCTGGTTCCAGTTTATTTGGAACTCTGTGCTTCCTGGACCTGTAAGTCTATTTCCTTCCCCAAGTTAGGGAAGTTCTGCTTCATTATTTTTTCACATAAAATTTCAATTTCTAGTTCTTCTCCTTCACCTTCTGGCAACCCTATCATTCAGATGTTGGCCCGCTTATAGCTGTCCCATAGATTTCTGAGCCTCTCCTCGTTTTCCTCACTTTTCATTTCCTCTTTCTGCACTGGTTGACTGTTTGTTCCTCCCTATGTTCCGATATTTTTATTTGACCCCTGGTTTTCCTTCCCTCACCACTAGTTTTGTATGTGTTTTGGTTCATTTCAGCAGGACTAGCCTTCATTCCTTCCCCATTTTGTTTAAGATTGGCTATTAGGTCTGTATGCATTCTTATAACCAAAGCTCTGAAGTGTGCCTCAGAAAGATTTATTATCTGCTACATCGTTAGATTAGATATTTGCTGTCTGGTCAGCTGCATCACTGGGATCTCTATCATGATTTGTACCATCCTGACAGTTTTGTGTTTACCTTTGCTTCCTGGGTGGGGCTGTCACACCTCCTATGCTATAGGGGGCGGAGCCCCATGCACTCTTCACAACCAGGTAGTGCTTCTCACCATGCTGTGGCGTTTTCTGCGGGGGTGGGGGTCCAAGATGGATTCCTGTCATTCACTATCCACTGAGAGACCAGAAGCCTCCTCCTCTGTCCCCACCCCCTCTGGGCCTCACAGCCCAAGGCAATGGGGGTCTGCCTTCCCCAGCACTGGAATCGCAAACTGACAGGTCTGGTCTGCAGCCGGGGATGCTTCCCCGGCGCTTTTCACCTCCCCTTAAATATGGGTGTCTGTGCTTACCTCTGTCCTGCCACTGTCACCACTGTTGCCGCCGCCAGCGCAGCTTGACCTCTCCTCCCCAGCTTCGCCCCTCCTACGCGTCTGGAAGAGCACCACTTCTCTATAACTTCATATGTTGGACTTCCATTTATTTTCTGGAACTTCTGGTTATTTCTGGTTTTGCGGTAGTTGTATTCCTTCTTAGTTGTGGAGGGAGATGGAGCGTGTCAGTCTAGGCCTCCATCTTGGCTGGAAGTCCAAGTATTCTTTTTTTGAGAATTTTTATTAGAAAATTTTCAGTTTTACAATGATATTGTTAATGAGATTATTTTTTATAAATACTTTCTAAGAAGTTACAGTACCGTATTTCTGCCAGTTGTGGAAGCTGTACATTTTAGGAAATATTAAATTATAATAGTAATTTTATAAAAGGATTAGATGCATTTCAAAAAAAGACTGATTATTAGCAAGATAACATATTTTTAAGCCTTTTTTATGTTTTAGATATTAATGTTTCAGGGACTTTTATAATTTCTTTAAAAAGACCCGTTATTTCTGGAAAGCCTAGGAAGGTACAACTAAGAAAATTAGAATCATCACAGTCATACTACCAAGAAACAAATATAAACTTTCATGACTACCCTATCAAACTTATGTATACTTCATGTGGGCTCAAATCATTCACCTACCTTGAAACCTGCTTTTTTATTTTTATTTTATTTTTTGAAGTATGATTTATTAATTATGCTATTACAGTTGACCCAGTTTTTTCCCCTTTGCCCCCCGCTGCCCCATACCTACCTTCCCTCTAGCAGTCCCCTCCTCCCTTAGTTCATGTCCAGGGGTCATGCATATCAGTTCTTTGGCTTCTCCATTTTCTTTTTTTTTTTTTTTTAAATATATTTTATTGATTATGCTGTTACAGTAGTTCCAATTTTTTCCCCTTTACTCCCCTCCACCCAGTATCTCCCTCCCCCAGCATCCCCCCCCAAGTCCATACCCATGGTTCGTAAAAAATAACTATCCCTCCCTCTCAGATATTAAGACCCTTTGTAATCTTGTAAAGGACAATGGGCGAAGGTCTCAAGCTCCTCTAGCTGCTTCAAGCTGGACATGGTCGTCGTCCTACCTACCCTTGGGTCCAGAAATCCCTAATAAGAGTGGGGGTGTGGAGGGGAGGGTGGCCTTCCCACATGGGGAAGGATCGTGCAGACTCCAGGTCAGTTGGCTGTCTCCGGACAACGGCGTGCTTGGTTTAGCAGGCTGGCATCCTTGTTGTGTTCTGGGGGCAACAGATTTGGCAAAAAGGGTTAAAAATCATCATTCAATCCATAACTACTAGGTGGCAAAAGGCAGGGATTAATTTTTCAATGTTCCACATTAGGAGGAAAAAAAAAAAAAAAAAAAAAAAAAAAAAAAAAGGGCTTCTTTGGAGGAAGGTGTGCTAGGCACATCTCTCCTGTCCAAAACCCTTTTGCCCATTTTATTTAGTTTGGGCTGAGGGAAATAGTTTCTGTTTCCCCCCTCTCAGACCTCTGGGCCCTTTCTGTCCAAGCCATTAGGATAGAAAAGAGAATTCAGTTTTAAAGTGAAGCCCACAGACCACCCCATTCTTCACCAACTCAGCCATTTAGTTCAGCCAAACTGTTGAGTCTCCGGAGGCAGCGCTGCAGAGAGGATTAAGTGAGGCTTATGCGTACAGACAATCACTCAGGTAATGCGGTCATAGGCTTATGCCCTTTGAAAACAGAAAACACATGTTAATTTATGTAACATAACCAACAAAAAAGTCTCTAAATCTGTAAGACTGTCTTATTGGGAAGACATACAGTTGCAAGGCACTTGACATTCTACTTGCCTGCAACTTGAATCTCTTTGGTGATATCACAGATATGGTTTAATTTTCAAGTGAAACCATTTTTTAAATGAGAAGAAACTTTTAAGACGGTTAGCTGCCCTACTTTACAGTCTGCCACTGATCATTGTGATTTTCCTTGAATACTGATTTTTCTCCCTAAGATTACTCTCCTTGTCTTTAAAGGGACTACATTAAGTCCATTTTTAATTTATCCTGTTCATTTGCATAAGCTTAACAAGAGCAGCAAATGATCACTTATGATCTTTAGTTCTGTTTTGCTGGAACTTACCCAAGGAACATTTAGGGTGGCCCTCAGTCTGCTCTTCAGTGCACAGAAGCTGGGCCACATACCTGGCATTCATCCTTGCCTGTACACACCTGTCCTTTCCAAGTCTTTCTGGTTTTCCATTGTGCCTTAAGGTCCCTTCTAGCCATCTTTCAGGAAAACAACCTTCGTTCCTTCCCTGGAGAGATTGCTGTGGACCGCACAACCAACCATGGCAGCAGGCCTTTTATTTCGCGGGCTTTTATTACCTTTGAAAGTCATTCCCAGTTCGTTAGGGCTTTTTGGTAACAACATGAGCCCAAGCATGTCTCCTTTAGGCTTGACATTCCAGTCAAAGGCTTGTTCAGAAAAAGGAACCTCTATTAACAACTGGTCTTATTAGGTCTATGCAAAGAAACTTAAGTCATTACTTACTTGTTTAGAATGCCAAACTCTGGAGAGATCAAATAGGGAGAAAAATATACAATGTGAAGGAAAATCTTTGTCCTAATATTCACTGAACTGGCATTTCCATTCTTCATATTTTCATTTTCCCCCACTAAAAAAAATTTTTTTGTTTGTTTTTCCATTACAGTTGTCTCTCTTTTTTTTTTTTTTTCCCCTCTTGCTTCCCTGTATCCTGCCCCTCCCTTCCCCCACATTCAGTCCCCACTCAGTTGCCCATGTCTGTGGGTCATTTATACATGTTCTTTGATTTTACACTTCCCCTTCTTACCCCCTTTTCTCCCTCCCCCCTCCCCCCTTGTTACTGTTAGTCTACTCCTTGTTTACATACCTCTGGTTCAATTTTGCTCATTTGTTTGTGTTGTTCATTAGTTTCCTGTAATAGGTGACAGCATAACATATTTTTCTTTCATTGCCTGGCTTATTTCGCTAAGCATAATTCTCTCTAGTTCCATCCATGTTGTTGCAAATGGTAGAAGTTCCTTCTTTCTTTCTGCTACATAGAACTCCATTGTGTAAATGTACCACAGTTTTTTGATCCACTCATCTACAGATGGGCATTTAGGTTGTTTCCAGCACTTGGCTATTGTAAATAGTGCTGCTATGAACATTGGAGTGCATAGGTTCTTTTGAATTGGTGTTTCAGGATTTTTCGGATATAATCCCAGTAATGGAATTGCTGGTTCAAAAGGCAGTTCCATTTTTAGTTTTTTGAGGAAATTCCAAACTGTTTTCCATAGTGGCTGCACCAGTCTGCATTCCCACCAGCAATGCACCAGGGTTCCCGTTTCTCCGCATCCTCTCCAGCACAAGTTGTTTGTTGATTTGTTGATTATGGCCATTCTGACTGGTGTGAGGTGGTATCTCATTGTGGTTTTTATTTGCATCTCTCTGATGGCTAGTGATGTTGAGCATATTTTCATATGTCTATGGGCCCTCTGTATGTCTTCTTTGGAGAAGTGTTTGTTCAGGTCCTTTGCCCATTTTTTAATTGGGTTGTCTGTCTTCTTGGTGTTGAGTCGTATGAGTTCTTTATATATTTTGGAGATCAATCCCTTGTCTGAGATGTCATTGGCGAATATATTTTCCCATATGGTTGGTTTCCTTTTCATCTTGCTGATGTTTTCTTTAGCTGAGCAGAAACTTTTTAGTTTGATGTAGTCCCATTTGTTTTTTCTTTCCTTTATTTCCCTTGCCTTAGGAGATATATCAGTGAAAATGTTGCTACGTGGGATATCTGAAATTTTCCTGCCTATTTTTTCCTCTAGGACTTTTATGGTATCGTAGACAGCATATATGTGGGTCATTCTTTCTAATCCATTCAGCTACCCTATGTCTTTTAATTGGAGCATTTAATCCATTTACATTTAAGGTTATTACCGATAAGTACTTATTCATTGTCATTTTTCCCCTTTGTACTCGTGTTCTTCTCTGTCTCTCTCTATTTCTTTATCTTCTTAGAGCAGACCTTTTAGCATCTCTTGCATTGCTGGTTTGGTGGAGATGTATTCTTTTAGCCTTCTTTTGTCTTGGAAGCTCCTTATTTCACCCTCCATCTTGAATGAGAGCTTTGCTGGGTATAGTATTCTAGGTTGTAGGCCTTTGTTTTTCATTGCTTGGAATACTTTTTGCCATTCCCTTCTGGCTTGTAGTGTTTCTGCTGAGAAATCTGATGATAGCCTTATTGGAGTACCCTTGTATGTTATTAGTTGTTTTTCTCTTGCTGCTTTTAGGATCCTCTCTTTGTCTTTGAATGTTGCCATTTTAATTATGATGTGTCTTGAAGTGGGCCTGTTGGGGTTCATCTTCATTGGGACCCTCTGTGCTTCCTGGACTTGCGTGACTCTTTCTCTCGTCATGTTAGGAAAGTTTTCTGTCATTAGTTTTTCAAAGAGGTTTTCTATCCCTTGCTCTTCTTCTTCTCCTTCTGGAATTCCTATGATACGGATATTATTACGTTTCATGTTGTCCTGCAGCTGTCTTAGAACCTCTTCAGTCTTGTTCAGTCTTTTTTCATTTTGTTGCATTGTCTGGGAGTTTTTGTGTAGGTTGTCCTCCAGCTCGCTGATCCGATCTTCTGCTTCCTCTAGCCTGCTTTTAATTCCTTCTACTGTGTTCTTCAATTCAGAGATCGTATTTTTCATTTCCTCCTGGCTCTTATTGATAGCTTCTATGTCCTTTTTCATGCTCAGGCAATTTTCTGTGAGTTCCTTGTAGTTTTTCTGGAGTTCTTTGAAGTTTCCGCTGAGCTCATTCAGCTTCTCCATAATCCATGTTTTGAATTCCATATCTGATAGTTCGCTCCCCTCTATTTCATTTAGCACTCTTTCTGGGGATTCTACCTTTCCTTTTGATGGGAGGTTGTTTCTCTGTCTCCCCATTTTTTTGACTCCTATTGTTTGTTGGTGCTTCTTGGAATGATCTGCACTTCCTGGATCTGCCTCTGGTGGCGTCAGATCATGTACCAGTCTGGCCCTAGGCAGCCTGTTGGAGACTTCCAGGGATCTACTGCTGTTGTCTGTCTTCTTTGATTGTTAATCTATTCAATCTGTGATTAGCTGTCAGGCTTAAGAACTGTGGGTGTGGCAGCTTAATTCCTGTAGGCAGGGCTTTTGCTTCCCCTCAGGCTGACGCCACTTGGAGGGGAATGGTCTACCCGCAGTACTGGGGATGAGTCAGCACTGGGACCCAGTCAGCTGCTCCTCCAGTTCTCCCCTCAAAGCCACCGTGCCAAATTCTCCCCAAGTGTCTCCAGTCCTCTCTGCCTTCCCTCTGCTTGAGCCCAGGGTAAGTGGTGGCCAAAATATTTTCGTATGTGATCCACTTAAGAGCTCTTTTTCTCCTGCTGTTTCTCTCCGGCTAGCAAGAAAGCCTGTGGCTTTTCACTTTTCACAGCTGATACTATTTTACTTTCCACTCTGTCGCTGTAGGCTGGGAAGCCCAGCTGGGGGTTTAGACCCTGCCCTTCTCAGGGGGAATCCCCGGCTGCTGAGCTGTTTCTCAGTCCCTTCAGCAGCCACCCGTGTGAGCCCAGCCAGCCCTTCCGCGTCTCCGCACTCCCTACCGGTCACGTTGTGATGTAGCGGCCTTTTCTGTCTCTCCGTGGTTATAAGACTTCTTTCCAGCTAGTGTTCCGTTGGTTATTCCAGATGATTTCTCCAAAATTAAGTTGTAAATCCAGACTGGTCCTGGGAGGAGGTTAGTGTAGCTTCCACTTACTCCTCCGCCATCTTGGATCTCTCCATTTTCTAAATGATTCTTAACGTCCCCCTGTTTATTTTGTACCTATCAGTTATGCTTCTTGATCCCTGCACTTTCCCCTTTCCCCCTCCCCACTGACACCCTCCATATGATCTCCATATCTATGGGTGTGTTCTAGTTGTTTGCTTAACTTGCTTTTGTTTTTTAGGTTCAGTTGTTGATAGTTGTGAGTTTGTTGACATTTTAATGTTCACAGTTTTGATCTTCTTTTTCTTAAATGTGTCCCTTTAACATTTCATGTAATAATGGCTTGGTGATTATGAACTTCTTTAGATTTACCTTGTCTGGGAAGCACTTTATCTGCCCTTCCATTCTCAATGATAGGTTTCCTGGATAGAGTAATCTTGGTTGTAGGTCCTTGCTTTTCATCACTTTGAATACTCCTTGCCAGTCCCTTCTTGCCTGCAGGGTCTCCCTTGAGAAGTCAGCTGATAGTCTAATTGGGACCCCTTTGTACATGATTCTTTTCTTCTCTCTTGCTGCTTTTAAGATTCTCTCTTTATCTTTAACTTTTGACATTTTGATTATAATGTGTCTTGGAGTGGTTCTCCCTGGGTCCAGTTGTTTTGGAACTCTCTGTGCTTCCTGGACCTGTAAGTCTATTTCCTTCCCCAAGTTTGGGAAGTTCTGCTTTATTATATTTTCACTTAATTTTTCAATTTCTAGTTCATCTTCTTTGCCCTCTGGCAAGCCAATGATTCTTATGTTGGGCCTTTTATAGCTGTCCCAGAGGTTTCTGATCCTCTCATCCTTGCTTCCCGTTTCCTCTCTTTGTACTGGTTGACTGTTTGTTCCTTCTCTATGTTCTGGTTTGTTGATATGAACTCTGGATTTTTTTTTCCTCACCATCTGTCTCGTATGTGGTTTTGTTCCTTTCATTATGAGTGTTTTTCGATTCTTTCTCATCTTTTTCCAGATCTTTTGTTAATTCTGTAAGCCACCTGAGAACAATGACCCTGAACTGAGCCTCCGATAGGTTTCTTATTTGTTCATCTGTCAGGTTCTTCATCTGTTGCCTGGTGAGCTGCGCCACCGGGATTTCTATAGTTGTCTGCCTCATTTTGACAGATGCGTTTTGTTTTCTTGGGCCGGCTATAGGGGGCAGTGCCTGTGTACTCGTCACGACCCAGCGACCGGCGCCGTTCCACAACCTTTCTCGCTGCGCTGTGGTGCTTTGTCGTCACAACCCAGCGACCAGCGCCTGTCCTCAACCTATTTCGCAGCCCTGTGGTGCTTTGTGTGGGGGCGGGGGTCCAAGATGGATTCACACAGTTATTCCGCTAGGAGACCGGGATCCGTCCTCCCGCCCTCTGGGCGATGTGGTGGCTGCTTTCCCCAGCGTTGGGGTTGCAAGCTGCCGGGGGTTCGACTGCAGCTGGGATTGTTCTCCCTGCCGCTGGGATTGTTCTCCCTGCCGCTGTCCCTTGTGTGACCTCAAACAGCACCGCCCCCTTTCGCTCTTCCTGCCTACCCAAAGGGCGCCGCTGGTTTATAACTTCATACGTTGGGCTTCCGTGTAGTTTTATTTTCTGGAATTTCTAGTTATCTTTTGTTTTGAAGTAGTTGTATTCCTCTCTAGTTGTAGAGGGAGACCGACCGTGTCCGTCTAAGCCTCCATCTAATTAGTGTTTTTTTTATTTCTGTCTGGTTCTTTTTTATGCTCTTGAGGTCCTCACTAAATTCATTGAGCATCCTTATAACCAGTGTTTTGAACTCTGCATCTGATAGGTTGCTTGCCTGCATTTTGTTTAGTTCTTTTTCTGGAGTTTTGATCTGTTCTTTCTTTGTCTCCTCATTTAGGCAGACTCCCTGTGTTTGTTTCTATGTATTAGGTAGAGCTGCTATGTCTCCAAGACTTAGTAGAGTGATCTAATATAGTAGGTGTCCTGAAGGGTCCAGTTGTACAATCTCCCCTATCTCCCAAGCTGGATACTTGAGGTATGCCTCCATGTGTGCTATATACCGTTGTCTTGTAGTTGAACCTTGATTGCTGTTGGCACATCAGTGGGAGGGCTTTACCCAGGCTGATCAGCTTCAAGGTTTGGCTATGACCACTGACCACTGACCTCCGACCACCTTGAAGGATCAGCTGTGCAGGGGCTGACTCCACATAGCAGGTCTTCCTTCAGCAAGGCTCTGGTGCCTGCTAAGTCTTCCTTTTTAGTGTCTCGCTTGTGGAGGTGGTTGGATCATGGTGCTTCAGTGGGGCCTAAAACTAACTACTGGGTGCACTGTCTCTGGGGCCTCGCAGGAGGTGCAGGCTAATGTCAGTCACCACTTGTGTCCTGTGAAGGGCCACCTGGGAAAAGGTACAAAGTGATCTGCAGATTGCTGCTACTTGTGCTGGGCTTACAGGTGCCCAGGCAAGGCCAAGCTGTGAACCAAGGCCTCCTGCTGCTTGTGCCAGGCCTGGGGCCACTTAGCAAGAAGAGAGGTATGGGGCTTACTGAGGCCAGGCGATGCTTATTGAGAAAATTTAGAAAAATATGAAGCATGAACCAAGACAAGCCATTTATATGGGGAAGTCACTGGAAACAGCTTGAGTGCGCCCAAAAGTTGGGTGGGGTGAGGTCTCTGGAAATCACAAGGGTGAAGCAAACAGTATGAACTAGATTGATGGAATCTCAGATATGGCACCTGCCTGCTGCCTCTGTGGGAGTAGGGCTCAGCAAAGGAACGATGGCCTCTGGTAGCACTTCTGTCTAGGATAAAGCTGTCCCTCTAGCCCTTGCCTTGATGCCAGACAATTCAATTCCTCCCTGTATGTCTCTGGAGCCTTTCAAGCTCCTGTCCCAGTGCTGGAGCTCAGAGGAAGTGAGTGTCCGGACCCTTTAGGAGAAACTGCCTGGGACTCCAGAAGTTTCTGTCTTCCTCACCCTCAATCCGTGCTGGTTTTTAGAGTCAGAAGTTATGGGGACTTTTCTTCCTGGCACTGGAACCCTGGGCTGGAGGGCTTTGTGTGGTGCTTGGACCCTTTCCTCCACCGGGGGGGATCTCCACAGCTCAGATATCCCTCCTGATTTTTACCTGCCACACTTGGGTGTGGGACTAGCCTGTTCAGTGTCTCCACCTTTCCTACCAGTCTCAATGTGGTTTGTTCTTTAACCCTTTGAATACCATGCATAATTTGAAATTTGGATCAACATGAGAAAAAAATTATATTTATATGTAACCTGAGGTACCAAAAAAGAGAACAAAACATAAAATATGAATTATTCCATTGTTAATTACATTTATAGCCATCGAAAAAAGAGTCGCTGGGAGCGACGCTGGCACTTTTGGGAAAATTTGTCAACGTTGCTCACAGCAACGTTGGCACTCAAAGGGTTAATTCTTTAGTTATAGTACTTGCACTCAGCTCAATTTCTGGCAGTTCTGAATTATGGTTTTTCTGTAGGTTAGTTGTAATTTTGTAGGAAGTGAGGACTGTGTTTACCTACGCCACCATCTTGG
Organism: Furipterus horrens; assembly: GCF_987537825.1. Lineage (NCBI taxonomy): Eukaryota > Metazoa > Chordata > Mammalia > Chiroptera > Furipteridae > Furipterus > Furipterus horrens. The sequence goes on from NW_028327179.1 coordinate 54,173,286, forward strand.
CCAGAAAGAAGTCCTCTGATGGTGTTTTTAATGATGATATATTCTTTATTCCATTGGAGGCCCTTGGAAAGACATTTGCCAGACTTTCATCAATGCTCTATTCTTTAAATTTCTATATCTGTGGCAGAATTAATTTCATATGGGTTAGAGGGTATGTATCAATAAAAAACATCTGCCTTAATAAAAGCTGAAAGGAGAAGTAAAAAATCTTTAGGCTTGCAAATAAAGAAGGGAATTCCAAGCTTAGAACCAATGGTACTTCTGTGATGTTTAACGTTTTAATTTAAATCATTTTGGGGAATTTTCTTCCTTGGTATCATTACATTAAAAATAAACAAACGTACCTAATCCTTAAAAACTTTGTAATTATAGTTAAAAAGCAAAGTGGATATAATGATTGTGAGAAATATGACAAAGTGGTATTAAGAAATTGTGTAAGTCAAAAAGAAAACCAAATACATCCATAAATTCCTCATACATAAGGACAAAGGAGGAAATAGAATCAGCTTATAAACACTTGAAACTTGTTCAAATTCAGTAGTAATTAAAAAAATTTTAAATCCCTTTTTCATCTAAATTGGCAGAAATTTTAAGCATTAACATCCAACTCTTGTACAATTTAGAGGAGTCTTCTTATATGTTCTTTATAGGAAGTAAGTGGCTACACTCTCTCTGGAATGAAACTTGGTGGTAAGTATGATATGTCTTAAAAATCAGCATATATTTTAACCTACCCCCAAGATAACATTTGAGAATAATTTCTACAGCATAATCTGAAATGTAGACAAATATTTCTGCATGAAGATTTTTATTGAAAGGTTGTTTTAATAGAAGCCAGCTAAGTGTCTAGCATTAGGGGAGTGGTTAATTATAGCTTATGATGAATAATCAGCAGCCCTTAAGACAATATTTAAAACATGTTTCTAATGGCATGTAAAATTCTTTCAGAGTTAAATGAAAAAAAGGAGGTTTTAAAATTGCATATGCAGTATGAACTCAATTCAAAAAATAAAGACTGGATAGCAATATGCAAAATGTTAATAGTAGTATTTGCTCCTACAAGATTGGATTATGGATAATTGATGAAAGTTACTCCTGACTATATAATTAAATTGATCATTTCATAGCAGACTTAAATAACTTTTGCTCTCTGTTGTTTTAGGTAATATTAAGATCTTATGTGTTTCTATAGCTTGGAAACGAAGTTGACAGAAGTTAACTTATATTTAGTTAATAGAAAGCAAAAAGCAGTTGTCAATGTCTTAAAGTGCAGCTATGTATTTTAATAAATTCCATATGTACTGCAAGAGGAAATTGGTTTCGGGGGTAGTTAGCTTGCCTTGGATGAGGTAGATTAACGTTTTTTACACCATGGTACTCTTGTTTATTGATTTTTTAAAAGATATATTTATTATAGTATGTTTCTTGATGAAAGAATCTTTAAAATGTCCATTTTTATTTTTATAGTTTGTGCAGAAGCTTATAATCCTGATGAAGAAGAAGATGATGCAGAGTCCAGGGTATGTAATTTACTGAATAAAATAATTTTAAGTTATTTCTGTATTGAGTAAGGAAAATAATAATAGAAAAGATGTTAACAGGCGTATAGTTTAACAGGAGACATAATGGAATTATTTTGACCATTTCTTTTCGTAGTCTTATCTCTTGATAGCTTACTTCTCCTTCAGGTTCTGTAGAATTTCTTTTATCCAGAGGCTCTCTTTGGCTAAAGGAAGGATAAATATAAAACCTCTCTGCAGTTGTGGTTTTATTTCCTTTGCAAAAATACAGCTTTCTCATAGCGATAATTTATTTTTCTTAGTATTTCTAGTAAAGAAAAATACTGGGAAGAGCCCGCTGCTCCTACTAATTTATAACAACAGAAGCTTACTCTGAAATAAACAAAAAATCAGAGTAAAATGACATCTAAAATGTTAGTACAGCAGTTGATATTTTTTAAAAATCTGTGAGTCTTAATAGTTTGTTCAAAAACTGATTTCTTGGAGGTCCTAATGTTTTTGTAAAAATTTGTTCACTTTGGTTTGAAGCAAATTTTTAAGCTGTGTTCTTCAGCTCCATTCTCTTATTATTTGTTTAGTAAAAAAGTAAACTAAATAAGAGGTTACTGTGCCTGGAGATGGAAGTAATAATTTACCTTTTTTTCTTTTTTGAGTACATACTTTAAAAAAGTCCCCCTTTTCTATTTGGCCTTTAAAAATATAACAAAAATCTATTTGAGCTTTCAAAAATGCTTCAGTAAGATTGGGTTTTAATATGGAAAAGCAGATATAGCATGCCAAAGTCACTGCATCAGTAAGCTCCCCGAAATATATGTAAAATCCAGTGGTAGCATGATGAGGAGTCTTATATGACCAGAAGATCTTCAAGGAACTCCCATTTCACTCCCTACCATGGAAAGTCCCAGCAGCAGGGTTGGGGGAAAAAATAGAAAATGAATAAGGAACAAGGAAATTAGTATAGAGAGTAGAGTTGGCTTAGCTTGAGGGTTCTGGTGAAGTAGAGCATTTACAGGTACACAAACGTTATCAAAATTTTGGTTTGCCCACATGGCACCCTGGGTGGGAGCCAGCTCTATTTTGAACCTAGAAAGTTATTTTAATAATGGTGACCTGGTATCCCCAACTTTTTCTCTCTGAGGATAGAGCCTCTCAGCAGGCAAACATTTAAGAATGCTTTAGCTTGAATGAATATCATGAAGTGAGAAATAACTTTGTTTTGTGTTATTAGTTAGTCATCCTTGCTTAAAGTAAGGAGTAGTGAATTTTGGTTGACATGATTTAGTTAATACCCAAATTTTAAGTCTCTTGTATACAATGAATTAGTAGTCACCAAATCTGTTTTTTCTGTGTTCATGTGTCGCCTTAGAATCTAGTTTTGAGATGAATATATTAGTGAGCAAAACTTTACATATATCTTACCCTTATAGGAGAATGATAGTCTTTTGAGTAGTATATAAATAGTACACACATAAGTAGTATACATATACTGTAAATTTCCTCGATTCTTATTGGGCCTATGATTTTCATTAATTTTCAGCCATCTGAGATGGGTTTGAAGGGCTCATTTTCATTTCCCATTTTAAGTTCTGATATATTCATGGGCACAGAACTCACCACTGCTTGATTCTGGTTGCTCTGGTGGTGGGGCTGGCTGGCTGAAGAGGGGAGGCACCAGTCTATTATCTCCAGGGTCACTCTTAAGGTGAACATCAGAATAGGAAAAGGTGGTTTATAGGTCTCTAGGAGATCAATTTGTTGCCTGCTGCTTTTAGGATTGTCTTTTGCTTAACTTATTTTATAAAAGTTACAAACTACCAGAGTTCATGAAAAAATAGACCATTTAGTCCAAGTCAGTTTTGCCTTCTCTAATTTAAAGGGACTCTGGAGAGTTGGCAGGCAGGCCATACTTAACACAGAGCATCCTGTTGGTTCTTCACATCTTCCTGGAATCAAAGTTAGTAAGAATATAGGACACTGGTTTTCTTTGAGCTGTTTCTAAAGTGAGCACACCAGGACTGTTGGATTCATTTGCTCTCAAATCCACATTCTTGGTGTGGCATGGCACAACTGATACCTCCCTTTGGAAGGTTGCTCCCTGTGAAGGTATTTACATACATTGTGCATAAAAATGCATCTAATGCACTGTACATGTAAGAATTTACTTGCTTCTAGAGACTTTACCAAATTTCAAGGGAAAGAGCTACATCCCGAGTAAGAATATTAAGAGAGTATTAAACAGAATAAAGGCAATCTCTAAATTTTTAGTATATCTGTTGTCACCTGTTGTCCTGTTCTATGTTCCCACTAGCTGGGAGCTTGGGTGTCTTTAGTAATTAGATAATCACAAACCCTTACAAAATGTAACTTGCTAACCTGGAGGAAAACACTCCTTTCAAAAACGTTCAAGTGCTATCCGAAAAACTAATTTGAAAAGATATATGCACCCCTGTGTTCATTGTAGCACTATTTACAATAGCCAGGAGATGTAAGCTACCTAAGTGTTCATCAGTAGATGACTGGATAAAGAATATGTGGTACCTACAGGGTGGGGAAAAACCAAATTCAGTAAGTACATGAAACACAGAGTTTATTCTTGTATTATTATTTATTAAATATTGTATTATTTTTCATATGAACAACTGTAAACCTACTTTACCCTCACCCTATATATACAATGGATATTACTTGGCCATAAAAAAGAATGAAATCTTATCATTTGCAACAACATGGATGGACATAGAGGGTATTATGATAAGTGAAATAAGTCAGATAGAGAAAGGCAAATACCATCTGACTTAACTTATATGTGGAATCTAAAGAACAAAATAAATGAATGAAAAAAACAGGCAAAGACTCATAGATACAGAGCACAAACTGATAGTTGCCAGATGAGTGATGGGTTGCAGGGCTGGATGAAAATGATGAAAGGATTAAGTACAAATTGGTAGTTACAAAATAGTCAGAGAGATCTAAAAGTACAGCACAGAGAATATAATCAATAATATTGTAATAATTATGTATGGCGCCAGGTGGGTACTAGTCTTACGGGGGGAATCACTTCATAAATTGTGTAAATGTCTAACCACTATGTTGTATACCTGAAACTTATGTAATGTAATATTGAATGTCAAGTATAATTGAAAAACTAAAAAAGAAAAGCATTCAAGTGCTGTATTAATCAAGTGTACCCCCTCCCTCAGACAAATTGTATTATATTCTCCTACTTAGTGGGCTCGTAGGTATCTAGTCGCCTAAAGCAAACCTCAGCACTAACAATTCTTCCTTCTAACATCCTACTAGGAAATTTGATCCCTTAAAATTAAGAAGAGTAGACTGATTGTTTATTGATTTATTTGGTGTTTGCTTTAGATTATACATCCAAAAACTGATGATCAACGGAATCGATTGCAAGAGGCTTGCAAAGACATCCTGCTCTTTAAGAACCTGGATCCGGTAAGATAAATTTCAATAATAGAAATGGTTTTTGCACTATCAGTGTAAACAACTATCCAGGGTTTTAGATTTAATTTTCTTTACAAGCTAACATCACCAGGTGATTTAAAGGCCCTATTGTGGGTGCCTGCATGTGCGGTGGGTTGTAGTATAGGGGAGGAATATTTGCATTGAGCTTGGTAGGTCCACTGCTGTTAGAACAAGGAGTAAGCAGGCCTGCAGTTTGTCTAGGGGAAGACATTATCTCATCCCTCAAAGTTACTAGCTACAAACATCCCTGAGAAATGGCCCAGCTGAAGAGAAGTTAGGACCTTGCATTCTCTGTAAACCCAACTGGAACAGGCAGGGATGTGCAGGGCCCATGGTGAATTGCCTCCCTCCTTAGCTGGGAATAGTAACTGTATCTAATGTGTAACTCTTAAACATATTTTAAAAGTAGCATCTTACTTGGCTTTAAAGGTAGTGGAATTTTTTGTTCTTTGTTAGGATTTTGAAATCTCTAGTCTTTGGGGTGTATTTCTAGAATACCCTCTCTCAGTATGAGTGAGCAGTGCTGCTCACATTTTGCCCTGTTCAGCTTCTGTCATGACAGATTATGCTTATCTGTTGCTATGTGGTCATTTGGGCAAGAATCCCTGCTGCCATGTTTCAGATGTGAAAACTGAGTTAACCTTTGCTACTTTCCTCAATTATTATTATTATTATTTTTTTGTCAGATTGATGCTCTAGAGGAGAAAGCATTAAGTCTAGATTCTTTTTTTAAGATGAGGTTTTCTTGAAAAGGCCATCTTTTATAAAGAGAAAGGCACTACATTATACCAAGTCTTCTACAATGGGTCTTACCACAAACTAAAATTTTTTTAAAGTACATTTTATTGACTATGCTATTACAGTTGTCCCAATTTTTTTCCCTTTTGCCCCTCTCCACTCAGTATCCCCCTTCCCTCCAGCAATCCTCCCTGTCCTTAGTTCATGTCCATGGGTTGTGCATGTAAGTTCTTTGGCTTCTCCATTTCCTTCATACCCCTGTTTTAACATCCCCCTCTCTTATTTTGTATCTACCAGTTATGCTTCTTAATCCCTGTACCTTTCCCCCCATTCTTCCCCTTCCCACTGATAACCCTCCATATGATCTCCATATCTATGATTCTGTTCCTGTTCTAGTTGTTTGCTTAGTTTGTTTTTGTTTTTTAGATTCAATTGTTGATAGTTACATATTTATTGCCATTTTAATGTTCATATTTTTTATCTTCTTTTTCTTAAATAAGTCCCTTTAGCATTTCATATAATAAGGGCTTGGTGATGATGAACTCCCTTAGCTTTACCTTGTCTGGGAAGCACTTTTATCTGCCCTTCCATTCTAAAAGATAGTTTTGCTGGATAGAGTAATCTTGGTTGTAGGTCTTTGCTTTTCATTACTTCGAATACTTCTTGCCATTCTCTTCTTGCCTGCAAGGTTTCATTTTAGAAATCAGCTGACAGTCTTATGGGAACTCCTTTTTAAGTAACTCTTCTTTTCTTTTGCTGTTTGTAAGAGTCTCTCTTTTTCTTTAACCTTTGGCATTTTAATTATAAAATGTCTTGGTATGGTCTTCTTTGGGTCCAACTTGTTTGGGACTCTGTGCTTCCTGGAATTGTATGTCTATTTCCTTGGCCAAATTAGGAAAGTTTTCCTTCATTATTTTTTCACATAAGTTTTCAATTTCTTGCTTTTCTTCTCCTTCTGGCATTTCTGTGATTTAGATGTTGGTACTATTGGAAATGTCGCAGAGTCTTCTTATTCTTCCCTTGTTTTCTTTTTTTGAATTCTTGTTTCTTTATTCTGTACTGGTTGACTGTTTATTTCTTCCTTATGTTCCAATTCATTGATTTGAACCCCAACTTCCTTCCCTTCACTATTAGTTTCCTGTGGATTATTCTTTATTTCACTTAATGTGGCCTTCATTTCTTCCCTTATGCATTTGTCATACTCAATCATTTCTCTGAGCATCTTTATCACTAGTGATTTCAACTCTGTGTCTGGTAGGTTGGCTATCTCATTTTCACTTGGTTCTTTTTCTGGAGTTTTGATCTGTCCTTTCATTTGGGCCATACTTCATTGTCTTCTCAATTTGACAGCCTCCCTGTGTTTGCTTCTGTGTATTAGGTAGAGCTGCTGCAACTGTTACATTGTAAGGGGCAGAGCCTTAGGTATTCATCGGCATGGGGTGACCTATTTCACTGCTTTGAGGTGCTGTGTATGTGGGAGGGGTCAGAGGGAACAATGTACCTTGCTTGACACTCGTCCCTTTACCAGTCACTTTACCCACTTCCCATATGTGACTGGCATATTACCCCAGTGATGGTTCCCAGAGTGGGTGGATTTGTGCATGTTCTAGGTGCGTGGGGGTCCTCTAAACAGACTCTCCTGAAAGATGGGCAGTTTCTTCTGCTGCCCTAACCCCCATTGGTCTTCACAGCTAGAAACTATGAGGCTTTATTTTCCTGGCGCTGGAATTGTGAGCTGTGTGTGGTGTAGCCTGAGGCTGGGATGGCTCCCAGGTGTCCCTCCTGGCTTTGATCCTCCACATGTGAATGTGGGACTGCTTGTTCTGCCGGCCAGAGCCCCTGCCTTGTCACCATCTCACCTCCACTACACTGCGTCCTCTCTGCCTTGGCTTTCCAGCTCTGCCCATTCTGCTCATCTGGATGCATATATGTTCTTTAAATTTTTGGTTGTTGGACTTTCATACAGTTTGGTTTTTCTGGCAGTTCTGGTTGTTTTTTGTTTGTTTTGTTTTGAGGTAGCTGTAATCCTTCTTATAGTTGTATGCGGAAGTGAAGCATGTCCACCTACCCCTCCATGTTGGCTGGAAGCCCTATACTCACAAACTGAAATATTTTTAAAAGCTCCTGTATTTCTAATGCCATTTATATTGCTATCCTATTCTCCAGGAACATGGCTTACATTTTGTGACTTTGAATATCTTATTTTAGGACCACACATTAGAAGTTTTGTCCATTTTGATCCAGGTTCTCCAGAATTATTACTATTTTATTTTTTACAAGGTTACTTTATTTTTTATTTATCTATTTTTAGAGAGAGGGGAAAGGAGAAAGAGAGTGAGAGAACATCAATGTGCGGTTGCCTCTCATGCGCCCCCAACTGGGTACCTAGTGTGCAACCTAGTCATGTGCCCTGACTGGGAATCGAACCAGGGACACTTGGTTCGCAGGCCAACACTCAATCCACTGAGCCACAGCAGCCAGGTTCCAGAATTATTTTAAGTGGACAAATTTAGGGGCTAATGGAGTTGCTGGTTATTCCTTCTAATAACAGAAGACTAGAAATGGAATTAAGATAGAAAATGTAAGAATTTAATTTACAGATGGGAAATTTTCCTTGTAGTATTAAACAGTGGAGTAAGAGACTGAAGGGAATTTGTGAAATATTGATAAGCTTCTAAATAATCCCATATCTCATTTATCTAGAATAGTAATGATTCTGTGAAAAAAAGGACACTAAACTTTGTGAACTCTCATGTTCCCCCACCAGTGACACTAAACTATGTGATCTCTCGTGATCTCCCACCAGTATGAGTCCAAATTATTAGTGTGTAAGATTGAACTTTATATGTGTGTGTGTATAACATGATAATTTTGGTAGTAGAATTAAACTAATTTAGAATTTAACTCTTTCTCTAGGTACATACAGAAGACAGCTATAAAATTAACCCTTAGTTTTGTCCTTAGGTGTAGGCTTCAGCCAAGGAGAATCTCTATTTTTCAACTAGAACTTTACATTGGAGAATTTCCGAGATCACCAAGAATAGTGATTCTTATTCCATAGGTCTTCAGTGGAGCCTGAGAGTCTGCTTTTATCACAAGCTCGCCGATAATGTTGATGCTCCTGCCCATAACAATACACCTTCAGGAGCAAGGAGTAGAGCTAGATATGTAAATGCTATAGCTCAGTATTTTGGTACTACCGTATGTTATTTTGATTGCATATTTCCCTATGCAACTGAACCAGTATTTTAATGCTTCAGCAGTGACTGAACACTGATAGCCTGGTGTTTATACACTAAATGACAAATAGGCATGGGTGAAATAGCTGCCAGTTATACTTTCCTGAGATTCTGCCTCTACTAGTTCATACTCTAAGTTTATTTTTCTTGCCATTTCAACTTTAACTTTTTTTAAGCATTGTGAATATTTTGGTTGCATTTAAAGTAGTTTTTGAAAACTTTTGCTAGTGTATTCTGGCAAGGAGCATCTTTGCAAACAGGGATTTTTTTAGACTTCTTCTGCTTCTTTTTTGAAGCCAGTTCATGAAACTACTAATTCATGAATTATCATTATTGAATCTTTTATATGGAAGGAGCAAATGTTATGATTGTAAATCTTACATTAGACAACAGCAAAATGTTAAAATTAATGTTAACTTTATAGCTATCTTCTGTATCTAGAGAAAGAGTTAAATTATAAATAAGTTTAATTCCACTATCAAAATTATTATCTTTTACACACACACACACACACACACAAAGTTCTATCTTATACACTAATAATTTGGACTTATAGTGGTGGGAGATCATGAGAGATCACATAGTTTAGTGTCACTGGTGGGGGATCATAATTACAAAGTTGTTTCCAAGAGATCTTTTTTAAAAAAATTTATTTGTTAGTTCATTTTATTTTTTAGAGAGGGGGGAAGGACAAAGCGAGGGAGAGAAATATCACTATGTGGTTGCCTCTCACTCGCGCCCCCAACTGGGAAACTGACATGCAACCTAGTAACGTGCTCTGACGGGGAATCGAACCAGCGACACTTGGCTCGCAGGCCAACGCTCAATCCACTGAGCCACAGCAGCCAGGGCTTTCCTAGAGATCTTTTATTGAGTTTGAGCTCAAGCCATCTTGACTTATTTCCTCACTATCTCACTTTCCCTTCCAGGAAAAATGCAGAATATGAATAAGGAAAAGTTAATTTTTCTCAGCAAAGTACCACCTGTAATAAATTCATCTTCAAACTTAGCAGATTGAAGATTTTAGATTAAACTTATATTTCAAGTAGCTCTCTAGTTTTTTATGATATACATTTTTACAATAACCCAAATGCATTTAAGTTGAATTACATGTTCAGCTCCTATAATCTTATATTGCAGCAGTTCTTTTCAGCGCAATTCCTTGACTACAGACTATGTTCCAAGTCCTGTCCAAAGTCTTGGAGGCCACAAAAGTACTTAGACATGGTTATTGTCCTCTTGGAACTTAAATTTGATGAGGGGTTCAAATATACATATAAAGCAACTGGGTAAAATACGATAAATGCTGTGATATGGTCAGGGCACTAAGAGAAGATGAGGGTATCTTAGCCTCACTTGAGGATTTAAGAGGCTGGAGAGGCCACCACAGAAAGTGGATGACATCCAGTGGTGGGATCTAAGATGTGCATTCTGTGACCATTCTTCAATGCCTCACTGTAGCACAGGTCACATACTATACGCAGTGGGCAGGCACAACTGAAATGGTTTAAGCAGAGAATGTAACAATCAGATGTGTCTAAGGTCACTGGTGGCAGTGTAGAAGATCAGCTTAAAGACAGGAGAGTTACAGGGCAAGCACAGAGAAGAGCTCAGTGAGGACCAGTGCCATCCATGATCAAGGGAAAAGAAATGGGCCCAGCTCGGGAAGTGGGAAAAGGGATGCTTCACATAATATTCAGGATCAGCAGAAGTTGGTACTTGGTGGTTGAATGAATTGGAACCTGACAGAGTCTAGGATGCCTTCCAGTGTGTAGGTGAAAGGATGGTGAAGGTGGTACCTTTATCTGAAATGAGAAGACAGAGGAAGAGGAAGCAGTATTTACTAACAAGAACAGTCTTGGCTTTGTGTCTGCTATCTCATTTGAATTTCCTGAAGCCATTGTTTATCTTAAAATCTTGCACCTCCTAGGCCTCACAACATTTTCCCTTGGAATGCTGTATATTCATACATTGAGTGCAGCATTTATAATTATTAATTTCTTTGAAGATAATCTTTTCATGAATATTTTAATGCTCAACTCAGTAGGCCATTTTTCTTCTTAAGTATTTCTAATATGAGGCATACAAATAATTTTCTTAAGCTATATGCTAGGCTCTTTCGTTAATGGACAGTAAACTGTTATTTTTTTAAGTGAGTCGGAGCCCTTTTACTGCACTCAGTCTCGTAATTGCGTTCTATAGAAGAGATATGGATTTTCTACAATAGTTGTCAGTCATTGTGATAAGCCCCTTCATATTGAATATTTCCTAAGTTCTTTTCACTCCATGAATAATTATGGGGAAATTACCTTTTGATTGACTAGAACAGACACCTGTCACATAAGAAGTTCTGGAAGAAATAATTGTTCTCTATTTTATCAGGAATTACTTTTTAATATATTCATGTATGAATTCATAAGCTTTATAATATTTTCAAATGAATCTAATTCAAAAATAGCAAAAATATTTACTATATTTTTCATCTGTTTTTCATCTTTTTCTCCATTTGGTATTTGCAGCCAGAGTTAATTAATAAAGCTGATATTCTCCCTCCATTTGCCCTAAAAGAGTTGAAGTATAAACAGTATGCAAAACAAAATATTAGTAAACCATTTAATCATACTTCATAATTTTGATAGGTGACCATATGTTTTGCCTGGTTCATGAATTCATTTGGGTAAAATGGCCCCTGTGGGGTCAATTAGCACCACATCAAGAAAGCACTGTTTTACCGCCACATTGGCATCATCTTTGGCCCTGGCTGCCATTGCACAAATAGGTTCCAGAGCTCACACAGAGACCCAGGGAAGGGATGAAAACCGCTTTCTAGAAACCATTGTTATCCCAAAAGTTTTCTTAACTCACATGAAGATGCAATATTAGTTCTCTGTATAAATGGAGAGTTTGGTTTTTCAGTTAGTTAAAAATGGTATTTCAGTATACATATACAATTTACAAAAATTCAAAAAAAACAAAAGAGTATAAATTCTAAAACAACAAAAGAGTAGTCAGTGAAAGGAAATCTACCTTTCATCCTTGTCTCCCACCAATTCTGTTTCTTAGGAGCTAAGTTCTTTTAGCATTACCATGTGTATTTTTCCAGGATTATGCTATGTATATACAAGTATAACCTTTTAAAAATTTTGGCAGCAAATTCAACAGTGTTCTGCCTCATTCTTTTTTTACCTAACACTATGTACTCATAGAGATTCCATAATCTTTTTTAAAATTATTTTTATTACTCTTAATTTATTTGTAGAAGTTAAAATTGGCAATGTATTATAAAGCTAAATCATGAAAACATTAACATTTTGTTGTTGTCTAATGTAAGATTTACAATTGTATATATAACTTGGGGGCCTTAATAGTAAAATAATATTGAAAATGAAGAACAAGTTGGAAGACTCACACTTGTCAATTTCAAAACTTTTACTAGAAAGCTACAGTAATCAAAACAATGTGTTCCTGGCATAGAGATAGACATATAGAGCAATGGGATACAAGGGAGTCTAGAAATAAACCTATACATCTATGGCTATTTGATTTCAACAAGAATGCCAAGACCATTCAATGAGAAAAGAATAGTTGCTTCAACAAATGGTGCGGGGACAACCAGATATCCACACAGAAAAGAACAAAGTTGGACTCCTCCTTCATACCACATATAAAAATTAACTCAAAGTGGATCAAACACCTAACTGTAAACTCTAAAATTAAAACTCTTAGAAGTGAACACAGAGGTATTCTTCTTGACCTTGGATTTAGCAGTGGATTCTTAGATGCCAAAAACAGGAGTAAGAAAAGAAAAAAGATTACAGTCATACCTCAGTACTTGTTGGCTTTTCAGAACTCATCGAACCCTGTACTTGTTGCATTTTGATGAGAAAAAAATGTTTCAGCACTCGGTGTTTGCTTGGGACTCATCAACTTGCTAAAACTTGTATGAGTCACAACTCCACCCCACAAAAGAAAATGCTTTACCATTCAGTATTCGTTGTTTTTGGCACTTGTCACAAGTTCTGGAAGGAATTAACAATGAGTACTGAGGTAACACTGTAATTGAATCCATAAAAAATATAAAAAATTATGCATCAAAGGACATCATCAAAAAAAAAAGACAGCTTACAGAATGGGAGAAAATATTTGTAAATCATATGTATGATAAGGGCCTATTATCCAGAATATATAAAGAACTCTTACTATTCAGCAACAAAAAGACAAACAACCCAACTTAAAAATGGGCAAAGTACTAAAACAGACATTCCTCCAAAGGAGAAATACAAATAACCAATAAGCACATGAAAATTTTTTCAACACGGTCACTCATTAGGAAAATACAAATCCAAGCCACTTCACCTGCACCCTGGCTGGGTGGCTCAGTTAGTTGGAGCATCATCCATACACCAAAAAGGCTGCGAGTTCAATTCCTGGTCAGGGCACATACCTAGGTTGCAGGTTCAATCCCTGGCTGGGCTCATACCGGAAGCAACTGATAGATGTCTCTGTCTTTGTCTCTCTCTCTCTCTCTAATCGATAAACATATCCCTGGGGTGAGGATTAAAAAAAAGAAAACAGAACAAAAACCACTTTACCTGCAATAGGTTGGGTATAATAAAAAAAATAAAAAAGGAAAAGAAGTGTTGGTGAGGGCATGGAAATATTGGACCCTAGTACATTTCTAGTGGCAAAGTCAGATGGATCAGGCACCGTGGAAAACAGCTTGGTGGCTTCTCAAAAGTTAATATAACTCAGCAAATTCTACTCTTAGGTATATACCCAAAAGAATTGAAACACAAATATTCAAACAAATACTTGTATATGAATGTTCATAGCCTCATTATTCACTATGAACCAAAGTATTCATTAGTGGATGAACGGGTAAGCAAATTTTGGAGTGAATACTATTTATCTCTAAAAAGGAATGAAGTAATGCTACAGTAGGGGAGAATGGCAAATGACTGCTTAATGGGTACAGGGTTTCCTTTTAGGGCAGTGAAAACTTTTGGAACTAGATAGATGTGATGGTTATACAACTTTATGGCCACTGAATTGTCCACTTTAAAATAGCTTTCATTTTATGTTGTGTGAAATTTCCCCTCATAAAAATTTTGTATATTTAATCCAGCTGAGCATTTTGATTTCCATTATAGTATTTGATGGCTAAAATACACTTTAAGGCTGCAATTAAATCAGCTATTTACAGAATTAATTAGTCCTGGGTTCCACAAAACAATTTGAAAAACTGAACCCTTTCACAGCATGTGGAAGATGGAAAGCCAGCCTTGAACACTTTCTTGAGCGACAAGGAGCTTATCTCTCTGCAAGGGATCCTGTGCCACTTGAGAGCTCTCATTCTTGAGCAAGTCTTTACATTGTGCCAAAGTGTCCATGAAACTTCCACGTAGTAGTCCTAGTTGTGTCCTCTGGAATCACCGACATCATCAGTGTGATAGAAGATGGCAGAGGTATTCACATGTAGGTCTTTTTTTCTCTCACCTAAATGCCCCCAGTTCCTTGAACTGTTTCCCTGTGGCAGGTTTTCAGGTTTCCTGATTACCTTTGAGTGGTCTCAGTTACTCCAAGGAAAGATACATGTCTTAAAATCTCACATTCTTTCTTATAGCTTCATAGCCTTCCAGTGTATAGATATACCAAACTTATTTATCCAGTGCCTGTACATAAATATTAGTTTGTTTCCATTTTTTTGCTATATGATGCTGCAATGAAAAATGCCTGGGCACAAATCATTTTGCAAATATCTATAAAATAACTTCTTAGAAAAATAATAGTGAGGTGAAAGGTATGTGTATTTGAAATTTTATCAAATATTGACAGAGTACCCTCTAATTTGTTTCATTTTACCTTCGCATTAGAAGTCTGCAAAGAGACCTCTTTCCCACACTATCTCCAACACTTATTCTGAACATTTTTATCTTTCTGAATCTGACAGGGGAAAATGGTATCTCACTTCAATTTTAATTTGCATTTCTCTTTAGTTTGAAAGAAGTTGAACATCTTTTTGTGTTTTTAAGAGTTTCTTCCCTCTTTTTGTTGTAAGCTTTACAGATCACATTTACAGGTCATGTTAGGGTAGGGTTTTTGGTCTTTGATTGTGTTGGACACCTCCCACTGAACTCACCTGTGCTCTAGAAATCTCACCTCCATCAATTTCCTCTTCCCATACTCATTATTGTGTGTATTCATACCTTCATATTTCCTATGAAACGTTCGAAAAGAAGAATCATGTGTAGTCTCTTCATGCTTTTGATCCAGAGCATCTTTTTAAAAAATTTTTATTTAATTTTTGATTTTAGAGTGAGGGGAAGAAGGGAGAAAGAGAGGGAAACAGCAATGCGAGAGACATCAGTTTTTTGCTTTACATATACACCCCGACCCCTGACCGGGGACCGAACCCAAAATCCCAGCATGTGCCTGACTGGAAATCGAACCAAGCTACCTTTCTTTAGGTTTGTGGGACCCCCAGCCAACTAAGCCACACCACCAGGGGCATAGCAGCTTGTTTTTGAACCAGGGTTTTCCACTTGTATCTTTTCCTCCTCTCTAATCTACCTTTAGCTCCTTAACTTATAATAATAATTTATTTTGGCATGGGCAAGTTAGTGTTTTACCCTTTTAATACCCATAGAGAGTAACTTGATAAAATATTCAGAGCTAATAAGTGGCAAATAACCCTCTTAAATCTTCTGACTTTCCTATTGCTGTGCATCATACTACTTTTCTATATCCACTTGTTTTGTGTATTTGAAGCCCTTTGAATTGTTTATATATATTCTGAGGAAGAATTATTTTTAGCTCCTAGTGTGTTCTCAGTGGCTGAAGTTTATCGGTGAGCTTTGTCAACTACACTTCAGCAGAATAAAATTTTTATATATTTTAAGTAGCTTTTGGATACGACATATGATGTTTCTGGCTTCAGTTTTAATAAACCTTCTGTCAGGAGGTAAATGTTTGCTTCCTGAAAATAACCTTAGTGACAAAAAAATGATGAGTATATTCATTCACCACAGTCATTTTTTATTTTACTTTTGTTACTTTTCTGTGGTGTTTTTTGTTTTTGTTTTTGTTTTGTGTGTGTGTATATACTAAACCTAAAAGGACTGGAGTCACAATTTAAATTAAGGATTTAGGTAATCTCCATATAAATTTTAGTGACGACTACTAATAGGGAAGTTTTTTTTTTAAGTATATTTTATTGATTATATTGTTTTAATAGTTCCAATTTTTTCCCCTTTGCTCCCCTCCACCCAGCACCCCCCTTCCCTGACAATCCCCTCCCCAAGTCCATGCCCATGGGTCGTACATACAAGCTCTCCTGCCTCACCCTTTCATATATTCTTCTTCTTTTTTTTTAATAATTAATTAATTAGTTAAATATTTTAACAATAAAAAATAACAATCCCTCCCTCTCAGACTTAAAACCCTTTACAATCTTATAAAGGACAATGGACGAAGGTCTCGAGCTCCTCTAGCTGCTTCAAGCTGGGCATGGTCATCATCCTACCTACCCTTGGGTCAAGAAATCCCTAATAAGAGTGGGGGTGTGGAGGGGAGGGTGGCCTTCCCACAAGGGGAAAGATCATGCAGACTCCAGGTTGGTTGGCTGTCTCTGGACAACAGCATGCTTGGTTTAACAGGCTGGCATCCTTGTTGTATTCTGGGGGCAACAGGGTTAAAGGACATCATTCAATCTGTAACCACTAGATGACAAAAGACAGGTATTAATTTTTCAATGTCCCACATTGGGGAAAAGAAGGGCTTCTTTGGAGGAAGGTATGCCAGATACATCTCACCTGTCCAAAACCCTTTTGCCCATTATACTTAGTTTGGACTGAGGGAAATATTTTAGGTTTCCCCCCTCTCAGTCCTCTGGGCTCTTTCTGTCCAAGCCATTAGGATAGAAAAGAGAAACCAGTTTTAAAGTGAAAACCACAGACCACCCCGTTCTTCACCAACCCAGCCACTTAGTTCAGCCAAACCATTGAGTCTCAGGAGGCAGCAATGCAGACAGGATTAAGTGAGGCCTATACATACAGACAATCACTCAGGTAATGAGGTCGTAGGCTTATGCCCTTTGAAAACAGAAAACACATGTTAATTTATGTAACATAACCCACATACAAGTCTCTAAATCTGTAGGACTGTCTTATCAGAAAGACATCCAGTTGCAAGGCATTTGACATTCTTCTTGCCTGTAAATTAAACATCTTTGATAATGCCACAGACATAGTTTAACTTTCAAATGAAAACAAATTTTAAATGAAAAGAAACTTTAAAGATGGTTAGCTGCACTACTTTATAGTCTACCGCTGGGCATTGTGATCTTCCTTGAATCGTGATTTTTCTCCCTAAGATTACCCTCCTTGTCAATAAAGGGACTGCATTAAGTTCATTTTTAATTTATCTTGTTCATTTGCATAAACACAACAAGAGCAGCAAATGATCACTTATGATCTTTAGTTCTGCTTTGCTGGAACTTACGCAAGGAACATTTAGGGTGACCTTCAGTCTGCCCTTCAGGGCACAGAAGCAGATCCACATACCTGGCATTCAGCCTTGCCTGTAAACACCTGTCTTTTCCAGGTCCTCCTGGTTTTCCATTGTGCCTTAAGGTCCCTTCTAGCCATCTTTCAGGAAAACAACCTTCATTCCTTCCCTGGAAAGATTGCTATGGACCGCTCATCCATCCAAGGTACCAGGCCTTTTATCTCGTGGACTTTTATTACCTTTGAAAGTCAGTCCCAGTTGCTCAGGGCTTTTTGGTAACAACCAAAGCCCAAGCATGTCTCCTTTAGGCATGACATTCCATTCGAAGTCTTAGTTAAAAAAAAAAAACAAAAAACCTCTATTAACAACTGGTCTTATTAGTTTTATGCAAAGAAACTTAGGTCATTACTTACTTCTTTAGAATGCCAAATTCTGGAGGGATCAGATAGGGAGAAAATATATACATGTGAAGGAAAATCCTTGTCCTTCTAATATTCACTGAACTTGCATTTCTATTCTTTATATTTTTATTTTTTCCCCCACTAAAAATTTTTCTGTTTGTTTGTTTTTCCATTACAGTTGTCTCACTTTTTTCCCCCTCTTGCTTCCCTGCACCCTGCCCCCCCTTCTTCCACATTCAGTCTCCACCCAGTTGTCCATGTCCATGGGTCATTTATACATGTTCTTTGACTAGACCCTTCCCCTTCTTACCACTTCTCTCCCTCCATCTCCCCCTTTGTTACTGTTAGTTTATTCCTTGTTTACATACCTCTGGTTCAATTTTGCTCATTTGTTTGTGTTGTTCATTAGTTTCCTGTAACAGGTGATAGCATAAGGTAATTTTCTTTTGTTGCCTGGCTTATTTTGCTAAGCATAATTCTCTCTAGTTCCAATCATGTTGTTGCAAATGGTAGAAGTTCCTTCTTTCTTTCAGTACTTATTCATTGTCATTTTCCCCCTTTGTACTCATGTTCCTCTCTGTCTCTCTCTGTTTCTTCATCTTCTTAAAGCAGACCCTTTAGCATCTCTTGCAATGCTGGTTTGGTGGAGATGTATTCTTTTAGCCTTCTTTTGTCTTGGAAACTCCTTATTTCACCTTCCATTTTGAATGAGAGCCTTGCTGGGTAGAGTATTCTTGGTTGTAGGCCTTTGTTTTTCATTACTTGGAACATATTTTGCCATTCCCTTCTGGCTTGTAGTGTTTCTGCTGAGAAATCTGATGATAGCCTTATTGGAGCTCCCTTGTATGTTATTAGTTGTTTCTCTCTTGCTGCTTTTAGGATTCTCTGTCTTTGAATGTTGCTATTTTAATTATGATGTGTCTTGAAGTGGGCCTGTTGGGGTTCATCTTCATTGGGACCCTCTGTGCTTCCTGGACTTGCATGATTCTTTCTCTCCTCATGTTAGGGAAGTTTTCTGTCATTAGTTTTTCAAAGAGGTTTTCTATTCCTTGCTCTTCTTCTTCTCCTTCTGGAATTCCTATGATACGGATATTATTACTTGTCATGTTGTCCTGCAGCTGTCTTAGAGCCTCTTCAGTCTTGTTCATGTTAGGGAAGTTTTCTGTCATTAGTTTTTCAAAGAGGTTTTCTATTCCTTGCTCTTCTTCTTCTCCTTCTGGAATTCCTATGATACGGATATTATTACTTGTCATGTTGTCCTGCAGCTGTCTTAGAGCCTCTTCAGTCTTGTTCAGTCTTTTTTCGTTTCGTTGCACTGTCTGGGAGTTTTTGTCTACATTGTCCTCCAGCTCGCTGATCCGATCTTCTGCTTCCTCTAGCCTGCTTTTAATTCCTTCTACTGTGTTCTTCAATTCAGAGATCGTATTCTTCATTTCCTCCTGGCTCTTATTGATAGCTTCCATGTCCTTTTTGATGCTGGTATAATTCTCAGTAAGTTCCTTATAGTTCTTCTGGAGTTCAGTGTAGTTTTTCTGGAGTTCTTTGTAGTTTCCGCTGAGCTCATTGAGCTTCTCCATAATCCATGCTTTCAATTCCATATCTGATAGTTTGCTCCCCTCTATTTCATTTAGCACTCTTTCTGGGGACTCTACCTTTCCTTTCGATGGGGGGTTGTTTCTCTGTCTCCCCATTTTTGTGACTCCTATTGTTTGTTGGCGCTTCTTAGAACGATCTGCACTTCCTGGATCTAATAGGGAAGTTTTAAAAACAGATTTTTAAAAAGATTTTTGCAATAGTTCTTTGTTTAATCTGGTCATTTTAGTTGCTAAGATTACATTTCACAAGGTATATGTGGTTTGGTGGATAATGTTTTTATGTTAAAGTGGTGATAACTGCAAATATTCTGAAGTAGACTAATTATAATTTCATTTAGATACTGAATATGAAAGTAAATATATAATCATCTCATTTGTATGTTTTCAGAAAGACGTGTATTTTTTTTATAAGACTTAATAGCATGACGATATCCCATTTCTTTGTACTTGCTCACAGAAATATAAAGCTACTAATGGTTACTGAACAAAACATGTTCTAGGTAAACATAAAGGTTATATCTTTTCTTTTTAAAAAACAGGAGCAGATGTCTCAAGTATTAGATGCCATGTTTGAAAAATTAGTTAAAGAAGGAGAACATGTAATTGATCAAGGTGATGATGGTGACAACTTCTATGTAATCGATAGGTAAGTTTTGCATAACTTCACTACTAAAATGTAACAAATCTTTTGGGTAAAATTTCAATGGTTATAATGATAGCAAATTAATACATAGTTTATAGTAATAGGCACTATAAACCTGCTGTGAATACATGCAGTGAAATCCTATTAGATCATGAAAAGTGGTATAGTTTATAAAAGAACTGATGATTTTTGGTTATTTTAATCTGTACATCTCAGTCACTGTGAACCTTCTCTTTTGTTAACTTCTATTTGACAGGTCGTTAGTATGTAATAGATGCCTATTACAATGAGAATTAGAAGCATAATACAGTACCTGGGATATTGAATCACAGTGTATCTCAATCTGTGTTTCACTTTTTAAACAATTTTTTTTATAAGCTATAAAGTAAAACATGCTCATTGTTTAAAAAATCAAAGGAGGCATAAGGTAGAAAGTCTCATCCCTGCTTCTTCAACATTATGTAGTCAGCAGAGTGGTAGTTTGTGTGTCCTTCCAGAAGTTGTTTATGCGTTGTTTTATTGGCCTTTTAAAAACTATAAATTATTTTATTAAAATAAGAAGGCATGCATCTACATTGAAAAAATCTAATTTCAGAAAACTTAAAGTTGTGCTTTACTTAATAACACTTTATACTTTAAGTATGCTTTTAGTGATAATTAGGTAGGAGTCCCAAAATTGTAATAGGGGAGCAGTCTGAACTGGGTATTTCTTCTGTTCTGTAAAGTGATGTTGAAGTATGAGACATTTGGTATCCCCAGCCTGATTTATTGGACTACATTTGCTTCTCTGGATAAGAGCTATGTTCAACTCAGAAGTCTTGTGGAAAATTACTCCCCATCTGTCTGCTTAGTCCTCCTTTCCTGATCTTGGCTCTGTGGGTGGTATCTTGCATAAATCTATAGTGCATGCTCTCTGAATCAAGGGTTTTCACTGATTCCTCTATTCCTTCATCCCAGATGCCCTGCTGACCCTGCAGAGCTGTTGCAAAGGCAGTAGCCAGGGTTCGGGTGCACTCTGATTCTAGAACAGAATAGAACCAGTTATCTCATGTGTAAATTCAAGTCATGGTTTTGGTATCATTGACCACTTTCATCAGTAGAACACCTCAGAAATTTATTCAGCTGTTTAATTGTATTTAATTGTAGGGACATATGAGAACCTCAAGTACTATACAGAATTAATCTCCTTTTAGTAGGTATTTTGACCATAATAATTCCCCTGCATTGGTGTGTGGTACATCCTTTTCAGGTAGATCCTAATTACCCACTTGACAGGTGAAAACTCTCAGGCATGCAGAAGTAATGGGAGTAGGTTAAGGTTACCCAGATGATTGGTATAGAGCCAACTCTGCAGGCAGGTCTTCTTGGCCACTATTTGTGTTCTTTCCATACCTGAGGCCTAATATTATCAGGGAAGAGATCTATATAAAAAAGCAGCACACAGTATTTTAACAGATATTAGACTCATGGGATTTCAGATGGACTATAGCTCATTTTACTTCTCATCAGTACATTTGTTGTATATTTTATCTTACTCAAAGTAGAAAATATAGAGACTAGCTTTAGTGCAAATGTGTAAATAGCATAAAATAGAAGAATTAATCTATGCTTGAAAAATAATTATTCATGAAAAAATTCTAGATGGTACCCTTGAAACAGCCATCCTGTCTGTGAATTATATTAAAAGCCAATTATTCTCTTCCTTATTCAGTAATATTTTTGTCTGTTTTCTTATGTTTTTGCTTGTATTGTGTTTTTACCATTCACAGTCCATTTTTTAATAAAAGCAGTCCCTTTTTTGTCTTTGTTAGGGTTTAGCCAATAAGGTAAAGCCAAAGAACTTCTGTTTGCCATCACAGGTGGTTCAGCAAGCCTTGAAACCATGTTCTATGATAATCTATAATATATGGAAAGACAGTTCTCCACAAGAAGAGTGTAGTTCATATAAATAAACATAGGATCTGGACAATATGTAGTGCAGTGGCATGAAAATTGCCTTGGAAAAGAACTCCAATTAAAAGATAAGCACAGAAAAACTATAAAAATACCAGGATCAGATAGTCTGAATTTCTACCACTTTTTATGTTTTTACTTAGATTGGGGGTTGATCGAAAAGGCCCAGATAATGTCAATTTTTTAGGCTTTGCAGGCCATGTGGTCTCTGTTGCAGCTACTCAACTCTGCTGTTATAGCACAAATCAGCTATAGATTATGCATAGACCAGTGTGTTTGTGTTCTGGTAAAACTATTTACAAAAACAGGCAGCCACTGTGTGGGCCACGGCTTGCTAGTCCCTCCTTTAGATTATAAAGGATCCTCACAAGTACTGTATAGTAATGGATAACCAAATTGTTAGATATATATTTTTAAGTAGTTATATATATGTGTATATATATATATATATTTTTAAGTTATTTTCTCCTGATCTAAAGAGTAATACATGTTCCTTTTAGAAATAAAAACTCTTCAGTTTGATAATGTCTCTGGATTCCTCAGTATTGTTATGCTTAGAGATAACTACAGTCAGCATTTTCATATACATTCTTTCAGATGGTTGTCTATGCATATACTGCTTGGTTGCTCTTAGTTATATTTTTTATCATTTATTTTATTACCTCCAGTTTTTATTGTTTTGACTCATTTTCCCCAGCAGGCACATGTATGGTCCTCACCTTAGGCCAATTGATGATCTCTTCATGCTTGTCTGGATCAGATGGTGTCTCTGGCACATCTTGATGCCCTTTTATTGCTTATTGTCATCAGAGGGGAAAGGGAAGCTGGAATGAGATTTTATTGCACAGGGCTTTTCTCTAAAATCAGGTTTTATTGTAATGAGATTTTGCTAGAATTACTTTTACCTTTTTCCTGTGTCCAACAGAGGAACATTTGATATTTATGTAAAATGTGATGGTGTTGGAAGATGTGTTGGTAACTATGATAATCGTGGGAGTTTTGGTGAACTGGCCTTAATGTACAATACACCGAGAGCAGCTACAATCACTGCTACCTCTCCTGGTGCTCTGTGGGGTTTGGTGAGTGAATTATTTCTTTGAACTGAATATTATTTGTAAAAAAGTGTTGACAAAAGCCAGGTAGATCTAGTATTTTAGTTCAATAGGTGGATTTACTTGGGATCATCATCAGGCCTAAGGGGATTTTATTAAGCAACTACTGGATGCTGAAATGTTGGGCACTAAGACTGTACTGGATGAAATCTTCATTTTTTTTTTTCCCGGTCAAGTCAGGTGCTTAATGTACTGGCCCTGGGAAAGACACTCAGATCCAAAATGGTCCTCTTTCTTCACTCACCCATAACCAAACAGCTACATGATAAACAACCAAAGCCTTCAGTGCTATTTTCTGAGATAGCTTTCTGTGTTAACTATTATATCTGTGGCTCCCAAAATGTGGTCCCCTGACCAGGAGCATCTTTATCTGGGGCCCTACTTACTGATTTGGGCCCGCTGAATCAGAAACTTTGGAGATGGAGCCCAGCAATCTGTATTTGAGCAAGCCTGCCAAGAGATTGTAATGCAGACTAGAGTTTGAGGAACCCATTATAAACTGATTTTGGTGGGGTATAAATTGATTGGTAACAACTTGCATTGAATAGCAGCTATGTAGAAAAAAAATACTTGATGCCGGTGGCTCTCACCTGGATGCACATCAGAATTACTTGGGGGTGTTAAAAAATCCTCTTGCCTAGGCCCCACCACACACCAATTTAATCAGACTCTCCCAGGGTGGGACCTGGCTTTTCAAAATAAATTTCTTAATAGTGGTATTTCTACAAGACTTAAAAGTTGGTTTAGACTGGAGACATTTGAGTAAGGGAAGAAGGAAGATTTTTTTCATAGATGATATCAGGATGCAGAGTAACAGGCACTAGTAAAACTGATTCTGGAAGACTGTGTTTAAGCTGGTCCTTCTTATACATATCACCTTGAAATTTAGTTAAAATGCAGATCCTGGAGTTCCAGTCAAGATGGTGGCATAGGCAGACATGTCTTGCCTCTTCGCACAACCACATCAGAAATACAACTAAAACATAGAATAGCCATCACTCAGAACCATCAGGAATTGAATTGAATGGAAGTCTGACAACTACAGAATTGAAGAAACCATATCCATCCAGACTGGTAGGAGGAACACAGATGCAGAACTGGGTGGTCCCATACCCACATGCGGTGGATAAGAATTTGGGAGGGATATCTTGGGAGAAAGGAGTTCCCAGCCCAGGGTTCCAGTGCAATGAAAATAAGTCCCCACAACTTCTGGCTATAAAAGCCAGTGAGAACTGAGTCAGTAAAAGAAACTACTGGAGACCCGAGCAGTTCCTCTTAAAGAACCCACACATGGACTCACCTACTCAGACTCCCTCCCTCTGAGCTCCAGCACTGGGCTAGCAGCTTGAAAGGCACCAGTGACAAAAAGGGAAAAACTGAAGTGTCTGGCATCAGGGCAAGCAGAGGCCATTCTCCCTTTTCTAAGCCCTCCCGACACAGAGCCACACCAGCAAGCTGGTACCATATCTGAGACTCCATCAACCTAGCTAACACTGTTTGACCTGCCTTGGAGATCCCCAGAGACTCCACCCAACTCATGGACCCACCCAAGCTGCTTTTCCATATGAATGGCTGGTCGTGGCTCATACTGCACAACTTCCTAAATCCTCTCAAACTAGCAACAGCTAGCCTCAGTGAGCCCCTGGCCAACCACTGGCCAACCACTGGCCAACCACTAGCAGTAGCCAGCCTATATTCACAGCTTGGTTTTGCCTGGGAATATCCAAGCCCAGCACAAGTAGTAGCAATCTCAGATGGCTATTTATAGCTCAGGCAGGGTGGCCCTGGGCAAAACACGGGTTGGGGCTGACCTTGGCCTGCAGCACCCAGAAAACCTCGGGGCCAGCACACCTAGGGGACAGCTACAGACCATGTTGGAGCAACCTCACCCTTGCCCTGCACAGCTGACCCTCCACAGAGAGCTGAGGATGGTGGTAAGTAGACACAGCCAATTCTTGCATCTGACTGGCCTGGGTGAATCCCTCCCATTGATCTGCCAACAGCAATCAAGGCTCAACTACAGGAGGAGGGTGTACTCATCCCACATGAAGGGCACACCTTGAATACCCAGCTTGGGTGATAGAGGAGGCTGTGCCATTGGACACCTAATACATTAGGTCACACTACCAAGACACGGAGTCAAAACAGCTCTACCCAATACATAGAAACAAACACAGGGAGGCTGCCAAAATGAAGAGACAGAGAAATATGGCCCAAATGAAAGAACAGACCAAAACTCCAGTAAAAGAGCTAAGTAAAATGGAGATAAGCAATCTGTCAGATGCAGAGTTCAAAATATTGGTTGTAAATATGCTTAAGGAACTTAGTGAGAGCCTCAGCAGCATAAAAAAGATCCAGTCAGAAATGAAGGACACACTAATTGAAATAACAATTTTCAGGGAAACAACAGTAGAGTGGATGAAGCAGAGAATCAAATCTATGATTTGAAACATAATGAAGCAAAAAACAACCAGTTAGAACAAGAAGAAAAAGAAATCCAAAATAATGAGTGTAGCGTAAGCAGCCTCTGGGATAAATTTAGTGGCTGAGGAGTCCAACATCCAAATCATAGGGGTTCCAGAAGGAGAAGAGAAAGAGCAAGAAATTGGAAATTATTTGAAAAACAATGAAAGAAAACTTGCCTAATTTGGTGAAGAAAGTAGACTTACAATATCAGGAAGCAAAGAAAGTCCCAAAGAAGATGGATGCAAAGGCCACCATTCCAAGACACATCATAATTAAAATGCCATAGGTTAAAGATAAAGAGAGACTCTTAAAAGCAGCAAGAGAAAAGAAGTTAGTTAGCAACAGGGGAGTTCCCATAAGACTATCAGCTGATTTCTCAAAAGAAACTTTGCAGGCTATAAGGCATTGGCAAGAAATATTCAAAGTCATGAAAAGCAGGGAACTACAGCCAAGATTGCTCTACCCAGCAAAACTGTCATTTAGAATGGAAGGGAAGATAAAGAACTTCCCAGAGAAAAATAAACTAAAGGGGTTCATCATCACCAAACCATTATTATATGAAAGATTAAAGGGTCTTATTTAAGAAAAAGAAGATCAAAACTATCAACAATAAAAAGGCAAATATACATATCTATCAACAAAAAAAAAAAAGAACAGAGATCATGGATACAGAGAGTATTTTTGATGGTTGCCAAATGGGAGGGCAGTATAGAGGAATGGGTGAAGAGGTGGGGAATTAAGAAATACAAATAAGGATTTTGGAGACTTCCGGCCATAATGGGGGCATAGACAGACACGCTGTGTTTCCCTCCACAACTAAGGAGGAATAGAACTACCTCAAAACTAGAAACAACCAGAAGTTCCAGAAAACTAAACTACATGGAAGTCCAGAAAACAAAGATATAAAGAAGTAATATTCATCCAGACAGATAGGAGGGGTGGAGTTGGGGCAGAGAGGACGCAGTGTGGTGGCGGTGGCGGCGGCAGTGGCAGGCTGGCAGAAAGCACAGTCACACGTTTTAAAAAGTTGGGAGGCACACCTGGGGAGCGCTCCCAGCTCCTCACCGGGCCTTGCAGCTCATAGTCCCAGCACCAGGGAAAATCAAGCCTCATTGCTTCTGACTGTGCAGACCAGTGGGGGTTTGGGCGGAGGCAGAAACTGCCAGTCTCTCAGCAGAGTCCACTTGTTTAAAGGGCCACCACAGTCCTAGAACCTCTGCAGACCCACCCACTCCGGGAATGATGGCCAGGGCAGCGGCTAGAGGGGCGCCAGTGCAGTGTGGAAGTGGGAGGGTGCCTGGAAAAGGGGCGAGTGCTGGGCAGGCGGCATTGTTCCCTCTCAGACCCCTCCCCCACATACAGCACCACAACGTGTTGAAACAGGTTCCCCTGCACTGACAAATCCCTAAGGCTCTGCCCCTTACAACATAACAGGAGCGACAGCTCTACCTGGGACGTGGAGGCAAGCAAATACAGGAACCTGTCATAATGAGGAGACAGAGAAGTATCGCCCAAAAGGGGAAATGGATCAAGGTTCCAGTGGGAGAACTAAGTGACGAGGAGATAGCAAACCTAACAGATGAGGAGATAGACAACCTAACAGACACAGAATTGAAAACACTGGTGATAAAGATGCTCACAGGCTTGACAGATATGCTTGAGGACAGCAAACGCATAAGAGAAGGAGTGAAGGCTATACTAAGTGAAACGAAGGAAAATCCCCACAAAACCAATGGTGAAGGGAAGGAAACCGGGGTTCAAATCAATGATTTGGAACATAAGGAAGAAAGAAACAGCCAACCAGTGCAGAATGAGGAAGCAAGAAATGAAACATGAGGAAAACTTCCAAATTTTGTGAAGGAAATGGACATACAGGTCTGGGAAGCACGGAGGGTCCCGGGCGAGCTGGACCCAGAGGTGACCACACCAGGATGCATCATGATTGAGATGCCAAAGGTGAAAGATAAAGAGAGAGCTCTGGAGGCCAGCAAGAGAGAGGCAGAGAGTTGCCTACAGGGAGGTGCCTATAGGACTATCAGCTGATTTCTCAGAGGACACTTTGCAGTCAGGAAGAGACTGTCAAGCAGTATTCAATGTGGTGAGAGGCACCTGCAACCAGGATTACTCTATCCAGCAAGGCTATCATTTAGAATGGAAGGGCAGATGAAGTGCTTCCCTGACAAGGTAAAGCTAAAGGAGTTCATCATCACCAGCCATTATTATATGAAGTGTCAAAGGAACTTAAGAAAAAGAAGATCAAAACTATGAACACTAAAATGACAACAAACTCACAACTATCAACAACTGAATCTAAAAAATAAAAACAAAATCCAACTAAGCAAACCAGAATCGGAACAGAATCATAGGTATGAGGATCATTTGGCAGGTTATCAGCTGGGAGGGGAGAGGGTGAGAAATGGGGATATGGTGCAGGGATTAAGAAGCATAATCGGTTGGTACAAAATAGAGGAAGTTAAGAATAATATAGAAAAGGGTGAAGCCGAAGAACTTATATGAACAACCCATGGACATGAACTAAAGGCGGTGGGATTGCTGGAGGCAAGGGGGATACTGGGCAGAGGGGAGCAAAGGGGAAAAAATTGGAACTACTATAACAACATAATAAAATATACTCAAAAAAAAAAGAAATACAAATAGGTAGTTACAGAGTGGCCATCGGGGTATAAAATATAAAGTACAGTATAGGAAATGGAGTGGCCAAAGAACTTATGTGCATGACCCATGGACATGAACAATGGTGGGGGGATTGCCTGAGGGCATGGCGGGTGCTGGGTGGAAGGGGACAAAGGTGGGAAATCTCAGGACAATTGTAATAGTATAATCAATAAGATATAATTTAAAAAATTAAAATAAAATGCAGATTTTGATTCAGTGCGTCTGGGATAAAGCCTGTGACTCCATTTCTCATAAGCTCCCAAGAGACAACTAGTGCTGCTGGGACGCAGAACATGCTTTCAGCAGCATTGATTTCAATTGATTGATTTCAATTAATTATTGAAAATAGTCCACCCTATAGTTTTGACATGCATTTATGAGGTTATTTCTCTCAAATACTTTGTGGAAGGGAGAAAGGTTGAATTGAGAGAAAGTGTGTTAATTTCATTTCCGAGGACATTGGGGGGGGGGGCAACGTACAGAAATTACAAATTATTCAGTCAGGACTTCACATTTCACTGCAAAGTAGATTCAGCTGATAAAATATCACTTGATATAGAAATAAGACGTAGTGTACATTTCTTCTTATTAGAACCAGGCAATTACTGTCTACTAATTAAAAAATGTGATGAGTCACTTCTTAAATTGTATAAGAAAAGTTGGAATTGTTGCTGGTGGAGGAAAACTTATTATCCGAAATGTTTTAAGAGCTATCAAAGATTTGACTACCCAAAGCCCACCACAGTAAAAACTCCAAACCAAGAGCAGACCTGGTCCATAGGAAGTGTTTGCTTGTCATCAGAGTGGTGGGCAAAGTTAGAGTCTGTCATGAGTTGTTACTTAAGGAAGATATCATTAAAAACATTAACCTTCTGAATGGGGTTGCCTAATAGCCTTAGAGAAGTAACCGATCACCGTGACCATGCTGATGATTCAGAGAGGCAATTATTGAAATAAGTAGGATGGGACTTCCAGCCAAGATGAAGGCCTAGACAGCCACTCTGCATCTCCCTCCACAACTAAGAAGGAATACAACTACCTCAAAATTAGAAACAACCAGAAGTTCCAGAAAACAAAGTGCATGGAAGTCCAGCAAACAAAGATAAAAAGAAGACATACTCATCCAGACAGCGCCACAACGTGGTGAAACAGGTCGCTGGTTACTGATGAATACCTAAGGCTCTGCCCCTTACAACAAAATAGGAGCGACAGCTCTGCCTGGGACATGGAAGCAAACAAACACAGGAGACTTACGGCCAAGATGGAGGCCTAGACTGACATGCTCCATCTCCCTCCACAACTAAGAAGGAATACTACTACTGCAAAACCAGAAATAACCAGAATTTCCAGAAAATAAATGGAAGTCCAATGTATGAAGTTATAGAGAAGTGGTGCTCGACCGGACAGGTAGGAGGGGTGAAGCCAGGAAGGAGAGGTTGGGCTGTGCTGTCTGCAGCAGCAGCAGCGATAGCAGCAGGACAGCAGTAAGCATGGACACCTGTATTTAAGGGGAGGCTAAAAGCGCCTGGGGAGCAGCCAAAAGCTGGGGAAGGCAGACCTCCATTGCCTAGGACTGTGAGGCCTGGAGGGGTGGGACGGAAGAGGAGATTCACGGTCTCTCAGCAGAGAGTGAATGGCAGGAATCCATCTTGGACCCCCACCTCTGCAGAAAACGCCACAGCATGGTGAGATGGGTCACCTGGTTGTGACGAGTGCACAGGGCTCCGCCCCCTATAGCGTAGGAGTTGTGACTGCCCTGCCCAAGAAGCAAAGGTAAACACAAAACTGTCAGGATGGCACAGATCATGATAGAGATCCCGGTGATGCAGCTGACCAGACAGCAAATATCTAATCTAACAATGCAGCAGATAGGAAATCTTTCTGAGGCACAGTTCAGAGCTTTATTAAAAATGCTTACAGACCTAACAGCAGATCTTAAACAAGATGGGGAAGGAATGAAGGCTAGTCCTGCTGAAATGAACCAAAACACATACGAAACTAGTGGTGAGGGAAGGAAAACGAGGGATCAAATAAAAAAATCGGAACATAGGGAAGGAACAAACAGTCAACCAACGCAGAAAGAGGAAACAAAAAGTGAGGAAAATGAGGAGAGGCTCAGAAACCTATGGGACAGCTATAAGCGGGTCAACATCTGAATGATAGGGTTGCCAGAAGGTGAAGAAGAACTAGAAATTGAAAAATTATGTGAAAAAATAATAAAGCAGAACTTCCCTAACCTGGGGAAGGAAGTAGACTTACAGGTCCAGGAAGCACAGAGTTCCAAAAAACCTGGAACCAGGGAGAACCACACCAAGACACATTATAATCAAAATGTCAAAAATTAAGGATAAAGAGAGAATCTTAAAAGCAGCAAGAGAGAAGAAGAGAATTACATACCAAGTGGTCCCAATAAGACTATCAGCTGACTTCTCAAAAGAAACTCTGCAGGCAAGAAGGGACTGGCAAGAAATATTCAAAGTAATGAAAAGCAGAAACCTACAACCAAGATTACTCTATCCAACAAAGCTGTCATTCAGAATAAAAGGGCAGAGAAAGTGCTTCCAGGACAAAATAAAACTGAAGGAGTTCATCAGATCCAAACCACTGTTAAATGAAATGTTAAAGGGATTGGTTTAGGAGAAAGAGGATCAAAACTATGAACATTAAAATGAAAACTGTATCACAACCAACAACAGAAGCTAGGGAACCAAAACAAAGGCAAACTAAGTAGGCAACAGAGTGGGAAAAGAATTATAGGTATGGGGAACATTATAGGTGGAGGTCAGCAAGGAGGAGGAAGTGGGGAAAGGGAGGGAGATGGTACAGGAATTAAGCATAGCGGGAGAGAGTGAAGTAGATAGGAAGATGTTGTGAAGAACTATATGCACAACCAATGGGCATGGACTAAGGATGGGTGGACAACTGGAGGGAGGGGTGTCACTGGGTGGAGGGGAACAAAGGGAAAATAAATTGGGACAACTGTAACAGCATAATCAATAAAGCATATTTAAAAAAAAGAAATAACTAGGATGAAAACATTTGAAATGGGACATTCTGGATTTTATTTATGTCACAGTGGGTGTGAAGAGATGGGCCACTAATAGAAGATTTTTCTTGAGACATAAAGCTTATTTCTAAATTACTAAACTATTTCCAGCCTTCTCAGTTTTGCAATAAACTCTGTCCATAAAATGGCCTCACAGTTACTTCCCAAACCTGATTGTATACTAGAATCACTTGAGGAGTGTTTATGAAACATAGGTTATTGAGCCCTACATGCAGAGATTTTCAGTCATTAAAGTCTGGGACCCCAAAAACCTTTTCTTAACACTCAGCTGATTCTGATGCAGAGCCAAGCTTCGTAATTTTTTCAATATTTTTCACTTTATAAGATTTTTCTCTTTCTAAAAAAATTAAGAATACAAGTCCAAATTATAGCCCTTGTAAAATTATAATAAACTAAATTGGAAAAAAGTATGTTTAATTTTCTAGAGACATAATCACACTGGTATTTTTCTCCTAATTCATTTAAATTCAGCCTTAATGTGTTGACACAATAATTTAGTAATTAAAGAACATACCCCAGTTTTTAAAATATTAAAATGATATTATTTTTCAAGGTATGCCAAACTAGTATAATGTGGGGGGCTCTTTACTGAGAACTACAATTATGTTTTGTAGGAATTTTTCTGAAAATAAAACTTCCAGGAAAACCATTTTTTGAGCTTGTTATTTAACATTTCTGTAGTTCCTTAATTGAGTTCTTTATTTTTGAGGTTAAGTAGTATAAAGATAGGAACATTTTTAAATGATAAGCATGAAATAAACACTGAAATTAGACTTTACTGAAGAAAGTTGTTTTTTCGCTATGCACATTTTTAAAAGGACTGATATGTGGATGTGACAAAAATAATTTTTCAAGAACTTTTACATTATAATTGCTTTTTATGATTATAAAGTATTTTCTAATAGTGTTTCTCATATTTCTTTTTACTGCAAGCTATATTAAAAAGCACATCAGGAAACGTATGTGTTTGTGTATAACTGAAATAAATACATAGCTAAAAGTGACTACTAAAACGAATTAATACTATTTTCCATTTTACTTTTTTTTAAATAAAAATTCTGGTCATGGCTTGTGAAGGGGATCAAAAGGTACTAACTTCCACTTATATAAAATAAAAAGTCCTGGGGATGTAATGCACAACATGGTGACTATAGTTAATAATACTGTATTGTATATTTGAAAATTGTTAATTTAAGGTCAAGATGGTGGCATAGGTAAATGCAGTGCTTGCATCCTCCTAAAACCACATCAGAATTACAACTAAACTGCAGAACCGCCTGAAATCTGGCTGAATAGAACTCCTATAATTAGGGAATTAAAGAAGCCACTTGGGAGACTTGTAGGAGGGGAGATGCAAGCAGGCTGGTCCCACACCCATATGTGATGGATAAAAATCAGAAGCGATAGCTCAGCTGTGGAGGTCCCCCCTGTGGAGCAAGGGGTCCCAGCCCCCACACCAGGCCCTCTATCCCTGGGTTCCAGTGCCAGGAAGAGAAGTCCCCATAACTTTAGGCTCTAAAAACCAGTGGGGATTGTGGTTGAGTGAAACAGAGGGCTTCTGGAGGCCCAGGTGTGCCTCTTAAAGGGTAGGCACACTGATTTACATAGACACTTTAAATCTGAGCTCCAGCATTGGGGCAGCAGCTCGAAAGGCACCAGGGACATATGGGGAGGAACTGAAATGTCTAGAATTGAGAGAGCTGGGGGGTTGGGGGGTGAGCTTTCTGCCAAACAAAAGTGCTGGCAGATGGCATTGTTCTGTTTATGAGCCCTCCTCCAAAAAACCAGCAGGCGGGCATCATATCTGAGTCTTCATCAACCAGACTCACATTGTTCGTCCATCCTGGTGATTCCCTGAGACCCCACCCCACCCAAATTTTGGGCCCACCCAAGCTGTTTCCAGTAGTTTTTCCATAGGAATGGCCTATTTTGGCTCATGTTTCAGACTACCTAAAATCTCTCAAACAGGCAGCATCTGGCCTCAGCATACCCGAAACTTGCTAAATGGCCCCAGGCCTGGCACTAGTAGCAGCCAGCCTTGATTCACACCTTGTCCTCACCTAGACACCTCCTCCCCCAGCACAAGTAGCAGCCATCTGAAGATTGCTTTGTAGCTCATGCCAGGTGACCTTGACCTGCATCTCCCAGGAAACCTCAGAACCTCAGAGTCAGCGCACTGGTGGACAGCTTCAGGCCACATCAAAGCACCACCCAACCATCTTCACAAGTGATACATAAAGAGGTGGACTCAAGCAGGCACCAGAGGCCCGCTGAAGTAAGTCCTGCTTCATGGGATAGGCCCCTACACAACTGATCCGCACTGGTGAGAGGTTGGTGGTCACAGCCAGTCCTTGAAGCCATTTGGCCTGGGGGTAAATCCCTTTAATTGATGTGCCAACAGCAATCAAGGCTCAACTACAACAGGGTGGTGTATACAGCCCACACCGGGTAGAGGATGGATGACACCTGGAGTGTTCAGCTTGGGTGATCAGGGAAGGCTGTGCCTCTGGACCCTACAGAACACCTACTATCTTAGGCCACTCGACCAAGCCCAGGAGACACATCAGCTCTATCTAATACACAGAAACAAACACAGGGAGGATACCAAAATGAAGAAAGAAAGATACATGTCCTAAATAAAAGGACAAAACTCCAGAAAAAACTAAATGGAGACAAGTAATTACTATATGCAGAGTTCAAAACACCAGATATATGGATGCTCAGTGAACTTAGTGAGAACCTCAACCAGCATAAGAAAGAACATGGAAACTATAAAAAAGAAACAGTCTGAAATGAAGGATACACTAACTGAAATAAAGAATAATTTACAGGGAATCAATAGTAGAATAGATGAGGCCAAAAAAGCAGATCGGCAATTTGGAATATAAGGAAGCAAAAAAACATCCAATCAGAATAGCAAAAAGAAAAAGGGATTTCCCAAAAAAAGAGAAAGAAAGAAAGGAAGGAAGGGGAGAGAGAGAGAAGGAGAGAGGTGGAGAGAGAGAGAGAAAAGGAAAGGAAGGAAGGAAATGAAGATAGTGCAAGGAGCTTCTGGGACAACTTTAATCATACCAGTGTTTGCATCATGAGGGTGCCAGAGAAGAGAGCAAGAAATTGAAAACCTACTTGAAAAAACAACAGGAAACATCCCTAACCTGGTGAAGGAAGTAGACATATAAGTCCAGGAAGCACAGAGAGTCAGTCTCAAACAAGATGAACCCAAAGAAACCCACATCAAGAGATATCATAATTAAAATGTGAAAGATTAAAGACAAAAAAAAAGTCT
The DNA here is from genome assembly GCF_987537825.1 of Furipterus horrens. Classification (NCBI taxonomy): domain Eukaryota; kingdom Metazoa; phylum Chordata; class Mammalia; order Chiroptera; family Furipteridae; genus Furipterus; species Furipterus horrens. The sequence goes on from NW_028327179.1 coordinate 54,207,970, forward strand.
TAAAAGGCGGTAAGAGAAAAGCAGTTATTTACCTACAACATTTGCCATAAAACTCAGCTGATTTCTGAGCAGAAACTTTGCAGGCCAGAAGGGATTGGCAAGAAATAATGAATAGTCCAAAAGTGATGAAAAGCAAGAACCTACAACCAAGATTACTTTACCCAGCAAAGTTATCATTTAGAATCAAAAGACAGATAAAAAGCTTTCCAGACAAGAAAAGCAAAAGGAGTTCATCACTACCAAACCAGTATTAACATGAAATGTTAAAGGGTCTTTAAGAAGAAGAACAAAAGATCAAAAAAATGAACAATGGAATATCTAACAATTGAATCTAAAAAACAAAATAAGTGAACAAGCAGAACAGAAAAGACTCGTAGATACAGAGAACGTTTTGAATTTTGCCAGCTGGGAGGGGGTTGGGGGAAAATGGGGGAAAATGTTGAAGGGATTAAGAAGTACAAATTGGTTGTTGGAAGTGTAAAGTACAGCACAGGGAATATAGTTAATGATATTCTAATAACTGATGTCAATGGGTATGAGATTTACCAGGATGATCACTTAGTTATATAATGTCTAATCACTGAGGTGTACACCTGAAACTAATATTGTATGTCAGCTGTAATTGAAAAATTAAAAATCAATTATAAAGTTGCTGAGAGATTTTAAATGTTCTCATCACAAGAAAAAAGTTTTTGTAACTATTTAAAATAACAGATGTTAACTTTATTGTGGTGATCATTTTGCAACATATACAAAAATTAAATCATGTTGTACAACTGAAACTAATATTATATATCAGTTAAACCTCAATTAAAAAATTCTGGTCATGTCTTACCAAATTGATTTTATAATACTCTAGGCTATCATCCATGGTGAAAAAACTGGTTGCTAGTCAGAAGTCATAGAAACTGCATACGGTGGTGGTTGCCAGAGACTATGGGTAGGGGAAATGGAGAGATTTGGTCAGAGGGTACAAACTTTCTGTTATAAGATGAATAAATTCTGCAACCAAATGTACAGCATATTGATTATAGTTAACTATATTGTATTATATACTTGAAAGCTGCTAAAGTAAATCTTAAATGTTCTCACCGTAAAAGAGAAATGGCAATTACGTGAGGTGATAGAGGCTTTAACTAACCCTACTGTGGAAGTCATTTCACATTGTATAAGTGTATAAAATCAACACATTGTGCACTTTAAACTTACACAATATTATATAGGTCAATTATATCTCAAAACTGAGGCAGGAAAAAGAATATGGTACTGGTATCTAGTTTTTAGAATGGTGCAACAGTGCCACCTCGTGGGTTATACATAGTAGTATATCTCTTCTGAATAAAAATAAACTGATGCTTCTTTTAAAAAACTTAAAATAATATTTTATATGGTTCTGTATTTTATGCTTGAATAAAAATCTTAAATAAGTTACATTAAATATATAATAATGTTAATCTTTTATTTCAAAAATTTCAGTTATTGTTTATTTCTTATAGGGAATGAAATGAAACTATCTTTTAAAACTTTTTTCCTCAGAAAATTTACCTTTTAATTGTCTTTGTATTTGATATTCTGCCTTAGGACAGGGTAACCTTCAGGAGAATAATTGTAAAAAATAATGCCAAAAAGAGAAAAATGTATGAAAGTTTTATCGAGTCACTGCCATTTCTTAAATCTTTGGAAGTAAGTATATATTTATACTTTTATTTTGCTTTAAAAACTTCTGTATTTTGTTAGGAATATTTACTTCTATACAAAAGTTTCTTTGAATAAAAATATATCGATATTTTCATTTGAAAGATTAATTATGGTGTTTGTATAGCTCAGTATTTCTTTTACTACATAAAACTACATTTGTTTTATTGTTCATAAGTAATAGATTCCTGTGAACATTTATAGCAGTTTTATGTGGTCCTTTTCTAAAAGCAGACTTAAAATAAGCATGTAATATCATCAGGAGCCACTAGTTATACCTTTCCAGGGAGAGGTTTCTAAATACAGAATGTTGGTATTAGCTCAATCTAATGAATATCTACTCCATTATAAAAATACCAGGGAAAAGAAACAAAAAATAGAACAAGATTCTCCCCCTAACCAAAAAATAAATCCTTCTAGTTACAAAGTCCTCACTGTCCTCTCCTTCTCAGTCATCTTTGCTGTTTATTCCTCTTCTCATTTCCTTATATGCCAATGTCTTTTCTTTTTTCAGGCTACTTTTACTCACTTGGTGAACTTATCAAATCCCCTGTATTTAAACACTCTATGTTGATGCCTTTTAAATTTACCATAATCAGATAAGATCCCTTCCTAGAATGCCAGACTCATATAACTAACTAACTGCATATTTAATTTTTCCTCTCAGACACCTAATAGTCACCTCAATCATCACATCCTAAATCTACTCCTCCCCTCTCTTCCCTGTCTTAGTGGCTGGCAGCACCATCCTTCCAGCATCTGGGCCAAAATCTTTGGGATTAGTACTGACTCATCTACAGAAGTATCTTTGTTGCATTGTTAGTATATATGCCTGACGGACATTTTGGCCACATTACAGAATGCATATTAGGTAGCTGATCTCAGAGGTTGGAAATCCAAATGCCTTCAGATCTAGGCAAGTAACATAAAGAAGAAAAACTGAGTTGGGACAGGATTTTGGTAAACTGAAGAACATGTGCTCCACTTAAAGAAACAGCTGCTATTCCACCAGTTTTTTTTTTTTTTTTACTATGTGGAAATATGGGCTGAGTGTTGTTGACATTCCTGGTTTTTCATGAGAGGCTGGAAATTCAAACTTCTATGAGAAATTTATTTTAAAATGCTGGCTGTTTGTTAAGATAACACATACAAACCTGCACACTTCCTGGTTTATTTGGTTTATAAGCTACCAATTTTTAAATCTCTGAGATAAATAATATTATCCAATTAATCTGTTTAATAATTTGTTTTTTTCTTTGTAGGTTTCTGAACGCCTGAAAGTGGTAGATGTGATAGGCACCAAAGTATATAATGATGGAGAACAAATCATTGCTCAGGTATGATCCTTTTTATGTAATTTAGTTTAGGTTTATATTCCAAAAGGTTCTTTCTTATGTCTATAATTAGCATGTATTGATGGATTCAACGAATATTACTTTTACCAAATGACCTATTAAAAATGGTTTAATTTACAGCCATTAAGCTATTTGAATATTTTTATTTATATAATTAATTTATAATGAGTATGTACTAAATCATCAAATGGATTTCTGCTTAATGTTATATTTGTACATGACATGTATATGTATATAAAGAATAAGATACCATTTATAAGAGGGCAATTACAGGTGAGTGTTCCATGAGATTAATGAGGACTCAAAAGGTACATTGGAAGATATTAGACTTTTGTACAATCAATTTATGATGACATCTCCTGAGGTTGCTCCCTCATAAAATTAACGAAGAATGGAACACAGTGCACCGTATACTGTGTTGGCTTCCAGGCACTAAATGAGAGCCAACATGCTATTTAACCATTAATGCTTTTCTAAAATCCCACTTGGAACCAAAGTAATACATACCTTGGTTAGAATACAGCTTGCGAGAAGTAGGATTTATGAAAGTAGTCGAAGTTCACAGAGCACACAGATGATAGTACCTTATTTCCTAGTTACATTTTTGAAGTATTGAACAAATGATTTAAACAGATTTTTAATAGATTCCTTAATTTTTATCACAATATTATACTGTATTTTACTATTTTTCTAAAATATCGTCTTTTCTTTGGATATATGTGAAACAAGATTCAAGGTCTGTGAGACTAAGGAAAGAATAATTGTTTTAGAAGGCCAGTAAGTAAATCAGTCTCTGTCTCCTCCCCAACACACATAGTCACTGATTAGGGGTGAAAGATTGGGAAGAAGTGGAATCAAATTAGAAAACAAGGCTAAGGTTCTACTATATAAATTGATCACAAAGTATAGAACACTTTTGAAATGATTTTTTTTAGATTTTTATTTTGAAATAATTATAGCTTCATAGGAAGTTGCAAAAATAGAACAGAGAAGTTCCATGCACTTTTCACCTAGTTTTCCCAGTGCATCTTGCATCACTATAGCACAGTATCAAACTAGGAAACTGACAGCCTAATCCACTGACCTTTCTCAGATTTCACAGTTTTACATGCACTTAGAGCATGTTTTGAAAATGAAATTACACAGTAGTCGATAGACCTACTATGATTCAAATCTGAAAATTTAACATTAAACTCTTAAAGGAGATACATATACTGTTTTTGGAGTTTATTAAGGATATTTTGAGATATTAGTTGTCTTTTAAGCATTTATGAACATACACATTTATACTATATTATATAAATCTACTCAACACTTATTTTGTGATGTAAATTGAACTGTAGTTCTTGAATTGTACTAAAGAGTTTCGGAGTACTTAAGTTTCTTTTCAAAATCACTTAAAGGCCCCGGAAAGTCAGTGTCTGTTATCTTCTATTTTCTACTATTTAATTTAAAAGGTATCACTGGAAATCAAGGTGTTCACTCAAAAATATCACCAAGAAGAAAATGGATATGTAGTTAGAAATAGCAATACTTCCCCACTCCCCACCACTAAGGGTTTTATTTTTATTTATTTTATTTGTTTTGCTTAATCTCTTCACACTTTGCACCCAACACTTTTTTTTTTTTTCCTCAAAAGTCTTTTCAAGGCCTTGAGGTGGATTGTCAGTAAACAGGCGTCTGAGAGTGTGGTCTCTAGCTAACTGCAGGCAAAACATCAGGATTCAAATACATGAGTCTGGGTGTTCTAACATCTGTGCTGTTATCCGGGCTGAAGTTTGGGTGGAATTGTTACCGCAGTGTTATTTGCCATTTTTTCTTGACTTAGAAATGCTATGGTAGAGAATATATTATTTCAAAAATTTTACAAATGAAATCATTACTACATAATTGTTGATTTTAACCTCTGTTTAGAAAGTGAGAAACAGCTTGTTCCTATGCAGTGTTCCTTTTCAGGCAAATCATCTGTGCACTGGAGTTGGACTGACTTCAGGGTTATGATAGGCATATGATAGGCAAGAGGATTTTTGTCAACTAAATCTGCATTTTCATCCTGTTTTTGTTTATTCTAATAGGGAGATTTGGCCGATTCTTTCTTCATTGTAGAATCTGGAGAAGTGAAAATTACTATGAAAAGGAAGGTAAGTGTGAGTTCTCAAAAAATTCACATATGAGCTAGGAACATAATAAATTTTCTGTTTGATGTTTGGACTAAGGTTAACTTTTTCAACATGCTGAGTAAAAGTTGATGCTTTTAATTACCTTGTCAGAGTAAATCAGAAGTAGAAGAGAATGGTGCAGTAGAAATCGCTCGGTGTTCTCGGGGACAGTACTTTGGAGAACTTGCTCTGGTCACTAACAAACCGCGAGCAGCCTCTGCACACGCCATCGGGACTGTCAAATGTTTAGGTAGGACTCACTCCGGTGGGCATATTCCTCCTGGTTAAAATTTTTATGTCTGCATTTTATGTATCTGTGTTGTACAGATTATTTTATTGGGTTTACAGGTTTTATGGCCCCTACAAAATATAACAAGGGTAGCACTCATTGCATTATAAAATCAATTTGTGGAAGCCATGTTTTTCTTTAAAAATTCCGTGTGTGTGTGTTTATACATGTATATAGTGTTCTTTTCTATAGGCATAGAATATCTTATTTTAATATAAGAATCCTGAGTAGCAAGTTTTATATCTGATTTTTCAAATAAACATGCATTATGTTTCTCAAAAAGAAGGCTAAAACTATTTTTATAAGGTGAATTAAACACTGTGGAGAAAGGTGGAATGTCTATGGGAATACTTATCTTAGTACTGGGAAACAAAGGTTAAGATTGTCGAAGTACAATAAAATTTTCTGTATTGTTTAGCTGTTTGATGAGATTTTAAATATGAGCAATGACTTACATTAATAATGAAAAATATAATTCAGGTCACGTCAATATAGATGATATTTTCTTTTAAAAAAATGATTCATCAGTAATTAGCCACTCTAGTCTCTTCATCCACAGTTTAGTAGAAGAAACTTAGCTTCCATGTTCTTAAGATTTGCTAGTATCCTCAGATTTAACTTCTAGAGAAATCACTTTTTAAAAGGTTTTAAAGTATAATATTAATCAACTGTTATACTTGGATAGAAGAGAAGACAGAAACTGACAGGTGGTATTTCCCTGAGTACCTGAAATATTAAACAGTAAGAGTAAAGGTGATGTGAGTGAAGTCCCAGTATTTTTTTCTATAATTCTATTCACATTAAAAAGGTAGGAAAAACTAAGAGGCACTCACACCACCACCACCCAGTGACTTTCCACATCCTATTATAGTTCTCATCTTTTATTGGCATAGGTTTTCTATTTTTTAAACAGTTTTGTAACCTGCTTTTTTCATTCATTATAGATTAGGCATTTTCTCATTTTACTACATCAAATTGTAACATTCTGTTAGGGAAATGTGCATATTAAAAACTATTTAACTCCCCCCCCCCCCCCGCTCCCCACCCCCCCCGCCACTGATAAATATTTTGAGGATTTTGGCTCCATTTGGGGGGAGGCAGGAGCTTTTTTTGATGTGCATAGACAACTTTTTCCAAACATAGGATTTTCCCTTATAAACAGTTTTAGAAGTGAGTTTTCTTTTTATAGCTTTTAATATATATTGCCAGCTCAGTTTTATTTGTATTGATTTATATGCTACCAGCAGTGTAAGAATGTCCATTTGCTCTATTTTTGTAAACACTGCCTTTTTTACCTTTGCTAATATAAAATGCAAAAACATGTATTTTAATTTGTAGTTCTAGGGTAGAGAGTGTGACCATATTTTCCTTATGTGTATTATAAATTTAGTTTTTAAAAATGCTTGAGACAGGCAAGTAAAGTGACATATATAGTTATAGAATTGGACAAAGCATTGTTTTGGCTGCTATTTTGAAGTGACTAGACAACAGTATGAGAGTAAAAATTGTAAAAGGTAACATTTGGTCTTAAAACATGGCATTGTAAACCCTGAGGGAAAATGGAAGATACTTCCTTGAGTTTATATTTACTCAGGTGATGACAGAAAAACAAAATTTTTTAAATTTCAAGGCCTTGCCCATGACAGTCCCTCATTCTTTTCTCAACCTGGATCAGGAACCTTACCCCAACCTTGCATTGCACATCATATTGCCAAGGAATTCTGGCTACTTTGAAGTGGAACATTTTTACCTTTATGCCTTTTTCTTGTATATTTATATGAAATAAAAATACCACTGCATTATTGACATATGCAGATTATCATAAATGACTCATAAATTCTGCATATTTTCAAAGAATGTTATTTATCCCCCCCCCTCTTTTTTAGCCATGGATGTGCAAGCATTTGAAAGGCTTTTGGGACCTTGCATGGAAATTATGAAAAGGAACATTGCCACCTATGAAGAGCAATTAGTTGCCCTGTTTGGAACAAACATGGATATTGTTGAACCTACTGCATGAAGCAAAAGTATGGAGCAAGAAGACCTATAGTAACAAAATTACACAGTAGTGGTTAGTCCACTGAGATGTGTTTGTGTAGATGCCAAGCATTTTCTGTGATTTCCCGTTTTTTCCTTTTTTTACATTTACAGTGTATCAGTAAACAGTAGTAATAGGCAATAGGCTTTAACATCACTTTCTAAGGAGTAGATGATAAAAATATCAACATACTAATAAAATGATTTTCAGTTCCACAAAATTGACTGAAAGGTTTATTAAGATGATTGTAATATACTAAAAGTATCTGTGTTTAAGAAGGTAATTAAAGGATGTTATTATAAGCGATTTGTGTTTGTTTTTGACTTACTCAGATTGGTATGTACATGACTATGCCCATGTAAGAGGGAACTTGGCAATGAATCATGCTATACAGCATGACTTCACATTCTTTTTACAACTCATTATAGATATAGTAAGTATAATTTTAATCATTTTTGTTTTAAAGTTTTTCTGGCTTGATAAGTTACGTGCTGGCCTTGGCCTATTGGTGAAATGGTATAAAACATTATATGCAATTTAAAAACCTTTTATATTTTTGCAATAAAGTACAATTTGACTTCTTTGGCATAATGTCAGTAACCAGTAGTTTTAAGGACAGGCAATTTAGTCATTATAATAGGGAAGAGTCTTTTTTAGATGAGAGATCATTAACACTTTTTCCTCATAAAGCATATATCTCTGCTTCCTTTTTCATTTACAACTTTCTGTATTTTTTTACCTTTAAAAACTTGAGCTTGCTATTTAAAGTCACATTTCTTTAAAGCTTTAACTTAAATTTACTTGTTGTCTTCTAAAAGTCTAGGTTCTTATATATACTACCAAAAAAATCTATACCAAAAATAATTTGGGGTCCTTATCAACATGCCCACAGGATATTTCTTTTTTCTTCACTTGGTATCCATAATATAATTCTTTCAGACATCTGCTCCCATGGGGTTCCTTCAAGGTGGTAAATAAATTTTTATTAGCAAAATCATATGCAAAGATAAAAGGAATTTCTGCCCATTCCAAATGTATCATTACACTTTGCCATTTGCTTTAATGTAGACTGATAAAGTGAAGGATGAACTCAACCAGAAGAGATTTTCATTGATAATTGATATATTTGTTATTGGCTACATAAGATGAAATATATTCAACCAAAGCAATATAGCCTTACAGTTCTAGACTATATAACTCCAGTGTCTAGAGAGAGGAAAGTAATTCTAACGAATTCACTTTTAAATAAACAGTTCCATTTTGGGAAATGTTTTAAAGAAATATATACATGGGTAAAATTATTCTGTGGCTAGTGTGGTCTTATTACAGAATGTTTATTATGGTCTTGTATAATTAAAATGTGGTTAAAATATGTTAACCAGATAATGTATATATAAGAAGTTAAAGTATGTAAGGTGTAATTTCAGCCACATTTTAGAACACTGTTCAACAATTTTGTAAATTTTCTTGTAGGAAAAGAGCTTACTATATGAAGATGACTTGTTTTCTATTTAATTTTAAAAGCCATGTTAATAAAAATTTAAAAAAAAACAGAACCCCAGATTTCCGGTTCATCATTCTCTATTCTTTATTCACTTTTTCAGGTTACCTATTTTGTTCCATAAGCTGATTGTTAACTATTCATGGAATAGCAAAAATGCCTGTTTAATAAAGAACCTTGACTGAGGCTGTAAATGCCAGTTACAGTATTGTTGGTTATATTTAAATTTTCCTTATAATAAAGCACACTTTTATAATAAACTATGTTAATTGTGTTTAATGAAAGGGTTTCTTTTTGTTTTTGTTTTCTAATGACTGACAGAGTGCATACTGCACCATGTGGAAAGCATGACAGAGATACAGCATATATGAAAACGAACCCCCTGGGCGTAATGGAGCAAGAAAGTATGGTTCTGAATGGCAATAGACATTTTTAAAATTTAAACTATTAGTCATTATTTTGATATGTTTATATAATTATGGTATATTAGAATAACCAAATAAATCTGGCTATCTAAGAAATATATGTCTTAAAAGTATCTAAAACACCTCTAGTTTGACTTGTGCATGTTATTTAATCAAAAATCAAGAATCCACTAGTATCTGGAAATTCTCTGTTGAAGTTTCATTCAAGGATGTATTATGTATAGCTGAGAATTCTCAGAGAACATTCTTTTCACACAAAGGTTCTTCCCCATATTTATTTTAAATAAATATAAAGAGCATGTATGTGCTTCCTGTATAGCCACATGAACTAGGGCTTGGTATATATATTTTAACAAATACTACCTATGACACAAGTTGGGTGAATGCATAGTAGACCATTCACTATGCTCACAAATGCTGCTGTCTCAAGTTAAACACAGCATGAAATGAGGGACTTTGGATTTTATTGAAATACGTAAGATTAAGTGCTGAGTCATTTCCCTTTCTAAAGCATCTTTTAAAATAATGATATAATTTTTCCTATGTTTCTCAAGAAATGCTATGTTTATGACAAGGATTAGATGACCTTTGGCTTTCTTAAAGAAAATTAATAATGTGTAAGCCTGAGTAATACATCTGGTTAAGCCATGGCTTTGTTAAATAACTGAAGAAGGGATCTTAATATCTAATTATATTAACACTTAAGGGGGAAACAGAATTATAAGGAATGCTGGCTCCTAAAATTAAAAATAGTGTATGGGTAAAGTCTAATATTGAATCAGAATTTTGACAAAAAGAAACTATAATAAGAATTGAGACAACCTGACCTGTTTCAGCATACTTTTAAAGGCAGCAAAAACGGGCTGACCATCTAAAACTATATAGTTGTTACTCTTCACAGGTATTTTTAAAAAACAAAGTATAATTATGCAAATATAAGCAACAAAGTACACCAGGGATTTCCAGAGGACTTGTGTGCCGAACAATAACTATGAGAGCTTAAATCAATTCACTTCTATAACTGATTGACTCCCCCAAATCATTTACTTTGTAAGTCCATGGCAGAACTTGTGGGCAATAAAAATCTCTTGGTTCCGTGTGTAATTAATTCTTGGCTTCATAGAGTTTCCTAATAGTGACATTACTGAGCCTAGTATATAGAGAAATTTATAGGAAGTTTCCAGTGCAGACATTATTTTGAGAGAAAAAGTTTATTATTTGACCCACAGATCTGTATCTTTCTGTCCCTTTTTATGCTCTGTTTGTAAATCTAAAATTGCCTAGAAAATCCTGAAGATCCAAGTGATGATGTTTGAGATGGAAATAATTGTCTGCACCATAAAAATGAAATGCCACCTGTCAGGTGGTTTCTCTAGATTTTGATTTAACCACAGCCTGGGTCTTGCCATTTTACGCCCCTCCCCACCAGCTCTCTCTCTCTCTATTTTTTTTTTTTATATAAAATATACTGCAAAATGTATATGCATAAAATGTTTTCTTAGTAACAATTATAACATTCATTATAGTAAGTGAATGTATTTTTTACTTTTAATGGAAAAACAGAAAATAACTTTTCCATGTGCAAAGGAAAAGTTAAGTGTAAGTGGGACATGAACTCTGAAATGACAAGGTGCCTTGACTCTTCACTGGATAACCCAGAGGTGAAACCCTAATTGTCTTCTATTTAACAAGAAAAAAAGTTTACAAAATAGAACACCTGAATGAATTTATGAGCAGTAAATATGACCAGTCAAAATACTGAATAAAATTGCTTCATTAAGGAACTAATGTAAATGACCCATAGACATGGACAGGGTGAGGATTGACCATGGGAGAGGGGGAAGGTGGGCAGGGCAGCGGAGAGCACTGGGGGAAAAAATGGGACAACTGTAACAGAACAATAAAAAAATGGAAAAAAGATTGCTTCAAATTGCTGATTTTCCATCTGAACTGAAAACCTATCTGAATCCTGCTGAGGAACAAGAGAATAAATGCACATACCTACGATGCCACTGCTTTTTAGGCCAAAGTCTGACATAATACAACTGTATTTCCATTTACATGATGACTATATTCTTGAAATGGAAATGGGTGACACTTAAAAGCCAAATAATATTTTAATTATTTTAGGAGAGGTGCTTCCCTCTAAAATTTCTCATAATTTCTCCTTGAAGATCAACTTAAATATCCTCAGCATTTTTATTACTGTAGTATAGCGGTTTTCAACCTGTGCTGCAATAATTTTTAAAATATGCAGTACCTGACTATTTAGTCAGGGGCACAGACCTCTCTTCTCTCATAAAATGACAACAGTCAACAATTGCCTTTGTGTGAATGCCCTGTCTTGAACCATAAATATATAGGTCATATAATAGAGTTGCATCTTACTGGTCACATACATCATAAGGTTTTGTCTGATTGGTTAATTATTGGTACCAGAAATCCTTCTATATAAATATAGGCACCCGTTATTTATTTTATTTATTTATTTATTTATTTATTTATTTATTTATTTATTTATAAGAGGGAGGAAAGGAGAGAGAGAAACCGATTTGTTGTTCCACTTATTCTTGATATGTCCCCTGGCCAGGGATTGAAACCACAACCTTGGCATATTGGGGCTATGCTCTAACCAACTGAGATACCTGGTCAAGGCAGCACCCATTTTTTAAAATGTCACTTTGAAGCAAAAATGGTAGATAATTACTTTTTTTTTTTTTGTAAATCAATCAAAATTATACCTATTTTTTTGGTCAGATCGGCAAAATATATGTTTTTGTGTGTTACTGAATTTTAGTAGTTTATGTGTGCCATGAGATAAGGTTGAAAATGACTGCTGTAGTACTTTATGATATGCTATGTAACTTGAAGAATTGAAGTGTATTAATTAGACATGTATTGTTTGCCTTTGAGAAGTCATTTCAACAGATAACCTGTTGCACCACAAGGAGACACAGTGATTGACAATAGTGCTAATTATACATCATGTAGCTGGAAGATGAGACCTATTCTCAAATACAGGTAACCCCTGTATAACACGGTTGTTAGGTTCCTAACAAATGCTGTGTTACGCAAATCCATGTTATACGAAACAAAGAACTAGTACAAAAAGGGGGATTGGGTTCCAAAAATTAAAAAATCATACTATATTTTTATAATTAAGAGAAATACTTTATTAAAGCAATTTCATAAAAATATTATATATTAATATGAATTAAGTAATGTTTTCTGCGTCATCACTACTAAGCTCCATTAACCGAATGCCTTTCCTTTTTGACAAGATATCCTCATCCTCTGAACTTTCCTCAGCAATATCTTGATTTCTGTGCTCTACTTTTTGCAAAAAGTCTGTTATTTTATATTGCTTGCTTTTAGCTGAGAGATCTTTATATCTTTCAGTATACGGTGCTAAGCACTTTTGAAGTTCTCTCTTCAACTTTGTGCTCCTTTCAGTGCAAGCATCTTTATTTAAGAATTAGAACTAACTGTTCAGCTAAGTCTAGGCCTTTCTTTACACTTTTTAGAGTAAATTGTTTAACTTCTTTGTTTTCAGTGCTATCCTCCTCTAAGTTATCTTGGCACATTCCAGATGTCATTTCCACCAAAATTGCTTGATCAGTTTCTACTTCTACCAGCAATTATTGGATATTTTCTACAGTCATATCATCAAAACCTTCCCCTCCTAAAGGCTTAGATGCCTTAAAACCTGGTGCAACCTTTCCATTTTTTGAAATAAATGTTCTCTTGGGCATTTTTTTTCCACCAAAGACCTGTTTTGTTGGCATTAAAAATCTGATGTGTTGAATACCCACCCTGTTCAGTAATTTTTTCAATTCCATTGGATAAATTTTCGCTGCTTCTTCATCAGCTGATGTGCTTCCTTCTTGTATTTTTAGGTTTTGTAGTGATAAACGTTTTCTCAAATGGTCAAACCACCCTTTACTAGCAACAAAATCAGGGGTTGTAGCAGATTCTCCATTTTCCTTTAAGTAATAGTAAAATTTTAAAGCCTTATGCTTAATAATATTGGTGTTCAGTGGAATCAGTTTTTTTGAACAATCATCAATCCAGATACTAAGGGCTTTTCCTATCTTTTCAATTATTGCTGCTATAGGGCAGGATTTCATATTTGCAGAGCTAGAACAACCAGCAGCAACAGAAGCTCTAATTTTATGTTCATATTTCTGTATAGTCCAGATTGTTGCTTCATTTAAATCCAAGATTTTTGCAACTTCTGATACTTTTTTCACCCTTTTGAGCCTATTCAAAATCTGTAATTTCTGTTCCAGTGAGATGAAATGTCTTTTAAGAGGTATTTTTAAATTTCCACCAGGCATAGTTCAGGGCTACAGATTAATTCATAAAAATAAAAACATAATTACCATTTATTTTAAAAAGGTTGGATATTACCTGAAATTTTTCAATATATGTGTAATGTCGCAAAAAGAAAAATACAAAGTTTTAAAGTGTAATTAATACTCCATGAACAAAATGGATTTAAAATTCTGATTAATTTTAAAATTCTACAGGCAAATCTGATGCGATGTACAGGCTCGAATGAAAAATTTTAAATGAGTTATCTTTTGCTCTTGAAAGTTTTTATAATGTTCAGTATTGTACAGGAATTTCCCTAATTTCGTGTTATAGGGGAGTTTTCCCAATTCTCTAACCATGTGAGAGTGAAACCGTGTTATAAAACTACCGTGTTATACGGGGGATACCTGTATATAGAACAGGTGATACTTAAAGCCCATGGAAGCTATTCAACAGAGTTAATGTTCAAAAGGGCATATGACATAAAGCATAACACAATACACTATACATCAGTAAGAAAATTCTTGCTACTTATTTTCCCCAACTTCTCATTCATTTTTTTCAGCAAGCATCTATTTATTATTTCCCAGACAAAAAGATGCATATGAGATGGACCAGGACCCCCCCCCACCTCCCCCCCAAAATGCCTAAGAGCTGGTGACTGACAAGGCACCATGACTTGCAGAGGCAAATGTAAGCAAAAATACCAGCTGTAGCATTGTGTGTTAAGTCCTAAGTACATATTATTCCTATGCTTTAAGTTGCTTTTCATCAAACTCTCCAAAATGAGGTACATTTGACTGGCAACTAAAAATACATAGAGAAGGGCCCGGGATACCAAAATGACATGAGTAGAAAATATGTGGGAATTTGTTTTAAACAGTTCAGATACAAATTACTCCAGAAGTTTTGAAATGAAAGCCACAAGAACTCATTTAAGCAGATGAAAATCCTCATATTTCCTCTTGATTTTATAAATCAGAAGCAAAATGAAGTAGAATTATGTGTTGCCTTCTCTGAATACTCACATTTTCATTTAAACCAAATTGGACAACTTACAAAAACTTTCTGAGGGCAACTGAAACCACACCCAAGTTAATTTCTCTAGACTTGGATCTCTTAAACTCCAGACAAATATGTACAGCTGCTTACAGAAATCCTGTACACAAATGTCTTGCCTGCACGGCAAGTTCATCATCTAAAGCAGAACACTTCTCCCAGGCCCCAAATCTGTTCTCTCCAACATTCCCTATCGTCCTCAACAGTACTGACATACAACAGTTACCCAAGTCAGCAACTCTACCCAGGCTAGAAACTCAACAATCTTTCTTAGTTTCTCCTTTTCCCCTTGATTCTTCTCCTACTGGTGATAGCGATAACATACCCACAAGGTCTTGCTTTATGGTCACAAGAGCCAAATCTTAACTTTTGATTGCATTAATAATTACAAGCACAAAAGACATATTACTCAGTTCTAAAATGGTACTCATCATGTCCTAGGCATTTCATTAAAATTTGAGTTTTTTTAAAGTATAGTTAGTAATATATGGAAGGATATTTTTGAGAGTTTAATCTGAGAACGATACTATCTGAAAAATTTGTGAACTTACTTTCCAGACCATACATGTGCTCCATTTTCCAATTTTAATACTTACTTTGCTTACCTTTTGAGAATTTGAACAGCAATATTCTCAACATTCAAGCAATGCCCCGTGCTTGAACTTCTTAGTCTAACAAAGTAGTCACTGATCTGCCAAATGTGATGGAAACAAGGGAAATATATTGTTTAATTATACACAACAGAATTTATCATTTTTTTAACCATCTTAAGTTAAAACGTCATGTTTTTGTAATAACAATTTTACAAACTGTTGGAAAGACCTTGATTTTAGATGATTTCTTGATATATTTTGGCCAGTTTGTGTAACATTTGTGCATAGATATTGCATCTATACTAATCAAGAGTAGGTTGTTATTTAACAAAACTGATTTTTTTTAATGCCAATTTTGTCATGGAAACATCTGAAGAACAGATAAAAAGTAATTATATCTGAAAAATGAAATATTACTCAGCCATAAAAAAGAACACAATCTTACCATTTGAAACAGCATGGATGGACCTAGAGCGTACTATGTTAAATTAAGTAAGTCAGAGAAAGGCAGATACCATATGATTTTACTTATATGTGGAATATAAAGGACAAAATAAAAGAACAAACAAAACTGAAACACACTCATATATACAGAGGACAGATGGATGATTACCAGAGGGGAAGGGGTTGGAGGGACTGGGTGAAAAAAGTGAAGGGACTAAGAAGTATAAATTGGTAGTTACAAAATAGTCAGAGGGGGGATGTAAAGCATAAGGAACATAGTCAATAATATTGTAATATCTATATATGGTGCCAGGTGGGTACTAGAAATATCAGAAGGAGCCCTTTGTGAAGTGTTTGGCCACTCTGCTGTAGACCTGACACTTAAAATAATATTGAATGTAATCTTTAATAAAAATAAATAAAATTTTTTATGGAAAAATTAATTTACAGGTATATCTGTTTTAGTGAAAAAATAATTTATATATGTAAAGATTTCCAAAGAGATCTTACTAGTTTTATTCTTCATTCTCTGTTCTGGCTTACCAGCTGGCTGGTTTTATAATGTTCACCAAGAAATTAATGACGATATTTCTGTTAAATATAAATAAGGTGATGTGGTCATTTACCGTCTCAGGAAAGTCAGAAGATAGGACTCGTCGGCAGCCGTCCGTCTCGAGAGACGATGGTGTAGCTTCTTAAGAGTCTATCTGCACCGCCGAGAATGGCTGTGCAGTCCGACTCGGGAGTGACACGGTATCTGTCTCCTCCCGTGTTGAATCGACATCTTGCGATGACGCTGGAGTGTCCTCTCCAGTGAAGCTGAAGCTACAGAGCCTGGGCAGGGTGATATGGAGGGTCTGCTGTTGCCCCTGCAGCAGACCCCCCTTCTCTTCGCAGCTGAAGGGTCCAAGGGAAAGACGGAGTCAATACAGCTTGGCTTCAGGTGCGCCGCAGGAGTTGCCGGTGTTGACTACAACGTCAAACCGCCTTAGGGACTCCGGCTCCGGATTTTCTGTCGGGGTTTACTCCCTTAGCCTTTCCCCTGAAGAGGTATGCCGCAAGGCAGCGGAGGTTTTTTGGAGTCAGAGTTTTCCTTCTCTGATGTGCCCTGACTGGAAGATCGAACCAGCGACACTTAGCTCGCAGGCCGACGCTCAATCCACTGAGCCAAACCAGCCAGGGCTAATTGCAGAGAATTCTAATACTGATAATTTAATCAGTTGTGACTGAACTATCAAAAATTTACTCTTATGTTCAATGACTTGGACAAAAATTAAAGTGTGTAAAACATTTTATCTTTGCATCCTTATTAATTAGCAAAGTGGTTGACAAATATTAGAAATAAATATTTTTGAATGAAAAAATAGAAACAACTTTATAGTACTATTCAAAGATAAATTATTACTTTATTAATACAATACCTTGATCTGAGGTTAAAGTTATTTTTCCAATTGCAGTACTCACCAATAAGAATATCTCCACTATGGCTCCTACAGGTATAAGGTTTTATGTGCAATGTTTCAAAATAAAGGCGAATATTCAATACATGAGAGTTGGAGTAAGAAAGCTCAAGAAGGGAGAACTAATACTCATATCCATCTTAAGAGAGCTCAAAATGCAGGGTTCTTATATATCAAGGAGAGAGAGGATGGTTGAGGCAAAAAGGTGGGTGGAGACTGTAGACAGCCAGGCTGGGAAAGCGATCCAAGGAAAAGTGAGAAATTTCTAACTCCCTGTATTCCTGGAGGGTCCTTTGACCACTGCTGATCTGCATCTTCTTGAGTCATTATTCTGTGCATATTTCCCTACCCCTTTGCCGAAAGAAGGGCTGCTCAAGCCTGAAGCAGAATTCCTATAGTTCAACATTTTTCATCTCATGGCACACATAAATTAATTTAAAAAATTCTGTGACACACCAAAAAATATATTTATTGCTGATCTGACAAAAAAAATAGGTATAGTTTCGATTCATTCACACTGGATAACTATTGTTGTGTTGGCTTTTGTCATTTTTTAATATGACAGTGTAAGGGAAAAGAGATCAGTGCCCCTGACTATATAATCAGGCATTGCGTGTTTTAAAAATTCTTGCGGGCTCACCGGTTGGAAATCTTAAAATCGCAGCTCTAGTTAGTTGTCTATCTATAGCTGGAGCTATTAGCCTTATGGCCAGAGAGGAAACATGTCACTGTTATAAGGCTTTCAGTAAAAACTTGCAAATAGTAAGGTTTAGCCAAAAGCAGATCTTACAGTTTATGCCCTTGAGAGAAAGGAATAGCTCAAGCTCAAGAGCTCGTTTTGGGGGGAGGGGCGGTGAGGGGAAGCTTTTCAGTTTCCTGGAGGGATTTTGATATTAATATCTAATTTTAATTTTAAATGGATAGGTGAATTCCATTTCTTTTTGTCAACAAGTTTAACAATGGAGCTCCTTTTTCAATTTAGGGGCATAATGTAACTCTACTGAAAAAAAAATAAAGGAGGAAGAAAATAAGGATATACAGAATTGCATGGACACAGTCAAGCTCTTTTTTTGGATCACTCTATTACACTCTTTTGAATGATACATTGAAAGCCTGTCCTTTTTCCTCAGGGAAAAATTCTGGCAATTTTGTTGGCATTCTGAGTTATTTTTAGAAAAAAATATGTTTGATTACTATTTGTGATTGTGGAAAGTAAACCTTTGATCACATGGTAGGAAGGACTATTCTATAATTCACTTCAAGCATTCAAACAGGGAATTCCTAAAAAGAATTTGAATACTTGTTTCAACATATAGGGTAATTTTGGATTTCTTGATTTGTTATGTGGCTTTAAGGCAGATCTAAAAATTCAAGAAATGTAATTAACTAAAGAAATAATTAGCTATGATTTCAGGCTCTTTTCAAAAATTTAACTTCACTGATTTCTCAGTATGTAAGTTTTCCTCCTCTTAAACTTTAAGCATACATATAACGATGTAAAGATATAAAACCTAAAGCATAGCTTAAATGATTAAACACTAAAGGTTCAAAGGGGATAGGCTTAATAATGTCTTTGTAATGTGAATGGTAAACGTATCAATTATAGGCTAAATGGGCTGTCATGGACAGTCATGTTTAAAGTGAAGGGAACTGTAAAGCAGAGAAGCCATCCTCCTTTGCTGAGTCAGAGAATTAGTAATTGAAGGAGGAACTCCTAGTGGAAACGAAGTGGAAAGACATTCTCTAATCAATGGGAAGCCACTGAGAGGGGAAAATTGGTTACCAAATAAATACTCACCAGAGAAACTTAAGATAATGATTCACAAATTAAATCAGTTTAAGTCACATTATAACCCTCTGTATTACTGTAACCAATGAGCAAGCTGGTCAAAATAGAAAACACCGTTTTGACTCCCCTCAATTTCAAAGCACCCGTCGTTACAGCTCTGTAAATTCTCCAGACCCTAAACTTCTCTCTCAACTGCCCCTTCCCAAGGCTCTCAGTGCCTGGCGTATAGCCGGCAACAAATCTTGGGTGACCTGAATTGAGTTGGCAAAGAAATCTTAAGTTACTGTTCTGGGGGTGACGAGGAAAGGCTCAGGATAAAGAAAACATGGTTTTTCCCACTGGAGCCCAGCGCCACCTTTATTGTCCCCATCATGACTGGAATCGCGATTTGTGGGTGACTAGGTCCCTCGCGAGGTTGCACTGTTTCCGCTTGGGTAGTCATCTCCTTCCCCTAGGGCTAAAACAATACCTTGGCCTGCTGCCAAACTCTGAGCAGCGAGACACTGGCTGTTCATGACCGGGAACGGGTATTGCGAGAGACTGGATCTGCTTTGAGTGCTGCGACCAGTCCGGAGGAAAAGAGACCAAATCTTTTAAATACTCCCTTCCTCCGCCTCCCCCCCTTTGTCTCAGACACCAAAACAAACGAGCTGATACACGTGTCCCTATGACTCTTGTTTACTATCAAGACTGCGCTGTTCACGCACCTCTGGGATATGTAGTCTAACCGGTTCCACCAGCGTGTGATTTCCGAGAAGTACGAAGCACTGCTGAGACTACGAACCCACAATCCATTTCGGGGGTAAAGTTTGGAGAGTGTCCCCGGAGTCTCGGCAGCAATCCAATCCGAAGCGCTTATTCTAGTGATTGACATGTCATCTTCTCCAGTAAACACAACACAAAAGTCAATACAAGCCCGCCTCCGAGACGGACCACGGTATCACCCAATGGGAAAGGAAAAAGATCGAATGGCAGTTCTGCAAGCCAATAAGAGGGTGAAAGAGCTGGACGGAGGCTCAACCCCCAGGGGGTTGAGGGGAGGGGGAAGGCGAAGCTTGAAAGACTTGGTAATGGCGACGGGTTTGGTAAGTAGGAAAGTTTCGGTTGAGGAGTAAGAGCGGTGGTGAGAGCAGTAATCCGTATCGGGGAGGCCTGCTTCAGTCGGAGAGGGGGTACACGAGCTGCTGGTGGTGTTGTCGCGGCCAGGGCCTCCCGCGCCGGGACTGCCCGCACTCCGCGGCGGGTTTGTTGTCTTTTAGTTCGGGAAGGGGTGGGGGTGGGGCAGGGAGGGGCAGGATCCCGAGGAGAACAGACGGCCGGGCGAGCTTGGGTCCTCGCTCTTCGTCCTTGAAAAGCTTCCCTCGCAGTTGGGGCAGTTAACTGTCCGGTAACTGCGTGCTCGAACCCACTGGACCAGCGCCCTGCGCGAGCTCACCTGGGCTTCGCGGCAGAGCGGCTCGAGGGGTGTCGGGAGCGGGGAGGAGTCGGCGAGGACTTAGTTCTGAGCCAGGTAATGCGGCGGGTGGCAGTACCTGGTGAGGAAATGGGGGGTTTCTGGGCCGGGGAAGGGGCCGCGGAGGCCCCTGGGCTGCCCAGGAAAGTTTGACTTCCAACTCCCCGCATGTGGGTGGAGGGTCGGAGGTTGGCCGACGGTGAGGTGCCGGCCGGGGGTAGGGGACCCGAGTGAGGCGCTACCTCACTCCGGCCCCAGAGAGGCTCGAGACTAGTTGGGGAGCTCACAGAGCCACGGGGCCCCCGGGCTCATTGTTACGCAGTTCGAATGAATGGACTCTGAGGCGCCTGCGCGGTGGGGCTGAGCGGAGGGGAAAAACAAGCTTGGAGTCCAGGCTGTGGTCACATGATTGGGGGAGGGGAGGGGAACGCGATGAATGGCGAAAGAGGGTGGGGGATGGACCTGCGGGCGCTGCCTCTGTGACCCGAGCCGAGACTTGGCAGGCGATTCCAGTCTCCGCCTTCCAACCTTTGCTGCTGCCTCAGGCGGATTAAAACAAAAAAGTATCCAGGCGAAGTCGACCGTTGGGGGCCCGGTTTTTGTAGCTTATTTAAACGCTGCATACTGTGTAGGGAATTGTACTCGCTTCTGAGTTAATTCTCAAGAAGTCTTCAGCAATAATTGTTTTTAAAAGGAGCACTGACAGCAGAGCAATATTCAAGAGTTTTTAGCTCAGGATGCCACTAATGCCATAAAATGGGAGGGTAAAAGGGAGTTATACTAGGAAGTGTTGGAGTCCTACCAACAATTCCATCTAAGTAGCCGTAACAGATGACTCCGAACAGTAGTTTTGAAATTAAAGTTCACTTTTGAGAATTACGATAATTTTAACATTTGTGATTACTTTTCTGTTTAACTGTTGATAATCTACCTTTGTAATGTATCCCTAGAACTTTTGGTCTTTGCTTACTCTTTATTTTCCAGCTGTTTTGCTTTACCTTGCTAACCGAGAGTGTTAAGATCTTCTGTTCGATTTCCTTGATTAAACTTACCCAGTTCTTGCTGGGTTGGCAATATTTAGCAAGTTTTAATGAAATTTGAATTTATATTCAAAATAATTAAATTCACTCTTAAGTTTTTGAGCTACTTTATGCTTTTGAGGAAGCCACTTTACAGCAGAATACTGTTGTTCATTCTAACTTGACTAATATTTATAGAATGAAAATTTGATTTTACTTTCTGTTCCATTTTATGTAGCTTTACAAGTCCAATTACCTTTTTTTCCTGCCTGGGAAGCCCTTCCCTTTTGTTCACTTATACATTAGTTAAAAGGTTATCTTCTCCCAAGATTTCCCTGCACACCTGTCTCCATAATCTTCCATACTTCACAGTGCGTGCCTGTCAGACTTCAAATGGTACTGTCACTTTAAAGAATGGGCTCCCCCATTGTATTTTCATTTCTTTGGACTCTTGTCACTATACAAGTGCTCAACGGAGGTCATATATAGCCTGGTCTTAATGAATGAATAACTCCTAGGCCCTGAAGATTTCGTGGAGAGAGAATTGCAAGCTGATGTCTTTCATTTCTGTTTGAAATGAAGATAATCATTTTTTCCTGTCATAAGTTATAAAAAGATACTACCATGTTAATGAGAATGCCAGGTATTTTGTATGTATTATATTTTAAATATGAAAGTGAATACGTAGAATGAAAATATAGATCATAATAAAAAATATTTTAAAGCTGACATACCTTATATACCACAGAATTTGGGAAAAATTATATTATTAATTACCTGACACATTGGTGATATTCCTTCATAGTTTGGTCTGTATTTACTTTGGTGCTTCATATCATAACTTAAACTATCATTTTCCATAAAGAATAGAAAAATAGTTTTCTCCTAATACAGTTGTAAATTTTAAAAATTACTAGCTTAGAAAAGCTTTTTTCACAAGTTCTTATAGGTAATTAGAATTTCTTAGAATTACAAACAAGTTTATGAAAACGAGTTTCATGTATGAATTTTAGATTTCAAGTTTTTTTCATACAGTGACTCATCTTGAATCTATTTGAAGTGACAGTCCTCTTTTAAACAGGTTTGTGCATGGCTTCTTTTAGTGGTTTAGTACGCGTTTTCTGTTACCTTCATCGATATCAGTATTTTGTGTCATATCAGCTCAGAATTAATAATAATTTCTGTAGCTGTGATTTGGCAGTGTCTAGCAAAGGCAAGGAGTCTGGTTTGGGCAGCAGTGAGATAGAAGAGTGCTTTGGTATCAGGTAAGCGTGTGGGATGTAGTATTTTTTATATCTACAGTAATTATAGGTAAACAGGTTCTGGTCCCATTTACAAATAAGGAAACTGAGGCATAGAGGTTAAGTTCTTTAGTCATATAGGTAGTAAGTGGTATTCTACAGTAGTGTATTTTACCAGAAGAATACCACTCACTGCTGGGTGTATCAGTCCCCAGCACAATGGCAAATTGTTGAAACAGTTCTTTCAAAACTTTTGTTTCAAGTTCCACGGAAATTTTTCTGAAAGAACTACATTAAGGCCCCCAACTACTTTTTGTGCAGAAAGTTGCATTTAACATAGTTTATTATGGAGGTCATTTAGCTTGGAATTATATAATCCACTTTTAAATACCTCACTTCTCATATTAGCGACAGAAATTCATTGCAAATTGCCTTTTCTTCATCCTTTGCTCCCAAACAATTTGTATTTGGTATAGAGTCCTTCAGGGTTAGGGGATAGCGTATAGGAGCTCATTTCTTTGAAGTCTATGGAAAGCTAAGGATTGAGGGAAGAATAGCCACTTGAAAGTAGTAGTCTAACTTATGTTGGTCTATCCATTATGTCATTTTTCTCAATTCGTTTCAAAAAGAAAATGGTCCCTTTCAGTTGGCAGAATCCTATTTTCCTCATTCGTAATAAACTTTGTTCACAGAGCTGTTTTGAGGCTATATAAGATTTAACAGACTGTGGAAATGGTCTGCATGGAGTTGGTAGTATTTAGTAAAACTTTGTTCTTTTTTTTTTTTTTCATTATAACTGAAATTTAGTTATTTCTGGTCCTCTCTTAGTCTCTTATCTAAGATTTTGTGACTGTACTTCGGAAAGTATGCTAAACAAAAGCAATAGGGTCTGCCCAATCCTACCCAGTAAAAATTTGTAATACTAGCCCTGGCTGGTGTGGCTCAAAGGATTGAGCGCTGGCCTGTGAACCAAAGGGTCTCCGGTTCAATTCCCAGTCAGGGCACATGCCTGGGTTGTGGGCCAGGTTCCCAGTCGGGGGTGTGCAAGAGGCTACCACACATTGCTGCTTTTCTCCCTCTCTTCCTCCCTTCTCCTCTCTCTAAAAATAAATAAATCAGATCTTTAAAAAAATTTTGTAATACTGTATATGACATTTCAAAATACAATTGCTAGAGAATGTTACTTTTCCCGTTCTAGAATCAGTGACTTAGTGAAGAGATAACATGTGAATCCTGTATTACCAAAGCAGAATATAAAAGTATGAATGAACAATAGGTTTAACTCTACTAGGAAATATTTGAAAGAGGAACTTGTTATTCAGAATGAATGTCTACTTGGTATAATGTATGGGAGAGGGGAGCATTTTCTAGTACGGAGTCCTCTCGTATTCTTTTAGTGTATCAGGGACCTTGCTTCCCACAAATAGTTTGACAAAAAAAT
Source organism: Furipterus horrens (assembly GCF_987537825.1). Lineage (NCBI taxonomy): Eukaryota > Metazoa > Chordata > Mammalia > Chiroptera > Furipteridae > Furipterus > Furipterus horrens. Next base: position 54,232,245 of record NW_028327179.1, read on the forward strand.
GAGAGCCAAAAGCTTTAAGTTTGTATGTGGGTTTGAATTTTGCTTTCATGTATTTAATTCTCGCACAAGCCCTGTGTATAAGAAGAGATACTGTAAGTCTTGAGTTTCAGTGACTACCCAAGGTGACATGGCCTACAAGAGTGAAATACAAGTCTGTTGACTAAGTCTGTGCTCCCAATTACTCTACAGAGGTTTACAGTAGCAAAATCTCCATTATCTCAAGACCAGCTTTTGGTAGCCAGCAACAATAAGTTGTGCAAATACAAGTTCACCAAGTATTTATTTGTCCCCTTTTATTATTTGTAGGTAGCTCTGTTTTGAAATTAATGTTTTTATTTTACTTCATCTGAGGAATATTGTGACGGGTTATTGGTAGGTAACTAAGGCTAGGTGCTGAAGAAATGGTAGTTGCAAGGAGTTAATGGTGAATGGTGGACAGTGCAGGACCTGTTGATAGGAAGAAAAAAACTAGGTGCAAAGAATGAGAAAATCAGAGTTCTGCAGAGTTGGGGGTGGGGGGAGGTAGACAAACTGCAACACTGCTTGTGTGGATCCATGAACCAACACTGTTTCATATACTTAAGGATAGCTCTGAGGAGATATATATATGTGGGCAACCTCTGAATTTCATTTTAAAGGTAAAAAGAACACTTTCAAGTTTAAGATTAAAGCTGGGGCTGAATTAAGCAGATCATATCTATATGTAAAGGATTTATAGAATGACTAGTTCCTCTCTTGTCTTAGGCATTACTAAGTTAAGGAATCTGTACTGATATGAACTCTTGCAAAGGAAGCTAGGAACAGGTGGCTTACATGGATAGAAGTTGAGAATGTTAATACATTCTGTCTTTAATACACTTTCCCTCAAATATTTGTTATTGATGTTCTTGCACATTCATGTAGTGTTTCAATATGATTTTGTATAGAAATGACGAAAATGTCAGACCTCTCTTCCAAAATCTTAAGCGGTTCCCCATTGTCTGATAATAGCTAATAGTCACTGCTTGGGTTTGCTCTGTGTTGGGAACTGTTGTAAGCTTTTTGCATTAATTGGCTCATTGAGTTTTTACAACAATCTATGAGGTAGATGCTTTTATTACTAACATTTTATAACAAGGCATAAAGATTTTAAATAAATTGTTCAGGGAACATAGTAAATAACAGATTTGATATATAAACTCAGGCAGCCTAATTTCAGAGTTGTCATTTTTATCTACAAAAAACAAACCAATTTTCCTGCACTAGGATTGAAGATTCTGATCTCAGTCTACCCTTCCAGCCTTAGCATCCATGACCACAATAAACATGAGGCCATCCTACTGTCTGGTAATGCTGGATTCTTTGTCCTGCTCTCATTCAGTACTTCCCTAATTGTACGTTTGGTCATGTGAATTTCTTTTGCTTGGAGACCTCCCTTCTTTTCTTTTTTACTCATTCATAGCAAAGCCCTGATCTGTAATATGGTCATTAACTTAACATTTTTCTACTGAAGTAGGTTTCATTGAGGTTCATGATTCATCATTGAGTACTAACATTGAAACTAGTATTTTGAATGTAGTATATATTAAGTAAATATAAGTATTTTTTTAAGCAAAAAGGAATTTGGCTGTCATTTTTAGGCCACTTGTTCTCACACTGCATTTGGGGTTATTTTAAAAGCAAACAAATAACCACTACACAGGGCTGTACCCCAGACCAAATAAATCAATTCTCTGGAGGAGGAGCCTGGGTATTATTTTGTTGGAAGTACTACACAATTTCATGTGTCACAAGGGTTGAGAATCACTAAGTTTGCTTGATTTTTGCAGCAAGAACGCAGAGGCTCAGAATCATGATTTTGACCATTTTTTACCTAAATCAATTTGTGACTAATCATATTTCATGAAGCCATCAATTTTGTAGGAAATTGTTACACTCCCCCATTAGATTTTCAATAACCACTTTATATAATAAGATTGATTAATCAGTACATATACTAAACTGGAAAGGAGTTAATTTCTTGCAAATGCCTCAAAAATATCTTAGATAGACTATTACTTGCCCAAAGGAATGGCATGACACATAACTTTTATTGAGGTATGTTGGATAACTTATAATATTTCCCAGAGAGGAAACTGCTGAAGTTGAATAGCTCTCTAGTCTTAAGTATTCTCAGTCTCAGTAACTGTTCTATTTAGGACATTAAGTGTCAAAAGTATGTATATTTGTCCTGTGTCACTCTAAATAAAACAAAATTTTTAAAGAAGTCATTTTAGCCCTGGCTGGTGTGGCTCAGTGAATTGCACTCCATCCTGCAAACCAAAGAGTCACTGGTTCAATTCTCAGTCAGGGCACATGTCGGGTTGCAGCCCAGATCCCCAGTTGGGGGTGCATGAGAGACAACCACACATTGATGTTTTTCTCCCTCTTTCTCCCTCCGTTCCCCTCTCTAAAAATAAATAAAATCTTTTAAAACAAAGGTCATTTTACACTTTTTCCACTCACTTTGTTTCAGTTCATCCTTAAAACTACTCTCGAAGAAATTTGGGCAGGTGTCATTAACCCTATTTACATATGAATATAATTAAGTTTAGAGAGAAGCTCAGTCGCTTAGGTCATATATTTAGTAAGTGATAAGCTGGAATCAAACCTCTGTTTTCTTACACTAAACCCAGTGCCCTTTTTACTACCCCATTCAGTTGATACTGAGTAAGGCTCTAAAGCAGTGTCCAGGATATGCGTCATTTTTGAGGCATGCAGACAGAAAGCAAACAAAATAGAACATCAGAAAATAAACTAAGGCAATATGCAGTTTGGCTGTATGTATCAAGAACCTTAGGAAGATATTTAGTTGCCATCCACCTGTTAAGAATCTAAAGAAATAATCAAATGTAAACAAATACTGCATTTACATTCTTATATATTTTTAACATATTATCTAGAAGAGTGAAGAAAATGGGAACAGCATGTTCAGCAATAGGAGAAAAAGTGAATTTTGGTACATCCATATGATGTATGTTATCTATTTAAAATGGATATTTGAAAAAATTAATGACACAGGAAAATGCTTATGAACTTACACAAAGGACAAGATATGTGAAGAAAAATATGATTGTGGGTATCTGCATGAAAAAGAGATGTCAGATAATGCACCAAAATGTTGACAGTATCTAAATTTAGTTGATTAGAAATAATTTACTTTAAAAAATATATATATGCTTTTTACATTTTTGCCACAGTGACTGTATATCTTATAGGAAGAACATTTTTGTAATTTAAAAGATTATGAAAAGGACTTTGTAGAAAAATATTGTCAATATTGCTAGTATTTTTGATAAGTATGTCATGACGTCGAAAGCTCTGGTATAAATATTAAGCATTTAACATCTTTTCACTTCCTTTTTTGATTAGCCGAACCGGGGTACTGTTAGTGACTTTTAACAAATATATTTTTTTTATGTTGAGGAAAAGATATGTTTCCAAAAATTTTGGTTTATTTCCTATTAGCTCAGAACTTTTTGAAAAATGAGATTTGGAGTAGAGCCTGAGAAATCAGGAAATCTTCCTGCTCCTGTTGCCTGTGTTAAATTACCTATTTGGTAATGTCCAAAGGCAACAGTGTAAAAGGTATAACCACATTTACTCTCATAACAAAATTTAGTTGGTGGACTTCCCTGAGAAATTATCTAGGTGTGTTAACCTGTATTATTTTCTTCCTTGTGATAACTTTGTGGCCTTGAAAATAGATTTACTATTTATTTAGCTCAATCTCCCATGATTTGTATTCATTTTTCTAGAAATAATAGCCTAGTCAGAAGGACAGGTGTCTCTTTATTATGGCTAGGCTTCCAATTCTCATTAAGAAGACATAAGAACATTTATATTTTTATGAGAGTATGCTGTATGGCCATTTTAAGAAACTCAAATGTTCTTTATAAAATATAATTTTAAGAGTGATAAACTTGTTTACTTTTAGAAGATATGAAAACAAAATAACACAGTAAATAGAGAAATTAAAATAGAATCTTCAACAAATGAAAAAAATAAAATATTTTAGTCTGAATTTAATTGAAGAAAGTTTGTTAATTTTAAGTTTGAGGATACAAGTTAAAAAAAGGTTTTGTTGGTCTCAGTACTGGGATATGAAAGAGAGAACTTGATTCAAAACTGCTATTTTTCTTTAGAAAAAAGGACTTATAAATTCAAGATATTAATCCTTTGGGATTTGGGCATAATTTAGGTTAGTGGATGTAGGCCAAGATATCAGGGAGTCATCCTGGTCCAAAGGATTTGATGGGGATACAAACAGCAATGTATAAATTAAAGATACAACATTGTGATGTCTCTGATTGACTTTATACTTATGTAAATTTGGGTCATATGATTTTACATTTTTTTCCTTATATTATTTTAAAGTCGGAGCACCATAACATGGTGTGGGAAGTGAAGACAAATCAGATGCCCAATGCAGTACAGAAACTCCTGCTGGTAATGGACAAGAGAGCTTCAGGAATGAATGACTCATTGGAGTTGCTGCAGTGTAATGAAAATTTGCCATCATCACCTGGCTATAACTCCTGTGATGAACACATGGAGCTTGGTAAACAAAATTTAAAACTTTTTAGGAATCTCACTGAAATTCAGATTACTTTCCATGTTCAGCCTACCTTGAACTGCTAAAAAGTATGTGAAGTTTTTTGTATTAGTTTTCAGTGGCCTCTTGTTGCTTCTAAAATATTACTTGAAACCAACATAAATTTGAACTATTTATGGTTATCATAGAGACTCATTTACAAATTATTATACTAACTTGCCTTACTTTGTGGGTAAAGATGGGGTTGTTAAACACCTTAGGAAAACTGCTGTGTGGGTGTTATTTTGAAACCTCCCAATGAGCTCTTCATGGCTAGTTTGTTCATATGGGGAAATTACAGTGGACCCTTGAAACTTGAAGGTCTGTTGTTTGCAGTTATCGCTATTGCTGATCTACTTCATAGATATGTGACCTGTAGAAATGTGTAGGCTTGTTGAGGTATAATTTTGAATTATATTACTTTGAGATTTTGAAGAGTAAACAGCTAATGAGTAACCTTGCCTTGCTGCCCAGCTTTGTAGATTGGCTTTGTCCCCATTTTATATGTAGTTTTTCTAATGTTCACAAAAACCCTGAGAAGATACGATTATCCTCATTTTACAAAAGATGAAATAGAGATTAGATTATGTGCTGGAGTGCTGTGTGGGAATTTGAAGGTCCTCAAGGTTTTGGGACATAAACCTGTTTGAGCGCCAAGAGTTTACTGGGCCCTATGATTCACTGAGTAGTAGTTACTATTGAGCAAAGACACAATTTTAATCAGTAATTGATCCTGCACCATCACATTTTAGGTTTCAGGAGGAAATCAGGAATGATTTGGCATATATAAAGTTGAATAAATAGTACCTAAAATTTTATAATATGATTTTTCTCTTATCTTTGAAAATTGTTGTTTTTATTATTGCAGTAATCTTGTGTAACAGTGAATAAAAATAAAAGTATGTAAATAATAAGTACATATATGCACACATAAAATGCCTTTGTCCTCATTAATGTATTCATATAAAAATGTCTCAGTATATGGATTTCTCCTCCATAAAGTATTAAAAAGCTGGGGAAAAAAAAAACAAGAAACCTTGTTTTTCTAGTCTGTCAAGAGTTTGTGCAAATTGCATGGTTTAAGTAGTGAAGTTATTACTACATTTACATTCGTTGGATTCACTTTTCTACTAAGTTCTGTTGACCTTTAATGCACTAGATGTCACTTTTTAACAAAAATTTTTTGAATTTATTCTTTTCCTCTCACAAAATTTATCAGCTAAGTTTGAGGACTTCTCTTTCAACTATAATGATAGTACTGCCCTGTTTTAGTAATACCCCTTTTATAATTTTGAGTATTTATTTGCAGATGACCTTCCTGAACTTCAGGCTGTTCAAAGTGATCCTACCCAATCTGCCATATACCAGCTAAGTTCAGATGTTTCACATCAAGAATATCCAAGACCATCTTGGAACCAAAATACCTCAGACATACCAGAAAATACTTACCGTGAAAATGAGGTGGATTGGCTAACAGAATTAGCAAATATCGCCACCAGTCCACAAAGTCCACTTATGCAGTGCTCGTTTTATAACAGGTAAGAAAATTATTTATATTTTTATTGAAAACTTCTAGCATTACAAGTAGCTATTAATGATCTTTTTCTTGTTTTAAAAGTAGTTCTATTAACCATTTAATGAATGATTTACTTAAATTGGCATTTAACTAAAATCGTTAGAATTAGTAAACCCCGACAGAAAATCCGGAGCCGGAGTCCCTAAGGCGGTTCGACGTTGTAGTCAACACCGGCAACTCCTGCGGCGCACCTGAACCCAAGCTGTATTGACTCCGTCTTTCCCTTGGATCCTTCAGCTGCGAAGAGAGGGGGGGTCTGCTGCATGGGCAACAGCTGGCCCTCCATATCACCCTGCCCAGGCTCTGTAGCTTCAGCGTCATCGCAAGATGTCGATTCAACACGGGAGGAGACAGATACCATGTCACTCCCGAGTCGGACTGCACGGCCATTCTCGGCCGTGCAGATAGACTCTTAAGAAGCTACACCATCGTCTCTCGAGACGGACGGCTGCCGACGAGGATGCTTCTTATAATGATGGAATAACTATTTCACTCAATAATATGATTTCATACTCTGAAAATTAAGTAAAAGTGATATGGAAACAGCAGAGTGGAAAATATTTGTAAATATTTTAAAATCACCAGAAAATGAGTCAGACCAAGAAATACTTTTATTATACTATATTTCTACTTATTGAAATGAAAATTGTATTTGTTCAAATAGCTGTAATTATAACAAACACCATATTTTAAAACTTGTATCAAACTTCAGTTCAGTTTCTCTTTTGTCTAAGTTCATTTTCTTCCAGTGTATGTGACCTTATGTTATTTATCTGTTTGCTAATACTAAAATTAGCTGATCTTAAAACTGTCAAAGAGTAGACTCCCATTGGTGAAAACTCTTGTTTTATACACCCAGACCGGTGTTTAAGAAAATAAGTTGTGCTATAAAATTATGGCAACTTTCAAACAAGATTCCTAATCAGACCTAAGTGGATAATATTTTATTAATTATCTCTAAAATAATAAAATCATTTATGTAAAAAGACACAGATAAATATGATAGTTTGTAGTGGGGAGAAATGCCCAGATTTGCATTCATGTGGGTGGACAGACCATAGTTTATACTAGGGGATGTAGAAATAACTGAATTTTGGTAAGTGTTCTTAAGTTAGTATAATTCTTTGCTAAAGAATAAATTTTTTGGTTTTCTTACAACCTTCTAATTTTGTTGCTTTTCTTTTATTCATCAGATACTGGTCTTGTTTAGAGCAAATTTATTTTAGTTAATTTGAGTTTAATTCGATAAAATTTCCACAGGACAGAAAACTTGCCTTTTAGAGTACTACTTCCTTTATAGTCCCAGTTTTTGTTACAGTCTTAATAATCAAAAAGCTGAAAATTATTTTACGTTAAAAAACAAAAACTTGATTTTACTATTGGGCTTTCTTCTCCCATTCTCCTTTCTAGTTTACAGATGATACTTTTCATTTTTCACCTTATGATGATTAATAATATAGATCATGGAAAGTTGAGTAAATCCTTTAGAAGAAAATCAATATAAATAAAATCATAAATAAAGGAGTATCTCCTTGAAGATGTAAATTTATTCTCTGCAGCATTTTCTATGCTTCCCTTCTTCCTAC